>NC_081841.1:20753066-22086189 GCF_963259705.1 Myotis daubentonii
GTTGGGTAGTGGGTGTTTGACCTCCTTTCTAAACATCCCTGGTGGCCAGTGTTATACAATCAGCCACAGAGCTAAGAAAAAGTTAGATAAAAGGAACAAATACTAACCATGGCATCTTGGTGCTTATAAAACTTCTTTATGCCCTAGCTAACAGAAAATCTATTGACCGTTCTGTTGCAGACCAGGAACCTAGATGCAAAAAGACAGAAGGTCATATGTAAGGTCAGGGCAACCCTAGTGATTGCCCTGTTATTGCTACCTGACAAAGCTCACCAGTAATCCTACTAACCAGCATGAGGAGTAGATAGTATAATTCTGAGTTTGCATACAGGGAAATCGAGGTTCAGGGGGTTAGGCAATGTAAGCAGATGGCCCCATATCACACAGTTGGTAAGTGGCAGAATATGGAAAAAGAGTCCAGTTCTTCTATGAGTGAAAGAAATCTACCAGCAGAAATAGACATATCTAAGGTGAACCCACTGCTGGGCTAGACCAGCCACAGAGTATGATGTAAACTAGATGCTCAGTAGTTGAGGAACAAAAGGAGAGCAGAGGGGCAGCTGTGTTCAGCAGCCTCACATGTAGCCATGCCATGTACATCTGCCCAGAGCACGGATTAATCTGGCCCTCAGACACATAGTTGGCAACCAGCGGGTACTGTTTTACCATGCACGTTGACTGCTATTGCTTAGTGTGTTCTTGGCACTGCAGATCTCAGAATCTCTCACATATCTTTTGTCTTTTAAAAAATTTAGTTTGACATATGCCCACATGTTTTTCATGCTGAGTCTGAACTTGTGCCATTTGTAAACCATCAGCGTGCATATACACCCAGCCACCCGAGAGATGTGGTGCCTGACTTCACAGCACTCACGGCTATGGAGACAGGATGGAGATGGTAAACCTGGCGTGCAGAAAACTTGGTTAAAAACGACAACTCAATGAATAAAATCAGATAACCTGGAGGAGCTTTTTCATCCTGTTGAAGAATTAACTACAACATTTTTCTGAATTTTGAGATTATTTGATATCTGTCAAGCTAATTTCCATTTCTGAAAAACATAATGTGAATATTGTGGGTAGATATAGGTGCTTCTATATAATAGCATAGAAAACATTTGACTCTGATGTGAGGATCACATCATAACTTCATAATAAGGCAAATATAATAATGTTATGCCATATATTTAAGGTGCTACAATGTTTAGAAGCACTTTTATGTATTCCTCATGTAATTAATGCCAGCTAACATTTTCTGAGTACGTATTATGTGCCAAATTCTGATTTAAACATTTTAAATTATTTCACTTAATTCTCACAACAGCCCTAGGAGGTATACATCATTATAGCTGTCATTTTAAAATGTAGAAACTGAGGCACAGAGGTTTGGAGTAACTTGGGCAAGGCCGCACAGCTAGGAAATGCCAATGTCAAAATTCAAACCCAGAGCTTGGGGCATAAATGACATGTGCAACTCCCCTTGAAAATGTGTTGTGTTATTCCCATTCTGCAAAGAAAAACAAACCTGAGAAGGTAAAATAACTTTCCCAAGGTCCCAGGTAGAGGTAGGATGACCCAAGTCTGGGAGATGAAGGCAGTGTGTTTCCATTAGGTGGGTCATGGAGGAGACACTGTGGGAAGGAGCGCCGCCCTCCCCCCCACTTTGTGCAGAGTCTGCCCTCAGCAAGGGAGTCTCCAGTGGGATTGTCCCAACATTGTGGGGAGTTGGCCTTGGGCCATTTGATTGAGGTAGACAAGTAAGAAACAAAACACAACAATGGGGAAAATCAGGCTGCCTTTTGTCTACAGCAGGCAGCTGGCAAAGCACTGACCTTTAAGACTTCAAAGGAGGCCTTTGCTCAGTCACATGCAGACCGCCTTTCAGGGACTGGAAAATGTTGATTGCCACGCTCGGGATTCTGCCCTGATCTTGTATGAATAATAACCACAGCCACTATTTATTAAGTGCTGATCTCCACATGATTTGGAGCCCTTGTATCACTCCTCTGACGTAGGTAGCATTGTCATTATCCCCCTCTTGCCATGAAGTGATGGAGACTCAGAGAGGCACAGTGACTTGCCCAGAGTCATCTGGATAGTCAGTGGCAGAGCCAGAATCTTCTCACTGTGCCATGTTGCTGCTCAACAATCAAGTCCAAGAGGGAACTTCTCTTCTGCCATTTCTAACTGGTCTACTCACAGCCTTTCTAATTCAGGGATGGCAATTCCATCCTTCCAGTTGCTCAGGATAAAAACCTTGGAATCATCTTGACCCCTCTCGTCTCTCTCGCTCTCACACACACACTCCATACCCAGTCTGACGGGAAATTCCATTGGCTCTGGCTTTAAAATAGACCAAGATTGTGACATGCTTCACTCCTTCCACTGCCACCACCAGATCACAGCTATCATCACCTTTGGGAATACTGAAAATGCTTCTAATGAGTCTCCCTACTTCTGCCATTCTCCCCAATAGCCAATTATCAATGCAAACCCCAAAGTCGCAATGTTAAAATAGAAGTCTGGTCAGGAGGCCACCTCCAATGACTCCCTGTTTCTTTGGAGGGAAAGCCAAAGTCTTCACAGTAGCACATGCAGCCAAAGAGCCTGTGTCCCTCAAGACCCCTGACCCTCCTCCCTCATCTTCTACTTCTTTCCTTCTGGTTCGCTCTTCTCTACCCACCAACCTTCTGACCCTTAGTCAAACACGCCAAGACACTGTCCTCTTGGGGACTTGGAACCAGCTGTCCCATTGGCCTACAATGGTTTTGCCTCAGATACTCTCAGAGGTAAATCAAGATTTTACTCAATTTTTACCCTCTTGGTAAGGCCTACCCAGCCTGTTTCCACTTAAGATTCTTAAATTGGAATCCTCAGAGGGTAGGAGTTGGACCAGGCTGCCTACCTTAACACATGTAAGCACTTCCCAATTGCAAATTAGTATCTCAAAAATAACTTTTTTAAAAGGATATACATTTTATTTATTTATTATTATTATTTTTTAATTCTCACTTGAGGATATGCTTAGAGGAAGGGAGGAGAGAGAGAGAGAAAGAGAGAGAGAGAGAGAGAGAGAGAGAGAGAGAGAGAGAGAGAGAGAGAGACAAGAGAGAGAGGACATTGATGGGTTGCCTTGCAGGCAGCTCAACCGGTGATTGAACCCATAACCCAGGTGTGTGCCCTTACCGGGAATTGAATTGGCAACCTTTCAGTGCATAGGATGACGTTCAACCAGTTGAGTCACTCATGGGCTGAGCTCAAAAATAACTTTAAAGACTATCTTAATATTGCCGAAACCGGTTTGGCTCAGTGGATAGAGCGTCGGCCTGCGGACTGAAAGGTCCTGGGTTCGATTCCAGGCAAGGGCATGTACCTGGGTTGTGGGCACTTCCCCAGTGGGGGTGTGCAGGAGGCAGCTGATTGATGTTTCTCTCTCATCGATGTTTCTAACTCTCTATCTCTCTCTCTCTTCCTCTCTGTAAAAAATCAATAAAATATATTAAAAAAAGACTATCTTAATATAGATATTCCCTGACTTATGATAGTGTGACTTACAATTTTTTGACTTTACGACAATGCAAAAGTGACACACTTTAAAACATTATGCCTGCTAAACCATTCCCAAGTGTTGATGTCCCAGTGCCTTCTACCAGCTATTCTCAAGCCGCATCACAAGAGAGAAAAATTGATGATGCTGTTGTGGTAGCATTCCCATCATCCAGCAATGAGTTTTAGTTCAGTGTTTCAAACATCCTCAGGCCCAGTGTACTCTCAGTTGTGTGTATTAGGGGTGAGTACCGTTACAGCCATTGTTTTTCTTATTATTTATTTATTTATTTATTTATTATCTAAAGCAGTGATTCTCAACCTTCTGGCCCTTTAAATACAGTTCCTCATGTTGTGACCCAACCATAAAATTATTTTTGTTGCTACTTCATAACTGTAATGTTGCTACTGTTATGAATCATAAGGTAAATATCTGATATGCAGGATGGTCTTAGGCAACCCCTGTGAAAGGGTCGTTCGACCGCCAAAGGGGTCCCGACCCACAGGTTGAGAACCGCTGGTCTAAAGTTTTCCATATGTCTCCTTTTGCACTGATTGACCTCCCCTTCAGCCATTCCCACCCCAGGCAAGCCCCCACCGCCCCAGTGTCTGTGTCCATTGGTTATACTAATATGCAGACATATAAGTCCTTTGGTTGCTCTCTAACACCCCCACTTCCCTTAGCCATTGTTTTTCACTTTCAGAACAGTACCTCCATAAATCACATGAAATATTCAACATTTTATTATAAAATAGGGTTTATGTCGGATGATTTTGCCTCACCGTAGGCTAATGTAAATCCTGAGTACATTTAAGGTAAGCTAGGCTGTTATAAAGTTCAGTATGTTAGGTGTATTAAATGCATTTTTGACTTAAGATATTTTCAACTTAGGATGGATTTATTGGGTCACAATCCCATAAGTTGAGGAGCATTTGTACTGATTTTGTTAACGTTTCTTAATATACGAAAACCAGGAATATTTATATTTTACCAAAAGTTTGCAGAGTCCCAAATTTAGTTCTATCATGCAGCCTTCTGTCAAGCTATAGGGAACCCCCTGTTTTTAAACTGGCTTCTAGAACTTCAGATATGGCTTGGTATACCAATAAGCGTAGGGTAGCTACGCCTTTGCTCCTAGCTATTCACACATTCCTAAGACCCTTGGCATCAAAAACCCTGCCAAGAACTCTTCTAAAATCCTATCTACATAGTTTGTAAACCGACATTAAGGAGACTGTTTCTCTATGGGACTAGCCAGTTTCAGGCACTGTTCACCTGAAAGGACAGGAGACAGTTATTACTCACATTAGTGGGCTGTGGTAAGAAGGATACATCTTACTGATGTGTCATGAAACTCCTGCCAACAGAAGCCGCTGTGGAAGAACAGAAAGAGCCCTGGACCTGGAGTCAGGAGACCTACATGGGTGTCTGAGCTTTGTCTCTTACCTGCTGTGTGACCTTAGGCATGCATGCCACTTCTCTGAGTCTTGGTGCACTGCTTTAGGAAGGGCGGCTCACCCATGCCCTCCTCACACTGCCTCGTTAGATCTCAGAAATTCTTTGTAAATGATACTAGACTATTAGAACGTGAGGAGCTTTGAATAAAAGTTTCTGCTTCATAAGTTGTTGGCAAGGTGATGTGTGAGGTTTCAGAGGGGAAGGAAGGGGAGGCCAGCATTGCCGAGCTTTCCCCATGGCTGGCCATCTGGGGCTGCTTGAAGGTAGCTGTGTTTGAGGGTACCTCCTTCCCTCTGGTCTTAGTGGTGCACTGGGACATTGTGTGGCCAGTGAAGATTGGTCCCCATCTCCAGTTGCTTCCATCATAAATGTCACAAAATGAAGTCACACCCCTTAACAATTCAACTGGAATCTCCCAGGTGCAGCCCAAGGCAAGGCTTGCTTTGTCTAAGTGGCATCTCTCATTTATTTATCAGCTTCCCTAGGGAAGGAGAGCTGATGTTGTTTGGCACTGACAAGGGGAACAATGCAGCAAATATTTATAGCTCTGCCCTCACACCTGCAGGGCTTAGCTTGGCACTGAGCATGGCAGGAATAAGAGCAGGGTTCTTTTCATCCTCTGTACACAGCAGCAATGGGGCACATTCCCCTTCCATTTAATGCAGAGGGTGCCTGGTGAACTCTGGGCCAAGCACGCTGCTGGGCCATATAGGGGTAGGGGGTGGGGTGGGGCTGGCTCTTGGGTGGGATGGAGGGGCGCAAGCCTTGTCCTGCCCAAAAAGAGTGAAAAAAAGGGAAAAGACCTTGGGTCATTCTTGTTCCAAATTCTGACTTTGTCAACTATTAGTCTCATGACCTTTAGTCTCATGACCTTTAGCAGGTCTCAGAAAGCCAATTTCTCCCCTGAAAAGCCATAATAACAATAGTAATACTCATCACACAGGGCTTTGCAGGTGTTAATGTGAGCACTCTGTGAAAGCACCTGGCATACAGTAAGTAGATACACAGTCAACATTTGTTGTTTTTGAATCTTGTTGGAGTGAAAAGACAGCCACACGGGAAACAATTAAAGAACAATACAAGGCAGCCTGTGATAAGGTGCTGAATTAAATATCACCAGGTGCCAACCTGTGTGGCACTGACAGCTGCCCTCAGCCCCCAGCAGTGCTGGAGAGTGCTGACAATAGGGTGTCTGTCTGATTTCACAGGGGAGGGAGAGCCTCCACCCACTGTGGAGCCATTCTGTCTGGGCGCTGGAAAACTCCATCTCCCCTTGGGCCTACCCATTTCTACATCCACTTGGCTGAATCAAGGGTTGGCGGATTCTTTCCCTTGCAGTTCAATTCAAATTCATTAAGTCCTTCGGATGTAGGTCTGTAGTAGGTGCAAAACAGATAAAGTACAGGCCTGGTCTCACAGGGCAATCGCAAGAATATGTATGTGTGTGTGTGTGTGTGTGTGTGTGTGTGTGTGTATAGATATAAATTCAATATAAACATTATCTAGATATAGATATAGGGATAGAGATAGGGATAGAGATAGAGATAGAGATAGAGATAGAGATAGAGATAGAGATACACAGTTGACCTCTGAACATTGTGGGGTAAAGGACACCAACCCCTGTGCAGTCAAAACTTTGCATATAACTTTGACTCTCCCTCCCACCCCCCCAATTTAACCACTAATAGCCTACTGCTAACTGGAAGCCTTATTGATAACATAAATAATTGATAAACATATTTTGTATGTTTTTTGTATTATATACGGTATTCTTATAATAAAGTAAGTTAGAGAAAAGAAAATGTTTTTAAGAAAATCATAAGGAAGGGAAAATAAATTTACATTATTTATTGAAAAAATATCTGTGTATGTTTGAACCCGTGCAGTTCAAACCCAAGGTTTTTGAGGGTCAACCATATAAATAAATAATAAATTCTTTACAGAAAGAATTATGTCCTTGACAGAAACCAATTGTGGAGGATCAGTTTCTAGCATAAAAAAAGGAGACAAAGGAAATGTGAGGGAATAGAAGGAAGCAAGTAAGAAGAGAGTGACTTTGGAGATTGGTTGGACTAGGATGAGGCAGGGAGCTAGAAGGTAGACTCCGGTGAAGTGTGGGTGGAAAATAGCAGACATTCTTAGGCAGTGGAGGGCCCATGTGGTTGAAGTGCAGGCTGGGTCTGATGGGCACAGGGGGAGAGAATTCTAAAAGGAGGTTGAGGCCCAAGAATGGAGAATCTTGTGTAGTTACGTGAGGCATTGGGCTTAATTTTCTCTTTGACCATGAAAGAGACAGGATCAGAAAAGTGCTTTGATAAGACCTTTCCCCCAGCTTGGAGGAAGCAATGGTGTGGAGAGAAATGGAAGCAGAAAAGCCTGCAGGTTTTCTCAAAACAAGGCAAAGGTAAAGGGCCACGGGGATAAGAAAGAAGAGGGACAATGAGATGTAGTTTGCAGCCAGACTCAACCTGATGTGGCAATGGTTTGGATGTGGAGTGGTAAACACACATTGCAGCCCTTCCCTGGCCTCAGAGGCCCGCTTGCCCTCTCTCCCTCCTCACTCTGCCAAATTCTCTGGAGAATGGGCAGCACCTGCCACCTCTGCTTCCTCTCCACCCACTTTCTGCTTCACATCCGGCAGTGTCCCCACCCCCACCCTGCCCAGAAATGGCTCTCTTAAAGGTCACTAAGGCCCTCCCCATGGACAAATCCAGGGGCCTCTTCTTCAGTCCCATCTTCTATACAGAATTTGATACTGTTGACCTTTTCCTCTTTGGAATTCTTCCCTCTTGGCGTCTATAGCAAGTCACTATCCTGGTTCACACCTACTTGCTGGCCCCTTCTCCTCATTCTGTGTCATTTTTTTTTCTTTTGCTCCCTCGGCAGAACATATCCCAGCACATATGTTTTCCTCTCTCTGTACTCTCTCCTGCAGTGATATCTCCAAACTCTCACCACAACTTCAAACAAAAATGGGACTACATCAAAATAAAAAGATTCTGGACAGCAAAAGAAACCATCAACAAAATGATGGTTCAACTACTGCACCTCCCTGGTCTGTGTTAAACCGATGCTCCCAGTGCTGGACCCATATTTCAAAGGCCTGTGGTACTTTGCATTTATGTCCTGGATGACTTCAAACTTTTCCTTCAAGGTCACCTCCTCCTCCTGACTTCCCTGTTTCTGTTAATAGACCACCATTCCTGTAGGCACCTACACTCAAAATTCCAGAGCATTTTAATGCTTCTCTTCTCTCACTGCTCATTATCTACCATCATCATCTATAGTCATTCTATTCTAGGATCTCATATCCACTCTTTCTATCCTCACCTCAGTTCCGGTCCTACCTAAATCATAATTAGGGCACAGGATATTGCCTCTGCGATACTATCTGTTCAGTCTTTCATCATGAGCAACAGCTCATGTGATCACCAAGTCAAGTTAGACAAACCATTTTCAGCACCTATTAAGTCCTTGTCATTAAACTGACTTCTCGGAAAAGAAAAAATTAAGGTGTACATAAACCAGTTGAACAGACAGACTTGAAAGTCAACAATAGCCAAATAATAGCAAAAAGTAATGCAAGATAATAATACAAATTTATTTTAAGGAATACATAATATCTACTGCGGTAAAGTGGGAAAGCTTAAGAAAAGCTGACATTTAAACTGGTTTTTTTTACATTAAGTAAGGGTTTACAAGATAAAGAAAGAGGAGAAAATTTTCATTCAAGAGAAAGGAAAAAAGTTCAAAGACCAAGGATAGCAGCAGGCATGGCAGCTGATTGGGTGTCAGAGGGATGTGGTGTGGCTGGAGATATGCAAGAGAAGTAGTATGAGGTTTCGCATGTTGTATTGGTAGTATAGGCTTTCTACTAGATCAGCGGTTCTCAACCTGTGAGTCGCGACCCCTTTGGCGGTCAAACAACCCTTTCACAGGGGTCGCCTAAGACCATCCTGCATATCAGATATTTACATTATGATTCATAACAGTAGCAACATTACAGTTATGAAGTAGCAACGAAAATAATTTTATGGTTGGGTCACAACATGAGGAACTGTATTTAAAGGGCCAGAAGGTTGAGAACCACTGTACTAGATGCAGTGGGGTGTCATGAGGTTTCTTAGCAGAGGGCACTATGGTAGTTTAGCAGCAAATGAAAAGGAAACCCGAAGTGGACCATGAGCCAGGTCTGGAATAGCAGCGTAAGATAGATGAATGCCAAATACTATTACAAAGTAAGTGACACCAAGAGTCACAGCAAAGTCAGTCAACAGGTCACACCTGAAGGTGCCAGGGACCTTTCAGCAGACTCCAGACAAGCATGATTATGGAGATGAGGAGGTGCTAATGAAATGCAGGAGGGGGAGCTGATTTAACTGCAGCAGATACTGTTTTCTCAGCAGCCGAGGTCCTAGGGTCCAGATGCTTATACTTTTCAGACATGATGTCAGATTGCCCTTGGGCCCATTACTCTGGTGACAGGATGGAGGATATAAAAAGGAGAAGAACATGGAGGCAGGAAAGACATGAGGCTTGTCCTGTAGTCCAGGTCAGGGACAATGGGGCTACATGGGCAGAGATGATGGGGTAGAACCAAATAGTCAGCAATCCATAAGCCTAGTGACCTCCAGCATCTGGGGTCAAAGAGAAGAAGGATCCAAGCCAACCTATACCACTTTAATTATGTCACTTACTCGCTCAAAACACTCTTAAAAATACCCATTTTTCTAGAAATGTTATCAAAATGTGGAATACAGAAGATTTTAGAATACATAAGGACATAGAACTAATTGACATTAACTTTTATATCCAGCAACTTGTTGATGCAATTCTCTTTTGATTTTTCTGAAGAAAATCAAGGAAAACTTTTGAATTCTAGTATGTATGTGACATCTTTTGAACCTTTGATAACAACCCTTTTTAAGAATAATAGAATGGACTCAGAGCTTTTGAGAAGCCACAGTATCTACACTTAATTTAATCTCATTGCTTATAATATAATCACCTTTTCCCCCCCATAAAACTTCTAAAATCTCTTCTAAATGTTTGGACTTGTTCTTTTTACTTGTTAGATAAATTTTAGAAGCATTCCCTTTAAAGTTAGGAAGACGATAAAGATATTTGCTGCTATTGCAACTCTTCCTTCAGCAGAATACAAGCAATCCTGGCTAATGGATAAGTAACAAGAAAAAGAAATAAGAGGCATAAGAATTAGAAAGAGATAAATCATAATAGGTAAAATGATCATTTACATAGCCCAAGAAAGTCAACAAACTGTCACAGCAATAACCAATCAGAAAATGTCTTTGAAAGTAAGTAGCATGTATAGCAAGGTAATAAACTCACAAAGAGGCTACAAATAAAAATACCATATAAACTAGGAATTAAAAGCTTTAAAGTAACTAGAAATTAATAAAAATGTGCAAGATCTACATGGAAAGAAATGATAAAAATAACTATAGAACATTTAAAAAATTAAATAAAGGACTATACCATGGTCATATATGAGAAAACACATAAAAATTCTAATTCTCATCCAATTAATATATAAAGCTTATATAATTTCAATGTAAATCTTAGCAGGATAAGATAAAATTACACTAAAATGTATGTAGAAAAATAAAAGTATATGAATGGCTTACATATTTTAAAAAAGAACAAAGTTAGGAGACTCTCTTTACCTACAGATATTAACAAGTTAACTGCCATGCGTTAAGGGGAAGGTCCACTGCTTGCATCTATAGACGCTTATGGCGTACAAAGGGTTAAACCGTGTTACAAAGAAAAATTAATTAAAACCCGCATAATATTTGCTCAAGGATGGAGAGATATACCAATTAAACAGAATACAGGATTTTGGAACAGTGCCTATATATGTAGAGACCTCACAAATCAATACTCAAAGGGTCAATTATTTAATAGATTGTGATAGGGACATTGAAAAACAAAGAGAATGGTTAAATTAGAACTCAAATTCACACTACTTGCATAAATAAATTCCAAGTGGATTAAAAGTCTAAATATGAAAAGCAAAACCGTAGAACTATTAGAAGAAAATTTGGAGACTATCTCTGTATTCTTTTATTGAACAAGGTTTTGTAAGCAAGATGCAAAAGCATATAGCATAAAGGGAGAAACTTTGGATTTGACCACATAAAAATGAAATATTTTGTTCTGAGAAAGAACTTGCTACACATATTTGAAAGTTGGCAGACAGGGGAAATATGTTGTGAAACACAGGACTGATTGTAATCCAGGATATATAAGAAAGTTATGTATATCTGCATGAAACAGTAAGGAAATCCAGGTGAAAATAGGTCAAAAACATATGTAGACAATTGCTAAAAGGTAAAGCTGACAAGATTATATATATATGATCAGGCACTCTACTGATTACTAATCAGGAAAATGTGAAACCAAATAAACTACTTTATACCTATGAAATTGATAAAAATTGGAAAATAGATCAAGTATCGGGTTAATATCAAGTATTGGGAAAATGGAAACTCACACTTACAAATTGACCATTTGTAAGCCAGAGCAGGCATTTAGATAAAAAATGGACAGAATTTGGTCAAATGTGCATTGCTACACAATGCCCAGCAATTTTACTCCTTATAGCTTTACTCAAGCAAAGAGAAATGTGCACAATTTCTTTTTAAAAAATATATTTTTATTGATTTCAGAAAGGAAGGGAGAGGGAGAGATAGAAATATCAATGATGAGAGAGAATCATTGATCGCTGCCTCCTGCACGCCCCACACTGGGGATTGAGCCCACAACCTGGGCATGTGCCCTGACCGGGAATTGAACCATGACCTCCTGGTTCATAGCTCTACGCTCAACCACTGAGCCATGCTGGCTGGGCCACAATTTTTTTTTAATAGCAAAGAGTTAGAGACAACCTTTGGAAAGCAGACCAGAGAGTTAATCTGAAAATTCAATCTGGTACAAATGGGAGAACAATAAAAATACTTTCTAGGACAAATGGCTCCTCCTCTTCCTCCTCCTCCTCCTCCTCCTCCTCCTCCTCCTCCTCCTCCTCCTCCTCCTCCTCCTCCTCCTCTTCCTCCTCCTCCTCTACAAATGGCTTTTTGACAAAGCTAGGTTAAATCCTCTTTGGCATCCTGTTTCTAGAATGAGTAAAGGTGAATTGACTCTAGGTGATTTTAAAACGAAGTCTCTCAGTACCATACCTATTTTATTCTAAAAACTAGATTTGAAGAGTACTATGGACTGAATTGCATCTCCTTAAATTCATAAGCAGAAGCCCTAACCCCCCAATGTAGTTTTATTTGGAGATAGGGTCCTTTAAGGAGGTAATTAAGGTTAAATTAGCTCATAAGATGACCCCTAATCCAATGGGACTAATGACCTTATAAAAAGAAGTAGAGGCACTAGGAGTGAGCACACAAAAGAAAGACCATGTGTGACAGAGGGAGAAGTGGCCATCTGCAAGCCAAGAAGGACTCTCTCCAGAAACCAACACTGCTGTCACCTTGATCTTGGACTTTCAGCCTCTGTGAGAAAATAAATTTCTGCTATTTTTGGGGGGGAGGGGTGCAGGATGCAGGGGAGCCCCAAGTGACCCAGGGGAAGTTTTCCAGTGGAGTTAAAGCCTAGCTGGAATTTGAAGGATGAGGAAGGGCATTCAAGGTGGAGGGAACTGCATGTGTGAAGGCAGAGAGGCAGGAAACAGCCCGTCTGGTCTGGGAACTGTGGGAGAGCGATGGAGCCCAGGTCCAGAAAATCTGCTGGGTGAGGTTGGGGTTCCAGAACCCACTACCTGGACCCACTGCCTCCTTGACCTCCTTTGCTCCTGGCGGCCTGGCCAGGAAGAGGCCCCGGCCTACCTGCACAAAAGGAGGCTTTGAAGCTGGAGAGAAGGAATGAGGAAGGAGGGGCCAGCTGGTATGTATTTTTGGATTGCTTCTCAGAAATCTCCTCCTCCTCCTCTTTCCCCTTCTTCCTCCTCCTCCTCCTCCTCCTCCTCCTCCTCCTCCTCCTCCTCCTCCTCCTCCTCCTCCTCCTCCTCCTCTTTCCCCTTCTTCCTCCTCCTCCTCCTCCTCCTCCTCTTTCCCCTTCTTCCTCCTCCTCCTCCTCCTCCTTCTCCTCCTCCTCCTCCTCCTCCTCCTCCTCCTCCTCCTCCTCCTCCTCCTCCTCCTCCTCCTCCTCCTCCTCCTTCTCCTCCTCCTCCTCCTCCTCCTTCTCCAATACCATGACAACTGGGGGAGCTGCCTGTGAGCTGGGCTGAGTTGAGGGGGAGGTGGGCTAGGGGTAGGGACCTCTGCTCCCCCTCTCTGAGCCTCAGTTTTGGTATCTAGAATATGGGCAAGACAACCCAGTTGCTGGCTCCTGTCAACCCTGGTGCTCCAGGAAGCAGAGGCCCAGGCTGGACTCATTAGGGGGAAGGCCTGGGAGGTAAGGGCGGGGCTGGGTAGGACCCTGCATCATCCTGCAGCTGGGGGCTTTTCAAGGCGGTGAGGAGTTCCTGAGCTACACAGCCTGCACTTCCCACCAAGCAGCCTGCCCTGGTGTGCCCACTGCACTGTCACTGCCGAGGAGCCCACAGGGGAGCAGGAGACAGGGCCGAGGCATAAACACAGGGATGGATCTTCCTGTGAGCCCCTGCAGTGAGAGGTCTCCTCTGCTGGGGCACAGGGCTCAGCTGTTCCCAGAACCCAGTCAAAGCCCCAAAAGGAGGGAAAAGGTTTATTTCCTGGGGCTGCTGCTCCAGTGACTACCCACTGGCCTAAATAAACAGAAACATGTGCTCTCCCCGTTCTGGGGCCAGAATCTGAAATCAGGGTGTCTGGGGCTATGCTCCCTCAGAGAGCTCCAGGGAGGTCCTTCCTGCCTCTTCAGCTTCTGGGGGTGCCTGGCCACATCCCTTTAATCTTCATGTGGCCCCGCCCCCTTGTTCACGTGCCCACTCTCCTGTGATCACATGGCCCGCTCCCTGGAGACCTTGGAAGGTCTCTGTTTCCAGATGCCACCTCCCTGGTTGGCTGTCTGCCCTTGCTCTCACGCCTGTCAATAGTCCCTTTGCCGAAGTTCTTCCAGAAAAATCATTTGTCTGTGCTATCTCTTTCCTGCTGAGACTGTGACAGCTGGGATTGAAAAGGAGACAGGAGAGCAGCGGCCCATCCAGAGTCCATGCAAGAGGTCCAGAGGGGCCTGTGCAGTCCCTGGAAGGCCGGGGGAGGGAAGGGTGGTGAGGCTGGGGTGCTGACTAGGAATTTACTTTACATTTTCAGGCTTGTTTTTCTTCTCTGTAGAATGGGAACAACACAACACATTTTCAAGGGGAGTTGCACATGTCATTTTTGCCCTGAGCCCTGGGTTTGAACTCTGACATTGTCATTTCCTAGCTGTGTGGCCTTGCCCAAGTTACTCAAAACCTCTGTGCCTCAGTTTCTACATTTTAAAATGACAGTTATAATAATGTATACCTCCTAGGGCTGTTGTGAGAATTAAGTGAAGTAATCGACTGAAAATTACCAAGGATGGTTCTAATTCTTTATTTTAATTTTCAATTCATCTTACTAAAGACCACCACGCCAAATGTATGCAGATCCAATGCAAATTAGTATCTTGATCTGAAAAAATATGGTTGCTTCATCCTCCTCCACATTCTTATAAAAAGTCAGTTTTGCATCAATCTTTCTATTTTTTAGATGTTACATTTTATAATTAATTACCTCAGGAGCACTCCTTATGTGTTCTTATGAGCCACTGACTCTTTCTCTCCCTTTGATCTCAGGTTAAGACATTTTGTTTCTTCCAATGCAAAGCCTTTTGACAAAACAATAATGTTGATTTTCAGACAGGATAAAAGATAGGATTCCAAAGTAATGAATGATAACCACTTTCCACAAGAACTTTACACATTAGTAAGGGAGGCAGAAAGTAACACACACACACACACACACACACACACACACACAGAGTAAGATTTTTGGCAAAGACCTTTGTGGATATGTGCAGTTTTACTGGTCCTCCTCCCACTTCCTAATAAAATTCAAAGAAGGTGAGGGCTCAGGCCTGGTTTGGCTATACTAATATCCATACAGAAAGCTTGGGCAGAAAGCTGCAATCAAAAGATCATTTAATATTATGAAGAGTGTATTTTTCTGCAGCATCCGAAAGGATTACAATTTTGCACTAAGGCCAAATTGCTCTTGTGTGGTAGATTACCCTCACATCTGGTTTCATGCTTAGAAAAGAGATTTATGTGTCCACTGCCAGGCTGGGTGGGGTAACTGACAGTGATTCTAATTAATTCATCTGAGAACATAGAAGATCATAAAGAGTCACAAGTTAGAATATGTGATGTGTCAGGAGAGAGCAGCAACACGTTATTGATGAGGAAACTGAGGTTCATAAAAGAGAAATGCTTAAGGTCATTGCCATCAGACCTGGGAGAGCTAGGACTGGTCTGGCAGCTGTGTTCTTCCTACCACACCTCAGTGCACACCTTCAGACCCAGGTCAGTGCTGTTTCAAGAAGGACATAGATTGTGTTGTGGTGCTGATTAGGGATAAATTTTTCTTGAGAATTATAAACTTTATTTTTTTCCAATAGTATAGTAGGTGGTTTAACTTACCATGTATTTAATGAATACCACATATGTGCAAATCAGAGACAGTGGGGTGGGGAGGAGCAGAGATTGGAAACAAAGATGATTAATGTGGTTCCTGCCCACATGGAACACCCAGACTAGTAGGGAAGATATATCTGCAGATAGTACAAGGGAGTAAATGAAAGGAAGAGCTATGGATGAGTATGAGAAGGGCTTTAGAATGACAGTAGTTGGAATGATAATTTTTTAAAAATTATTTATTATTTATTTTTTTACTTATAGTTCATATTTGATATTATTATATATTAGTCTCAGGTGTACAGCATAGACATCAAAATGTCTAATTATGTTTTTATAATCAAACTTTGCACATAATTTCTGTTCCAGTCATTGTACAGATTAAACAATATTTCTTGAGTAAGTTTAGTTTTAAACAGCTTCTTATTAAATTTGTTCTACAGAGACACTACCAGTTAGAATTTTAATATAATTCTTCAAGATATATTTATGTTTGGAAATCAAATCATTTTCAAATATTGGCATAGAATGGCATGTGATAAACTATTACTATAAAATATTAAAATATTTTAATTTTATTATTATGGCTTATATTGTAGTTTCATCATCCCTTCATAGACTTATATAGTAATATCAAGAATCAGTGTCCTTCTTTATATCTGTTATGTCTAGGTTTACAGATAAGCATACTTATAAGTAATATGACATGTTTGCTATAGCAAAGCAATCCTCAACTGCCATGTACAACTGTTGAAAATGCCATGCTCAGTTGTGAGTGCCTCTGGGACTAAGAAACAGAACATGAAAAATAAGCAAGATATTGGTTCTTGGCATTATTGGGAATCACACCATTTTATGCAAGAACCTATTAAATTGATGCTAAGAGGAAGAATTTGATAAATAAATCAATTTTTCTTTTCTCACCCAAGAGTTTCCCTGAACAAATCCTCCACCTCAAATGCAAGGTTGATCTCTAACATTGACAACAATGTATGTAATTTTACCCTAGTCAGACATGCTTCCTTTTCAGGCAAAGATGGATAAAAGTGTTTTCCTGAATGAAGCCTGAAGATAATCCTAATGGAAAATTTGGGGGTTACTACTCATGCTGAACCAGCACTGAGAACCAAATGACAGAAGAATCCAAGCATTCTTTATTTTTCTTGTGTTTCTGCCCTCTACCCCATAAGCCCCAAGCACTAGGGCCCTTCCCAGGTCTAATGACAAGGCTGCCTTAGTGTGTAATGAAGAGATAAATGAAAACAGAACCGCATGGAACTAAATAACTTAGGGATTCCTCTGCTTTAAGAGACATGTATCTCTCAAATGAATTACGAATAAAACCTCCAGCCCTGGCTGGTTTTGCTAAGTGGTTAGAGTGTCGGCCTGCAGAATGAAGGGTGAAGGGTTCAATTTCCTGTCAAGGACACATACTTGGGTTGCAGGCTTGATCTGTGCAGGAGGCAGCTAATCAATTTGTCTCTTTTACATCAGTGTTTCTCTCTCTTCCCCTCCTTCCTCCCTTCCACTCTCTCTAAAAAATCAATGGGAAAAATATCCTTGAGTGAGGATTAAAATAAAAATAAAAGAATACAGCCTCCAAAGTTATTTCTCTGTGTCCACTTTCCCCTGGCGCCAAGTTTGCCTCTCTACTACAGTCAGAGTTACCTTTGGCAGAAGGAAGCCTGATGTCACCGCCAGATTAAAACCCACTGATAGTTGCCCATATTCCCAGAATAAAGTCCCAAACTCTTCTCGTGAATTCAAAAGGCATCCATGCCCTAATCCCCTTCTAGCTTTCTAGGTTCAGCTCCTAACCTCCTCTGCCCAGAACTTTATGATCCAGGCATCATATCATGTTTCTTTCTCCTTCCTGGATGCACTATGTACTCTCAGTTCTGGGCTCATAGACAAACTGTTCCTTCAGCCTGGCACATTTCTCTCCCTCCTCAATGTTAAGTCTAAGCTTAGACTTCTCATCCTTTGGGACCCTTTCTGAGCCTCACCCTCATGTGACATGTGCTGCATTTTGTCTATGAAGGATTTTACCTACTTGGTTATTGCTTATTTGTCTGTCCTCCTTAGTACACTGTAAGCTCTGTGAGCTTATGGAGTCACCAGCATGTCCCCAGTACCGGTTTACAGGTAGATTCCTAATAATGAACCATTAAGTGAATAAGTAAGGTTGGAAGTCATTGATATCTGGGAAAACGTTGTCAGAGCTCTGAGCCGAGGAGGCAACAAGACTCTGAGTGAAAATTTTATGCATATAAAGCTTAAAACCGCATTAGAAAGTTCCTTGATCTTATGACTCAATGAAAGATTGCAGACCTAGATACATGAAACTTGCATTGAAGTCTTACTTCTGCTAATTAATAGTGTGTAACCTTGGTCTCTTAAACTCCCTGAATTGCCATTTTTCATCTATAAAAAGAGTCAAAATACATGTTCTACTTAATTTGCATGGTTTTTGTGCCAAGAACCTGATTTATGTAAAAAACCTATTGTAATTTGTAAAAGACATATAAAATTTAGATATTATCTACTCAAGAGTGATGGCATGGGTGAAATTGACATTACAGAAAGTTAGAGATTATCTGTGACTTTTAACCAATTGGTCTGCAGTGGTCTGTAAGTCTTAGCCATTAAATACCTAAAAAAGGAGGTGACTTTGTGTTGTTTTGTATTGAGATCAGTCAGTTGCTAAAATATATCTTAATGATTGCCTTATGATAATTATAAAACCTTATACAGTGACTCTATACAGTATAAACCAAGCACCTTCTCCATTATGAATTCCAAACACAGAGCATCCGTGACTAAAGCTAGTGCCTAAATCCCTGGTGAAGTATCATTGTAGATCACCTTTAGCGGTCACAGGCTTCCTTCCCTCCAGGACTGTCTTTTGGTGCTCACTGTCAGGTTGCAAAAGCTATGATGATGCATCTTCACATTCCCACCCCATCCATGCAGGGACTGAGACTATCTGCTCAATGAGTGGAGCGTTGGGCTGGTTCTCTTTGGCTCTAACTTCTCAAACAAGGGGCTTTACTCAACCTGATCTCTGGGTTCTTTTCTGCTGATATTCAATGACTATTGGAATAAGCCTAAGAATGAGGCCTATAAATGAGACATTGGTTATTATGAGCATGTATATGATTGCGTATGCTTAGCTACTCCTGAAATTCATGTTATGTTCAGAGATTGGCATATAATGGGAGGGGGAGTGTTGTGGGATGTAGCCTTGATATGCTGCTCATAATCGCCCTTACAGATCTGTGCCTGGTCTGACTCTATTGGAGTCACCCAGCTTATGGTGACTACAGCTGAGGATCCCAGAGTCAACAGAAAGAGCAGGACTTCAGGTTAAGATTTCCCTAAATGTGCAGTTCAGTTCTACCACTTGCTGGCTGTGTGAATTGAGACAAGCTTCTCAATCTTTCTGAGTGTCAGTTTCCTTATCTATTAAACTAAACTTATAAAAGCTGCCTTGTAGGCATGTGATGAGGACAAAGAGGTAACATATGTACAAACAAAGCACATTTATATAGTTATGGGAATCAAATAGGTAATCAAAAAAACACAGTAAGGCAGCAGGGGATGCAGTTTTAACATATTGCTATAGGGCTGGGGTTGGTTTGGAGGGTAACTTAGAACAATGGAAAATGGAAACCAACCAGTTAAGTTGTAGGAAATAAATGTCTTTGAGTAGAGAGACTGTCAGGAATTTCCCAGAGTTGACTTGAAATCAAGGAAGATTATATAACACTTTCCTACCAAGTCAAGGGATAGAGAAGGCAAAAAGTAGACATATTTTTCTAGTTGGAGGGAATTTTCAAGTTTTTATATAGATTTGTGTGTTAACAATTAGTAACAAAAGTAGCCCAAACTACCGACTTATCATTGTTGAAGACTGTGCACTCAAAAACCTAACCTTAGGATTTGCAGAACAAGAGAGAGGTGCAGAAAGCTCCTTGCATTTAGAAAAGTAGTTTTGTACCAGGAAAAAACATCGCCCAGCCCTAATATGCACTAATATGAGATGCAGAACAGATTAAAGGCAGCTCAGAGCTCAGCACTCAAAACATAAGTCATCACAGGAATCAGGAAAGCAATTATCTTAACCACACCAAAAGGGGAAATTTGATAAGCTTGCTGCATTTTAACTTATACATTACTATATATAAGCCTGTACCCCCTTTAAAAAGTACCTTGCTAAGAGGTACACATAATAGAAATTAGATAAATATTTCTTTCCTATTTTTAAGTCCTGCAATAAAAATTGGAAAAGGTGGTAGAAAATTCTTTAAAGGTAGAGATCCAGTGGTGCAGAGGGAACTGATTCAGTGATTGGCTCAAAGTTGGTGATGAACTAGTCAGTGTGTCAGCTTTTTTCTCGGTACCAATGTAGCTGGAAATATGTGTTCCAAGGCCTCTGCATAGCTTCAAAAACAAGGGTTTGACAAATGAGTGAGCTTGAAGAATGGCCTTTATACAGATGGACTTTGCTTTGTTCTCCTTCCATGTTTTTCGTCTAATTCATCAACCATAACGAGCTATGCAAGTGCATACGGATGTGAATGCTCACTTGCTTGCCATCATGCAGGCATGAAATGTGACTCTCCATTTTGGTACTGAGAGATGGTTTTGAGAGAAAGCTGCCTGAGCTGCTACCTCCTCAAGAAGAGAGCTGAGGCCATCAACTCTGTTATGAGGGTCAAAGCAACTCATACACCTCAGGTATGTGTGTGAAACTAGAAACTTGCTTATATAACCACAAATTTACAAACAGCAATGTAATATGTTGCAAATTATTTCAAAATTAATTGGTTATAAATTATCCCAAAGCCACTCCTTTGATCTAGCTTTTGTTCCACAGTCCCACAAATTAAATTGTGCAAAAGCTGTTTGTCAGCGTCTCTAAAGACTGTGGTCGTCAACTAATTGCCCTTTCCATCCCAGTGCTACCAAGCCTGTAATAGCAACCACAATAATAACAATGATGACGGATGATCACAAGGATGATGGTAATATCAGTTGCAGAAACCCACAATCTGCTTGAACTGACCAAAGACAAAAACCAAGTATTAAATTTCAGATGAAGAGATGGAAATGATGAAGGGGTGTCTATAATGCACCAGGAACTTTCACATTTGTTATTTTCATGAGTATTCCAAAGCCCAGTGAGGTATCTACCATTATTCTCATTTTACAGTAGAGGAAACTGAAAATAAGAAAGGACATATGACCAAGAAAAAAGAAACAGAAAACAACAACAACTTAGTTTAGAAATGAAAACCAAACTAGAAGGAGCTCAAGAATGAATAAATACAACACACAATGCCTTAAAGAAATATATGTTAAAAAGGATTAAAACATTAAATCAGAAAGAAATGAAGATATTAAAAGCATTTGTGAGAAACTGACAGCTACTGAAGTTAGACAAAGAAGATTCAACCTACCAATGATAGATGTTTCTGAAGAAAGAAACCAAAGCGAGGGAAAATAATGAATCCAAGAAAAGTTTCTTAAAATAGAAAAGTATTTGAAACTAGATATTGAAATAATGAACGACATATCTGTGACTATCAATGCAGGATGATCATCATAAAGATGTATTCTAATAACATTACTATACTTTTATTAAATTAAAAAAATTACATTAGCACCCAGGTGAGCACATTACTTACAGGGAGTAAGAAATCATTTCATCAGACTTGTTATGAGACTTTTATACCACAGAAAAGTGGATTCACTTATTTAAGGTACTCAATGGAAGAAAAGGTAAGGCAATTTTTTCTCTTTATTATCAACATCCAGAATCAGAAAAAGACTAGAGAGAAATAGCTTCAAGGACTAGTAGCAATCATTAAATTATATATACACAGACTAAAGTATACATATAGGATGTCCCCCCAAACACACACACACTCTTTGAATATTTATAAAGGCAGTGTTTATTAAAATACATTTCATTTTCAAAATTGAGCTATCAGCTGTTAAAGTGTATATACATTTTTGGGACACCTTGTATACTTTACCTGAAACCTATATAATTTTATTAACCAATGTCATCCCAATAAATTCCATAAAAATAATAAAATATACATGTACTGTAGAACTGAGATTATGGGTAAAGCAGGAGAGAGTATAGTATCGAATGGATATATGCTCTGATAATGTAGATATAGTATAACCATAAAAAATAAGAGGAAGAATGGGGATAATATATACAAATGCTTTAAATTGCTTTGAGTAATAATAATTTGTGGAGGTAGTATTAATATTGTTACTCTGAGACAGTTGTGTAACGTAGGATAGAGCAAATGAATTGTGATTAGACATTTTAATTCTATTATTCCTGGTGTCTTTGATATCTAGTATGGGTGGAAGGAGACTCATAATTTAGAAGAGATTGAGGAAGTATGATGTAGTCATGGGTTTGAAATTAAAATATTAATATGAACAAGTGAACTCATGAGTATCTATAGAAGAATATATTCATCTATCTATCTATCTATCTATCTATTAATTATATAGCCTATGTTTACAACCCAGTAGCAATCAGCATCTCTAATGACCACATTGTGGTCTTGAAATACTATTTCCCACTTAAAAACAAAAAACAGGACTTCACAGAGAAATATGCAAGATGATGCTAGAGTATTTTGCTATACTGGATAGCAAGAAAACTATGAGACTACTAGGGTTATATCCAAAAGACTCAGGAGCCAGTGTGAAAAAGCTGTCAGTAGCCAAAGAGAGAATAATTTGAGCTTTAATAAGGAAAGGAATTGCAATGAAGTAAAATGCATAAAATCTTTTTAAATCCACAGACTTAAATGATATTTACAATTTTTCACCTTCAGGGGGTAACAGGGAACCAATTAATTTTCTTAAAAAACTGGGTAAATAAAAGGTAAAATTCAAGTATTTATTCTGCCTGTCCTATATAAACCATACCATTGAGAAACAAAATATTGGATGATAAAAAATGTTTCCATATACAAATAGTCACACTATTTGATGAAAAATGAAATAATAGATTAAGATGTCACCAATCCCCAAATGAATTAATGAATTCATTGAGCATCAGTGGCTGCTAACATTAAAAAAAAGTGAAAAGCAGACATAATTCCATGATGAAAGAACACACCACCACCCATAGTCTTGCCAAAGGGATCACATCTGAGTCTGGTCAGGTATGACCTTAGATTCTAGCTGCCAATTTGTAGGAAATGCAGAGGCCAAAGGAACATGGTGATCTACACCATTAACATACATTCAGCACAATCTAGACTACAGGTCAAATGCCCAGATTTATCAACACATATTGTAAGGAAATGAGAGGAAGGAAGGAAGGGAGC
The DNA here is from genome assembly GCF_963259705.1 of Myotis daubentonii. Classification (NCBI taxonomy): domain Eukaryota; kingdom Metazoa; phylum Chordata; class Mammalia; order Chiroptera; family Vespertilionidae; genus Myotis; species Myotis daubentonii. The sequence goes on from NC_081841.1 coordinate 20,776,042, forward strand.
AAGGAAGAAATCATAGATGAAAGGGAGTTTAAAAGACCAAGTTTTAAAAATGCAGACGTTTTAACTCCAGCATTTAGGGGTACATTTGAGTGATAGAACCATAAAGTAATTCAGGGATATGATTTCTATAAAACTAGGGTAGTGGTTATATTTAGGGGAAGAATGGTGCTGTATCTGAGATGAGGTACATGGAGGGACTGCTCAGGTGGCTGGTAATGTTTTCTCTCTTGACCTTGGTGTATTCAAGGGTGTTTTCCTTATAATAATTCACTAGGATATACTTTGGTATTGTACAGTTTTCTGTTTCTGTGTTTTATTTTATAACAAAATATGTGTGTGTGTACACACACAGTGTATACATATTCATGTATTTATATATGTGTGTGTATCTGTATATATGTATATCTATCATCTATATCTATGTATTAATCATCTACCTATCTATAATGCTTTAAATGAGACATCTTTCAAGTAAAATATCTCCACCATTAGGGAAGTAACTACAAATGATAAAAATCAATTTTTATATGATAGGGTGAAATGGCCATGCTCAATCTCTACATCAATAAAATGAGAATTAAAAGCAAGGCAGTCTAGAAGCTTAGGACAGGACTCTTAATATTAATTTGTGAGTAATATAAGCTCCTACTTGCTTATGGTGCTCCACCCTGACATGTACTCCACCGGGGCCTGGCTCTCCCTTTGTCCCCAGCAATTAGCACAGTTTACACTTGAGCGATCATTGTTTTGACCTGCCCTAAGTCTCGGCATCCGGACTCCATCACCCACCATCTGTGCCCATGCCAGGAGGACTGCTCAGCGTCTCTCCCGCAAGCACCGGAAGTAGGTTTTGGCCACAGGCCTATACTGTGACGAGCGGCCAAGGGATAAGGACTTCTGTCATTCATTGTCTCAAGGAGCAGAGCTGATCAAGCCAGCCACATACAGATGTAGTTGTTCAGAATATTCTCTGCTTTATGATGAGAGAAGGCAAAATAGGAGCAAAGGGAAGAAGGGAGAGACACACGAAAGAATGAAGAAAAGATGCTGGGAGGACAAACAGGAGAGAGAAAATGTAAGGAGAAAAAGAACCAAGAATAAAAGAAGAGAAAATAAGCAGGATGGAGAAGAGAGGGAAAAGAAGTTAGGAATGGGTGGCTAACGATCAATGAAAAGCAACATTCTTTCTGAAACCTAGCTATTGCCAGTTAAGTTGTACTCTGAACTATGCCTAAGTACTTTCAACATTAAATAAAATACGCAGTTTTTTAAGAGGGTTTGTTCTTTACTCAATTTTTTTTTGTGTGTGGAAGGGGTTTGCATATAACCAGGAAACAATAGAAATTCCCACCAACTCTACAAAAGATCAGACAGCTTCACATCGTTTTGAGATTCTGGGGAGCCGGAGGTCAGAATGAGCCAGTAGTGACACAACATGCAGAGGAGGTAGCTCCAAATTTAGGCAGAAAAGTGCTTGGTCAGCAGCTGGGAAGATTCACTAGCCTCAATCTTCTTAGCTTCTCTTTTCCACTGGCCATTGAGGAAAGCTTTTTGGAATGAGTCTGTGGTTCCTGGCCAGTTAGGTGAGAAGAGATACTTCAAGCTTCCACTTTGCAGAGTCCTTAACTGTCCCCAAGGCTCAATGCACACTCTCACCAACATGGCTTGTCTTGACTGGATTTCTAAGCTTTCAGAATCTGCCAAGAGCGGTGAGAAACTATAACAAAGGACCTTGTGTCCAAACTCATAGTTGGTGGGAGGAGATGGGTGATTACGTGTGAGCTGTGAAGGTAAGACTTTGTTACTAGTGATATAGAGTACCAAAATTTGCAATTAAATTATTTATTTTAGATATAAATTGAAGTGGACCAAAGATTACCTTTGTAATAATGTTCTATTCCAATATGTAGTCCTGAGTGGGATGATATTGACAGAATACATTATATAGGTTGGAGGTATGGGGAGATAGATTGCACATAACCAATGACTTTGTTTTCTGGCATTGAGCTCTTAATCAGTGACTATGCTTGGGAACTTATCCTACATGTGAATGTATCTTGCACAGAGATTAATATAATATAAATATACAAATAGAATATAAATTCTGTGAGAGTAAGGAGTTCTGTCTATTTGACTCACTGCTAAATCCCTAGTGCCTAGAGAAGTGCCTGGTATATAGCAAGCACTTAGTACACAGTTATTGACATAATGAGTGAATAAATTGTATCTTTTATGCATGGTTGTAGAGCTGCTTTTATTGGATCATACCCTCGAAAGATTATAAAAATAACACTGTCTAAACGGCTTTCTTTCTTGGGTGACTTTAATTCAGTTTCAAGGTTTCTAGATGTGCTGCCTATTGTGTCAGCTTCTGCCTCCTTGAATTTTTCAGGTTTTTATCTGAAAACCTCTCTTGCCCTCTCATTGCCTGACCCTCCATCCTGGGTGCTGGCTTAGAGTTGACTCCTGATTTTGCTTTGACCCCTGCTTCTGTGTATCCCTGGATCTGGGACTTTACCCTCCATATTCTTTCTCTTCTTTCCTAACCTTTGTCTTGTCTCATCAGTACAAAGAGGTCAATGCCTGAGAGGGAGAGAAGCACATACTGAGGGAAGACTCCCTGGTATCTCAGAAAGAGTTAAAAGGTGAGAATTAGCTAACATTAATTGAAGGGACTATTCTGTGTCAAGCATATTCCAAAGACTTTATAGTGTACTGACCAAGCTGATCCCTGTGCAGCACTATGAAGTAGGTTTTATTATCATCCCCATTTTTAGATAAGGGCACTAAGGCACAAAGGAGTTTCATAAATTGCCCGAAGTTTCATAGCTAATATGAGGCAAAGCCACGATTTAAACTCTGATGGATTGCTGCAGAGCTGGAACTCATAACCACTCCAGCTCCCTATGATTCTAAGGGTTATTCTTGCCGTGATGGGGTGGGTAGATGAACAAGAGCATGATGGGAAAGGATATAGGTATGAAGAGAACACAAAACTTGAACTTTCTTCCTTGATTAAAACAACCACCATCACAACACTCACTCTTGAATGTTACTATATATCTGCTAGATGTAGAGTAGGATTTTAATTTGTCTTCAGAATAAGCCTGTGAGATGTGAAATTGGGCTCTCAAGGTGTTCAACAACTTTTCCAAGGTCACTGATCTAGAACTGTCAAAAGTAAAACTCATTCTCTGGTCTTTTCTCAGCCCTGTGCTGTTAATGCTGACTTGCATTCCTCAACTACAGTGCATCTACACACATCCTTGGAGGCCTTGGCATGTGCTCAACCCTCACCCATGTTCTTCATGGCTGATGGTTGTGTAGGGTTAGGGTGCTGAGCTCTGAGTTCTGTATACTGTCTTAGCATTTGTGTGACAGTAAGGAATAGGATTATCTTATGTTCCAAATATGGTTAATCTTGATCTGAGAATTTTTTTTTACAAATTGACCTAACAGACAATAAAAGTGGACTGAGCTAAAAATAAATCACAACCTAAAATTATGGAAAGTGCAAGTACTGTGTAGCACTACAGACTCTCTCCATTAATCATATTATAGCTCCCAAAATGCTGCCTCTTGTACCTATCCCTTGAGATTTAGCAGTTTAACCCATTTATTTATTTTTTTACATTTCTGATTTTTCCTTTAAGGCAAATCTTTTACATTGTGTATATTTCCCACCACTCGAACTATATATATTGTGACTCATGCCATCTTAAGTAAATAAAATTTGTTAAGTACCTATTGTGTGTGTGTAAGGGAGGGGACCTGGGCTCAAAGCCTAGCGAAGGTAGACACACAAACAATGAATCTGCCAAGTAGGGAGTATTATAAAAGAGGTGTTGGGATAGGGTTTGAGGGGAAATCTACCAGGTGATAGTTGATCTGTTATTTGCATGATGAGAGGTAGTTAGACCTAGGAAGAGAAAAAGTGTAGTTTTTCTTTACTATAGAAGGAGGGCAAATTAGAAGGCATAATTAAGAGGTATGACCTGAAGTAATGTGGGGACCCCTGTGTTGGGAGTTTGGGCTCTGGCGCCAACAAACATGCAATTCTGAGTGAGCCATTCTCTGAGCCTTTTGTTTTCTCATGCATGAGATTAGGAGGTTACAGGGAATGGTCTCCCAGATCCCATACAACATGAAATCCTCTGACTGTGGTCTGAAATGACACAGCTTTCTAAATCAGCCCCATGATCCATCCAACCCCATGGTCACCAAACTGCGGCTCGCGAGCCACATGCGGCTCTTTGGCCCCTTGAGTGTGGCTCTTCCTAAGCCTTAGGAGTACCCTAATTAAGTTAATAACAATGTACCTACTTATATAGCTTAAGTGTACAAAATGTGGCTCTCAAAAGAAATTTCAATCATTGTACTGTTGATATTTGGCTTTGTTGACTAATGAGTTTGCTGACCACTGACCCAGCCCATATTTAGCCTTTAACTGTGTTATGAAGAAATACATTACCAACTCATGACACAGACCTCAAAAAAGAAAGTACCTTGGGATGGAAGCTTGCCCTATTGTCTGTCTTGAGAGGTTTGGCCACTGACCAAAGTGTTTGACGACCATCAGCAGGCAGATTAAGTTGTTCCTGGGCCTATTCAGCTTCTGGATTAGTGGATGGTTCTTTAGCTCATGACTGTTTCCAGTTTTAGGTTGTTTTAGCACATTCAATTGTTAATCCTGACCCAAGAGCAGACATTTGCTTATGGCCAAAGTAAAGACAGGGCATGTAGGGTCATGGTGGCAGTGGAGAGACATGATGATTCCTTAGGATTTCCCATATATTGTAAATGCTGGGAAGGAAGGATGTGGTTCCTTAAAGTCCTGGCCATTCACCAATGCCTTTATGGTAAGTGACATTTGTTATGTGAGTTTCTGCTGAGTGAGGGGCACATGTAATGGGCAGGCTCCAACAGGCACTGATTGACATCTCAGTTATGCCAATAAGTCCACCATAAGCCAGAGGAGATGAGTTAGAAGAAATGCTCCCTTAGCTTCCAGGCCTGGTTAAGGTCTGACCCATCCCCCAGCTGTTTAATTGTCCTTACCCCCTTCAGTCTTCTGATCCCACTAGTGATGGTCACTCCATGCATGATGCCAAATCTTCCAGAGCCATGGATCTGAATCAACCCAGAGGGTACCTTTCATATCTTGTTCAGGACTCATGGGTCTTAGCCATGTACAAGTCTCTGCACTGCAAACAAACAACAGGCAGTGGAGCAAGAGAGAGCAGTTCTGAGCCTGCCAATGCTCGGGGCGATGCATCCTTGGCCTCGTGTCTGTGATAGTATAATGGATGAATTATTAATTATGATTTATCACCAGGATAAAGGAAATTTGTAGGCGATTTTCTCCAAAGACAAGAGTACAAAAGACTGTTCCTGGGGCTCAAGCTTTTATTAGTGGCAGATGAACATTTGGAATAGAATAATAGAGATCATGTTTGACATTTTTCACCTCCAGACAACGACTTAATTTTCAAAACAGCCTTGTGAGCAAGGAAACATTTTTCTTCCCACTCTTTTAAAGGTTGAGAAATTAAGGCATTAAAGGTGTATCACATTGCTGTTAAAAAGCATTCTTAAATAAAATATTTGTTTTTCAAGCACTATTTCATTGAAGTACAACTTCACAATTCAAATTATTTCTTTTCTAAATAAAGGGAAATGTTCATCATACCAGGAAATGTTTAAGAAATGGAAGCATTTGTTTTTATTATGGCTCTCACAGCAAGAATGTTGGGGGACTCTTAGAAACTCAAATAAATATTACAGCAGCTTCACATGTATTATTTGCCCCCAAATCCAATTTGTTAGACATAATTTTACCATCTTCATGACTCCAAGTGTCATTGGAAAATGTTGCCAAAATGTTTTCTTAGTACCTACATTTCCTGTGAATTTGATTTTAGTCCCTAGAATCAAAACTTAAAGAGCATTAGAGCTCTATAGAGATACTTGAGTTTTAAATGACCCCTTTTAAAGGCATTCACCATCTATTTGAGACATGTTGGCTGGTGTAGAGGCATGGAGAAGATCAAGAGGAAGCAAGAGATTAGTGCCAAGGACCAAGATGGAGAAGTTCATATTTAAGCTTATTGCTGAATTATTGTCATCATTCTTGACATCATCATTACCACCATAACTATTAAGTCTTTATGTTAGTACTAGAGATCCAGTGCATGAAATTTGTGCATGGGTGGGATCCCTAGTGGCGGCCAGCTGTGAGCTGGGGCCCCCCTTCCCTGGCTGCTGGCTGTCGGCTGGGGCCTTCCTTTGTTCCGCGCCACCCTCTGGTGGTCAGCACACATCATAGTGAGCGATCTAACTCCTGGTGGGTCGAACTCCCGAGGGGACACTTTGCATATTAGGCTTTTATATATATAGATATTACATTACAATTTACAAATGACTGTTTATATACTGATTGAACAAATTTTATAAAAATCCTACAAGGCCCTAGCCAGTTTGGCTCAGTCGATAGAGAGTCAGCTTGTAGACTAAAGGGTCCCACTTTTGATTCTGGTCAAGGGCATGTACCTTAGTTTCAGGCTCCTCCCTGGCCCAGGCCCTGGTCAGGGCTCGTGCAGGAGGCAACCAATAAATGTTTCTCTCTGTCTTTCCCTCTTTCTTCTACTCTCCCTAAAAAACTCAATGGAAAAATATCATTAGAGTTAGGATTAACAGAAAAAAAAAAAAAGAACCCTACAAGGTAGGTCAGAGAGCCTATCTCCATAAGAGACATTGTAAATAACAATGACTTATTTGGTGGCCTGAAGGGTCAATATAGAGCACTCATCTTTTTCAAGCCTGAATTCTGAACAAACTGAGGTAGAGGAATGGACATTAAGAGAATAAGATTTAACAAAAGGAAGATAAACAATCCAATAAATGGGCAAAGGACCTAAATAAACATCTTTTGAAAGAGGACATACAGAAGGCCAAGAGACATATGAAAACATGCTCAAAGTCACTAATGATTCAAGAGATGCAAATCAAAACGACAATGAGGTACCATCTCACATCTGTCAGAATGGCTATCACCAACAAATCAATAAACAACAAGTGCTAGAGAGCATGCAGAAAAAGGGAACCCTCTTGCACTGCTGGTGGGAATGCAGACTGGTGCAACCACTGTGGAAAACAGTATGGAGTTTCCTCAAAAATTTAAAAATGGAACTCCCATTTGACCCAGTAATCCCACTTCTAGGAATATAACCCAAGAAATCAGAAACACCAATCAGAAAAGACATATGCACCCCTACGTTCAATAGAAGCACAATTTACAATAGCTAATGGAAACAGCCTAAGTGCCCATTCAGCAGATAAGTGTATTAAAAAACTGTGGTACATCTACACAATGGAATACTATGCTGCTGTAAAAAGGAAGGAACTTTTACCATTTGCAACAGCATGGATGGAACTGGAGAGCATTATGCTAAGTGAAATAAGCCAATTGGAGAGAGATAAATACTACATGATCTCACTCATTTATGGAATATATTGAATAACATAAACTGATGAACAAAAAATAGATCCAGAGACAGAGAAGCATTGAACTGACTGTCAAACCTCAGAGGGAAGGCAGGGGAGGCGGGGGGCAGATAAGAGATCAACCAAAGGACTTGTATGCATACATATAAGCATTACCAATGGACACAGATGCTAGGGGATGAAGGCATGTGCTGGGGGGTGGGAGTGGCTGGGGAGAGGTCAATGGGGGAAAAACAATATTGTAATAGCTATGTATGAGCCATGGGGGGGTACTTGAAATATCAGGAGGATCACTCTGTAAAGTATATGATTACCTAACCAGTATGTTGTATACCTGAAACTAATACAGAATAATATTGAATGTGAATAATAATAATAATAATAATAATAATAATAATAAAAGAGAATAAGATGTTTTCCTTATCATTGGAAAGTTCTTGAGAAACACAGCTTAGAAGTGTGGTGACAGTAGTCTTCTTAATAGTGAACCCCTAATTAGGTAGTCACCCGTGCCTAGGAACAGACAGCATTTGACAACTACAGGTCTTCTTTATAAAAGAGAGACTTGAATTCATGTTTCAAAAATTTTCAGGACATAAATTCCTTGCAAACATATCCCAAAGAAGGAAGAGTTCAATTGCTCATCCCAAACTCACCAACTAGGAAAGCCACTTCTCCTGAATTGGGGAGAAATGAATGAGAGGTTGGAGGGGGGCCAGGTATGGGTATGTTCTGCTAATGAATATCTCTCCATATGGAAGGAGGTTCAAGAGAAGATACTTATTTCATTCAACATATGAATTTCTCTAGAATTTTCCACTGTTTTATTTTGGTGTGATGCTTGGAGATAGGTGTTTTCTTTTTCACCCTCTTGTGTTATGTTCATTGCATGTTGGCTGGTAGGAGACAATTTTTCAGACATGGTCAGTATACTGAGGCAGGAGATTCTGCCAATACAAGGAAGTCTGTCAGACAATCCTGGAATTTTTTATATGAAGCACATTTCTCTCCACCTTTTGCTAGTAACTGAACCACCTTAATATGCCTCACTTTTGGGAAATAACTACTTAGATCCAAAGATACTTATGATTTGCTTTGTCTCAGAGTAGTTCTCCATCTTAGCTACATATGAGTTAAATTTTTCATGACACAGTAGATGAGATGTCATTTCCATCCTTTTTACCTCCAGTTCACCCTCCCCTAATAGCTAGAGGATCCCAGCCGCTGAATAACTCTAACAATGACACATAGTCTTTGTCTCTGTCTAAACCTGACATCTAGATGTATTTTCATTTTCATCCTCTCCCTTCTCAGGACCACCCCCAAACACTTCATTTCCCCAGGAATGAAGCTCTCATCTACTTTTGGGAAGCTCACATTTTTATATTCTAAAGAGGCATAGGGAAATTGAGGTACCCCTCTAATACTATGGATCTGGGTGTACAGAAAGTCCATGAACCCCACCATACCAGGTAGTTAAGTCAGATAAACAGTGGACCAACTGAAGAGAGATAGATGGGCTAGAGAAGGTGATATCAAAGGTGACCACTAAGAAAGTCGGGTGGGGTCAAAGCTTGGGCAGAAGAGAGAAGCTGGACTGGTCCACAGGAATGCAAAAAAGACTCTAATTACAGGCTGAAATGGTCTGTTTCTTCATTTAGGTCCCAGTTATTTCTGGATAGATCATCAATTATATAAAAGAATAAAAGATCAACAAGGCAAGCTAAGTACAGTGTCTAGGCAGAGAAGATTTTGTCTCACATTTAAAAAATATATATTTCTATTGATTTCAGAGAGGAAGGGAGAGGGAGAGAAAGATAGAAACATCAATGATGAGAGAGAATCATTGATCAGTTGCCTCCTGCACACCTCTACTGGGGATTGAGCCCACAACCCAGACATGTGCCCTTGACCAGAACTGAATCTGGGATCCTTCAGTCCGCAGGATGACACTCTATCCGCTGAACCAAACCAGCAGGGTGTCTCTCATATTAAAGAAAAATTCAGAAAACCAAGCCTGGGCTTCTCTCATTTTGTTTCTTTGAGGTAAGCTCAAATTCACAGGCCATATAAGGTAAAGAATGGAATAGACTACCTTAGGAAGGATACAATAGTGGGAGCAAGGCTCTAGGGCAGTGGTACTAACGCCTGGTTTATGAACTGGCACCAATTCACCAACTATTACTTGTCTTCAGTAAGTAACTGCAGAACTTTCTGTAGTGGTTAGACACTTTTTCAGCATTTTGACAGAATAATTTTATGACCATTGGCTCTAATAATACAATATTTGGCTCATATTTTATGTGACTTCCGTTAGTCCCCCCAACCCCCCTATTTTTCTAGCAATTCATTTTATTGTGATTTTTAAATAAAAGTATAAGCCCATGAAATATTGAACATTAAAAAAAGACTTTTAAAATTATGGATAGGTCAGTACTTTTCTATGACATGGTTTCCCAAACTGTGTTCCAAGAAACACCAGCATTTTATGATGTACTGAAAAATGTTTTGAGGGGAAGGTATCCCTTGGTCAAATAACTGTAAGCACTAGCTTTCACAAAGTTAAGTTTCTCCAAGCCTTGGACATATTATGGTTTTTTATCTCCAAGATTAATTCTTAATCTCTAAGAGCAGACTATATAATTTTTTTTCCCAATTTTATTTGGCCTCTGAATCCTTATCATATTATGTAAAGTAGTGTTTTGTGAAATATGGAGAAATTGTACTTTATAGGGTAGTCCAACTTTACTGGAAGTAAACATAGTACTTTTCCCTTTATAGCCAACTCCCTCTGCTACTAGTGTTAAGTATCTGAATAGTAGAATCTACTTGTTTGAAATCATTTTGAACTTTATGTACTCCATCGTCACTCACTCTTTCTCCTTCTGCTCAAAGAGAAACAGTGGAAACTTGTCCATCAAACCTTTCCAAAAATGAGATGCAGTGAAAACATGTGCTCAGGACCATATGGTCCTTGACATTCCTTGGACATTTGATGTACTCTTGGGTTCTGAAGGACTGGAAAGGTCATCTAGCTAACAGTATTTTGCTGAATATGTCAATTCATTTACTCCAAAAACACTGATTATGGAAATAAAAGCGTGTTTCTAACAAGTCTTTGAAATGAGACCTTTCCTGCAGCAGGAGTGTAGAATTTTATTTTGAGTACAGAATTTATTTTCATTTTAGATTATGGAACATCATTGGTATTGTATCCAGTATGGCTATTCCTGTGTACAATCTTTGTTTTTGTCCTATACTAACTTTGATACAGACCTCAATATCTATTTATCCTCCCACCCCCAGATATCTAATCACACAGTGGTAGAGACTGCCAGTTGCCTACCCAAATATTCATTACTTCCTTTCTTCCATTCTCCCCAATTTTAAGCTGAGCACAAGGCCTCCCATAATAAAATATACATTTCTTAGTCTCCCTTGCCGTGAATAACTCTTTTAAATGACAGCCATGTGTCACTTCTGAGAAATCTTCTTAAAAGGTAGCTGGTGTGTCCCTGTTGTTCCTTTCTTACTTACTCCTTAATCTATTCTTCCCCTGAAATACAAATTTGGTAGCTGATAGCTAGCACATATCTTGAGCTAAGAGGACATGGGCTACCCTAACCCTGGGTATGCTTCATGGAAACTAGAAGGAGCCGGGAGCTGATGTCCAGAGCTGTAATACCAGTCCTGAACTGTTTATCTTTGGCCTTCTTTATGTAGAGAAATAAACTTCTATCTTGTTTAAGCCACTGTTTTTTTTTGTTTTTGTTGTTGTTGTTGGTTTGTTTGTTTTCTGTTGTTCATTTGTTTGTCTGGATTTTCTGTCAATTGCAGAAAAATCTAATACTATCTGATAAATCTACCAATTAATCTTCTAGTCTTTGTCAAGGGTCTCTGTCTCTGTTTTGGGGGGCAATCTTCAACACCCTGCTAGTTAGTTCATAGCTCAAGACAGTGTATCCAGTTATCTGTTTAGAAAATTCACTTGGATGTTTAATGGGCATGAAAACTCCAAACTCAAACTCTTGAATTTTATCCTCAAACCTGATGCTTCTCTTGAGTGTTTTCCATCTGTGTAAATGTCTCTATAATTCACCCTACAATAACACCCCCCAAAGTGGGGCATTATCTTGGATTCTTCTTCCTCATTCATACTCTTAGTATGTCCTTTTGGATTCACCTTTGAAATATATGTTGTATTTTTCAGATTAGGCAATGTTAGATGCCAGAATAAACACTTTAAATCTCAGAGTTTAACATAAGAAAAGTTGGTTCAATATGCATTGGGAGACCTTCATCCACCATTTGGCATAAATGATGTCCAAAATTTCTGTTGTTGGGTGAGATGGAGGAGACACACTAGCTCTTAACTGCCATAGTCTGGATGTGGCACATATCACTTCTACTTATTGGTCAGAACTAATCATCTGGCACTAATATCACTGCAGAAAGTTTGGGAAATATAGGGGAATAAATGAAATATTTGGAACACTATGTCAATCCAACAATGCATTTCTGTATTAGTTACATCTGTATTGTTGAAAAGTAACAGAAACCACCCTGACTGGTTTGGCTCAGTGGATGGAGCGTCGGCCTGTGGACTCAAGGGTCCTGGGTTCGATTCCAGTCAAGGGCATGTACTTTGGTTGTGGGCACATCCCCAGTAGGGGGCGTGCAGGAGGCAGCTGATCGATGTTTCTCATCAATGTTTCTAGCTCTCTATCCCTCTCCCTTCCTCTCTGTAAAAAAAATCAATAAAATATATTTTTTTTAAAAAAGAGAAGTAACAGAAACCAATTCAAGTAGGCTTAAGCAAAAATGAACATTGGAAGAATACTGGAGTTCATGGAATCTAAGAGAAGCTGAACAACTCAGCTGTGCAAGGGCATGAGGCAGCTGAAGTGTGTGGACACACTCCCCAGTATTGTGCCGTTGAGGAGACTGACATCTCCAAAGCCCAATCCCTGTCTCTTGGGTCAATTCTTACGAGAGATAATAGCTCTGATTTAGCTTCAATCAGATATTCACCCTTGGTCCAACAAGTTGTGTCTGTGGGGTCAGGTTCACACAGCAGAAACACAGCTGCTGATAGGACACTTCTGTGAACAGGATAGATATTCCCAGTAGTTACGGTGACCACAGGTACATGGTCAACCCTTGGTCCTATTGTAAGCCAGTTGAAGTCTCTTTTGCTTTCTTAAAATCCCTCTAATGAAATACTTTTCCAGCCCTCAGTGTGGTTCAGTTGATTGAGCATCATTCCATGCACCAAGAAGTCACTAGTTCAATTCTGGTCAGGGCATATGCCTGTATTTCGTGCTCATTCCCAAGTTGGGGCATGCAGGAGACAGCCACTTGATGGTTCTCTCTTCTCAATGTTTCCCCCTCTCACTTCTTTTCTTCTCAAAAAAAAATCAATAAAAATACTTTTCCAATGCTTCAGTGTCTATCTGACTTCACTCATTTGTGGAATATAATGAACAACATAAACTGATGAACAAAAACAGATCCAGAGACAGAGAAGCATTGATCAGACTGTCAAACCTCAGAGGGAAGGTAGGGGAGGGTGGGGGTAAGAGGGAGAGATTGACAAAAGGATTTGTATTCATACATATAAGCCTAACCAATGGACAGACACCAGAGGGGTGAGGACATGAGGGGAGGGGGTTGGGGGGCAATGAGGACATATATGTAATACCTTAATCAATAAAGAAAAGAAGTTATTCACCATCTTTATATCTTTTCCCTCATTCCAAAACTTTTCTTGGGAGAGAATTCTCTATACTTATTGAATAGAGAACCCCCATGTCTGACAGATAAACTTTAATCTGTACTCCTCCAAGAAGCTTTGCAATCTAATAGAGCATAACGCATCATAATCCAACAAATATTAATGGAGCCCACTTTCATGTGAGGAATCCTAAATGAAGAATTGTCTTTCACTTTTTAAAAGGGGTTCAAAGATAGATAAGGCTAAATGATTGCTATGCAGAAGCATATAATTGACAGGCCTAAGTTGAAAGAATGAAGCTATAAATATAAGAAGGGAGATTTGGGGGAAGGAAGTGGCCCTGAAGGAAGGGCTGCCTCCTCAAATCATACCAGGTGGTGACCAATTGTCTTACATTCAGGTTCTCTAGGTTTCCCATGGTGCAGAAATTAAGAGGTTCACATGGCAACAACAATCTCAAAAGACAATCTTATAGGTAAGGTCAGGGGTAGAGCAAGAATATCTAGTTAGACCCTGGGAAACAAAAGAATATCAACCACAAAATAAGTTTTCTAGCCAGTACCCCTTAGGAAAATATTCCCTCTGGGACTATTGGGTCCACGTCATGGAACATTCCATGGTAAAGGCCTTGTCTCCCATGGGGTGCTTGCCAGGATATGTTTCAGTCATTCACATCCCCCAGGGAGGCAGTGAAAAGTGAGGGAATAAGTCCTCATTCTGATCAGATGTATGACAACACCTATAGGAGATAGGAGCCAATTTTCTACTTCTAGTGGTCTTGCCTTTCCACTATACAGGTGACCCTAAGAAAATCATAATAGTCCTGGGTCTGAAGCTTTTTCCTGTACTGTGTCCTGATCTCTGCCCTCATCCTCTTTCTTTTCTATTGGTAATGCTCGCCACCATGAACTTCTTCAGCGCGTGTCCAGAAGCATACCTTCTAGGCCTGTTCAACTTAGATAGGATCATAATCTAGACCAGCGGTTCTCAACCTGTGGGTCGCGACCCCTTTGGGGGTCGAATGACCCTTTCACAGGGGTCGCCTAAGACCATCGGAAAACACATATATAATTACATATTGTTTTTGTGGTTAATCACTATGCTTTAATTATGTTCAATTTGTAACAATGAAAATACATCCTGCATATCAGATATTTACATTATGATTCATAATAGTAGCAAAATTACAGTTATGAAGTAGCAACAAAAATAATTTTATGGTTGAGGGTCACCACAACATGAGGAATTGTATTAAAGGGTCGCAGCATTAGGAAGGTTGAGAACCACTGATCTAGACATTTTGATGTTTTCTCATTTCCCTTAATAAAAATGCATTGGTGTACTAATAGCCTCAGTTTTTCAATGATGATAAAGTAGTCTACTCTGGAATATCCTCACATCTCTTTGGGGGTTCAAGAATTGAACAAATGCCCAATACAGCTTTAGTAGCAGTCACCACGACAGGCAGTGAGGGAGATACTTGGGGAGCTTTACATGGTGTGTTTCAGAATATACCATATAACAACTGACTACTTTGTTTCTGTGAAAAAGGATATTTGGATACTGGGATGGTGATTAAAGTCTTGAAGGGGTCTGTGGTTTTGAAAGAGGTGAAAATAGTAAGAGAATCAATCATTCTTTGTGCCACCTTAAAAGTCTAGAACAGTGGTTCTCAACCTTCTGGCCCTTTAAATACAGTTTCTCATCTCATGTTGTGACCCAATCATAAAATTATTTTCGTTGCTACTTCATAACTGTAATGTTGCTACTGTAATGAATCATAATGTAAATATTTGATATGCAGGATGGTATTAGGTGACCCCTGTGAAAGGGTCGTTCAGCTGCCAAAGGGGTCGAGACCCACAGGTTGAGAATCGCTGGTCTAGAAGGTCACTTCCCCACTTTTTTTTAAAAAAATTTTATTGATTAAGTTATTACATATGTGTCCTTATCCCCACGTTACCCCCTTACCCCCACTCATGCCCTCACCCCCCTGTTGTCCATGTCAATTGGTTAGGCCTATATGCTTGCATATAAGTCATTTGGCTGATCTCTCCCCATTACCCCCACCCTCCCCTACCTTCCCTCTGAGGCCCGACACTGGATCTGTTCTTGTTCATCAGGTTATATTGTTCATTATATTCCACAAATGAGTGAGATCATGTGGTATTTATCCTTCTCTCACTGGCTTATTTCACTTAGCATAATGCTCTCCAGTTCCATCCATACTGTTGCAAATGGTAAGAACTCCTTTTTTTTACTGCAGCATAGTGTTCCATTGTGTAGATGTACCACAGTTTTTTAATCCACTCATCTGCTGATGGGCACTTAAGCTGTTTCCAAATATTAGCTATGGTGAATTGTGCTGCTATGAACATAGGGGTGCATATATCCTTTCTGATTGGTGTTTCTGGTTTCTCAGGGTATATTCCTAGAAGTGGGATCACTGGGTCAAATGGGAGTTCCATTTTTACTTTTTTGAGGAAACTCCATACTGTTCTCCACAACTAGACCACCAACTTACACCATTCACAAAAATAAACTCAAAATGGATAAAGGACTTAAACATAAGACGAGAAACCATAAAAATACTAGAGGAATCCACAGGCAACAAAATCTAAGACATATGCCAAAGCAATTTCTTGACTGATACTGCTCCTAGGGCAATGGAAACTAAAGAGAAAATAAACAAATGGGACTACATCAAAATAAAAGGCTTCTGCACAGCAAAAGAAACCATCAACAAAACAACAAGAATGCCTACTGCATGGGAGAATATATTTGCCAATGTTATCACCGATAAGGGTTTAATCTCCAACATTTACAGGGAACTCATACAACTAAACAAAAGGAAGATAAACAATCCAATCAAAAAATGGGCAACGGACCTAAATTGAAACTTTTCAAAAGAAGACAGAAGGAAGGCCAAGAGACACATGAAAACATGCTCAAAGTCACTAATCATCTGAGAGATGCAAATCAAAACGACAATATGGTACCATCTCACACCTGTCAGAATGGCTATCATCAACAAATCAACAAACGACAAGTGCTGGTGAGGATGTGCAGTTCCACACTTTTGATGACTTTAAGCAAATTTCTGGAATCGCTCACCCATCCTCCTAATACAATTACTCTTAAAAATTCTTAAAGCTACTTTTAAATTTTATTTCATTGTGGCTGAAATCATGTTTTGTATTATTTCTACCCTCTTAGATGTATAGAGACTTGTTTTATGGCCCAGAATATGATTTATTCTGGTGAATGCTTGATGTTAATTAGGTCATTGGTTGATAGTGTTATGTTTTCAATATCCTTATTTTTTTTTGTCTACTTGTTTTGTCAATTACTGAGAGAAGAGTATTAAAATATCTAGTTATAATTGCAGATTTTCCTCTCTCTCCTTTCAGTTCTATCAATTTTTGCTTCATGTATTTTGAAGTTTTATTATTAGGTGTATACACAATCAAGATTGTTATGACTTCTTAAGGGATTGATTCATTGATCACTACTAAATGCTCTTCTTTGTCCTTTATTGTGATCCTTTTAATGAAGTCTACTTTTTTGGTATTAATGCAGTCACACTAGCTTTCTTATAGTTGGTGTTCGTATGGCATATATTTTTCATCCTTCTATTTTAACTTATGCAACTTATCTTAAATAATACTTAAATAATACATTTAGCTAAGTGTTGTTTTCCAATCAGACAACCTCTGTTTTTTTAACTGGAGTATTTACATCTTTTATATTCTTCGTATTTAATGTTTGGGTTTACATTGATCATCTTGCTTTGCTTTTCTATTTGTGCCATCTATTATTTGTTCCCTTTTTCCTTTTTTATAGTCTTTTGGGTATTATTTTTGATTCCATTTCACCTCTGATGTTGGCTTATTAGCTCTACCTCTCTTTTTTATTTTAAGAGGTTACTGGAGAGTTCACAATAATCATCTTTAAATTATTAGAGCCTTTCTTTAAACATTATATCATGCAATGTATAGTCTGAGAATATTTCAACAGTATATTTTCATTTTCCCCATCCTTGTGTACTTTTGTTGTCATGCATTTTATTTCTTTATATGCTGTATTCACAATAAATTACCAGTTTTGATTTAGAAGTAAATTTTCTTTTAAAGAATAAATATACATATTTTCAACCAACAATTCAGAAAAATAATTCTGTACAGATCAAACAGCATGTATCCATAGTTAGAGATATTATGTTGAATATATTATTCTGCAACTTGTTTATTTTTTTCACTCACTAGCATGAGGTATAGGTTTTTACACATAAGTGCCCTCTTGTTAGCTGCTTCATAGTGTCCTTTGGATAGACATACAATGGCTTGGTTAGCCTTTTCCATGCTGATGAGCCTTAAGATGTTTTCAAGCTTTTGCTATTACAAACAGATCCACAGTGGCCATCCTTGTCCAGGCCATTCCACACATGTGTATATATTTTTGTAGGGTAGACACTGAGAAATGGAATAGCTGGTCAAAGGGTAAAACTTTTTAAAATTTTTATAGATACAGTTAAATCACTTTTCAATGTGGTTATAGTTAGTTACCTCTCAGTTTAGACTAAAGGTATCTTTACAGTAGAGTGCTTATGGGGGTTATGAGTCTTGGCATAAAGATTTTCACAGTTTTTCAGTGTTATAGCAATGCCTAAACATTAAATGTTTCATATGGATATATGAGAAGTTTTAGAAAAGAACCCTATAGTGATCATTGCTGAAAATGTCTGTAGAAATTAGTGAACTACCTTCTAGATAAACTGTGTCAGAGACTGAGACAAGGGAATAGAAAAAATGACACTTTCAAAACTGGACAGCCACATGTAAAAGGATGAAACTAGACCACTATTTTATGCCATCTATATATATATAAAAGCCTAAGCAACCTTTACGGCCGGTCAACTGAACGGCTGGTTGACCGGTGGCTATTATTTGCACTGACCACCAAGGGGCAGATGCTCAATGCAGGAGATGCCCCCGGGTGGTCAGTTCACTCCCATAGCCAACCTTCCGCAGTTGGCCAAACTCCCGTGGTCCCTCCCCCCCCACAGGCCAACCTCCCGGCCCCTGATAGGCCTGATCAGGATTGGGCAAGACAGGCCTGATCAGCCCCCATCACTGGCCAGGCCAACAGACCCACCTGTGCACAAATTCATGTACTGGGCCTCTAGTAGACAAAGATTAACTGAAAATGGAATAAATACTTGAATGTAAGACCTGAAACCATAAAATACACAAAGAAAACATGGGTGCTAAGCTTCTAGACATTGGCCTCAGCTATGTTTTATGCATATTAATCCGACAGCAAGGGAAACAAAATAAAAAATAAACCAATGGTACTACATCAAACTAAAAAGCTTATGTACAGCAAAAGCAACAAAATGAAAAGGCAACTGACTGAATGGGAGAAGATATTTTCAAATGACATTTCCAATATGGAATTAATATTCAAAATGTATAAAGAACTAATATAACTCAACAACAACAAAAACAAATAGCCATATTAAAAAATGAGCAGAGGATTTGAATAGACATTTTTCCAAGGAAGACATGTGGATGGCCAACAGGTACATGAAAAGATGTTCAACATCACTAATTATTAAAGATGTGCAAATCCAAACCACAATGATGTACCACCTCACCTGTTAGATTGCTATTATAAAAAAGATAAGAATTAAGTGTTAGAGAGAATGTAGGGAAAAGGGAACTCTCATACACTGTTAATGAGACTGTAAATTGGTGCTGCCACTGTGGAAAACAGTATGGAGGTTCCTCAAAAAGTTAAGAATATAACTACCGTATGATCCAGTTATTCCACTTTTGGGCATTTATTCAAAGAATACAAAACACTAATTTGGAAATATATATATATATGCACCACTATGTTCATTGCAGCCTATTTACAATAACCATAATATGGAAATAACCTAAATATCTATCAACAGATGAATGAATATAGAAAATGTGGTATATACATACAAAGAAATATAATGCAGTCATGAGAAAAGATGAAATATTGTCATTTGGGACAACCTAGATAAGCCTTGAAGATATTAAGCTAAGTGAAATAAGTCAGACATAAAAGGACAAAAACTGTATAATTTCAACTCATATGTGGAACATAAACAGAAAAGAAAGAAACAAACAAAACAAAAATAAACTCATAGGTACAGACAACAGATTGGTGGTTACCAGAGAGAAGGGGGCTGAGAGGAGAGGGCAAGTGAGTAAAGGAGGTCAAATGTATAGTGATGGATGGAAACTAGACTTTTGGTGGTAAGCATGCTATAGTATATACAGATATTGAATTATAATATTGTGCACCTGATATTTATATAATGTTTTAACCAGTGTTACCTCAATTTATTTTAAAAGGGGAAAAACTTATGTATTCAAGTAGATCTTGGAATTTCTGCTCTGTAAGATCGAAGAGTCTAGTCCCACCTAATCAGTGATAATTTCTCTAACTCAGTTATTTTTATAATTTCATAAAAAGTAAGTAAGGAATTTATTCTAAAAGTGACCTTAGATGTTCATGTAATTCATCCCTCACTTTCCAAATGAAAAACTGAAGCCCAGAGAGAAGTCACATGCCTAGCTGGTTCTTAGTAAAATTACATTTGAAATCCAGATCTCATAATTCCCACTCCAGGGTATTGATCTGGAGAAAAATTTCACCCAAATACAGAATCTTTGGGTTGGAAGCAGTCTTAGAAAGGATCTAGAAGTCATACATTAATTTAACCACCCAGCTTATATAGAAATTCTCTCAATAGAATGTCTGATGTTTATTACAGCTTCGGTTTGAGCATTTTCCTTGAAAGGCAGCCTGCTAATTTGTGAGAAATATATACCATTATTGGGCAGCTTTGATTATGAGAAAAAATCCTTCATTATGCTGAAATCTGTCTTCTTGTAATTTCTAGAACCTTCCTATGTCTTGGAGCATTGGTGTGTCAGATACAAGGTGCTTACCATCGCAATTCCTGCCCTCTGCATACTCTATTTGTCAGTGTCTCTCTTACAGTGTGACGTGCAGAAGAGGACAAGGTGATAATCCAGCTGTGGTCTGATCAGTGCAGGGTCCTGCGGGGGTGGGCCTTGTCTCCTTTGATCTGTTCTCTATACTTCTATTAATAGAGCCCCAAAGGTGTTTGGCTTTCTTGGCAGCTGCATTCCTGAGATTACGTCAATGAAAGCCCAAGCCTTTTTATTTTTCAGATTGACAACCATTAAGCCAGGTGTCTTTCATCTTCTGTTTATGTAATTGATTGCAGGAATTTGTGTTTAAAATTCTATCTTTTAGCTTTTAGTTAAACATTCCTGTCTTTTCAGAATGTTTGATTCCTCATCTTGTTATCTAAAATGTTTGTCTTTCTCTTTAATATACACAATCTTGATAAAAAAACAACAAAAAACCCCCCAACTTCTATGCTTTTGTAGAAATTGCTGAAGAAGAGACAAGCAGGGCATGATGGGAGAGGGCATGGTTATAGCACAAATGACCTTCGTCCAAGTTGATTGATTACAACTATGAATCCACATGCAGTATTCCAATAAACCTTTATTTCTCCATTTCATTTTTTAAAAATATGACTATCAGAAATGCCTTTCTGAAATGAAGATACTCTGTATATTTATGGCGTTCTTCTGATTTACTGCCTGGTAACCATTTTAAAAAGAGAAAATGGGGTTAGTTCCACATGGCCAGTTCTCAGGGAACCCATTTTGGCTTTTAGTGATCATCTCTTTGTAAATATTAACTCATAGATCTCCTGAAGGCAAATAGCTAGGTCACCCAATGCCAAAAATGTAATGCCAAAGCAAGAAAAGAAGAATGTTTTGGAGACAGAAGGAACAATGTTCTTCTAGCAATTTACTGTTTAAACCTCTATTGATAGAGAGCAATACACAGAAATGCATGTAGGGGTGAGGGGTTGAGCACATTGATTGTGTAAGTCCAAGGCCTTCCGAGGTCTTGGGAGGAAGAGGTAGTAGAGTCTTCGTGAATGATGCAGGCATCCTCCCGGAGAGCCCGCGACAAGCTGGGTCTTGCACCAACTCCGTCCTTTCCAGAGCACCAAACTTTCCCTCCCTCTCACTCCTTCTCACTTGTCACCATTCTGCCTGCAGCACTTGGAGTCAACTCTAGCCTTTTTAATAAGAGGGGTTGGAAGAGAGACAAGCTTTTTCAGTCTGAGAGATAAAAATAAAAATGTCAGTGATCAGAATTTCCACATATGGTCTCAAATGATAGATGAAATTTAAAGCTGGCAATCGTCCTGAGCTGGAAGGACGTAGGCAGCAGGGGCTGAAAGGAGGTTTAGGATTTTGTTTTGTTTTTCTTTCCCCAAGTGATAATGGACTGTCTCAAAACACAGCAAGTTCTTTCCTTTTTAAGGGCAGTGAAGGTTGCCAGGCCTTGTGCATTTGCAGCCGACCTGTTCAGAGACTTTTGGCAGCCCCTCCCCCACCTCTGTGAATAGGTTTTCCCAAAATTCCAGGAGGGAGCCCTTCACAGACTACGCATCTGTTCTCAGGCATGCGGGGAATCTGGGTGACCATTGCACTTGGGAATCACCTGTTGGAACTCCGGAAGAGAGACCATACTCTGCATCAGGCCTTTAGAAATTTTCTATAAGACAGTTCTGCTTTAGGGTGTGGTTAGAGATTAGGAGGAAAGATTAGAAAGGGTGGGGTGGACAGAGGGATTTACACCTCAGTTGAGAAGGGTCAAAGCCCAAGAAACATTTTACCCTGGCACAAGAGATGAACACATTTTTATGGCCAAAGCTCATGGAAACACTGTGATCTATACTCTTAGAACTCGGAATTCTGCAATATATCCCAGCTCCCCCCACCCCTGCCAACACTCACTTAGCATGAGGTGTAGATTTTTACACATATTCCTCATTAGCTGCTGCATAGTATTC
Source organism: Myotis daubentonii (assembly GCF_963259705.1). NCBI lineage: Eukaryota > Metazoa > Chordata > Mammalia > Chiroptera > Vespertilionidae > Myotis > Myotis daubentonii. The sequence goes on from NC_081841.1 coordinate 20,798,226, forward strand.
GTTGGATAGATGTATAATGGCCTGGTTAGCTTCTTCCATGCTGATGAGCCTTTAGATGTTTTCAAGCTTTTGCTATTACAAAGAGATCTACAATGACCATCTTTGTCCAGGCCTTTCTACTCATGCCTGTATATTTCTGAAGGGTAGATACTGAGAAATGGGTAGTCAAAAGGTAACACATTTTAAATTTTTATAGATATGGTCAAATCACAGTATGTGAATCCATGAAACCTGGGCTCTGTTGGGAATGTACCATATCCTTTGGCAAACCATTCCAGCCTTAATTTACTCACCTGAAAAATGAGGAGGAAAAACAAGAGGATATTTAAAAAGACTTCTTTGCAATTCCATTCCAAATTCTAATTTGAAGAATTCTGAAACTGCAATATTGTCTGAACCAGTGGAGAGCATGCTAAAACATAAATTTTTGGCCCTATCACCAGAGTTTCTGATTTGCTGTTCTTTGGTGGGGCCCGATAATTGGTATTTCTAACAAGTTCCTGGATGATACTACTGCTGCTGGTTTAGGGACCATATTGAGAACCTCTGGTCTAGACCATAAGGCACTGAGATGAACTCCCAGCAGGTTAATGGTCCTTCTTGGGAAGTAATGATCTACAGTCCTGACTTAGGGATCTAGTTAGCATGACATGACTTTGGAAGCTGTATCCAGACACATATGTACTCAGAGATGCGGGAGGGGGATTGGGAAGATGAGCAGTCAGGGGTCTGAACATGCACCTTGAAAGATGTCATCTGAGTGTAAGAAAATCGCACAGATGCCAGGAGCTGTTGATAGTGTCTGTAACCCAGCCCTGGCCTTACACATCCATTATTCTCAGGAAAACCTAGTCAGAGAGAGTGCTTAAGCCAGTAGAAACCCAGCCCTGCTGCTGAGAAAACATCTTCTGACACCTGCTCAATTGACAACAGATCAGCATCATCTTCTGTACATAATGGAGAGCTCAGTATAGTGCCTTTTCCTGTTAAAGGACTTTTATAGCCATTATCTTGACTCCTTCAAACAACCCTGGGAGATAGAGCACAAGGGCAATTATCCTACTTGGGAGTAGGGTGGAGAATCACTTGCCTTTGCTGACCCAGCAAGGACAAGACCTAGGCGTTGTTTTCCAGCAAGGCAAATGGGTATATGTAGAGCCATGTACAGTCTTCCTGAAGCCTTATATAACCAGGAAATTGATGCACTTCACATCATAATTCTATTGCTCTATTCTGACCATGGCCTTATTAATAACCCAGTCCCAGTAGCTGAGCTAACTGGGTCACAAAAATATGTCAACAAGTTGGCAAGGGTCATAGGGGTTTACAATCTTGAGTTGGGATTAGCAAGTGGATTCTCCAACAGAATTACTATGTAGCCACAAAAAAAAAAAAAAAAAAAAAAAAAAAAAAAAAGCTGAAACTGGTGCTTTTAGATCACTCTTCTTTCTAGTTAAATAGTGGTTCAATACTATTAAGGCCAGGCTACTATTCTGTCAGAGGAAAAACAAATTCAAACTTAAAATAGGGGAAGAAGTTCTGGTTTGTTGAAAAAAATCTTAGGGTCATAACAAGTATCTACCGAGCAACCATACTGCCAGATGCTGGGGACATACTGATGAATAAGTCAGGCATGATCACTGGTGACCTGATGGAACTTACAGTTCAGGGAAGGAGACACAATTTAAGCAAGAAAGCCCACAGATCATTAATCAAGGCTGTGATAAGTGTCAGAGTAGAGAACAAAGAATTGAAGTACAATACTATAGTATTCAAAGCTGACCTAATTCTGGGATAAAGAAATCAAAATCAAGGTTTCAGCCCTCATTGTCCAGAATTCATCACATGAGGCCTTGCCCCAAGGCAGAATCCTATAGAAGGGGCAGCACAGCATGACTGAGTATGGCAGGGCTCATGCTCCTTTATAAAAATTGCATGTGAAAGCTTTAGGGCAACCATTTCTTCACCTCCTGCTCTAGGCAGATCTTTGCCAGAGCCCAGGCTCCATGACCATTCAAGGAGAACTTGAGGTGAGGTCAGGAAGGACCTTAGAGAAGTTGAAAGACTTGGGGAAAAGGATAAGGAAACTTAAGCTAGTTCAAGAAATTGAGAGTCCACTGGTTTTCTCTGTCAAAGTAAATGCCTTTTACTAGAGGATGGCGACTTCTCCTTTCCAAATGGACACTCACATATAACTGGAGTGTCCTGGTCTGTGATGATGGAATGTCCTGGTCAGGGATTAAAACAACAACACACACACCCACTTCTACAGTTGTTTTTTTTTTTAATATATTTTATTGATTTTTTAGAGAGAGGAAGGGAGAGGAATAGAGAGTTAGAAACATCGATGAGAGAGAAACATCCATCAGCTGCCTCCTGCAACCAAGGTACATGCCCTTGACCAGAATCGAACCTGGGACCCTTCAGTCTGTAGGCCGATGCTCTATCCACTGAGCCAAACCAGTTAGGGCCACTTCTACAGTTTTGTTCTGTTTCTTGAGGACCTTCATTCAATTCGAAGGAGATACTGAATCTTGAAGAGCCAGGCTAAGATTCTAGAACAATACTTATGTTTTATTTACTTATTTTTTAAATAATTCTTTATTGTTGAAAGTATTACATAAGTGCCCCTTTTTAGAACAATACTTATGTTTTAAATATGGAGAGATCCACATGTTTGAAAACATGATATAAGACTGAGCTCTTAGATGGGAAGGGAAGGGCACTGGGAGGTTCACTCACTGACTGTCTGCCTCCAGGCCAGGCCACACTTGCATTATTCCAGGCAGGGAGATGACACCACCCTGCCACCTAATGCACTGGGGAACTTTGAAGGGAGTAGAGAGAGGTTCTAGCAAGGTCGCCACCCCAGACTGGCCATCAGAATGCCATGGAGAGAACCACATGGTTATGCCCGTAATTTAGGGTTTTGCCTGAAGTTAAAGTACGTGTGTCACCAGAGGGGTAGTAATTATTACTGTCTATTAACAAAATTGCAGCAAGTACAATAAAGGATCTAATAAAAGATTCTTTCCATCAGAGCTAGTGAAAAGCAAAAGAGAAAGGCCAGCTACCTGGGGAAATGCAATGTGGGAGAGAAAAGAAAGAGGCTTGGTAGGGTGCATGGAGGAGCAGGATTCCTGAGTGAAGAAGGCAGTGGTGTGCTGTTTTGAAGCTTCTGCTGATTTCCATGATGTAAATACTCCCACCGTGACTAATTTCAACCTCCCAGTGTGGTGCTGACTGGCTCACAAAATTCCTGGAAATTAACAATTGGCTGTGCTTGCTGCTGGGTCAGTGTGGGTTCCCACACACTGCTGGGGGTCTCCACCAGTGGGCAGAGAGGCACTGCAAGGGGAGATAAGAAGTCCCTAAATGTAGACGTGGCCCATGGTGCTGGTCTGAAGCTTTCATGGATATGTTTTGATTCCCCTGTGTTGAGGGTAGGAGGTGTAGTGGGGCCTGGGTGGTCCAGGTAAACATGGGTGGGACTGAAACTACAGGTTCAAAGTTTGGAGGGCCCCTAATTATACTGAATCTCCCCATCTTCCTTTTGTAACCATCACGTAGAGAGGCAATCCCAGCAATAATAGAATGAAAGAAATTATAAAATGATTGCTGCTTATATCCTGAAAGCATGCTTCTTAGTATGGGGACACCCATTCAAAGACAATGCCCTGGAATCACAGAGGGAAAGTGACAATGAGAAGAAGGGAGGGTGAGGCCAGCTGTTCCCCTTTTTGGGGGAGGCAGGGACAGGCAGGGTTATTAAAAGCTCCATGACATACTTTGGCTTTGGCGGTGAGGTTATGTCTCAGCCTGTGGGATCACTCCCTTCAGTGCAGATCAGAAAGACATCAGTGTCAGCCTGGCCGAGTTATTCGTGTCCATGGGACCTAATCCTGCTCCATGTGTCCTCGCTTTGATAAGGACCTGCCTTATGTCTCCAAGCTTGATTTTTCAGTTCTAGACAGAGCAAAAAGAATGATTCCTAGAATCTGGGCACAACTATGCAGTGAGCAAAAGCTTTATCCTTGTTTTCCCATGTCCCTTTCAATAAATTTGTCCAGGCTACCTGAAGTCAGCATCCTCCCGTTGCCTAGATGCCCAGGGCTCCACACTCTCAACTGATGTCCTTCATGTGTCACAGGACCCTTGCCCTTTCACCCAATGCTTCTGTTTTAATTCTTGTAGCCTTATAATTATTTCTTTCCCAATTTCCATGATGAGTGAAATCCCTGTGAACTATTTCACACTAAGGGGTTAATGTCTGGTTTTGTCTTAGTTAATCATCTCCTCCAGAGATATGTGTAGTTTTACAAAACATTAACACTAAAGGAGGATTCTCATATGGTAGAACTTCTGACTCTCTGGTAGATAAATGACAAGATTTGGTTGGGGCAAGTCTTTTTGTGCTCCCATGATCATACCCTGTGAGTGAACAAGTAATCCCCCATGCAACCCAGTCTTGATCTGATTAACAAGGAATGGCATCCAGTAATTTATGAGTAGCTCCCTATAGGTGCATCAAGCATAGATTACAGTTGGCTCCTCTTTTAAAAAATATGTTTATTGATTTCAGAGAGGAAGGGAGGAGAGAGAGACAGAAACATCAATGATGAGAGAGAATCATTCATTGGCTGCTTCCTGCATGCTCCACACTGGGGATCTAGCCCGAAACCCGGGCATATGGCCTGCCCAGGAATCAAACCACGACAGCCTGGTTCATAGGTCAACACTCAACCACTGAGCCACATCAGCCAGGCTACACTTGGATCCTTTAATGAGAATGAAGCCAGGTCCCTAAAATGTTTCCAGCTAGTCCAAAAACCAAGAAAATACTAAGAGAAAGAGAGATGTAGAAATTTTAAGAGTATGTGACTGGCGAATTCTTTCCTGTGGGAACAGCCCCCTGGGCAGAATAAGCAGCAGGGTTTGCCCAGGAATGAGGACTGCATATGGTTCAGACTCGTGACTTGTCTTTGTCAGAGATTTTCCAACCTAGTTTGGGGATGAGACGCACCCAGGATAATTGCAGTGTTTCAGGACACACCTCTTGACCAACATACACAGCCAGCCACACACTCAGACCAATCACCTCCCCTCTGCTCTATCCAAGCCCTATTCAAGACAGAACCCCCTGAGCAGGACTGAACAAAGAATGCTCCAGAGTGCATTGAGTGATATAATTATAATAGCTATCATTTACCAAGTGCTTACATTGCACAGCTGCTGTGCAGAAGGCTTCATGGATGTGTGATTTCATTAAATCCTTGCAACTACCCATTCAGTTTTGCATTATTATTACTTACTAGAGGCCTGGTGCACAAAATTTGTGTACTTGGGGGTGGGGAGGTCCCCCAGCATGGCCTGTGCCCTGTCACAGTGTGGGTGTGGGAGCCCCGTGACCGATTGCCCCAAAGAAGTAGGCCCCACCCAACCATCTGGGGCTCCTTGATGGATTGCCCCAAAGAGGTAGGCCAAAGCCAGGATGTGGGAGCCCCAGGACCCCCAGGCAGGCCTTGCCGTGCAGAGCCGGGAGGAGGTGGTACCCCCAGGCAGGCCACCCCGCGTGGAGGTGGGACCCCCAGGACCCCCAGACAGGCCTCGCCACGCAGAGCTAGGGGACCCCCAGGTAGGCCTCACCAGATCCCCAGGCAGGCCTTGCCATGCAGAGCCAAGAGGAGGCAGGACCCCCAAGCAGGCCTCGCTGCTCAGAGCTGGGAGCCCCAAGCAGGCCTCACTGTGTGGAGCCGGGGAACCCCAAGGCAGGTCTTGCCGGACCCCCAGGTAGGCCTCGCCTCATGGAGTTGGGACCCCCAGGCAGGCCTCACCATGTGGAGCTGGGGGACCCACAGGCAGGCCTTGCCTCATGGAGCCAGGGGACCCGCCTCCTCCCGATTCCGCGCACAGAGCTGGGAGGAGGCAGGACTCCCAGGCAGGCTCTGTGCCATGCACACAGTGTCAAGCCCAGCCCCACCGACCTGCCTGCATGCGCTCGCTGAGTGTGCAGCCATCTTGTGATGACGTAAGGGCATCACGGTGTGACAACCACTTAGGCTTTTATTAGTAAGGATTATTATATATACTATGAATCCAAAAGGAGCCTCGTTTTCCCCAAACTCTATGCCCTGGGAGCTAGTTCCACTTCTCCATCTCAGCTGAGCTGGGCCACTGCCAGTGCTCCCAGGTGCAGAAGCTCCAGGGCCATAGTGATCTGAAATCAGATTCACAGTAAAGCCAAACAGGTCCCAAATCCAGAAGAAAATGAAAACCAGCAGAAAATGCTTTTATACCTACAAGCAAATGCATTGAAATATCTGGCTGCCCTCTCACCTAAAATTTTGATTTGCAAAGAATATAAGAAAACTAGAGGCCCAGTTCATGAAATTCGTGCACTGGGGGATGGGGTTCCCCCAGTCCAGCCTTCCCTTCTCACAGACCAGGAGCCCTTAATGGATGTCCTACTGACGGCCACAGTCTGGCAGCAGAGGCTCGGAGCAGGCATCATGTGTGTGTGTGTGTGTGTGTGTGTGTGTGTATGTGTCCACTGGGGGCCTGCCCCCAGCCACATTGGAGACTCATAGCAGGTGCTGTGTGTGTATGTGTGTGTGTGTGTGTGTGTGTCTGTGTGAGTGTGTGTGTCTGCTGGGGGCCTGCCCCCAGCCACACCTTGGAGGCTTGGAGCAGGCGCCCCTCTGTGCTGATCTCTCAGGCTCCTGGCCTCCACTGTGTGTTTTTCTCTCCCTTGAGCTGTGGCCAAGGTGGGGTGCTGCCTGCAGGCTGTGCTTTCCTGCTCATGGATCACCGGATCACTTCAGAGACCTGGGGCAGGCCCTGCTGGGTGCTGCCTGTGGGGAACTTGCCTGCTCTGTGATCACCATGGCGATCCCAGCAGCAGGCCCACCTGGGGGCCACCGCCCTCTGCACTTCCCTGCTCTGGGATCACCATGGGGTCCCAGCTGGCAGCAGGGCTTAGGCGGCACACAGGGGTCCCGGTTGGGGGTGGGGCTTAGGCACACGGGGCTTAGGCGGCACACGAGGGTCCCGGCTGGGGCAGGGTTTTGGTGACGCCATTGCGCCACCTAAACCCTGCCAGCCAGGGCCGCACCTGTCCCGGATGGCATCTGGCGCTGGCCAGCCCTGCCTGCAGTATGCAAATTAGCCGCCACCCAAATTAGCAAAAAATTGGCTAATTTGCATATGGCACTGATTAGCCAATGGGAAGCGTAGCGGAGGTACGGTTTATTACCCTTTTTGTCTTTTACTAGATAGGATAGATGTGATGTGACAATCTAAATACTTTCTAAAGGCTTCCAAAGGGATTTGAAGTAGTTCTGGATGTTAGTATTCTGGACTTCAGCTGCCCTTTTTATACCAGACTTGGCACGTTTATAATAGTGTCTCAGCAGACAATGGGAGAAACGGGCTTTTTTCTTCCTATTTATTTATTTATTTATTTATTTATTTATTTATTTACTAGAGGGCCCGGTGCATGAATTCATGCACGGGTGGGGTCCAGCCAGCCCGCCCCAATGGGGGCCGATCAGGCCGGGCCAGCAACGGGGAGGGGCCGTGGGTGGTTGGCCAGCCGGTCCCACCCCTGATGAGGGTGTTGGGGGCTGATCAGAGCTCGGATCAGGCTTGTTGGCCGCCACAATGCGCATCATAGTCACTGGTCATTCTGGTCGTTCTGCCATTCCTGTTGCTGGGATTTTATATATATAGATTTATTTATTTATTTTAATCCTCACCTGAGGATATTTTTCCATTGACTTTTAGGGAGAGTGGAAGAGAGAGGAAAAGACAGAGAGAAATATTGGTGTGAGAGAAACACATCATTGGTTACCTCCTGCATGCACCCTGACCAGGGCCCAAGCCAGGGAGGATCCTGCAACCAAAGTATATGCTCTTGGCCGGGATCAAACCCGGGACCCTTTGGTCCACAGGCTGATGCTTTATCCACTGAGCCAAACTGGCTAGGGCTTTCTTCCTATTTAAATGGAAATCTTTACTTGCATCCTGACTTCTTTTTTAAATTATTATTTTATTTTTCAATTACAGCTTACTTTCAATATTATTTTGTATTGGTTTCAGGTGTACAGCTTAGATAATAATATACTTTACATAGTGTTCCCTTTAATATTTCCAGTACCCAACTGGTACCATATATAGATATTGCAATATTATGAACTATATTCCCTATGCTTTATTTTACATCCCCATGACTATTTTGTAGTGATCAATTTGTACTTCTTAAGCCCTTCACCTCTTTTTCCTAGTCCCCATCCTCTTCCCCTCTGTCATCTTATTGAGTGCACCTCAACATTTGGATGCTGGGACTAATTTTTATTCAACATTTGGATGCTGGGACTATGATTAGTTATTTAGCAAGAGCAGAGCTAAAATAGTTGCTACAATCTTAATAAGAGCAGCCCAGTTGGAGGGTCCTTGTCTCCACCTCTTCTTTCATGTGCCTACCTTCTGACTTCAACAGTGAGCAAAGCCTTGGGATGAAGAATTAAGAGTTAAAGAGGCAGCAGCTCCCAAAAGGCTAGAGCCAGAAATCAATTCCAGACTCCACCTGGTTCATTTAGTAAGTGTTTATTTATTATGAAATTCAACTAATTGCAATGGGTTATGTGTGAATGCCAAAATATACTAGACACAGAGCATTATCCTCAAGGGGCTTACCATTTGGGAAGATAAAATTTTCTAATGAGATGATATAGACATTGGTAATACCAGGCAACTAAAACTATACAAGACACATACAAGAGTGATGAGAGTATGTTGGGAGTTCAGAGAGTTCTGGTGTTAGGAGGGGTTTTGTAGAAGAGCAAGCCAGAGAGGGACCAAAGATGAGGGGGATAGCAAAGGAAGTCTTCAGCCAAGCTCATTTCCTTAGGCCAACCATGCTAATTCTATTGTGTTTTGGCTTATACCACAACCTCTCCTAACCCCACTTCCTCCCCACTTTCCCTCTCTCCTTTCCCTTCTTATCTTCCTATCAGGTGAGTTATTGAAATATATTCCAAACTTATTCTTGAAACTATCCCAAAGTCCCAGACTGTGCTGCATTCTCCAGTTACTGATTTTTTTTTTTAAATGGGTAGATCTGTACCACACCTTGGGAAATTTAATTATATTCTGCCTTATATTGTTTGCTAATGATTTAATTCCAAGTCCCTAATGATACTTTAAGCTTCTTATGGGCAGGGTTGTACATGGCATTTCTTGTGTATCCAGTGCATTACTAGATGCATACCAGGTGCTAAGGAATTTTGATTGAATGTCTCACCAGTCAGGGTCATTGGTTGTCTAGTCTCATTTCAAATTTCACAGGGGCAGAGGCTACACAGACAATTACAGACTATTCAAATGTTTGATGACCTGGGGACTAGATTTGGTGCCCTTCCAGAATTTCTTCTGTTTTATTTATTTTTTATTTTTATTATTTATTTATTTACTTTTTTTTATTGTTTAAAGTATTACAAATAGTAGTATATAGGTCTCATTTTTTTCCCCATTGACCTTCCCCTGGCCTTCCCTCCCCGCCGGCACATGTCCTCCCCCACCCCCACCCCCCAGTGTCTTGTGTCCATTGGTTGTGCTTATATGCATGCATACAAGTCCTTCGGTTGATCTCTTCTCTTACCTCCCCCCACCAACCCTCCCCAGCCTCCCCGCTGTAGTTTGACAGTCTGTTTGATGCTTCTCTGCCTCTGTATCTATCTTTTTGTCCATCAGGTTATAATGTTCTTTATTATCCATAAATGAATGAGATCATGTGGTATTTTTCTTTCACTGCTTGGCTTCTTTCACTTAGCATAATGCTCTCCAGTTCCATCCATGCTGTTGCAAATGGTAAGAATTCCTTCTTTTTTATAGCAGCATAGTATTCCATGGTGTAGATGTACCATAGTTTTCTAATCCACTCATCTGATGATGGGCACTTAGGCTGTTTCCAAATCTTAGCTATTATAAATTGTGCTGCTATAAACATATGGGTTCATATATCCTTTCTGATTGGTGTTTCTGTTTTCTTGGGATATATTCCTAGAAGTGTTATTATTGGGTCAAGTGGCAAATGGCAGTTTCATTTTTAAAGTTTTGAGGAAATGCCATACTGTTTTCCACAATGGCTGCACCAGTCTATATTCCCACCAGCAGTGAAGGAGGGTTCCTTTTCTCCACATCCTCTCCAGCACTTGTTGTTTGTTGATTTGTTGATGATAGCCATTCTGACAGGTGTGAGGTGGTACCTCATTGTTTTTTTGATTTGCATCTCTCAGATGATTAGTGACTTTGAGCATGTTTTCATTTGTCTCTTGGATTTCTGAATGTTCTCCTTCAAAAAGTGTCTATTTAGGTCCTTTGCCCATTTTTTGATTGGATTGTTTATCTTCCTTTTGTTAAGTTGCATGAGTTCCCTGTAAATGTTGGAGATTAAACCTTTATTGGAGATAACATTGGCAAGTATGTTCTCCCATGCAGTGCGCTTTCTTGTTGTTTTGTTGATGGTTTCTTTTGCTGTGCAGAAGCCTTTTATTTTGATGTAGTTCCATTTGTTTATTTTCTCTTTAGTTTCCATTGCCCTAGGAGCTGTATTGTTAAATATATTGCTATGACAAATGTCTGTTATTTTGCTGCCTATGGCTTCTTCTAAGATTTTTATGGTTTCCCATCTTATGTTTAAGTCCTTTATCAATTTTGAGTTTATTTTTGTGTATGGTGTAAGTTGGTGATCTAGTTTCATTTTTTTGCAAGTATCCAGTTTTCCCAATACCATTTATTGAAGAGACTGTCTTGACTCCATTGTATGGTCTTGCCTCTTTTGTCAAATATTAATTGAGCATAATGGCTTGTGTCAATTTCTGGGTTCTCTGTTCTGTTCCACTGGTCTATATGTCTGTTCTTGTGCCAGTGCCAGGCAGTTTTGAGAACAATGGCTTTGTAGTATAGCTTGATAGCTGGTATTGTGATCTCTCTCACATTGTTCTTCTTTCTCATGATTTCTGCAGCTATTTGGGGTCTTTTTTTAATTCCAGATGAATTTTTGGAGAATTTGTTCTAGGTCTTTGAAGTATGCCATTAGTATTTTAGTGGGGATTGCATTGAATTTATAGATTGCTTTGAGTAGTACGGACATTTTAATGATGTTGATTCTACCAATCCATGAACATGGTATATTTTTCCATTTGTTCATGTCTTCCTCTATCTCTTTTTTCAATGTCCTGAAATTTTCTGAGTACAGGTCCTTTATCTCCTTTGTTAAATTTATTCTTAGGTATCTTAATTTTTTTGTTGCAGTGGTAAATGTGATTGCTTTTTAAATTTCTCTTTCTGTGAGTTCATTATTGGTGTATAGAAAAGCCATAGACTTCTGGGTGTTAATTTTGTGTCCTGCTACATCGCCGAATTCATTTATTAAGTCTAGTAGTTTTTTTTATGGAATCTTTAGGGTTTTCTATGCACAGTATCATGTCATCTGCGAATAAGGACAGTTTTACTTCTTCTTTTCCAATTTGGATGCCTTTTATTTCTTCTTCTTGTCTGATAGCAATGGCTAGTACTTCCAGTACTATGTCGAACAGGAGTGGTCAAAGTGGGCATCCCTTTCTTATTCCTGTTCTTAGGGGAAATGGTTTTAGTTTTTGCCCATTGAGTATGATGTTGGCTGTGGGTTTGTCATATATGGCTTTTATTATATTGAGGTATGATCCTTCTATTCCCATCTTATTAAGAGTTTTTATCAAGAAAGGGTGTTGGATTTTGTCAAATGCTTTTTCTGCATTAATGGATATGATTATATGGTTATTATCTTTCAGTTTGTTTATATGGTATATCACATTTATTGATTTGCGGATATTGTACCATCCTAGCATCCCCAAAATAAATCCCACTTGGTCATTCATGGTGTATTATCTTTCTCATGTAATGCTGGATTCAATTTGCTAGAATTTTGTTGAGAATTTTGGCATCTATATTCATGAAGGATATTGGCCTGTAATTCTCTTTCTTTGTATTGTCTTTATCTGGTTTTGGTATTACGGTAATACTGGCTTTGTAGAAAGAGCTTGGAAGTGCTCCTCCCTCTTGAATTTTTTGAAATAGTCTAAAGAGGATATGATTTATTTCTTCTTTGAATGTTTGATTAAACTCCCCTGTGAAGCTATCTGGTCCCGGGCTTTTTTTTGCTGGAAGTTTTTTTATTACTGCTTCAATTTCCTCCATAGTTATGAGCCTATTCAGATTTTTTGATTCCTCCTGGTTGAGTTTTGGAAGGTTGTATTTTTCTAGGAATATGTCCATTTCTTCTAGGCTGACCAGTTTGTTGGAGTAGAGTTGCTCATAGTATTTTTTTTTCTTTTTACAATTCTTCATATTTCTGTGGGGTCAGTTATTATTTCACCTTTTTCATTTCTGATTTTGTTTATTTAGGTCCTTTCTTTTTGCTTCTTGGTGAGTCTGGCTAGAAGTTCATCAATCTTGTTTATCCTTCCAAAGAACCAGCTCTTGTTTTCATTGATCTTTTGTATTGGTTCTTTTGGTCTCTATGTCATTTATTTCTGCTCTGATCTTTATTATTTCCTTCCTTCTGCTCACATTGGACTTTCCTTGTTGCTCTCTTCAAGTTGCAGAGTTAGATGGTTTATTACCAGTTTTTCTTGTGGGTTTTTTTTTTTTTTGGTTGTTGTTCGTTTGTTTTGTTTTGTTTTTGATGTAGGCCTGTAATGCTATGAACTTTCCTCTCAGGATTGCTTTCACTGTGTCCCAAAGATTTTGTATTATTGTGCTTTCATTGTTGTTTTTTTCCAGGATGTTTTTTATTTCTTCTTTGATCTCTTTGGTAAACCACTCATTGTTTAATTGTATGCTATTCAGCCTTCAAGTGTTTGAATTTTTTTGATTGTTTTTACTGTAGTTGATTTCTGATTTTATGCCATTGTGGTCTGAGAAGATGCTTTACATGAATCCTCTTGAATTCGGAAGAGACTTTGCCTGTGTCCCAACATGTGGTCTATCTTTCAAAATGTCCTATGTGTACTTGAGAAGAATGTATATTCTGTAGTTTTGGGGTGGAATGTTCTAAAGATGTCGATTAAATCCATCTGATAGTCATTTAGGATTGAAGTTTCTTTGTTAATTTTTTGTCTAGAGGATTTATCCAGGGATGTTAACGGGGTATTAAAGTCTCCTACTCTGATTGTGTTGGTTGTCAATCTCTTCCCTGATATCTTCTAGAAGTTTTTTTATGTATTTGGCTGCTCCTGCATTGGGTGCATAAATATTTACCAGAGTTATATCCTCTTGTTGTATTGATCACTTTAGAATTATAAAGTGGCCTTCCTTGTCTCTTGTTATGTTCTTCACTTTGAGGTCTATTTTGTCAGATATAAGTATAGCTACCCCTGCTTTTTTTGCATTTCCTTTTACCTTAAAAGATATTTTTCCATCCCTTCACTTTCAGTTTTGTGAGTCCCTTGTTCTGAGTTGAGTCTCTTGTAGACAGCATATATATGGGTCATGTATATGGGTCATGTTTTCTTATCCATTCAGTCACTCACTGTCTTTTGATTGGAGCATTTAATCCATTTATGTTTAATATTATTATTGGTAGGTACTTGTTTGTAGCTATTTCTGTATTTTATGCCTGTGTTCCTTTCTCCCGTTCTATTTATTCTTTTTACAGCATTTCCTCTAGTATTTCTTGCAGCGCTGGCTTGGTAGTGGTAAACTCCCTTAACCTTTTTTTTGTCTGTGAAGCTCCTGATTTCCCCTTAAATTTTGATTGATAGTCTTGCTGGATAGAGTATTCTTGGATTCAGACCTTTGCTTTGCATCACTTTGTATACTTCATTCCATTCCCTTCTAGTTTGATGTATTTCTATTGAGAAATCATTTGATAATCTGATGGGGGTTTGTAAGTAACTCTTTGTCTCTCTCTTTCAGCCTTTAAGATTCTCTCTTTGTTGTTAATATCTGCCATTGCAATTATGGTGTGGGTCTTGGTGTGGGTCTTTTGGGATTCATCTTGCTTGGAACCCTCTGTACTTGTGTAACTTTTTCTTCCCCATATCAGGGAAGTTTTCTGTCATTATTTCTTCAAATAGATTCTCTAAACCTTGCTGCTCTTCTTGTCTTTCTGGCACCCCTATTATACATATGTTACTTTCTTTCGAGTTGTCCCAAAGTTCCCTTAGGCTCTCCTTCTACTTTTTAATTTTTTTTCTCCAGTTGCTGTTCAGATTGGGCTTGTTTCTCTACCTTATCTTCTAACTCACTAATTTGGTCCTCTGCTTCTTCTAGTCTACTGTTGAAACCTTCCATGGCGTTTTTGATTGTAGTTATATCACTTTTCATTTCTTCTTGATTTTTGCATAAGTTGTTGATTTTCTCGTCCATCTGGTTTATGAACTGTATGCCCATTACTCTGAATTCTTTTTCTGTCAAGTTGCATGCCTCAGTTTCACTTATTTCCTTTCTTGGTGATTCCTCTTTTTCTTTCCTCTGGGGATTGTTTCATTGTCTCCCCATTCTAACTATCACCAGAAGGTCCAATCACCGAGTTGTGGTAGCCTGGGCCATGTGCTGTGGGAGCTTCGTGCCACCTAAGTGTCACTGGAGAGCTCTGACATCCAGATGTGTGGCTGCCGTGGGTCTGTGGGAGTCCCACTTGCCCAGGATCAGAGTCACTGGTGCTCAGTGTGGCCTCATGTATACACCTAGAATCAGGGACCCCACCTGCGCTGTGCTGAAAAAGAAACTCCACTGTTGTGTGCCGAAAATCAGAGTCCCCTAACACACACCAGGAGTCAGTGTCCCCCTGTGCTTTTGCTGAGAATCGAGTATTTGAGTCTCTGTCGCTTGGTTTGGCCTCATGCAGAGAATCAGGTCCCTGTGTGCGCATGCGCTATGTATTGGAGTCACTGGGTCTTAGTGTGCATGTACTTGGAATCAGGGATCCCATGCGTGGTTGATGAGAAACTGACTCAAGTCACTGGTGCTCAGTACTGCCTCTCCTGTGGAGAATGAGAGTCTCTGGTCTGCTTGGGGAACCAGGTTCCATAGCCTCCCTGCACTGCGGGAGACAGACTTCTATGTGCCCTCACACAGTGCAGCCTCCCTGTGTGGGCCTGGGGGTCTGTTCACGGGAGTGCGAGCTGCAGGAAACAAATTCCCCATGTCTGTGTGTCCAGGATCTAAGTCAGTGCAGCCTCCCTGTGTGGGCAGGAGGCCTGCCTACGCAGAGAGGGTCTAGCAGTTCCTATGCTGCTACAGAGGGCCAGCTGGGTGGGGGGTCAAGGGAAGGGCTCTGTGACTCACAGAAATCTGCGGCCGGGGTGCCTGGAGTCTTGGTGTCCCTGGGTCCGCAGCTGTGGTCACATGTCTTTTACCCTAGTGGCTGTAGGGTCCCAGTCTGAGACCAGATTGGGTGGTGGTGAGGCTAGGTTCCTAGTCTCAAGGAGCTCTGTTCTTCAAGATGCGTGGTTTCTGTGCCTGCGGTGTTCTCCCCAGATTGTTTGCGGTGGCAACGGGGTTTCGCCATCCAAGACTGCCCTGTTTGGCAGCCCCCTGGAAGACCCGCAGGATCTGACTGTCCCTATCTCACACACACACAAACACACACACACACACATACACACACACACACACACACACCACACAACCTCACACTCCTTTATTGCTCCCTCACTCTCTCACACACTCTCCTTCCCTACCTTCTTGCCAGTCTCCATCTTTTTCCCCTGGAATTTCTTCTGTTTTAAAACCCAGTACAACCACTAGCCCTCTCATCTCTCTGATTAACAAATTTGGTTTCCCTTGCCCATTCTTTATGGCCCTGGGACACATTACATTTTTAGTGTTTCTTCAATGGCTGTTGTATAGTTTCTTCAGTGACAGTTGTATAGTTTCAAACAATTGATTGAACCTGTCTTGGTCTCAGTTTCCACATTTGTTAAGATCATTAGCATAGTAATGTCTCTGTTCTTATTTAGGGTTGGCAGGATCATGTCAAGGAAATCACATATAACAGCAAAAAATAAATAGCCAAAAACCCCACCTATAAATAAATAAAATGTAACTAATTAAAAGAATATGGGGGTATCCCATGGAACTCAAGAATGTGAATGTGGCCAAAGCTAAGTAGACAGTCCAAAAATTATCCACTATAGTTCTCACTTTGTCTCCCACCCTCCTTACCTTTCTTAACTCATTTTTTCTTTTACCTACTCCCCTTTTGCCTCCCCCACTGAAGCCTTCCAACTTAGCTCAAATGATCATTGTATGACTCCTGGCTCAGGCAATGAGGGTGACCAGGAAAAACTTGTCCAGAGGAGGCAGAAGTCTGGACTTAGATAAGTCGAATGTCATTCTGAGTTCACACTTCTAGCAGCTCTGGGGTTAGATTTGTAGACATTGATTTCTCAACAGGCAACCTTAAAGGCAGAACTAGTATCTCTATTCTTTCCTACTCCATTCCTTGTCATCGGTGGATCATCAAACCATGTCAGCCAAATATTCATCTGCAGTGTGGAATTGGTCTGAAAGCATGGAACCTGATGGGGAAAATATAAAATCTGATGCCTTTGTCCAAAAATGAAGTACACAAGTACAAGGATTGAAGAAGATTCTGTTAAAGGATTCCATGTGAAAAAAAGAGCTGTATGTTTCACAGTTTGTAATAAGAATGTGAGTTACATGTGGATATGGTTGCCATGAAAATGAATGCAAATTTATACTAATACTAATAATTTTATTCCAATATAATGAAAATGTAATGTCTAGAAGAAAGTGCAGCTCCACGCTATTCTGTTGACTTTTTAATTATGGTTTTAGTGCTCTGAGAAGCTGGCAGTCTGGGATGTTTAGATGAAGTGGAGGGATCGCACCTGGAGAAGGGAAGGTGTCAACAGTGCTAGATCTTGGTCTTCAAACTTCTGTCATGTGAAAGGTATAGAGGGAGCACATAAAGGTCTCAGTTAAAACTTGCAAGCTGACAAACTTCAGTTTAATATATTGTAGACATTTTAGACTTCCCAGCTTATGGAGAGACTGGCCAGTTATTCATCAAAATTATCAGGGGGGTAGGTGGAAGCAAGGGGTAGGATACAAGAGGGTTTAGGATTTGTAATAGACTGCTAGATAATTTTTAACAACTCTTGTGATTATAAAATTCAAGCAAGAAGGGAATCATTATTCCTATTTTATAGCTGAGTAAGCCAAAGCCCAGAGTGATTAAGTGACCGATCCAAGGTTATGCAGATGGTCAACATGTTGACCTGAAGAGTGGCCTCTTGATGCCAAGTGGAGTGGTCTGTATACCACACTTCCCAGCTGTTATTGTTAATCTTCCCCATGACAAATACCCTTCTCACTGGATTCCAGAATAGTCTTTTAATCCCTAAAGCACTTATCAGAATAGAATCAGTGTGACTTCCATTGGGGAGTCAGAGATCTAGATTCCCATTGCATAGCCTCCCCTCTCCCACTTTATCCCATCCCTGGAGGAGATGGTCAAAGGGAACCAACCTCAGCCCAACCTGCAGCTGGGAGAAGATCCAACATGAACTCACATCAGTGGCTTCTTCACCAGACTGTGCATGAGAGACTCAGCATAGAAGTTACCTTTCAGGTTTGCAGACAGACAGGTGGAGGTAAAAAGAGACTCAACAAAGGTCCTAAAACAGGGCTGGTTAGTCTGACTCTTCATGAAAACTTGCAGAAGCTCATATTTGCAAGGGTGTTGGGGTAGGACTCAGTTTGAGGAAACCACATATTTTTAAGATAATATATATACTGGGCTTTAAAATAGAAGAAATTCTGGAAGTGTACCAAAGCCACTCCTCAGGTCATCAAATATTACAGCATTATACTATATAAATTTGGTCAGGAATATATTAATTTACAAAAAAGTAAAGTATTTGTTTTATAATAAATTCATTGTCTGGTTACTTTAAATTGTCTGCTTTCTTCTCGTGCTTTTGTCTGCCTGTGATGGCTTTAAAAAAATAGTTTTATTGGGAGATAATTCAGACACCCTAAAATTTACCTGCTTAAAGTGTACAATTCAATATAATTTTTTTTAGTATATTCACACAGTTGTGCAATCATTACCACTAATTCCAGAACATTTTCATTACCCCAAAAAGAAACCCTTTCCCATTAGCAGCCACCTCCCCTTTCCTCCATTTCATCCAATCCTAGGCAACCACTAATCTGGACATACCATATACATGGAATCATATAAGATACTAGAGGCCTGGAGCATGAAGTTCGTGCATTGGGGGTGGGGAGTCCCTCAGCCCGGCCTGCAGCCTCTTGCAATCCAGGACCCCTGTGGGATTGGGCCTAAACTGGCAGTCAGACATCCCTTTAGGAATCCGGGACTGCTGGCTCCTAACCACTGGCCTGCCTGCCTGATCTCCCCTAACCACTCTGCCTGCCTCATTGCCCCTAACCACTTGCCTGCCTGCCTGATTGCCCTTAACTGCCTCGGCCTGCCAACCTGATCGCTCTTAATTGTCGCCTCCCCCGCCCCTGCCAGCCTGGTTGCCCCTAACTGCCGCCCCACCCCCGCCAGCCTGGTCGCCCCTTAGTGCCCCCCCTGCCGGCCTGGTCACCCCATGCAGCCTGGTGTTCAGTTGTTTGGTCTTCCCTCACTAACCCCCCTGCTGGCCTGGTTGCCCCACTCAGCCTGTTCGGTCGTCTGTTCGGTTGTTTCGGCTGTGACGGACCCTGGCTCTTTATAGATATAGATAGTCTTTTGTGACAGACTTCTTTCACTTAGATTAATGTTTTCAAGAATTATCTATATTGTAGCATGTGTTAGTACTTTATTCCTTCTTATGACTAAATAATATTCCATCATATCAACATACTACATTTTATTTATCCATTTATCAATTGATGGATATTTGAGCTGTTTCCACTTTTTGGTTATTGTGAATGCCAGATATCATGCACCATTTTTATGATACTTTCATTAATGTGTGAGGATGCTTGTTGCTCCACATCATCACCAACACTTATCTTCTTTTTTATTATAGATATACTAGTGAGTATAAAGTGGTATCTGTGTGATTTTTAGTTACTTCTCCCTACTGCCTAATGACAATGAGCACCTTCTCATGTTCTATTGGCCATTTGTATATCTTCTTTGGAGAGATATCTAATCAAATATTTTGCCCAATTTTAATTGGGTTGTCTTTTCATTTCCTCCTGTGCTTTTGAAATCAAATTCAGGTGACATAATCCTTTACAGGAATGGGCCCACTGTGACAGAACCAGCCTCGGATTCAAACATGCCTGGATTATGAAGAAGTGACTTTTGGGTAAACTGTAACCTCACCTGGAGATGGGAGAACAGACTATCGGGGACTTCTTAATTGCCTTTTCAGCCCAAAGGGACCATGAAATAAGATTTACTCTCCTTAAGAGATAAGTAACTACTTATGGGGAGTGGGCAGAATAAGCCCAAGAAGAAAGGAGGACCAGTGAGACCAGTGAGTCCTTGAGTGCTGCAGCTCAGGACACCTACTAGCTAGGCTAGAGCCTCTGTTATTCACCCATGTTTTTAGGTTAGCTCCTTATGTTCCCAAGGCCTGCCTGCAAGATGGAGTCTGAGAAAGAGTCAGTTCTCCATTCGATTCAGGTCTGCAATTTCTTGTTGAATGAGCTGCATCACTTACTCTTCATGGCCCTCAGCTTTTTTTATTTTTTTTTTCCCAATAAGATCACCTCCTGTTCCAAGATTCTCTAAGCAGGGACAAGAATAATCTCTTTAATCAAAAATAAAGCAGGACACCAGGGCAGCCTGAAAACTCCTTTTTTAGAACTCTTGAAGAAAGGTCAGGGAATATATCTTCCTGACACAGCTAACCCTCAGTTATCCCAGGAGATAACCTCTACGGGTTAAGTTTTAGACTTGGGATGCTTTGAATGTGCATGTGCTATACCAGGTTGCCAGGAAAGCCCAGGTCTCTGCCCCCAGGAAAGTCTCCACACTAAATGAATTGTGTGTTTTAAAGTTTCCAATGTGTAAGCACATTCTGCTTTCTATTACGTACTGACCAACATGGAGCAATGGCTGCCAAAATGGGAAAAGGGGAAATGTTGGGTGAACCAGAAAAATAACTTGGCAGTGGTAGAACTGCCCTGAGATAAAGACAGGCATCTCCTTCACAGGGATCCTAGGTACAGGTGGGGAATCAAGTCCATGGCATGTAAATGAGTTCTAATCAGGTCTGCACATTCCTCCTAACCCCAAACCTTCTCCTAGAGGGCATTTGCTGGGTACACATGTTTGAAGTGGGCTTATTTTGGGAAATCTTTCCTTGTGGTTTTGCCTGCAATTAAAGCATTAGAGATGAGGACAGAGCCTAAAGCTCAGGCATGTGCAGCCCAGGCAGCCAGGCTGAAGGACAGCTTTGGAGCTGAGGAGGAGGAAGAAAGATTGCCTGGAGCCATGAGTCAAGATGTGCATAGATGTAATAACAGGCTATGTCCACAACTGCTCAGGCAGGGAGCTGGAAAGGAACCTGCCCAGCTTCTGGATCATGTCAAAGGCCAAAAGGAGGATGAGGTCAGATCCTCAGGTGTGTGTGTACTCAGATCCAGAGAATAATGGAGTTGGAGATAAACACGGAAAATTGTAAATTATCTATGGAATGTCAGTGATGGTCAGCCAAATCAATACCTCCTTTTAAAAATAAAGGTTCTTTGGCTCCCAAATAAGCAAACGATTTAGGGAAGTTTGCAGTTTGCTCCCAGAGAAGACTGGTAAAACTTGTATCTTTTGAGCTAGTGGGAGTGGAGGGAACAGCAGGATGGGGGGGATGCAGGGATTGAAATGGCAGAGTGGGTGGTGGAGAAGCTCCCAGTCCAGCTACAGACTAGCAGTGCGACCTTCCCCTTCTGTTTCTTGATCTTTTTTTAAAAAAGCAGCTAAAATGTTATGGTTTCAGATTCCTTCTAGCAGTACCATTCTAGGATGCCTTTATGAAGTCTACTATTCAGGAATACTTCCTTTTCCTCTCACTGCTGAGTATAGGAAGGAAAATGTAAGTGACCATGGGGAGGTTTAAGTTAAACCAAAGAGAAAACTTTTCAAGATTTGGGGTTGTGAGTGACAGAAGCAGGGCTCCTTGGAGAGCTGAAGAATCGGTTTCCCACCTAAGATGGAAGACATTTGAGGATGATAGAGGCTGAAAGTGACATGTGTCAAACTTCATCTTCAGCCAAACTCTTCCCTCTCTGGTACAGCTGCTTGCATGGCTTTTTCTCCTTTCAATTTTCTCTTTCCTTTCTCTTCAAACTGACCTGTATGAACTTGGTTTCACCCTTCCATCATGTCACTTTTTCGCTATCTACAACTACTTGTCTCATGTAGTATTATTTCTCTTTCCAATTTCCAGCACTCCATACTGTCCCTTTCCTATTTATGATCTACTCCTGCAAACAATTTTCACCAGAACCTAGTCTGTCCTGTCAATACATCTGGAATCCAGGTCCTAGATCATTCCTATCTTTGTACACATTCTGAATGTGCTTCATTTCCACCAGGCCCATTTATCCTTCAAGGCTCAGCGGAATGATTGCCTCCTCCCTGAAATCTTCCCTGACCCATCCAGCTTTTTCTGAACTCTCTGACCCCCTTTCTCACATACAGCTCATCACAACTGAACCTTGAAGATTTGTGCACTTGATATAGGTTTTTCCTCACATCTCTACAACCAAATTGAAACCTAGTGGTAGGCACATAAAACCCTCAATAAGGACTCAGCACCACTCAGAGCCTCAGTTTTTGCACAAGTAAGAGGTTTGCATGAGATGGTTGCTAATGTTTTATAAGCTCTTACATGATATGGATCTAAGAAAGAAGTTGTTAGGACCCTGCTCTCTATTCTTTGACAAGGAACATAGGGAAGAAAGCAGTATCATGTTATAGGGGTGAAGATAAAGTTTGTCTCAAGTCTCATCCATTCACCCATCTATCCATCCACCCATCCAACATATATTTATTGATTACCTACTCTGTGCCAAGCTCTGTTATAGGCACTAGAAGTTCAGTGAAAAATGACACAGTCTTTATTAAGGAGCTTAGATTCTAGTGATAAGAGACAGACAATGAACAAATAAAGCAATTTATATATATAAAAGCCTAAGCGACTGTTCGACTGTTTGACCATTTGACCAGTAGTTATGATGTGCACTGACCACCAGGGGGCAGATGCTCAATGCACAGGCACAGAAACATGGAACAGACTGATGAATCTCAGAGGGAAGGGGAGAGGGGGAAGGGCAGGAAGAGATTAACCAAAGATCTTATATGCGTATAGAGGCCAGGTGCATGGATTTGTGCACCGGTGGGGTCCCTCTGCCTGGCCTGCGGGGATCAGGCCAAAGCCAGCAGTCTGATACCCCTGAGGGGTCCCAGTTGTGAGAGGATGCAGGCCAGGCCGAGGGACCCCCACCAGTGCATGAATCTATGCACCAGGCCTCTAGTATATACATAATATGTCATCTAAAGAAAGACCACTGCATATGGCCACACACATGCTATGCTCTGTGCACTCCCAGGCAGCACCTAGACTATAACAGCTGAGTGGTTATGAGTACTATGAGGAATAAAAAGTGGGTTGGGAAATAGAGAGTGATGAAAGTACTATTTAAAGTGTGTTTTTGAAAGAGCTCTCTGCTGAAGTTTTATTTAAACAGAATCTTAAATGAAGTAAGAGAGAAAACCACATGCATCATCTGGAGAAAGAGCATCCTTGGGCAATGGGAATCCTATCTAATAAAAGAGTAATATGTAAATTAACCATCACTCCACAACAAAGATGGTGGTGCCCATAGTGGCCGGGGTGGGATGCTGGCGGTGTTGACCTGGCAATGCGAGCCCAGTGTCCCCGCCCTGGCTGCGTAGAGGGAGAGGAAGGGCCTCGGGCTGGAGGCCAGGGCCAGGGACACTGGCATTGTTGCAGGCCGGGCTGAGGGACCCCCCCCACCCAGTGCACAAATTTTGTGCACCGGGCCTCTAGTACTATATACTATACTAAGGTCCTGAGGTTGGAATGGGTTGGCCTATTGAGGAAAAGGTCTCTGATGCTATGATCCTACAATAGTCTCTCAGATAGCAACAGCACAATCAGTGAGTTAGCTAAATAAATAAATAAATAAATAAATAAATAAATAAATAAATTAGCACCAGGCACAAGTGCCTTGAACCTCTGACCTCCAGCTTCTTACGTTTACCTTAACAGCCCTCTCATATGGCTACCCATCTCTCATTCATTCATTCAACAAATATTTAGTAAGCATTAATTATAGTGCCAGGGACTGTTGGGCTTTCCCTGCTAACTTGACTCTCTTCTAGGGTTAAATACCTATTCCACCTTTTTTGTAAGATCAGAGTATGGAGAGTATACAAGAAAAATACAACATAAAGTGGTGAGGGGCAGGGCCCATCATGCATATCTTAAGTTCATTTGTCACTTGGCCTTACCTCTCAACTTGGATGAGGTTCTATAGCAGTCTCTACCTTTGGTTTTTCTACAAAGAACTCTTGCTAGAACCCAGTTTTCCATTTTATAAAATGCTGCATTCACTTATACGAGACAGAGTCCAAGGGAGAGAATGGAGAGGCAGTTTAAAACAGGGAAAGGCCACACCAACAATAAATAGTCAATATATGGATAGTAGATGCTAAGGGAGAGACAATGATGGGTAAGATAGTGCCCTTTCTTTAGGTGGGAAGGCAAGAGATGTGTTCAGTAAATTAGAACATGGTAAATGCTAAATGACCAAGGCTGCAAAAACATGCTGGAGGAATTGAGAAAAAGGAAATCTATGGTCTGAGGTGATTAGAAAAATATTTTAAAATCTGGGGCTTCAGGATAGGCAGGATTTCTCCAAGTACAGTTAAGAAGATGAAAGGATGAGAATAACACAGATATAAGAAAACACATGCAAGTTCAAGGGACTGGAAGAGGAATAGGGAGTCATATGGCAAATAAGGATTGGGGAAGTGGATTGAGGTCAGAATGCCAATTTCATACATTCAGGTATTGCCATTAGCCCAGGGAGAATTCTAAGCACCATGTCTAGAGGGTTCCCTTAGGCAAAGGTGGAACACCATATACTATTCTCTCATTGTGAGCCCATTAGGCCCCATTCAAAGGCTTTTCTGTCAGCATCTCCTATGATGAAAATAACACTAGTAATACTCATAATCATATAGTCCTCTGAAGTGTTATGTTGAAATTTCACAGAGGCAGAGGCCATATCTATCTCCATTCAACCCATCAAACCTGGCACTGTGCTTACCACAAAGAACTCAGTAAATTCTTAGTCAGTTAATTAAAAAAAGAAAGAAAGAGAGAATCAATTGCATCATCTAATTTAAGCTACATAATAACTGTCATGAACAGGGAGATCAAATATTTTCATCCCAATTCTATAGAGGAGAGTAAATTCTGAGTAGGTAATTGACTTTCGCAAGTTCTCTTAAGCACTGTGTTATAGAATTCGCATTAAAAATTGCACTGCCCTAGGAACCAAAAGACTAGAAACTAGAGAACTAGGAACATAGCTTTGCCATGAAAATCTCCAGATCTTATTCTTGCCTATTAAATAGGCATAGAACTAAATTTCATTAATTTCAAGATACACAAATGCACACTCATGCATGCACACATGTATACACATGTGTATGCACTCATACACACATACATTTATTTAATCATATTTTAATGTCTCTGAAGTTAGGGTATGTCTTTAGTCAATGATGTGCCATACTTTAATTTGCAGCATGTTTCCTTCATGAATTCTATGAAATACGGTGACCTTTATCCTGTCTGGCTGCTGGAATGTGAATAAGAAAATACCTTTAAAGTAGGAAGTGCTGTCCCAATCGTAATGACTAATAAAACAGAGGTTGCCACTGGCCTACCTCAGTCCCTGGTCCCAGGCTTCCTAACCATTCTGAAGAATCCAGCCCCCAAGTGGGTTCTACCTGGAGTCTCTGAGCAGGCTCTGCAAGAGAGGAGATTAAGTGGCATTAACCCGACAAGCAAATGCTGGCATCTCTGAGTACAAATCTTCCCTATTGATTAAAGGAATTAGTGGTCTGAGAATCTATGAATAGACAAAAAGAAAGGAAATGCAATCCTTTTCCACAAGCCCAAACACAGACCAGGTATTCATTGATTTCTTTTTTCCCTGTTTGTGCATACCTGTGGTTCCGTGGGGCTGAATTCCCAGAAGGAGCCCCTTTTGACACAGGGACTATGATCTAGCCAAAGACATCCGCCCCAACAATGCCTCCTCCCTCATGCCATTCCACGCCCTCCTTTGTTTATAGCAGTTCCTGGCCAGGTGGACAATGCACAAGGGACCGATGAGATGGCTGGCAATATCTTTTCTGAATCTGCTGTAGGCACGTTGCAAACTATAGCTACTGGACTGTGTAAATTATCTGCATTTGGCCTCTATCAACCACACTTGTAAAAAACAAAGAAAATAAAAATGTCAGCATTGGGGAGGGGATGGTGGAGGATGAACTGAGTAGCAGAATCGAGATTAGGGTGTGTTAAGTGATATGCCTTGGGAAGCAAAATTTAGGGAGAAATATACTCTCCCTGTAGAGCCTGTGAGTAGCCTTTTAATATCCCAAGTTTGTCACTTATCTCTGCTAAATCTTAGACAAATCTTTGAATATCCCATATTAAATGGGCTCTAATACTTCCAAGCACATGAGAGTTGATAATCAGTTCATGTTGAATAATAACATTTTACTGCACTTAAGTAATATATCTTTTTCTCACACTTTGTCATTTGCTCTTCACCACAACTTGAGTTTATTATTATAATTATTATGATATGCTGTAAGCAAGGAATCTATGGCTAAGAGTGTAACTTGATCAAGAGATCAGATACAAATAAGCAACAAGGTGCCATCACCTAAAAGTAGGTTGCTGTAGAAATTTAGTTTTTATTCTTATTACCCGTGATGGTCGCATAAGTATTAAAATTAAGGCAACAATCTTGTCTTATTACCTATGTCTTAGAATTTTTTTAAAAATTAAATCTTTATTGTTCAGATTATTACAGTTGTTCCTCTTTCCGCCCCCCCTCCCCATAGCTCCCCTCCACCCGGTTCCCACCCCACCCTCTGCCCTTACCCCTCCCCACTGTCCTCATCCATAGGTGTATGATTTTTGTCCAGTCTCTTCCTGCAGCCCCGACCCCTTCCCCCCCACCCCGAGAATAGTCAGTCCACTCCCTTTCTATGCACCTGATTCTATTATATTCACCAGTTTATTCTGCTCATCAGATTATTTATTCACTTGATTTTTAGATTCACTTGTTGATAGATGTGTATTTGTTGTTCATAATTTGTATCTTTACCTTTTTCTTCTTCTTCCTCTTCTTAAAGGACACCTTCCAACATTTCATATAATACTGGTTTGGAGGTGATGAACTCTTTAGCTTTTTCTTATCTGTGAAGCTCCTTATCTGACCTTCAATTCTGAATGATAGCTTTGCTGGGTAAAGTAATCTAGGTTGTAGGTTCTTGCTATTCATCACTTTGAATATTTCCTGCCACTCCCTTCTGGCCTGCATAGTTTCTGTTGAGAAATCAGCTGACAGTCGTATGGGTACTCCCTTGTAGGCAATTGACTTTTTTTCTCTTGCTGCTTTTAAGATTCTCTCTTTGTCTTTTGCTCTTGGCATTTTAATTATAACGTGTCTTGGTGTGGTCCTCTTTGGATTCCTTTTGTTTGGGGTTCTCTGTACTTCCTGGACTTGTAAGTCTATTTCTTTCACCAGATAGGGGAAGTTTTCTGTCATTATTTCTTCAAATAGGTTTTCAGTACCTTGCTCTCTCTCTTCTTCTGGCACCCCCATAATTCTGATGTTGGTACGCTTGAAGTTGTCCCAGAGGCTCCTTACACTATCTTCATATTTTTGGATTCTTTTTTCTTTTTGTTTTTCTGGTTGGGTGATTTTTGCTTCTTTGTATTTCAAATCTTTGACTTGATTCTTGTGATCCTCTAGTCTGCTGTTGGAACTCTGTATAATATTCTTTATTTCAGTCCGTGTATGCTTAATTTCTAGTTGGTTCTTATTCATATCCTCGAGGGTTTTACTAGATTTCTTGAGGGTCTCACTAAATTTATTGGTGGTTTCTAGAAAATTCTTGAAAAACCTTATAAATTTGGTTTTGAACTCTATATCCAGTAGTTTGCTTTCCTCCATTTCTGTCATTTGTGACCTGTTTGTTTGTCTATGCATTTTGGCTGCTTTCCTGTGTTGATAGAGTGGCTTTGTGTGCTAGGTGTCCTATAGGGCCCAGTGGCTCAGCCTCCCCAATTACCTGAGGTGGACACTCTTGGTGCACCCCCTTGTGGGCTGTGTGCACAGTGTTGTTGTAGTTAAGCCTTGATTGTTGTTGGTATCAGTGAGAGGAATTGACCTCCAGGCCAATTGGCTGTGAGAATCAGCTCTGTCTATGGTGGGAGAAATTCTGTGCTGGAGACACCATTATGGGGCAAGACTTGCTTCAGTGGGGCTTTGGTGCTCTTTGAGTCTGCCCCCTGAGTGTGTCCCTTATGGATCTGAGGACTTGTAATCTGGATGGTCCCACTCTGACCACTGGGTACACTGGCTCTTGGATCTCTAAGGAGGTGCTAATTTAGTCTCTGCCTGAGGCTACCCAGCTAGAGCTATGGAGAGATCTACAGATTCCTCTTCTTTTTTTGGGATTTGGAGGTGCCCAGATGAGGCCCAGCTGTGATGCAATGCAAGCTGCCATGGGGCCTTGGGCCTTCTTTTGGAAGTTCTGGGTCTCTCTGACCCAGCTGCAGTTTGTTATGTAATTTTCAGATTGCAAAGGCCAGGCCTTTCATATGCAAAAGCCTCTGTGCACAGCTTGGGTGGGGTTTCAGGGAATCAACAGGGTGGAGCAAACAGCTATGGCAGATCCTCAGTCCTACCCTAAGAGGTCCCGTGTCTCAGTGTCCCAGTAATCGCTGCAAGCACCTCTGAGAGAAAGCTGCCCTCGAGTTCCGACTGATGCCAAACAGTCCAGTTTCTCCCCGTATGAGTCTGGGTCCCTAAAGACTTGCCCAGAACTGGAGTTCAGAGCAGTCAGGAGCTTGAGACTCCCTCCTGATTGTAAAAGACAACCGTGTTCTCAGTTGCCAGCCCTTTCCACGTGCGCCTTCATACCTCTGCACTTTACTTCCTCACCTCTTCTGAGTCTCAGTGTGCTTTTCTCTTTCCTTCCATTTATAGAATTTCCACTCAGCCAGCCTTCCTGTGGTTCTGGATGATGTCCGTTTTGTCTTTTAGTTGTATTTTTGAAGTGGTTGTGCGAGGCAGCAATTTCCGGTGTTTACCTATGCCACCATCTTGGTTTCTCCTCCTATGTCTTAGAATTATAGTAAAGACTACGAAAAATGCTCAACAGGAATTGAATGTCTCCATACTATGGACTATTGGTTTAACCGGAAAATAGAGTGTATCACTATGAGGAATGAAAATAAAGGAATGTTTTGCCATTGTGTCAGTCAGATGGGGGGAAAAAGAAAACTGGTTTGAAAAGCATTAAATTTGATGGGGGAGTCAGTTGCCAACATCTGTCGATACGTCAATGGGAAGATAACAAGGCTCTTCTTAACCTTTTGTAATTAAGAAAAGATGAGTTTAGAAAACACTTCTGGAATAGGGGAATAAGGACCTCTGAAGATTTGCTCCTCCATTGAGTTAAAGAGAGCACTTTACAACTTGTCAAAATAAAATTTTTAGAACTCTAGAAATTAACCAAATTAACCCAAGAAGCATTTATTCAAGAAAAATGGCCGAATCTCAGTAAGAACAGTGAGATTTGTTGTATTTAAATTTGTCCTGTTTTCATCCCTCTCACCTCAGCTCCATGGTCACCTTGAAAACTAACAGTTCCCCAGTCATGGTAGCTGTGAAAATGATCAGTCTAGCAGCCACTGCTGGAAGACATGATGGGTTTGGAGCTTACCCCAAAGCCCCATCCCTAGAAAGTTGTCACTATTAGATCTGTCTGGAAGCTTCCTAGAAAAGTCATATCCATAGGACTTGTCTTTATTTTACCTGATTCAGATCTAATAGTGTTATCCCAGAGTGTTTGTTAAAAAAAAAATCAATGACAATTGTTTAACATCACAGATGCTTGAGGTGGCAAGATCAGGTTATATAAATAAGATGTCTATAAAAAAAACTTAAAAGAAAAATCTGGGAGAGGAAATGTCCATAGGGGACATTGATAAGCTCTGACATATTCCTAGGAATTTAGAAGGCCATGCACACGTGCAGAGCTTCACATATCCTGGAAAGACCTGAGAAGGCCCCAGAACTAAAAACAATAATTTTGTAAATTCTTATTTTAAGACTTTTGAGATAGAGCAGTTGAGTTAGATTAAATTTCCTTTGGGTGATTTTTTTTTTTTGACTACACAGTTCCTAAACTTATAGATCATAAAACTTTAAAATTTTAGAGTTGAAAGAATCCTATACGGCCGAAACCGGTTTGGCTCAGTGGATAGAGCGTCGGCTTGCGGACTGAAAGGTCCCAGGTTCGATTCCGGTCAAGGGCATGTACCTGGGTTGCGGGCACATCCCCAGTGGGGAGTGTGCAGGAGGCAGCTGATCGATGTTTCTCTCTCATCGATGTTTCTAACTCTCTATCTCTCTCCCTTCCTCTCTGTAAAAAATCAATAAAAAATATATTTTAAAAAAAAAGAATCCTATATGTTTAGAGTTGAAAGAATCCTATATGAGACTTTAAAATAATTATTTTCTCTAAAAAACACACACACCCCTCTCCATTAAAATGAGATAGAGTGGTTTCAAGTGACAACAAGACACAGGATGAGGCCTGGATGTGCAAGGCTGAAGAAGAGTTTAGATTAGTCATGAGAGTTGGGGCACTTCTAAGGTTGGGAGACAGCATAGCATAGTATTTTTGTTTTGATTTTCCAAAGGATAGGTGTAAGGGCACAAACTAAAAGCCAGACTTGCAGGGTTTGAGTCCTCACTCTGACACTTAGAAGCTGTGTGATCTGGGACAAGCTGCTTAACATATTTATGCCTCCTTTTTCTCTTCTGTAAAACAGGACTAATAATGTATCAACCTCCCAGGATTGTTTCAAGAACTGAGTGAATATTTGTAAAGTCTTACTATAGTATTTGGCATTTGATAAGCACTATATTAAAGTTTTGTAAAAGTAATAGGTGAATGTTTCTGTATCTTAAGGATGTTTAATCAGGAGATTTTATGCATGATCATAACTCACTCCATTTTTAAAATATATTTTTTATTGATTTCAGAGAGGAAAGGAGAGAGAGAGAGAGAGATAGAAACATCAATGATGAGAGAGAATCATTGATTGGCTGCCTTCTGCATGCCCCCTCCTGAGGATTGAGCCTGCAACCCGGGCATGTGCCCTTGCCTGGAATTGAACCTGGGACCCTTTGGTCCGCAGGCCGAGGCTTTATCCACTGAGCCAAACTGGCCAGGTCACTCCATTTTTTTTTCTTTTTTCACACTAAACTCTCAGAGAAACAAATCTGTCTCAGAACAGAGAAAAGAATACGGAGACTTAGTCCCCCAGCCCAGCCTTAGAACCTCCTGGTGCCCAACCATCCCCATCTTTAGCTGGTCACCTTTTCTCAGCATTCCTAACCCTCCTAGAAGTCAGTGGAGGCCCAGCTTCCACTAAAGTGTGATCTGCAAAGCAGGATATTCTGGTAGCCCCAGATCCAAGACTCTGGGGTCCTGCAGGGGCAAGGGCAAGAAAACTGTGAGTTGTTCTGAGAGAGATTAGGGAGACTGGGTTCCAGACCTTCTCTCACTCTAGACTCTCACTTGGAGCTAATTCCTGCTCTGGAATCATATGTGTGGGTTCCATCAGAGGAACCCTCCCATCTAGCCACAAGGCAACAGAACCATGCTATGAAAGCTCATCACTGCTGAAGGGAAAACGTGTTCAGTTCTTCTCACAGGGGAACCTTCCCAGATATGTTCCCCAGAACCATCTCAAGGGCATCTGGGGTCACATGCCAGCCAGTGGTAGAGCTGGGATTGCAATGTCTTTGACTTCATGTCTTTCAAGCAGCCAAAAAACAAAACAAAACAAAAAACGTAATGAGGAAGCATAGGAAATAGATGGTTGAGGATCCTTCCAGTAAAAAGAGCTGGGAGGAGCTTTGTAAGAAACAACCAGCCTTGTCTGTGGGAGAGAGTTTGAAGCTTATTCTGACAGGCTGAGTGGCCACATCGAGGTCACAACCCAATTCAGAGCACTTTCCTCAGGTAATCAATGGGAAGTGGGACATCGTTTCCAAGATTATAAAAATGCTTTCTGTGAAAGAGATGGAAAAATAACTGGCTACACATGAGAAGTTTTCCTGATGAGCAGGAAACAGTAACACCCAGAATATGAATGGCTATTGCGCTTAAAAGCTGCTACCTGCTCCTTCCTCTCCCTGCTCATGTGTACACAAAGGCACTTGCTAGAGATTGCCTAGAGGGCCAGGCTTAGAGCCCATGGAGATTCAGGAAAAATTGTTGCAATTACTTGCAAACCTGTTCTCTGAAGCAGGATAATTTCATGAGCCAGAATAAATCCTTCCGTGACAATGAGTAATTTTTATGGTCTTTCTGCAGCCATCTAACTAATTGCACATCTCTCATTTTACAATTTCCCCTCCCCCATCAGCACAAGAGTAGTAGTTAGCACTGACCTTGGCCTCTTCTGTCTCAAAACCTATTCAAAATTGTTAGAAGGGAAAAAATATGTAGGGCTGGAGGCTATGCAGAGCCTTCACCCTCTTATCCTGTTCTGTTGTTTTCCAGGCCTATGTGGTAAAATCAGCCAGTGGTGGTTAAGAGGTTATACATTCTCTAAAGTGATTAAAGCCTGTCTGAAGCACAGTTATCTCTTCTCCTCTCACCAAGTTGCCCTTTTAAAAATTTAATTTGTTCAACTTTTATAATTGGGCTAGGTTTAAAGGATGATGAAATTCACAGACATGGGAGTTGGAGGGGAAGACAGATCCATAGACAAATAAGTACTGGTTGTGAGATGAGGGCATAATTCAGCTAGACCATGGGCTCAGTAGGGACCCAAAGAAGGAGGCCCTTACTCACCCAGTGGTCAAAGGAGGTGATGTTTCAGTTGAAAATGAGTAGAAATTCTCCAGGTAGAAAATTCAGGGAAGAGGGACAGCATATGCAATGGTTTACAACAACTTTGCAATTTAGGGAACTGCAAATACTACAAATACTTTAGTTAGCTTACAGGGATTAGGTGGCAGAGGGAGCACAACAGTGAATGAGGTGAGGGGTGGTTAGCAGAGCAAGGTTCTTAAAGACCTCCCAGGCTATCCAGAGGAGTTGGGGCTTTAACCCGGCAGCAATTGGAGGATGTCAAAGTTTTTGTTTGTTTTAATGATGAAGGAACACGGAATTTTGGAAGAGAGCTGCCTACAGTGTGGAGCAAGGACAAACCAGAGGGAGGCTGTTTCATGGATAGAAGCAGAAAGGCTAACAAAAAGGAATGAATCTCAGAGCAATACAAGTGCAAGAATCAGCAAAACTCAGCGACTGATTCATCTGGGTGAAGGAGAGAGGACAACATGGAATATATCTGGCTTGAGTCCCTGGATGGATGGTGGTTCTGTTAATTAAAATAATGAATATAGAAGATTTGAAGAGGGAGATAAAATGCTTTAAAGGATGTAGAGCAACAGAATCTCTCATTGCTAGTGGGAAAGTAAAACTGTAGGACTATTTGAAAGACAGTGGCGGTTTCTTACAAAACTAAACATACTCTTACCATATGATTCAATCAATAATCATGTTCCTTGGTAGTTACCCAAATGAGTTAAGAAGTTATATCCACACAAAAACCTACACATAAATGTTTATAGCAGCTTTATTCATAAGTGCCAAAACTTGGAAGCAACCATGATGTTCTTCAGTAGGTGAATAAATACTGAAACTGTGGTATATCCAGACAACAGAATATTATTCAACAATAAAGATAACTGAGCTATAAGCCATAAAAAGGCATGGAGGAAATGAAATACACTTATTGCTAAGTAAGAAGCCAATATGAAAAGGCTACTTACTATATGATTCCAACTATGACATTCTGGAAAATGCAAAACTATAGAGACAGTGAAAAGATCAGTGATTTCAAGAAGGAAGAGGAGAGAGAGATGAATAGATGGAGCATAGGGGACTTTTAGGTCAGTTATACTATTTTGTATGATACTGTAATGGTGACTATACATTTATCAAGACCCATAGAATGCACAACACAAAGAGTTAATCCCAGTGTAAGCTACTGACTTTAGTTAATAATATATCAAAAGGGGCTCATCAATGTAACAGACGTATCACAGTGGTGCAAGATATTAATAATAGGGGAACCTGCAAGGATATTAATCTTGGGGAGATATGTGAGAATTCTCTGCACTTTATGCTCAATTTTTCTATAAACCTAAAACTGCTCAAATAAATGCCTATTATTATTTTTGAAATTCAAAAATAAGGTTTTGACTTTTGTCCTCTTTTACATACACATTTTTCTCCCCTTGCCTGAAGGCAGAGGGCATATATGGCCAGGATTTAGCCTTCTAATCGGTAGTAGCTGTCAGCATTTAGAGATCTTCTCTTCAGAAGCTTAAGACATGATTTCGGACCCTATGAAGTTATATTATAGTGGAAGAGAGAGGAGTCACACAGAGTGAAGCATAGAATATGACAATTGGAAAGGA
The DNA here is from genome assembly GCF_963259705.1 of Myotis daubentonii. Classification (NCBI taxonomy): domain Eukaryota; kingdom Metazoa; phylum Chordata; class Mammalia; order Chiroptera; family Vespertilionidae; genus Myotis; species Myotis daubentonii. Next base: position 20,832,054 of record NC_081841.1, read on the forward strand.
CTTTATATCAATGCTCCATCTTAAAAATAGAGAAATGAGTTCCAGAGAGAAAAATTATTTGCCTAGTATCACCTGACTCATGTTTTAAAATTCATTCATCCTCTATCCATCCAATCCTTTCAGATATCAGCTTGTGTTTAGGGTGGGAATAGATGGATAAGAGAGAATGACTAAGATCAAGTTACTTCTAGTCCAATGGAGCAAGAGATCAATAATACGAAAGCTACAGAGAAAGCTACAGAGCACTGTAATAATTCCTGTAAGAGAGGTACACTTGGGACAACAGGAGAGTGGGTCCAAGGTTAGGCGTTGTCTCAATCAGCAAGGTTCAAATTGTGGATGGATTTGACAACAATATCTCTTCCTAAGGTAGAGTCAGAGCTGGAATCCAGACTACTCCATTTCCCCTTTACTCCTCCTCTTGACTATGAAGAGATTGTTAGGTATAATACCAGGTGGTTGTTGGTAAACCAAACTGGATCACTGGCGAGCTGTGAAGGTAAAGAGAAAGCTGTCCTCAGGAAGGACTACCCGAGGACAGCTTTCTGTTTGTCAAACTGATGCTCAGTGGGCATTTCCACACAGCAGATAAAAACATGTCCTACCACTTGTTCCTTCCAGGTAACCCTGATACATGGCACCACATAGCTTTAGGTGACAGCTTTCTTCCTTCTGGATTCCTCCCACAGTTCACTCTGGAGACAGGAATACCTTCCCTGTAGAATTGTTCAGGCTTTCCTGCCATTTAGAGTGTTTTGTCTTCTCAGCCCTTATTGATTTGTCATATTGTCACTGAGGAAACTGTACTATGTAGGCCCTCACAAACCTACATAGGTTTTGGAAGAGAAAGCAATTTAATCTACTTTTCCATGTGGCTTTCAAAAAGCTTGAAAATCAGATATTTTATATCAAGTGACAAGCAACAACTAGAAATTTGAAACTCAGTAAAAAAAGTCCTTCTTTTGATGAAAAATTTCTTCTGTATGTTTGGAAACCAAACTCTTATATTAATTGAATATACTAAGCACACACAAAGCAAAACAATTTTTTAACATCTCCCGTTTATAATTCTGGCTTCAGAGGCTTTGTTTTTCAAATGTTTCTGACAAAGTTTTGACTGTTTTTTAGATATTTTATGTGCTCCCAGCTCAAGCTAGCTCATGGTGTTTTTATTTTTTTAGGCCAACCAACCTAATTCTCTGAATCACGTAATATCCTTTTACGTTTCAAATGTTTTCCATATCACCGTGTCACAGGAAATGCCACAATTACCCAGGAAGATGAATAACATGTGGCTAAGATTTGAAGTTAAGGTGGAATCATAGGTGTAGTGGGCAGATGCCTGGACAGAAAAACTGAAGCTTCCATTCAGCCCTGCTAATGGTTAGTTGTATATCTCTGAAAAATATCTGATTTTTAAAATTCTTTGAAATCTTTGCCACTCTTGGCCTGTCTAATAATGGAGAACAAAGTCTTGTGTACCATTGTTTGGAATGAAAGACATCAAAAGAATTAAACATTCAAGAAGAGAAAAATGTTCCCCAAAGGTCCCAGGTACCAATAATCAAAAAAAGTTCCCCTGACTCTCTGCACAGCCTATAGGACAGATAAATTGGGTCAGTTTTACATGGTGAAAATTAAGGTTTATCTTCGTAAGAAGCACACATTTTGAGTATATATACTAAGGAAAAAATAGGGATTAACTAAACATTGAAGTGTGTGGTAATGATGATGAGTGCTTCATAATCTTCTTATAGTCTTCCCAGATATTCTTATCTCTTGATCGGCTGCCTCCTGCATGCCTCACATAGGGGATGCAACCTGGGCATGTGCCCTAACTGGGAATCAATCCATAACCTCCTAGTTCGTAGGTTGATGCTCAACCACTTAGCCTCACCAGTTGGGCTATTGAAGGGCATCTTAATCTATGGTTCGCGAACTTGCATGGCAATAAGTAACATCTTTTTATTTTTGTCCTTCCATCATTTTTAAAATTCCCATCCCACACTCCCCTCCCCTTTGGCAGCCATCAGCTAGTTCTCTATGTCTATGTGTCTGTATCTATTTTGTTTTATTTATTTATTCTTTAGATTCTACATATAAGTAAAACCACATCATGTTTGTCTTTCTGTTTCACTTATTTCACTTAACATAATATCCTCTAGGTCCATCCATACTGTCAAAAATGACAAATTTCATTCTCCCTTATTGCTGAAAATATCCCATTATATATATATATATATATATATATATATATATATATATATATATATATATATATATATATAATTTTTATATAACTAAAATTTATAATAAACTCTTATGTATATGAATGAACTTATTCCCTGACCCTCACCTTCTGAGAGCCTGTTACTAAACATCTCTAGATTCAAAAAAGAGACATCAGAAGAGGCTGGAGTTGTCAGAAGGAGCTGGGGCTGGACATAGGCCCTAAAAGTCAGAGGGGAAGACTGGGAAGGGGGAAGTAGCACATTATTCCTGTCAGGAAGAACAGCAGGAGCAAAGCACAGAGGTGGGAAAGGCTCCATCTGTGCAGGAAACAGTGAGGAGTCTGGGCTGCTGGGAGAGAGGTGGTGATTGGGAGCTGTGGGAGATCAAGCTGGACAGGCTGGGAAGGGCTGAATTCCGGAAGTCAATGTAAGCGAGAAGCTCGGATTTGATTTAGCAGGCAATAGGGAGCCACCTCCGACTCTTTAGAAGGGGGGTGATGAGAAGTGAGCAGTGATTTAGGAGGATTAATAGGGCCGCAGTGTTCAGGATACAGTGGAAGAGGGAGAGACAGGCCATGTCCCCCCAGAAAGCAGATCAGAGATTCAGGACTGACGGGTAAGGTAATGCAGCCCTTTGCCTCTGTTCTCCATCCACCTTCTCTCTTGCTTTCCTTCTGCCAAGCTCAGCCATGCCCCCCTCCCTAGAGCTTAGTCTCCAGCAGCTCTTTCCTTTGGGGTCTGTGATTAATTCTCTCTTAAAAGTATCTGCTGATAGATCCAAGGGGCATTTCATAAATCCTGCCTCATTATGTAAAGCCCAGTTTAAAAAAATTCCTTTTGTCTGGAGCAATTATAAAATAATAAAATCTGGCCTGAATCTAAGCCTGCATCTCTTCCTTCTCTGAGAAAGGGATTCAGAGATGATCACAAAATTCTAGGAATGAGGGAGTTTCATTCTGTATTTAAAGAAGACCAAGAAGTAAGTAGTTAAATCAGCATTAATAATGCTCTTCAAAATCTATCATAGAGATTTCTTCTCTATTCTTTCTCTGTATTTGTTTGCCCTGCCCTTACGTACACACACACACACACACACACACACACACACACACTCCCAGTACTTAGCAATATGTCAGTTGGCTGTCTTCTTTTTAGTCTGGACCACTGAGAAAGAGATATGCTCAAAAGGGATGACCAAACAAAAAAAGTCAAATAGCTGCCATTTACCATCTTTTCAAGGATGTGGGTTGCCTTTAGGGGCACTGTGTGGCACCTAAGTCATGGTCCTCTTCAGTAATGGTATTTTCTCTGCTGGTTTAAATGGTCCAATCACACCCATCATGCCATCTGAGGTGAGAACAATGCCTGGCTAATAATTCCATGGCCCCAGCATTGATTGAATGGTCTTTGGGTCATGAGGTTGGAGTGGTGTTGGTGGAGTCAGTGAGGCAGAGATGGCTCCTTTGACTTGATGGTCTCCTGTCTTAACATTGATCTGCCCCTGTTTTTCTAGGGACATACATGGTTGGGCAAATGCAGAAAAAACTCTCTCACTGCAGAAAGTGAAAAATATCAAAAGTGAATAATATCATATTTTTCCCTTTAAAAATATGATCTATTGCAAAAAAAAATGTGCCCCAGGTGTTTTTTTTTTTCTCTTTCCACATTTTATTGCTTTCTAGGAGTTACCAGCATAGGTCCTTGAACAGATTCTTGTGTGCAATCTGGCGCGCGTGCGTGCACACGCACATGGTATTTCTATTTCGTCTTCAAAATGCCAACCATACAAACACATCTACCCAAATTCCTCAGCACTTATAATTGCTGCTTTCCTGCTTCATTCCTCCTCTCTCCCTGTTGACAACCCAAATAGGCTCAGCTCCCTAATTTTTCTCCCTACTAAGGACAAAAATAAAAAGTCATAAATACCAGAAATTTCTAGGAGCTAAGTCAGTTCCTTCTCATGAATGATTTGTATGCTGGACTCTGTCTGGTATCCAATACTCAGTCACGTGGTAGGTTGAAGGCATACTGGTGCCCATACCTCATAATTGAAAACCTGTCAATCCACAGCAATCAGTAAGCCCTTCCTTTTTGCACTGAGCTAGGCACCTGAGAGATTCAAAGAATATAATGTGTTTTCTAGCTTCAAAGGGAAAGAAACTAATGTGCAAAACCATTTGAGAATAATTCAGTGCTAAATTGAGCAGCACTGCCTGGAGGAGACAGTGCATGTTGTCAACAAGGGCTAGATTAGGAGTCAGAAATGCGAGCTCTTTCCACCCTCTCACTGCCCCTGCAGCACACAGACCCCAGCACCCCTCTTTCACAACACTAATACAGTTCATCCTTGGCCCATATAGGATATTTTGAACTGGATATTCAATAAGGTTCAACATTACTGTGAGAACAAAGATAGTAAGGTTGTATTTCACAAGTAACAGAATACAAGCTATTCTGGGTTTCCATATTCACAACTTCACCTATTAGGATTGTGCCTCAACAATGACCAAATGAACAGGCTGACTACACAGAACCACAACTGCCAACAGGGTCTAAACCCCGAAGCATGGAATTTTGATTGGGTTGTTGTGCTTTGGGTTAAGTGTTGGTTTGCTTATTTTAATTTCCTCTCAAAAAACCATATGCCTATTTCAATTTGTGACACAAATAGCTTTGAAAATATCCACTTCTCTGTAGTTCTTTAATATCTAGGATTCTCATCATTGAATTTTTAGAGCCCAAGGACTATATGAGATTAGAAAGTCAATTAATTTCTCCCCCTGCCTCCAGATCCAAACATCCTTCCCCCCGCCCCCCACAAAAAGCCTACAGTCTCTCTCTCAATTCTATTTTATAGTCTGTCATTTCTCAATATTAAGAAGTCATCCCTTGGGTTTTATCTATATTTTGCTTATAATAGATCAAGCTAATTTTTAAAAGGTATTTTAAAAGGATATTTGTTCATTCATTTGTATTTACTCAACAAATATTTAATGGATGTCAACTCTGTGTCAGCAGTATGGTACCTCTCCATGGGGCTATTGAAGAGAGAGGGATGAAACAGGAAATAAACATAGGCTGGCTCTCTCTGTTAGAAGCTAAGCTCCTGGGATCTGCTCAGAATATGGGGGATCTTCCCAGGACATAAAGATTCACACCCTGCTGGGGGAGTGAATTCTAGTACAGGACATTAAACAAATGGCCCCAGCCGACCCTTCCTCTAAGCCAGTGGTTCTCAACCTTCCTAACGCCGCAACCCTTTAATACAGTTCCTCATGTTGTGGTGACCCCTGACCATAAAATTATTTTTGTTGCTACTTCATAACTATAATTTTGCTACTGTTATGAATCGTAATGTAAATATCTGATATGCAGGATATATTTTCAGGGGTCGTGACCCACAGGTTGAGAACCGCTGTAAGCCATCAGACCCTCAAACAGACAAGTGGATGAATGCAGTTGCCAACTTCTTAGACTTTGATAGACAGGGAAGCCACACAGGTCTCACATACAGAAGGGAAGGGAGCAGAGCCAAAAATCACCTATGGCTGTCAGAACAATTAGAAGGTCTGGACAAATTGCTCACATCAAGCACTGTGTGCAAACTACAACAACCAGAACAATGCAAAATTCAGAAAAAAATTTAGCATGGAAGAAGCATATTGAAGGAAGAAAATCATACTGTTTACATTTCGCACTCTAGAAAATTTTAATAAGAACTTGAATTAGATTTAAAAAGTAGCTTAAATACAAGATGATAAATCAATGAAATAAAATATTTGGAGATCTAAGGAAGAATTTTTTAAGGTAAAAACAACGGTATCACAGAACAATAAATAAATAAATAAATAAATAAATAAATAAATAAATAAATAAATAAATAAGAAACAGTAAGGAAAGGGACAGTTTTAGTTGAAAATCAAAGTATTACCATCGAGAAAAGGTTCAATATCATTTTTTCAAACGCAGAAGAAAAATATACTGTGAAGAAATCAATTGCAATATAATAGACATGGAGGAGAGGAAAGGCAATTCAACATGTGGATAACTTATATAATTGATTTCCCTGATGTAGAGAACTCAACAAAGAGGCCATAAAAAGATGACATATATAATAGGAGAAAATTTCCCTAAAATGAAAGAATATTTAATATCTGATTTATTTGAATCTTCTGTGGAATCTAGCAGAGTCATAAAACTAGATAAAGATTATAAGAACCAGTTGTGGTATCAGATAATTGCAGCCCAGGTTCTGCCTACCATCCCTAATCCCTCTCCCTGCCCCCCAACCTCCCCAATACCCCCAACTTTCCCCCTCCACCCCTGCCTGCCTCATCCCAAACCATCCTCATCTGAGGCTTTGTAAAAGGCTGTGATTGAACACCCAGGCTAGAGAAGGAGATAAAACCAGGGCTTGGCATTCACACAACTTGGACTTGACAATGAGAAGAGGTGTAGAGGAATAAGGGAAAACACTCATTTTGATTATCCAGAGCTTCACAGTTTAATGGAATTTTATTAAACTTGACTCAGATGCAAGTGACAATAAACCCAACCCCAAATGGCTTAACTGAAAGTATGAACTTACTGAGTCATACAACTAAAACCCTGGGAGAGGTTTGGCTTCAGGCCCTGTTGGTTCTAGGTGCTCAAGTGGTGTCTTTCTCTATCCCTCACCTCTGCTATCTTCTGTGTGGGCTTCATTCTCAGTTAAGTTCTCCCCTCGTGATGGAAGTAAAAGATTGTTGGTAGTACAGGTTTACATCTACACCAAGCATGTCAAATTCAAAGGCTAACACAGGCCAAATAAGCAAGGTTTAAGTTTATGTGGGCTGCAAAAAATCAAAAGCTTCAATTTTCATAGAAACGTAGGTTTATTTCAATAGAGACATGCTGAATACAAAGGGCTGAAATAAATGAGTAATCATTAACATAAGATAACAGAACATTTTAGTAGAAATTAATATTTTTTCTTGAACATTAACTTAACAGACACTGCACAAATTAATAAGCATAACGCAAATAAACCTATTTTTCTTGTTCTCCGAAAGCAAAATATTTCCTGTTGCGCACACCAAACAAGTCATTCCAAGACTAATGATGTGGCAATCAGCTGCTAAAATATTCACTGCTAGTATTAGTGGAGAGAAATGGTGTGCCTGCGCCATAATCAGTCATTAGCGAACATTATAGTTCATTATTAATAATTATGTACAACAGGATATTGTAAAAATTAAGTTATGGAATTTTTATTAAAACGTTTCTTACATACCATTATGTTGGTTGGGCTGCAAAAATATTTATTGTGGGCTGCATGCAGCCCAAGGGCCGTGAGTTTGACATGCTTGATCTTCACAGTTCTAAGTCTGGCAGAAAGATAACACCTTTATTTTCAGTGGTTCCATCAAAAATCCTAGATCAGAGCTTCTTTAGACCTGATTGGATCACAGGCCCATCATTGAATAAAGTCCCGAGGCTAGCATAAGTAATGCTCTAATTATTCTGGGCTGAATCACAGTCAATTCTATTCATGGTATATAATATGAGAGAGTGAGGGAGGAGTATTACCCAAAGAAATGAATGTTGGGAAAACAAAAAAATCACTCCTGTACCCTGAAAAATAGGACACACACACACACACACACACACACACACACACGGATATATACCTTCTTATGTGCTCTTAAAACAATAACAGATTTATAAAGTACACATTAATATGATAATTCATATTAATATTATCATTAATATGATAATTCATATTAAGACCCAAGGCTTAAGAGAAAGAATGAAAAAGGATCATTAAAGTGGAAATAATTTTAACACCCAAAGTTTTCGTAACCTCACCACCACCACCACTATCATCTATGTTGTAGAACAAGTCAAGCCTCTTATGTGACAGGTGTGTTGGAATAGGCACCATGCTAATTAATGAACTAGAAACGGTTTATTTTAAAGGCTTCACCCTATAAAATAGGCAGAGTATGGAAGATCACTTGTCAACGGGTGGAGAGCAGATTTAAAGACATGGAGCTAATATGAGAATGGATGTTCATAGAATCATAGAACATTGATGCATTCATTCTGTAGGTAATCATGTTGCACCTACTACCAGGCAGGACACCATGTCCTAGAGATACAGTCCCTGCCTTTAGGGAGCTAGAAGTCAGCTTTCCCAATGCCGTGTCTTATAAAGGAGGAAACGGAAGCCCAGAGAGGATAAGAAACATAATTAACATCACAACATTAATTAGTGGTAGAGCTACGACCAGAATGACTATCACCTGCATGTCTACACTCTTGGTCTGTGAAAAGACATGAACTTGGGTTCCAATAAACCTGGGTTCCCATCTGGTTCTGTTATCCACTAGCTGTAAGAAGCCCACTACCTCCACTTTCTGAAGATCACATGCTTTATGGCTGCCTGGAGGAGTGACTCAGGTGATGTGTGCTGCCTCTGTGGGCATCTGCTTTGTGAGCTCAGGAATATTTCACAGAGATGTCTTCCCCCCGCCCCCCACCCCCGACAGGTTTATGGCTGGTCTTGGCTCAGTGCCTTGAAAACACTCATCATATGATGAAGCAAGAATGTCATCCTGCCGACTATCAATAAACCACAATGGCATTCTCACCCCACCCCAACACCACCCCAAACATCCATTTCCTCCTCCCCTTCAGCCCACTCTCTTCCACATCCCAAAGATATCCAAATATTAGGAAATGACACCTAAAAGGATTCATAGCTCCTGATCAGAAGAGTGGCCGGAACTTGTCTTAGCGATACATTTATGTTTTGTGTTGAAAGCTAGAGTTTGGAAGTGAGCAAGAGTTGTACTGTAAAGGAAACCAAGGAGCATGTTTGAATTCAGGCCTGAAAACCCAGGAAGTAAGAGGACCATAACAGATCCCAGAACAAGACCTCAGTTCAGTTCTTTCCTGAAAAAGCACAAGTAGACTTAAAAGAGGCCTGCTCTCCGTAATCCAGCCCAGATGATTCATCCTGGGCTTCCCTACCTAGGGGAAGAGTGGGTTTTCCTGAAGAAATTGCATATGGGTCTGAGTTTCTGGGATGCAGGGTGAAATGGATGTCACTATGCTGAATTCTAATCATAACCCTGAGAGAGATGGGGAAGGAACTAAAAGGTTTAGTGAAGGCTTTGAGGAGTATCACAGTACTCTCCCAGCACCTCCATAAAAATCACCTCAACCCTTTCCCACCAACTTGCCCATTTCTCTTGTCCAGGGCACAGGCCCTGATATTTTGTACCGAAATCACTTCCAGGGATGAAGCTAAATATGATTCTTATGAAGCAAGAAATAATTTTACAAAAAGCACATTCATGCCCAAGAAGGGAAAGATACAACAATGTTTTGGTGGGAGACAGAGGCTGAAAGAGACAGAGGAAGTCAGGAGATATCAAGATACCAACTAAGATTCTTACACCATACTTTCTCCTAATCAAAAAAATAGGTATCATGTTCTTCATGGCCCATCCTAAAAGAAAAAAAAAGAAAAAAAAAGGAGCAGAGTAGTATGAAAAAGATTCTGAATTGGCGATTGAGGGACTTTCCTGGACTCCCAACTCCCTCAATCTATTTCTCTGGGGCATTGAGCAATTTACTTCTCAGTGTGTTGATCAGTAACTTGGGGATAATAATACAAGTTCGATTTGCTCTTTGAAGCAAATCAAATGATAGATTTGAAAGGATTCCTTATCAATTGGAAAACACTGTTCAAGTTTCAGTCATTGTTATTTCCTGTCCATTTCCTATTTGCATATTGTTGATATAATTATGTCATCATCTTCCATTTAGATTGTAAGCTCATTGAGGGAGGAGCTTGCTGTATTGGCTTTCGTATAACTGGTGCTCAATAAAAGTTTTTGAAAGGATGAGTGGAGAAGGAATGACAGGTACTCAGGGGTTTCTGTCCTCTGCCTGCCATTCCTGGGACCTGGGAGCACTGTCCCATGCCTGTGTCTGTGTCAGCTCAGACCTGGCTGCTCTGGGTCAGCCCTAAAGCTGACCAATTGGACAGAGCCATGCTGGGCTAGAATCCAGCAGAATGTCTTTGCTCGGACTGCCCATCTGTTCTGCCACTGAAGCCAGCACTAAACTTAGCTGTGGTGACTCATGAACACAGGGCTGCCCCAGGCCTCAAAAGTCATCCCAACAAGCCACCTGGCTGTAATCAGTACCTCCCTGTCTCCATCACCCCTTCACCATGCTTGCTGGGCCAGTCCCCAGGATGCAGAGCTGGGAGATAGCACTAATAGGGGTAGCAGCCCCATGAGGACACTCTCCTCACTCAATCAATGGTGCCAAAAGCATAGGTTCTCTCAAAAGTCACTGAGCAAATTCTCCATAACTCCTTGGGGAATCATTCTTTATGGGAATGGCAGTGTTTATTCAGTCATGGGGAAAGAGGGAGGGGATAGCATCTGGAGAATGATGGAAATAATAAGAGCTGTCCGTTTCTTGGCTTAGTGTTTCAGTTCTGTGTTCAGCACACCTTTGTGCTCCTCAGGATCTGCAGGGTTTCAGGGCAGAATCTCAAATAGAGGGAAGCCATGACGGCTTATGTCGGCAACCAGAGACAGCTGGTCACATTTATTCTGGTTTGATTCGTTGTGAATTGGAGCTTGCCCCTTTATTCATTGGCATGCAGCACACAAAGAGCCGGAGGGAGTGTTCTGTTCTGGGTATAGGCGATAAGGGGGTATATTGTGGGCAGTGGATTTAAACATAATAGTAAAATGGTTTAAAGTCAATCTGCTTTTTATTATCACCATGAGCTAAAAAATCTAAAAATGTCCGTGATGAAAGAATCCATGCTGCTGGGCTGGGTTTTCCTTCACTCCCTACCCAACCTTGATATATGCCACAGAACCATACCTTTCATCAACTCTTTCTTTCATCAGTACATTCAGCCACTTGGTTATTAATACAGCAAACATTTTGGAGCATCTACCATGAGAGAGACATTGTGCTTGATGCTGGGGGAACAGAAATGGTTAGGATACAGCTCAGGTTTGCAATGGGCTCACACACAGAGGAGAAAAACAAGACCACCAACAATTACTATAGGAAACTTGAGTGTCCCCGAGCTTGCCAACCTTGAGAGGGACATTTACCCTACAATTAAGTATTTAACTACTGTATTGCTTCAATTCTGAGAGACACATTGAATCCATTTTAAAATGTCTGAAATCAAGATCCATTTAACAACTGATGGTATCTCACAACTACAAATTGCAGCATTTTTTCTTTCTTGGTAGTGCATAAAGCTATAATGCATCTTATAATCCCTTGGCATTTTAGATTGAATGTAGTATGGTAATATAGCCAAGGCCCAGTCTGTGTGTCTGCAGGAATGCAGTCTTTCTCAGGTCTTCCTACGTACAGTTTCTGGAACTCCTAAAGGAATGGCCAGGCCAGCATTTTCATACTGCTGGTCACCTCTGACTAGGTTGTCTCTGGCCATCCATCAGCAGCTCAGTATTGCTTCTCTAGGATACTGTTCCTTCTTCTCGCACTTTGCTCTTAAATTCCTAAGTAAGAACTTACTCTGGGCTGTAACAAACATGTCTGAGGGTGGAGGAGAGCATGAGAGAATTGAAGTGCAGGAGATGGAAACCTAACATTGATAGCAATGATCACAACTGCTTAAACACATCAGCCATGCCCCTGCCAGGAGTTCCTTACCAGGCTGTGGCACCCCATGTAGGGCACAACCCTTTTTCTGTCCCTTACACATCCCAGCCTTCGACCCAAGCACCTAGAGGAAGCAAAGACTCTTAACAATGTGATAATTTCTACTTCTCTGGACAACCCATGCTCTATAGTTCAGTTCCTCATGGTCACCCCTTTTCCATTTCATTGTAGGAGCTGAGCTTTATCTCTTTCGTAACCAAATATGTGTTAAAGAGTTTTTCTCAATAAAATCACAGTCTTCCAAGGACTTCCCCTGACTCCTAATTTAGAAATTCTGCTATGGCCATGAGATTGCATAAAGTAAAATACATGGGATTAAAGAGAATACCTGTTTTATTGAGACACACTTGTCAAAATAATAAAAAACTGATTTGCGATACAGTGATAGATGTGTGTTTTTTCCCAACACATTTAATAACATGATCTATAGGCAGGTCTAATAATAACTGCAGTTCTGAAGTAGTAAAGAATGTATAGCATATCGGACTTGGAATTCTGAGCAGTGGAGGGGACATTGTCCCTGTTTCAGGTTCAGGGATCAAGAGCCAGGTACCAAGCAGATAGCAGGCTGACTTATGGAAATAACTTCTTAGATGAATTCCCTGGATCCAATACTTTCTCAATGCCATCCACTCAATACTGCAGATTAATCTTTTCTAGAAACCTTTCTGACAGGCCACTGAACTGCTTTGAATACTTCCTCCTTATCTCCTGTCACAAGAAACTCCTAATTTAACCTTCTCTGTTTTACAGAAGAAGAAACTGAGCTCCAGAGAAGGGGTTTGATTTGTCCAAGGTTGTGTGGCTAGTTAGGACAAAGGAAGTCCAGACTCTTTAGCCTAAGCTACAAAACCCTTAGCTATTTCTGTCTTATCCGTCCAGTTTTAACTCTGTATTGTAGTCAGGCTGCAGTTTTTTCTGCTTGTGTACAACACAGTGTTGTCATCCTGCAGGTCTTCTATCTTTCTCCCCCTAATATCATAGTGACTTGGATTAAAGTACAGCTCCCTGGGCAGATGTCTTTACAATGGGAATAGAAGACACAGGACCATGTGACCCCATGAGACTGCCCCACCATGTTTTGTGGATAAACAGTGCTGGGAGGAATTCAAAATAACCTTTGGAAAGAAAATATCAAAAGAAGGGGGGAAAAAGGCAACTGACCAAAGACCATACGAAGTCATTTGGTAACAGCCAACAACAGGTGTAGGGACAAATATTTCCTTTCTCAGCCAAAGAAAACTTTTTATGGGGTACCTGGGTTTAATAACAATGGTGTGTTTCAGCATGATAGGGTTGGGATTTTTACTTTCTTAATGTTCTCCAGATGTTACATACACATGTGTGTGCATACACACACAAACACACACAGAGCTAACTAAAGCAATAGTTATGGTTCAGCGTTGACCCTTGGATACTAATATGGGTCTGCAAATCATACAACCGCAGGAGGTACTGAATATTCAAAGCATTGCTATCTGTGACTAAGTCAGCTTTAGCAGTAGCAGAAATATCATCTTTCAAGGTCTCTAGGGTCTATTGGTTGGCAATAGGAGAAAGGAAATATTTCTGTAATACAGAGATGAATTTAGCCCATCCTTGAAAAACTTCAAATGTAGGACAGAAGCCAAATGAAAGAGTAAAATCCTGGATCTAGCTCTCCAGGAAGACTTGACCTTTGTGTCCCACGTAGATGTGTACCCACAGCTACTTCTGTAACTCTGAATTGCATGTGTTTCTCCCTCCCACTCTTTAGTGTGCAAGTGCACTCCTTGAGAGCAGACACCTGTATTACTTGTCTTTATGTCTCATGCTCATACCACACCATGCCTGATGTAGTAGAAACTTTAATTAGTTTCCAGGTGATGCTGAAGTATGACCACACTTTTAACACTATTGCTATTGACTCTTATTTCACATATGAAACACTCTCCGCTTCTGGCTTCTATGGTATAGACTCCTACTGATTGCTTATCTGACATCTCTTTCCCCTTTTACTTACTAATAGACTCTGATTTTATTCTGGGCAGCAATGTAGACAGTACATTTCCAGCCTCATTGTTGCTAACTGCAGCCAATAATATGAATGCGGAATTTGTCTGATAAGACTTATAAGAGAGTATCTTAAAAGTAGTACGAAGAGTGACACAAGCAATTTTGCCCTTCCTGCTTCTTCCATTAACTATCATGTGAATATGATGATTGGAGCTCCAGCCATATATGAAAGATCATGGAATAGAAACAGAATGAGCTAGAGTCCTTAATGAAAACATTATTCAGCTATGCCAACCCATTGATTTTTTATCTCAGATTTCTTTTATATAAGAGAAAAACTAATCCCTAAAATTTTAAAGCACAGTTATTTTGGTTTTCCATTTACACTGCAAATCTAATCTTATCTGATTCAGCTTCCAATGCACTGTAGTCCTCTTTTTGTCTTCTAGCTCCTCAAATTACTCCTCTTGGTCACTATTCCTCATCCTTCTCCTTTTCTTCCTCCTCCCTCTTCTCCAATTTCTTTTTAACTTTTATTCTTTTTCCTGCCTTTTAAACTATTGCTTATCCAAAGATCTGACCTCTCCCCTCCGTTCTTCTCTCTCCATTTTACCTTCTCTAGACTGTTTTGACTGTCTCAGCCAGTTTCCTTGCTCTCACTATAACATCTGTTCTAAAGATTCTTAATTTTGAAACTACAATCTTGAATATGTGGAAAAAGAGCTGCTACAAATCTCCACCTAGATATCTTGATGGACTGACACATTCAATGTTTCCCAAACTGAATTTCTGATCTTCCCTCCAAAATCAGATACTTTTTTTTGTTTCCCATTTCTCTTAATTGGTCACCTGATTTCTATTTCATAACCTATAAACCTTTCAAGTTACCTTGAACTCCACTTTTTTTTCCTTGGCTTGATAAAATTATAAATCCCACCAATTCAATATCTGCAATTTAACATCTAGTTAAACTCTCCTCTCCATCCCATCTCATTGTCATAGTTGAGGTCTTTCTCATCTTTTTTTCTGGGCCACTGCAGTAGCCTTACATGTTCTTCTTGCTTCAGTTCCATTTTACCTGTCTGTGACCTCTTGGTTCCTGGGTCAACACTCAACACAGCTATACTTGCCAGGCTATGTGCATATCTTTAGACACTGACTTTTTTCTTTGTATTGTGGTAATCAGGATACATACTTTAGCTTTTAACAAGACCTGTCTAATCCATCTTGCTTGTCCTTCAGTGTACCAACATGACGGGTATTCAGTAAATATATGTTGGGAAAAATCAAACAATATTTTAAATTGCTGAGTGTGTGAATAAATATATGTGTTAAACCTTGACTATTACTCATAGTCTATCCTCTCATCACCATGGTCAATGCCTCAGATCCACTTTTCAGCCTCTCCTATTTTTTTAAAAAAATCGGTAAAGGGACAAGCAGGAAAGGAATGTAAGGGCTATGCCAGTATGTTCCCTTCTTGAAAAGTAGTTAAAACAGAAAGAAAGGAAGAGGTGAAGCTTTCATTGAACTTTGATGGATAAAAAGAGGATTTTTATTTTGGCTGCAGGGAAGATGTTTTTGCTTCTTTAAAAATATAAGGTATCTTTGGGAAGGGGTGCAGTGCACTTGACCCACTGCTTAGCGGACAATGGGGACTTTCTATTTGCAGCACTTACACTGCTCCATTGCAACCAAACTGTTCTTCAGGGAGGTAATGTGCCCTGGTGCAATAATCAATGCCTCTCAAAGATTCTCTGGAGGCTTTTTATGACAGCAAAGCCCCTCTCAGTTTCACTGTAACACGGAGGGGAGAAGCTAAATGTTACTAATCACACGTTGGAATCATTAACCCTATGTGGTGCACAGAATGGGACATCACACCCAACCCTTTGGCTGTGGGGACTGGTGTGTCCCTGTGTGGCCCCCAGAAACCATAGAGATGGGTCCCCTCTCTCCTCACAGGGTCACAGAGACAGCCAGACATGGGGACAAGGCATTGTGTTATTTTACCATGATGCTATTAATAGACCCTTTTGGTTTCCAGGTTTTTAAAAATCTTAATATAATCTACATAGAAAAGCCTTGTTCATTGTCCCACAGAAAGTGACACTAATTAAAGGAAATTTTATTTACCTTTATTCAGTTGGTGGTCACAGTTGGGTGAAAAATACTTTTTGCCACCTATTCATTCATAAAGAAGGCGTGTTTTCTACCTGTTAGATGACCATAGGGATGGGTGTCAGCAAACGTGATGAAAATGTGTAATAAAGCATAGAGGGGGTGCGGACTGCCCCTCTTTTTTCCCTCTCTTACCCTTTTCCACCCGAACACACTCTGAGTCCCAATGAAGCAGCTCCCTACTGAAGGAGTCTGGTCACTTGGCCCTTGCTCAGATGTGCCTGCCTCTTAGATGAGTAATGAAATCCCCTTTTGTTCTGCCTTCTTATGCCTGAAACATTCACTTAAGCCTAATGACATTTTCTTCATACTCCATCTCTATGGCTTTGGTAAAAAAGAGGACCATGCTTTGGGTTCTAAGGAGGGAGAGGGAGTGGGGTGGGAGGGAGTTCTGGACTAGCTTGAGGGCAGAGGAAGAGCAATGAGAGCAAAATGGTTTTCCTCTGGACGGTGCCTGTTCTCCCTAGAAAGGATCTAAAACCAGCACATTGTGAGGATTAATGTCATTCTGAAGACTCCTGTCTGATATTCATGAGAAATTTGTATTCCTTTAATTTTATTTCATGCAAGGTAATAATCCTTACCTTATTATGCTAAAGGAGTGTCTACCCTTTCACTGCCCTGTGCTTTATTACACAGTTTCATCACATTTGCTGATAAGAAATAGTCCCTTGTCCAAATCAATTTTCTTGAACACCCAGGTTCCTTCCAAGATTGTGGTGGGGGGAGGGGGACCTCTCTTCAACAATCCATATAGAGACATGGCTCTGGGCTTCAGGGAGGGGATGGATTTTAAACCTATAAAGTAGTCATCTGCATTATTAATGAGCCCCCCCCAGATGATGTGGAGGTGGCCCACTGCTGGACTGTGCTCTGAGAGTCCTAGTGGAATGGGCTCCTCCATGACCAATGGGGAGCAGCCCCTGGGTCTCAGGAGATGGAGGAGAATGTGAAGTTCTGCCACCATTCCATTTTTTAAAAAATTTAAATTCTTTATTGTTTAAAGTATTACTTAAGTCTCCTTTTTCCTCCATTGACCTCTCCCCAGCCACCCCCACCCTCCCCCAGCACATGCCCTTACCCTTTCCCCCCGATCTGTGTCCATTGATTATTCTCATATGCATGCATACAAATCCTTTGGTTGATCTCTTATCCCCTCACCCCCCGCCTTCCCTCATAGGTTGGACAGTCTGTTTGATGCTTCTATGCCTCTGGTACTATTTTTGTTCATCAGTTTATGTTGTTCATTATATTCTACAAATGAGTGAGATCTTGTGATATTTATCTTTCTCTGACTGGCTTATTTCGCTTAGGATGATGGTTTCTTTCGCTGTGCAGAAGCTTTTTATTTTGATGTAGTCCCATTTGTTTATTTTCTTCTTAGTTTCCATTGCCCTAGGACAGTGATGGCGAACCTGTGACACGCGCGTCAGAGGTGACACGCGAACTCATTTTTTGGTTGATTTTTCTTTGTTAAATGGCATTTAAATATATAAAATATCAAAGATATAAATCTTTGATTTACTATTTGGTTGAAAATATCAAAAAACTTCTATATGTGACACAGCACCAGAGTTAAGTTAGGGTTTTTCAAAATGCTGACACGCCAAGCTCAAAAGGTTCTCCATCACTGCCCTAGGAGCTACATCGGTAAAGATATTGCTATGACAAATGAATGCTGTTTTGCTACCTATGGTTTCTTCTAGGATTTTTATGGTTTCCTGTCTTACGTTTAAGTCCTTTATCAATTTTGAGTTTATTTTTGTGTATGGGGTAAGTTGGTGGCCTAGTTTCACTTTTTTTGCATGTATCTGTCCAATTTTCCCAACACCATTTATTGAAGAGATTGTCTTGACTCCATTGTATGCTCTTACCTCCTTTGTCAAACATTAATTGAGCATAATGGTTTGGGTCAATCTCTGGGTTCTCTGTTCTATTCCATTGGTCTATATGTCTGTTCTTGTGCCAGTACCAGGCAGTTTTGAGAACAGTGGCTTTGTAGTATAGCTTGATATCTGGTATAGTGATCCCTCTAACTTTGTTCTTCTTTCTTAAGATTGCTTCAGCTATTCATTCTGGGTCTTTTTTTTTTTTATTCCAGATGAATTTTTGGAGAGTTTGTTCTAGGTCTTTGAAATATGCCATGGGCATTTTAATGGGGATTGCATTGAACCTATAGATTGCTTTGAGTAGTATGGACATTTTAATGATCTTGAGTCTACCAATCCATGAACATTGTATATTCTTCCATTTGTTTATGTCTTCTATCTCTTTGTTCAGTGTCCTGTAATTTTCTGAATACAGGTCCTTTACCTCCTTGGTTAAATGTATTCCTAGGTATCCTAATTTTTTTGTTGCAATGATAAATGGGATTGGCTTTTTTTTTTAAAATTTCTCTTTCTGTGAGCTCATTATCCTATATAATAAAAGGCTAATATGCAAATCAACCGAACGACGGAATGACCAGTCGCTGTGTTGTGCACTGACCACCAGGGAGCAGAAGCTCAATGCAGGAGGTCAGTGCACTCCCACAGGTAGAGCGTGCTCAGCCAGACACCCCCTGAGTGCACGAATTTCATGCACCAGGTCTCTAGTTGGTGCATAAAAAGCCATAGATTTCTGGGTGCTAATTTTGTATCATGCTACATTGTCGAATTCATTTATTAGTTCTAGTAGTTTTTGATGGAGTCTTTAAGGTTTTCTATGTACAATATCATGTCATCTGCAAATGACAATTTAATTTCATCTTTTCCAATTTAGATGCCTTTTATTTCTTCTTCTTGTCTGATTGCTATGGCTAGCACTTTGTTTTACTATGGTTGCAAATATCAAAAAACTTCTATATGTGATACAGCACCAGAGTTAAGTTAGGGTTTTTCAAAATGCTGATATACCGAGCTCAAAAGGTTCGCCATCACTGTTCTAGGTTGTTTAGTTTGTTTCAATAGAGTTGTTCATAGTATTTTTTTTCAATCTTTTGTATTTCTTTGGGTTCTGTTATTATTTTGCCTCTTTCATTTCTGATATTGTTTATTTGGTCCTCTCTTTGCTTCTTGGTGAGCCTGGCTAGAGGTTCATCAATATATCCTTTTAAAGAACAAACTCTTGGTTTTATTGATCTTTTGTATTTTTTTTTGGTTTCTGTTTCATTTATTTCTGCTCTGATCTTTATTATTTGCTTCTTTCTGATCACTCTGGGCTATTCCTTCTTTCTGATAACTCTGGGCTATTCTTATTGCTCTCTTTATAATTTGTTAAGTTGTAGAGTTAAATAACTCTTATTACCAGTTTTTCTTGTTTTTTTTTTTTTTTTTTTTTTTTGTGGTAGGCCTGTAATGCTATGAACTTCCCTCTCAGGACTGCTTTCACTGTGTCCCATAGGTTTTGGATTGTTGTGTTTTCATTGTTATTCATTTCCAGGATCTTTTTGATTTCTTATTTGATATCCCAATCATTGTTTAATAGCATGCTATTCAGCCTCCAGGTGTTTGAATTTTTTTGATTGTTTTTATTGTAGTTGATTTCTAATATTATGCCATTGTGGTCTGAGAAGATGTTTGATAAGATTGCAATCTTTTTGAATTTGGAGAAGCTTTGCATGTGACCCAATATGTGGTCTATCTTTGCAAATGTCCCATGTGCACTTAAGAAGAATGTATATTCTGTAGTTTTGGGGTGAAATGTTCTGAAGATGTCAATTAAGTCCATCTGAGCTAGTGAGTCATTTAGGATAGCTGTTTCTTTGCTAATTTTTTGTCTAGAGGATTTATCCAGTGATGTCAGTGGGGTATTAAAGTCCCCTACTACGATGGTATTGCTGTCAAGCTCTCTCTTGATATCATCCAGAATTTTTTTTTTTTATGTATTTGGGTGCTCCTATTTTATGCATTGGGTGCATATATGTTTACCAGAGTTATATCCTCTTGCTGTGTCAATACCTCTAGTATTATGAAGTGGCCTTCCTTATCTCTTGTTATGGCCTTCACCCTGAGGTATATTTTGTCAGATATAAGTATTGCTACCCCAGCTTTGTTTTCCATTTCCATTTGCCTGAAAGATATTTTTCCATCCCTTCACTTTCAGTCAGTGTGAGTCTCTTGTTCTGAGGTGGGTCATGTATTCTTATCCATTCAGCCACTACATGTCTTTTTATTGGAGCATTTGTGCCATTGACATTTAAAATTATTATTGAAAGATACTTGTTTGTAGCCATTTTTATTTTTTTGTGCCTGTATTCCTTCTTCCCTTTTTTTCTTCTCTTTACAACCATTCCTTTAGCATTTCTTACATTGCTGGCTTGGTAGTGATAAACTCCCTTAGCCTTTTTTTTTTTTTTTTTTTAGCTCCTGATTTTCCTTCAATTTTGAATGATAGCCTTGCTGGATAGAGTATTCTTGGATTCAGTCCCTTGTTTTGCATCACTTTGTATACTTTCTTCCATTCCTTTCTGGCCTAATGTGTTTCTGTTGAGAAATCATTTGATAATTTAATGGGAGATCCTTTGTAGGTCTAACTTTCTGTCTCTCTCTTGCAGCCTTTAAGATTCTCTCTTTATCATTAATGGTTGCCATTGTAATAATGTGTCTTGGTGTGGGTTTTTTGGGGTTCATCTTTTTTGGGACTCTGTGCTTGTGTGACTTTTTTTCTCCCCCAAATCAGAGAAGTTTTCTGACATTGTTTCTTCGTATAGGTTTTCTAGCCCTTACTCCTCTTCTTGTCATTCTGGCACCCCTATTATATGTATGTTGCTTCATTTCATGTTGTCCCAAAGCTACCTCAGGCTCTCCTCCTGTCTTTTATTTTTTTCTCCAATTGCAGTTTAGACTGGGTGTGTTTTGCTTTGGGTGCAGTTTAGATTGGGTGTGTTTTGCTTTGGGTGCAGTTTAGATTGGGTGTGTTTTGCTTTGGGTGCAGTTTAGATTGGGTGTGTCTTCTAATTCACTAATTTGGTCCTCTGATTCTCCTAGTCTACTGTTGAAAGCTTCCATGTTGTTTTTTATTGTAGCTATATTACTCTTTATGTCCTCCTGATTCTTACATATGTTGTTGATTTTCTCATCCATCTGGTTTATGAAGTGTATGACCCTTATTCTGAATTCTTTTTATGACATATTGCATACCTTCATTTCATTTAGTTCCTTTTCTGGCGATTCTTCCTTTTCTTTCCTTTAGGGGTTGTTCTTCTCTCTCCCCATTTTTGCTCTCACCAAAGGATCTAGGTGTTGAGTTGTGCAGGGCCTGTGGCTGCAGTGGTGGGCTTGGTGGCGGTCACATAGTTGTGGGCAGTGGCTGCTCTGCAGGCAGTTATGGGTGGTGTCTGCTTCTTGTGTGGCAGCAGGGTGGCTGTTCCTTGTGCAGTCACGGGTGGCAGCTGCTCCTCGTGTGGTCACAGGTAGCGGCTGCTCCTTGGGCAGTTGCAGGGCTGCTGCTTCTCCCGTGGTCATGGGGTGGTGGCTGCTCCTGTGAGGGGAGGGAGCAGTCATTGGGCGGCTGCTCCTCATGCAGTTGCAGGCAATGGCTATTTCTCTCATTTTAAGTTTTAATGAGCAGGTATTTTCCCATGATCACCTTTGCAGACCAGTAATTGCATATCCTGGATAGTTCACAGAAAGCTATTGAAATGATAAAATCCAGACATTTTCTAAGATCTATCAAGGGCCTACCATGTGCCAGACATATTAAAGTACTTTCATGAGCAGTGCAAGCAATGAGAGGCATTGATGGTGTGACAGGGTAGTATGGACTGCAGTGTTCAGGGAAATCTTCCTAATGCATTGGGAGTTGGTATTCTGTTTAGAGGAGTAAACTTCATTTCCACAAACTCATCAAGAGCATCAGCACCAAAGTCCTGAGACAACTTGTTGAATATTTTCTTGGCTTTGGACCATGGCAGAGAGTCAGCTGGATGATGACAGCACTAGACTGATGTCTGTTCCAGAGTTGTAGCCCTGGCTCTGCCATTAGCCAGCCATACAACCATTATGCCAGGTCTCTACCTCTCTGAACCTCTGCTTTAACCAAGGTGCTTATATTCCTCCAACTCATATCAAGAGTCAAACAGAAGGACCTGTTGCTTCCACTCCCATGATTTTATCCTAAGGCATGTTTTCTCACTGTCATCACTGTTATCATTTTGGACAGAATAGCATCTGCTGTAGAAAGATGTCCTGCACATTGTAGGGTACATTGCAGCATCCCTGGCCTCTACCCACTAAATGCCAGTAGCAACTCTCCCCAACAACTTGTGACAATCAAAGTCTCTGGACATCATGGAATGTCTTTAGGAGGACAACATGACCCCTGGTTGAGAATCATGGTTGTAGGAAATCAAAACAAAGATGGTTGTATGAGTAATGAGACTGGCAGCAGCATTATATATATCATAGTAAAACATATGAAAACCATTTGCATCAGTGGTAAGAGAGGGGTTAGGGAATTGATATATTCATTTTATGGCATATTATGTAGTCATTACAGATAATATATGAAGTAATATATTACAATTTTTCATATAATTCTATTAAATATATAAATGGAATATTAGATAAATACAGACTGCAGTTGAGTAAAAAATGCTCTCAGCTATAAAATTTGGGGATTAGAAAGACCCTTAAAAGTTACCTGGTCAAATAACTTACTTTTCTGATCCTGAGATTTCTTTGGAGACATCTTTACTAGCGGGGCATATATCCCCTGCCTAAATCCCTCTGTATTAGTTTTCCATGGCTACCACAAGAAATCATCACAAACTTGGTAGATTAAAACAACAGAATTTATTCTTTCACCATTCTGGAGACTAGAAGTCTGAAATCAAAATGTCTGCAAACAAGTCTAGTCTCTTTCTGGAGGCTCTAGAGCAGCAGTTCTCAACCTGTGGGTCGCGACCCCTTTGGGGGTTGAATGACCCTTTCACAGGGCTCGCCTAAGATCATCAGAAAACACATATATAAATACATATTGCTTTTTTGATTAATCACTATGCTTTAATTATATTCAATTTGTAACAATGAAATTGGGGGTCACCACAGCATGAGGAACTGTATTAAAGGTCGCGGCATTAAGAAGGTTGAGAACCACTGCTCTAGAGAGAATCAATCCTTCCTTGACTTCCAGTTCTGGTTGCTCCTGGTGTTCCCTATTTTGTGGCAACAAAATTCCAGTCTCTGCTTTCTTCCTTGTGTCTGTGACTCGCAGCTCTCTCTTTTTTCTCTTATTAGGACACCAGTCACTGGATTGGAGCCCTTCTAAACTCAGGATGATCTCATCTTAATTACATCTGTAATGTTACCATCTCCAAATAAGGCACACTCACAGGGCCTGGGATCAGGATATGGGCATATATTTAGGTGTGTGGGGGTTTGCAATTGAAATCACAATCAATACCCTCTATTGACAAGCTTCTCACTTTTTCCTGAAGCTGGGTCTTTCACTTTTGGACAGCTTTGAAGTAGAACATTCTTTTTTCATATGTGTGTGTGTTTTTAAGTAGAACATTCTTCGTGTTGCATAAACAGCTCATATATGTATGATTATCACACACCCTGGAGAAATATACGTAGTTGGATGGTGAGACTGAAGGATTTGTTTTCATTTAGTTATATGTTTTTCCAGTTAAAAATAAAAACTGCTTTATATCATAATAGAATCCAGTCACATAGAATATATGAAATAGTTTTGTACATTTTGAACTAATACATAAACAGTAGGTCTCTTGGATGATGCCACCTTCATTTTGTAGGTGCTTATCTATTTGGTGTATGCCACCTGATGAGCCTAGGCTTGGGGCATTAGCAAAGAGGGGTCATCAAAAACATGTTTTAGAAGAAGTTAACATTTGCTATTTTAAAATACCATGAAATCATACTTACTATTTTAAAAAATCACTGTGAAAAAAATTAGAACTTAGATCAATTTACTTATTATTATTATTGCCATTGAAATGGCAGGGCTGGGAACATCCTACATTTTTCAGTGCTGGAGGCTTCAAAGAGCATCCTCTCAGTGGAATGTGGTGATCAAAGGCTGTCCGTTCTGAATAAATCAGTCAAGAGTCACCTCCGTTTCCCATCACACAGGAACCAATAACTTTCTTCTCTTCTTTAATTCTTCTGTCCCCTCCTTTTATTTATCTTTCTCTGCCTTTCTCTAGTTCTTACTCCCCTACCAATATCTCTTTTATCCTCTGTATCTTTCTCCTCCTCCTCTCCCCTCCCCAGATCCCAGTGAACACATGTCAGACATCTGGGTCCCAGCACAGAGAAACAGCTCCTCCAAGTTAGGAGGGGCAGGGCTGTCTTGACACCTCACTTGGACACTGAGGGGCCTCTGAAATACTTCCCAAATCCCTCTCTTGATACATATGATATATTTAAACTAAAGCATGCCTCCTTGTCCACTCCTCCAGGCTCTCAATGACTGTTGCCCAGGGCTCTCAAAACATCTCATTTCCCATGGCTATGTGGAGGGCTGCACCAGAGCCTGGGGTTCAAGGCCTTCATGGGTCATTCACAAAAGTAAGATGCCATTATATTCAGAGATTGGTAGTGAGCCCTGGAAGTGGCTAACAAGAGGCTCCAGGCACCCACAGCCATTGCTCCAGCCAACCAGGAACACCTGAAAGATTTGAGAGGAGCCTTCTGAAAGCCAGTAACCTGCTTTATTATTGGCCTAGGTTATTAATTTTTTTTGTTCACTTACAGACATGTGACTATAGTTATCTGCTAAAGGTCTTTTTAGCCAAGGGTCTCATAGCAGAGGACACAGGATAAAATTGTGGTGATAAGAAATTAGTCTTGACAATCAGGAGAGGAGAAGCCACTGCTCTATTTCAGGTAGTCTAGAACCAGGAGCTGTTTCCATTGATGAAGGAAAACATCCCTCCCTTACTCACCTGATAGCCAGATGAAGTCTGGTTTGAGCCTGACTGTGGAACCCACATGGTAACTTTCTAGAGTTTGGGCCTTGTTTCCCCATCTATACAGAGGATGAGCATCACCTCTTCCTTCTCATTCCTTAGCCAGGCTGTTGTGAGAAGAAATTAGGACCAATGATGGTAAAATAATAAAGATGCCATAACCACATAGCTAATGACTCTGTGAGTGAAAGCAGAAGGAGCATATCTCAGAGCCTCTGGTCTCCATTCTCTTCACCAAGCTTACTGAGTGGGCTGAGTAGTGGCCCCCAGAAGATATGTTCACCCAGAACTTGTAGATGTGACCTTATGTGGGAAAAGGGGTCTTTACAGATATAATAAGGGTGAAGAGGGCAAGAACATCCTGGATTAGGATGGATCCTAATTTCAATGACAAGAATCTCCATAAGAGATGAGCAGAGACAGCCCTGTGAAGTTGAAGGCAGAGATTGGAATGATGCTGCCACAAGCCAGGGAATTCCTGGAGCCACCAGAAGCTGAAGAAGCAGTAAAGGATTCTCCTCTAAGCCTTCAGAGGGAAACTTGATTTCAGATTTCTGGCCTCTGGAACTGTAACAGAATAAGTTTCTGTTGATTTAAGCCACTGACTCTGTGGTCATTCATGCTGGCAGTGCAAGGGAATGAATGTACTCACTAGGAAAACGTGGCATATTGGTGGAAAATTTCAGTGTTAATAAAACACCCCAACATATTGTCACAGAAAGGCACAGATTTTGGAGTCAGATAGACCTGGATTTGAATCTCAGATCTACTGCATTTTAGCTGGATGTTCGTGGGCAAGTTGTGTAGCCTCTGAGGTCACAAGTTCCTCATCTGCAGAAAGTGGAGGGTAACACCTCCCTTCCTGGGGGTCATGAAGAGCAAAGGAGACAAGGTCCAGGGTGCTAGTTCTCTTCACCCTCCCTTTCAACTTCCTCTTCTCTTCTTCCTGCTCAGAAAGCTCTGGTGATCTACAAAATCAAGTTCAAGTTCCATAGTGCATGTTTAAGATCCTTCACATTTTGCCTGTCATCCACCAACGTTTCTTTTGAACCTCATTTCCATCCATTTCCCCCTAAAGAGTCTACTTCTGGCACTTACTTGTCCCTGAACCACGTCTTCTACCAATCCTTCCAAATCTGTACATGTGGCTCCACCCATGCCTTCCTCCTCCACCCTGTCAGCTCCATGCCATGCTCCACTTCCTTCAAGCATCTTTCCTGCATCACTTCCTGTGTTTCTTCAGGGCACTGATCCATTCAGATTCAACCATGGAGCACGAGGATTAGGGTGATAGGGAAGACTCTATTTCTGGGGTCCTTGATCTCATCCACTCCTCCTCATGTCTCCTCTCATATCCCCTCACTTGCTTTTTCTTGGTATTAACTTCCTCCTAACAACCCCCACCCTCACCACCACCATGCAGATCATTTACACTGTGCTGTAAAACAGTGATGATAGCTGAAAATATTGCCTCCTGAAAGGGGACTCAAAATCCTAACCCTAAATAATGAACTTCATGTGTCATCCAACATAGAGATACAAGGTGCAAAGGGGAGACACAAAGGTCTCTCTTAAATCCACCCAGCTGCCTCTGCTGTCTGAGTGTGCCTGCCATTAGGAATGTGAGGCAGCAACTTTCACCACCTCTCACCCTTCTCTATGTCTGTTGCCTATTTATCTGCTTTATTAGGACACCATTGGATCTTATTTCTCCATGATACCTTTTCTTATTCCCACCCAGGCTTTTTCCTCTTCTTTCTTCCTGCTACTTCATGTTCTAATTGCTCACTGGGGGGACCATCCATCTTGTTCACTAGGTGTTCAATTAGAGTGGACTTCAGCTGCTGAGCTCCTCCCTTTCCCTCCCTCACTCCCTCCTGTTCTGCCCACCCCCAGATGTCACCCTTCAGGAAGCAATATATAACACCCTCCATCCCGGCAGTCTACTGGCCACCCGCCATTCCCAGTCTGAGTCCCCATTAACTACGCCAAGGCAAGTGAATAAATAAATCTCTAAGTGGGGACAGAAAGAGGAGGAAGCACTGGTTCAGAGCTAATGAAGGTCACCTCCTAGCCAGGCCTCCCACTCCCACTTCTATGAAATGAGCCCAGAACTGGGGAGGCAGCTTCCTCCTCAGACAAGAATCCTGTGTGTGTGTGTGTGTGTGTGTGTGTGTGTGTGTGTGTGTGTGTGTGTGTGTGTTGTGTCTGTGGTGTGGCCCTGGGTCAGTTCCAGGAACACAGTGTATTATCATAGTTTTGCTGTTACTATTCAGCTTAATTTGGTCTTCACACACCATGCCAGCTTAGGAGCAGACAGGCACAGCATCTCTTGTCAGGACAGACAATGCCTGCTTGATGACTAGTAAAGTGACATGCCATATGTATGTTGTATTATGAAGTCACTCTCTGTAGGCTGGTAGATAGACAGTATTATAGCATCTCAGGAATGGGAAAACCATCTTGCCCAAGATTTGAGAGAATGATGGAGTCAGATTTGCTCATTCCTATTCTAATTTTTATTCACTAACAATCATATTTCTCAGAAAGGGAGACACATCAGAGAATGCTTGGTTTTATGCCAGGCCATCCCTGAAACCATAGAATAAATGAGATAATTTTTTCTAGATGGTCAGTTTTACTTTTTTAAAAATATATTTTATTGATTTTTTTACAGAGAGCAAGGGAGAGGGATAGAGAGTTAGAAACATCGATGAGAGAGAAACATCTATCAGCCGCCCCCGAACACTCCCCACTGGGGATGTGCCCGCAACCAAAGTACATGCCCCTGACCGGAATCGAACCTGGGACCCTTGAGTTCTCAGGCTGACGCTCTATCCACTGAGCCAAACCGGTTAGGGCTAGTCAGTTTTACTTGATTGTGAGTAATTTGAGACATAATTTAATATCAGTAATATTAATCTCATGGTGTTGTGTTATATACACATACATACATATTACATATACATTTGTATTATGGAATAGAAAAAAATGTTTATATTAACTTTTATAATAAAACAGAGGCAAAGTAATTTCATGCTTGTTTTCTCTATTGCATTGATCCCTGGACTACACTATCACTCTCCCCTGCTTTAGGGATGGCCTTTGACAGGCAAAGTTTGAGCTCTGCCCACAGACTCCCTGGATTGATCTGTTTAAATGACTCTAACTCCCAAACAACACACACACACACACACACACACACACACACACACACACACACACACATTTCTGGACACATACCAACTCAGTTACAAACTATATTTCTCAGGATTTTGCAGATAAAAGTAGCTTTATGATTTAAGTCCCTGCCAATATATGGTAAAAAATGACATGTACAAATTCCATGTCACTTCTTAAAGGCAATTGCTTGCCCTCACTTCTTTTCTTTCTCCTTTCCCTCATCTGTAAGAGAAACTTGATCACAACCCAGTTCTATCTTGCAGAGGAGGACAACACCAAGAGAATAGCAAAGTCACAATGTGAAGGGAATCTAGGTCCCTTTACAATCTCAAGGAGCAAAGTTCCAGTTCCAGCTGCTTACCTTGGACTGTTATGAAACAGAAAAAAAAACTCATCTATCTTATTTATGAGATTGTATTTCCAGGTTGCCTTGTTATAGTAAATCCCCTTATTTATACAGCTTCTTAGCATGAGGAAGAAGAACATCATCTTGAGATTCACAGTCTGTTCAACTTAATTCTCTCTTTCTCAAACTGTGGTGTCAAGGAATGTGATATGGAAGGTAGTGGTGGTTCTCATTGAGGTCAGCCCTGGAAACTAAAAGATACCTCTCATCCTAAATCCCTTGCCAGGCAGCTGAGTCCTCACTCTATCCTAGTAACTCCAAACCCTGGCCAAGTCACTCTAATTCTTGAGCCTCGATTTGCACATCTTCAAGAATGGTCATTGTATTTCTACACGAGAGTGATGACAATGCTTGTCACCCTGCTTCTTGGCCCCAGTTCTCAGAGGCCCTGGGGGAGCATTGCCTTTACAGGTGTGTTTCAGGTGGCTGGCATGGTCCTTCAGGTGCAGGGTAAAGCAGGTGTTTATCTTTCAGTACTGGGGTCATCCAGGCTTAGCACATATGTCATTATTCCAGATTTTGGGCTCTTTCTTAATGAGGATACCACCTTGGAGCATGTCATCTTATGGGCTTGTAAAGCCACTCCTGAATCACGTTTTCCAAGTTAATAGCCAAGGTGTGGGATGTTCTTGAGGAGGACACCAGAACAGAAGGAATAGAGTGATAGGAAAAAGTCAGATCCTAGACCAGGAATCACAGTGGCTGGATCCAGTCCCAGCCCTGACATTGAGTCACTCTGTGACCCTTGGCTAAGCACTTGCTGTCTTCGAATGCCATTCTGGAAAGTGACTAAGTTGGATCTGGTAGTCTAGAAGATTATTTTCTAGTTCTAAAAAATCTGTGATTCTAGGCACTGTTGAAAAAAGGGACAAGGACACCAGTGGGTAAGGACAAAGCAAATAGAGTGGAACTCTAACAGATGGGAATAAATTCATTCATTTTCTCATTTATTCATTTTTTCTTTCTTTTAGCAAGATGTCACCAAGCCCCTACTATATGGGAGTCCCATGGATAGAGATAATAGTGAGGTGAAAGCCTGGGGTGGGGCAGGAGCTGGGTGGAGTGTCAAAGCGGGGAAATGGGGGAACATCTGTAATACTCTCAGCCATTAAAATAACAAGAATGAGAAACAAGGGACTGCCTCCTTTCCTAGGTATTGAGAGAGTATGACCACTATCTGGCACCAAATGAAGCCAATAATTGTCCACTGTGTAGTTAATTCAGTCCAGTGCAGACTGCTAGACAATAGTCATTGACTCCATTCATTCACCCTTATATTTCCTTTTTAAACTTATTTTTATTGTTGAGAGTATTACAGATGTCCCCCATTTCCCCCCTGTGACCCCCCTACCCGGCTCCTGCCCCACCCCAGGCCTTCACCTCACTATTGTCTCTGTCCATGGGCTATGCATATCTATACTAATAAAAGGGTAATATGCTAATTAGACCGGGAGACCTTCCGGGCATCCTTCTGGACAAAGCCATGGTGGCAGGGCTGAGGCAGAGGCAGTTAGGAGCAATCAGGTCGGCAGGGGAGGGGGCAGTTGGGGGCAAGCAGGCCGGCAGGGGGGGAAGCTAGGGGCGAGCAGGCTTGCGGGGGGGGGGGGGCTGTTGGGGGCAATCAGGCAGCAGGCAGAGTGGTTAGGGGCAATCAGCCAGGCAGGCAGGTGAGCAGTTAGGAGCCAGCAGTCTTGGATTGCGAGAGGGATGTCCAAGGGGTCCCAGATTGGAGAGGGTACAGGCTGGGCTGAGGGACACTCCCCACCCCTGTGCACAAATTTTGTGCATCGGGCCACTAGTATACATATAAGACCTTTGGTTAATCTCTTACTGCCCCCTCTTTCCCTCTGAGATCTGTCAGTCTGTTCCATGCTTCCATGTCTCTGAACCTATTTTGTTTGTCAGTTTATTTTATCCATCCCTATTTTTCAATGTGACTTGAAATGGTAGCTGTAATAAGAGTAATAAGGAGAATTACTAATGTTTAAAAATAAATGATGAATACAAACCTCAGCATATTGGATTCCAAAGACCACAGAATTGCTGTGCCAGAAACAAAAAGATAAGGCAGCAACATGAGCTAGGAATCTGGGCCGTTGCCCGAGATCTGTCACCAACTACAGTATGAGCAAGGCACTTTCTCTCTCTGAGTCTTAGTTTCCTGTTCTTTAAAGTCTAGGGTTGAGCTGGATTGTCTCCAAGGACTCTTCTAGGTCTGATGTTACATGAGTCTGTCCCTGATATTATTCCATAAGGTAGTATTCCCTTCTAATAGCACAACATAATGAAAACTCCCCAGAGCCAAATGCAACACCTCTGTTTCCTTTGTATGACTGATTAAATTAGAGAAAACCAGGCAGGCTCTCACTGGAGAGCCTGGGAAATGGCTGGATATGTGGAAGATTTCTGAGATTAGTGCACAGTTGCCCTTGGCTGGATTGTGAAGTTCCCTCGGAGTTTTCTTTGTGTTCTAATTAAGCATAAACTAGAGAAGTTCAGCTATGTAGAGATCAGGCTTGTTGAGCCTTTCCTTAATAGAAAATGATTCTAAACAAAGGAGACCTTTTACCATTTGATGCAAGGAGATGGATTTATTCTTTGACTCTTTTTTTACATCTCCCAAAACATTTTTAATTACATAAGAATATATAAGCAAACCTGAAAAACATCTTGAGGTTCATCTGACATTCAGTGTAATAGAAACTAAATAGGAACATTTGGTAATGCTCTCTGAGAACATATCTGAAAGATGGAGAGAACACACGTGTGTACAGTGCTTGTGTAGAAAAATGGTCCTGAGATAGGAATTTCTCTAAGGTGACTAGGGTGCCAGTGGGCCACAGGATAGGCACTGGGGACCCCCGTAGTTCTGTCTTACTCACCCCTCAGGTCCATGTGAAAGGAAGCATCTTGAGAAGGAGAGGTGAATGTAGCTCAATTCAGCTTCCAGGATTAAAATTGGGAAGAGCTAGGGGTTACGAGTTATTGAAAACCTACTATGTTCCATATACTGTGATAAGCACCTCATAGGTATTTTCTTTTTTTAATACAAACACACATAGGCATACACATCCATTCACAACATTTTGAAGTAGGTATAATTATCCCCATCTCATAGATGAAGATGAAAAAAATGGAAAGCCACATCTTATTAATTCTGAAGCCTAAAGCTTGTCACAAAACCAGTGGTTCCCAAACTGCCTGAGTTAGGGGAAAGCCCCTTTATAACATTAAATTCTTTCTCTTTGCACTTCTCTATACTGCTAAATTTTTAAAAATCCATTTGACAGCTAATGATTGGGACACATGTGAATTTGGTGGAACTATAAGGAACATTGCACTAACTATGCACAAGAATCATGGTTTCCTTGGGCCCATGCAAGAAAGGGGCAAGAAGTAGAGTGAGTGATAATAACACCTGTGTCATATCACATGTGGAATCCTCTGACCTACAAGACTTCAAATTGAAAGCCTAAATTTTATTCTTTCTTCTCTAGCACCTTATTTCTGAGAACAATGGATTTTGACATTTCTATACTTTCAAGGAGATGTCGGAGTGTCCTTGAGAAAACCAAAACAATGCTGCTCTGTAAGTAAATATGTGCTGAATGAATGAATTACCATAAGCCATTCATTCTAGGTTCATTAATTAGTGTACTTCATTCATCAGCTGCATTGTCCAATTTACTTTACTGGACTAGCTGTCTTCCACCCTGGAGGGCTAAGAAAGAGATGAGATCATTAGAGTTGAGCTCTCTTTCAGGATGTGGAAACAGTCTTGCTCTCTTGAAGAATTACATCCCGAGAAACTGAGAGGCAGAATAAAAATAATCATATTTATATGTTATAGCTGCATAAAATTATGAAAGAACATGTTCCCTTTACTATATTAAAGATGTAAGTCTAATCAGGCCTCTCTCCAAGCTCTTCATCAAGGTGGAAATTCTGCAGCAGGCTTTCTACACCCTATTGTGTCAAACAGAACCTGCTTAAAATGCAGGAGACTCTGTGGTGTAATCTCAGGAAGCCCCCTCCCTTAAAATAATCTCTTCCCCATTGGTCTTCTGGCACTACTTGTCCTGCCACCATTCATTTCTTTGGGCTAGCTTATTTTTCTGGAATAGGGACAATGGACATGATAAGAGCTGAGGTTGTATAGTTCTGATAGGATAGATGGAGAATTAACAGTTCAAAGCATGAGGTTCTGTTTTAAGGCAAATTTGGATGAAGACACCCTGTCAGGCAGGTAAAAGTTTGGTGGTCCATTGAACTGGGTAGGCTATCAAGGAAAGGGTACAGAATGGAGAATCATTTGTCTGTGTGTGTGTGTGTGTGTGCACGTTGAAGATAGGAAAAACAAGCTTAATCTGATCCATTCATTCATACATTAAATGAACATTTGTAGAGCACCTACTGGACATCAGACACTAAGCCAGGCAGTCATAACTTGAAGCAAAAGCTTTGCAAGCTTGTTAAAAATATATATACTAACAAGTATAAACTGAAGGAATTCACAGATTATACAAGTGAACAAGGATATAGGTAAAGGAATATTTCAATAGGTATGGTAAAGGGGAAAGTTAATCCCAGAAGACATCTGGAAATGTTGTAGTTTGAGTAGGAAGAGAGGGAAAAGGTCATTTTGGGTATAACTTGGCTCCAACATTAATTTTCCCTCAAGTAGAAGTTGGCGCAGCAAAAGCAGAATCCTCACTATTCCCCTATAAATGGGCTGAGATCTTTCCCCAAAGCACTATTATGCATCTGAACATTCTCTTACTATATTTATATGGGAAAGAAAGAAAGCGATTCACAGCCTCCCCAGTTCTTTTTCTTGCTGCTCTCCATTTGTCTTTGTGGCTGGCATGTTATTTCACTAAAGAGGAATGTCCTATTTTTAAGAGGTGGAAGACAGTATGTGGAGTGGAGATTACACTAATAAATTTTGATATAGAAAAAAGGAGACCTTCCCTTATTTCCTTATGATAAAGGAAAACCAATCTAAGAATTTTGAAACTCAGTGTCATCCCAGAGTGACATGAAGGTCTTCGGATGGGAAGAGATTTATTGAGAGGGTAGCTGAGCGTGTGCCTGGCTGGTAATGTGGGAGAGAACAGCAGTGCCTTGAATCCCCTACAATTTTTATTAATGCCCTACACTAGACTCTGGAAGTCCCCATATCTACTCTATGGTGGATATGTCCTTTCCTTCAGGATGTGATGCTTAAATCTACCTTTCCTGGGGTGATTCCAATCTCAGATGCCATCTGTCATTGATAAACATTTTTTGTTATCTTCTACATTCCAAGAAGCTCTAAGTATCAAAAATGTAAAGACTTCAAGGGTAAATAAAAATTGTTTCCCCTGTCACACGTGTATTAGTTTGTTAGGGCTGTCATAACACAGCATCACAGACTGGATGGTTTAAGCAATAGAAATTTATCTTCTCACAGTTCTGGAGTCTAGAAGTCCAAGATCAAGGTGACCACAGAGTTGGTTGGTTTCTTCTGAGGCCTCTCTCCTTGGCTTGCAGATGGCTTTTCCCTGTGGCCTACCATGGACTTCCCCCTGTGCACATCCTTGGTATCTCTGTGTGTCCTAATCTTTTCTTATAAGGACACCAGTCAGATTGGATTAGGGCCCACCCTAAAACCTAATTTTAACTTAGTCACCTCTTTAAAGGCTCTGTCTTCAAATATAATTACATTCTGAGGTATTGAGTATTAGACTTCCACATATGAATTTGAGGAGCATAAAATTCTGCCCATATCAGCAAGGCAACTCTCTATACTCACAATAAAGCAGATATCTTAAGCCAACTTACACTGAAAAAAAGGATCAACAGACTGACCTTCTGGCCACAGTAGATCTTCCCTATAAATGTGCTGAACTAGCTCCTCTAAGGTTGTGGGGATAGCCCCACAGCTCCAGGCTCTCTTTCATATTCCAGTAGAGATGTGATATGCAAAGGTAATTCCAGGCAGAGGGGACAGATGATGCAAAATCACAATCATGGTAAAGTCCTAGTGAAACATTGGGTGTGTAGGAGACATGACAGAAAAGGTAAGTTGGACCCTAAGGGTAAGAAGCTGGGCTTGTGTGCTAAAGATCATCTTAATTATATTTTAAATTGAGCTGATTAAACCTTGGGTTTCTGTCATTGCAAAAGTGGTTCTATTTTTGGTTCCCCTTACTCCTAAGAAGTAGCCTTTCAACAATCAAAACTGAAAGCATTTCTTTGTCAGTGAATTTTGAATTCTGATTTTTTAAAATGTATTTTATTGATTTTTTACAGAGAGGAAGGGAGATGGAGAGGGATAGAGAGCTAGAAACATCAAGGTACATGCCCTTGACCACAGTCGAACCTGGGACCCTTCAGTCCGCAGGCTGAAGCTCTATCCACCGAGCCAAACGGATTAGGGCAGATTTTTTTTTTTTTTTTTTGTCTCTAAAGGATGGAGAGATTACTGAGGTTCGCCTCTTTTTTTTAATATATATTTTTTATTGATTAAGATATTACATATGTGTCCTTATCCCCACATTACCCCCTATCCGCCCGCTCATGATTCTCTTAGCTGCCACTTACAAATAAGCAAATGCCTCAGGAGGAAAATGGAGCTGAAAATCAGTTCTACCTTTCTGTGCTTCCCCTTTCTCTGAGATCTTGTCCCCTCATGTTCATGCTGCCATTGTAGCTCTCCAATTACTTTAAGTATGTTTTCCCTTTTTTTCTCAACATTTTATGTTTTATTTTTATTTTTAAATAATTTTCAGACATAAAAAAAGGTTATAATATTTAACAGTGAACAGTCACATACCCACAGCCCAGATTCTATGTCTTTTTCATGATTGGCTTGTTTTACAGATATTTTTCTTAAGACAAAATTTACATAAAACAAATTACACAAATTTTAAGTGAACATAGACTGAGTTTTGACAAATGTATACATGGTTTAACCCAAACCTCTACCTCTCCTGAAGCCTCTATCACTTCATATATCACTGTATAACCCAAACCTCTATCATGCTATACTCTATTCAGTGACAGGATATCACTATATAATCCAAACCGCCTCTTTCAAGTCATTTTCCATTACTGCTATCCCAGAGACAACTGCTATTATAATTTTTTCACAAAAAATTATTTTTGTCTGTTGTAACACTTCATAAGTATGGAATCACACAAATTATATGATTTGGGGTAAGTTTTCCTTAGTTCAATATAATATTTTTGAAGTTTATCCATAGCATCGTGAGTATTCATAATTTGTTCTTATTTACTGCTGAAGAGTATTGCACTATATGAAAATACAACAGCTTGTTTATCAATTTCCCTACTGAGAGATACCTGAGGTATTTGTATCTTTTGTCTTATTTCTGATCTTAGGGAAAATGCATTTAAAAGTTTACTATTAAATATTATGTTAGTTGCAGCTTTTTTTGTAGGTTCTCTTTATCAAATTGAGAAAAATCCCTTATTTTGCTCTGTATGTATGTATTTATCATGAATAGGTATTGAACTTAATATTGTTAAATGTTTTTTCCTGAATCTATTAAAGATATCCTACGATTTTTCTTCTTTTTCTATCAGTAGAGTGAGTTATATTGATTTGTTTTCAAATGTTAACTGAGCTTGCATTA
Source organism: Myotis daubentonii (assembly GCF_963259705.1). NCBI lineage: Eukaryota > Metazoa > Chordata > Mammalia > Chiroptera > Vespertilionidae > Myotis > Myotis daubentonii. Next base: position 20,868,321 of record NC_081841.1, read on the forward strand.
CTTGGATAAACCATACTTGGTCATAATATCTATTCCTGGATTTTATTGTTAATATTTTGTTACAAAATTTTGAATTTATGTTTATAAAATATATTAGTCTATAATTTTCTTTCTCTGCTTTCTTTATTTCTTTCAAGTTTTTCCTTTTTATTCTTTTTCTTTTTTTTTAAAAAAAAATATCTTTTTCAGACTTTGTGTTAGCATTTTCCTGGCTCATATAACAACTTGTAAAATATTTAAAGTCTGATGTTATTTCCTCCTTAAATTTTGATAGAATTTATCAGTATAACCATCTTTTCCTATATTTATTGGTGGGAAGGTTTATGATAAGAAACAAATTTAGTTTTCTAGTAGTAGATAAAAGGCTATTCAGATATTCTACTTGACCATTTGTTAGCTCAAATAATTTTCCCATTTCATCTAAGTTGTCAAATTTATTGCATAAAATTGCTCATGATGTTCCCCTGTTTTCCTTTTTACCTCAGCAGAGGTTGAGTGATAATCCCTCTTCCATTCTTAATCATGATAATTTTTTTTCTATTTCATTTTTCTAGACCAGTCTAGCTAGGAGATAACCAATTTTGTTTATTCTTTCCAAGAACAAATTTTGGCTCTATTAATATTTATTTCTTTTCTTATCTTTATTATTATTTTCTTCTTCTTACTTACTTTTGGTTTACTTTGTTCTTCTCTTTATAGATTTCTAAAGTGTGGAATCTTAAGTTATTGATATTTTAGACCTTTATTATTTTTACTATAAGCATTTAAAGCTAACTTTTCCTGTAAGTACCATTTTATATGCATCCTAGAGATTTTTGACATGTTGCATGTTCATTATCATAGATGTCAGAATATTTTCTACTTTCTGACATGATTTCTTCTTTGCCCTGTGGTATAACTAAAAGTGTCTAGTTTAATTTGTAATTACTTAAGGGTTTATAGACCTCTTATTATTATTGACTAGAGGCCCAGTGCACAAAATTTGTGCATGGGTAGGGTCCCTAGCTGCTGCCGGCTGCTGGCCAGGACCTCCCTTCCCCTGGCTGCTGGTTGCTGGCTGGAGCCTTTATTCTGCGATCCCTCCTGGTGGTCAGTACATGTCATAGTGAGTGATCGAACTCCTGGGTGAGCGAACTTCCGAGGGGACACTTTGCATATTAGGCTTTTTTTAAAAAAATATATTTTATTGATTTTTCACAGAGAGGAAGGGGGAGAGATAGAGAGTCAGAAACATCGATGAGAGAGAAACATCGATCAGCCGCCTCCTGAACATCTCCCACTGGAGATGTGCCTGCAACCCAGGTATATGCCCTTGACCGGAATCGAACCTGGGACCCTTCAGTCCACAGGCCGATCCTCTATCCACTGAGCCAAACCGGTTTCGGCCATATTAGGCTTTTATATAAATAGATATCTAGTTTTACTCCATTGTACTCAGAGAATATACTCTGTGTGAATTCATTCTTTAAATTTAATGGGGCTTGTTTTATAACCCAGTATATGGTCTATCTTTGTAAAAATACTATGTGTACTTAGAAAGAATGTGTATTTGGCATTTATTGGGTGAAATCCTACAAATAATAACTAAGTCAAGGTGGTTGAGAGTGTCATCTTTGCCTTAACTGGTATTTTGGTTATTTGTTTTAATTGTCTTGACCAGGGTATTAAAATCTCAAACTATCACTGGGAATTGTCTGTTTCTTCCTCTATATCTGTTACTTTTTGCTACCTCCTGTAGCCTATGGCTAGCCCTCAAGCTCAAAACTGAAAAAACAGCAAACTCATCTCATCCCATATTTTCACCTTTTTGAAATATCATCTCTCCTCTAAAATATGGCTGCTTTTGTTCATTCTCTGGTCCACAGTATATAGTTATCTGTAGGAGAGTTGGTATGAAAGGGTTTATATAGCTATCTTATTAGTGAAATCTTCAAATAGTTTTTAAAAATATTTATCCAGTTTTTCTAGGTATTTTTGGTTCTCAAATGGTATATTACAATTTGGTCTGCCATAACTGAAGTGAGAGTCTCCAATAAATATATATTTAAAGGATGTTTTGCATCATCATAAACATAATTGATACATTTAAAAATTAAATGTAACTATTCAAATTTTAAATGTTTATCCGTATATCACCTAAAATAATCGTAATATATCAGTGGTACAAACATTATGTTTTGGGAAAGTACATACTTGCTAAAGTGACCAGATCACTGATCTATGATGGCTCAAGTTTGGAAGGAATCTTAACTCCTCAACTACCCATCTAAATCATTAGTTATGGAGGCAACTGATTCTAATTTTGGAAAATCTGTGTCAAAACCATCCCCTTGTCTTGATTTGAAATTTGAACCCATGTAAATCCCACCCATCAATTTTTGTTCTACCCATTGGAGGCTTGCAGAACAGTCACATTTTCATTTACATCATGACCCTCTAGATGTCTAGATGTCTGGGTCCTTTAATTCCTGTTTATTGGATATTCTTAGACTCCTGAGTTCCATAATGCCAAGGACAGATATTGGTGTCAATTCTCCTACAAAGAAGGAATTAGGAGATAAATAGGAGAGTAAAGATTTTGACCCTAAGTTTTATCTATTTACCTATCTATTTACTTATTTGTTTTTGCTTTATTACAAGAAAAAAAATTAAAAATTTGATTTTTATTGAAATATTTCCTTAGCAAGACAGATTATTTTGGGGGGCCATCTTTAATACAAAGGAAAGGAGATGAAAAAGCAGGCAGAATGATATGGGGAAAAATTCATTCAGGTGGGAATTTTAAAAGGTTAATTATAATATTATTGAAAAATAGGGTTCATTTAATTAATCTTCTCTCTTCAGAGAGGACCAACCCTATGTCATTGAAAATAGGAAAGTAGCCATTTCACTTTTAAAGCTGTTCTTTAACCTCTGCTGTGATTAAAATTCTTTTCTGGTTCCTACTGAAACCTTGCCTTCTTAATGTTAAATTAATTTTCTTTTGTTCTTCCAGTAGTGTACAATGGGCACAAAATAAAGGAAATTAACTGTTAAAATAAGTTGAAGTAAATAACAAAATAGAAGAAAATGTAAGGAAGGAATTAGAGGGAAGTGGAACAACATTTCCAGAAGGAAAGCTGAAGATGTGTCTATTTCCTGGGGGTTGTATGGAGAAAATAGATGAAGTGAAGCATCCTGGGAGTCAGAAATTTGGGTTCCACATTCTCACTGATTAGTCTCATTATCTGTGTGATCTCTGGCCAGTCCCTTCATTTTCCTGAGTCTTAATAACGTCCACTGTAAACTGAGGGATTTGATTAGAGGAATCTCAGGCACCTTCCAACTGTGAAAGCACATAAGTCATTAATTCATTGATTCTACATTACAGCCAATCTGTTTTACAATTTGAGATATGGAGTGTGGACCAGTGATTCATACTGTGAATCTCTTGCCAAATATAATTCCATTCTCATCTTGACCATGGACTCTCTGCTAACTCTGGGAAATAGACACAATTTTTGGTGAATTAGTGTATAGAAGGCTATATATTATCTATATATAGAAGAATATTTCCAACTTTGTTGTTTACCTCTTTTATTTACTTAATTTTTTTTAAAGATGCCCATAACATCCATTGGGGAGATCAACACAGGTGGAAAGATAATTACTGAAGCAATTTGCAATGTTATTCTTTCTATTTACTCCAAAGGAGCTAATTTCTAGCTTTGCACTCATTATTGAAAACTTTTGGCAAAAGGCCTTTGTAAGCAGTGGGAGAAGGACCAGTGGAATTCTCTTATCCTTTCTGGAGGCAGAGAGGCTGGACATGATGGAGCAGTGAAATACAAATCTGATGCCTCATGATTACTATCTTGGCAGCAGCTTCAGATTGTAAAGCTCATTCACAGACAGGTTTTGAATGCTGGCTTGTCTGCTGAGTCTGAGCCCTAAGTGGCATTTTAGTCTATGTCTGTGCTAGAGGAAGAGACATTTGCATGAATGTACATTTGTGACTGGATGGGATTCAAATGAAACATATGTAACAAAACATCAATTGCCCATAATGTTCCAATCCAGGATTCTGTAGTTTCTACATGGGCATTTACAGACTTATTTCTTGTTAGAAATGCAAGGCTTGACTTCTGTATGTATCTTGGTGTTGCAAACACTAGTAGTTTTGATTAGAGGCCTTTTAATCTTTGGAACCTAGCCAATGGCCTACCCCTTTGGAAAAAAGTCTTAGTAAGTAGGCACTGTGTAGCTTTGCCCTGCTGCTGCTGGGAGCTCTCTTATCCAAGGCTGTCATGTAGTCATATAGGTGTGTCTGACAGAGGAACCTGCTGAGGAGATGGTAGGTATTGAAATCCGTTCTTCTTCCATGTACCAAGTCACAATTCTGGTGTGAGTTACATTCTCTCACAAAGGCACACAAAGGACCCAGAGATGGACTTGACCCTACTCTTCTCCATGCTCCATATTTTTCTTTCTCTCACCACCTAGGATAACCTTGAGCCCAGAAGAATCGACTATGGACACTACAACACCACTGCTGCTGGTCTTAGCCATGGACTAGAGACAGGAGTCCTGACTCGTGTCTGAGCTACTCTGAATGACCTTAGGCAAGTTGCTTGTCCCTTCCTTGGCCTCATTTTCCTCATCTGTAAAAATGTCATTGTCTCAAGGTCGGATCGTGTAGCTGGAACAGGCAGTTGAGGTTCAAACCTCTGTTTTGCCACTCATTCATACCCATGTGTCCTTGTACATGTTACATAAACTCTTTACACCTCAAATTTAAAATCTGTACTATTATTATCTTCACTTCACAGATTTAAAAATTGAGGTCTAACAGGGGACAGGCAATGTGCCAAAGATCACACAGGAGCTCACAGACATGAATTCTGTCTTCTAGTTTAATAGTCTAGTGCTAAGGTCAGTATTGGGCACTCTGTTGCTTGAGCATTATTTGCATTCTGAATGGGGGGCCTGAGGACAGTCTGCTCTTAGAATGGGAACAGGGCCAGAACTGTCAGTGAATTGACTGGTAAATATAGCAAACTATCAGATGGGTTGGTTGTAGGGATGTGTCTTTCTGTATATGTTTGTGTGTGTTGGGGATGGTAGAGGTATATAAGTTATTTTAACTTGAAATCAGCTTTCCTTGACCCCCAAGAACTGTTAACTTTTTTTTTTTAGTGTTTCATGGTAACTCTGGGAACAAGGTCTTTAAAGTAAAAGAGTCAGTGATTAACTAAGCATTCTTTGCTTAATTTTCCTAGACTTCTGGAGTGGAGAGAAGAATGTTTTCCCAAGGAGATATGGATAATAGAATGAACCTTCCTTGCCCCCTCCGTATGCTTCTCTTCTGTCTTGTCAGTGAAGATTGGTTTTGGGGGCAGGAGGTAAGTAAGCATTGGTCTTGGGGGCAGGAGGATGAATGAAATGACTTTTGCCATATCCTCCCAGCCTCAAATTCTGGGGAGAGTTGTGTAGGAGAAGAGTACCAATACTTGTTATACACTTGGCTAGACTGAACGGGGCTCCTAATTAGGGGTAAGGAGACCTGGATTTCCATCCTATTTAGCCTTAAATTATTGCAAAAGTAGCACCTTTGGATTGCTATTTATTTACTTTTCCAGACTTTCCCTACCTCTTACTACCTAGAAGGGGTAGTAAATGCAAGGTATGGCCAGAAGACTTTTCTAATCCTTAATCCCACCCAAGTCCTCAATTAGAGGTAAAATCCCAAGATGACTTTAATTCCCAGTGGAAGAAATTGTATGATGGAAACAGGGCTGGCTTTCCAGTTAGCTTTTCCAGCTGTGAACTTGCATCTCATGTTTAAAATATATATATATATATATATATTGATTTCAGAGAGGAAGAGAGAGGGAGAGAGAGATAGAAATATCAATGATGAGAGAGACTCATTGATTGACTGCTTCTTGCCCCACACTGGGGATTGAGCCCACAACCCTGGCATGTGCCCTGCCAGGGAATCAAACCCTGACTTCCTGGTTCATAGGCCAATGCTCAACCACTGAGCCATGCCCACGGGGCTCCTGTGCTTTTTCCAGCATGCCATGGAAAGTGCAAAATGCAGGTTTCACTCACACTGACTGCCCAGTAGTAATGGGTAGTATCGATGCTGCCCTGGACTCAGCAGGGAAACTTGCCATTCTTTGCATTGGGAAGTCACCTGGCTGTGGCTTGTAATCAGCTGTTTTCACTCAGAGATGTCATTCTGGGCTATGAAGGTGGAGGAGAGTAGATAATACAAACTCCCAAGTGGATTCATTAGTGTGTTTCTTTGTTTTCTTATTTACATTCCAAGTTATACAAGAAAAATGAGGGTAAGTTCCTTTAACATATGGTAAAATCAAGGAACTGAGAAGTTCAGCAATTTTCCTAGCTCCCAAGGCAGTGACAAGGCTAGCTGTCCATTTTCCTCCTACCAGGCTTCAGCTCCCTGGTTCTATGGATAGCATCGCCTTTCATGGTTACTCAATGCTCTTACAGCATAAATTGAAGCCTAAGCTCCACCTTCAATCCTTTATTTCCTCCTAAGCATTCAATGTTTAACATTCCGACCCTCCCCAGATGAAGGAAGACACAGTGAAAAGGCTGCCTGGACCCTCTTAGTTCAACCCTTGGGTCCCAGACTTCTCCAGAAGCTAACAGACCTGCTCCAAAGGTCTAAGAGTCTCTCAAATCACAAAACATCTATGTATTTTAAGACATCCTAATTGACCCTGTGTAAATACATCTCTCTTCTCCACGTACAGCGAGGCTAGAGAGTGGTTCGGTTCCTGAGTAGGGGTGGCTGGGGATTGAGAAAATGAAAAAAAGAGACAGACACAGAGACGGAAAGAAAAAGCTGGGGCCAAGTGGGACCACTGTCCTCTGACCAGGACAGGGACAGAGACAGTGACCCCAAGCCAATACAGCGTATTTATTTTATACAGCAAAAAACAGGAAGTTTTATTAAAAGTCAAGACAAAGGAGATTATGTGCATTCTTGGGTGGGCTGGAGTCTTATTCATTCCTGGTGCTTGGCTGGATTTAAATAACAAAACCCACCTCCTGGCACCTGGGCTGAAGGTCAAGCTGACAACACTCCTGCCTTTTGGCAAAGCATGTTTCCAGGACGTGGCTTTGCCAACACCACTGGCTTCAGCTGACAATAATTAAAAAAATGCCCATGTGCCTTCCCAAGTGCTCTCTACAACCCTGTTTTTCATGTTCATCTCATTTAGTTATATCTAAATACAAGTGTGTAAGGCTCAAGAAACAGCTCGCTGGTGAGTGGACACAGCTCAGCAGATGCTTGGAAGGGACCGATTACTCTCAGCATTTGTAAATCTGAACCTGAAATATGAAATGCAGGTATATGTGATGAGAGGGATGGCCTAGGGAGTATTTTATTGTCTGAAGATGGAATTAATGGCATTACCATATCTATGTCGAACCCAGGTAGTAAAATTTTATGAGTTCTTCCCCATGAAATATTTTGTTTATGTCACATGGGTCTAATCTAATGGGTTTTTTTTTCTTTTTCTTTACTTCCCCACCCCCACCCTTTTCCCTGCCCTCTTTGTCTCTTGAGGCTTATACCCTTTGGAAATGCATTAGTTACCTAGGAAACCTTAATGTCATATTTTTTATGAGTAGAGTTTGGTGCAGCATAAAGTTAATTTATAGGGTGGTTAGGAATTCATGTCATGACTAGTGAAATGGGAGACTTTATTATGATTTCTATATCCACCTGTGTGGTAGGAATACATACCTTCCCTCTATCATTATGGGTAATTTCTTGAGACATAATTATAAATATGTATGCCATTTCACAAAATGAGTTGATCCACTGTTGTTCAATGTAATTCGTTATATTGTTCAATGTAAGCCCTAGAACATAATTAGCAATAAAAACAAACCAATAATATACCAGGCAATCTGTTAAGAGTTGAGGACATGGTGGAATTTCCTTTTAAATGATGAGGTGGCTCTGCCTTAGAGGCGAAGAATGAATAAGATGAGATTTTGAAATCCTTTGACTATGGCTTTTATGCTCTTTGAGGTCCACATTAGGAAACTATATAAATTCTAACTACATTCACTATTTCATTCTACTAATTTCTTTGTCCAAAGGGGAAAATGCATACCCAGGAAGTTACATTAATGAAAAGTTCAATGATTTACAAATAACAAACAGGACATTCCAGAGTCAAGTTTTTTTCTAAAGGCTGAGTTCCCACACCGCACCAATGAGGTGGCAGTGCTTTCAGTTTAAGGACTATTAGGTTGAGAGTTAAAGCTTACAGAGTGCCAGGCACTATGCTGAGTGTTTTAAATAAATGCGTTCATTCAGTCCTCACAATCCTCCTATGAGGTTGGCATTGTTTCTGCCATTTACAGATGGCTTCTGAGAAGTCCAGGGACCTGTTCAAAGATACACACTACTAGGTGAAGAAGGCAGTGTGGGACCCAGGTTTGTAAGACTCCCAAATCCACTCTTTCAATGAGTTCTAGTTCCTGATCTGTCACTGTTTCCCTAGGGAAAGTCATGGAGAGGCTGGAGCCTCAGCTTTCTCAACTCTTCAATGTAGTAGGGATATAGAAGCTGAGAGAATGTGCTGTTTAGTATCCCTGCTCTCTTTAGAGAGTGATGCTGATAACAGCAAAGCTGTGCTTTCTGGAGATAATAAAACTTTTAGTGAAGACTGGGCTTGCTGAATCAACATAGACAAGTCACTTAGTGTCTGTGGACAACTGCACCCAGTTCGAAAAAAACCAAAAAGAATAATGCCTCACACATGACCCTTGAGGGCATTTGGGCGGAGTTGCTAATTGGCATGATAGCTGGTGTGACTGTTGGTTAGTAATGCTGCACTTAAAATGTGTGTAGTATTGGGGTGGGCAGCCAGGCATCTTTTGAATGCCAGGAGGCAAGGTATCAAGAAGCCCTTCCTGACCCTTAAGTCCCCAGTCCCTAAGTCAACACCTTTTGCACTCACTTTAATTGTTTCAGAAACAGACTTTTGGGCTCCAGCAGCACTCAAGCAGCTGTCTGGGTGACTGGGGGTGGAGATGGATGAGGTAGGGGAAGAGAAAGTAGCTGCAACCACTCTGCCAAACTTCTCCACAGTGCCCTCCAGCAGCAGAGGAGGCAACTTGCAAATATTTTAGGCTCAGCTAAGGTGTGGAGTATAGTTTAGCAATCTCAAAGACAGGAAAGAGAAAAAAACAATGAGAAGACAGACATTCTAGGCTAGGTATGTGATCATGAGGGGAAATCACTAAGCTTGTCTTTGCTGTACATAGTCACAGAGGAAGGGGTCCTTAGAGGTCATTTGGCCCAATTCTCTTATTTCCTAGGTCAACATGTCACAATGAGTAAACCACACATTGGTACTGCCCCCAACACACAGTCCACTTAACTGAAACATTGAGTAGATTAATGCTGTTTTCAGAAGGTAAAGGCATATTTCATTCCATTTCCATTATGTTTCTGTTCAATGCTTCAACCACAGAGTGGTGCTATTGCAAAAGATAAGGGTGGGCAGAACACAAGCTCTACAAATTTGCTTTAGGAGAGAGTTTGAAAAGGGGTTTTCAAACACTAGATCTGGTTTTTGCCCTCACAAACCACTTTCAGGAGTCAGAGCCTTATATGCAGATGCAGCACGGGGAAAAGAAGATTCAGGGGCCTACAAATACAGTCAAGATCCAAGGCCATGGCCACAGAGTCAATTTGGAGGGAGCTGATTGCCTAGCTAATAAAAAAAATAAAAACAACAGCAACCTAGTTATGGATGGATTTCCATACCCAGCACTGCCTTTCGGGCAGGAACTCACCAGCTTACTTCCCAGTTCTGTTCTTTGCTTTAACTATCTATACCACTAAGTTCTTTCTCTATTTAGAAAATCAGACTGGCTTACAAGTCACAACGTTCAGCAGTTCCAAAAGGACTCCCTATTACATACACTAATTCTTTATTCTGTCTTTTAAAAAAAAATACACCTTTCTGGCACCCTCTTCTTATCACCTTGATGCACGCTTGGAAGCCCAAAGGGAGACCTGGGTGTGGGTGGCTTGTCTTCCTTAGAGGGGAGAAGAGAACCTTTTGCTCTGAAGTAGAAAGGGAAACCGTGAAGAAAATGGCATTGTGCCTGCTCAGGAGAGATTGCCTGACAAATGTCTCCCACAGAGGAAAGGGCTAGTGGCTGTCCATTTGGGGTAAAGTGAAGAAAGTGGGTCGTTCACCCTCTGCTCCGCCCGATTCTCTCACTCTTCCTCTCTCCTTCCCCAAGCCCTTCACTCCTTCCCCCACCCCCCAAAGGCACCGCACATATTTGGCAAGATTAAGGTGTCACCTCTCATATTACAACGCGTGTTGATTGCACGCAAAGGCAGACCCACCAGCTCAAGACAAAACCCTCTGGAGTTGGGAAACAATACAAACTCTTCCTGTGATCGCCTAGGTCCTGGCAAAGTGAGGCGGCCAGTCAGTGACGGACCGGCATCCGGCATCCACCGAACAAATTCACAAATTTGGGTCTTAAACTCACTGCTACCTTTTCTTCTTTTTTCTTTTTTTTCCTTCTTGATTTTTCAAATTCAAGTTTGTCCCCCGCCCTTCCCCTCTTCTCTCCAGACTGCCTGTGACCGACAAGCTGCAGGGCAATCAGCCGGCACATGTTTTTAACCCATTCCTCACTGCAGCGGGAGCCAAGCCCTCTTTCCTTGCTATCTCTGGGTTACTGGAGGACCTGGAGCTTCCTAGAACTCGGCGAGGGGAGCTGAAACCCGGGCCTAAATCTCTCCTTTGAAAGCTGCTGGGTGGGGGGTGGGGGTGGGTGGGCAAGTGCGGGAAGTGGGGGACGGCAAGGGGGCGGGCCAGAGCCCAGGGAGGAAACCAGAATCCTACTGAGCACGCCCAATGGACCCTTCGCGGAAGCGTGCCAGGTGTGGGGGACAGCTCGGCAACCGCGTCTGGCCTGGAGGAGGACCTCGACATTTCGGCACGAGGGGGGCACTGAAAGAGGACTCCATTCTTCCCAGGGACCGCGGGAGGCACCTCCCCTGGGCCTCCCTGGGCTCTTCTAGCCGTTTTCGATGTGGTAGCGTCCACCGGCCAGAATAATGACGAGGCAGGCACAACCTATCTAGTACGCAGCCCCCAGACTCCCCACCCCTTCCTGTCTCTCCGCCGCTTCTCTCTACCTGGGGTTCGGCCTGATAGGATTAGTGCTTCTTCTCAGTGTGTGACCAAATTTTCCAAAAAAAGTCAAAGAAATTTGGATGTTTTGAAGCCGGACCCTAGCTGAAACACAGAGCGGGCTGTTTATTAGACCCCTCGAATGGCAGGGCAGGGAGGCGCCGGGCACACACTCATTTCCTCTCCTCACCCCCCGCCCTTCTCCCCTGTCCCCAAGGCGCGTGAGTCTAAAGGTCCTGGCTGGAGATGGAGTGAGGAGTGGCTGAGAGAGCCAGCGAGTGGAGCGGGGTTCGGAGATGAGGTCCGCCACCCCACGACCCGGGAGCGGGATAGGAGGGGAGCAGGACTTCTCCTTGACCCCTAAGCGCCACTTCCCCCTCCACTTTCTCTTATGGCAAATGGGTGAAAGCAAGATGACTGAGCTCGGTAAATTTAGAGAGAACGACCAGAACAAGTGGGGTCTAGCGGGCAGCTAAAATTATCTCGAAATAGGAGATGTTGCCCCCTCCCCATTCCGTTCTTCGAAAAACCTACGGGTGCGGGAGGGCGCGTCACTCCTTTCGGAGGTCCGGGAAGAGGTCTGTTTCTTGCTTTTTCTGCTTCCCGCGCTGTCTGCGCGTGCAGACTGGTGGGTGCTGGGCGGGCGCTCAGCTGCAGGGCCGGATCCTAGTTTGGAAAAAAAAGGGGTTTAGGAAAAGTTGGAGCCTCGGTGAAAGGGGAGAGGCTCCGATCCGTCGCCCACTCCCTTCACGTCACGCACCCCCTCACACAAACGCACCCTGGGTTCCCCAGACCCCGACCCTTTCTCCCCCAATACTTCTCTGACTTTGATCTCTCTTGACCGCCTGCAAGGCGCCCAGCGTACTGTCCCCACGAGCAGCGAGTTCGCCGGGGAGCGATGGTCCCTGGGCGTGTTCGTGCTGTGGGGTGGGGAAGGAGTGACGGGTGGGCTAGATAGGGGGTGGGGAGAGATCTGGAGCTGGAAGGGTCTAAGGTTTGGAGGAGGAGTTTACACATTAGACCCAAGCCGCCCAGAGGAAAGGGGCAAGAAAGGCCCTTCTGCCCAGTAAAGAAAATCTTAAAAAGAAAGGGAAAAAAAGGACGAGCAAAAAGAATCGTTTAAGAAAAAGAACAAATAAGACAGGCTGGAGACATGCACATGTAAAATGCAGTGAAAAGGTGAATATTTCGTTTTTTCCTGGGTTTCTAAAAGGGAAATCGAGGGGAGACTGAAGCAGACTATTCGTCTGGAAGTTTTGGGGGTTTTTCTCTAAGAGGGGCTAGGAGGAAGGGCCCGGTCCTCCCACGGGTCCTCCCCCAGACTCCAGTCGGAGGGGCGCTGGGGCTCAGGCCCGCAGGGCGCAAGACCAGCCGGGCGCGGGGGCGGGACACGCGGCGCGCAAGGGGTTAAGGCGCTGAGCGCGGAGCCATCTGGCCGGGTTGGCTGGTTATAACCGCGCAGATTATGTTCACGGAACTCAGAGTTGAAGGCTCCTCTCTCTACCGAACAGCTCCGCGCGCGGCCCCACGAGAGAGCCGGGAGCAACTACTTTCTTCCCTTTTCTTTCTTTCTCTCTTTTTTTTTTCTTTCCCTTGCTGGGGAGTGGCGGCGGCGGGGTGGGGGAGACTTTGAATGACCAAGCTTGCGCCCACCTTTCTCTTCATGTCGACGTCTCTGGAAACAGTCACACGGATGCCATGGTTACTTCTGCCACGGTAAGGGGAGGCGGGCACGTTGGCTGGGCAGGTTTGGGGCTTGGGGGCCTAGTGTGGGGGTTTTCATAGTGGAGTAGCGCGGGGGGCCCAACTCCGCACCCCGCCCCACCCCCATCGAGCCGCACTACCTCACTTTCCCGGGCTTGTGCCTTCCCCGAAGTTTGCGCAGGGATCAGCCCGGGCCCAGGCGCAAACACAACTCTCTCTCTCTCTCTCTCCTTTCCCTCTCCCCTCCTCTCGTTCGTCCTTCGGATGTCCGATATCTGGGAAAGTGATCAGGTTTAAGGGACGTGGATTGGAAACGAAGGGCGGAGGCGAGGGGAAATGGGGGCGACGGAAGGGCAGGGCAGGGATTCAGCAGAACCGCCACCACCCCTTCCCCAACACAGGCATGTGCTCCTGCAGAGAGGGCTCCCGGTGCATCCGGTAACAAAAGGGGGTGCCAAACAGATCCCGGGTAGGCAAGGGGCGAGGTGCCGCCGCCACTCCCCGGCACGCCCCCCGCGCCCGGCTCTTCGCGAGCTCCGCGCGCTCCACTAGCGGGGCCCAGACGTGGGCTGGGGGAGGAGAGTCGGAGCCCTGGACCTGGAGGGTCGCTTCCCAGTTTGGGGAGTTGAGACTCCTCGCCCGACGAAGCCTACCTGCTCTGGAGGCCCCCTGCCTCTTCCTCAGAAACGACGCTGCACCCGGGGCAGGTCGTGGCCAGCGCCCACCCTGCGGCTACCCCACCCCGGGTCTCTGAGCAGATGTTGGAGCTCCGCGCGGCCCGCGCATCTGGGACCCGGCGGAAGGGCTGGGGGCACCGGGGACCGTGCATCCCTGGCGAAATCCTGAGCCTTCCTCCCAGCCAGCTCTAGGAAATTGAGGCGGAGGTGTGGAAAGGTTGGGAGGCGCGGGGACCGGCGGAGCTAGGTCGGACTTAAAAAGACCCACAGCGGTTCAACTCGCACCATTACCCCAGAGCTCTACTAATAATCCTATGAAATTTGGGGTGCTTGGGGGTTGAAAGTTCAGGGAAAGAGGGGCCGGGTGGGGGAGGGGACTCTGCTTGTGGCTTTCTTGTTGCTTTCGGGCGCGAGTGGGTGCGCTGCTTCTTTTGGGGAGTTTGGCTGCTGCGTTCCTCGTCTGCGCTTCAAATGCACGGAACTGAGAGCCCTTAGCCCACTAGTGAGGATCCCTGGCTCGGGCGGGGGTAGGGGGCGGGGGGATTTCAGCTGGAGGAAACACGGAACCTGAACCTGACCGCCTGGTCTCGACCTCTGGTGGCAGGGCGGCAGGTTCAGAGTCTGAGTGGAGGCAGCTGCCTAGAAGCAGCCTGAGAGCTGGGCTCAGAGCTGCAGAGCCCGCGCGGACTTGTTTATGTGTGTGCAGAGCTGGGGGCCCGGGGTTCAAAGGGGTGGGTGTCAGTCCCGGAGTCTGATGTTTGCAACTCAGATGATTACAGAATGTGCTGGACGGCCTGCTTTTCAATAAAGAGATGCGCTCTCCCACCCTGTAGAACAGAGAGCAAAAAAAAAATCTAAGCCCTCTGCCCTGAATGTCAGGATGGGAGACCGTTGTAACATAGAGGGAACTTTTCTGTAGGTTCTGCTTGCACAACGCTCAGAAATCCTCCAGCCTGTCCCCCTCTGGCCGGCTGGCCCCCAATTCCTTCCTGACATGTTGCACAAAGAAAGTGGAGCGGTAGAATTCAGGGTAGAAAACCCAGCAGTCTCTGCTTGGGACTCAAACGCAGAGACCTGGCTTTGGGCATGGGGGGAGATAAAAACAGGCTCCGTGAATAGTATTGAAGAAAAGTGGAAAAATTGGGGCGGAGGATTGCAGGAGGGAGTGCGTTGGTGAGCACTGCATTGCAGCTGAAAGTAGAAGATTTGATTCTCTGATGGGTCTGCTTTCCTGTGGAGGTTAGATCTGGACCCTTGGGTGCTCTGCTTTGTCAGAGAAGGAGGTTTTTACAAAGTTTCTGCCTGAGGGTGTGTGGGTGGGGAGAGGAGAGCAGGAGCTCCACCCTGCCCTATGTTCCACGGAGGTGTTCTGAGGAGTCTGTGAGATGGACATATGCTTGACTGGCAGGAGAGGAGAGCAGGTGGGAACATAGGTGTAGCTAATGAGAAATCTGTGCTGAGAAGGGTGTCGGAGCAGGAGGAGAGGTACAGTGTGTTGAAGACAGATGGCATGTGTATGCCTGCACAGATACATGGAGTGGGTGTGGCGTGGGAGGGCAGCTAGGCTGTGTGTGGGAGTGAAAGGTGGATGTGTGTGGAAGGCTGGGTGCCTGAGGATTACCAAAGGGATATGTATGGAGGTGGGAGAAGATTATCCCAGAAGAGCAGAGTGTGAACTTTATGAGTGTGCTCTGGGAAAACTAGCTGGGATGGCATTGGATCATGTGGAGGATCGACACATTATGGAGAGACTGATCAGGGAAGGATGCTGAGTTGGTTTTTGCTTTCATCTCCTCCCCACCTCCCAAGAAAGGAGGGAATTGGAGAGTGCTTAGAATGAGGGATGTGCATTTAAGGGGAAAAGTCCTGTGTGTTGGCACTGTGTGGGGATCAGGGAGGATGCATGAATAGGATTGGAGTGAGTGGAGGAATATATTTGGCATGCCTAGTGGTAGAGATGCACGCTGTATTATGTTGCATAATGAATTTCATATTTAATAGAGGAATTTACTGTCACCAATTGATATTGATTATCAATTAAAATTTATGGAATGACTACTGGCTGCTCAGCTCATTGCTGGGTACTGGGCCATGGCACAGTGCCCTGGAAAAATTCCTTCTTGGAGCTCAGCTGACTGCTGCACTTTTGCCAGGAGGAACGAAGCGAGCTCGATGCTAGTTGAGGTTTCTTCGAGAACTATAATTCAGTTTCTAGAGATGTTTATGGATCTTGGGGGCCAAAGGGACACTGACTTGAAATATATCTGTGGTTTTGTAAAAAGATGGCATAAAGATAGGGATGATGTATAGTTTTGTGTGTTGGGGAGGGAGCTGAAGCATGTTACTGTTTCTTGTAGTGGGTGTGAGCTGGGAACTGGGGTGGGGTTGCCCCTATCCAGGTCAGAATGAGGGTCCTGATGCAATGGAGTGATGAGTTTATAAGTGTGTAATGCCTACTTGTTAGCAGGAACAAACTTGATATGTGAAGCTGGAGAAGGGTGAAGGTTTCATCAGAGAAGATGAGGGTTGAATGTTTGTTAATCTTGATGTTTTCTGGGTAAAGCTAACCTGGTGTGTGTGTCTGGAGTAAAGTAACTGGGAAAAAGTTAACCAAGAAAATAGGAGGAGTGTAGATTCTGGCTCTTGTGAGGGAGTGGGTGTATGTTTTTGGAGGAATTCTGTGTATCTAAGGAAAGATGCTCAGATGTGCATCTTCAGTAAAAAAAGGCATAGAAGAGCTGCAGGCTTTGGAGCCTCTGGGAAGTGAGGGGAACGTGAAGGTGGTTGGGTTCACACCCCGAGAGAGCTAGTGGTGTGGCTGCATCAGGACAGGGCGAGTGGTGCACTTTGGCTATACATACTTGCTTGTCTGGACCAGGTGACAGGGAACTTCATTAGGTCCTAATTGTGTGAGAGGACATATTGGGGGGACTTTATTTGACTCATGACATTTTTGAATTCATGAATTTATAGCTGTGCCATTTTGAGATTCAGTTTATTTTTAGGGGCAATGCATCCACATGAGAGAGAATGAATGTAGGGTTTGGCCATTGGTCAGAAGAAGATCTGGTGGCAGATATTTCTGAAGATGGTGTGGTGGGGGGTGGAAGATACCCCATTGGGAATGTCTGGGTTCTAGTCTCACTCTGCCACTTTGGAGCAGTGTGGCTTCAGGAAAGTTTTCTCATCTCTCTGATCCTCTGTTCTGTTTCTCCTTTTACAAAAATGGCAACGCCTGTGATACCTCTTCTCCCAGTCAAAGCTTGGTGTGTTTAGGAGTACAAAGCTATACTCAGAGATGAAGTCCAATCGAATACAGGTGCCAGTGTTTATGTGAACTTGTAAAAACGGGATCTGTACCTCTTCTCCCGATAGTGAAAGTTGGTGAAATAGTCTCAATGCCCTCTGTATGTCTACTGTTCACCCACTGTGTAAGCAGAACTTTCTTTAACTGCCTTAGCTTACTCATCCATAAGATGGAGGCAGTCAAACCTAGGTGATAGTTGATGGAAATCTGTATTCGTAAAAGGAATCTGAACTCTTCAGAAGAAAGGTGGTCCAAAAATCAATGTTATTAATCATCAGAAACAGATATTGTCCTGTTCTTTAACATGAGCTGTTAAAGACCACGAGGCCACAATGAATGTGACTTAGAGAAGAGAGAAAATGATCATTGTCCTTGGTGTATTTGAATAAAAGAGGAGCAAAGCCTATCCCTTCTGGGTTGCTGTGAAAGTCTGTTTTCCTCTGAACTGTGGGTCCTTGGCAGGCAAGAGCCTGTAGATATGTGGGATGGCGTGCATCCAGTGCAGCAAGCTGGTACAGCCACTCTCCCCAGAGACAAAAATGGAGGCAGAGGGGCAAGGAAACCCACTGAAGCCTCCGAGTCCACCCAGAAGTCAGCATATACTGTTGACTCCTGGCTCAGAGTCAGGCTCCCATCCCTGAGTTCAGTGGCCATAAATAGTCAGGAGCTAAGCTATTTCCATGAGGCACTAAACCAATTCTGTTGCTTTTCTTGGCGAGATCGGGCCAATTAAGTTGATTGGAAGAGGTCACTGCTGATGGGTCTCACATTCCCCTGGCGGGACAGGCCAGCAGAGTCTAATTACATAACATTTCCCATCTCTGCAATTCCACTCCCAGATGTATCAGATGTTCAGGCCTCTCTTCTTCCCCTCCATTCAGGACGACTAATTGAGCAGGCAGCTTCTGCTCCAGGCTTCTCCAGACCTTTTCTTGAATAGTTATTCCCATCCCAACTGAAGGGAATGTAAATCCACATGTTGGCTGAAGTGAGAGAGGGGAGACAGGCCGGCACTGAAGATCTTTAAAACCCACCAATGGGCTTCAAGACTCACCAGCTGCTCTTTTACTCTTTAATGAGGCAGGCAGTTTCTAGCGGTGGGTTGAACTAATGACCGTTGCTAGGGTTTTAGATTTAGTTTTATTTAAAATTGAGTTTGTTGGAGAAGGACCAAATCTTCTACTGGAGACAAGCCTAAGCCCACTGTGGTGCTGCTGATAAGGTCTGTGGATGTAGTTTGTGCGTGGACAGGCATGTGCAGAGTGAAAGGAGAACATGGGATATGTGTATGTGAGCTGGGGACACCTGAGCACAAGAGTGGCCCTATGAATGCAGGAGGCATTCATAGGGAGGGAATGGCATGGGTGGCAGGTAGATGGTGCCTAGCTCAGATTGAACTGTTATCATATTTCTTCTTACAGAAGGGACAGCTTGTGGAAAAAGTTAGAAACAACTTCCTTCAGCTCATTTGTACAGAGGGATGGAGGATGTATGAACTTTTAAGAAATAGGAGGCCAGTGTACATAGTACCTCACTCTTGCCTGGACAGATTTCTATTAAGATCAAGGTTGGACAAAGGAAACCTTTCAGAGGACTCACTTTAAAACCAGTGAAAGCACATGTAGGTGGCCAAAGATTTAAAGTATTTTTTGTTATTGTTGATAGTTTTCCATAACTCAGCCTTTTAGTCCAGAATACCAAGAGGCTAGAGAGTACATGGTCGTCAGAATGCTTTGGCTGTTTCCTGTTCTCATCTGTGTCCTGGTCCTTTTCAACTGATCTTAACTGTGAGCCACCAGAGGCCATCTGTGTCTCTGGACATCCTCACAGGATAAACCTCTGACAATAACTGGTTGAGCTGGAGAAGAGAAGAACAGATTTCGAAGTGAAATTGGGTGGGGGCTGTTGTTGTTGATCACTTTTTAGTAGCATCTCCAGAGAAGACATTTGTTGAGCCCCACATCTTTTATGGGTTTGTTCAGTAAGGGATCTTTGAAAGGAGGAAAGTTCTTGCTCATTTAAGGCCAGAGCTGTAAGTAGCTTGTTGACCTCAAAAGATGCCAGGCCAAGGTGACCTTAAGCAGCACGGGGCAGCAGAAAACCTGCTGACTTGGAAGTGGGAGACCAGGTTTGGAATTAAGCTCCGTCACTAATCAGCTGCTGTGTTATCCTGGATGTTCTCTCTCCAGCCCTTGGTTTACCCATCTGTAAATGAAGGGCTTGAATTAGAAGATCTCAAAGTCCCATTCCAACTCTACCACCCTAGGATTCTACAGTAGTACTACCCTTCTGCTCAATCAGTGCTAGTAGGTCTGACTTGAGGTACATCTTGGCACACCCTAAATGAGCTCCTGTTTATATCTTTGGGGAATGGCTGACTCAAAGGCAGAAAGTCATGCAAAGAATATGCCATAGTGTTTTGTTTTGGCCAAGAATGTTCACAAAGTTGGCTTAGCCTGCACAGTGTATACAGAGCTGGAAGAGGTTGTGTTTGGCTTTCTGGTAGGCCTGATGCTAATTAATCATCTAGCTTCCATGTGAATTCCTCTTAGCGTTAGTATTTCTGACTAAGATAAGGACCCAACTTTAAGATGATTGACGATGATGATAATTGTAATTAATATTTGAGTCCTTACTGAGTGTCAGACATGATTACAAATAGTGTGTGGCATTATCTCAATGCCCAGAATAATCTCATTTACAGGTGAGGAGACTGAGGTTACATGAGGTTAAGGGATATGCTTACAGTGATGCAACTAGGTATTGGTGTGCTAGCTTTCTGTCCTGAAGCCTGTGGCCATCCCAAGTCCATCACCTGCCAGTCAGATTCTGTTTTCTACATTCTGTGGTGTCATCCAGATGGGAGATTGTTTGATAGCCCTCAGCAAAGTCTATCACCCCACAGGGAAGCCTGCTCCACTGGAGGGTTCATTTTCACTTGCAAGACAAATGTTGAGGTTTTTTAGCCACCTGCTGGCAAGCGTGTGTGTCAGATCTGTCTTAGCTCCCATTGAACAGCCTCCCACCCCTCATACTTCCATTCTGTTGACAAGGGAATCTGCCCTTCCAGAATGGGGGTATTGATTTAAGCCACAATTGCCTTCTTGTAAACTCTATAAGATTGGAGCTGGACATCTGGTTTTGATCCACACACCCACAAGAGGTGGTAGGTCCCAGCATTCTTGAGTACTGCAATGAGGATTGCACAGAATCAAAGTAAAAGAAAATCTGAATGGAGACCATGAAGGCTTTCAGAATTTGGAAAATGGGATAGGCTAGGGAATTCCCTACATTTATACTGTGGCCAATGTGAATATAGATTTTTTTTTTTCTGAGAGATTGGGGTCAGGGGGTGCTGCTAAGGACTGGGGTCCCCAGGCTCCTTTTGGAGAAGTTCTAGTGTCCTCCAGTTCTGGAACTTGCCTGCTGCAAGCCCTCCCCTGGGTAGTACCACACGTAGAGCTGCCAGAGGGGTGCTTAGAGTGCATTTTGCCCTCTCTGAAGGCTGTGACTGAAGACTATTGTTCTTCTTTCTCCCTCGGCTGATTTCCACACCACAACTACCACATTCTCATCCTCAAGGCAATTAATAAGAATGACTTCGTTCTGTTGCTTAAAGGGAATGCAATATGCTAATAAATGTACAACACTAACCAAATGCTGGTGAGGTTGTAGGTGCTTCAAAACTATGTGTTAACTTGGTTTAAAACAACTTTTCATTTGTAGGGTGACTTAGCCCTTCTATTATGATCTTTTTTGTGATAGCCAGGTCCTTGAAATATACTGCCTCCCTCCCTCTGTTTCTAGGTCTAAGGCCCTGGCATTTAAAAATATCTTCCCCCTCTGGTTCCAAATGATCCCTTAGGGAATATGTTTCAAGTTCTCAGTCTGGGATTATTTCTACCCTGTGTCTAGCAGACCTAGTCCCGATTGTTCACAGGACATGCCCCTGCTTCCACAGGGTTTAAGAGGGAAATGCCACTCTGGGAATCACCTGATTCCCAACAAGTGTGTCCTGTGATGGGGAAGGAGCCCATCTGTCCTGCTACCCAGCTTGCTGTACTTCTCTTTGCAAAGGACTCAAACTAGCTGTGTGACCTGGAGCAAGTCACTCTCCCTTCATGGGCCTCTGTTTGCTCTTCTGGAAAAGGAGGGGCTTGGATTCATTAGAAGGTCAAAAGGACCCTGCCAGTTGTGACAACCCACATATTCCATGATCCTGCTGGTCCCTGAGCCTCATTGTGGCCCAAGCCTGGGATTTCCAGGTATCCCTGCTGGCCTGGAGAACTTCCATGCAGAAATGTGCAGGGGAGGAGGAGGAAATTAAGTTATGTGGTGCCAGATAAGTTATTGAACATATGGATGAGTGTGTGTTTATAACGTGCTGAAGAAGCAAGCTTGCCAGATTTGTGGCAGATTTTGGATTGGAAGTTGGAGCCTAGGGAAAGGTTTATGTGGGATAAAATTGTCTGTGGGTAGCTGAATTCAGTAATCTAAATCAAAAAGATCACGAACTATGAGCAAGGAGACCAGACTCCACCCCTAACTCTTCCAGAGACTGACTGTGCATTGGGGGAAGTCCCCAAACCACACCAGGTTTCACTTTCCTCGTGTGTTAAGTGAGAGAGTTAAGGGCTACTGGCTTTGGTGATCCCTAAAGTCTTTCCTGCCTCATCATTTATTGTGGGAATCGAGGATTAATAGAAAAACCTGGATGGATGGCTCCATAAGGGGATATGGCTTAAATGTAGAGGGAAATGTCCTTTGATTGCAAAACTATTCTAGTGGCAGGAATATATGTCTATTCTTGAATTTGAGATGGTGTTGGAGGATGTACACTCTGTGTGTACATTGTTTTAGAATGCTCTCCTCTCCATCTCCACCAAGAATATGGAAATCATCCTTCACCATTACCTTCCCTGGGCAACTTCCCTCCCTTCCTCAGAGAGCCTGGGGCTCCTTCCCCAGACATCACATGTTCTACCACTTAAAAGCTTGAGTTTTATTCCCATTTCTATCTTCTTACTAAAATATGAGCTCTGCAAAGAAAGGGATCTGGTCTTTTCATCTTGTGTCCCCCAATACCTTGAACAGTGTCTTCTACAGAAATGAGTTAGGAGAATGAATGCATGGTGAGTTATAGTGAGTTCTGATTGTGCAGGGGTAAGGGTCTGGGTTCAGAGAGGTCATGCACTGGCCAAGGGTCCAGAGCCGTGTTCTCTGTGTCTCCATTTGGCCTGTCCAGGCCTGAGGTCATGAAGCCTGCTCACCAGGAAAGACTATTCTTTTTCTCTTTGGAGACCCCTCTGCCCCATGGCTTAGTCTGCTTAGCTCTTCTGCAAATTTGGGATCTTGGTCACAGGGGATTGGGTGTCATTGCACATGAATTAAGGTGATTGATGTTTAAACACTTGAAAAGCATATGTTGGAAGATTATCCAGTAAGCATTCTGCTGGTAGCTAAGTCTAGGCCTGTGCTAGATGTTAGAGAAGATGCAAGTTGGATGCTACAGCTCTGATTCTGATTTGATGAGGGAGATAGATGGCTTACATCAGTGTGATCCAAGGAGGGGCAACATGGGCATGAAATGTCAATTGCAGGGGTCTCAGTTGAAGCATTGTTTTTAGTGTGAATGATGGAGGAGAATCTTCTTGGTCAGGAAGAGTCCAAGGGTTTGTTAACAGTCTTGACTTGGGCAGGACAGTGGTTTTCCTGTCATTAATTTCCAAATGTCAAACCAAGTCTCTGAGTCTCTCAGAGCCCATTGTGATATGTGCCCCCTTGTTCTTCATGGGGAGAGCTGGGTAGGGTGCATGTTGTCCAGGTGATGGGGCTTGGATGTGTAAGTGTGTGTGCTCACAGGTATGATTTTCTGGAGGACCCTGCTCATGGCTGAGGTCTACACAAGCAGGAAGGTGGATCTGCCTGAGCACCTAAGCTCATTGTTTCTCTCTGCTGCCTGGATGCATAGTGTCTCTGTGACCATTTCTGACATGAGGACAGACTGCCATCTACTGTCCACTTCTGTCCTCTGAGTCCCTCCTGCTTTGTGAGCTCCTCAGCATTTTTTTCACATCCTGTTTTTAATTGGTCCAGATACCAGTAGAAATGGAATTGACATCAGGTTCTTATTTACTGATTTCTTTGGAATTTAGAAAGGAGCCTTTAAAAAAACATAACACATCTGTTAGATGTTTTTCTTGTCTGCTTAACAAAAGTGTTATTTTAAGGGAGCCTCCTGTCTTTCTTGATTCTTCTGAACCACCATGAGAGGTCCCACGTGGGAATACCAAGAGGTGAAAGGCACGGCTCTACCTTCATGAGCCTTGCACTCTACCTGGGAGCTCAGGACAGACTTGCAGAGAAATAGACAATAGGATGGGGCAGGATGTGTTTGGTAGATGGCAGGGACCACAGAGGCTCTGGAAGTTTGGAGGAAGGAGGAGTTCTTACAGGCTGAGGTGATTGGGAAAGACAAGTGTGGGCAATTTTTTAAAGCTTTTTTTTAAAATCGATTTTGAAAGAGAGATGAAGGGAGAGGGAGAGAGAAACATTGATATGAGAGCACAAGATCCATTTGTTACCTCCTGAACATCTCCTACCTGGGATCAAGCCTGTTACCTGACCTGAAATTGAACCAGTAACCTTTTGGTGCACATGAGGACAGGCAGCCAACTGAGCCACACCAGCCAGGGCCACTGTGGCAGTTTTTAGCAACCCCAGGGTTTGGTGAGAGTCTCCTGTTAGAGCTGCCTGATGTGATAGAACAGGCTCTGCCCTGGGAGTTCAGGGACCTAGAAGGCCTTAGGTCCACTGACCCCGTTATTGGGGCTGTGAGCTTGTTGTCTGAGGGTGCTCCCATCCCTGCCCCTACATTAGGTACCACAGTTGCACGCAGTAGGAGGTGGCTCTTGGTTTCCAGCTTGTCCAGGAGCAGTAGAGCCAGAGACCCAGTGGGTCCCATGCAGGAAAGGGCACTCAGGTGTGGTGCTATCCTAACCCCCAAGCACAGTGGGAGAGTCTTTCCCAGAGGAATCTCAGGTGCTATACAAATCTGAGGGGGTGAGTGACTTCAGGAGTGGTCTGCCAGGCTACTTCTCTCCACACCTCCCCTGAACCTTCCTTCCAAAACACATCTGTATCGTACTTGAGTCAAAGATAACTCCCCCAAAAGAAACAGCAGTAGTGTTGGTCATAGCCCAAGTGTAAGATTCCTTCACATTAGAATTTGTTTAACCACTCATTGCTTTTATGGAGTTTTTTTATGTATCTGAGACTTTTTGATGGTTGTGGAATAAAGTGGGAAAAACGGTTTCATAACTCACTCTCATATATTTTTTCTTTCTCTTAGCACTTAAATGATCACCAGGGAAATCTTCAATGTGCTTATTTCACGTTCTCTCTCTCTCTCTCTCTCTCTCTCTCTCTCTCTCTCTCTCTCAGAGAGATTTTTAGATTGTGGTCTATTAGCAAGTCTAGAAAATCAAGTTGAGCTTGGCTTGGGTTACTGGTAGAGAGACCTCAGCTTGTCACTATAATCCTCTGACATTTCCCTTTTACTTTTTGGCTCTTGTATGAATTGGCAATATATCTTCCCAGTTCCCCCTCCAGTGTTTACATCTTGTTTAGGGGCTGCTGTATAAAATTACTGTCTGTCTGCCACAAGTCTCCTCAAGTCTTTGAAGGACCACTTGACAGAGGCACAGTCAAGGATAGAGCTAGTAGAGAAGGTCTGCTTTATAACTAAGAGGGGGAAAATGTGTTAAGGGGTCAGTGAAGGGCTTCAGGGTTTTTTCACGTGCTTTCCTGTGGCATAGTGCTGTCTGGGGCTCTTGTCCAATAAGAGAGAGTGAGCAGGAGCTGGGATAGAGACAGAAAAGGAAATTCTCCTAAAAGCAGCCAATGTGGAGGGAGACCATCTGTTCTGAGTAATGAGTGTGGTGCCAAACAACCCCAAGAAATACCTGGGAAGTGTTCCGATGGCCTGTGTGTGATTTGTAGTCAACAGTGAAAGTAGGAGGAGATGGGAGAAGAGAGTTTCAGGTGAGGAAGCAGATGGAGAGAGGCCATGAGGTGAGGAAAACAGGACTAACAGAACTAAAAGAAGTCCAGGTATGTTTTGCACAGAGACAGTCATGAGATAATGTGTGCGTTGAGGTGGGGAGGAGGCAGGAGTCAATGGTGGATTACTCTTTATCCCATGGGTGATGGGGAGCTATTGAAGATTTGGAATTGACATGGGGGAGGGCACAATCAGGCTTTTGTTTGAAAAAGGATCACTCTGGCTGCAATGTGGAAGATGGCTCTTAGTAAATATAGTTGTTCAATGAAAGAATGACTGTTGGTTGGATGGATGGAAGAATGAATGAGTGAACAAATGAGTGAAATGTAGAAGGGGAGAATCAAGCCGGACTTTATCACTGATTACTCTGATCAGTGCGGGCTCCTGGGGATGGTAAACCAGCCTTGGAGGATGAGGTAGCGGGTAGGTAAATTGATTATAAGCTCTAGTTGTAGGAAACATGGACTAAAATAGTATCTGAATGCTGAGAGTTTAGGGTGGTTGGCAGGGGGCATCTCACAACCTTTTCCTTCTTCTTTGCATTTCCATCCTTATTTGATTTCATTCAAGATACAAAAAAACAATGAAAGGGGCTTTGGAGTTGAGCCCCAGAAAGTCTGAAACTGACAGTGACTTGCCCCAGAGGGTACTGCTTGCATTTCAGACCCTTTCAAAGGCTCAAAGTGGAATGTGGACAGATGCAAAGCTTTCTGGAGCATCTAAGGGGGACCCAGATCACTGGATATCAGCTGATTCCTATAGGTTGTGTGTATATGAACACACATGCACATGTGAGTTTCAAAGTCTCCCAAAATTACCAAATTCCACAGAACTTCTTTTGCCAGTAGTGGATCTATATAGAGTTACCTGCAAGGTTGCATTGCTTAGCATCTACTAGTATAAGGAGAGTGAGTATGGCAGTG
Organism: Myotis daubentonii; assembly: GCF_963259705.1. Lineage (NCBI taxonomy): Eukaryota > Metazoa > Chordata > Mammalia > Chiroptera > Vespertilionidae > Myotis > Myotis daubentonii. The sequence goes on from NC_081841.1 coordinate 20,894,192, forward strand.
ACCCAGACAGATAGATACCTGACATGCCATCCAGCAACTTGGGATGTGGGAATATAAAAGCTCCCCTTGGTAAAGCCAAAGGGAGACAAAAAGAACCTCTAGTGCAGCCGTGGGCAGACTACGGCCTGCGGGCCGTAATCGGCCCGTTTGAAATGAATAAAACTAAAAATAAAAAGACCGTACCCTTTTATGTAATGATGTTTACTTTGAATTTATATTAGTTCACACAAACACTCCATCCATGCTTTTGTTCCGGCCCTCCGGTCCAGTTTAAGAACCCATTGTGGCCCTCGAGTCAAAAAGTTTGCCCACCCCTGCAATGTCATCTCAAAGGTCTTAGCTCCACAAAGACCGTCCCATGTTCTTACTGTTCTGATCTTACCTTGCACTTTGAAATCTTTTCACTTTGGCCAAAAAAGCTGAATATCTAGGGTTGGGACAGAGGCATCTGTATTTTTTAAAACACCATGTAAATTCCAGTATGAAGCCAACATTGAGAACCACTTACAGTAGTATCTCTGAGCCCTGTTTTGCCCTCTGCTACTTACTCCTGGCATTTGCCCCTCCTGGGTGTGCTCTTGAGAACTCCCCATTTAGTTAAGAGTGTTTGGCTCATTTGGGCTAAATTCTCTTACTCCTATCCATCCAACATTTGCCTCCAAAAGTGGAGACCAGGAGGGCAGATCACAGGTGCTCAGAGGATTCTGAAGTGCCCATGCCCACTCCCATCTACTGAAGGGGGTATTGCAGGTACATGGTAGGGAGCAGGGGAGAGATGGGAACATAGACCAGCATTCCCAGGGCATTAATGCAAGTACTTTTATATATGTCTTCTCATTAATTCTCCCCCCCCCGCCCCCGGCCCTCAGCGGTAGATATATCAGGCTGGAGGGCACGGTCGCCACAATGCATTCAGAATGCAGAATGGTTTGCATTCTCTAAAAGATCAGTTTCCCTGGGAATATGCATATCGGTCAGAGCCCCTCCTCTAGGCTTAACCATGGACCAAGGCTGCTGCTCTCTGGGAAATTGAGCACCTCTCTTCCCTTTCTGTTCTGTAGGATCAGCCTAAGCACCAGTCTTGGGACAGTTCTTCCAAAAGGATGTGCTTTAACCAAGGGGCCGCCAGGTCAAGAAAGCAGTTGTTCTCTTTCCATTTTCCTGTTGGGGGTCAGGACTTGCAGGAGGGCTGTGGAGTGGAAGGTCAGAGACGGAAGCTAAAAATCAAGGCCTGAAGAAATTAGTAAGGTCTGAAAAAGTTACGTTTCCAAGCACATAGTCCCGAATTGTGAAGTGGACCATGTGGAATCATTGCAACCCCTAGGTTTCTCATTGACTGAAAGATATTTCTGTGTATGCTGTCAGGCAGGCTGGGTCCGGATTGTCTCACACCTATTGCTGACTGTGTGCTTCCGTAAGCACTTTGGATCTGGGATCCTCCAGACTGCTGAGTGGCCTACGTGTAGTTCAGGAACTATCATGTGGTGGAGTGAGCCACACTGACCAGATGTGAGGGTGGTGGTTCCAGGGAGGAGGCTGGACCGTGGTGCAGCCATCATCTGCAGCAATGGGCAGTGAGATGGGGACAGTCCTCCTTCCGCACAAAGCACTGATAGAGGATTACATGTCACTGACAGAGAGAAGCCCTGCAAAGAGCAATGGGAACAAAAAACCCCACAGGGCTCTCTCTGCTCTCTCTGTATATCATGTGGATGGCACTGAAGTCATTCTTGGCAATGTGTAGCGCCACCATCCAGCCCTCTCTCCCAGTTACTCTCCCCTTCTCCCCCCAGATCCTAAGTATAGTCACCTTTAGCAGTGGCTTTTTTAAAAAAAAAAATCAAGGAACAGTATGTTTTAAGGAGAGGGGTGAGATATGAGCTGAAGCATTTATATCTAGACTCTGAGCAATTTATTTTGTTTTCCAAAGTCTACTAAAAAAAAATGAGCCCATAAGGGATCATAAACTGAACAGAAAGTTGACCATAGTATTGAGGAACATTAGCTACATTGACTGTAAGAGGAGTTAAGGGTGATCTTCCCCTATAGGATCCCAAAGGGGAGTTTAAGGAGAAAGTGCTCCTCAGACTATTTCTGCCTTAGAGCTAATGGTGAAGGAATGTAAACCTCATTACAGGGAAGGAAACTGAGAACTAACATTTAAGTAAGAGGACCCAGGTTCTATTTCCACTTCTGTCAATCACTAATGGTCACAACCTCTGGGAGCCTCGTTCCCTCTTTTGTAAACTGGGATAATAAACCCTAACTACTTACCATAACTCTTGTGGTGTTTTAGATGAGCTCATGCCTAGGGAAGTGTTTTGCAAGCTGTAAATTACTTTACAAGTATATGTACTGGTTTAAACTGGTATAAACAGTTGGGTTGAAACAATGTGAATAGCACATTGCTCTGTTTGGGAGATGGCTCTTCTCCAAGCTAGCTCACTTAGCACAGGGCCAGGAACATGTTCCTTAACAAGACACTGCTGACACCTGGGTGCTCCTGCCACATTGAGGGTCTGGGAGGTAGCTGTCAGGTGGCAGCCATAAGAAATGGGAAGAAGTGTTACAGCTCTGGCTTGAAAGAATCAATGTATTCCTTTACTGTTTTCTGATGATGTCATCCGGGTGTAAGCTCAGGCTACTGCCATTTGTGAGGGGCAGCTCATGGGACAGAATGTGGAGAGTGGACATGCACAGGACAGTAAAAATGTTGTGCAGGAAAGTTGAGTATGTGTCACCCCCCTCCCCTTCTGTGAGGCTGGCCACTGAGTTTGTCTCCAGCTATTTATTCTTGTTGAGTTCTTTCTGCAGTTATAACCATCTCTGTAAAACAGAATCCCCCCCACCCCCGCTTCCAGCACCATCATGGGTCTGGTTGCAGATCTCAAAGATGACCTTTCCTACTGCAGTTGGCACCATATTTTTGGTTGATTGTCTTATCATTGTGAAAATCCCCATGAAACATCTCTATTCTCATTCTGTGGATGCAGCACCTTATGTCTTTGAGATCATGAAATATTCGAAGTCTGTTTCTGAGTACTCTTTGGTTCCTTGCATTTGAGTTTTTCTGGTGGTAGATAATTGCCTTTTGTTTTCTTTTTAAAAAAATATATTTTTCTTGATTTCAGGGAGGAAGGGAGAGGGAGACAGAGATAGAAACATCAATAGTGAGAGAGAATCATTATCGGCTGTCTCTTGCACACCCCCTACTGGGGATTGAGCCCACAACCCAGGCAGGTGCCCTGACCAGGAATTGAACTGTGACCTCCTGGTTCATAGGTCAATGCTCAACCACTGAGCCACGCCAGCTGGGTGCCATTTCTTTTCATGGTGCTGGCTTTCCTCGTATGGGTGGTCGGTTATTCTTGTTGTCAAGTTATCTTTTGTGGCAGATTCTCCTGGATTACTTATATGTGGCCTCTGGGCTTGGCTTCAACTTCCTAAATCGTCTGTGGTTTCTTGAATGTTTACCTTCTTTTAAGGATTCCTTACAGCTTCTGAACACTGAAAGTCCCGTGTCTTGTTTTCAAGCCAAGGCAGCTATAAATCTATGTTGAATGTATTTTTGTTGCGTATATGGTTTGATGTGTGAGGAGGATTGCAGTGGGTACTTGGTCTGCCATCTTGGAATGGGTGTCTCTTCCAAGTTCCGAAGAATGCTTTGGTCACATGAAACATTGAAGCATATCACTACTGTGAAGATAATGGTGATAAAAGCTAGCACAGGGCCTGCCCCATAGCAGGGGCTTATTTTAGGTAGACAAAGCTGTTTTGTTATCTGTATATTATTGTGATTAAACAGAGAGCATCAGCCTGATTTGAAATCCCATCTCCATTTCTTCTTGCCTAGGAGACCTTGACAATTCAGTTAGTTTCCTCAAATATAAAAGGATGACATTGCATTGTTAGAAGGATCAATAAGGCACAGTATGTAACTCAGTCTGGAACATGGTCACGGTTCAATAAGTGTTAACTATTACTATCATGACATTATTATTTTGAATATCAGTAACCTCCAGGGGGGAAAATAGCTACAGTCCCATCTCAGGGAATCCAAGAGCAGGGACTGCAGCCAGGCTTCATGAGAGACCAAGGAGCCTGGAGGCTGTTCGTTCTCTGTCTGCAGAACGACGTGGCTCTGCGCTCTGTGCGTGGTGTGCCACTCTCCTCTCTCCCCTTCTAGGCCTACCAACTGACTGTCCTGGGGCCCCAGATCCAAATTCTGTAGAGATTCTTATTAGCCCAACCTGAGTCAGAGGTTCACACCAGTTCATTAGCTGTAGACCAGGGAGCGGGCCGTGTCATGTGGAACGTAAATAACTTCAGAGGCCCAACCTTTCCACAAAAGTGTGTTGTTCAGAGTGCAGGCCTGAGACTGAGCCCTTATCCCTGAGTTATCCACTAAAATGATCTCTACATCACGTCAGAACTGAAAACAGCTATTGGACATGTGAGCATGCTCAGGTGAGCTTCAATAGAGGCAGTCTGAAGAAGTCATTCTCTTCTGAGCTGCTCACTGCCCTGTGCTAAACTGTAGGGCCAAGCCTCTCCTTAGGAGCTTTTGCTCCAGAGAGGAAAGAAGCAGTCAACAAAACGCAGATGAATATGGGTGACAACTAAACAGACCACATGGAGCATCCAGTTCGGAAAAGGACAGGTTGATGCGTCCGTCCCTACAGGACTAGTTCTTGCTGAGCCTCAGGCCATGTTCAGGTCCACCTGGTCTTTATCTGTGGGTAGCCATTCAATCAGGGCCTTTCCTGGAGTAGACAGACATGAAATGAATTGTGCATGTAGTTTAGGAAGGCTTAGTGAGGCTTGAAAGGGTGGGCCCTCCAACCACCCTCACACGTGCCATGTGGCCTTCCCATCTGCAGGCCACTGCTCAGTTTCTTTTCCCAAGTACAGAGTTTAGTCTTTTCTCTGTGAAGCTTCCCATGGGCTCTGCCCCTTCAGTTCAGAAAGTGCAGATCCTCAGTGTACACACACAGTTCCAAATTTGTGTGAGCTTTGCCCTGTTAATTCCCTACATTTTTCAAGCTGAATGCAAGATTAAACAATGACGGCCTTAGGCATATCCAAGATGGCAAGAATTCAGATCCTTAAATCCTCAGCAATTAGATAAGCAGTTTGTGATCCAGGAGGAGGGTTTTAGTGTGGTAATTTTTTTTAATGATTTGTTCAGGATTTGTTGGCTTATTTATTTGCATATGGGATCACCACACAGGGATCACACTGTGCTAGATGCCTTATGTGCACATTCCCAATACCCATAGTAACTCAAGAAGACAGACCAATTTGGCCCATTTTGCAGATTCAAAAACTAAGACTCAGAGCTGTTAAGCCGCTTGTCCAACAGAGCCTTTAGCACAAGCTAGATCTCTCCTGTGCTGCCCATTGACACTGCATCACCTCTCTTCAGTATAGTTGTCTGTGTCTGTCTGTCTAGATTCCATTCATCCCTCCTTTAAGTGAAGCTTTTCTGTAAGAAATACAGTGTCATTAGTGAAATTCTCCTCCTCTTGGGGCCTTTTATTGAATTGTTAGATTAATTTTTGAGTTAACTTCCAAATGTCTCAAAGCCATCGTCCGCTTTTCACTCTTCTCTTTGTTTTCTACATTAGCTGGGATTTTGGTTGACAAACAATTTTGCTCTTATGGAAGAAAAGATTAAATACAACTAATACCGCCTAAAACTTGTATATTTGAAGAATGCACCAAGTATAATCAGGCTCCTTGAACGTGACTTATTTGTCCTCCCACAACACAGTCTGCCTGCCTCACATTTTATAACTGAGTATTCTGCCTCCATGAGGTTTCCCACAACCGTACTTTTGTTCCTGTTATTCCCAAAGCTTAGAACCTGTCTCCTGATTTTGTTTGCCTGGCTGACTATTACAGGTGCTCATGCAGGAAGCCTTTCCTAAGGCCCCAAACATCTCTGGTTTATTATTGCATTGCGTATGCTCATGTCTGTCTCCTCTGAGAGTCTGTAGACTCTTTGCGGGTAAGGCCCTATTCTAATTATCTTTATATCCATCAGGACTTAATGTGGTGTTCAAAAAAATGTTGGTTACACTAAACTGAACTCCAGGCAAACCTACAGCAGCACAAGGGATTCCAAAATTTGGCAAGATTCTTTCCAACATTGATATATCTTTGTGGGAAGCTTTGTGGTTGCCTTTAAAAGCCTTTTTTTGGTCCATGGGAAATTCATCTAGATAACTTTAAAAAGCAGCTGACTGCTTACTGGCCAGTGCTATGAAGTCTTGTCTTTTGATCTCTAAGAATTTCTTTTGGCATTAATTGACATCAGGGATAACTCTGCTGGCAGGTGATTCTTATATCAGTACCAGAAAGATCCTTCTATCCAGAAATACTTAGTAAGCTCCTGTGATGTGCTTGGCACTGTTCCAGGTACTATAGCTAGAGCTGTGAACAAGAAAAATTAACTCTCTGTCCTCATGGAGCTTACATTCCAGCAGAGACATCTGTAGATGCAGAAGCAAACAAGCATATGATAGATAAATAAATGGAATTCTACCATGGGGATCAGTGCCATGATGGAAAATAAAACAAAGTGATGTGATAGACCACGGGGGAGGGTATTTTATTTTATTTTTTAAATTTTGTTTTATTGCTTAAAGTATTACAAAGAGTATTACATATGTCTCCTTTTTTATCCATGGGGGAGGGTATTTTAGATTGGCATGTTCAAGACCCAGCAGGAAGTTTTGTGTGGCTGGGGTCAGAGAGTGAGAGCAGCTGGCCAGCTCAATTGTGTAGGATCTCACAATTGAGAAAAGAAGGACTTATCTCACAGAATTTATTTGTGTGATGGTTTGAGGTGTGTGATAATAATAAACTCAAAATGGATAAAGGACTTAAATGTAAGGTTTCCCCATGCCTCCTCCAAATATTTTGGGAAGCCAGAGTCCCTCCCCACTCACCCATGCACACATATACATACATACAAGTATGATGGGAGCTATAGGAGGGTTCGAACCAGGGAATGTTGTCACTTGGTAGACATATTTTAAAGGTCCCTCTGCCTGCTTTGTGGGGGACAGTGAGACAAATCAAATGCCAATACAGTGGGCAATAGAGAGTGGTCTGGATTCGGTGGTCACTAGGGAGGCGTGAAGAAGCAGGAGGATTTGGGGCCTGTTTTGGAAGTAGGGCTGGAAGGACTTGCTGATGGACAAGTGATGGAGTGTAAGAGAAACAAGCTGTGATGAAGAAGGAGCAATCACAGTCCCAGAAGGAAGACACACCATTGTTCTTGTCAGGTTCCTAAGCCCCTGCCCCGAAAGAGCTTCTTTCCATGCTGAGCACTGCATCATTACCAGGAGCACAAGAGAAAGAAAACTAGAATGTTCACTGTGCTTCATGTATCTAATCTGAAAAATGAACTCTGCTCGGCGACCTAATGGGCATAAATTCTGGTTCTAAAAAAGCTGCTCATTCAGCAACTAGCTACCGAGTGCCTGATATGGTAAGGTATTGTGTCCTGTGCTGGTAGGGAATACAAAATGCGTTATTCCTCATCTCCAAGAACTTATTTCCAAGGAAATAAGACATCTCCAGCTAAAAAAAAAAAAGTTCAAGATAGAAATGAGAGAGCCATGGGAAGGTTACACCCAGAGGGCAGCTGGAGTTCTAAAGGCTTCTGGTGGGTGATTGAGGAGACCCCTGGTCAGGCAAGAGAATTTCAGTGGGTAGATCTGGAGAGGCACAGAGGTGGGAGGAAGCATGGGTGTTTCAGGCTGGACCAGTGTGCCTGAAAGGGAGACAGTCTCTGCAGTGCAGCAGCTGAAGCTGGGTCTCAGCAGCTCCCCCCTCACCCCCCCCCCTCCCAGGGCATTGTGGTTTTGGGGAAAGAGCCTGTTGTATCCCCTCACGGCTTCTCTTCCCTTTTCCTGGTTTTGGTTTGCATTATTTCCCCCTAAGAGCGTTCTTTGAACTTTCTGGAAACTCCTCTTGGGGTCTTCTCATCTGTTCTTAGTTTAACACTATGGGGTTCTGCTTTGTAGGTTGTAGCCTTCCGGAAGTGTTTCTCCAAATTTGGTACTGGGTACGTGTTTTGCTGTTTTGTTGCCATCCCAGTCCCGGGAAAAGAAGGACTTATCTCGAGTGTGGGAGCTGGGCTTCAGAGAAAAGCCTAACACTTCCAACTCCCAAGTTTACAGAGCTCTGCCAAACCTGGATTTACAGAGAAGAGGAAAAGCACTAACAAGCTATACTCTTTGTCAAGTGCAAAGAAATCATTTAGCCCCTCTGAGGTCTGCCAAAAACAAGCTACTGGTCTGTGAAACCCCGGGATAATCCATCTGATTTAAGCCCCGCGCTTAGTTATTTAAATCATGGCTGCACATGCATTTATTTGCTGGCGTGTGCATGTACAAACACACACATCTATCTCTTTGTGCCCTTTGTCCAGCCTCTGACAATGTCTCTGCTCTCCAGGAGACTGGAGTCCAAGGCTGCTAAGACGTGACTTTGGGAAGCATGTCATTTATTTCCTTCTTCCTGTGGAGAGTCACTGGCCCAGTAGTTGGGGCGTGGAGAAGAGCCACTCTCATGTTCTCGGGCAGTGGTCGGGAAACTCATTAGTCAATAGAGCCAAACATCAACAGTACTTCTTCAAAATAGACTCACCCAGGCCGAAAACCGACTTCTGCGCATGGGCCACGAAGTTTCAATCGCACTGTACGTGTGCGCCCGCACGTGGTATTTTGTGGAAGAGCCACACTCAAGGGGCCAAAGAGCTGCATGTGGCTCGAGAGCCTCAGTTTGCCAACCACTGTTCTAGGGCATTAAGCCCAGGTGGGCATCTGCATTGTGGTCATTGATCTGGCTCCACCAGGCTTTGGGAGAACTCCATTTGTGTCTCGTGACTCCCCATGGCCCCGGAAATGCTTGGACTTAGAGCAGCAACAGACTGCCCTGCCTTTGCTCGGGGCCTCTGCCCTCTTTAGAGAGACTCGGGGGAGGAATTATAGCAGAGCAGCATGGACTCAGGTAAAACCCCGCAGGTCCTGTGCCTTTTGTTAATTTACATCTTGCAGTGGGAGAAACCAAATAACAGATATTATCTTTGTTAATTAATAGTGGAAGTGATCAGGGATTCTTCTAACTACTGCGGGGTTGGGTAAACCCCACAGTGAGAAAAATTTCGTTCTTTGTTTTAGTTATTAGGAAACTCAATACCATACTATGGGGTTTTTAGTTTAATTTTTCCACATGGTATCCCCATCCCACTCAGCCTCCTGAGCAGGATCCTTTGTTGATTCCCGATTAAATCAGCAGGTATAAGGAACATTTGTATAGTTCTTTGATCTAATCAGAAACATAAAACGTTTGTCTCCTTAATTTCAGTGTTATGGCTTTTCCTAGATTAAGATTAGGGCCAAAGAAGTACCATAGAGCTGATTGGGGCTACTTGGAGTCCTGCTTTCATGTCAGTGGACAGAGGATGGGACTGACAACTAAAGGTGACAGTTAAAGCTTTGGGGGTCCTTCCAGAAATAGTCATAACATGCAACATTTTTTCCTGATTACAAAATAAATACCTGCTCTGATGCATGTTCCTTTTAGAGAATTAGGAAAATGTTAAAAAGAATAAAGAGGATGCCACTTACCAGAAATCCCATCAACATTTTAGGGTATATCCCTTGAAGTTATTTTTCTCTGTGTGTGCATATTTATGTGCCCCTGTGTGTGTTTCCTTTTTTTCTTTTTAAATAAGGGAAATCATCATACTTTAAAACAATCTTTAATTGACATTTTCCTCTTAATACTGCATTGTATGTATTTTCCCATGTCTCTAACTGAACTTGCATAAGATGATACACTAGAGTCCATCATGCATGGTACTTTAACCATTTCATTACTGTAGCACATTTTCAATGTGGCCATTTTTTTTTCTGCTGCAGTTAACCAGCCTTTTATATATGTTTTTTATACATATATCTAATTTTTTAAGAAGGGATTTCTAAATGTTACCTTTCTGGGCATAAAGATGTTAACCTGTTGAAGAAAGGCAGTGATTTTTGAAAGGTTATCAGCTCTGAGCGGGGAATCAGAGTTGACAGTTATCCCAGGGCAGCAGAAGGGCTCATTGGCCAACTTTGGGGTCCCTCGCTTCCCCCTGCCTCGCAACCTACAGCCGCAATGAAGAACACTGTGGGTTCGGAGAAAGACTGTCACCTCCCCTTTGCTCCCTCAGCTTGATCTTCCAGGCCTATGTCCTTTTTTGATCTAATTTTTGGATTGTTCTCCTGTTGCCATCTGCCCCACACTACCCGCAACCATTCAGCGAGGGCACATTGCAGAGTGCAGTGGGAAGCAACTCGGGCGCAGGAGCCAGGCCAGTGTGGCTTTGAATCCCAGTTCCACCACTTACTAGTGAGGTGGCCTTCAGTAAGCTACTTTACACATCTGTCACCCTCAATTTCCTCATCTATAAAATGGGAAAAATCATCTAATGACCCAATTGGATTGTGCTAAGATTAAGTGATTGAATCCATATAGGATGCTTAATCCATGTAGAATGCCTGGCATGTAGGAAGCATGAAATAACTGGCAGTTTATTAAATGAACTTTAAGATGGATAAATCAGTAACAGAGTATTATTATTAATGTAGATTCATATTGTTTTGGCTTCCAAGGTCTTTTGCAAGGTATTAGCACTACGGTGTGTATGGGACTTACAACAAGACTTTTCTTCGAGTCCCCAGCACCAGCTCTCTCCTCCCTTTTAGTGTTTTCCTGTCCCTTTCTCTCCTTCCCTAGGACACTCACTATTTTACAGAGCGTGGGCTGTTCTCTGGCTTCCCAGTCTGACCAAACACACATGCTTCTCTTGCCCATTCCTCTCGGACTCTCCCTCCTTATCAGTTTATTTGTTCCTCGAAGGAGGGATTGGAGCCCGGCGGCAGCTTTTCTAGTTGGCTTTATTGGTGCTGCACTGTAACGCATGCTCTCTGTTACTTAGAAATCTCTTTGATCCATGCCTCAGTGTATTCTCTCAACAGATGTGTTGGGTAGTTGGAGGGTTTTCTTCACCCATTTACCCAGCCTCCTGTCCCTTCAAGCTCCCCACTTGTCTGGGGTATTTTCTCCAGCTGACCACAGGCCAGAGACATCTGTGCTGAAGGTCTCCTCTGCCCAGCAACACCAGGAATGGCATGGCCGCCAAGACTTTCTGGAGTGCCTGCTTAGGGGGAGGAGGGAGGAAGATGTTGGGGATTGTGCAGGTGACAGTTCAAACTTCTTAGACAAGTTCCAGGAGCTCTTTGGATGCATGGTATACATGGTGCAGCTTGTACTCTGTGACAACTTCCCATTGTCTGTTGTGAGGCCCTAGGGCAGTGATTCTCAACCTTCCTAATGCCATGACCCTTTAATACAGTTCCTCATGTTGTGGTGACCCCCAGTTTCATTGTTACAAATTGAACATAATTAAAGCATAGTGATTAATCACAAAAACAATATGTAATTATATATGTGTTTTCCGATGGTCTTAGGCGACCCCTGTGAAAGGGTCGTTCGACCCCCAAAGGGGTCGCGACCCACAGGTTGAGAACCGCTGCCCTAGGTAACCTAGGAGGACCACGAGAGTAGGTAAGTGTATGAGTTTCTCAGGGTTGCAGTAACAAAGCATCACAACCTGGGTGGCTTTAACAACAGGAATTTATTAACTCACCATTCAGGAGGCCAGAAGTCCTAAATCAAGGTGTCGGCAGGGCTAGGCTCTGTCTGAAGGTGCTCGGGAAGGAACTGTCTCATGCCTTTCTCTTAGCTTCTGGAAGCTTGAGCTGTTCCTTAGCTTGTAGGTGCATCACGTCAATCCTCCCTCTTCACATGGCATTCCTGCTGTGTGTTTTCACATTGTCTATCTCTGTGAATGTCTGGCTGTGTCTAAATTTCCCCAGTCATATTGGATTAGGCCCACCCTCATGACCTCATTTTAACTTGATTACCTCGGTAAAGATATTATTTCCAAAAAAGGTCACATTCTGAGGTACTGGAGGTTGGGACTTGAATATGTCTACTTTTGAGGGACACAAATGAACCCTTAACAGGAAGGAAAGACACTGAGGATCCATAACTTCACATGCACATGCTTTGTGTAAATATGCAACCAGTTCTTTTCAGGGTTAGGATGGATAGGGCAGGACCTTCAAGTGGGGTCTTTGTCTCAGCAAGAGTGATGGCCAAGGAGGAAGGTGTCTTGCTTTCCTTGTCTCCATCCAACCCTTTTTTTTCCATATGACTCCTGTCTCTCTCTTTCATCAATTTGGGAGTTTCTGAGAGCTGAATAGAGGAAGCAGCACAGCAGGAGCCCACCTGGTAGGGAACAGAGGAAAGTGCTGGAGGTCTGGGGAAGCAGAGGTGGAGGTAAGTGGGAAGGGGTTGAATGGTCAGGAAGAGACAGTGAGGGGAGCACCAGATAGGTGGAAAGACTGTGGAAGGTTGTTTGGCAGCCATGAATCCTTGTTCCAACCCCACCACTAGGCTGCATGCCTTCTCTGGCCCTCAGCTTTTCCATGGATGAGATTGGGAGGTGATGGTTGCTGCCTAGGATCCCCTTTCTGGCCAGAACACAGTTCTCAGAGCCTAATGTTTAGAGTAATGAATGCCCTTGGCCTGGGACCCCTGCAGAGGGCACAGTCCCTCTTCCTATGGAAACTTCTTCTGAGCAGGGCTGCACTCTCCACAGGGTCACCTAGCACCCATCTGGTGCCCTGCCTGTGCCTCTTTAAATGGCTCCACCTTCTCTCCCTCCTGACTCCTGTTTCTTTCCACATGTAAGCTTGCTACTCCTTTTCATGATCCCCATTATTCTTTGACTGCTCACATCTGTGTTTGATCCTTGTCAGCTCTGGGAGGCTGTGCCAAGCTTCTTGAACGCAGCCCGTGACTGCCTGGGCCATGTACTGGGAGTTAGCGGGGAGGCGAGAGGATAAGCCGGGCTGAGGACAGAGTGCCTGAGCCTGGCCTCCAGCTTTGACTCCAGAAGCGCTGCCCTACAGATTAAATGAATCTTTGAGCTGTTAGCTTGAAAATAAAAAGACATTTCAAAGTGAGAGGCAGCAAGCGTTTGAGATCAGAGGAATAGCTATTCGTGCAGCACTGATTCTGGCAGAAGCCCAGTGTTCTGATTAGGAGACAAAGACAAGGGGTGTTTATGAGAATGGGAAAGGGACCAATGACATCAATAGAAGGAAGGCATTTCTATTGGTGCAGTAACATAATATTGTGATGTTAATTCTAAACAATGTTTTTAATTCTCAGTCCAGTAGTTTTCAGTCTCGTAGTCGTAAAAACTGCTTTCTTGTTATCTTTGCAAACAGTTCCTCAGGACACAATGTCGGAAGGTTATTTTGCCCTGTTTTAACACTCCGAGGTTTGAGGTATAAGACAGGCCAGGCAGTTCCTCTGGGGTGGCAACTTTGGCTCCATTTTAAAGTGTCTCTGTTTATATTGTTGTTTAAGGGGCTACGTTCATCTGCTCACCTAGCCTCAATACCTCCCCACACCCAAACACACACATTGCCCCTATGTTGAAAAGAGCCCAAGCCCTGCTCATGCCATTGCATTTAGCCTGCCTACACCCCGGGTGGTGCGAGGCCAAGATCTGCACCCTGTTTATCCGGGTGATGGGGAAGGCCAGGTAGGGTAGGTGTGGCTCCTGGAGGTAGACTGCCTTGCTCAGGGGCACTCAGCTAAACTCCAGACACACTGCTGACTCAAAGACACTGCCTGCCATTGAGGGCACTGGCTCTGTCCATCCGTTTACAGAAGCCTCTTTTATTATGAACAGAAACAGTGAAGAATAACCAGGGAGGAGTGCCGGGAATGAAGGTCAGTGGTTAGAATCAGATAGTTCAGAGATTCTAGGAAAACGGGATCAGCTCTGGTGTGCTGTGGGTCATAGTGGCCTACCCCAGACTGGGTGAGCTTCAGTGCCGTGAAGGCCAGTAGAGAGAAAGGAGGGGTGTGATTCACTGCAGGGTAGGCAAGCTGTGTACTTAGGGATGACTTTTTCCTTCAAGTGTCCTAGGAGTTCCCGGTCACTGGGCAGGCCTCAGGAATATTGTCGTCAGTTGTTATTTTGCACTGGATGGTCCTTAGTGGTGCAAGATGCACTGCAAGTATTAAATAGCCTCCTTCCAGTTACCCTGACAACCAGGAGCGCCTCCACACATTTCCAAATGCCCTTTAGTAGGCCCAGTACCAGCCCTTTTTGAGACTCACATAGCCCAACATTGATTAAATGAGTGAAAAAACAATGAATGATAAACCTCCCTTTGTGAGTTTGCAATTTACTTCAGCTTCCTTTCCTCACTCCAGAAATGGACTGAACATGGGGGGCTGGAGGGCGGTTTCTGTCCCCTTCAACCCCAGGTGGAGCCATGCCAAGGTTATTTAATCCACCTTCCTGCTGTGGGGCTGGCTGCACCCACTTCCTCAGGCAGGGCCATTGCTGACTCTTCAGACCACTCTCTGGGCTGAGGTGGTCCTCCTTGTGTTTCTGGATGGCTTGTGAGCTCTGGGATCCCACCTCCCCCTCCACCCCTCCCCTTGGAGCAGCAACTCAGGGTCCTAGCTCTGGCATCAATCTGCTCCTTGTCAGACGATTGCAGGGGAGGCTTGTGTAAGATTCTCTCTCAGCAGCTCAGCAGAGATGGATGACGAGGACCAGGTTCCGTTTCTGAGCTCTGGTAGTTGCCAAGACTTTTACCAGGCTTCCTGGAACCTGCCTGTGCTTCCTTAGGTCTAGTGAGTAGGGCCAAGGTTCATCAGTCTCTGAATGGTTGCTCTGCTAGTAGCACTGGTGTGCTAAGTGTCCCACTGCTACCCGTCCAGGAGGGTCTCTGCCTGGGTTTGCTCACCTGCAAAAGGAGAAAATGATCATCTTGCTACTTTTGCTGCACAGGCAGAAAATTAGAAGAGAGAGAAAATATTTATGAAGTGCTTTGAAGTCCAGAGAGAACAGGACCTTTGTAAGTTCATGGCATATTAGGATTCAAGGAATGCAGGGTCAGAGGTTAGAAATTGATCTAGTCCCATCATGAGTGTCATTGCCAGGAAGTTCTGGGGAATCTGTAAGCTAGAGGCACCTGCTGTCCCTCTGCCACCCTGGGATGACTTCATTCCAGCTTCTACCTTGATTCTCTCCTCTTCACAACCAAACTTCCTTTCTGGAGACTCCGTTTCCACAATTTGTATTCAATGCTCAAACCTCCTATATTCTGGTTCCCACCATGGTCATGCCACAGAGCCTTCTGTGGCCCGTGGTCACCATGGCTCTAACCCAGTAAAGAGAGCCAGCCTCATCCTGCTTGCCCTTGGATCACCCTTTTCTATGTCTTCTTTCTTGAAATTCTCCTTTCCCTTGATCAGTCATGCTCCTGCTTTTGGTCCTACCTCTGTAGCACTGTCTGCCCACTGTTCTTAGCTGACTTTTTCTGCTCCACCTGCTCCCGGCTCTCCTCTCTCCACACACTCTCCATAGCCAATGCCAAGCATTCCGATGGTCTCCCGTATCTGTCTGAGGCTGACTCCTGCACACATATGTACTTTCTCTTAAGCCACAAGCCCATATAGCCAGCTGTCTGATGACACGCCACCCAAATGTCTTATGGATACCTAAACATCAGTATGTCCCAAATTGAACAGGTCCACTCTGTGCCCCAAACCTGCTCTATCTCCAAGTGAATATTCTCCATCGTTTCCCAGCTTAATAAATGGAACCAGCTGCTACTGCATTTGGCCAAATCAGAATCTGGGAGTCATCCTCAGCGTGTCCCACTCTCTTATTTCCCCATGATCAGACAACCTCCAAGTCCTCCTAATTTTAACTCCTAAACATCCCTTGAGTTTGTCCAGATCTGGCCCTATCCTAGTCAAAACCATCTCATCTCTTGCCATTCTACACACCTTGTAAAGCTAATGAGGTCATTTTTCTACTTGAAATTGTATAATGGTTTCCTCTTCTTCTCTCTCTTCTCCCCACCTCCACTCCCCTCTTCTTTCTTTCCCTCTCTTTCCTCAGTCATATTGGATTGTGTTGTTTTCCAGAATACACAAAGTACCTTCTTGCCTCTGAGCCCAAGTATTTAGGTATTTGTTCCTACTATCTAGAACAATATCTTTCTGCTCCCCTCTCACCCCATGCCTCTTGACTGACTCTTATCACCCTTTGGAGGTCAGCTTGAGGGTCACTTCCTTTGGGAGGTTGCTTCTAATTCTCTGTCTTGTGACAGGGAGCCCTGTCACGTGCTTCCATAGCACCTTGTACTTTCCCTCACACACAGCATTTCTTAGTCTAACTACTGGTTCAACCCCTTTCTTACTATACTATAGAATTCTTTTTTTAAAAATTTTTTTTATTGATTTTAGAGAGGAAGAGGGAGGGAGAGAAATAAAAGCATCAATGATTAGAGAGGATCATTGATCGGCTGCCTCCTGCATGCCTCCTACTGGGTGGGAATCGAGCCCACAGCCTGGTCATGTGGTGACCGCCTGGTTCATAGGTCGACAGTCAACCACTGAGCCACACAGGCTGGGCTAGACTATAGACTTCTTGAGGGCAGAAACTATATTCCTGCCCATTCACCGCATTATTTCTAATCACACCTGGCCCAGTGCCTGGCTTAAAATAAACAGTTAATAAATAGCTGTTAAATGAATGGATGAGTGAACAAAAGGCGTTTGCCCAGCAGAAAGTTGGAATAGTATCAAAGAGCAGGGCTGGAATTAAGAAAAAAGCTTCCTCAGGGTGGCATTAGGAATTCCCAGAACAGGTGACTAACCCTCATTCACTTTGGCAAACATTTATTCAATGCCACACAACCAGGTAAAAAATTGAATGAGGTTTAATCCCTTTCCACAAAAAACTTATTCCTTCTTTGAAAGTCTCTTAAAACAATCTCTGAAATGATTTTTGAAAGGTAGACGAACTGGTCCTTTCTTCTCTGTGACCAGTGATATAGAAAAAGGGAGCATGCATACACACACACACACACACACACACACACACACACACTCAGAGACATCATGCTCACACACATGGACATGCCCAAGTCCTTCTTTTACAAGATGGTAACTCATATTTCAGTTTGGGCTCTTGGCATGCCATGGACAATCCCCTTATCCTTAGATCTGGGGAAGCAAGCGTGACTGCTGTAGTGAAGTTTGCAGCTCAATCTTTGCTGATTTCCTTTACGTCCTCATTTCTCATTCACTGCTGCCAAACTCATTCCTCCCAGAGTTACCACCTGACTTTGCTCCCCCAAAACTAGCTTTCTCCTTTCTGTGCTAAGAGTTCATCTTCTCTTCCTCTCATGGGTACTCAGATGGGATGAAGTCAGAGGATGGAGACTGACCACACCCTTCCTCCTTGACCCCAATTCAGTTTCTTGGCAGTTACCCAGAGGCAGCCAGTTCTTGATGGTGGAGGGTCATCTGAGAAGAGGCCTTGGGAAGCTCAAGGCTCAGTGCTTGCCCCCAAGTCCTTCCATTAAAGACATGTCTGTCCTTCCCTCTCAAAGACAGTGCTGTTATTCCCCTGCTAAGGTGACACACAGCACTGGCTTCTGCCCTTCACACCCCAGCAAGAGGCTATTTCCTGGAGGCCTTATAAGTGATCCCATCCTCTTTGGGGCTGTTTTCATTTTTAATCATCTTTAGGGAGGAACATACTAGTACGTATTGGACTTTTGCCTGGCTGTGAAATTTCATTTCCATTTCTTTACACCTGTGGTTGCAATATGAGAAAAAAGACCAGAGCTCAGCTGATGTTCCAGACCTAGGTTATCGAGGTGCTGTGGCTCTAGTTTCCCAGAAGGGGCTGTGTTCCTAGAGCAGATTTCATCAGCGGAGCCTTTGAGCGGATGCATTTCTTCAGCTGCCTTCTCTTCGGGGGTCTCTGGCCTCTAATTCTTTCTTCTGCTCGGTCACATGAGCTCAGTCTGCGCACTCGGTTCACATATTTAAGTCTGATGTTAAAACGATATTTGATTAGCCATTCCAGATGCTCATTCCAATTGAAATTTGTCCTAAGGGGCCAGCTTATCCTCTGGCTTTTCCCCTTGTTCTGATCCCACCTGTCAGCTTTCCCCAGGGGACCTCACAGAAGCAGAACTGGTCTTAGTTTTGTCCCTTTGTTACCACAATACCAATCATCAGAGGGATTTTTCTATCATATGTTCCTTTCTACCTTGGCGATGCCAGTGCTTGGAATCTAATGGATACACATTTCAACCCAAGACCTGGGGCACCTTCCCAAGGACAACAAAAGAGGGCGAGGTCAATACCAGCACCCCGCCCCAGATTTCACCTCATTCTCCCCTTTCTATAATAAACTGGATCAGAACCAACAGCCCTATAGGAATACATTTCTTTGCCTCAAAACCAGGCCCTGGAGAGCATTTGAATCCTTGGCAGAGAGGTCTAGGCTTAATTAATTTTTCTCTTTTTTTCCTCTGAATCTCTTGGATGTGCATACTCACATTCATGTACAATTGGGTGCATAAAAATTTTAATGGCAGGTGGTGTTAGCAGTTCTTTTCTTCCTGAAACAGACCAAGGTTTTTCCATCTGGACTTTTTAGCAGGACCTAAGAATATTGACTTTCTAACCACTTGGATATGGGTGGAGTGAGCAGAATGGGAATGGGGAGAAGCTTCAAGGGGGAAATATGCTTATATATAAATCACATGTGAAGGGGGTTTTGAAGTCATTATTGCTTCAGGATGTGTGAACCATAATTATTTTTTAAGGTCCTGATTTGCCCAATGAGCATTTCCCGGGGTTGCTGCTCCAAGCATGACGTCTTTGCTGTCAGGGGGTCCGGTCTGGTCTGATAGGAGTTTAATCGCTTTAAAGGGGTCTCAGGGTGGGATCTGGTTTCTCCAGGTCCTCAGCTGCGGTCAATCCTGCCTGCAGCTCAGCGTCCAAATGACTGCGATGATTAAGACAATGGAGTTCAAATGAAGAAGAGACATTTCCCCCACTCTTTCCCCTTTTATTTCTTTTTAATGGTTGGCTGCACAAGGCAGTAAATCACTTTTAGGCTGCAGGGCTATTGGCCATTAAACTTGCTCTTTGCTTTCCCCAGTTTTCTGCTCAAAACAGGCAGCACTGTTTTGCCTGAACTCTGAAAGTGACTTCTCAGCTGCCTATGCTCAGGCTTTTGACTCCTGAGCCTGGTCCTGCCTTCTCACCGCCCTCCTTCCATGTCTTCACGCTCACAACATTTCTTGACTCCATTCTTCATGCTCCGTCAGCTGCAGCCCTCGGTCAATAATGGTTATTCCAGGGAATAGTTGTCAAGGGTCATGTCAAACATGCCCCCTTTTTGTTTTGAGAGTGTTTTCTATCCTCAAAGGGCCTTTCTGGATAAGAGGAGGGTCAAATTGGGCAGCTTACAGGAAGAAGCCCTTAGAAGGGAAGTCTGCATCCACATGCCATGCAACGGTGACCCAAGACGTATTTTTTGGGTTAGCTACATTAAAAGAAATGTGGAGAACTTGGAAAAGTTGGGGGAAAATTTTGAAGAAAAATGTTGAAAATATTTGAGAGGTCTGTGTATGGGGGAACTTTAAAAGGATGTGGTAGAAAATGGGATTTGTTATAAAACTTTGTAACAGGGTAACCTGTTCTTTCACTGAAGTATACTTTAGTGCAGGGATGACAAATAAATTCAGCACATGTACTGCCATTCTCCATTTTCTCCCCATAGCAGACATCACTAATCAATCATAGTTCTTATTCCCACTGAGCTTTACCATGCCTTTGAATCCTCAACACAGATCTCCAGGTAGCCATATATATCAATTAATTGAATTTGGAACTTAGATTGAAACCCATTTGCCACTTCTAGTTTAATAGAAAGAATATTCAGGTTAGTCAGAATACCTGAACTCTAACCCCTGATCTACTACTACTTATTAGTAATTAATTATTATCTAACCTGAGTTTTCTCCTCTATGTTAAGAAAATAATGCTTAACACAGAGGTCTGAAGTAAGGATTAAGTAAGATAACATATATAAGATAACACATGTGGTGGCACATTGTAAGTTGCACAGTGATAGAAAATATGAATGTGATAGTGGCACAGACACATCCTGCCTCTTTCAACCCCAGAACAATAGAAGGCACTTCTTTCACCCTCACTGCTTCTTTTAATGTCCTCAATGAAGGCAGATGGAGAACAGCTGGGCCCTCTAAGTCTACCTCGCTTTAACTTCACATTCTTAACACTCTTACTAAATCTCTTTCTCACAAACAAATAAAATGCTCCATCGTTACCCTGAGAGGAAAGAGTTAAAGCCCACGTGTTAGGACGTGACACATTGCATGTGTAGACTGTGCCAACACCAGGCCTCTTTTAGTACTTGGCTCTTTCACATGACTGGGGAAAGTCCTCACAGAGATCTGAGGAGAGATCTTTGTACAACTTGTTTTCATGATGTTTCCACTGGTGTGATGACAGAGAAGTGAGTTGACGTGGAGGTGGTAGGACAGGCTTTTTTGGGAAGAGGTTTCACTGTCGTGCATCTCATTCCAAGGTGAAAAGATTGGCGAGGGGTGTATAGGGCATCCCCAGGAATGACTTCTCCGAGATGATGTCAGACTGGCATTGGACCTCACCTCTAGACTGGGAAGGTGTTATTTTCAGAGCGGCAACCTCGGGAACATTCTTGGAGCAAATTAAACCCTTAGTATCATAAATTTACATATCCTGTGCTACCAATGACTTCAAATGCCTTTCTCAAAGTGTTTTTATAATGCCTTGAGTAAACAAACATATATGTAGTGTGTTTTATTATTTCACTTCCTGTCCTATTGATATGTACTGGAAATGCCAAGCTGACTAGATCTCTTCCATTTGACTTCAAATTCTTCTTGGACTTTGTCTTGTTATTCCTTCCATTCCGATGTGGGCACCTCATGCCAAAGATTAGTTAAGGGCATCATGTCCTTTCCTCTGGACCCAGAAAATTGCGTCAGTTTGAAATTCAGTTTCATTAAGCAAATATATCATGATCACTTGAAGTGTGTGCTAGACAATATAGGGGATATTGAAAGGTATAAAACATAGTCCCTGCCCTTCCACATCTCAAAACCTATCATGAGGGAATAAACAAATACACAGAGGTCAAGGCAAAATACTAGCAGAAGGTTTACAAAAGAGATCATCAAATGCCTGGGCGTTCCAAGGAGGCAGATCCCAAAAGGCTTCATGGAGGAGGTAGGGCTTGTAACATTTGAGATCAGTCTTGCAGCAGGACTCGAGATGGGTAGGCAGGGATGGTTGAGGGTGGGACAGTAGAGTGGGCAGAGGGGATAAGACTATAAGATAAAGACCCCTGAAGGGTAAAGATTGCTATGAGAATGGATTTACATAACGGATATGGTCTAAGAGACAGGACTCTTTCTTTCACTGATGTTGGGTTTTAGAGGCATAAGTCTGGTGTGTATGGGTACTCGAAGGAGTCAGTGTGGGATCTTGGTAGGTCTGTGGAATGCTTGGACAACTGCACAGCTGGCTCAAGCCTATTTTCTTTATACCACACCACTGGGGTACCAACTTGCTGTGAGAACTTGGCCAAGCTGCTGCCTCTCTCTGGGCCTCCATGTCCATACCTTTAAAATCAGGAGGTTGAGTTAGCTCATTCTAGGTCAGTCACCTGTGATTTTGTGATAATAACAATGATGATGATGATGAAAAGGTGATAGAGTTATTTACTTGTTTGTCATGCTTCTTTGAGACATGCAAGTAGAAGTCAGGGGTTTAGTCTGGGCTTGGTCTGAGCTTGGTCTGAGCTGTGCTGTGCCTGTCTGCTGCACAGGAATGGTAGATAGTTGGCTCCTTCCCACTGGAATCCCCAACAGGTTCTTCATCACAGGGGCCACCAGGAAAAACTTGGAATTTCAGCTGAGTTCAGCAAACACTTTTTTTTTTAGTAAAGTATAGTTGGCATGCAGTATTATATTAGTTTCAGGTGCACAACATAGTGATTCAACATTTATATACCTTACTTTATATCACCATGATGAGTCTAGTAATCATCTGCCCCTGTACAAAGTTATTATGATATTATTGACTCTATTTCTTGTGCTATACACTTCATCCCATGACTCACATATTTTATAACGGGCAGTTAGTACCTCTTATTCTCTTTCACCTTTTTTACCCATCCCTCTATCTCCCTCCCCTCTGGCAACCATCAATTGGTTTTCTGTTTCTATGAGTCTGTTTCTATTTTGTTTTCAGCAAATGCTTTTCAGCCAACTTTTGTGCCAGGCATTGTGCTGGGGTTGTGTGGGATGTAAAGAGTCCTGTCAATATCAAGGCTGACAGGAAGACATGGAGGGAGCAGTGTTTCCCAGATCTGGTACTTCCTAGAGTTACCATGGAGGATTTTTTTTTTGTAGATTCCTGGGCTTCATCCCTTGATGATGTTGATTTACTAAGCCTGGGGAAGGGCCTGAAAATCTGTAATGTGCAATATTAACTGCTCCTAGATGGTTGTGATGCTGGGCCAAGTTCAAGGAGCTCTGATCCAAGGAAGACTGTCAGTCGTCGCTATTCAGAATGACTATGTTCTACCTTATTTGTATTTATTTTAATTTATTGGATATTTATTGGTTTTTGTCCTATGGGCTTGATATAGATATCTATGCCCCAGGGCTGGGGGAATGGAGATGGAGAATATAAGTCAGAACATGATAATATCTCCACTTCTGAGCACCCACACAAGTTATGGCTTCATTAGGAAGGCAAGTCATTCACGTGTGAAATGATGTCATTATTGTCATCTTCCTTCTCTTCAGTATTTATCTAAGACTCATATTTCATCGACAGAGACTGGAAAGGGCCCCTTAAGTTGCACAGGTCAGGTATTATTATCTTAGTTTTCCAGATGTGGAGACTGAGGCTCAGAGAGATGAATCAATATGTCCAAACTCACAGGAGTAGCAAGTGGAAGACTAGGCCTCAAAGCAAATCTCATGACCTCAGTCCAGGGCCGCTCCCTACTCCATGCTAAGTGAGAAGTGTCCCCATCCTCCAAGATTAGTGGATTCTGGAACTGGGATAGGCCTGTGTGGGCTGGGTGTGCTGGAGACAGCTGCATGGGGAGCCGGAATCAAGGTGGCAGAGAACTCAGGCTGGAGCTTGCTGCCAAGAGCAGGGCAGCTGGCACAGCTTTGATCTGGAAGGATTCCTGCTGCTGAGAATGACAGCTTTTTTATATCTACTTTCTAAGGTAGTAACGCCATGACAACCTGTGTTTATGTTATTTCATCAGCACAGAATTCACAGGAAGCAGAAAGAAGGCAGAGTTTAGTACCCAGAACTTTACCAATGGGAAAGCTAAGGTAGAAGGTAGGAATTTTCCTAAATAAATGGGACTACTATTTATTGAATGCCTACTATGTGCCAGGTACTGTGCACACTGGACATTAATCATGAAATGCCTCATTTATTCCCCATAACTGCTCTGTGAGGTAGGCATCATTAGCCTGATTTTACAGTTAGGAAAACTGAGGCTTACTGAAATTATGTGGCTTACTCACAGTCAGACTACTAGGAGGTTGGAGAACAAGCCTTTGCATGTGGGTCTCTCTGACTTCCCAGCCTACCCTCTTGCATCAAAAGCCCCAACTGCCAAACTTTCCTATTAGAACTGGATCCCCTGAGTCCCAGGCTAGTGACCCTACTAAGTTCATCAAGGGAACCTCAGCAGTAGCAGCAACAACAAAGGCTTGGCCTTTCTCCCACAGCACCCTCCATGCTTATCTAATAAGAACCATGCACCAGGAATGGCTACTCAAGGAGCATTTCCACAAGACTCTTCTTTCTTCTCTCTGTTGAGGCTCATAGATTTGACAGGAATTGCTGAAGTGGCAGAGTCAGGACCAAAGGACAGGTCTCTTGACCCAGCTGTCCTTGTACCATACATGGATTAGCCTCTCTGAAAAATTCTGAGTATTCTGAGGTATCACTAGCTAGAAGTGGGGGCCTGGGTGAGATTTGTATCCCACGGTCCATGCTCCAGCCTCTAATCTGAGCTGCCTGTAACCTGTCTCAGGACAGGTCCATATTAGAGCTTTGCACATCTTTGAAGCAAGCTCCACTGTCTCTCAATATCACACCGAGCATGTCCTTCCTGAAAGACTAGCCCAACTCTGTTCTGCTGTGGCCTGTGATGGATGCACCATGGTGTGGGCAGCTCTCTATATTCAGCCTCAGTGCTGTCCCCAGTGTCTACATGGAACTGGGCCTGTCCCATTCGGTGCAGTTGAGTTCTAAAGCCAGCCTGCAAGGATAATGCCAGAAGAATGTGCTGCCAGCCCCCGGGGTGTCTTTTACAACAACTGCTTGTTCCCTCGTAATTCTTCTGACAAATTCTCTTTTTGATCCAGACTTTCCTAGGCACTGATTCATTCCAGAAGTGATGTGTGTGCACACATACATGCTTGAGGGGGATCTGGAAAAGGGGAAAGAGGGGAGATGGGAACTCTAAATCTGCTCAGATGTGGTAGAGAAATATGTTCAGGAACTACTTACTGCCTACTCACCGAATTGTTATTTGCTGTTTTTTTCTTCCTGGGTAGAGTCTCCTGTTCAGACTTGAACATGAAAATTCCTCCACTTCAGAATGAACAGGCCAGAAATGCTGCAGGTTGGGATTCCCCAGGAGGACTGGCAGCCGTCTGCCCCAGGCCCAACAAGGGAACCTAAACTCTCTGTACTTATTCGTTTAGTCCATGGGAAGGATGAGGGAAGACACAGAGAAGGAAGGGACCACCCCTAGAAGTTTTCCTGCACACTTTTTGAACATTGCGAAGGAAATTAGGAGGAGCTGGTCCTATGATTTGGGTCCTGTGATCTTCATCAGACCTTTCCTTCTCTCCCTCTCATAACCTCAGTGATGGGAATGACAGCATTGCATTTAAAAAGAAGAGTTTTGTTCTACCAAATGTGGACATCTTAGTGCCTAGGAGGAGAGGTCTTCAGTATGGTGCTTGCTCTTCCTCCATATTTAACTTGCCATATTCCCTTAAGTGTCTTCTGTGATTTAATTGATCTATTGAGGGTTAAAAAATATTAAAAAACAGCACAATTACAAAAACAACAACAGGTAGAAATGTATTTGATTGGGTGTGCAAAACCCAGTTCCCGCTCTATCATTACCTGGTTGTGTGACCTTGGCAGTTCACTGAGCATCTTGGGCCTTGGTTCCAAGGGTGAGGAACAGACCAAACTCCAAGTTCCTCTGAGCGCTAAAATCCTGTTCTTCTGTGATTACTATTTTAAATGCCGCCATCATTTCAAAGCAAGTCCTCAGGGAGATCCCACAGGTGAACATGACCTTGTGTTGTGTCTGAGAGGTTTTGTCATTCAGTCCGTCTGGGGTCATTCGCAGCTGCTAGTGGCTTGGACTGGCCTAGAAGGGTGGAATTTGGAATTTGGCATTTTCTTCTCCAAGGGATTGGCCAAACGCCAGATTCTTCCGTCTCCCGCCTCTCACCCTTCCTCAAATGGTTGTGTCTAAGAAGATTCTTTTGATGCATCCTGCTAGACCTGTGCATTAATCTTGCTTCTTTGAAACCTACACATGATGAATATCCATGCTTGAATTCCGACAGTTAGAGATGAGGTACATTTCACCGCTCAGTTATCAAGTTGGAGTGAATTTATTTCCCAGTTCTCGACAGCAGAGGGATATACGGGCAGGCCCTTATTCCCTGCCTTTCCTGTTCTCCTCCTCCCTGCCTGCCCACATTCCCCTTTGTCCCACCATGCCTTTGGTCCCTTGGATTTATCATGCTGTACACATGTTACACACTTGCTAGTGGAGTGGTGATTCTTTTCCATTTCACTTTCTCAAGCTCAGCCATAAAGCGACTTTGCCTGCTCCTCTCCCCACCTCCCCGCATCAGCCCCCCACCCCCCATGGTTTTCCTCTGATGAGATTTCCTCTCTGAGGGAATATTATGGTCCTGTTCTCTGTTCCCAAACAAATTCCCCTGGTTCTTGAAATCTGGTTTCAATCAACATAATCATAGTCTGTTCCGTGATATCAACTCTGCCTTGATTTGTTCGTGTAATTCACTCTGTGTCCTCCACCTCTCAGGCTGTTTTATATACACACTTAAGTGCATATATATGTGTATATATTACATATAATGTATGTATATTATGTATTGAAAGAGAGATACATTTTTCATCATGCCTGTAATTTCTTTTCATCTTTCTCTAAATCAGGATCTTAATGCACATCACCTACACCGATTCATCTGAAAACCCTAGGGGCTTTTTTGTCCTTTTTAAGAACAGCTATCTAAATCTGGGTCAGAAACTAGTTATAAACTGGGGGCAGACATCTTTTATCACTCGTCATAAATCTCATCCACATAATGGGTGTAGTGAAGAGTGAGTTGGGCGGTTTGCTTCTTCACATCTCACTCATGCCATGGTGTTTTCTCCTCACTCAGTCTTCATTCTCACCCTGTTGTTAGTTCTTTCTTTTAATAGGAGGGAAAGATAAGAGGTGGCCCTGGGGAAACTCTAATACACAGAGGCCATAGAAGACAGCATAGTTAGGAAATTGGAAATGGCAACTTAGTCGAAGAATCTGTATACTCACCTATACTGGATCCTACTAGCCTGATAATTACGCTGTCCTGGTTAAGCTGGGAGATGGGGAAGCAGGCACTATTCTAAGTGATAGTGAAGCCCTGCCCCCAACCTGTGAGGTCATTAACACTCATCACCTCATCAGGGAGGGTAAATACCACCTGGAAAAGAGAAATCAGTTGACCTGCTGAATGGATTTTGTAAATCTGTAACAGACAGTTCTGGGAAGTCGTGGCTTTCAGAGCCAGGCACATAAGAAACATTTTTTGTGACTTCTGAAAAATTAACTCTATAACAGCCACAGGGTGGAGGAGTCAGAGCATAAGGACATGAGAGCCACTTTCCCCAACAGCAGGCTAGGAGGGGAGGGATGAGGGGAAGCGGCAGAGCATAGACCTTCTCCATGGAGGGAGTCAGGGAGAGACCTGAGAGTGCAGCATCCTAGAAGAGGAAGAAGGTGCACTGGGAGGCACTTGGTGGTGGGGTCAGTGATGCTCCCTGTGGTGCAGTGATCATGGCATAGTACCCAGGATAATCGGGAAACTTGCATATCATCACTTAACTATTGGCCATGGATGAACGTAGAATCAGAGCAGATTTTATAATTTAACTAGAGACCCGATGCACGAAATTCATACAAGAGTAGGCCTTCGCTGCCCTGGCAGCTGCCTCGGCCCTTGCAGCCGCGGCTTCATCTGGAAGGTCATCCAGATGGTCATTCCGCTATTGGGCCATTCAGTCGATTTGCATATTACGCTTTTATTATTATAGGTTTTATAATTAATCTACAACCGACCCTGACCAGGAAGGCAAAATGTTAAAACACTGGCCAAACCTTTCTTGAAAGTCACAAATCTAATTGGATGTGTGTCTCTTTCACATTGCAAAATAATATAAAAATAATTTTCTAGCCATGAACTTTTTTTTATTTAATTTTTAAAGTTTTGAGATAATTTTAGACTCATGTCATCCATTTCTTTAATTACCCATGTCTTTGATTTAGTGAAACTCCTTATATTTCAAAAAAAAACCAACAACATACAACAAAATGAGAATGCCATTTTCCTTTTGCAGTGTTACTTATTCATGAGTTCATTTTAGGGGAGACTTCTGGCCTAGAGGTTCTCATGGGGGAAGAAGCATATGGTTAGGGTTCTTCCCCTTCTCTGATATGGGCACAAGAACTCTTGTAACTTCACCAAGAGTTGGATTAACTACCACAAACTCCAGGAGGCAGTGTGTAGGAAATGAAAGTTTTGCAACAGGAAACACCCCCTCACTCTGAGTTTAATTCCTGAATTTTGTGTCATGGTCTGGACGCTGAGGTGGAAGCGGGGACATCTGTGTTCCTAGGACATTCCACTGGGAGCCCCGCGGTAACTGAGTGAACCATGCATGCAGTTCCTGTTGATAAACCTCCCTGCCACACATCTGCCCTTGGCTACAGGGCACTGGGCTGTGCCTTTCTCTTTACTTCTGATCCTGGATGAGCCTACTCTGCCTTTTCCTGGGTCCCTGGTGCAGTGGCTGGAGAAGGGGGACCAGGGAGGGGCATAAATGGCTTTCTACACTGCCCTGCCTTCCCCTGCCTCTGCCTATCCTCACTGACCCAGCTGAGTTGTGACACCAGAAGACCCAATGTTTCTCTCACCTGCAAAGTCCCAGTGCATACCCTGGGCATGCCCTCCAGCCTTGAGTCTGCTCTGCCATAAAATACTGATTATGTGTATGCAGCCCAAATGACTTTTGATAAAGGCTATTGTTGTGAAATAAAAAATGTGTGTCTCTCAACTGCTGGTATTCACAAAACCTGGGCACGGTGTAGACACCTACGCCTCCCTTTCCCAACCCTTCCTTCTGGCGACACCAGTGGCAATCAATTCCTTTCCTCCATTCCAGGTCTCCTCTGTCCTCCCCTATTACTAGAGCTTGTAAGAGACATTTTAAATAGACTACATATTCATAATATAGTGAGAAACATGGACTCACTGACTTTAAGGTCTTTTCTAGCACTAAAAATTCCTCTGGTTTTTATACATTGTTTCGTGGGCTATTAATTTGGAGCAGACTGCCCCTGGAAACAGCAATTCAAGGGGCTGGGACACCTGAATCCATACTTCCCGTTGTGCCATCAACCAGGGAATGGCCTTAAATGTGTCACCGTCTTCAGTGGGCCTCAGTTTCCTCACCTGCCACACAGAAGCAGTATGTGAATTTGCAATAATGAAATCATATATGAGAATTATAAATTGATATTATAATTCAGTAGCCTGAACATATTTGCACTCTGTTCTCACACTGACATTTCAATAGGTTTTTGGGTAGACAGCCAGAGAAGTGCCAATGCTCAGGGCATGGTCCCTTCCCAGAGGCCTTTCGGAGGGGCCAGCTTCAGCATTGGCAGTGTAATATGTGCATCTCCTCTGAGGCCATACTCTGAGGGAGCTCCTGTTGGAGATAAGGAAGAGGTATGGGTGGAAAGTGGTGAGAGCGGGAGGAACTCTGCCCAAAGAGGCATTGGAAAGAGGGAGGGCCTTTGCACAGAGATTTGAATTGGTTCACTGGGGATAGATTTCTGGATCTCTATGAAATTCAGGAACAGATCTCTTAGCACAGTGGTTCTCAACCTTCTGGCCCTTTAAATACAGTTCTTCATGTTGTGACCCAACCATAAGATTATTTTCGTTGCTACTTCATAACTGTAATGTTGCTACTGTTATGAATTGTAATGTAAATATCTGATATGCAGGATGGTCTTAGGCGACCCCTGTGAAAGGGTCGTTCAACCGCCAAAGGGGTCGTGACCCACAGGTTGAGAACCGCTGTCTTAGCGGAAGTCTCTGCTTCTTAGTGGAAAGCAGAAAGTGGGTTGCGGTATCCTGGAGGTTTTCTGTCTTTGTGGTGGTCGGAAGGCTGGGAGAGATGGGACATCAACTCTCCAGTGCATTGCATAACCCCTGCAAGCCTGATGTACAAGACAGAAAGCCAGCCTGGGGCTTTCACACAGGGTTTCATGTTGATAACTGTGATATCGGAGACCCTGTCCAGAAAGCATCACCTGGCTAGAGGTTGTTATTTAGCTATTGGTAAAGTTGCCATCTATACATAATTAGGTTCTAAAGGAGGTTTGGGATTTATTTATTAATTTGAAATTTCTATGCACAGACTTGATCTTCATGGAATGGGTAAGAATCCCAGGACTGTACTGGTGAAAAGGGTTGAAGGACAGTGTGGTGGGAAGGGTGAGCATGATCTGGCCTGTGGTGTACCTGAGTAGTCAGGAAAAAGAACGAGAGTCAGAAGATGGGGGATCTATTTCCAGCTCTGTCACTTACTGGCTGTTTGCCATTAGACACATCATTTAACCTTCCTAAGATTCAGCATTCTTAAATTTAAGATGAGAAATATTGGTCTTCCTTTCTCACTGAGTGACTGTAATGATCAATTTGAAAACTTACAGTAGAACAGTTAAGCATTGTTATTATGACATTTGGGACTCTACCACTCCCACTAACCTTGCCTTTTTCCTTTAGTGATTATTTACTCTCTGTTCCTCTTTCTGGTCAGTTTTTTTTATTGCTGTCATTTGAACCTGCCTGGGGTGGGAGAGGGGAGGCACTCATTCCCAATGATGCCGGGACTGGGCAGTTTCTCAAGGCTGGCTTGACACTATCACTGGTCACTTTCCCATTTTCTTCTCTTTTCCCCCCCATCAGGCCCAGGAATCCTGGGAGGGTGATGCGAAGGAAGAAAACCAGGGCAGTGGGAAATGGCAGGGTGAGAGACCACTATTGCCAGGAGTTAGTCTTAGAGCTAGCCTTTTGCTTTCAGTTCTGGAGAATCAGCAACCTCAGATTTCTATGTTGATGCAGTATTAATTTAGCCCTAGAGCTGTTATTCATGAACTTATTAAGTGTAAAAATGTTTTTTCTTTGGTCTAGGAGAGCACTCTCTCTGAGGCTTACTTATATTCTTAGGAGGTCCCAGCAGAACTCCTGCTTTATTTAGTTCAAAAACAGCCTCTTCTCCCCTAACTGGTCTTGCTAAAGGCATGCACCTGGACCTTCTTTTTGTCACCATGGAGCAGGGGTCCTCAAACTACGGCCCTCGGGCCACATGCAGCCCGCCGAAAACATTTATCCGGCCCGACAGGTGTTTTTGCCGCCGCTGCCTGTTGCTTAGCAGCCGACTAGTTTTTTTTTTTAACTATAGTCCGGCCCTCCAATGGTCTGAGGGACAGTGAACTGGCCCCCTGTTTAAAAAGTTTGAGCGCCCTAACCCGTTTGGCTCAGTGGATAGAGCATCGATCTGCGGACTGAAGGTTCCCGGGTTGGATTCTGGTCAAGGGCATGTGCCTTGGTTGCGGGCACATCCCCAGATGTGCAGAAGGCAGCTGATCGATGTTTCTCTCTCATCAATGTTTCTAACTCTCTATCCCTCTCCCTCTCTGTAAAAAAATCAATAAAATATATTTTTAAAAAAATAAATAAAAAGTTTGAGGACCCCTGCCATGGAGATTTAAGCCTTCTTTCTCACCTTTTTCCTGCCCAGCTCTTTCCAGATTCTTGTTTATCTCCTGGGAGTAAATTCTTTTTCATCCGTACCCATAATTGGTACAACTCATAAGATAGGCACTGTGTTAGGCACTGGGGCTACAGAGATGAATTTTCATACATGTGAGCCTGTGTGGGTTCTCAGGAACTATGAAACCCAGTAGTTACCTAGACCTCTGCACTGAGCTGATAGGAGGGTCTCCCAGGGCTTTGCTCCAGCCTGGACTTGGACTTCACAGCAGTGGCTAAGGGATATTTTAGCCCATCCCTAGTTTCATCTTCATAAGCCCTATTGGATGCTGGTTCCCACTTTTCTTTCTTTAAAAAAATATATATACTTTATTGATTTTTTACAGAGAGGAAGGGAGCAGGATAGAGAGTTAGAAACATCGATGAGAGAAAAAACATCAATCAGCTGCCTCCTGCATTCCTGCTACTGGGGATGTGCCTGCAACCAAGGTACATGCCCTTGACTGGAATTAAACCTGGGACCCTTCAGTCCGCAGGCCAACACTCTATCCACTGAGCCGAACAGGTTAGGGCCCCACTTACTTTTATTTGCAGGTTCTCTGGTCTTGTGCATTCACTTCTATCCCTAGGAATTCCCAATCTAATCCTGATCCTGTGCCAGCATTGCAGGGGCAGGATTCTTTGTTGGAGACATTGCGATCTACTGCTAGGCGGGGTGTGAGGGAGAGATTCAGGTGCAGAGGGGTATCAGACTCCATGCAAGTTCCTTCCCATCTCAGCGCAGGCATCCTTCTCTATGAACTAGAGATCCACTTTCCCCCTGCCCTCCTTCCTAGAGAGGAAACTGCTGCTTCTGGGCAGTGGGCCAGGGCTGCTGGAATTGAAATTTTTATTTTCTTTATTGGCATCTGGATCCTCCTTTGCACTTACTGACATGCAATTTTGTATGAGAATCACCCATGTCATCCATCCCAGCACATCCAAAGAGTTCTCCTGCCAACTCTCACATCAACATCCTCGACTGATCCACTGTATTGCTCTTTACTCTGAACAAGTCTCTTTCAAGCAGCGGTTCTCAACCTGTGGGTCGCGACCCCTTTGGCGGTCGAATGACTCTTTCACAGGGGTTGCCTAAGACCATCCTGCATATCAGATATTTACATTTCGATTCATTACAGTAGCAACATTACAGTTATGAAGTAGCAATGAAAATAATTTTATGGTTGGGTCATAGCATGAGGAACTGTATTTAAAGGGCCAGAAGGTTGGGAACCACTGCTTTAAAGGGTACAAGTAGTCCATATCAAGGGCCTTTGGAGAAGAGTGTGCATGAAAGGGAGAGCCAATCTAATCTAATAAACAACAAACATGCAAATTGACCATACCTTTGCTACGCCTTAAGTCATGCCCACCAGACAATCAGAACGACTATATGCAAATTAACCCAACCAAGATGGCAGCCGGCAGCCACAGAGCTGGAGTGAGCAGGAGGCTTGGTTGCTCCAGTGATGGAGGAAGCCAAGCTTCCTGCCTGCTGCAGCTGGCTCTGAGCTCCACTCAAGGCAACAAAGTTTCAATTATAGAAGATAAATAAACCCCAGATACCTGCTTTCAGCTAGCTGTGGCCACAGAGCTGGAGCAAGCAGGAGGCTTGGGTTGCCCCTGGCGATGGAGGAAGCCAAGCTTCCGGCTCGCACTGGCTGGCTCTGAGCTCCACTCAAGGATACAAAGTTTCAATTATAGAAGGTAAATAAATCTCAGAATAAAAAAAAAAGAAAGAAAAAAAGGAGAGTTTGGGAGCTTCCATCACCGGGGGGGCTTGGCCAGCCTGAAAACAGCCCTCAGCCCCTCACCCAGACTGGCCAGGCAACCCAGTGGGGACCCCCTAAAGGGGGTGTGGCCAGCCTGAAAACAGCCATCAGCCCCTCACCCAGGCTGGCCAAACCTCCATGGGGTGAGGGTCCCCACTGGGGGGGGCTTGACCAGCCTGCAAAAAGCCATCAGCCTCTCACCCAGGTTGGCCAGGCACCCCAGCAGGACCCCCACCCTGATCCAGGACACACTTCAGGGAAAACCAGTCAGCCCCCACCCATGCACCAGGCCTCTATCCTATATAATAAAAGGGTAATATGCAAATTGACCCTAACAGCAGAACAACTGGGAATGACTGGTCACTGTGACACACACTGACCACCAGGGGGCAGATGCTCAATGCAGTACCTGCCCCCTGGTGGTCAGTGCCCTCCCACAGGGGGAGTGCTACTTAGCCACAAGCCAGGCTGATGGCTGCCAGTATAGCGGTGGTGGTGGGAGCCTCTCCCGCCTCCTCATCAGTGCTAAGGATGTCTGACTGCAGCTTAGGCCTGCTCCCCACTGGCAAGTGGACAACCCCCGAGGGCTCCTGGGCTGCCAGAGGGATGTCTGATTGCCAGCTTAGGCCCAATCCCCTGGGGAGCAGGCCTAAGCCAGCAGGTGGTCATCCCCCGATGGGTCCTAGACTGCGAGAGGGCACAGGCTGGGCTGAGAGACCCCCACCACCACCACCACCAAGTGCACAAATTTTTGTGCACCAGGCCTCCAGTATCATTATATCAGGACAAAATCACAAATGGTCATGCTTTTTAAAAGTTTCATTCCTTTGATCCAGTGATGTTGTTTCTAGGAGCCTTTTATTGAGTACATACTACGAACCAGCTGCCATTATAGGTTCTAGGGAACATCAAACACAGAAAGAGAGCTTACAGTGTCTGGGGAGATGGACACATGAAAGGATGGTTATAAAAGAAGGTGGTAAGGACTAAGGGGACATCTTCAGGGAGGTGATGTGTGAGCATCATCATATGGACAAATGGGAATCAGCCAGGTAAGGAGAGTGGTGGAGAATATTCCTGGAAAAGCAGGACTCAGGGGAATCCACACAGAGGTGAGAGCACATGGTGGTCTGCAGAGCTGAGGACCCTCCCTGTGGCTGGTGTGCACGGTGTGAGAGGAGAACAGGTAGGTGAGGTGCCCAAGAACCAGACTGCGAAGGTCTCTAGCCAGTTTGAGCAATTATGGCTTTATCTCCAAAGTTTAAAAATAAACAAAACCAGGAATTTATCCAGCTGTAGAGTGACCCAATTAGGCTTAATTTTAGAAAGATCATTCCATTTGAGTGTGGAGAAGAAATGATAGGGAGGCTGGGAGAGGGCAAAAGTGGGGTCTCAGACACCATCTAAGAATCCATGGAAGTAATTCAGGCAAGAGAGATAGCATGGGCTATAGAGGAAAGACGATGGGTTTGGGGAACTATGAGGAAGAAGAATCAACTGGGATTAAAGGTAAATTTGATATGGGGGCGGGGAATAGAGGAGTCCAGCATGATCTCTGATAAATGCTGGAACCCATACCCTACCAAGCAAGCACATGGGGCTGGAGGATGAGCATGGTTGGGGGAAGGTAGTGACTTCAGTTTTGGATATAGTGCCCTTGAGATGCCTCTGAGACATCCAAGTCAAGATGTTCAGTAGGCAGTTGGAACTATGGGCTCAGAGTTTAGGATTGAGGACTGTTCTGGACATGTGGATATGGAAGTCGTCCACAAATACACACACACAGGGTGCATGAATTGCACAATCATAAACACAGATGAGAAGAAGAAGGCAGGGTTTGGGGAAACACTGAAAGAGTGAAAAGATAAGTACTGGGGCAAAAGCTATGAGTGAGTACTATCATAGAGAGGAAGGAGGGAGATTGAGAGGTTAAGGAAGGAGGGCCTGCAACACGTCTGTCTGATTTTCCAGTGAGGAAGTCAGATATTCTAGGAGGGGAGTGTCACAAGGGACCTTGTGCTGGTGGTGATGAGGGTAGGAGAGAATTCTGCTTGTTGCAGGGTGGCTGAGGAATTGAAGGTAACAGATGCAGGTGCTCTTCTATGAAGCTGGGCTGGGATCAGGTAGTTGTCCCTAAAGGAAGATGACTATTTCCTTTTCTATCTTTTAAGATTGGCAACATCCAGACATTATATACTGAGGAGAGGAAACTTGTAGAGAGGGTTAAAGGTATGGCTTGGAGGGAGCCTTGTGGGATGAGGCTTTTGAAGAAATGGAAAGGAGTGGGACAGCCTATCAGTATAGGTGCTGTTACAGAGGGTTATGTGACAAGGATGGCTCAGCCAATCTGAGCAAATTATGGCTCACTTAGGGCAGCCACATGTCCTGGTTGACCTAGGGCAAACCTGCTGTGCAGCCCTTACCCCAACAAATGATGAGTAATGCCCCCCCCCCCTTTATTGTCACATGTGTTCTGTTTGGGTGATAAAGTATCTGGTCATTTCAGTTCATGCATTTGAGTAGATTTGTAGGGAGTGTTAGAGAGTGAGAAGGAGTTCCTACCTAAGGGACTCTTTTCCTTTTCTCCCCACCGCCCCCTTATGAAGTAGGAAGGAAGATTTCTGTGTTCTAAGAGGCCAAGAGACACATGTGGTTTTGAAAGAGCTGTGTGAGGAATGGAAGAAAGACCTGATATGAGTATCTCTATATATAAAAGCCTAAGTGACCAGCTGACCAGCCAACTGGCCAGTAGCTATGACATGCACTGACCACCAGGGGGCAGATGCTTAATGCAGAAGTGGAAACCACAAGCATGGAAACATGGAACAGACTGATGATTCTCAGAGGGAAGCGGGGAGGGCGGGAAGAGATTAACCAAAGATCTTATGTGCATACTAGAGGCCTAGTACATGGATTCATGCACCTGTGGGGTCCCTTAGCCTGGCCTGCTGGGATCGGGCCGAAACCGGCTCTCTGACATCCCCTGATGGGTCCCAGTTGCAAAAGGGTGCAAGCCAGGCCAAGGGACCCCACCAGTGCTCAAATCTATGAACCGGGCCTCTAGTAAAAGCATGAAAGCAGTAACTTGTGGATCTGAGCTGAACCTGAGAACATAAATTTACCTGGCACTGCATAGTGCATATGTGTGTTTCCTCCTCTTAGCAGTCTGGGTATCATCTGGGAGAAATGGATGTTTGAATTGACCTGAGGTGGGGACACATGGGGTAGATGTGAGCAGAGGATAGAGGGTGGCTGAAGCAATGGATTATGGAAATAACGTATACCAATTGTCAGCTTTGAATATGAAGACAATTATTGTAAGCACTGTTTATGAGAGCGGAGAATTGGAAACACAATTTCCTGCAAAGGGATTGTAATCCAATGAAATTACAGCATATTCCTATGATGGAATATTATATAGCCATCAACATTTTGTTTATGTATAATTTTAATATGATGGGATGAAAATATTTAATGGATTTAGATGATAAGATGAAGAAAGAAAGTCATAGAATGACATGTATTAAAGAGTCTCAACTATGTAATGCATAGAAAAACTTGTTTTGAAAAAGGCTGGGCACAAATATTCCATAATGATACTTGTGGGAGCTGATAGACTTCTTTATATATTTTTGGTTTTTTAGAGTGCTCTTTAATATGCTTTTATTATTTTTATAATAAGGAAAAAATCACTCTAGAAAAACGTACTTAAGAAAATTTTTTTTTTAAACTTGTAAAGGGGTGCATGCAATCACAGTTTAATTTGGCTTCCTCTGAAAACCACAGTAGGGAGTTTTCATGTTCTCAGGCCCAGGATGGGGAACATGACCAGCATGGCCTAGTGTTTGACAATGTGGTTTTAGAGTTGGACGTACCTGGGTCTGAATCCCAGCTCTGCTACCAGTCTTCGCAGCAGTGTGGCCATGATGTGGTCTTAGGCAAGCTATTTTCTTTGGGGCTTGATTTTTAAATGTATGAAATAGACAGAATGTCCCCAGTCTCTTCTTTACAATTCCAAATCCTAAAAAGCTCAAAACCCAGAGTCATTTCTTAAGGTGACAGCAGATCCATTTGGCTGCAGAATATGACCTAAGTTGACATGTTTATCTCACTTAGGTGAATATAATTTTGCAGTAGAAATATGAACTTGTCTAATCATGGGATGCTGCCCAGGACCCATTGAGGATATTAGGTAATATTCAGTAATATGCAGGGTTTTAGATAAGGGACTGTGAACTGTAGGACCTGCCTCATAGGTGTATGGTAGAAATAAATCAGATTGCGATTGCATAGTTCTTTTGTTGTTGTTGTTAATCCTTAGCCGAGGATATTTTTCCATTGATTTTTAGGAAGAATGGAAGAGAGAGGGAAAGACAGAGAGAAACATCGATGTGAGAGAAACACATGGATTGGTTGCCTCCTGCACGAGCCCTGACCAGGGCCTGGGCCGGGTAGGAGCCTGCAGCCAAGGTATGTGCTCTTGACTGGAATCGAACCCAGGACCCTTTGGTCTGCAGGCCAATGCTCTAGTCACTGAGCCAAGCCAACTAGGGCTGATTGCACACTTCTTAGCGCCATTCCTGGCATGGAGTAAATGCTCAGTGATGTTAGCTATCATCATAGCTGAGACCATCATTATTCTAAGTGCATGACTTCTGCCCTCTTTTCCTTCTGTTCCTTTCCTTATTGAGATTTTTTAGAAGAAGTCTGAAGTGTCAGTTATTATGGGAACTTAGTTGACATTGTTGAGGACATATGAGTGGAAAAATGGGAACTTTCAGCAGGGGAATTCTTCTGCCTCTTTCCTTCTAGGTTTCTAGCCTCCTGAAGAATAAGACAGGGAACAATGCATGTGAACAGGGCACCGAGATCGTCGAAGAGCAGATCAAAGAATAAATCGTATTCCCTTGGTGAAGACTTTAACCTCAAAGCATTTGTGTTCAAAGTGGAATTGTCATGGTTTCACAGCATAGTTGCTTTACATTTAAAGATGTCCTTTGCTTTAAACTAAAATTAGTCAATATATAATATTTTTAAATAGAGGAGATATTATTTACTGCTTTCAATAGGAATTTACAGTAAGATTTATTATTGCAAGCCCTCCTAGTATTTTAAAACATAATTCAGTTCACAGAAATTTGATTTGCACTCAACCTTTTCACAGGCATAAATAGGATGCAAACTGAGATCATTACTTCTTCCTTTTTTGGGTGAGTCAGTGCTTCATAAATTATATTAGGGTGTCATTAGGCAACTACTTTATTAACATCACCAAGGGGAATTAAAATACATTGTTCTATAGGATCAAAGTTCCACATTTTGAACAAATGGCGGTATATTTCCAGACCCTTTAGTTTGATCACATCAGCGGCAATCTTCTCCCCACAACCATGTGACTCACCGAAGTTGGGATGGAAGTGTCTCTGCTCCCACAAATCTCTGTGGCCCCATTGACCTCCCTATGGTGGGGTCTTTTGCCTTCACGACATCAACATTGAATCACAGGTCTGGAAGGGCCTTCTTTGCAATCCCCTCTATAAAATCCAGTCAATCTGGTCATTTAGTCTGCACAACCATAAACTCACTGCAGCATTCTTTCTAGTAAACCAAGTAGAGCTCCCTGAAAAAGATGGCTCCCATGCTTTGCAAATTGGTCTGGTAGCAGAAGAATTGGTCTGTTGGGCAAAAATGACTGCCTGCTATGAGGTCTCCAACCTTTTTCCACCTCAATTAATCAGGTCTTTGTTGTCCTCCCCCTACTGCATGCCCAACACAGTGTCAGATATATTCCTGCACATTCTTGGGTTCCCACTTATCCTCTGTGTTAGTCCATTCACTAGCACCAAATTGTAGGGCTGTTTGCCAACCCCATCACGCATAATTGGAGCTTCTGAAGTCATATCCCCCCAATTACATTAGTTTAGTTGTCTCATTAGCTGTTATGCATCATCCAAACACATCATCAAACATTTTCCTTCACTCTTGTTGTCATTTTCTAAATACATGTATTGTTGAGAAAGATCATTTTTAACACATATTTTGACTTAACCTGTTGTTTGATTTCCAGTATACAATAAATCTTTAGACTGAATGGAGCCAAGACTGGAGGAGGACAAGAGTAGGGGAGGCTTGGAAAGAAGTAGGTGCAGAACTTGGACCAATGGCAGGCTGTATTCATCTCCCTGGATGGGATGCTCTTGTAGTGGAGGTGGCCGAGCTTTGGAAATGACCCACTTTGTATAAACTGTGCATTAAGGAAATAGGGAGCCTAGAGGAAAGTGCCATGTGCATTTTGTATGATAGGGGCTCTCCCAAAATTCATGGCAATCTTCTCCTCTCAACCATATGACCCACCGACGTTGGGGTGGAAGTGCCTCTGCTCCCATAGATCTCTGTGCCCCATCGACCTCCCTATGGTGATATAGATGAAGGGTCTCTACTTCCTGGGTGTGTTCATAGGCATGTGGTCTGTCCTTTGGACCCCTTAGGACTTTGATAATAGAGAGAGGGTTATCTTTTATGAAGAGTGTAGGAGCGGGAGTCGGGTTTTAGTTTTAGTTTTACCGCAAGCTGTGACAACTTTGAGCCCATCACTCACCTAGTTATGCCCTAAATTTCTCAGCTTTAAAATAGCAATACCGCTAAGCCAGAGTGGCTCAGTTGATTGGGCATTATCCCATGCACTGAAAGATTGCCAGTTCTATTCCCGGTCAGGGCATGTACGGAAGGCAACTGATAAATGTTTTCCTCTCATATAGATATTTCTCTCTCTCTCCCCGCCCTCTCCCTCCCTCTTTTTAAGCAAGACCTTAGGTGAGGATTAAAAAATAAATTAATTTAAAAAATAAATAATAGAGTTACACCCTTTCTTTATAATTTTCCTAACTCCATCTCTACCAAAAAAAGCTAGAGACAGTGGGATTGCATTTTAAATTGCAGTTTTTGGCATCTGGTTGGTGCTCAAAGCACCATCCTTCTCTCCTGTAAGAGTCCATGGTCTGCCACACCCCAGATGTGCTTCTGGGCTTGAGACCTGTGTGTCTGTTTTGGAAAGCTTTGAGCCCTCAATCTGGCCCCTGTGGTCTCATGTTTTCCTTACTCATTTCCACCTGCACTTACTAGGTTAACAGTTTGTATTATTTCCTGTTTCAAGATGTCCTCTGCTGGTTCTACAGAGCACCTGTAGGGGCCCGTAGCCTTTAATACAATGATGCTTTTGAGGAAGAGGAATTGCATGCAGTTCTCAGGCTCCCTTGACCAGTTTGAGGTCATCTTCAGCCCACCCAACTCAACTTCTCCAGAGCTGCAGAAACCCCAAAAAAACTGGTGTGAAGCTGTGCACTGCAGTTTTTTTCAAGAGTCAAGCTCAGTGGCCAAAATATATATCAGAGTGGGCAGGATGCATAGGGGAGGTGCATGGGGTAGGGGTTAAGCGAGGAGGAATGGAAGGTCTGTTTGCATCTACAAAAGGAACATTGGAAGTGATGTTGGAAAAATATCTGCAGCATTTATTTACCACGGGAAGAGGGGAAGCCGGGGTGGGGCAGGAAGACAATAGAACGCTGTGTTGCCCTGCTATAAAAGCACATACTAAGCAAATAATGTGGCCAGCTCGGTGGGAGCACTGCTCAATTAGCCCCAGTACTTAAAGGAGGGTCTCCCACAGCTGTCGTGGCAGCGGGTGGGCTGGAGCAAAGGCAAAGCCCTCTAGGCACCCAGGAGGCAAACCTGCAGGAATCCTAAATGGGAATTGATCGGGTGGGGGTGGGGGGGTGGGAACACAGCACAGGGTGCTCCAACCTGAACCAAACTCATGCTTCTTGAATAGAGGGTCTGAGAGGGGCTTGGTAGGCTATTCTAGGGAGAGGCAGTGTGGAGAGACCACGGAGGAAGTGACCAGAAAAGTGAGTGCAGACATTTCATGCAGAGTGACCGACATATGGAACGTGTTATCCAGAAGGGTTACAGGCTGGAGGAGCTCCTAGAGCTTTTCAGGGGTGGGATGGGGGAGGGGGAAGGCTTAGAAACTCAAGGAGCTTTCTAAACAAAAGGAATTTGAGAAGGGTTGGGGAAATAATGAGAAATGCAAACTTGACCCAGAGTTTCTTTCTCTATCTCCCAGGCTTCTCCCCTGCCTGTCCTTACATGTTTCTAATTCACAGGGACCTGAGAAGGCCATGGAGCCCTGTGCCTTACTCTGTAAATTAGCAGAGCTGATGGGGTGTGTGTGGGGGGCCGGGGGGTAAGTAGGACCCTAGCACCACCTCTCACTTCTCTGTGTCCAAGTGGATAGAGAGAGAGTATGAAGCCCAGAGCCTTGTTTAGGTCTCCTGAGAGTAGGCAGACAGCTAGCACTGGAACGGTTGTAGGATTATTTATGCGGATTCCCTGGCCTTGTAGAAGAACAAACTGATGCTTGGGAGGAGGGAAAAATAGGCTGGTCCATGGTCTCCCAGTGACTGAATGGGGAGGCTGAGGGGAGCACCCAGTCTTAACCCTTGGATTTTCTCCCCTTCTCAGCATCCCTCTCCCAACATACAACATAGACACATATCTCACACACACACACACACACACACACACACACACACACACACACACACTTGAGGGCACACACACTGACATACACACAGAGAAAGACACACACAGACATACACACTCTCTCACACACACTGCCTGTTCTGCTTCCCAGCAGCATGTGTATTGGTTGGAATTCCTCCTCTCCCCTCCTTTGACAGTGGTGCTGCTGGGGACAGGGGACAAATGACCTGCACGATCAATTGTGGCCTGTTTCATGGGCCTCTGTGTCACAGTCAGGGAGCTCTTTTTGAAACTGAGTGTTCATGCCTTTGTACTTTTTCATAGCACTGGAATAGTGGCTACCTGCCATGCCTGGGGCACCAACCTGTTCATTTTGCTGGCTGGCAGAAGAAAATGTAAGCTAATGAAAGCATTGAACTAGCAGTGGCATAGTGGCCAGGTGGAGCAATTTCTCACATGAATCTAAGTTCAGACACCCTCTGGAGCTATAGCAGTAGTGGCTTGGTAGGGAGCATTCTCTCTCGCTACCCCAGTTTTTCCCAACGAGGTGGAAAAGCCACCTGTCCCGCAGCCTTTGACTCAGCTGAAACCTCCTATTCAAGAAAGCCTTGTCTGCCTTTCTCTCCCTCCTACTCCCACCCCCATCTCTCTGCCTCCCTTCTCTCTCTCTCTCTCTCTCTCTCTCTCTCTCTCTCTCTCTCTCTCTCTCTTTCTTTCTCTCTCTCTCATACATACACACTCACCCAGAGTGGAGGGTGGTTTCATACTTTCTGGCTGCCACACTTTTAGGTGACATTCCTGTTCTTCAGGGCTCCAGCCTCTCATAGTCAGTAGTGCATAGTCATTGTCCTGCAGACCCATTTTACATCCCGGATCCACACCCTTCTAAGCAAATTCATTCAATGACTTTTACCTTTTGCTGTGTAATAAACCACCCTAAAACTTAATGGTGTAAAGCTACAGCCATTTTTATTGTTTGTCATGATTTTGTCAGATATTTGGGTAGAGCTGGATTTGGGGGATCTTTTGGTGCCTGTGTGGCATTGACAGAGGTTGCCTGGTGGTACTCAGCTGGCTGATGGGCTGGTCCAAGTTATCCAGGCCAACTTCACTCGCAAGGCTAGCTTTGGCAAGACTGGCTGGAAGACCATCGAGGGGATCTCTCTAGCATGGTGGCCACACAGCTGTCAGATGACTCACATGGCAGCTCAAGGCTCCAAGAACAGGAAGAAGCTGCATGACCTCTATGGCCTCACCTTGTTACTTCCACTATACTGTGGTCAAAACAGCCACAAGCCCCCCGCACACAAGGGGAAGGCACCTGGATACCACCTCTGGATGGAAGGAGAAAAAAAAAATCGGCAGCTGTGTTTTAATTGAGCAACATGCTTGTGCCTGTTATTTTCTGTCTTGGCTAGACCCTGTCATAGAGTGACGAACTTACCCACTTCTGCTATCTGATGTATCAGAGAGGCTCTGTGTATGCTGAAGCTTCCGCTCTCAAGCTTCCAGGGATGTCTTCCCAGGCCAGTGTCCTGTGCCTGCTCTGCAGTCCTCCGCCTCCAGCTCTTCCTCCTGAAAGAGTGTGCAGCCACGCTCAGTGCTCCTCGTCCCTAGAGGATAATAGCAGCTGGCTCTTCGGAAACAGTAAAGTTTCTAAGATAACAGAGAGCACTCATCCTGAGGATGTTGCAGAACGGGGAGACCAAAGGGATGGGAAAGCCAGCAGATTGGAGGTGAAATCATCCAGAGTGGTGCAGGATGAGAGATGGAAAGGAAAATGCATCAAGTCCCAAAGCCCTTGAGGAGGGTGGATGTCACTGGGTGATGGCACGGAGCTATACAAATATTTGTAAGAGGAAGGAGGGGAGGATCCTGCCTCCATGGGCTACCATGTGAGCTGGGTGAGGCTGCCAGGGGCCCAGCCCCCGCACAGGGTAGTGTTAAATATGCTGTATTGGTCAGGCTCACATGGGACTCTTATGCCTCCCTGAGAACGTTCTCCTGGCAACTGAGCCTTGTGGGAAGATTTCCATCTTTATGTTCTTAAATATACTATTCTGTTTTGGTTCCAGATGAGCAGTCCAGGGCTCATTCTCTGGACCACTGGTGGTCCGTGAAGTCTGAAAGGTTGGTGACCGCGGCTCTGGAGAGCTGGGTTCTAGTTCTGGCTCTTCCACTAATTTATTGTTTCATTTTGGGCAAGTCACTTTCTCATCATAAAATTCCTATTGTGTGAGAATCCTAGAAGATTAGGATGCCATTGCCTGGCTTCATAGCTTCAAAGGGACACAGAAAAACAGGGAAGACCAGAAAATGAGACCAGTAATGAAAATCATGTGGACTAGTGCAGAAATGACTCAAGGTTGGCAGAGGGTAGTAGAAGCATAGAGTATTGTGGCCAGAAAGAACCTTTGAAACTCTTTAGCTCAAGAATTCTTCATCAGGGTCTCTAGGTTAAGCCTTAGAGAGTCTGTAAACTGCCTTGAAATGACTTTGGAATTTTTTCCCTTTATGTGCACGTGTATGTTTTGATTTTTTAGGGGGTGGAAAAGGTTTTTTAGCTTTTACTGCATTTTAAAAAGGATCAGTGATCCAAAAATGGCTGAGAACAACTGCTGTAGTCCACCAGTATTGTGTTAGGTGATACTTAACTAGAAGGGATGAGGCCACCTCAGATGGTACTTGGAAAAGTGTGTATGCTTTT
This sequence comes from Myotis daubentonii, assembly GCF_963259705.1. Lineage (NCBI taxonomy): Eukaryota > Metazoa > Chordata > Mammalia > Chiroptera > Vespertilionidae > Myotis > Myotis daubentonii. The sequence continues at coordinate 20,938,441 of NC_081841.1, forward strand.
TAAAAAAAAAGTTGTTACCATGATTGGGGGACATGATTGTTTTTAAGTGGGTGGGTGCCAGGGCTTCATGTGTAGGGGACAAAACTGAACAATGAAAAACTTTCCTTCCTGAAATACCAGCAGCTCCCCCATGGAGAAATTCTGTACAGAACTGAGACCCCAAGACCAGCCATGGTCCTCCCATAGCCAGAAAGCTAGTTAGTAGCAGAGTCAGTTTTTATTCATAAATCAGAGCAGGAGATGTGCCAAGAGTCCACGTTATTTTATTTCTCCTTGTCAGCTACAAATATACTAACACCAATGAAAACCAAAGACTCAGAAGTCTGTATCACCTTCCAAATTTCAACAATTTTCACAAAGAATCCCTGAGTTATTGGTCTTCTCTACCATCAAATAAGGAAATAGGAAAGGCATAGTTTCCATTTGGGGAAACTGAAGCATAGCTAAATGAGCCCATTAGCCCCATGTCACAGAAATATGTTTTCCAGCTGCTATGAATTGGTGATGCCAGCTTCAGACAGTGAAATGTCCTAGACGTTTCAGAGGGCCTGTCTTGGATGTCTCTTTTTCTAAAAAAGGAAAGAACCATTAATTTTCCAGCATGGTGCTTGCTGCCTAGTTCACTGCAAGCCAGTGGCAAGTGCCTTAGACTCTCTGGAATGAATTCGGAGGTGTTATGCGGTATTGGTTAAAAGTGAGTTCTGAGGGTTCACATACATGGGTTTGCATCTTGGCTCTGCCTCTCAATTGATGTTTGATCTCAGACAAAGCGACCTAATCCCTCTGAGCCTCAGTTTCCTCAGCTGCAAAGTGGGGATAATAATCGTGTCTGTGAGGATTAATTGAGATAATCCATGTAAAGTGTCTCGCAAAGTCCCTAGCATATGGCATGGCTCAGGCAATGATAGCTGTTATTACCAGCGATTATTATGACTGTGTCTGTGATTAAAGACAGCTTTGGGTTCAGGCTATTGGTGCCAAAATTGCTGTCAAAGGACAAGCTTTGGGTTGGCTTTTAGTCTCACCCAGCTGCCCAGAAAGAGTCAGTAGACTGTTTGGGATTGGAGTCATAACATTTATGAAGTGCCTACCACACACTCCAGTTTGGGTGGGAAATGAATTTTCTTCCTGTGTGCACATCCCAGCATCCTGTGTGCACAACCCAGCCTCCTGTGTGCACATTACAAGTGGATGAGAAGGGGCTCAGGAAGTCACCATATAGCCATCTCTCGTGTTCAGGTGAACGATGGCAGCCAGGGTGAGCAGAGGGAGGAAACGCCAGCAGAGTGGAAGGAAGCCTTGCCCTCAGAATCGTCAGACGTGGCGGTTTCCTGGAGAGTGGATTCAGAGCAAAGACAGCCACAAACCATTGCCAACCCCTCATCCTCCTGAAAGGAGGTTGGCTGTGGGGCCATGAGGAGGCATGAGGGGGAGACATAGGCTATATTTGACACATGCCTAATCATCAAGACTGGAGGAGAAAGGCTGCCATCTGACCACACTTATTGTGGTCAAGTCCTCCTGAGGCCAAACCATTATGGTTTGGTTGATCCCAGCCTTGCTGATGCTGCGCTGGCTGATGCACAGTCAAAGGTTTGGGTGTTGCCAAGCCAGTTGTGGTCTTGGTTTGGAAGAGGCATCCAGAGTGTGAAGGGAAGTCATGCTTTGGGATTTCCCTGAGCTTTCAGCTCTCAAGATGAAGCCAACTTCTTTATTCTGCCATTTTGAGACTCAGTTTTGGCAGGGGAGATAAGAATGATACTTTATCGTCACCATCATCATCATAATTTATTATAATTATTAAGAACCCCTCCCTGTAATAACATTAACTTACAGCTATATAGTACTTTGCAGATAACACATATGCTTGACATATAAGCCCAACTCTAACATGAGGCATAAATTAAAAACAAAAAGGTCGACTTGGAACAGTTTTCTGATGCTAAGAGTTTAGCACTAGGTGGATCCCAAACTGTGTACGTAACTGAAGCAACCTTGCCTTGTGTATTTTCACACATGGAAAATGGAGTTAGCAGAGGTGCAGAAAAGGAAACCGAAATCAAAATGTCTCAGAATATTTAATGATATGATAATTTGGAAATAGCCTAACCATAACCCATCCTCATCTTGGGGACCTACACTCTGTGTGTGTGTGTGTGTGTGTGTGTGTATACATGTGTACATGCCCGTGCCCATGCATGCACAAGCCCATGCACCCACACCTTTATGCACAGTGATGGATAAATATTAGTGCCCAGAACAAAGAAAACTAAATTTACTAGATAAATGCCCGTATGGCCTATAGTTGGATTGACACAGATTTTCTCCGGCAGATCCTTCCTTGACCACCCTCTGGCCATGAAATGAGAGTTTGTAGTGTGGAAAGGATAAAGCAAATCTGGGGTTCCTGGGGCTCATGTTGGCACACCCAGCTCCTTTCAGATCTTTTCGCCAAGATGGGACCACTCCAGAGGGTTCCTGAGCCTAAGGAATAACTGCGCTACCTTCCTCTTGGAGCTGCTGGTGTACATTGTTTTGACATGTGCCATACCTTCCATCTTTCACTGCTTTGGGGCCAGAGGAGGGGATGCTTTGAACAATGTAAAGTTCCTCCCCAACAGCTGTGCAAAGCAAACTCATAGCTTTCAACTTCCATCTCAGGGCCTCAAGCTTGCTTTTGAATATAGTTCCTTGATCATTCAAGAATCTCTATTCCTCATTTTCTGGCCTCGAAGAAGGACCAATTCCTTTGTGAGGGAGGCAAGTCAGTCTTCTGAGGTTCTCTGTGTTGTTTGTTTCATTCTGGAATATACTTGTCCTGTTGCCACTGGGAAGCCAGCATCTCATGAAAACTGAGGGCCTTGTCCTAGTCCAGACCGTGGGCCAAGTATGTCAGTTTCAGAACCCCGAGTTAAGTACGTTTTTAACAGAGGAACCATGCCGAATGAGGGATTTTTAAAGAACAGGCTAGGAATCTCTCTCCTTGCCTCTACTCCATCCTGTATTGACTCTGCATAGATGCAGACCTGCCCTGGGGTTGGGGATTTTCAAATGAGGTTTCAGGGAGAGAGGCTGGCTCTTCCTTCTCTAGATCACCCCTCACTTTTGGTTTTGGGGAATTCAGAGCATGCTCGGCACATCTTCCACTGGCAGTTGTTGACTTACTCTCTGATCTTGGCTCCATTTGGGGCCTTCTCTGAAGCTCAATTTATGAACTTTTGTGTACTTTCTAAGACACGGAATGTGATAGTTGCCACGACCCCAAAGGTGTGCTGAGAGTGAATGAGGTGGGTTTTAGAAATGAACGTTGAGTTACGGGGAAAACTCACATACACGTGAGCCCTATACATGTGAGTTCACTTCTCATTTATTCCGTGTAATAATTCCAAGTCATTCCTTCCCTTCATCCTTTTGCAAGCCTTTCCCTCCCTTGTTGGTTTTGGATTCATCTGGCCCCTAGTGAGTTAATCTACATGTTTCCAGTTTGAATCTCATCATGCTATTTCCAGGTTGCCAACCCCCATGGGTGCTGGGGAATAATTGGTCTTTCCTCACCGGTGTTTGTAGCACCTTCCCTTTGAGCGTCATCTGTGCATTTTAATTAATCTGCTGCTTTCCCACCCTCTCCTGCTCCGGATCATTAATAAAGAGATTAACCAAAACCAGACCAATCCCCAGCAGAGGCTCCCCCAGAATCTGTCTCTCCTCGCTCCTTGCCTCGTCATGGGTCAGAACGTCTTTGCGTGGCCCCACTGACTAATTTTTAGACCTCAGGACCTGTGTTCACAGAACAAAGCTAATTTGAATTAATTTTGCAATTAATACCTGGGGAACAAGCTTAGCTGGTCTTTTATATGAACTTAGTTTAATATTTCCACCTCATTCCTTTCCTTTTGGTCATTCAATTTTAAATCTATCGTTTTCCTCTCTCTCTCTCTCTCTCTCTCTCTCTCTCTCTCTCTCTCTCTCTCTCCATTCCCTAAACAAGATGTTAGGGTTATCTGGCAGGATGTGGTCTTTTGAGCCCTTAGCATTAGTCAGAGACCATGTCATAGCTGCAGAAATTCTCCAAAGATTTAGGCCCTTCTGGATACAGCTGGACCGTGTCCTTGTTCACCCCAGCCAGAGGATGCATTTGCCTCCGGAGGAAGGCACTGTACCAGAAATCATGACATCTCTTGAATTTGCGTATTAAAAACTCGGCAGATTTAAAAGTGCTTCCACATTTGATCTCATGCCTCCTCCCTGAGAAAAGCTGGAGTCTGTGTCTTCTTCGTAAGTCACCCTGATTTCCAGCACTGGTGCCAATTAGAGTTGGAGAAGGTCCAGCCAGTGCTCTGTCCACTGCAACACGCGGCCTTGGTGGTATGGGCATGGGAGGAGAAGACCAGAGTGGTGGCCTCAAATCCCTGGAAACTCTGCTTGCAGCTGAGGCTTCTTGGGGAGACACTCAACCTGCTGGTGGCAGCTGTCCTGGCTCTGGGCTTGGAACGTGAGCTTCCTTTGTATATAAACTCTCTGGAATGTTTGAGCACAGGGACAGAGAGATAGCGCAGTATAATCATTAAGAGCATCAACTCCAGATCCAGACTATGATCAGACCAAGGATCTGCTGCTTATTAGCTAGTTATTAAATAAACTTGGGCCTCAATTTACCCATATGAAATGGGAAATATAAGTACTGAACTCAGAGGAATGGTTATCAAGATTAATGATTGGCCCTAGCCAGTTTTTCTCAGTGCTTAGAGCATTGGCCTGTGGACCAAAGGGTCCTGGGTTCAGTTCCAGTCAAGGGCATGTACCTCAGTTGCAGGCTTGATCCATGGCAGAGTTGGGGCATGTCTGGGAGGCAACCAATCAATGTGTCTCTCTCACATGGATGTCTCTTTCTTTCTCTCTCTCTCTCTCCCCCCCCCTCTGTAAATCAATGGAAAAAAATATCCTTGGATGAGTATTAACAAAAACAAAACAAAACAAAAAAAGATTAAAGATTGAATGTATATCAGTACGTGGCATGTAGCATTTTTGTTCCTGTGCTCCCACTCTGACCAGACTAAAAATCTACTCCATATGTAGGGAATAAGTGAGGTCTCTGTTATATGGTTGGAGGAGGTAGAGAGTGTGGGGAGAGGAGAATTGGAACTCAGTGGATACAGGTTCCACCTCGTTGTATATAAGCAGGGCAGACCTCGTGCTTGCTATGGGTCAGATCCTGTACCACTCTTCACCTCAGCTTCCTTTTCCATTTCATCTGCTTCTTTAATACCCCAAACCCCTCAGTGTGTATTATAAACTGAGCCAAAAAGGAGGAATCAGAAATTGCTCTCTTTTGAGTATTTTGAGGGATGGTGAAACCTTGTAGGAATGTTGCTCCAGGGACCAAGAAAACACCATATGTGGGAAAGCATTTGTAAGTGAGGAAAACAGCATATGCAAGTTGGTCAGGATCTTGGAAAGCTCTGAGCAGAGGAAGTGGGCACTGGGGAGAGTGTAGGAAGGGGGTTTTACTGAGGTCTTTAACAGGTCTTTTTCCAATTAGAGCCAAGAAGAGCCTAGGGACCAGGGCCCACTTCAGAGCCAGGGCCTGTATTTTCTTTGGGAAAAGAAGGCAGAGTTGATTGGCTTCCAAACCAGACTTGGCAGAAGTCCATACAGATCGTGGGCCAGTGAGCTGTGTCTTGGGTAGATCTCGATTGTAGTGGGCGCTCATTCAATAAATGAGACCAGCCCTGAGTTAGGCGTCAGGCACGTGTAGATGAAGAAGACACGGCTTCATCATCACCAAAAAGGAGACATGCCGACAGTGATAACACAGCAGGTTCATTGCTTATACACCACAGTGAACCCCAGCATAGACGTCTCTCTAAATCTCAAACATCACTGATGTGCCTTGCCAGGCTGCACTGGCACTGCCTTCCCTCTTCCCAGCCCCTCCAGTACTTTGTATGAGTGCATAGCGGTCAGGCACACAGCATCTCTGCTGCCACAGGTAACTCAGGTTTATGTTCAGGTTGTATTTCCAGTGCCTCACTCTATGCCATTACTGTGATAAGTGCTCTCGTATAGATTTCATTATTTAGCCCTCCCAATAACCAATCAGGCACAAGCCACATGGTTTTTGTTGAGCTGAAGAACTGAGTGTCACCAGTCACTCTGCTGTTATGGAGCAGTCTGACCTCAGACAACTCCATTCACCACCATGCCAAGCCTCAGTTTCTTTATTTGTAAAAATGAGGAGGTTATCTAGGGTCATTTACAGTTTCCAACCTTGTGTCCTGGTAAGTTCTCCTACCAGCATTCGTGGGCTTGCTCTTTATGGCAAAAGCTGAAAGCAGATTATTGTGTGGAGTTTGCAGGCAGCCTGCTGGGTTTAATGCAGCCTTGCGAATAGTTCAGAACACTTACCAGCCTGCAGATGGTCATTCCCACCGCTGATCACAGAGCAACGTGGCAAGGTTTGGGGTGTTCTGGTAATAAACAGTCCAGACCCAGAAATGGCAGGATGAGGGGCTTTGAGCAGTGTGAGAAATGCTCACCTGTCTGAATTCAAATAATAGACTTAGAGAAAGAAGTATGGTGAAAACAGGTCTTTTAATACATCCTCGAGAGCTGGTGTCCGTCCAGTTGTGCAGGCACACACGGGGTAGCAAACACAGCCTATTTATTCAGTCCCTCCTCTGGTTCCTCATTGGCTGAGTACTATGGGGTCACCTGTTTCCTCATACGTTGCCTAGGTCTTATTGTCTCCCCATTGGACCATCAAAAAAAATTGGCTTAGGGCTTTTCTAGTTGCCTCCACTCCCCTCTGTCTAGTTGAGGCAGGTGCCTCAGGGGTTTCCACCATGATGCTGGCCCACATCCACAGTTCTTTGTTCTTATATCCTCTTCCCTCCTCCCTATGTTCTGTTTGCCCTGGGGAAATTCAGCAACCCTTTCCATCAAAAGCCAACCATGCTAGAGATGGGTCACAGAGGCCCATTTTCTACAAGCAGCTTTTTATATTATTACCGTTTTGTTTTTTATTGTCTAAAGTTTTACATATGTCTCCTTTTTTCCCTGATTGACTTCCCCCCAACCACCACCCCCCACCCCACCCCTACCAGAGGTGGCTTGATTTCCTTGTGCTGAGTTTGTGTGTTGGTTCTCCTGAAGAGGGCAGGGCTGTCTAAAAGAGTCAGGAGACCTGATTTCTAACCCACAAAATGCCCTTGGTCTCCCAGAGGCAGTGTGCACCCATGTGGGGTGGTAGGAAAGTCCACCAGTCTTTGTACTTGTATAAGCAGTAGTATTGCCAGTAGAGAATTTAAAACAATAATAAAATCAACTAAAAGTCCATTTGCTTTTTATGCTCACCATGCTTTCATGGCAAGATCAGTGATAAAATATTTCCCCCTGCCCTGCACAGTGTGGCTCAGTTGGTTGGGTGTCATTCTGAGCACTGAAAGGTTGCTGGTTCAATTCCTGGTGGGGAGTATGCAGGAGTCAGCCAATCAATGTTGCACTCTTGTCTCTCTCTCTCTCTCTCTCTCTCTCTCTCTCTCTCTCTCTCTCTCTCCTCTCCCTTCCTCTCTTTCTCAAAATCAATAAACCTCTCCCACCACTTCATTCAGCTCCCTCCATCCTCAGTCACCACTGCCTGCAGGAAGAAAGCAGGCAGTCTCAAGGGCCTTTTTTCCCCCCACAACCCCAGGCTCTCTCAGCTAGATTACCACCGAAATCATAACTCCTCTCCACCACTCTGAACATGACACTCTGAATGCAGTAATCCATGGGCTTTGCCCATCCCTCCTGACCAAAAATGGATTTCTACTCTACCTTCAAACAATTTCCTGAGATGGAACATCTTAGTTCCTATAGCCAAAGCTGGCTTTATGGAAGTGCCTGGGGTCCCACACTCAGAAAGAGGACCACGTTGAACTCAGGGTTCATTGCTCTGTTGTCATCTTGAAATTCTTAAGAACTTTATCTCTGAATATGTGTTTTGTAAGTGAAGTGCAATGGGAGAATGGGACATGTGCCTGGAGACTATGCACATTGGCTCAAACACGGTCACACCTTCTGTAGCCACCCTGCCTCTAAATAAGTTTTGCATGACGCCCTGCACATTATGAAACTGGTTTTGCCTTCAGCCACCCTCACTTCTAGCTCTGATTCATGGCACCCAGACCTCCACCTCCATCTTGTGTGCACTGTGGTGTGGACAGCAGGGAGAGGCACAGACATGAGCAGGGACGAAGGGGCTTCTGACCTCAGAGAAGAGAGGCAGGGGTGGGCAAACTTTTTGACTCGAGGGCCACAATGAGTTCTTAAACTGGACCGGAGGGCCGGAACAAAAGCATGGATGGAGTGTTTGTGTGAACTAATATAAATTCAAAGTAAACATCATTACATAAAAGGGTACGGTCTTTTTTTTTTTTTTTCGTTTTATTCATTTCAAACGGCCGAAAGTTTGCCCACGGCTTGTCTAGAGAGTAAGCCATGTGATGCCATGAAGGATGCCATACCTCCCACCATTGTCATTTGGAAAACATGCTTCAGGAAATGCAAAGGAAGTGGCAATTGCTGCTGCTGGGAGCCTCTTAGAAAAGTTAGTTTTTGAACCAGGCAAGGAGGAATGGGTAAAATCTCCACAGAGAGGTGATAAAAGTGTGCAAGGTGAGGGGAGCACATATGCACATGGGTTATAAAACATATCCAAGTACCTTTTGAAGAGTGAATGGGGCTGAGGCATAGAATGTAAGAGCCCAATCATAATATGATGAAAAGGGAGGTTAGGCCCGAAGTGCAAAGAACCCTTCTCTCCCTTGTGTCTCCCTTCTTCTTTAAACTGTGGTTTAGGATTTCCTCTTCTATAAAATGAAGGAATTGGATTAAATGATCTTCTCTTTTTAATACCCTTTAATTCTGTATGGAGACCACCAGCCATAAAGATGCTTTCCCAAACCATTGATATCATCTTTCATTCTTCCTATCAACTCACCCTTGTATTGACCTTGTTAATCTATACATTGACGCTTATTCTACCTGGGACCTCCCCCCACTAACCATACTTGATCGATTTCCTTATGAGCAGATATTCTGTGTATTCTGTGTTTATAGTGGCTGGGTTTGAGGGGATTTAATAAAATTTTTGATAAACATTTAGTCTCAAATTATGTTATTGAAGCTTTATTCTGTTTGGGAGTGGGGAGGTGGGAGAAGGGGGTATAATTCTAGTGCAGGGGTGGGGAATGTCTGGCCCTTGGGCTGTATAAGGCCTGCAAAATCATTTGGTCTGACCCTGCAAAGGCAGTAGGGGTGAGTTAATTAAATGTTTGACCAAATATAGCAGGCTAATTTTTAAGTTGATAATTTTGTATGGCTTAAGAATGATGTTATAAATATCAAAATGACCCTTGGCAGAAAAAAGGTTCCCCAGCCCTGTTCTAGTGGTATGTAGGATATACTTGTATTTTTCAAGTTTGATTTTGTTGGTCCTGCAAGATTGAAGGAAATGTCACTTAGATGCAGAGTGAGAGGGAGATGAGTTGTCCTGTGGGAACCATTTTCCTAGGATAATACAATTCCTAGGGCCAATTCTAGGGTTGTGCAGCAAAGCTAGAATCCTTTGCTCATGCTTTAACCTTGAGGGAGTCAGTTGTCCACAAAGTGGTTCCCATGGAAAAAAGATGGTCTCCTTATCAGAGAGAGGCGGAAATTGGAACAAAGTGCCTGCAACATTGCTTGCTGGCCTTTGGGGACAAGACAACAGTTCTTCAGACAATATGGGAAAAGAGGCTGTGTCTGTAAGTCCTGGGAACAAGTTAGTGTGGACAGGCTCAGTCATGGGTACTGGGTAAGCAGGGTGGCTTTTCTGTTTCTCATGCCACCTTTGTTTATTTCTCTCCTGTTTCTCCTGGATTTAGTAAAGTCTTTCTGAAAGTGCCGAAGGTGAACCAAAGGGAAGGGTTTTATTTTCCATGCTTAGACATAGCTTTAAAGAGGAAACAGCATACCCCTGGGGGCCAGCGAGGTGATAGCAATGGTGATTAAAGAATGGATACCTCCCGGCGGGTGGTGTGAAACACAGAGTATTAACCGTGGGATTACCCATGAAGCCACCCAGAGAGTCTCTTCCAGGGCCAAGCTTTTGAGAATCAAGGCTTTGCTCTAGTGAGGGAGAGACCAGCAAGGACGGTATCTTGAGATTAGCCCACTAATTCCACATGGACTCAGTGGAAACCTCATGTTGAGGTTCTGCTATGGCAACAGAATGAGTGTGTTGATGGGTTAAAAATGCCATTTAAACAAGGACATAACAGAATTAGAAATCTAACCACTGAGACTTTTTGTAATGAAAACTTTAGTAAACTAAACAAGAACAATTAATCAGCAAGGAAACTTGCAATTCAGGGCAAGTCCGGTTCGTTAATTTCAGCTGGCTGTTGCTGCCTCTCCAGCTTCTGCCGCCGTCTTGTGAATGAAGACAGTCTCTGCGGAGCAGTTGGGTGTCCTGGGGAAGCATGTTCACTGGAGAGCTTGGCAGAGCACCCTGAAACTCAGGCCCTCTCACAGAGTAGGTAGTGGCCCCACATGGTCCTTTACAAGGGGAGAACAGCTCTACCAGGCGTGGCCCAGTCAGGGCTGAGCCCTGCTCTGATGTCACCATACAGAAACAACCACCCCAACCGTAGCCGCAGGGTAGTCCTTTGAAGACTCCAAGGGCTGCATTTGGGTTGGGGGGGGGGGGGCGGGGGGGGCGCGGGCGGGCAGTAGAGCTCTGTCTGGAGACATTTGCAAGGCCGCTGTTACCAATAAAAGGCTATAAATATGCATTTATAATTTTCAGGTTCAACTTCTTCATGATTTGCCAAGGTGGAGTGGGCTATGGTCTTTCCAGGCTCAGGGGATGTCTAAAGAAGTGGCAGGACATTGTCCACACCCAACAGAAGGCTGCAGATAAAGCAGACATCAGATGCAAGTGCAGTGGGGACTGTGTGAATAGCAAAGAGCAGAGACAGAAGGGCTGGCACGCAGTCTCCTCCTGCCTCAGCCTTTGTGCCCTGGGTCCTAGGAAGAAACCTAACCCTTTAATCTGTAATTCTCTCCAGAAATGTTTTTGGCTCATTTTGTTTTAAAAATATGCTTTGCTCTCTCTCTCCTGCTTATACAACTTGTGCGCACACACACACACACACACACACACACACACAATCTCTTTTCCCATCACACAGCCACAGTGCTAGAAGACAGACTTGAGCTGAAGGTACTTGGAAGTCTAGGAGAAAAAAGTGCTTTAGGTTTCCAGGGGTGGGGACTGAGATCTAAGAGCTCTATCTTGGGACGTCAGAGTTTTGTTTGCTCACCTAGAATGGTGGCACCCTGCTCTCTTACCCTCATAGGGACACTCCGGCTCAGGTAGCTGGTCCCAGAATGACATCAGTTACCACAGTCTGCTAGTAACACCTGTGTTTCCTTTTCAGATCTTACAGGTGAACAAGGTGATGTCCATCTTGTTTTATGTGATATTTCTCGCTTATCTCCGTGGCATCCAAGGTAACAACATGGATCAAAGGAGTTTGCCAGAAGATTCGCTAAATTCCCTGATTATTAAGCTGATCCAGGCAGATATTTTGAAAAACAAGCTTTCCAAGCAGATGGTGGACGTTAAGGAGAACTACCAGAGCACGCTGCCCAAAGCAGAGGCCCCCCGAGAGCAGGAGCAGGGCGAGCCCGCCAAGTCAGAGTTCCAGCCGATGATTGCAATGGACACGGAATTGCTACGGCAACAGAGACGCTACAACTCCCCCCGGGTCCTGCTGAGTGATAGCACCCCCTTGGAGCCCCCTCCCTTGTATCTCATGGAGGATTATGTGGGCAGCCCCGAGGTGGTGAACAGAACATCGCGGCGGAAGAGGTACGCAGAGCACAAGAGTCACCGAGGGGAGTACTCCGTGTGTGACAGCGAGAGTCTGTGGGTGACAGACAAGTCATCGGCCATCGACATTCGGGGACACCAGGTCACGGTGCTGGGGGAGATCAAAACCGGCAACTCTCCCGTCAAACAATATTTTTATGAGACGAGATGTAAAGAAGCCAGGCCTGTCAAAAACGGTTGCAGGGGGATTGACGATAAACACTGGAACTCTCAGTGCAAAACGTCCCAAACCTATGTCCGAGCACTGACGTCAGAAAACAATAAGCTCGTAGGCTGGCGATGGATACGGATAGACACCTCCTGTGTGTGTGCCTTGTCGAGAAAGATTGGAAGAACATAGATTGGCATCTCTCCCCATATATAAATTATTACTTTAAATTATATGATATGCATGTAGCATATAAATGTTTATATTGTTTTTATATATTATAAGTTGACCTTTATTTATTAAACTTCAGCAACCCTACAGTATATAAGCTTTTTTTTCTCAATAAAATCCGTGTGCTTGCCTTCCCTCAGGCCTCTCCCATCTGTTAAACCTTATTTTGTGACCCAGCTCTCAGGAGCTGCTCTGTAAAATCTGTGTACACCAGTATTTTGCATTCAGTATTGTCAAGGCCATGACTGTCGTTTTAGTAAACTTGTTAAAATCAGATGATGTCAGAGTTGTGTATAGACACAGTCATATCCCCCTCCTGGTATACTTCATGTTTGATTAATTAAAAGAACTGTTTTCACCTCCATTGAAAACGTTACCCAATAGCTTTGAGCCCCATGCTTAATTTAGTCGGCAAGTTCACTGTCAATAACTCGCTCTCCTCTCTCTGCTCACCTAGAATGGTGGTATCCTGCTCTCTCTTACCTGCACAGGAATCCACTTCACCAATCAGAATTGTGATCTGCCCCAGTGGTATGGCCCCAGAACAGTAACAGCAAACCTGGCAATTTTAGTTTTGGAAGTTTCTTTTCAGCACATTTGTTGTTTGGGGTTGTTTAAGGGTTGGATTTTGTTTTGTTTTGGCTTTGGTGTTTGTTTTGCTTTTGTAAGTGGTTTTCATCCTTTGGACACATAGGAAAAAAATTTTAACTGTTTGTAACAATAATTGTATGGTTACGCAGAAGCAAACTGAAATGGATCATGAATAATCTACCCACAGAAGAAAACTGACTCATCAGAGATCCTTTGGCGCCTGGCCTCCTCCTACCTCCCCTGGCAGTGCCTCCTAGAGCTTCATGAGGAATTAGAAAATGCTCCGGCTTTGCATTCAGACCGGGGTTCAAAGTCCAGCTCCTCCCCTGTGACTTGGTGTAAGGTTTGGAGGCCTCCTTGAGCCCATGTTTCTCAGGGACAGGAAGTGAGATGGGGATTCTGCCTACCTCCCAGACTGTCTTGGGGATTCAGCTAAGTAGCCCCTGTAGACATCTAGCTGAGGGTAGGCATTCAAGAATGCTAGTCCGTCCTCCTCCTCTCTCAGCTCTTGTGTTCCTCTGTATCATTTTTAGTTGATTCATCACTTTGAAATGTACAAGCTCAAATGGAAGGAACCTTCCTAATGCCTGCTGGGTCCCAGAAGGAGTCACAGCAGTGGAGGGGGTCCCTGTGGGAATGGCCACACCTGTTCTGCCATGGCAAGCCTGAAGAGGACACTAGTGCTCCCCAAATCCTTTTCCCAGTGGAAAGTAGTTCACCTTCTTGGGCAGGGGTCCTCAAACTACAGCCCGCAGGCCACATGCAAATACAAATATTGTATTTGTTCCCGTTTTGTTTTGTTACTTCAAAATAAGATATGTGCAGTGTGCATAGGAATTTGTTCATAGTTTTTTTTAAACTATAGTCTGGCCCTCCAACGGTCTGAAGGACAGTGAACTGGCCCCCTGTTTAAAAAGTTTGAGGACCCCTGCTCTTGGGTCTGGAGCCTAAGGAATCTCATCTTTCATCTTGAAGATGCAAGGTGCCCCCTATCCCACTATAGAAGCTGCCATCACTGCCCTGCAACCCTGCCCTATGCCTTCCATGGATTGCCCTGCCTTCAAGGCCCACGTGTGCTCTCTGTGTCTAGAACAGCCACACACCCCAAGATCTCTCTGACACATACCTAATAGAAGATGTGTCCTTTCTGTGCCATTAGCCCTTGAAATAGGCTCAGCAAATAGCAGTGACTTGGTTAAGAGCATCATTCTCCTGCATGTGATTCTAGATGCCTAAATAGAAGGGCAGGAAATGAAGAATTGACCCCGTCCCCCCTATTTGCTAGGCACTTTCAAACATGGACACCATTAGTTGTCACAAGTCCTATCAGGTAGTCATGATGAGCTCTAGTTAACAGGTGAGGAAACTGAGGCCTGAAGATTTAAGTTGCCCATGACCACTGCGCAGGTAAGTAGCAAGTGAATATTTAAATACTTGTTTGAAGAATTATCCAGGACCATATCTTGTTTCCTCCTCACTAGTCCTTCCCTTTCCCCCTTCTGCATGGCACACTGCATTTCAGAGTGAACATTGAAATCCTAGAGAAATGAAAAGCAGTTTTCTGCATGGAATCCTTTTTTACCTCTTGCTTCATGAGCCTACAGCAAAAACACAGCAAACCCACTGAAAGGAGAATGAAGTCTTATGCTTGACCCAAGCCCAGTTCTCAAGCTGGAATTTATGTTCCTCTTCTAGAACTTCTATTCCAAATGAATAGTGGGATTGGAGGTTCTGGCTGCCTGGGGAAATGGGCTTGGGTGACAGAGACCCCAGATACCAGCCTGGAAAGCCATGGTCCTTACAAAGCAGGGCTCTACCTTGAATGGAAGGAGTTTGCCTGTATGTCCAGAGTGGGTCTGGAGCAGCATGCTTCAAGGACAAGTACCACTCTGAGGAGAAAGTGAACCTGAGGATGAGTGAAAAGTTTCCTGAAGGGAACTCTAGGCTTCAGGCCATGTGACAACTTTGCCTCTCCCATGCTAGGTCACAGTGCAATGAAGAATTATCCAGGACCACTTCAGTAACTTTATTAGCATTCAGAAGGAATTAATATCCTGCCAAAGTCAACATGTTGAGCTTATGGGCCCTGGACAGAGCCTTATTTAAGGTTCATAGAAGGCTTCTATCCAGTGTACACATTTGCCACCTTGAAAGGTTGAAAATTATGCTCATCTCTGAGATAGGAGGGCCTTGGAGGGCTGGTGTCCGTCTCCTGGAAAACTCCACTCTCTCTTTGCTCTCCCCTATTGCTTGGATATCACTGGATAAGTCACCAGTCCTATCGGAGCTTTCAGCAGCATCCTGAGATTCTACTACAGACTGGACAGACCTCACTTTCTTAATGAATGCTATGCTGAGAAGCTCTGTTGGCCATTGGTGGAGGCTTCTGTCTGCCCTCTTATCCCTCTCTAAGGTTTTTCCATTTATGGGCTATGTGTTCTTAAGCAAGTTACTAAACCTCTCTGAACCTTTGTTTCCTTATCTATAAAAATGAGGATAGTGCTTATTTCATAACATTGTTTTGCAGTGTAATGAAAACATCCATGTCCTAGCACAAAAGAAGCCCCCTGGAGTGTAACATGATGATGATGATGATGATGATGATGATGACAATAGCTGGCTTTTGGGGGATTTGCAGGAGCCCTCATTGTGGAATTCTGGTAGGAATTTCTACACTTCACAGTGGAAGTATATCAACCATCCCGTGGGAGGCAGTCTCCAGAGTAGCATTTGCTCAGTGCCACTGGCCCAGTCTTACTGACAGGCCTTGAATCCTTCTCAGTTGACACACCAGGGAAGGACTTCTAACCCTTCTCAGCAAAGCTACTAGCAATCTACCTAATTTTCTGAAACAGAGAGAGAGTGTGTGTGTTATTCCTTCTTGCAAATGTATAAGACAGCTTTGTTCTTGTTTTTATTCTCTCCCTCACTCAGTCCTTCTCACTGTGTCCAACAGTGCTTTCTCCAGGCTAGTGTTTTAGGGTTTGGTGTTTCTGAGAATTTCTTTGTTGGGTCCCTTTCCTGCCTGTGTGTTTATGTGTGCTTTTTAGTTCGATTACTTGATGTAAAAACCCTCCATTGAGGCTTGGAGAAACCATCTGCATTTATTTTATCACCTTTGAACATGTGTTTGAGAATGAAATATGTGTAGTCAGTTTATGGCTACCTGGAGATTTGTCTGGCTTCACCAGGAAGATGCACCCCCACCCCCAGGCCTCAAGCTCTGACAGCCCTGGGTGTGCAAAGCCAACACCAGGCCTTCGGCAAGGCTCAGCTTTGACTCACAGAGTTCCAGCGCTACTCTGAAGCCTGGAAAGCAGACAAATGTCTACCACCCACTCACCCCCAACAACCCTGGCCAGAGGGCCTTGTATATGCTTGGTTTCACACACCCAGGAGTTGTCACAGCCACTGAAGACTGACTCTCTCCCTGGAACCTTCTTCAGTCTGACCCTCTTCCTCAGGTCCCCACCCCCAAGTCTTAGGAGACCCAAAGTCCTTACATCGCCTTCTCAACTTACAGTGGGCAAGTGGACTTCGGCACATGTGTTTCACTGTGAGCTGAACACGAGTGCCTCTGTGGTGGCTGGAAGCCCTGGGTGGGTGGTTGGCTCCAGATGGAGGTTGGCCCAGCTTGGAAGAAAAGAACCACAGAACAGGTTGAAGCACTCTGAATGACCATGGATTTGCTGCCTTTAGTCCTCAGCTTGTGTTTGGTTACAGTGTATGGAAGTCCAATGAAATGAGTGCAGATGTGCCTGTGGTGGGAAACAGTGGTAGAGAGGAGTTAAGGAGGTGCAGAAGGCAATGGCCCAAAGCTATCAAAAGTCTTTTTTAAAAGCTGGTTACTACTGATGAGTTTGGCTGAGTTGAATAGTCGCAGAGTTCAGTAATGGCATTGCCAGTTCAATTACAGAAGTTTCTGTGGCAAGAAAACATAAAAGTTCATTGGGAAATTGTGAAACACAGCCTAATGAATTAGATGGCTTTTCACATGAAGATGTATGGAGGTGAGTGGGCATGCATGTGTTTGCATGTGTGCATGTTTGTGTATGTCCATGCATGTGTGTCCATGCACACAGACACGTGTGTGTGTGTGTGTGTGTGTGTGTAGTTGCTTTGATATTCTAACCATTAATGTATTGCATTTTTTAAAGGAAAGGTAATGCTTGAAAAGAATGCTCTGGAGATTGAGCTGGGAGCCAGCTGGGGAGCATATGGAAAATGAACATTCTTGGGGCTAGAAAACAGGCTGGTCAGGGTTGAGGATTTGCAGACAGAAAAGGCATCAGGCCGGCTCCACCAGCCAAAACAGAAGGAGCTGGAGTTGTGGACCTTCTGATTTGGCAGGAAAGCACTGGAAGCCAGTGTGGGTTGGGTGGAAGATAAGGTCAGACCAAAGAATAGCTAATAACAGTAAGGGTTATCATTTATTGGCCGCTTCCTCATGTAAGGCAGTGTGTACATCCTGGTAGTTTTAACTCTTTTGAGCAGCTGAGGACATATAGTTAAGAACAGGTAAGTAACTTGCTCAAGGTCATATAACTGGTAAGGAAGGGTAGGTGCTCCCCCCTACCCCCCAGGAGGTCAGGAGATCTGTGTGGTTTGGAAGGACATGCTATCAACTGAGTCAATGAGACAATGATGGCGAAGAGGCTGAGTGCCTTAGGGACCTTGACTGCTGAATTTCAATGGGGGTGAAGGGGTGAGGAGGCATGCCCTTGGCACATGGGAGACAAAGTGTCAATACAGCAGGGATTTCCAACAATTGTCCCATGTGAGGGAGGTTCCAGACTCATTGGTACAGCAGCTCAGTAGATTGAGGAGAAAAAGTGGGCCTCCCACTCCAAACCCTCCACCCCCCACTCAGCAACTTCACTATCACTGTACTGGGGGAAGGTGTTATAGCTTCTCCTAAAGTATAAAAACCAGCATTGCTGTCATATCCCTTTGGGATTCTTCTAAGACAGGAATTTTAAATTTGGACAGGATCTTTTATTCTCCCTTACAAGGTAGAAATATTTTATTAATTCAATACATTTTTTAAAATATTGTTAAATGCCTACTAGTTGTCAGACACCCTTCTCAACTATATGACCTCAACACAAGAGATGTTAACCCTCTGGGAAGAGCAGTGAATAGAAAGGATGGTTCCTCAAGATAGAGCAGCTTAGAGTACCCTGGACCATTTCCATATCCTCTCTATAAGCACTTCCTCACAAGGTGCTGGCTCTATTTTTAAATAGCTCTAATCATTTTATAGAAATCCATTCCCACATATACAGATACAGCAGCTATAACTAGTTATCAACAAAAGGGCTGCAGGAATTCCAGAAAAAGAGCGACTAAATGTTGATTTGGACAGTCAGGGAAAGCATCACTGAGAATGTGACCTCTGAGATGTCTCTTAAGGATGTGTAGGACTTTGGAAGGGAATAATGATGGGAAGGATATTTCAGACAGAAGAACAGTCTACAAAAGAATGCATAATGGTGAAAGGGTCTGACATATAGAGAGAAAAGTAAAAAGTTTGGGGTAACAACAGATTTTTATAGAGCCCTACTATATTGCAGCTCTCCTCCTAGGCATTGATTAATATAATGACAAACAGGCAGATGAGACTTTAATGGAGTTTCCCATCTAGAGGGTGTGACAGGAAAATAAAGAAATAAGAAAATATATACTTAAGATAATTTCAGATAACCGTAACCACTAAGAGAGCGGTTCTCAACCTGTGGGTCGCCAACCTGTGGGTCGCGACCCCTTTGGGGGTCGAACAACCCTGTCACATGGGTCGCCTAAGATCATCAGAAAACACATATATAATTACATATTGTTTTTGTGATTAATCACTATGCTTTAATTATGTTCAATTTGTAACAATGAAAATACATCCTGCATATCAGATATTTACATTAAGATTCATAACAGTAGCAAAGTTACAGTTATGAAGTAGCAACAAAAATAATTTTATGGCTGGGGGTCACCACAACATGAGGAACTGTATTAAAGGGTCGCAGCATTAGGTAGGTTGAGAACCACTGCACTAAGAAGAAATATAAAACAGTAAAAGGACAGAGAATGAATGGGGAGCAGTGGGGGCAGGGTGAGGGCAGTGTTATCCTATATAATAAAAGGCTAATATGCAAATAGACCAAATGGAGGAACCACCGGTTGCTATGATGTATACTGACTACCAGGGGGCAGATGCTCAATGCAGGAGCTTCCCCCTGGTGGTCAGTGCTCTCCCACATGGGGAGTGCCACTCAGCCAGAAGCAGGGCTCAGTGCAATGGTGGTGGCAGGAGCCTCTCCCACTTTCACAGCAGCACTAAGGATGTCTGACTGCCAGCTCAGGGAGTTGGCAGTCAGCTGGCAGTTGGACATCCCCTGAGGGCTCCTGGACTGTGAGAGGGCACAGGCTGGGCTGAGGGACCCCCGAGTGCATGAATTTTGTGCACCGGGCCTCTAGTTTTTTATATATTTACAGGGATTAAAATGCTTGCTGCTATGAAATTGAAGACATGAATGTCAGTATGCCTAAGGGAAATCATCATACACTCTGAGCATATAATGGCCCTAATTATATAGGATCTTTAACCAAAAATCAAAAGCCAAGATAGGCTATAGAAGTGTAAATAGGACCCAATTTGTGGTCATCTGTCATTCTTCAGCTTTGGGTGAAGCTTTTTATCAGAGATCTTAGGCACCACATGCTCCCTGTAGTAGAGGCAAACATTACACTGCTTTTCCCCAGAGGGTCTTGTCCACCTTCCCTCCCTCTGAGAGACTTTTTATCCTGTCAAACCTATTCCATTCCAGAGCAGCAAGGCTCAGTCACTCCCTCCCATGGTCAGGGTATGTCCTCTGGTCCCCGTCTAGGTACAGAAAGGCCTGGGTTGGGGGGCAGACAGTGGGCAGGGCCACTCTCTGAATTCCTATACTTCTGGCTCCTGCTGGCAGTTCTCCAGTGAAGGTAGGCAGGAGAGCGTAGGTAGCTAAGTTTCTGATTCTGACACCCAAGGGAATTATAACCTAAGGCATGCTTCAAGAAGACTACCCTGGGGTCTTAGCACAGTGACTTTTCTTGGGACTGTAGCTGAGTCATTTGTACTCTACAACCCTCAGTTTTCCTTCCTGAAAAATTGATATAAAAACATTCCTAATTCAATTACAAAGTAACCTGGGAGCTAAGAATGAGCAGCAGGGGTGAGAACATTGAGAAGGTATAGGAGAGGTAAGTTGATGGTCTCTGAGATGCCTCAGAAAGGCCATCAGAACTGCTTCCAACCCCAACCTAGTAAGCCAGCTGGACTCCAGAGAGGTTAGGCAACCCTGCCAAGGTCACACAGCTAACATGTAGGGCAGAGCTGGGACTGCCTTAATGGCACCTTCTCGACCAAACTACAGGAGTATGTGACTTGAGAGTTTAAACATTTCAGCTGGGCCAGCAGAGAGCTTTGGTAAGGGCCCTGCTGATGTCACCCCAGCATCTGCCCTGCCAGCAAGTGGTTCTGCTGCTCTCAGAGACCTGGAATTTTCCACCTGGGGTCTTAAATCTGCGCTTATCAGACCCTCCAGGGGCTGCCCCTCTGGTTGGTGTTGTATTGCGGTGACCCATGTCCAGGAGACCTAGGCTGAACCCCTGATCTCACCACTCATAACCATGAGATCTTGGGCAATTTACCTGATTTCAATCAGTCTCAAGTTTCCTATAAAATGGAGATGATGATAGGACCTACTTCTCAGGTGATAGTGAAATCTCTGTAGCTGGAACAGGCAGCGTAGCCCAGTGGACCAGTAGAATGGAGCAGGGCCTCCCCTGAGCCTTCTTTGAGTTAGGAAAATAGGGAATTCCTGCAGACTCCAGGAAGGGCAAGCAAGGATCATGAGAGATCCCTTGGGGGCCTTGGAACAGCAGTTATTACTAACTGGTACAGTAGTCATTTAGTGTTTGAACAACTGACCCAGCTGTACCTTCCAGCCTACCGTCCACTCTGTCTACCTTAAGGGATGTTGATGGGAGGGAAGGCAAACACAGAAGCCATCGATCCAGCAGCATGCTGGGCATCCGGGAAGCTCTCAGTAACAATGGCTCTCTCCCTCTGAGAGATGGGACCTGTGCCTGCAGGTCCCAGAGGAGAAAATCTAGCTGGTCAGTGGGCAGCCCCGCCCAGACACACTCATTATCCTGCTGCTCATTGCCACCCTCAAGGGAAGTGCCTTTTTCTTGTCCAAATGCTTTGCACTGTAGCCCAAGTCCATTTTTTTAGTGCCTTGATTTTTAAGTCCAGACCAAACCTAGAAGCTTTATAAAGCTCTTGCAAAAATAGTCCAAAAGCACACTGCCATTTGGAGGGGAAAGCCTATCGGGAGGCAGAGGATACCTAATTTTTATGGGTGTCTTTCATAACATCTCCCCTTCCTCCTCCTCGTGCTCTAGCAGAGTGGCATCAGAGGGCTCAGGCATGCCCCTGTTCCCAGGTCCTGGTCTTTTCAATCTAGCAGGAAGAAAGAGAGATATAATGTAGACAACTGAGAGCCTGGTGTGGCCATCAAGAACACAGATGTGAACCCTAGAATCCTGGCCCCACTGCACTGCCTCAGATGAGTCAAGGGTCCTGAAGCCATATCCATCCCTCCTCCCTCTGTGCTGGCTCTGTGTCAGGCCTCCGCTTGGGGACACAGAGTGCAGCACAATCTCCGGGAGAAATAGATACACATAACTGTGAGGCAATGTGTTCAATGTTTCAAGAGCTCTCATGACAGCTTGTTATTAGGACCCAGAAAAGGGACTCTTTGCCTGAAGCCAACACATGGGTTTATGTTATTGTGACATAAGAGCGAGGGCAGCAAGGACCAGGTCATGGAGCCCCATTGTGCTGTGCTAAGGAGCTTGGACCTCACCTTGCAGAAAAGAGGGAGCCTATGTCCTATGGGAGTAAACTAGGAGATGCCCTTCAATAGCTAGGTCACCCAAGTGTCTCATATGTCAGGAAGGGCTCTAAGCTTCATCATTCCAACCCCCAGACCACCTTCACTGGCTGCTCTGCTATATCTGTGCAGACCCAGGAGTCAGAGGAGCAGATGTGGCCAGCCATGTGGTGGATGCTCTATTGCATTCTCTCTGCAGGATGGACATGCTCAAAGGAATGTTGAAAGGAAAGACCTGGAGGGGCATCCTAGAAGATTGAAAACAAGGTTTGAAGAAGGTAGATGCAAGAGTCAGACTGTGGTGGGGTTACTTCTTCGCTCATCTCATCTGAGTGTGACCATCACTCAGTATCATGCTGTGCATTCCCTGGTCCGCTTGACCTCATAGGAGGACCAGCTCTGGTCACTGCCCTTTCTGGTCTCCTACAGCTGGAAGGCCAGATGCTAAGTCTCAGTCCTAGGATAATTGTCTACATTGCTTCCTCTCCCTCTTATCTTGTCAAACTTCCTCCTGAACTTTTGACACGAGCCCTGCTCATGTCAGTGTGACTGTCAGCCCAGTGGAGTTGGCCTTTTCAGGGTGGGTCTTGCATCCTTGCTCAACCTCTAAAACCCACAGACCTGGTTCCAGGCCACTGACCCACACTTCCCTGTTCACCCCAGTGGCAGCAAGGCCACAATGCCTCAAGACAGTAGGAAGACAGAGAGCACAGGCTCCTTGCTGCCCCGTCGACTCCTTTGCACAAACAAGGCCAGTTCACCTCATCCTGCAGGAGCCCTGGAGTATAGTTGGATTTTCTTTTTCCTGATCTGACTTTTTGAAGGATGTGGATGAGAATATTCCCAGACAGGAATTTCACTTTCATCAAGTCCCACCCAAATGCTTTTGGGAATCCCTGTTGTCTAGAGTCCAAGATTCTTGGCTGGGCATTTGGGGTCATTGACAGTGCAACCCCAGCTGTTTTACCGCGTATTTCTCTCTCTCACTAACACTGAGAATGGCCTCACTGATGGGCTTCCCATTTCTCAGACCTGCCTCACACACATCCACCTCCAAGCCTTGGGATAGGAGGTTCCCCATCCCAGCCCTCCCTGTCCTTCCCTGACCATGGCCTTCATCACACGCAATAGTCCCTCTTGCTCTGACTCAGAACTTATGCCAGCAAAGAAGACATGTATGAGGTCCTGGCTCTTGCACTGATGACTTTTCCCCTTTGGCAGATAAGGATGCTAAAGCCCAGGGACAGTCAGTAACTCACCTGTAGTCACAGGTGGTGAAAAAGAGTGCTAGCATGTAGCTAGACCTACATGATCCAGCTCCAGAGCTCAAGCCTCAAAATGTCCTCCATATGGAACTTGTTCCCTCTGACTCGTGAGGCGGGAGAGAGTTCTAGATGACACACTCAGTGCTCCCTGACTCTTGTCCACGGGTCTTTACATATGAGACATGAGACATGTTCCTTCTTCCTGGAGCGTTATCCTCCACTTTTCCTGAAGGGAAATCCCTAGCCAGCCTTTAGTGGTACCTTGACTATAACCAGAGCTGCATTAATTCCCCTCCTCAGGACTAGTTAGAGAATCTGGGTGCAAAAGGCAAACACAGGTCTCTTGTCCATAATAATTAAGAATTTCAAAATGGTGACAGAAAAACATGAAACCCCAAGCAGAGGGCCCTTCTACACACAGGGCCCCATGGAACTGCCGAAGTGACCACCCAGGAAGCCCACCTTGTGCCTGCTCTAGGCTCCAGAGGGCCTGGTGCTTCCTCCCTAGCACTTCCCCATCCCCAGGGCATTGGAGAAGCAGA
This sequence comes from Myotis daubentonii, assembly GCF_963259705.1. Lineage (NCBI taxonomy): Eukaryota > Metazoa > Chordata > Mammalia > Chiroptera > Vespertilionidae > Myotis > Myotis daubentonii. Next base: position 20,962,068 of record NC_081841.1, read on the forward strand.
CCTGTGGCATTGCTGAAGCCCCAGTGTGAGTAGTGCTTGGTACACAGTAGTTCCTCAATAATGTCTATTGAGTTGGAAAGACATCCTCTATGCAATCACCTCAGAAGAGGTGATTCTAAGAACAGAAGACATACCCATATGTCTAGGTCCGGATTTTTTGGTGTTTAAAACTTCAAAAAAAAATTTAAATCCTCTATAAAAACAAGAGTGGATACCATTATGCCCCCATTCAGGTGTTGAAGTCCTAACTCCTAGTGCCTCAGAATGTGACTGTATTGGGAGACAGGGTCTTTGCAGAGGTGATTAAGTTAAAATAAGGTCATTATAGTGGTCTTGAATCCAGTCTGACTCGTGTCCTTATAAGAAGAGGAGATTGGGACACAGATACATGGAGAGATGACCAGAAGTCTAACAGTGGGAAGGCATGGGGAGAGGACAGCCATTTACAAGCCAAGAAACAGATTCTTTCTCACAGGCCTTAGGACAGTGATGACGAACCTTTTGAGCTCGGCATGTCAGCATTTTGAAAAACCCTAACTTAACTCTGGTGCCATGTCACATATAGAAATTTTTTGATATTTGCAACCATAGTAAAACAAAGACTTATATTTTTGATATTTACTTTATATATTTAAATGCCATTTAACAAAGAAAAATCAACCAAAACAATGACTTTGCGTGTCACCTCTGACACGCGTGTCATAGGTTCGCCATCACTGCCTTAGGAGAAACCAACAACCTCAGATTCCAGCCTCCAGAATTGAGACAGTGCAGTCCTGTTGTTTAAGCTGCCCAGTCTGTAGCCCTTTGTTAAGGCAGCCTTAGCACACTTAATATAGGTATTTAAAGAAGAACAATTATAAATGTTAAAAGCTGACAGGAACCATAAACAATTAGAAAAATCATTAACTTCCTGGCATACCTCTACAATACTTTATTTCACATATTCTTTTTGTCTGTAGATTCTTCACATCTGATAATGTACTAGTAGATAATTTAGCTTCTCTTGTAACGTGATATTTCAAATTTTGTTTTTTAATATTGACATTTTAGCGAAGTTTCTTTCAGGTTCAAAACTTAATCTTGCTAATGTCATGTATATTTTCAGAATTGTTACCAAATTTAGGAAAACCTCTGTGAAAGTTCTTTCACATATCAGCTGGAAAATGTCAGGACATTGCCATCTGCTTTAATGCAGTGATTAATCTTAAATGCTCTTTGAATTGCCAACACTCATTAACCAATCTGTCATCATCGCTCACACTTGTAGGGTTATGTTATCTTTAGTCATTATATCAGTTTATGTTGAATCAGCAAAAAGAGGGACATTATTTTTCTAATGTGAACACATAATTCATCCCTTTCCTTCAATTGGATTATATAACAATCCAAGAGCCCACTCATCACTTCTATTGGAAATGTATCATTTCTATTGGAAATTTGTCTCTCCCTCTTAATGAATTAATAGTTTAGTGTGACCTGGGATTTTTTTTTGGTTAAAATTTGTTTCTTGATATAAAAATAATTTTAATTGTACTTTTACAAATTTTTTAAAAAACCATATGGCATATGAATACATTGCTAGGATACCTCCCAGCCTTTGAAAGTGGTTGGAGCAAGTGAAGGAACCTAAAGCTGAAGCTGCATTAGCTTCCTAGTGAGTCAGCCCTGGTCTAGGTTGGAGGCTGGGGCTCAGAAGGATTAAACCAACACATACTGCCAGCCCCCACCCTTGCCCCAGCCAGCAGCACCCATCTTTAGACCCACAGTCCCAGGCTGCAGCGAATTTCTGTGAGTTTAGGATGAAATTACACACACTTTCTGTGTTTGTGTGTCGAGAAAGAAAAATAATTTTCTGAACTCAAAGTAGTTTCCTTTGGGGGTATTGCCTACTCTATTTATCTGGTCTACCAAAATAAGATTTTCTCTGGTTTTGCGTATAAAGTTTTTCTGTTTTTCTTTTTCAGCAGTCTTAAAGGGTTTGTTTTTTGTTACCCATTCCACAGTGAACCTCTGCATTCCCTCGGGGTGAGGAAATTATTAGAGGTAGGTGAGAGGGGTCCCAAGTCCCCCAGTGTGGCCCATATCCTTGCTTGGCCCTCACAGTGATTAAGAATGTGGGATCTGGGGCCAGACAGTTGGGGCTCTGACATGAACTTTACTAGTATACAAACCACCCCCTCCAATCTTGGCTTTTCTTGTGGGTGTAATGGAGGGAAGTGTACTTACTAGCACAGGATAGATGTCAGAGTGAGGACTGAGTGAGTTGTTATTATAGGTAAAGCACCTAGTACAGAACTGAACATTTCACTAGAGTTCACTAGAGGACAGTTAGTGTTTTTATTAAGAGGATAATCCAGAGAACTGGGGAAACTGGTAAAGGGAACAGGCAGGCCCTGCCCTTGCTCCAGGGGCTCCTCTGATCCCCTTCCCTCAAGGGTTCATTGGGTTTAGAAGCTGCACCCTCTGCTCCTCTAGCCTGGGAACAGCCATGTGTCTTGTCTCTCGTTTCTTATCAGACAGAGACAAGGAGGGAGCCTACTAGGAAGACTCAGGGCTTCAGCTCCTTCCAGGCTAAGGGCAGGAGATGGCTATACCTGCCCCATTGGCCAGCCCGCAAACACCTAGTGAGTGTTCCATGCAGGCTCAAACTGCAGCTCCCAGGCCATTGTTGTGGACAAAGACCTGCTGCAAAACCTGACTCGGTGTGTGCCAAGCATCAACCATGAGAAGAGCAGGTCACATTCTTCTCCCAGCAGCCTTCCCCAGATCTCACTCTCCTGCCTTGAACTCTGCTCATAACCAGAATCTGCTCTAACTCTGGGCTTAGCTTTTTCAAGAGCCACCCTCTACTGTCATTGTATAGTATGTTTCCAAAATTGTGCACTACCATAGAATATTCAAAAGCATAATCATAGACTTACATGGCATAGGGGTATTTTACCAAGGATCTAAAAGAAACAGCAACATCGTATTGTACCTCACCTTTTTTTGCACAATTTTTACAGTATACTACTCATATTTTGAACATATTTTTAAAATAATTCAACATTCGCTGATAGGAATGAATATTAATATTGAAAAACATTAATGGTGCCCTAGGTGCCAGACACCAGTGTAGGTGTTGGGGATATGTCTTTCATGGAGTTGACAGTCTAATAACAGGAGGAAACAGACAATAAAAAGAACATGTAACACAAGCCAATCTGTTAGCCAGTGATAAGTGCTATGGGGTGTGGGGGAGACAAAGCAGAACAGAGTAAAGAGGACCCAGAGAAAAGAGGGTGGAGTGGGAGGTGCAATTGGAAACAGGAGGGCCAGGGGAGCCCCACCAATAAGCAGAGCTCTGAGCAGTGACTTGGAAAGTTGGTGAGGGAGTGAGCCACGTGGTAGGCCAGGCAAAGAGCATTCTGGGTAGAGGGCCCACAGCATAAAATGGGTCTGGCATCCATGGCAGCCCAGGTAATCCGCTTAATTCTGCTGAGCATCTGCTGATGGCTTCTTTGCTCTGCTTGGGCACGCCTAATGACACCTATCTCATTTGCATTATGTTTATGAGACTTATGCCTTCTACCCCTGCTCCCCACTGCTTTGTTTTCATAATGCAATAAAGACAGAATTCAATGAAATGTGTAAAATAAGTGCGCAAACTCTGTGCCTGAGGCAGAGGGGGACAAGCTGTCACTGAACTGTCAGCTGGCGTGCTGCGCCCCCATGTGGAAGCTTGGAAGGTTTGGCCCCTAGACAGGAAGCTCCAGTTTGGCACTGGGAAGGAAGTCTGGGGATCCGTGCACAGTGCCCCAACCTGCACGCTGAGCACAGGGGAAATTTATGCAAGTCAATGATTTCTTGCTCCATCAAAGCAGAGCCCAGGGCAGAAGCAGGGAGTTGGGGAGGTGTGTGAGGTGGTGGTGGAATGTGGGCCACACCTGTTTCCCTCTCAGAGCCAGTGAGGGCTTTCCTGTCCTTGAACCATAGAGCAGACAGTCTCCCTGAGGCAGCTGTGTGCGTGGGGCAGGTGGTGGGGTTCTGGGAGAAGGTGCGGTGCCAGGGAAGGTGCCCTGGGACACGAACGAGCACTTTGCACTTCTTGGCAAAGGTCCTTCTGGTGACTGGCTAAGCATGTCTTTTTCCTCCAGCGTCCTCTGGCCCAGGACCTCTAAGGCACCCATGCTACTGTTCCCAGAGGCTTAAGGACAAGCTGTGGGACATGTGGGCGTCTGGGCTGGTGAGCCTGGGAATTGGGGAGGGGGTGTTTGTTCAGGGAAGCTGGCCCACCCCAGTCATAAATGCCATCCTCTCAGGGAAACGCAGGAGTATTTTATTGTTTCATTGAAAACTGAGCCCCCAGTGCAGCTGTTCAGGAATTCCAGGGGGCAGGACCGGTGCGGGAAGTGGGGAGAGGGCCTGCTTGTCAAGCATCTGAGATCTTGTTACTGGGGTTGAGGGGAAATCGGATGCGGTTCCAGGGCTCAAATCTTTCTTGCTCCACACACCAGGGCGCTGGCTCCACTGAAGGCCATCAAGACACAAGGGCCATGTGTTTATTCCCCCATCAACCAAGCAAATGGCTTCTGAGCCAGCTCTGGCAGCGTCTGTTTTCAAATAGGAAAGGTTTTTAAAAACACTCTTTGTCTGGAGAGCAAAACCTTCTCCGTGTTAGAGGTGACAGGTTAGGGGGGTGGGCAAACTTTTTGACTCGAGGGCCACAATGGGTTCTTAAACTGTACCGGAGGGGCCGGAACAAAAGCATGGATGGAGTGTTTGTGTGAACTAATATAAATTCAAGGTAAACATCATTACATAAAAGGGTACGGTCTTTTTTTTCAATAGTTTTATTCATTTCAAACGGGCCGCATCCGGCCCGTGGGCCGTAGTTTGCCCACGGCTGGGTTAGGCTGTGCTGCAGACAGGAACTTCCCTCCTGGGCTTGCTTAGGGAGGCTCTGGCACTGGCTTGCCTATCCACCTGGGATGCTCTTCCCTCAGATTTCCAGTTGGCCATCTCCTTCTTGTCTTTCAGATTGCAACTTTAAAGCTCACCTCCCTGCCCCCCATCCCCACCCCCTTGGCACTCTGTCTGTCCTGTCCTGTCTACACTCCTCTTATGGCAGCTCCCTCTGCCTGATATTCCTGAGAGTGCAAACACCTTGAGAGCAGGAGCTACATCTGTGCTTTTTGCTATGCCATGACCACCACCTAGAGTACCCAGCACACAGCAAGCATTCAATACAGATATTTTATCATGTGGAATACAGAAATGGTGTTTAAGACCTGGGTTGTGCATTTTCTTTGATGAAGAGGTGGAGAAAATATAACGTGGTAGAACAATGGAAAGGGACCTGAATCAGAAAAGAAAAATAATGCCTCCCTCCATCCCCTCCCCCCCTCCCCCATGCTCTTTGAGATCAGAATCCATAATTGTTCCTGCCAGGCAACTTGGGGACACTGGGATGGTCTCCCAACAGCCATGACCTCAGTTTTGTCTCCCTTTTTGAATCACATCCTTACCTTATACAGTCTTGAAATCCCTTTATCATTTCTAAAAGGATTTCCTACAATTTAGTGAGTTCTACTTCCTCCCTTAGTGGGGAAGGTATTGTGATTTTACATTTAAAAGTTAAAAGAAAACACTTTCTGTCCCTCTAAACATCTCTAGATTCTCCTGCAGCCAGCAGTAGCTGTTCAACCTTGATTGTGTCACTTCCCTTCTCTGGGCCTCCGTTTTCTGTAAAGGGAGGAGGTGCTGCTGGCTGTTGCCCAGGGTCCATCTAGAAAGCTGTGAGCTTCTGATGCCCACATCTAGGGAACATCCACAAAGAGGGCTTCTCCTCCAATGAGAAGCCTCATGACCCAGTAATTATAGGAAGTAGAGGGCCTCCTTCCTGATGCCAAGACCCCTGCCTACTTGTCCCCTTGGGGCTGTCCTTCCCTTATAATATGCCACTACCACATATCATGAGGACCTTGGTTGATAAGAGAGGAAAACTGAGTTGCTCCACAAGGTAAATTGAGTGCAAAAATGGCCCCAGCTCTGCACCCACCCTGTATCGGAGTCCTTTGCAATGTGAGTTCACACTCCTCTCATCAAGAGGTGAAGCCTATCCCCCTACTCCCTAAATTTGGACTGACTTTATAGCTACCTCGGCCAAAAGAATGCAGGTTTTAAGAGGCCTTTAACCTTTCCTTTCTCCTTCTTCGACCTCTGTAGTTGTCATGAAGGTAGGTCTAGGCTAGCTTTTTGGAAGGTGAGACACCTGGCATAGTGCCAGCCAGCCCATCCATGGCCCTTGTAGATTAACCAAGGCCAATGGAGCACCAGACACACAAGTGAGCCCCAGCCAAGAGCAGAAGAACTTCCCAGCCAACATCAGTCCAGCTTGGCTCAGATCAGCAGAGCTATGCAACTGGTGCACAGACTTGTGAGCAATGATAGACGGTTGTGTTGGTATGGTTTGTTATGCAGCATTAGCTGGTCCATGACACTCCCTGAATCTCCCCAGGGCATCTCAGCCCTCTCTTATTTTGCACTCTGGAGCATCCTTGCATATGCTCTGCCCTTTCTGCCTCCACAATGCCTAATTCAATTCTTAAAAACAAAACTTCCCCTTTGTAAATATATGTAAAGGCATACAGGTAACTGCCTATGGAATGTAATTTTATTTTTCAGTGTCTCTTAAAAAAAAGGTGGCGTAAAGCACAGCTACTTGGGCCAGCCATATCTGACACTGTCACCCCCAAAATCAGTCTTTTGAATTACAGTGCAGATTACACACATCATGTAGATGAGCATGCATCCTACCTCCATCAGCAGCGTGAGCTATCAGGTGAAGTGGAAATCTGACGCAGGAAACATCACTTTTATGGTTGGGAATGGATCCCTGGGGGCATGCAGATTTGGTGGGGTAGAGGCCTCTATGATATCACTGGAACTAGGCAGGCCAGGGAAGCAGGAGCTCTAAGGCATGTTCATACCCATCATTTGGCTGAGGATTGACCCTGCTTTCTTGTGAAAACATTCCATTTCCCTCCTGTGTTCAATGAACATTTGTCAGAAGTCTATTGTAAAGCAGGCAGGCACTGGGCTAAGCCCAGGAGATGACAAGGATAAATAAGGCAGAGCCCCTGCCCTCATGGAACTTACTAGCTCATAATCCCAAAGGTGCAGAAAAACACTAGGAGCACATGCCAATATTTCATTAGGTTCAGATTTAGCTCTTTCTTCTAAAAGTCTGGCAATAAAGCCAGAATAATCAATGCTCAATAATTAGATACTTAAATTATTTATGAGTTTATGGTTCTTCAAATTTTACTCAAATTGCATTTTTTCTTTGCAAATATTATTAATAGTCAAAAGCAAACTCTTGATTTCCAGTCTCCCTCCAAGTCCCTCTCCCTCAGTTTTATCCACCACTATAGATGGTTCCTCTATTGACCTAAGTGCTCAGACCAAAAATATAGGGGCATCATCTAAAAACAAAATAAAACTGTATATGTTTATATATAAAACCTTTTATTCTTTTTTATACTCTATCTTATCTTTTGCAATTTCTGTAATTCTACCCTTTCACTATATACAGAATCCAACCAGTTCTTATGATCTCCACCACCATCATCCTAGCACAAGCCATCACCTCTCATATGGACTTTTGCAGAAATCTCATAACTAGTCTTCCTGCTTCCATCCTTCTCCCCTACATTCTTTTCTAACCAGATCAGGTTATGTTACTCCTCAACTCACAACCCTCTAGTAGTTTTCTATCACACTTACAGTAAAATCCAAACTTCTTATGAGAGCCTACTAGGCCTCAAATGACTTGGCCCTGACCACCTCTCTAATCATATGTCCCAGAAGTCTCCCCCTCAGTAACACTGCTCATGTTATATGATTGGTACTGCTTTTCCTTAAATCTTCCAAACATTCCTACCCCTGGGCCTTTGCACTTGCTGTTCCCCCTGCCTATGACCCTCCTGAGCTGGATCTTCTCATGGATCATTCTTTTTATAATATTTCAATCTCTACTCAAATTCTAACTCTTTAGAAAGAACCCTCTTGACTACCAGAGCTAAAATAACCACCATCACCCACTCTGCAATGTTCTTCACTCTGTATCTTTTTATCCTGCTCACTACCCTATATTATACTATGCATTTACTTATTTACTAATTTGTTGCTGAATGTGAGCTGCCTGAGTGCAGAGGTCTCGGCTGTCTTGTGTGCCACCATATACCTAGACTTCTCAACAGTCCGTTGCTCTTCCCAACTGTGTAATAGTGTTTGTAGAACAAATGGCTAAGAGTTCACATTAATTCTCTTAAGAATTCTAAATGGTTCATTTTTTAAAGTAATCATTGAGTGAATGGGCAAGTTTATAGTATACCTCAAACAGGACTCTTGAAATTCAGAAGGCTTGAATTAAATTCCATTGGTTCTCGATGAAAACAAAACAAAAAAACACAAACATTTATTTTTCCTTCTCCAAATCATGCTTTCTCTCCTCCCAACCTAAGAGGTACTATACTTATTTCCATTTTACCAATGAGGAAACTGAGGCACAGAGAAGTCAGCTTCAGTTTTTGCTATCTCACCAAGAGGTTCAACATCTAAGATGCAAATTCTGCCGAGGAATTGTGGCCAGAGAAAGTGATTTCTGGATCACTTTTGAGGCAAAACTCCTGCACATTGTGTTCTTAACTCCTGTAACAAGGGAGCAAAGTGCCCCTTCCCAGGCCCCGCCTCTGTCCAGCGGGTCCCTCCCCTCCTAGGGCAGGCTGGGACTTGCTTCTGTCTGTGAACAGGGGCTGTGCATGTGGGTCTCTGGTTACTAGGAACACTGCCAGCCTCTAGGAGCCCAAGGCTGCACTCTCCAGCGCCTTCTTGTCAGGCGCAAATAAACAGTTGTTAATGTCTTCCTGGGCGTATGTGCTTGATGTCATCACAACAAGGATCTCTGCACTTGGCACAGACCCGGGTGCAGACACCCGAAGCCTCCAGGCTGACAGCTGCATGGGGTCATTTTCAATTAGAGGATGTCTTGGAAAAGAAAAGAAAATACAGCATCGCAGCCTCTCCTGCAGCCCGCCTGCCCAGGGCCTGGGGACTCCCAGGTGCAGCCGCCCTGCCACTCCTCCGCTTGCAGGGAGAACAGTCAGCCCTGTGCTCAGCTGGGGGCAGCTTGTAGAATCTTGCCCTGTTCCGTCTGCACTTCCAGACAGGAGGAGAAAGTACGAAAGTACGGGGGCCTCAGGAGAAAGTACGGGGGCCTCAGAAAGTAGTGGCCTCCTGGAGAGTCTCATTTTTGTGTGAGTCCTTGTTTTCGAGGGAGAAGGAGGTCACATAGCACAGAGCAGTGGACAAGAGGATCTGAGCCCAGGTTTTGCTCCCTGCTAGCTGTGTGACCTTGGGCAAGTTCCTTGACCTTGTTGTATCAGTGAGAATTTCAGCAGGAAGCAAAAGTATAAAGTCAGATTGGGTAATTTGAGGCGAAGTGTATTAAGTGACTATTTAGAAAAGTGTGGGCACAAGGCGTCTTGTGGCATCTGGGACTAAGAATAGCAGAGCACCATGCCCCAGGGAGGGCCACAATGAGAATGAGCAAAAAGGGGGATGCCACAAACTCAGCAATACAGATCAAGAATATTTTAAAAATTAAAATTAATGTAAACAATTCGTGGTGAACAAAATATCAAAATTATAAATTAAAACAGACTCTTGCAAAGCCATGTCCAGCCAAGTTGAAGCCTGAGGCAAGAGGGAAAAATGGGCTCCCCATATACATGTTTCTGTGTATTTTAAATGGTTAATTTTTTCTCTCTGAACATTCAGGTTTTTTTAAATATTGAAAATTGAAAGTAAGTATATAAAGCTCACATTATTTTAAGTATTTTATTCACATCAAAACCAGTGTGTATTATAATTTTTACTTCCCTGGATTAAAATGGAAGCAAACTCATCAGTAATGTTTTTAGAATCTATTTGTGGATTTGTCATTTTCAATTGAGAGAGTTGCCACGTTTGACAATATCTGTTGACCAAGTGACTATCTCTTATATAAAAGGCCTGTGGCCATCACACCATAACGCTGTCATGACCAAATAAGCAGTGGCTCTTGTGGGGGGTGGGGCCGGGCACGAGCTACTAGTGGCGGAGAGCTACAAGCAGCGGAGGGCTACAAGTGGCAGAGGGCCAGTCAGCGAGCTGCAAGCGGTGATGGGCAGGGTGGCCAGCTGAGGCAAGTGGGAGCGAGCTACTCAAGCACGATTTTGTGTGCGCTGGGCCTCTAGTCTTATATAATTTTTAATTAACTTCAATTCACTAAAATTCTTTCACAGAACAACACCAACAGGTAGTATTAAAAAAAGAAAAAACACACCACACACAAACAAAAAAAAATCCTCAAGGCCACTTCTAAATTTGGAAAGGATTGCACTAAGCAAAATGTGTGAATCTGTTTTAGAAGATCCAAATGCAATATGATTTTACATTATAAATGGCTGATATTGCATAGTTACAACTATTTCAGATGAATTGTCTACAGTGCTTAAATTGTCAGTATACTTAAGATCTAAATCAATGACTTTGTTTTGTAAATCAGATCTATTCATGGAAAATAACTTTTATAGCTACAAAGTCCAAAATTTGTTTAATTTCTCTATCTCCATTTAAATGTGAAATTAGGACATTTGAAATCTTGATTTCTATTTGATGTGTACTGGCATCACCCTAATTCATATTCTTATTCATGATTCATATATTTCCAATTTCCTTACTTTTTATTTCATTGTTTTCTAAATTCAGAAAGTTTATTAATATTTCTTGATAAAGTTTTATATTCACCAAACAATTTCAAAGTTATTTCTTTTTATTTGTTATAATTCACTACTTTCAATAGAAAATATGATAAGTAAAGAGATAGATTTTGAAAATATTAATGACTAAAGGCCTGGTTCATGAAATTTGTGCATGGGGTGGGGGGGGTCCCTCAGTCCGGCCTGTACCCTCTCCAATCCGGGACCCCTTGGGGGATGTCTGACTTCCAGTTTAGGGACCCCTCTGGGATCAGGCCTAAACCAGCAGTCAGACATCCCTCTCACAATCTGGGACCGCTGCCTCCTAACTGCTCGCCTGCCTGCCTACCTATTCACCCCTATCCCCTCCGCCTTCCTGCCTGATTGCCCCTAACCACCTCTGCCTGCCAGACTGATCACCCCTAATTTGGTCCCCTGCCAGCCTGATTGCTCTTAACTTGCTCCCCTGCTGGTCTGATCTCCCCTAACTTGCTCCTCTGCCGGCCTGATCACCCCTAACCACCTCTGCCTCAGCCTCCGCCACCATGGCTTTGTGGGGAAGGATGTCTAGAATGATGTCCGTAAGACGTTCAGTCTATCCGGTCTAATTAGCATATTACCCTTTTATTAGTATAGATGGTTTTGCTTCTATTAAAGCCAGGAAAATAAAATTAGAATACATTCAGTTTAGAGTATACAAAAAACGTTTAAAACTAACTGCATGGATTCCTCCAGTATATGGGTAAAAAAATGGACGTATAGCTTTGATGCGACCTCAGAATCCCAGCACTGGTGGCCAAAGGCACACCTGAAATACCTAGCAAGCCAAGAAGGGAGTAGCTGCAGTGCAACAGGGATCCTGTGTCAGCCAAAGGACCCCCCTGAGGGTCTATTCAGTCCTGCTGTGCTTAGCTTTGACCCTGAGCCAGCCACATCACCCCTCGGCCTTCATTCCTCACCTAGGTGAGAAGGTGATTGGGCTGATCCAAGACTCCACAGTCTTGGTGTTTAGGAGAATGACCTGGGAGTTTTAAAAAATCTACTTTCCTGGGCTTTCCCCCTGGAGATTCTGAGTCTGGACTTGGAGCACAACCCCGGAATCTGTGATTTTTGCAGGCTCTTGTAGTGATTTTGAGGGGTGAACACACTTGGGAACCACAAGTCTAGGGGGTCTCTTGGGTCCTACCAGCCCTGGCTCCAGAACCCTCTTCCTCTCAGGGTAGAGGCTCTAGAGATGGTACGTTTGGAGCAGAATTCCACAGAAGGGCAGGAGGTGAGGAAGTTTCTTCAGCACAGAGATGGTATAGGGACAGCTGTGGTAGGCAATGGCCTGGACCCTTTTTCCCCAGCTTATTCTGAGTCCTACTTGTTTTTATTGTTGTCATCATGTGAGATTATTATACTGTCTTGAGTGTTTCCATATCTCATCTAACCCCAGTAAAATCCAACTTTAATTGATCAAAAAAGGTTGTAATAATATTGACACCCAAAATATTGTGTGTATCCTCTCAATCTGCTGACAATTTCTCTGTGGCCTGGAAACAATTTGCAAGGCACCTGCATCTAGCTCTAGATTCCTTCTCAGATCAACTGTTTTGTAGACAAACAGGTGACTCCAGAGGCTGTACCTTTACCCAAGGAGTGGTCAACCGGCCATGGGGAGTGTATAGAGCTGAGGGTGGAAAGAGCCAATAGGAGATGGGGCAAAGTGACAGGCAGGACAGGAAAAGTTGAAGCCTGGGGTGTGGATCTGGATGTTGGGGGTATAGCACAGCCCCACTGGACAGGTCAGGCCACAGACCTGAATCCAGGGTGAGACTGGATGCTGCAGAGGTTGGCCCTGCAGAGGCACTTGGATGACTTGCACATGAGACCTGGAGACATGCATTAGCTGGGCTCCATCTTGGAGAGAGGGTGGTGGACAGGGCTCCAGACAGCAGGCAGTGCTGGGGGTCACTAGTCCTATGAGTTCTATTTAGCAATGGTTGGACACCAAGGTCCAGGCTCAGGCACAAGGACTGGTGTGCCTCAGAAGCTAGGTCTGGGGCAGGAAGATGGGGGGAGGTCAGGCAAGGGAGCTTCCCATAACTAGTCCTATCTTATGCAAGCTACTGTGCTGTGCTCCTTTTTTCCATACAACACTCTGAAGTCATAAGATCCCATTTCATAGGGGAAGAAGCTGAGGCTTAAAAGAGAGGTTCAAGGATATGGTTGTTAGATGGTATTTAAACCTGAGCCTGTGTGACTACCAAGCTTGTGTTCTTTGCCAGGGGACAAATCAGGAGAAAGAGGCTGGGCAGAAACCAGTCCATGGAATGTGCACCAAGACTGGAGTTGGTGTGGGAGGCGAAGACCACATGGATCTTTCTCCTTCCTAACTCTGAGTAGTGTTGCTTACAGAGAAGGCCACGGGGTTGGGTGAGGGGCAGGGGCTGGTGCTGGCTCCCTAGTCTCTCTCCATCAAGCTTGGTGGGTAAGCCTGGGAGGGGCAGTGGTAAAGACAGCAGGACAATAGATTTGTCCTACCCCAATGATCCACAGATTAGAAAATGCCCAAGACCTGCCCAGGGTTCCACCTGACATCAGTCAACATTAACTCAGTGACTGCAGTTTATAGTAAGGACAAGTATGGTCTGGAATTAGCCTAGATATAAGGAGGCTGCTGGGAAAAGCGATCGTGATGATGTTGGTAAGAGTCGATCAAGGTTTTAGAAGGTGGAAAAGGCCATGTCTGGCAGAGGCCAGAGGAGACATTTCAGGCTGGGGCAAGAATGGCGCGTGGGATAGCTCAGAGATGGAGGTAAGTGAGAGGCAGGTGCTGAAGTCAGGCCAAATTGGGTTCCCATCCCAGCTGTCACTTGATGAGCTGGGTGATTGTGGGCCAATCCATGACTTACTTGAGTCTCTAATTTTTTACCTTTAAAAAATGGAAGAATAACACTAATCTCTCAGGGTTCTGCTGTGAGGAATATGTTAAATCACACCTCTAACGCACTTGGCACAGTGCTCAGCATGTCTTCAGGAACACAGCTATGATCAGATTATCACGGATGCTGCCAAGGTTCCTGTAGCCAAGGTGGGAGGAGAGAAGAGGAGCAGGGATGCTGAGGCGGAGCTGATGACAGGTCCCCTCACAGTGCAGGTGCCCATAGACGGCATCACAAACGAGGTGCTTGGGGGCTGCCCCCACACGAGCATGGGAGCAGAGCACGGGGCTTGCAGCCAGCTTTACAGAGGTGGGCTTTCAAATCCAGAGTACAGGCTGACAGCGCTGCCTGGGTGGTGGCTGCTCCTCTGAGGGGCTTGGGCTGCCCACCTGCCTAGGCTCCTTGGCCAGTCTCCAGGATGCCAGGCAGCCAGACGTGAGGTCATGTATTTATTAGAAGGACCCTGCAGCTGGGGTTGAGGAGAACGGAGGGGCAGGATTCGTCCGTTTCCAATGCTCCCCTTGAGGCTGCTCAGAGGGACTTGATCTGAGGCCCTCAAGCAAAGCAGGTATTAGGTGCAGGGGTGAGAGAAAAGGGTCCTGCATCTCCACCCTCCCCACTCCTACCTGCTTCCTTCTCACTGTCCTGGGCCAGGTGGCCTCTCCTAAATGAAGCTCCTGAACTTGGTGGCAGGTGCTGGTATAAATACAGCCCACAGGCACCACGTGAGAGCAGTCTGCTCAAATTGCCTTTCAGTCACTGCCCCAACACCTCAGGCAGTTGAAACTCCCCAGGAAATAGCTCTGGTGGGAAGGAGATTGTGCCCCCACCTGCAGACATGGCCTCCAGGGCTGAGAGGAGAGGCAGACCCATGCGTCTGAAGTGGGAAGGAGACCAGGGAAAAGTGGCCTCAGAGGATTGGTCATGGCGTGAGGTGAATGAGGTCACAGCATTGAAAGGGTTTCAGAGGCCATCAGACCCTGACCTCGAACTTAGAAAGTGGGGAAACTGAGGCCCAGAGAGGTGAAGTAAACTTCTCAAGTAACATGAGGAGTGAATGGCTGTAGAAGGCTGAAAAATGGCCCCCAAAAGATATCCATGTCCTGATATCTGGAGCTGGGGAATGTTATCTTATATGATGGAGAAGGAGTGAGTCTTTGCAGATGTGATCAAATTAAGGATTTTGAGATGAGGAGATTATTCTGGATTATGTGCATGGGTGCTAAATGCAATCACATGTATCCTTATAAAAGGGAGGCAAAGAGATACTTGACAACCCAGAAGAGAAGGTCATATGAAGATGGGCAGACAGGGATCTCAAGATGCTGACCTGGAAGACTGGAGTGAGGCAGCCACAAATCACCAGGCCCTAGAAGAGGCAAGAGTGGATTCTCCCACCTCTGGAGGGAGTGTGGGTCTGCCAACACCTTGATATTGCTCCAGTGGCACTGATTTCAGACTTCTGGCCCCCAGAGTGTGAGAGAATACATTTCTGTTATTTGAAGCTACCAAAGTTGTGGTGATTTGTTACAGCAGCTGCAGGAAACTAATACGGTGGTTTATGAGGACCAGGCCCCGCCCTGGAGCCATGTTTTTCCTATCATTACCAGCTGGACTGATAGGAGGAAGTGATGATGAGAGCCAGGAAAGCAGGAATCCTGATTTCCATTTTCTTTCTTCCTACCAGCCCTGCTATGTCCCAAGGGTAAGGACAGAGATGCATTATTTGGGGGAAGCAGGGTAGGCTGGGGAGGGAGTAGCCACAGGAAATTAATGGCAAACGTGTTCATTCTGTCCTGTGTGTGCAAGGAGCAAGCCAGCAAGGCCAGGCTGGAGGCAGGGCCCTGGACCAGCGTCCTGCTGCTAACCGAGCCTTTAATACTGTCTAAACACAATTTGGGGTATTTACAGTTGGAGTTGCTACTGTGTGGCACGAGCATTTGAGTGGCTCAGCCAGCATCTCCCTGCAGGCCAAGAGGGAGTTCCTGGGGTTGATTAGAAGAAAAGCCATTTTGGGAAAAAATCTCTGGAGCTTGTTAGCATCTCCTCCCTCCTGACTGAAGTGGCTCTGAAGGAGCAGGACAAGCCAGAAGCCCAGGCCCAAACTCCAAGGCACAGGCAAGGTGTGGCCCTCTCCCGAGCAAGAGGCAGAGATTGGTCAGCTTTGGTTTATCTGAAAGAATCCTGGAGGTGGATACCCAGGTTGGAAATCCAGCCTGCCCCAGCCACCGCAGCTGTGTGGCTTTGAGCGAGGCGCCCAGCCTCCTGAAGTGGTAACAGTGGAAGGTGAAAGTGTTTGTGAAAGGGCTTTTGTAAGCTGTAGAGGGCCAAGATCCCAGGGCTGTTATTTCTACCCCATTAGCTTTGTTGGTTTTCCTAATAAGTTCCTATTACACCCTGGCCAAGTAGATTAGATGGGAAAGGGGTGGGCGATGATGCCAAACAAAGCCTGACTCAAGGCCAGTCCATCGCACTAGTAAAAAACTGCAAAACAAATGATCCTAGGACACATACACACACATTTCCAAGGAATTGGGGGGTGGAATGGCCTTATCCCTTTTGAGCTATAGCAGGAGACACTGAACGCATACACGGGAAATGACCTTATTAGAAAGCAACAGATCCAAAAGTGCCAATGACACAGGCCAGGCAGACATGGAAATGCTGAAAGCCCACACAGCTGGAGCACAGGGACGAGGCTAGACCAAGCCAAAGTATACTGCACTGCCCAAGTTTGACACTGAGGACTGTGAGGCCCCAGGCCTGATCAGGTATACTTGCCAGGGTATGGGAGGAAGGTAGGGCTCTCTGAGAGAACTGTCACTCATCAGCCTCAGGGTAAGGAGCAGGAAGAGCATCTCTGTGGGGTTACCAGGGTGGCCAAAGTTAGAGGAGGCTCTGGGTCAGAGACCTGTGGTCCCCTGAGCTGTAATACCTGCAGGCATTCTGGTGGGAGGGCCCTGCTGAACTTAGCACTGCGGGGGGAGGAGAGAAGAGTAGGGTGAGTCTTAGTGAGGAGGAGCCTTGTACCACCCAAAGCACTATGCTGTCTGGGACAGAGCTCATGTCAACACCGGCCGCTGAGTGTCAGATGTTCAGGATTAGGCAGGTGGCCTTGGATGTGACCAGAGTTCTATGTTCTAGGAATTACACAGAAGAGAGAGGCCATGGTCTCCCAGAGCAAGTCTGAGTTCTGGCTACAGTAACTAGGAAGAAACCACAGGACCAACTCCTTAGGGGCAGGTGACATCTCAAGAGTGGGACATCTTGCCCTAACCGGTTTGGCTCAGTGGATAGAGCGTCAGCTTGAGAACTGAGGGGTCCCAGGTTTGATTCCAGTCAAGGGCATGTACCTTGGTTGCAGGCACATCCCCAGTAGGGGGTGTGCAGCAGGCAGCTGATCGATGTTTCTCTCTCATTGATATTTCTAATTCTCTATCCCTCTCTCTTCCTCTCTGTAAAAAAAATCAATAAAATATATTTTAAAAAAATAAATAGTGGGACATCTCTTCTGAGGTGGTGGGTAGTTATCATCCTCCTCAGACTGTGGCAAACTATGGTCATGCATAAACTCTTATTGGTTTTGTTTCATTAATCTGTTTCCTCTTCATCCTTGATCCGCAATCCTCTCACCCACCCCTAATGTTTTTGATATAAATCTTTAAATATTAATGGACTTTCTAAAGTACATTTAAATACATTGTGTATGGTATGTGGGTACTGCACATAAATGGCATTGTGCTATGGCCTTTCTGTTTCTTCTTATTATTTTATTATTATTTTTGTTGTTAATCCTCACCCAAGAATATTTTCCATTGATTTTTAGAGAGTAGAAGGGAGGGAGGGAGAAAGAGAAAGAGAGAGAGAGAGAGAGAGAGAGAGAGAGAGAGAGAGAGAGAGAGAGATGAAAGATAGACATCAATTGCTTGCCTCAAGCAGCATGTGCTCTGACCAGGGCCAGGGATGGAACCTGCAACCCATGCAGGTGCCCTTGATCAGGAATTGAAACCATGACCCTTCAGTGTGTGGGCCAAAACTCTAACCACTGGCAAGGGCTCTTCTTGTTTTAAATTAAAGTTAGGGTTTTAATATCTGCAGGTGATGCTGTTTGGGCCTAGAAGTCTTGGTTTTGATGGGTACTGCCTGGTGATTCAGGGTGTACCTAACCCCCTTTAACTTACCCAGGTCCCTGGGGATGTGTACCTACCTATATCCAACTCTGTTCATGTCCTCTTCTGACAATGGCTGGAGTCATCACATAAAAGCATACTTTGTTGTACTCACTATTCCTAAATTTCTCTGCAGAACCTCAGCACTAGTCCTTCTTCCTGCCAGAGGTGCACAAAGCTGTTTTCCCATCCTTAAACAACATCCTTGATAATCTGATCAAAGTAAAGTTTTGGGGTTTGTGGTAGTTAAGAGTGTGGGTTCAAATCCTCACTCCATCCCTTTAGCTATGTGACCTTAGGTAAGCCACTTCTCTGTGTCTGTGTTTTTTGTATCTGTAAAATGGGGATAATTATATAATTATCTCATAGGGTTATTATGAGGATTCAATGAATTAATGAAAAGTGCGGTACATATTTAAGTGTTCAATAATTACAACTACAACTAGTATTACTTGCTGCTGCTGCTGCTGCTAGTACAACCACTGCCACTGAGGCTTAGCATCTCTTCATATACTTGGCCATTTAGGTTTTCCCCTTTTGCGGATTGCTTATTCATATATTTCCTCATTATTCCATTGGCTACCCATGTTTTTGTTACTGATTTGTGTTAAACATCCAGTGTATCTTTTATTGTTGAAAATATCTTCTCTGAACCTATTACTGTTATCTTGACAGTGATGTCATTTGTTAAACAAAATTTCTGAAAAAGTAAAATCTCTTTTTTAAAATTTCCTAGTGATTTGTGCTTTGGAGTGTTATTGAATAAATTCTTCTCCACCCCAAATTACAAATATATTATCTATTTCTTTCATGATGTTATAATTTTACTCTTCACATATAAATCTTAATTTTTCAAAAGCTTACATTACTTTTGGTGAGGTAGGTATAAAATTTTATTTGTCCAGTGTAATTCTTTTCTTCATGATTTTGTGATGATTTATACATATGTATTTAGAAAAGGAATATATAATATGAATGTAATCAGATTTGTTTAGTACTGAATTCTATTGCATTGGACTCTGCCTATCCCTGCACCAAAATCACATTGCTTATTATTATTACACTAGTGTCCCAGTGCATGGATTCATGCACATTGAAAGGAAATTAATTAAAAGAAATATTTTAATATTGCTATTCGCCTTTTCTCTATAATAGAAGTGTCAACCAAATTCACAATCGACAATGACAGATTGAAACACACATGTGTGATTGGCACCGGCAAGAGCTTTATATGTATTGCACGTGCTCAAGTCAACTTAGCATATATATATATATATATATATATATATATATATATATATATATATATATATATATATAAACTTGCTTAATTAGACCTGCTTTCTGATTTAGCTAAACTTTTTCCAGCCTAGTGAGGCACCCCAACTTCTCTTTCAGGTAATTGTCAGCAACACAGCAGTAAATATCAACACAAAGCAGATTATTATTGTAGGTCACGTAGGGAGAACAAAGGGTAAAATATTTAACTGTAGCAGTATCAATGAGACTGCTTTTTTGCCAAAAAGTTATGGCAAAAATAAAGTGACTATATTCTGTGCAATGAGAAAACCTGAAATCATTTTCAAGTTCCAGCATTTCTTACTTCTTTTCAGTCAGGTCAAATTTCTAAACTTTCTAAATCTCCATTTTCCAGCTAATGAAAAAAAATAGGATTCTACCAAGTCTCCTATTTATCTACTCCAGGACTTCTGTGAGGATCAAATGAGAAGAGGCATGGGAAAATGCTTCACAGACATTTGGTTAAATTGTAAAATGTTTGCACCTGGCTATAAAGCAAGTTGTGTTCCTGGGCTGAAGAAACTCCAAGGAGGTTAATCTCTAGGCAGAGAAAGCCAGGCGTTGCTATGTGACATTATTACCCAGCACCCACAGCGACCATTTCTGGGCTTGGCTGGTCTGTGGGCCACATTTTGCACCATGAGGTCTTGGCAGCGTTGGCTGTGATTTGGTGGGGTGTCACTCCAGGGTGGTGGCGGGCCCTGTGTCCCACTTGGGGGAAGCCGAGTGTTGGTTTGTCGGCACCAGGTTCGTGGTGCCTTTTATTTTTAAATGACCAGTGCACATCATGCAGCTCCTGTGTTGAGCATCTGCCCCCTGGTGGGCAGTGCGCATCATAGCTACCAGTTGGACAGATGGACACTTAGCCTTTTATACATACAGATTAATATGGGTTTGTAATATTTTCCTACTGAGTGAGATAACTATCCTAACTTACTTTTCTTTAAAAAATTGTAATTAGTTATTTATGGATCTATATTCTTTGATACACATTTGGAATAAGTTTATGTCCCTCAAAAAATCTTTATGAGATCTAAATCGGAATTGCCATAAATTTTAGGTCACTTTGAAGAAAATTGACATATTTACAATGTTAGGTTGACTATTTGTGGATAAGATATACTTCTTCATTTATTGCAATATTTCTTATTTATTTTAATTGAGTCTTTAATTTATTTTTAAAAGATCACTAGAGACCTGTTGCAGGAAGATTCCTGCAAGAATAGGGCTTCCTGCGGCTGGAGTGAAGCAGAGAAGGGAGCGAAACCCGCTGAAGCGGGCTTCGCTCCCGCTCCATTGCTCGCTGGTTTCCCTCCCGCTCTGCTGCCCTTTCCCTCCTGCTCCGCCGTGCGGGGTTTCCCTCCCGCCTCCTGCCTCCACCACCGTGGCTTCGTTCCTGTCTCCACCGCCTCTACTTTGCTCCCTTCTGTAGTGCTTCGCTTCCACGTTGTCTTCAGTCCTTGCTCCCAGCTGGTATATGCAAATTAACTGCCATCTTGGTGGCTTAATTTGCATATAGTCGCTCTGATTGGCTGGTGGGCATAGCGAAGGTATGGTCAATTACCATTTTTGTCTTTTATTAGTATAGATATGCATTGTTTATAAAGCTAATTTTAGTTTTTATTGTTATTTTTATAAGATCTTAATTTATTTTTATATTTCTAATATAAAATGTATATAACAAAAAGTTATGGCAAAAATAAAGTAATGGTACAATTTTTTAAAATTGATTTTACATCTGTCAGTGTAGGTGATTTTGTGTTCTGATAAATTATCTGATGGTTCTATTGGTTTCTCTATGTGGATAGTTCTACCTTCTGCAAATAATTTAGTTTCTCTATTCCCTTTCTATCATTATTTCTAATGTTTTTTCTTGCCTTATGGCATTAGTCCATTATTTCAGAATATTAAAGAGTAATGGTCATAATGAGTATTCCTTATAATGAGCCCCAGATTAAACAGAATGTGTCTAAAATTTTCTCTCTTGAGACTAATGTTCACTGTGGGGTTTTGATATGTGTCATTAATCAAGTAAAGAGACATATTTCTGGTTTTGTGAGAATTATTACTGTTTTTGCTATTATTCTGAAAAGACATTGAGATTTATTCAATGCCTTTTCTATATCTATTAAGATAATAATATCATACTAGGGGCCCCGTGCATGAAATTTATGCACGGTATGGTCCCTAGGCCTGGCCTGTGATCAGGGCCATCTTCCCCAGCTGCCCACAGCCGGCCCTGCCCTCCACTGCCACCCACCCCTGGTTCCCCATTCTCCATCAGGCGATCAGAGCCTGATGGCCAGGGGAAGGGACCAAGAGGTAGGCCATTCCCACCCACTCACCAGCCCCGCCCCTGTCACGGGTCACCCTCTGTGTGTGGGGCTACTGGCAGGGCAGGGGTCTTGGCTTGGCACCACCTGCATCCCCTGCCATACCTACCCCTAGTTCCCCATTTGCCATCAGGCAATTGGAGCCTGCTGGCCAGGAAAGGGACCAAGAGGTGGTCAGTGCGCCTCATAGTGACTGGTCAAGCAGTCATTCTGGTTGTTCTGCCATTAGGGTCAATTTGCATATTACCCTTTTATTATATAGGATTATTCTTCTGTGGTCCATTATTTTACTGAATTACCTTGAAATAATTTTTATATTGTTACTTCTTTTTGAAAATATTCTTGTTGACTTTAATGCATTATTTTAACACATTGTTTGCGGGTAGTTTTTATCGCACACTAACAGGTGGCATGGGCCATTTTTGCTAATTTTTTGCTCAAATGGCAACGTTCAGTAAAATTACGATAACTTTAGTTTACGTATTTATATGTTACCCGCATTCTACCACTAGTCTATAAAAAAGTTTTAATACGTATCCCGCGCTCTGCTACACTGGTAGAACGTATAAATATGTAAAACATATAAATACATTTCCCACATACAATGTGTTAAACACACAGTTGGATTTATTTAATAAAAATATTTTTTATTGTTTGAATAGTCATATATAAATAAATGCTTAAAATGAAATAAATCTTTTGAAATGTCATTTGTTGGCTTTGAAATCAAGGTTATAGGAGCCTCATTTAAAAAATTCTCTCTCTCTCTCTCTCTCTCTCTCTCTGCTGGAAAAATTTGCATAAGATAGATTATTTATATTTAGCTTGAAAGCTCAATAGCACTCTCCTATAAAACTTTATGGGTTTGGGGATTTGTTGGCACATGTGTAAATTTGGAGGGAGCATTTAATGTTTAAATTTTTTAAAGAATGATTGATTTACTCAAATTTTCTAATTTATTCTTTTGCTACTTTTACTTTTTTCAGAATTTATTCATTATACTTAAATTTCCAATATTTTTCTAAAATAGTACATGGTAGTTCTTTTGTTGTTTAAAAGCCTCTGTTATATCTAGTATTATTTTTTATTCACTCTATATTTTTTGATTTGTGTCTTGCCTTCTTTCTTTATAAAAAAAAATTTTTTTTTAAAGAGGAAGGGAGAGAGATATAGAAACATCAATGAGAGAGAATCACTGATTGGCTGCCTCCCGTACACCTCTCTCCAGGGATTGAGCCCCAACCTGGTCATGTGTCCTGCCTGGGAATTGAACCATGACCTCCTAGTTCATAGGTCAACACTCAACCACTAAGCCACAACAGCTGGGCTTTTTAAATTTTGATGTCTTGCTAGAGATTTATCATAAGTATACTAAACTTTTTCACAAAACCAGACTTTAGTCTTGTTAATTTTTACTTTTTTTGGCTCGTAATTTGTTGATTTCTGCCCTCATTTTAATTTTCTATTTCCTTTTTAGTTTTTCAGATTTACTCAATTGCTCTTTTTCTAACTGTTTGAGTTGAAAGCTTAGCTCATTTGTTTTTGTTCTTTTTTGCTTTGTTATGATAAATGTATTTAAAACTGTAAATTTTTCTCAGAGAAATAATTTAGTTGTGTCCTACATATTTTGACATATGGTGTTTTCATTTTGTTTAATTTTAAGTATTTCATACTTTCCCCTGTGATTTCTTTTAACCAAAGGGTTATTCAGTAGTATGCTTTATAGTTCCCAGGCATATGAGATTTAAAAAAAAATGATCTTTTTGTTACCAAGACCTAATTTTATAGCATTATGGCCAGAATGTAACTTCTGCAATGTTGGTGCTTTAGAATTTATTAAGGTTTCCTTTGTCATCCAAGTTTAATATTGACTTTTGTGAATGTTCCACATGTTTTTGAAAAGAATATGCATTTTATATTTATTAGGTGTAAAATGTTTATGTATTGGTTAAAGCCTATTAGTGAATAGTTGTGTATTTCAAATTTACCATATCTTTCCTTTTTTATTAGTTTGATTGATTAGATTCATGGAGGAATGTGATAAAATCACCAATTACAACAAAATATTTATTTATTTCAATAGTTATGTTTCAGTTTTTTAATTTATATATTTCAAGACTTTATCATTAGGTTCATATTTGTTAGTGATCACTGTATTATCTTCATTTTACTGATGTGCATAGTATCTCCTTTTGTTCCTTTGGATGAAGTTTTTTTTTTCTTTATTGATTAAGGTATTACATATGTGTCCTTCCTCCCTCCCCCCTTTACCCTCCCCCCCCCCCCGATTCATGCCCTCACACCCCTGGTGTCTGTGTCCATTGGTTAGGCTTACCTCAAAATCCATTTCATCTGGTAAAATTGACACCCTGACTAGGTTTGGGTACACATTTGTTTTGTATCTATTCTCCATACCTTTATTTTTATATACTCTGAGTATATGCAAAGGATATTTCTAACTCAAAAGAGTGTTAGAAATCAATAAAATACACACATGAAGCCACTACTGAACTCATGGTAGAACATCAACCCCCTGGGTGCTCCTTCTAAATCTCATCATGTTTCCTTAGCCCCCAAGATATCCTGAATTTTTGTCTATAATTTTTTACTTTATGTGGGTTTTTTTTTTTACATGTTCGTGTATTCCTACGCAGTAAATACCTTTTCAGAAGCTCCATTTGATTCATTTTCACATCCAATTGGCTTATTTTATTTATTGGTCCTTACTAATTTTTTCAAACCTCAATTTTATCTCTTTAAGGATAGCAAGTATAGTTAGTTTATATTCTCTATCTGATGACCCTAATATCTAAAGCATTTGCAGGGGTGACTCTGATTTCTTTTTCTGGGGCTAGAGATGAATAAAGAGAGGTAGCTCTGTGAGGTTACTTCAGAGGAATAGGCGTACTCCTGGAATTGGATTCATGCTATAGATTTGGAGGAGCTAATCCCAGGACCAGGCTTAAACAAAGGCTCCAAGGCCCCAAATCAGGGCTTCCTATCCATCTCTCCTCGTAGCTACTCCCGGTCTATGATCCACATTGCAAAGCACAAAATGAACAGGTCATGACTCTGTGATTCTCTGAAGGATAACTCAGGAAGCAATGAGATTGATACAGTATAAGATTAATATCCTTTTCCAGCTGTAGAGTCACATGTGGAAGAGGTTTATCATCTTCATGCTGGCTGTAATCTGCCAGCATCTTTAGAGCTGTGATAAAGAAATATCATATTCCTCACCTCTGCTAGGCATGCAGCAGAAAGAATCAGGGCTGGGAGACAAGGAAGTTTTCTCAGAGGGAGCCAATCCTAAATGGAATTGTAAAGAAATCTTACATATTTCCTATTCAACAATCACTTCTCCTTTGTTCTTCCTAAAAGAACCCTGACATTTCTCAGGTATCCTGTTCTTCAGAAAAGCCTGTTCTTCAGGGGAAACTGAGTTGGTTTCTTCATTTTTAATAAGAGATGCAAGAAAAAGCTGGCTTCTGTTCTTCCACTGGGCATTGTCATGTCTGGATGAGATACTAGGAACTGCTACAGCCAGCTTGTGACCATGGGAGGAGTCAGCCACTGGAAGATGACAGCACCAGGAGAATTACAGGGTAAGGAGCCAGAGCCCTAGCATACAGAGCTATCTCTGCTTGTGACTTTTCACGTGAGACATGAATCTTCTTACCCCTTAAACTCTTGAGTCAAGGCTGTCTATAACTTGTAGCCAAAACATCCCAACTGAATCAGGTATAGGGGAGAGTACTTCAAAATCACAGTCACAGAATGGAAGAGAACTAAAAGAGTGTCCAATGTCCCCCATAACTTCCTACACAAGGAAACTGAGACCTGGGTCCATGCTAATTCCTATCAAAGCAGTGACTGGAATCCAGGTCTCCTGGTCCTGAATCACAGTCATTTTTTCCATGACTGACAAAATAAGCAGCATTTACTATAATTCCCCAGCAGTGAACACCTGTTAGTTTTTTTCTGCCCCAAGTCCCTTCTTTATGTGATTTGTTCCTCATATGATTCCATGTGATTCTGATGGGGCTGACAATCAAGGGACATCACTGGAGGGGTAAACATGTGACCCACACTGGCCAATAAGACGTCATTATTACTCTGATCAGTTCATTTTGGGATGAGCATGTGACCCCAGTCTGGCCAATCAGAATCCTTTTCAGGAATTGTTACATGTGGTTGGAGGGGTAGGAAAGACCTGAGATTCTTTACATGACTAGGTCTTTTCTTTTACTTAGATACTAGAGGCCCGGTGCATGAAATTTGTGCATGGGGGGTCCCCTCAGCCCAGCCTGCACCCTCTCCAATCTGGGACCCCTTGGGGGATGTCTGACTGCCAGTTTAGGCCCGATCCACAGGTTTAGGGCCTAAACTGGCAGTTGGACATTCTTCTCACAATCCTGGACTGCTGGCTCCTAATCACTCACCTGCCTGCCTGCCTGGTCACCCCTAACTGAGCCCCCCACCACCGGCCTGAGTGCCCCTCACTGACTCTGTGTGCTGGCCTGATCACCCCTAACTACCTCCCCCATCAGCCTGGTTGCCCCAACTGACCCCCTCTGCCAGCCAGGTTGCCCCCAACTTCACCCCCCCACCGGCCTGGTTGCCCCTAACTGGCACCCCCCTGCTGGCCTGGTCACCCCGCATGGCCCCCCCACCTGGTTACCCCTCACGCTCCCCCCCCCCACTGGCCTGGTCGCCCCATGCAGCCTGCTGTTCAGTCGTTTGGTTGTCCTTTACTAACCCCCCTGCCAACCTGGTTGTAGGCAGCCATCTTGTGAGGGTGTGAGGGTTAATTTGCATATCAACTCTTTATTGTATAGGATGATTTTAACTGTCACCTTCTCAAAAAGAGTCATGGGGATGTAAAGTACAGCATAGGGAACACAGTCAATAATATTGTAATAACTATGTATGGTGGCAGATGAGTACTAGACTTATTAGGGGGATCACATCTTAAATTATATAAATGTCTAACCACTATGCTGTACACCTGAGGCTAATACAAAATAATACTTTAATTGAAATGTCAACTTTAGTTGAAATCAATAAATAAATATCACCTCTGACAACTCAAACTAAAGTAGCCCACCAAGCACTGTCTCATTATACTGCTTAATTTTCTTCATTATATTTACTGTAATCTTATTTTTTCGCTTATTTATTGGTCTCTTTTTATATCCTCTTATACCTCCACCATTAACAATCTTGTTACTCTAAGAAAACAGGGACTTTATTTGTTCTTCTATATCTTCAGTGCCTGTCACAAAATAGATGCGCAATAAAAGTTAATTATATTAGACAGTGGTATTGTCTAAAATATCTGCTGGCCTTCAATACTGTGCCCTCTCCTACAGGTTCCTCTAGGAGGCTCTTTCCTGTAGGAGGAGTATATGTCCCCCACCACTGATTCCAGATGTGATCATTGACTATTTTGACCAATAGAAACCACTGTGAGCATTTGACCAATGTGAGCTGCAGTGATCTATGCTGCTACTGAACAAAAGCTTGAAGAACTACTGAATGCATGGCCTCAGAGCTGGTTTTTACCTCTTTCACAAGACCAAGAGTCTGCTCTCTCAATCTGGTTCAGTAAGAAAGACTGATATAGAGCAGACCTGCAGCCTTCCTACCCTGTGAAGGACATAAAACATAGGTAAGAAACAAACCTTTCAAAATGTAAGACACTGAGACTTGGGGGGTGGTTTTTACTGCAGCAAAATCTAGGGAAAGTTGATTATACATTGGTTAAGTTAATTGATAAGCCAACAAATGATATTTTCCTTGAACTAGTTTGAACTGGGTTTCCACCATTTGCAACTAAAAAGGCTATCACTAATGTATTATCTTATGTTGTTCTCTTTTCATTTGTTTACATTTCATCTACCTCTACAGCGTGTGAGGAGAAATATAATCTTACTCACCACTGTATCCATGGGGCCAAAGATAGTATTTGCTCATGTCTGTATTTTGATTACTTGGCCTCTGCCTCTACAGTCAAGCCATTCAAGACAGAGGCAGAAAAGGGAACTTTCTGGCTTCAGTTATTCCAAATTAAGAGTGTTTTTGTTCAATTCTGAACATTCCACTCTGCCATCTTTCTCTCTTATCTCCACTGATCTAACCTATATCATTAAAATGAAGAAATAGCAAAGGTGGCTGTTCAGGTGGTTTTAGGCCAAGGAGTCCTGCCAATGAAACCAGACAAGTAGAGATGAAGATAAATGACCTGGAGCAAAGGTCTGGGCTATTCTGAAGCTCTCATCTCTTTATATGGGGATCTGACAATTTACTGATTTTCAGCTGAGGGTACCATATTTTGTTTTCTAAGTAGAGTAAAGTTTTTGGATCTAAAGAGAAGCTCAAACCTTCTGTGAATAACAGATGGGGATAGATGAGAAAACTCATGAGGATAATCAGTGCCAGTGTAGTCCAGAGTGGGTGAATGATGACAGGGCTTGGAAAAGAGGCCCAGGAATAATAAGTCCATTGACCCAGCCAGTTGCCTGTGAAAGGAGATGGCTACAGGTGACTTCCTTGTGGTGTGGAGAAGACTAGTACATGATGAGTAACTTATCCTCCAGACCTATTGACACAAGGCAACCTGGTTTTGTGACAGGAATAAAAGATCAAAGTTTGACCTGAAAGACAGTGTTCATGAAATTGATTTATGGTTTACTTCTGAGTCAGGAACATGAACACATAAGACATAGCACAATGTACATCTGTCTCTTCCAGATGGTTCAGAGAGGGTTTTGAATGAGATGGTTTAAAGAAGGATTTTAAGCCATAGATGGCTCTGGAAGTCTGCTGAAGCCCATAAACACTATTACCAGACTAAAGGGGTCTGTTTGCCTGAGTGCATCATAGCTCAATAAGATACCAAAAGGAACTTGAGCAAATAAAGGGTTTGATTTTAGGAAGTGGTCCATGCCCGGAGACACAGGTGAGTCAACACTCAAAGACTTGGCTCCCCATTGGCTTTCAGGGGATGGATTATATAGTGGGGGGTGGGAGGAATTAATTATGGTGACCAAGGGATTTAGGGTCGTGATCTCTACTGATTGGTTAGTGCTAAAGTAAGGAGTAACTGTACATCTGGTCCTGATGTTATCTCTAGTTTAAACCAAAATTCTATCTCTGTGGTCAACAGACCCAAGGATTTGTTCCTGAGATTATTTGATGCTGACTAGAACCTCACTGTCCTGAAGGCTTAATGATTAAGGGAGTGATCATGTAAGAGAAAAAGAGACAGATTAGTCAGGGTGCTAGATGAGGCCAGTTTAAATCAAAAAGGAAAGAAATGAATAAAGGTCATATTAAAGAAATGAAGTTTCTGCGCAGATACAACACTTCTAGAATAATGTTTTTAAGATCCACATAGCATAATAAAACACATAGGATTATAAACAAAACAATTAAAACACAGTTATCAACATATGATGACAAAATATGATTAAAAACATCATTAGTAATATATTAAATAACAAGATATTGCACAATTCTAAAAACTGTCCTATTTCATGAGTATAAATATTTTGTGACATCTGCAACAAGAATGTGCTGCTGCAAAACTATCTGTGAATTTTGTTGGTGACAACATCTCCAGTACCACTAATAGTAATGTGATTAGGTGCTTATCCTCAAAATAGAAGGACATGCCTGCTACACTTGTTAGAGGTTAGTTCAACAGAGTTGCATTTTTTCCCATCCATGTTCTTGTATAAATTATATCCAAAAATACTTTGAAAATATGGATTCTTGGGTAAGAACCCTTCATTTAGAGATAGTCCACTTGAATTCAAAGAAAATCATGTAGTATTTTCTGGGATCCAGCCTTCCCTATCAGTTCAGCCTTAAACAACCCAGTTAATCAGTGTTTGACTCAAGAAGGCAAGCTGTTACCTGCTTGGTTGTTCTGGCCTATTGTGCCAGGGAGCCAGACTGGGCTTTAAATATGCATGAACTGGCTTAGTGCTTGTCACTCCTCCCAGAGCATCACAGAAGGCCTGGTGGCACAGATTTGGCTTACTCTGTGCCCTCCAATTCAGCAGGTCTGGGAGCCATCCCAGCAGGAGCCATGTACCAATCCCTGCCTCCACCCCATCTTCATCCCCTGCCTGAACCTATGACCCCATCTACTCTAGCATTCTTGAAGCCATATGTCCATCTGGACCACCATATTCCTATAAGAATAAGAGAGAGAAGGGGAAGGGAACCAACCCTAACTATGCATCAAATATGTGTGGAGCACTGTGATCAGCACTTTGCATACATTGTCACCGCACCCCTGTGACACGAGTGACATTATCCTATCTTACAGATGAGGATACAAAGGTCTGGAGTAGTTGAATTGCATCAGTTGAAGCTCAGACTGGCGGAGCCCATATTTCCCAACATAATGCACAGTTTCCCAAAATTGAGTGCATGCCATCTCTTTGAAACAGCTCATTCAACCTGGGGGTAGCTCTGACTCTCAAAGAGTTCTTCCTTATTCTGAGCATTAGCCTACCAAGAGGGATGGTTGGTACTAATTATTAGTTTTATTCAATAACAAAGTTTTCATTCAGTAACTCATTCAACAATTTCATTGAGCACTTACTAGGTACAGAGTAAAGCAAAGCCCCTTCCCTCTTGTGGAGAAGACAGGCAATAAAAAACTAGCAAGCCAACATAGGGCATGTCAGATTGTTGGAAGAACCATGGAGAAAAATACTGACAAAGGTGATACAGATGTTGGGGATGCTCTTGTGGTTAGGATGGGCTTCTCTGAAAAGGTGAAAATTGAGCAGAGCTCTGAAGGTGAGACGGGATGGGCCACGTGGATAAGAGCATCCACGCAGAGGAAACAGGGATGCTTGTCACATGGCAGTAAGGAGGCCAATGTGGCAGAAGCAGAGCAAGCAGGAGGAAAATGGGAGAAAGAAGGCTGATGTTCAGCCAGTTTGCACCTATTTGGGCATACTGATCATGAAAAGATTGAAAACATTCTAATCTTCCAAGTGCTCAAGTGCCACCCCACCACCACCCTGGCCCAGCAGCCCTCATTCTTGGAACTCCTCATGCCCAGCAACTACAGGGGTAATGGCTGGCACAGCAGGATGCCTTCACAACTTTCCTCCAGCCCTATAGTGAGCACCCATTCAGATTGGTCTGTGCCCATGCTGTCCTTTTTTGTGCCATTTAACGTTTTGAATATCACCTTGTGTAGCAAATGAAGTCGGAGAGGGAGCAGGGATCCTGATCAGGTGATAAGGAATTGGTTCTGTTGTTTGTTTTTTGAATGAACAAAAGAAGCCCCTTGCTGGTTCTGAGTGCAGGAAAGTCATGGACAGCTTCCAGATTGAAATGGCTAATCCGGCTGTGATGTGGAGAAGGCTGAAAATACTGTAAGGAAGCAAAACCTGAAGCAGGGAGCCCAGCAGGCTATTGTCACAATCCTGCAGAGAGGGCAGTGGTTTGGAGTAGTAGAGCTGTCAAGAAGTGATCAGATTTTAGAGATATTTTGAAATTAGAGCTGACAGTATTTGCTGATGGTGAAAATATAGGTCATGAAAAAAAAAGCCAGGAGGCAAGGATGATGCCAAAGTTTTTGATCTGAGCAACTGGAAAGATGGAGTTTCCATCAGCAGAGGTGAGAAAGACTGCGGGTGGCCTTTTAGTCCTGGCATTCGGATGAAAGACTGACTCTTTGGACTGAGTAAGGCACTGGAGGGTTGAGACAATGAATGATGGTTTTTATTACCTAAGCCAGTTATGGTGAACCCTTTGAGCTCGGCGTGTCAGCATTTTGAAAAACCCTAAGTTAACTCTGGTGCCGTGTCACATATAGAATTTTTTTGATATTTGCAACCATAGTAAAACAAAGATTTATATTTTCGATATTTATTTTATATATTTAAATGCAATTTAACAAAGAAAAATCAACCAAAAAAATGAGTTCGAGTGTCACCTCTGACACGCGTGTCATAGGTTCGCCATCACTGACCTAAGTGATTGCAGAACATAGTCATTATATACCATATTGGAAATCCTGCAGGAAGAATTTGGTTTGGAAGAAATTAAAGTTGATATAAAAGTAGATGCTCATATAATGTCCAATATGTAGTTAAATAAAAGCCTGGAGTTTGCACTTAAAACCCTGCCACTGGTCAAAAAATAATGGAGTAAGGGCAGAGAGAGGAAAGAAAAGATCCAAGGAATAAACCCTGGGACAGATGTAAAAAATAAACACGCAAACAAACAACAACAAAACCCATAAAATATAGAAAAGGAGGCAGAGCAAGAACAAATAGTGAAAAAGGAAGAAAGTCAAGGGGAGGGATGCTCTGCAGACAGATGAAGACAGTATATCAAGGAGGAGGGGACTGCTAGTAGGTATCAACCAAGATAAAGACTGAGACCTATTATGGATGGAGCAGCATGGAGGTCTTTGGTAACCTTGACCAGTAGTCGGGACAAAAGCCAGATGCTGAGGGTTCAAGAGAAAATTATTCCCAGTGGATACAATTAAGACTTAGAACTCTTTTTTTAAAAAAATATATATTTTTATTGATTTTTCACAGAGAGGAAGGAAGAGGGGTAGAGAGTTAGAAACATCGATGAGAGAGAAACATTGATGAGCTGCCTCCTGCACACCTCCTACTGGGGATGTGCCCGCAACCAAGGTACATGCCCTTGGCCAAAATCGAACCTGGGACCTTTCAGTCCTCAGGCCGACGCTCTATCCATTGAGCCAAACCAGTTAGGGCAAGACTTAAAACTCTTATTTATTGTTTGTTTGTTTTTATTGATTTCAGAAAGAAAGGGAAAGGGAGAGAGAGTAGAAACATCAATGATGAGAGAGAATCATTGATTGGCTGCCTCCTGCACACCCCCTACTAGGGATTGAGCTTACAACCTGGGCATGTGCCCATGACCAGAATTGAACCCGGGACCCTTCAGTCCACAGGCTGATGCTCTATCCACTGGGCAAAACTGGCTAGTGCAAGACTTAGAACTCTTTTAAGGAAATTTGCTCTAGAGGAGAACAAGTATTGAAGGGAGACTTTCTTTTCATTTTTATTTTAAGACTAGGGGCCCGGTGCACGAAATTTGTGCACTGGGTGGCGGGGGGGAGTGTCCCTCAGCCCAGCCTGCCCCCTCTCACATACTGGGAGCCCTCAGGCATTGACCCCCATCACCCTCCAATCGCAGGATCGGCCCCTTGCCCAGGCCTGACGCCTCTGGCCTAGGCGTCCGGCCGGGGCAGCGGGGACCTGCAGTGGCAGCGGGGGGTGCCGCGATCGGCACCAGGCAGCGGGGACCCGCAGCTGCAGCGGCCCCGCGATCGTGGGCTCCGCTTTAGGCCCAGGCAAGGGACCCCTAGCTCCCGGGACTGCCAGCTTCGACCGTGCCCAGCTCCCATCGCTGGCTCCACCCCTACTTCCTGCTATCACTGGCCAGGGCGGAAATGGCACCTGATTCTCCGATCATGGTTGGGGGGCAGGGCAAAGGCGGCCCCAGGGCCGCCTTTGTCCTGCCCCCCAGCTCTTAGCTCCCCCCTGGGTTTCCAATCACTGTCAGTGGCAGGGGGCTTCTTCCTGCTTTCCCTTTTGCCTCCCTGCATTGTGCCTACACATGCAAATTAACCGCCATCTTGTTGGCAGTTAACTGCCAATCTTAGTTGGCAGTTAATTTGCATATAACCCTGATTAGCCAATGAAAAGGGTAGCTCGTACACCAATTACCATTTTTCTCTTTTATTAGTGTTGATGGGAGATATTACAGCTTGTTTGTACGCTGATGGGAATGATCCAAGAAAGTGGTGGTGCAGGAAGGGCCAGCTGCCTACCTGAGAAGAAGAGAGAGCGGGATCTGGGAGAAAAGGAAATGGCCCAGGTAGGAGCACTGGGGGTGCTCAGTGCTGGGGGGGCAGGTGTGCAGACTCAGGGGCCCCAGGTAATGGATGTGAGGACAAGAGTGGGTAGACATTGTTCTCTAATGGCTCCAGCTTTCTCAGTGAAAGAGAGAGTGAGGATGAGGAAGCGGATGTCTTCTCCAATTATTCTATACTAGAGGCCCGATGCATGAAAATTTGTGCAAGAGTAGGCCTTCCTTCCCCCAGCTACTGGCACCAGCTTCCCTTTAGCACCTGGGACCCAGGCATCCCTCCTCCTGGGCTGGCTTCCCTCAGGCCACCTGTAGGCACTCAGTACCGGGGCTGGCTTCCCTCTAGCCCTGGCTTTGTCAGGAAGGAAGTCCGGAAGACATCTGGTCTAATTAGAATATTACCCTTTTATTATTATACTAGTGGCCCAGTACACAAAATTAGTGCAAAAAGTGGGGATGATCCTCAGCCCAGCCTGCACCCTCTCCAATCTGGGACCCCTGTGGGGATCAGGCCTAACCACTCTGCCTGCTGGTCTGCTCACCCCCAACTGCTCCCCCTTCTGGCCTGCTCACCCCAACTTCCCCCCCCCCGCCAGCCTGCTTGCCACCAACTGCCCCCCCTTCCAGCCTGATTGCCCCCAACTGCCCCCCACTGGTGACACTGGGGGTCCTAGAGGCTCCGTGTGACAAGGCCTGGGGGTCCTGCAGCTCCATATGGCATGGAGGTGGGACCCCCAGCTCCCGCCTACCTCTTTGGGACAATCCATTGAGGAGCCCCCAGATGGGTGGGCTGGGCCTACCTCTTTAGGGCGATTGATTGCAGGGCTCCCACACTGTGAGAGGGCACAGGCCAGGCTGGGGGACCCCCCCTGAGTGCGTGAATTTCATGCACTGGGCCTCTAGTGTCTTATATAATTCTGAACCATCAGCACCTAGCACATGGTGGGAACTCTGTTAATGATAATCAATTGATTGATGATAAGCCTTTCTCAGAGTGTCTTTTCTAGAGTTTTACAAAGGACCAAGACCTAATTCATATTTTATTGTCTACCTACACCTCCCTCTGTACACCTGCAGTTACCATACCATCTAGACTACTTAACTACTGCCTGGACAACTGTAACCTCCTCACCCATTTTTCCATCGGTAGAAAATTCAATCATCCCCCTTACCTCTCTTCAAATGCACCTCAACTCTTTCCTGTCCACCAAAAAAAAAAAAACACCAAGTGATCATTAATTTGGCATTTGGAGTTGCTTTCTGAGAATGTTGTCTTTTCAAGTGCATCTGTGAAACTACCCTTCTAAATCTCAGTGCCTCCATGCTTCTGTATCCCTCTTAACACTTTGTTCCAAACCAGGCAAAGAAAAAATGCTCAGTGCAGACTTGTCAACTAACAGTTTAGAAAGATTTGGTACTGGCACTCACAGAAAAATAAACACTGAACCAACTATCTTATGCACCTCCTAACCCCCTTCCACTCCCTCCCGACCCTTGCACTAGCATATAACTCAAGAAATGTGGAAGTCTACTGACATATTCAGGCAGCACAGACAACAATATCAGAATGCAGTTTTGTGTCCACCCCACTCCCCTTATCTCTCCCTTGTCATCACATGTGAAATGCACAAAGGAACATCTGAACACAGAGAAAATTTGGAAGATGGGATTAGATGATCTGCATGGTATAAGTTAAAATGTGTGTGGGAAGGGGGCAGGGAAGAGGCCTGAAGGAAAAGCACTCATTCTAAACTCTGAAGAGTGTCAGATGAAATCAGCTGGCTCCAGGAACAGAGGTTGGGAAGAGGGCAAAGAGCACACCAGGCCTTAAACCCCTCTCCAGAAATCTTCTTATCTAGGCAGTCAGAGCCTTTTGCTGGGTGAGTGAGTGTGCTGTAGAGAAACACTGGATGTGTGGTCCAGCAGGCGAGCTCCCTACTTACTGTAATGAGAAAAGTCTCACACCTCATCTGTAAAACAGATGATAACTATCTACTATCATCGCATCCAGAGAGGCATGGAGGGATGGCTTCCATGATCAACTGATCAGGCTTGCCAACAAGGGGCTTTAAGTATATTCCAAACCAAAGCCGAGAAATGTTGTAATCAACTCTCCCAAGACTTCAGCATCCTGAGTCCACAGATGTGAATGTCAAAAATACCTGAAAGGTTCATCTAGATCAGTTGTTCTCAACCTGTGGGTCGCGACCCCTTTGGGGGTCAAACAACCCTTTCACAGGGGTCACCTAAGACCATCGGAAAACAAATATATAATTACATATTGTTTTTATGATTAATCACTATGCTTTAATTATGTTCAATTTGTACAATGAAATTGGGGGCCACCACAACATGAGGAACTGTATTAAAGGGTGGCGGCATTAGAAAGGTTGAGAATCACTGATCTAGACCCACCTTCTCATTTTGTAGATGTTTCTTTCCTTTCTTTCTTTCTTTCTCTTTCTTTCTTTCTTTCTTTCTCTCTTTCTTTCTTTCTCTCTTTCTTTCTCCTTTTTTATCATCACCTGAGGATATGTTTAGAGAGAGGGAGAGAGAAACATTGATGTAAGAGAAACATCAATGCCTGGACAGGGAATTGAACCCACAACCTAGGTATGTGCCATGACCAGAATCAAACCTTTAATCTTTTGGTGTACAGACAACACTCCAATACCTGGATAACATAGGAAATGCCACCCATGACTGTTGTGAGTGGCCCAGGAGTAGGCTTGTCACCTCATCAAAGTTTTTTCCTGATCTTTTAGGTATAGATGCCAGGAGAATGACTCCAACTTCCATCTGCAGTCACAAAATTGCAATAATGTAAATATAGAGCTATCCTCAGCCATACTCCCTGCCCTCACCCCATGGAAATGGGAGAAGGCAAGAGAGGGGAGAGAAAGGGAAGGAGAGAGGGAAGGAGGAAGACTTGATTAAGTGGCCATGGTTGCTGAGCTCAACTTTATTCCTGAACTTCCCAGTTATACAAATAAGGTTTCTGCCACTTGCAATTTAGGGTAAAGTATACTTGTGTAAGATTTTATATTTAGTGAAGCCCTGATAAACTTGATTCTTGATTTTTCTGGTCTTAGTTAGAGAGTTAAAGGATGGGTCTCTGTCTCTGCAGTGATAGCTGCAGCTCAAGGGGAATTTGGCCGATGAGGTGAGAGGTGACCTTCCAAAGAGTAAGATGTCAGCCAGAGCCAAGCTGCTGGCGAAGGAGTATGTGGCAGTTGAGACACACGAATGGCACAAGCCATGATTCCCTGGGGTTTACCAGAGATTCTTGGGAAAGAGAGCCTGGTACAATGGAGTTGGAGCCTGATCTAGGCATTCAAGTTTCATGTGCCCTGTAGGTTGCAGAAGTCTGGAGTCAGGCTTATTCCTTCTCTCCCTACCTTCTTTCCTTCCTCCCTTTCATCCTCCCTGTCTCCCCTGCAAAAGTAGGCTTCTCTCATGGAGGGAGGTCGGGGGGGGGGTGGCGGGGGGGGGGATGGCTGCCTGAAGACCCAGTGACTACAGAGGGAAAGAGGATACACTCTCCTGACATCTATCCACATTTACTGAGTCAACACCACTTTGGTACATTTCTTTGTTTGCTGTATCTTAGAAACACCCACCATGGAGCAGAGGTTGGAATGTAGGGATGTTGCTGGAAGTTTGAAATAAAACCTCACCTCCTCAGATCTTTGGAAGCGCTCAAGTGACCAGTCTGCCTAGACTCATTGGGGTCAGGGAGCTGAGCCCTACTGTCCTATCCCCATCACCAACACCAGCATTCTTTCTGGCAGGACTATGGCAACTGGTGGGCTGGAGGATGGAGACAGCCTTGGGCTACTGCTGATAGAAGGATCAAGAGGGCTGCTCTAAAAGCTCAGGAAAGGAGGGAGTCTACTGGGGAAAGCAATAAGAAGGGTGGTGGTGGGAGAGGTTAAAAAATTGGGCAAGGACTGAAGGATGTAGGGAATTGGGCTGTGGAGCCCAGAGGCTATTGCAGGTGGATAAGAGCATGAGTTTTAGAATCAAATACAGATAGAAAGACAGGTTTTGCTACTTATGACCTTTGACAAGACATTTACAGCCTTAAGCTCTTCATCTGTAAAATGGAACCATAAAATCCACCTCATGGCATTGTTTTTAGTGTCACATGTCTATGAAGCACTTGACTTTGTGCCCAGGCATAGCAAGCTCACACACAGAAAATCATCACCACCTGGGGCTTCATGAGCCATGTCTCGAGTGTCTGTTACTCTTAGTCTGGCATTTAAGGCCAATTATGAGCTGGCTCCTTCTTGTATGAGCAGCCTCACCTCCGCTAATGCTTCTGTGTCATTCACTCTGAACTTCAAATAAGGGCTTCTTTTTCCTCTTTTTAAGATCCAGGAGGAGCATTTGGAAGGATGGGAGCAGAGAGTACTAATTGCCTATGCAACACCTATTTTCCTCTTTTCCCTCACCAATAAAACCCTGACTTTGTTGGGAGATGGAGCAATGTACCCAGCAAAGAAAACTACATTTCCCAGACTCCCTTTCAGATAGAATAGCCATGTGACTGAGAACTGGACAATAATATTTTAAACAGAAGTTATAGGGTGTGGCTTCCAGAAAACTCCTAAAAAAAAAAAGGAGGCTACCTTAACTGGCAGTCTTTTTTCACCTTCCCCTTTATTCTTTATTTTCCCCTAGAATAAAATGATGGCTGGAGCTAAGGCCATCTTGCAACTGTGAGGTGGCCTTGAGATCAGCAGCACCAACCCTCTTGGTCCTGCAGGGGGAGTCTTGGATTTGTTTCAGGTGTCTCCCAGTCATGCCCCTCTGCCTTCTAGACCACTTTGCAGATATTCAGGACCCCAGAATTTTTTGACTAAATGGCCCCAAGCCCATTCCTAGGGCTATCTGCCTTCTTCCCTGTGCCTATGCTCCCAAGATTGGCCCATGTCTCCAGTGTGTGCTGAGTCCTGGAATGGTCAGGGGAGGCCTCTCTGAGGCAGTCATATTTGAGCTGTGATCTGGATAAAGTCATGGAACAAGCCATGTGAGAATCTCAGGCAAAGGAACCTCAAGCACAGCTGCCTTAGGTGAAAAACGATTGTAGTGTTTCTGGAACCTGGGGAGCCACTCCCACCCCACTCCTGGGAAGTTGGCACTATAGTACTGACCTCAGAACCCACTCCATCTGGTTCCTACCAAAGCCACACCATGCCACTGGGCATACTTCCTGCTGGCTATCGAATTCCATTTCCAAAAAACAATTTGAATCAGATAAATTCTGAATTTAAGTTCTGCATCATTAGCTTTCGACTCCCTCTCAAATGTTCTCTACATCATTTAAGCCCTTACCAAGACTGTAATGGTCCTGGCTTTGTGGCTGGACCTTTAGCCATGGACAGTATGATGTTGGAAGGCTGGTTTGTATTATCTGTTCCAGTTGCCATTCTCTCTTTCCTGAAACATGGTTTCCTTTCATCTTGGACTAATTTATTCCAGGCCCTGGGCTCATTTGGCCATTCAGTCTTTGGCATACCAGTCTGGGATGAGTTTGACATGGTTCCTGGCCTGGAGGCAAGAGGATGAGTGAGGTGATCTCCAGAGGAATCCACAAGCCATGGGAATTATAAGTGTGTCTCTGAGTCATGTCACCACTAACCAGGCCAGAGTTTGGCACATTTCATCTTGGAGTCTGTTTTCAGCAGAAGGGAGAGAAGGGATGGAAATGAATTAAGTGTAAGCAGGGAAAATAGTGTGAGTGTAAAAGATTTACTGTATGGAGAAGATAGCGGGTGTTCATTAAAATGGGCTTCTTGGCATTTAAATCCCTTATGCAGTGTTGAGAAAAGATAAGTTGCTTTGAGTGTAGATGCATCTTAGTTACATAGTTGCCCTTGGGAAGGACCCCAAATGACTCAGAATGTATTCACTACAACCTAATAAAGGCAGAGGATCTCCAGGGCTTTGGAGATGTGATGAAGGGCCAGCTGTGATTAATACATTTCCTCAGGATCAGATTAGAACTGATAATTACCTCTTCCTTTAGGAAGAGACTGGGATTAGGGGAGATTGTGAAGGGGAAGAAGGGGGGACATGAGAACCTGGGGACACAGAAAAATTTGCCTTTGCTGCAGTCTTGTCAGGAAATCTGTAAGGTCCAACATTTTTTGATAAGATTTCCATAGCTAATTTGACAGATGCCAAAGGTTTCCCACCTTGGATCTCACTTACATTTTGGAATCAAGGCAAAGGTAGGCAGCTACTCAGCTTGGCTTGTTTCTTTTGGAATGAACTCAGGCAAATTCCTCATGGGTTTGTTTATGTTGGCTTCCTGCAGTGACTTAAAAGCCCTGAAACAAGAGGGAGCAACCTCTACTCAGAGGTTCTGAGAAAATTCTGATGATTCAAAGCTACTAAAGGGGAATTTCTGAGTGGGATAGGATGGAGGGCAAGTGGGAATTGATGAGAGTCCCAGGAGTAGGCATCCAGGAATTTGTACTTTTATGCAGAGATAAATGTTTTGTACTTGGTACAGCCTGGACAGGTACTGATTACAGGGTCCTGAGATCCCTGCTGTGACAAGCATCACTTTTTTATTA
Organism: Myotis daubentonii; assembly: GCF_963259705.1. Classification (NCBI taxonomy): domain Eukaryota; kingdom Metazoa; phylum Chordata; class Mammalia; order Chiroptera; family Vespertilionidae; genus Myotis; species Myotis daubentonii. Next base: position 21,002,056 of record NC_081841.1, read on the forward strand.
CTTCCAGGGTCATAAGGAGGACAAGGGTCTACCACAGAGTAGCTGGGGTGGCCTGGGAGTACACCTAGGGAATTTAGGGGGCAGGCAGTGACTTTATAATCTAATGCAAAATGATTTCAATATTTTAGGTATGGCCTTGTTGTTGTGTCAATGAAATATCAGATCTGATTCTTTAAAATATAGCTGTGGAAAGTGAAGTGTAGAAAGGGGAGGGCGGTGGCTGGTCATTGTTGCTTTCTAATAAAAGACTCATTGTCGACCCACCTCCTAAATATTCAACCCACATTGCTTCTTACCTGCCTTCCTTCCTTCCTTGCAGATATCAATCTTTATTGAGTGCAAACTATGTTTCAGGGACTGTAGTAGGCTTTGGGTCCTAAACATAACTAACATGAGCCCATTTTCCTTATGGGAAGTCAAGCCCAAGAGTAAGCCATATATACCTTTGCTCAGGGCAAGAGTTCTAACATTAGGCCCTTATGTAGATTCACAGGCATAGTTGTAGTTTAGTGATAGAAGAGTGAGTTGGAGTGGGGGAGAGGACTATGTCGATGAAATACAGTATAGCCCTGGTTAGAGCGTTGGCTGGTAGACTGAAGGATTGTAGGTTCAATTCAAGGACATGTACCTCAGTTGCAGGCTTGATCTCTGGCCCCAGTCAGGGTGCATGGGGGAGGCAACCAATCAATGTGTCTCTCTCACATTGATGTTTCTTTTTCTGTCTCTCCTCCTCCCTTCCACTGTCTTTAAAAATCAATGGGAAAATATCCTCAGGTGAGAATTAACAAAAAAAGAGAAAAGGCTGGCTATTTGGGGCAGGCAGCCTTGGTGGGAATCAAGAGTCAGGTGTTAAAGCAATGGGTTATCTGGCAACAAACCAGAAATGAGCATTCCAGATGTAGCAAAAGCCCAGAAAAGGAAGACAGGAATGTATAAGAGATGACAACAGATGGGTTTGGCCAAAGTAGAGAGTTTACATAACTAAATCATGGGCGGGGATGGGGGGAGGGGGTAATGATGGCAGGCAGGCATAAAGAAAACAGCATGGCCTCCAAGACAGACCTAGATTTCACTTCTGGCTCATGAATGTATTAGTTAGGTGATCTTGAGTGAGTGAGTTAGAGAATGTCTTAGAACACCATCGTGTCATCCCTAATGGGGGGGGGTATTGTTATGGGTCCTTGTAGGGATTACAGATAATGACTATGATGTGTCGAGTTCAAATCGGGTCCCAGTGAGTGATTGTTACAGCTGTACATGTCCATCCCCCTCACTCTTCCTGCACCTCTTCCAATCCCAGACCCATGCTTCATAAGTAGTTCCAAAGTAATTGGGGAAGTGTTTATGAAGGGAGTTGGTGGAACTCTAAGTTGAGCCCATTGGCATGACCACAGTGGACCAGGAGTCTCCCCACCTACCCTAAGAAGCCTCATAGAAGGGCATGCCACGGACAAGAGAGAGGCTACATAAGCTTGCAGGAGATGCTTTGGGTATGGGACTGGAAAATGGGCACAGTTCTTAGCCAAGTGGGGATGGCACAGGTGAGAAAAAGGGTCAGACCAGGGCTGGGCACTACATGAAACATAGGCAGTGTGAAAGGTTAGGCAACTGGGAGCCACAGCCAACTTGGAGCAGTATTCCTGCTCAGTCAGGATCCTGTAACTCAAGGGGTCCAATAAGCTATTGAGTGAAGCTATGCAGCCTCTCTGTTTTAATAACTTGACTTTATAATCTCTTTGTTGTCCATAACCTGACACACTTTGCATATAGTTTCTGATCTCTCTCTCTCTCTCTCTCTCTCTCTCTCTCTCTCTCTCTCTCCCTCTCTCTCTCTCTCTCCCTTGTAAGTTAACTATATTATATGTTATAATAACAATTTCAAATCTCTTTAGAAAGAGAGTGATGAAGAAACAGAAATTTCTCCTGTTTTTTAAAATCTTTGCCAGTGGCATGGAGTTTTATCTAACTCCTTGCTTTCCAAACCACATCCTACTGTCCACATCCCCCACCAATAAGGGGCAGATAAATGCCTACAGATTCTCATCTGAGTTGGTACTTCTCAATGTGCATCCAATTATTCATTTCTGCCCTTACTGGAAATAGATGTCAGCCAGCAAATTTTCACCAATAGATGGAAGACACTGCTCAGAACGCCTATTCTTGGTTGCTGGCTCTGAAGGATACTTTCACATTTTTTGAGTCAGTGATCCTGGAATATAATTGCCTCCATGTGGCATCTCGAACAAACGGTAGTATAACCAGAGTCACCATCTTGGATTCTAGATGTGCTGTGACATTATGAAGTAATCATCCAAAGATCAGTAAGAAAGCCAGTTTTCTTCTGAGGAAATTTCAGTTTTGATGAAGCATTCCAATCTCAAGTCTCCCCTGCTCCCAAACAAACTCTCTTTTCTTTGGTCAACATTTATAAGGAACCACTCAAGGAAACCACAAAAACCATGAAAAATTAGTTTAGATTAATGCGTTTTCTGAAAATCATGGTCTAGAGACTGAAACTTATATTTGGGCATCACTTGATATGTTTTTAATGGAATTGGTGCAATGTTTTTAAAAATATGCGACATATTTACCCGACGTCAAAGCAAGGAAGGCATTTGTTTTCAAAGCCAAGGCATGTTAACAGAAGTGGGTGTACGGTGGGGGGGGGGGGGGGGAGACAAGAATTCTTTAGTGAATCCTGGGCCGTGACATCTCATTTGAGGTCCTCCTCCATAGTTTACTCTTCTGGAAACACAACCCAAAATGGAATTCAGCAAATGTGCTGTTGTCAAGAACACTAACCAGGCGGTGCCAGGTACTCTGCAAGTCCTCCATTTCCTGGCATCTGTGCCACCCTCTGTGAATTGCCCCACCTAGGATTTAGGTTTACTATTGGCCAAAACTCTCTCTACCAATGGATCTCATGCTGGACCTACATTTCTTTTAGTCATTGATGATAGTGTTCATCTTCTTAGAAATGTATGTGTTAATTATAACATCATTCCCTCATATCCATCTTGTGCTCGGAAGCTTACCAAGGACAAACCTGAGAAGGAAGCAGGGAAGGGTGGTATCATTTCCATGCTTCAGATGGAGAAAGCAGCTCAGAGGAGCTATGGAGCTTGCCCCACTGGGAGGGTGGGCCATGAGCTCAAATCTGGCTCCAAAACAGTGCATTTTCCATTAGAGTAAGTTCCCTCGGCACCATATAAAAGACTCTGTCTCCACAAAGTCTTTATGCAAACACAGACAGCTGAGAAATGCCCCTCAGCAATGTACATGCCCATTCCTCCTCCAATTAGCACCTCTCCAATGAGCAGTGAAGAGCACAGGCTCTGGGAGGAGGCTGACTCCAGTTTTACTCCAGCTCAGCAACCTCCTCACAAGGTTAGCATCCTCTGCCATCACCCCACACACCATCTCTGCCAGATCAGGTGAAAGGCTCTGGATTCGGGGAAGACTGACACAGAGGTTTCCTTTCATGTAAGGAAGGATTGCTCAGAGCAGAGAGAGAATGACGCTTCTTCAGGTTGAGAGGCAAACCTTTAGATTCAGCTTGGCTTGCAGCAGTTCTCAACCTGTGGGTCGCGACCCCTTTGGGGGTGGAATGACCCTTTTCACAGGGGTTGCCTATGACCATCGGAAAACACATATACAATTACATATTGTTTTTGTGATTAATCACTATGCTTTAATTATGTTCAATTTGTAACAATGAAATTGGGGGTCACCACAACATGAGGAACTGTATTAAAGGGTCGCGGCATTAGGAAGGTTGAGAACCACTGGCTTAGAGGAAAGAAAATGGACTGGTTCTTCTTGACACTGAGACTCTCAACTCATAGTCAAAAGAGGCATTTATCAGAGTGGGTCAGAGTGGAGGAAAGACCACCAGGGCCTCAGAGAGGATGTCCCTGTATAGAATGGGAGTTGAGGCTGGTGAACCTGGCTTAGTACAAATATCTCAGAGTTCCTAGGTAAGGGCTGGATTTGACACATGTAATGAGGCTAAAAGACATTGGAGACATTTTGGGGACCCAGCCTCTGTGGCACAATGAGGAGATAAAACAGTAGGCAATAAATTTAGGCAAGGGAAACAGAATCAAAAGAGACTAATGGAGCACAGTGAAGTCAGAGGATGGTAGTTAAGAAAACCAAGTTTGAAGTTAATAAGCCAGACAGAGAAAAATTTGTGAGAATGTAGTAAGAAGTTGACACATACTCTCTGAAGAATTATGTGCAGGCCAACCTGAATCCACCATGCTGAGAGAAAACTAGGAGCAGGTTTTGATGTGGGATTCATGTCAAAAGCCTGCCCCTATTGCTTAGGGCTTTGTTTTCCTAATTGAGGAAGACATCCTGGCTTGGAATTCTCAGCCCTCTTCTCCTTGCTCTTTTAGGCCAACAGCAAGTGAGCGAAAGATAGGACAATAAAACACAAAGGTTCCCTGAACTCATATAGAGAGCCGTGCTTTTTAATTTCCAGGGGACCTTCGCCTTGCATTTCCTTTCTGCAGATAAAGCTGCATGGGAAGGTCAGAAGGGTAAGTGGGTTCCTCTGTGACTGGGTGAGAGTCCTGTTGAGAAGGTCTTCTGAAGGGATATGGTTCTGGGGGCACTGCTATTCACTGCTGTGCAGGAGAACAGGAAAGAAGAGGAAGGGGAGCTGAAGGCTGACCCAATATGAAAATAGGCATTCTGAGGGAATATCTGCTTGGTTTTCCAGAAAGTGTGGCTGAGCCATGAAGGGTGGGTTCTGCTCTCTGGTGGCCTCTGCTGTGGAAGAACAGATCAGATACCACTGTGGTTGGGGGCAAGAGTAGAAATTGGGACAACACTTACATGGACAGAATTGAGTTAGGATACCCAAGATATGGATGTGAACGAAGAGCTATCAACACTTGTCCATACTCTTCATTTTTGCCATGCTGTGTTGAACCTATAGAACTTGGTCAGCCAGGAATGGAAGTTAGCACCTGCCAAGTTCAATCTCTTCACTTACTAGCAATTAGTGTATCATGGTAATACATACTTAAGGTAAAGGTAAGGCTAGCAGAGGCACAGGAAGTTGAGAAAAGTAGGGTTAGGAGGAGTTAGGGGAAATCACCTCTCTTCCAGATTATCCATGAAGGATTCATATAAGTGAGAGTTGAGATGCTGCTGGAATGATATATTGGAGATTCTACAGTAAGTCTTCACTTTGATAGGTTTTTAGATCATGTGACTTTAAGTGAAATGACATCTAATAAAACCAATTTTACCATAAGCTAATTTACACAAATTAGAGTTAAGTTCCTTTGGAATATTTCTGCTCACAAAAACATCACCAAACTTCTAATTAAAGACCCAAATACTACTAATAGTAAACATTGAAATGAATATAGGCTATATATACATTTAATACAGATGAATAAAAACAAGTAAGATTATTCTTTTCCAACCCACTGATCCTAGTTCAGGGTCACAGGTAGCCAGAACCTTTTCCCCCACAACATGAGGCACAATGCAGGCACCCACGCTGGACAAGACATCCTTCAATTGAAAGGCCACTCATACACACACACACACTCACACACTCACTCACACTAAGACAATTTAGACACACCAATTAACCTAACAAGCACATCTTTGGAATGTGGGAGGAAAACAGTCCCCAGAAAAAACCCACATAGACATGAGGAGAACATACAAACTTCACATACACAGTGGCCATGGGTAGGAATCAAATTTTCCCCTCTCATCAACATTATAACAAAATAGAAGCCCAGTGCACAGAATTCATGCACTGGTGGGGGTGTGGCCTGCAGGGATCCACTGCTGTGGGAGCACCACTCATCCAGGTCAGCCAAGAGGCTGTGGACCTGCCCTGAGTGGCTGCTCCCTGGTCTGGTATCTTCCGTGGAGCTGGAGCACTCACCTCTCCAGGGGACCCGGTCTGGGCCAAGCCCAGGGACAATAGCACTGAGAGGTGATGGAGTAGCCCTCAGTCCCGCGGTGGCCACGAATCCTCCTCTCAGCCTCTGGGGTCAACTCTGAGAGCTCAGTGGCTGTGCTGCATGGCCCACAGGCATCCAGAGGAGGTGGCAGGGAGCGAGGAGGAGGAGTCTGTGGCGAGGAGGCTACAATCACATCCTGGGTTCCTGCCTGTCTGCCTGGGGTTTGCAGCAGGAGCAGCCGCTCATCCCAGTCAACTGAGCAGTGCTCCCACTGTGGTAGCATACTGACCATCAGGGGGCAGCTCCTGTGTTGAGTGTCTGCCCCCTGGTGGTCAGTGTATATCATAGTGACTGGTCAACTGGTTGTTCTGACCATTCCGCCGTTCGGTCGCTGGGCTTTTATTATATAAAACTAGGGGCCCAGTGCACGAATTCATGCACCTTGAAAGAAACTGTGGGCTGCAAGGCTGTGGTGGGCACAGAGGCGCGTCTCAGCCCATTCTCCACACCCCCACCTGGCCCCTCCCACCATGGCCCCCAGTCCCCTGTCTGCCAGCAGCCCCACTCCCGCTGTGTCCACTCCCATGTACTGACAGCTTTGCCCCACTTGCACTCACTGATGGTGTGGAGCAATTGGGGCCAGAGCCAGCAGCAGGTGTGAGCAGGGCTGGTACTGTCAGCAGGTGTGAGTGGTGGCTGCTGCCCTGATTTCCCCTCAGGAGCAGGGGGAGGTGGAGAAGCCCTCAGGGGAGATTGGGGCCAGCAGCCACTGCTTGCAGCCTCCACTCGCATCCGCTGACAGTACCAAGCAATTGTGGCCAGCCCTGGGCACTGACAGTGGGTGCGAGAGGCAGCTCTGATGCAGGCAGGAGGTGCAAGCAGGGCCAGCACCGCAGCAGGTGCGAGCACCAGGTGGAATCACAGCACATGGGAGCAAAGAATTGTCAGTAACCACCAGAAGCTCACCCTGATGTCAGCGACCAGTGCCCCACCTTGCTCTGGCATCCCTGTTCACCTGCTCCATCATCCTGCTGCAGCCAATGCCCACCATGTTCCACACTCTGCTGCCTGGTGCTGATACTCACCATGCTTGCGCACACCCCCTGGTGATCAGCACACGCCATAGCAACCATTTGTTCAGTTGTCGATTGTTCCACAGTTCGGTCTATTAGCATATTGACCTTTTATTATATAGGACTAGTGGCCCAGTGCATGAAATTCGTGCACAGCGGGGAGGGCTTTCCCTCAGCCCAGCCTGCACCCTCTCCAATCAGGGGCCCCTTGAGGGATGTCCGACTGCCGGTTTAGGCCCGGCAGTGGGATCAGGCCTAAACCGGCGGTCGGACATCCCTCTCACAATCAGGCTGGCTTCTAACTGCTCACCTACCTGCCTGCCTGATCGCCCCTAACTGCCTCTGCCTGCCTGCCTGCCTGATTGCCCCTAACCTCTCTGACTACCTGGCTGATCACCCCTAACTGCCCTCCTGATTTTGCCCCCAACTGCCCTCCTCTTCCGGCCTGATTGACCCTAACTGCCTCTGCCTTGGCCCCCACTACCATGGCTTTATCTGGAAGGAAGTCGGACGTCCCGAAGATGGCTAGTCAACCCAGTCTAATTAGCATATTACCCTTTTATTAGTATAGATAGATTATATAGGATAGGATTGCTTAAATGGAAGGGGAAAAGCCTTTTTCAGCAGGAGGAGATGCTCCTGGCAGACAAAAACACATAGTCCCTATATCTGGACTGATAGCCAGCCATATGCACTATACTACCAAACTGGTCATTAAAAAATTGAACCGCTTTCTTACACCTTACACCAAACAGCTGTTGCCCTTAAAACCCCTCCTCAGCCCCCACCTTAGGTTCTGCCTTCATAGTTAACCCAGATTAGGTTCTGATTGGTCAGTTTCTATGCCAGTCAATGTCTCCGGGCCTATCTCTGTGCCTGATCAAAGAGGTGTGGCTGATCAGCAGCCCCCCTGGAGTCCCAGAGAGAAACAGAGGCCTGGCTGCTGGGAAAGCCTGGAGAGAAAGAGAGAGGCAACGACTGATCATCAGCTGCCACAGAGGCTGCAGATCAAACCCTGCTTCTCTCTCTGCAGGCCTCTCTCCAGGCCTGATCCGCAGCCCCCTCAGCAGTCAGTACTTGGTCGCTGCACTGGCACCGGCTGCAGTCAGTGCTGGGTCACCATGGCAACCCAGCACTGACTTCTGGTGTTCGGTGGAGCCTTGGTCATTGCAGACGTTATGGACCCTGGCTCACTCGCTCTCTCTCTCTCACTCTCTCTCTCTCTCTCTCTCTCTCTCAATATATATATATATATATATATATATAATTGATTGGAATGATGTTATTCAAGGATCTGCTATAGATGGATTGGTTCTGGGGGCGGGAGGATATTTTGGAATGAGTGGTCCTAAAGGGTCGAAATAAAATTTTGAAAAAGAAGAGATGGACATGAAGATTTAGACAACTGGAAAACCAATCCAAAACATTAGTGTTTTCTTAGAGTAACCAAAACAGTTGGAATGGATACACTAGATTCCATTCCTGTATTGGGAGAACACTTTCCAGAGCTCAAAGAGAGGTGAATATGAAGACTGAATGTAATCACCCCATCTCAGGCATATTGAATAAAAGTCACTCATATCAAGATGTGTTCAGTGAAGTTTTTTAATTACAAGAATAAAAATTAAGATCCAATTAGCATCAAGCTAGGAGGAAAAATATGGGCATGGATTAATTGTCCATTGTTTTGAGAGAAAGGTGGTAAATCTGACCAAATCATCACTCTTACATTAAGGCAAATGCTCTATGTGTTAGGTTGTCTGGGAAGCTGACTCTAAGCCTGAGACCTGCATACCTAGCAGGAGGTTTACTGGGAAGTGTGCTCCAGTACTAGGGGAGTGAGGGAAGCAGAACTAGGCAGAGGGAGAATCTGAGCTGCAATGAGTTGCCGTGGAGACCTCCATGAATCCCACAAGGAGTCTGGAGCTGGGGTGGCCCTTTAGAGTCATCCTGAACTGAGGAAAATGAGCTGTATCCCACAGCAGTGATAATGACTGGATGGGGCTGCCCCAGAGCAGAGGAGTGCCTTGGTCCAAACAGCCCTCCCCCTTGAGATGATTCTAACAGGGTCTTGACTGCAGCTGGGAATGAGCACCTAAAGCCTGCAGGAACCTTGTGGCATCTTCACCACCAACTTGTTAAAAAAAATTTTAACCTGAAGGTGTACTCTGGGCAACTAAGGGACGACTATCCTATCTAATAAAAGAGAAACATGGTAATTAGTGTACATCGCTACCCTTCCCATTGGCTAATCAGGGCGATATGCAAATTAACTGCCAGCCAAGATGGCGGCCAGCAACCAGGCAGCTTGAAACTAACATGAGGCTTGCTTGCTTCAGTGATGGAGGAAACCAACGTTCCCTGCCTGCCTTTCCAGCCTCTGAGCTTGCAGTTTGAAACATTGTTACAAATATAGAAGCTAAACAAAACCCCAGAAACCTGCTTTCAGCGAGCTGGGATCTCAGAGCTGGAGTTGATACAGTGTTTTGATTATAGAACACAAACAAACCAGATACCTGCTTTCAGCAGCAGAGGCCTCAGAGCTGGAGTCAGAGCTAAAGCTGGCCCAGAATAAAAAAAAAGAAAAAGAAAGAGGAGCAGTTGGGAGCTTCAGTCACCCGCCAGCCTGAAAACAGCCCTCAGCCCCTCACCCAGACTGGCCAGGCACCCCAGTGGGATTTTATTTGTGTTCTTATGGTATATGTGCAGTCACATATAATAGCATCTATTTTGTTTAATCATAAAAGTAACATATACTCATAGAAGATTTAGAAAATGCAAAAAAGTAAAAAGGAAATGAAAAAGTTTAACTCACCCAAATTTTCACCACTAAGAGAGGCTTTACAATCAGGCTTTTTTTTTTCTGACTATATTATCTGACTATATTTCTATGGATGCATTGAAATACAGGGTGGGGCAAAAGGAGATTTTCATACAGTTGTTGGTATGGAAAAGAATACAATAATTAATAAATAATAATACAAGAATAAACTCCTTGTTTTGCATACTCACAATTGTAAACCTACTTTTGCACCATTCTGTATATAACCAAACAGTGTTGGTGTTAAAAATGAATTCAAAGTCTTCTGCCTTTTTATATTGTCACTAGAGGCCCAGTGCATGAATTCATGCATGGGTGGGGTCTGGCAGGTCCGGCCCCAATCATTGGATCAGGGCTGGGCCTGTGGAGAGGAGGAGATGGCAGGAAGTTGGCTGGCTGGCCCACCCTGATTGGGCCCAATCAGGGCCGGGACGGCTGAGGGGAGGGATGTGGATGATTGGCCAGCGGGCCCCCCCCCCCAGATTGGGGTGGGAGGGCTGATTGGGGGCGGGGCCTCCTGGGGGAAGGGGCTGTGGGCCCACCCCCAAATGGGGTGGGGGGGGGTGATCGGGGGCCAGTAGCCTGGGGGAGGGGCCATGGGTGGTTGGCTGGCCGGCCCTGGCCCTGATCAGAGTGAGGGGGCCCATTGGGGGTGGGGCCGGCCAGGGGGAGGGGTCACAGGTCCCTATTTGGGTGGAGGCGGTCAGGGGTGGGGCTGGCTGGGGGGAGGGGCTGCGGGTTGATCAGGGTGAGGGGGGCCGATCAGGGATGGGTCTGGCTGTGGGGAAGGGCCATGGGGGGTTTGGCTGGCTGCTGCACCCTCATCAAGGTGGGAGAGGCGAATCAGGGGCGGGGCCAGTAGGGGAAGGGGTCAGGGGAGGTTGGCTGGCTGGCCCCAACACCAATCAGCTGGTTTGCTGGCTGCAGTGGGCATCATAGCGACTGGTCATTCTGGTTGTTACAGCGTTCGGTCGCTGGCTTTTTATATATATAGACTAGAGGCCCGGTGCACAAAAATTTGTGCACTCGGGGGGTGAGGGGGTCCCTCAGTCCAGCCTGTGCCCTTTCACAGTCTGGGATCCCTTGGGAGATAACGACCTGCTGGCTTAGGCCTGCTCCTGGGTGGCAGAGGGCAGGCCCAATCCCTAGGTGCAGCCCCTGGTCAGGCTCAGAGCAGGGCCAATTGGGGAGTTGGGGCACCGCCCCCTGTCATGCACAGAGCAGGGCGATCGGGAGGTTGTGATGCCACCCTCAGTCACGCTCAGGGTAGGGCCGATTTGGGGGTTGGGGCACCATCCCCTGTCACACTCAAGGCAGGGGCGATGGGGAGGTTGCGGCACCACCCCCTGTCACGCACAGAGCAGGGCCCATCAGGGGGGTTGGGGCTCCATACCCTGTCATGCACAGAGCAGGGTCAATCAGGGGGTTGGGGTGCTGCACGCTGTCACACACAGAGCCGCAGGGCGATCAGGGGGTTGGGGAGCTCCCCACTATCAGGCACAGAGCAGGGCTGATCAGGGGGTTGGGGCGCCTTCTCCTGTCATGAACAGAGCAGGGTGGATAGGTAGGTTGTGGCCCTGCCCCCTGTAACACACAGAGCCGCAGGGCGATCAGGGGTTTGGGGAGCTCCCCCCTATCAGGAACAGAGCAGGGCCGATCAGGGGGCTGGGGCGCTGCACCCTGTCACACACAGAGCAGGGCCGATCAGGGGGTTGGGGCGCCTTCCCCTGTCAGGAAGAGAGCAGGCATGGATAGGGAGGTTGTGGCCCCGCCCCCTGTCACACACAGAGCCGAAGGGCGATCAGGGGGTTTGGGCGCTGCCCCCTGTCATGCTGATCCTGGTGCCAGGAGGCCTCGCGGCTCCGCTGATCCTGGTGCTAGGAGGCATATTACCCTTTTACTATATAGGATAGAGGCCTGGTGCACGGGTGCGGGCTGGCTGGTTTGCCCTGAAGGGTGTCCCGGATCAGGGTGGGGGTCCCCATTAGGGTGCCTGGCCAGCCCTGGATGAGGGGCTGATGTCTGTTTGCAGCTGGTCACACCCCCTTCAGGGTGGGGGTCCCCACTGGGGTGCCTGGCCAGCCTGGGTGAGGGGATGATGGCTGTTTGCAGCTGGTCACACCCCCTTCAGGGTGGGGGGTCCCCACTGGGGTGCCAGGCCAGCCTGGATGATGGGATGATGACTTTTTGCAGCTGGTTGCACCCCCTTCAGGGTGAGGGTCCCCACTGGGGTGCCTGGCCAGTCTGGGTGAGGGGTGAGGGCCGTTTTCAGGCTGGTGGGCAACTGAAGCTCCCAACCTCTTCTTTTTTTCTTTTTTCTTTTTTATTCTGGGATTTCTTTACCTTCTATGGCTGTCACTGGAGCTGAGAGCCGGCTTTAGCTCTGAGGCTCGGCTCTAGCTCTGAGACCTCGGCTGCTGAAAGCAGGTATCTGTGTTTGTTTGGCTTCTATAATTGAAACACTGTTATAGCTCCAGCTCTGAGGCCTTGCTGGCTGAAAGCAGGGATCTGGGGTTTGTTTAGCTTCTATAATTGCAACATTGTTTCTTAGAGTGCAGCTCAGAGCTGGGCTGTGGCAGGCAGGGAACCTTGGCTTCCTCCATCACTGGAGCAAGCAAGCCTCCTGTTCGCTTCAGCTGCCTGGCTGCCAACCACCAGTTGGTTGGCAGTTAATTTGCATATCACCCTGATTACCCAATGGGAAGTGTGTTGGAGGTACAGTTAATTACCCTATTTGTCTATTATTAGATAGGATTTAAAAATGTATTAATTCCTTAAAGAGCTTAGAGAAAGAAGAGGGTGTTATTGTTTTGTTTTAAAATTAGAACTATACCTACCATCTCCCCATCCAGCTTAACAAGTCCTTTCAAAGTTGTTTACCTACAGAACCTAAATTCCTACTGGTCCTGTTTGTCTAAGGCAGGCATGTCCAGTGGTCATGCTAGAGACATGGATGCCCCTGAATGATTTGGGCCTGGAGGTGGGGGAAAATCACAAAATTGCTAACTCGCTTTAGTGGAGGGAAAGCTGGGTCTTTTGAGGGTAGAAACCAGAATATAGTCAGATAAAATCTCCCCTCATCTAGACCTCCCCTAGTGGCTGACCTGATCCTTAGGTTGTGAGCTATGGCTACCACAGGCTTCCACACCCAATTGGCAATCTATTAGCTGGATGGAATGGAGCAGTGTGAAAAGGAAGCAAAAGGTCCATCTATATGATGGAAATAAAATGGAGACCCTTCCCCATTACTAATCCCCTTTACATCACTCTACTTTCCATAGCACTTACCACCTTCTAACATACCACACAGTTTATTTTCATTACTTATTATTATTAACTTTGTGTTCTTATGGTGTATGTGCAGTCACATATAATAGCATCTATTTTGTTTAATCATTGCTTTCTGACTCACCCACAGGAGCATAAGCTCCCTGGGGGCAGGAATCTTTGTCATAGTGAGTGACGTAACCCAGGTGCCTAACTACAGAGCCTGACACACAGTAGGTGCTCATTATGTACTTTGGAGTGGATAGACTTAAATTTATGGGATAAAGGGATTGATGAGGAAAAAGATAAGATAGCATATACTGCATAATTGTAATTAAAAATACAGATGTGCTTGAGAGGTCATGAAAGTCTGGGAAAAAAAACAGCAATTGTCAATGTTGATTATACAGTTAGGAGTTGTGGGTGATTTTACTTTCTTCATTATTTTGTATTATTGATTTCTTTATTTTAATTTTTTGGTTTTAGAGAGAGAGGGAGGAAGAGAAAGAGAGAGAAACGTTTATTTATTGTTCCACTTATTTGTGCACTCACTGGTTGAATCCTGTATACTAGTATGCCCTGACCGGGGATCAAACTTGCAACCTTGATATATCAGGATGACACTCTAACCAACTGAGCTACTTGACTAGGGCATTCTTCATTGTTTTTAAAATTGTCTCTTTCTTGGTGTGCAAGTTTCACTTCTAGGGTCATATGAAAATGTTAAATTTTAAAAAGAAGAGGGATAAAAAGTGGGGTCTTGAACCAGCCATGGGCAACCAATGGGCTTGGGTGTGGTTCAGTCACTGCAAACTGGGTGCCCATGTGGTGCACCTCCTGTCTGTAGGCATCGCTGGTTCCTGGAAATATCAACCCCACCCATACTGGTAGGAGTCACAGGGATATGGGCCTGAAACCTCCCCATCATTAATGCCCCTTGAAGTGAAATGTTCCTACTGCTGGCCATTTCACTATACCCAGATTAGCAGAGGTGATGCAATGTTTTCATACTACTGTAGTTTAAATCTAGCCCCAGTTTGAACATTAAGATGTGATGTAATTAAAATGTATTATGGGATTTCTTGTGTATAAGTGTCCTAGGACATCAGTGTTTGTTGCTTTTACTAACAGCTGCAGATATGCCCTGGTATCATTTTATTTTATTTTATTTTATTTTATTTTATTTTAAAATAGTTTTATTTATTTCAGAGAGGAAGAGGGAAAGAGAATAGAAACATCAATGTGAGAGAGAATCATTGATTGTCTGCCTCCTGCACACCCCACACTAGGGATTGAGCCTACCACCTGGGCATGTGCCCTGACCAGGAATCAAACCTTGACCTCCTGGTTCATAGGTCAATGCTCAAATACTGAGCCACGCCAGCCGGCTGCCCTGGTATCTTTTTAAAAGGAGGGCCCACTTTCCAGAGCCAGGGTTGGCAGCAGTGTGATCCTGAACATGTATAGGAGGAAACAAGAAGCATGTGGAGCAGCCACGATGACCAGTCTAAGCACCCATGGGCCCTTGCATCACCGGATGTATTCAAATATCAGCATAACTCTCATTTCTCCTCTGGAGCATGGCCTCTTCGCAGCTTCCATTCAGGCATTGGGTTAGACTCCACCAAACTGTCCTGCAAAATGGGGCCAGGTCCAGAGGAAGAGGACTGTGCAGCTGATTTCTGGAAAGCAGGTGGGGTTGAGGTGTGTGAAAGGCAGTGATGAATGATGTTTGGCCCTTGGGTTAGAACTATACTTGAAAATCATATCACAACAGAGATCTGGGAGGCTGCTACCATTCGATGATGTTAACATTGCAAGACATAAGCTTTTAATCATCTTGGGTTTGAAATGAATTTGCATAGAAAATGATAAGTCCTGTACCTTCGATGTCCTCACACTTCCTATCTCTTATTCCTTTTGTTTCTCCATAGCACTTATTACTATCTAAAATACTATACATGTATCAGCTTATTGTCTGTCTCTCCCCATGATGTAAACTCCATGAGGCAGGGATTTTTGTCTCACGTATCTCTAGTCTGAGAACAATGTCTGGCACATAGTAGGTGCTCAATAAATATTGGTTGGGATGAGGGAAGAGAAAACCAAAGATGAGAAGCATCTTTATAAAGAATGTTTCAATTTATTTTACTTTAAATCTGAATCTGCATAAAATGATGGTTAGTTACATTCAGCTCAAAGCACGCCTGTGACATGAACTGAAGACAAGCCCAGGTTTGAAACTTTGCAACTCCCCATCAGGTCCAGTGGCCACAGAAATAATCAGCCCTGTCATTTAATTTGCATCCACCAAGACTATGACAGCCTGGGTTGTAAGTACTCAGAATTTTCTCAGGGTGATGGTGGGAAGCAGGGAAATGATCACTTATGATGGATGCTACAACAGGGCCCTGACTACACTTCTGTCATGGCCTGCAGCCATCTGAAATGAGGGGGGACCTGAGGAAACATAGGGAAGGCTTATGGTGCTGTTACTGGAACCCTGATGTTTTTCCTGGAATCCGCCTGCCTACACACACTGGTCCAATGAAATGCATGAACAGGGGTTTGCAGTATAGAAAGAAAAAAATAGTTTAATATTGAATTGGCCAAATGGAGGTGTGTGAAAGAGCTCTAAAAAAAATCACAACTCTCCAATAGAGTATAGGTAACAGATTATATAGAGGAAAATCAGAAAAGAAGACACTATGGGTTAGGGGTTCAGGGTTGTGTGGGGAGTTGATTGGTTGGAGGTGAGGTGAGTGTAATGAATCATTTCTTCAGGTCTTGAGGACAGTTCTGAGGTCTTTCCTGGTGTCCCTCTGTCCAGTTTCATGGGAAAGTAGCCAGGGGGTTGTTCCAACTTAGGGCTCAGAAACTGAAACCTAACTTAGGTGAAGATGTGATCTTTATCCTGACAGAGACCTAGATCCTGTGACCATTTGTCAGGTCTGAGCTACTGTCTTCTCCTGCCTTGGGGGCTGCTGATTATGGAGGGAAAGGTTAAGTCTCTGAGGGATATGTATATATAGAAAGAAGGATATGATGTCTAGAGCTAGGACTTAAAGCTAATTTAATCCAAGTCACAAGTACCCTTGGTTTCAGTGCCTGGGAATTCTGGGATAGAGAAACTCAAAATGGTACCAATCCCCCAAAGATTAAGGTAAAATAAACTTAATTTTGAAGTTTCTAAGGAGCAGCATCATTTCTCTTCCTTTCTGAGCTCATTCTCTCTCTCTTCACACACACCCATTTCAAGACCCCCCTCATGCCATATCCCGGCAGATGACAGACACCACACTGTGCAGAAGCACAGACATGCTTGCGAATGGTCTCTCACTGCCGCAGCACCCCCTTGGCAGTGGGGCTGGCTCGCTCACACGCTGGTGTGCTGAGAAGCAGAGGATGCGATGCTGCCTGGCTGTCTCTGGCTAGAGGGTGCTGAGCTGGCTGCCCGGCTCCTCCTGCTCTGATGGCCTCCTCCCTGGCTGCTGGGGGATGGCTCATCCATCAGCTTAAGCTTCTCATGCTCCTCCTTCAGGAAGAAGTCCACCAACAAGCTCTTCTCTTTCTTGATCTGGTCGCTGATGTCCGTGGGGATATCTGGGATCATCCAGTCCACAAGGACGCTCAGGAACATCACAAGGTTCTGTCAAAAGTGAGAGATAAGGGCAGAGAGAGGAGGCTTGGCCTGGGAACACTAGTGTACCACTGTCTGCCCTTGCCCGTCAGAGTGACCGTCTCAGCAGTGGAGCTGGTGGTAGCATGCAACAGTAAAGGGCACAGACCCAGGAGTAGACATCTCTGTGTTATTCTGGCTCCACTGCTTACTAGTGGGTGATCTTAGCCATGGAGTATAACTGTCCTCTGTGTGCCCATGTGGAAGGTGGAATAGTAACAGTACCTACTTTCTGAAGTTGTGTGAGGATTAAATGAGTCAACACATTGCACATAGCAGGGCTCCATAAGTATTAGCCATTGCTTCTTCCCCTCCTCCAACCCATTTCATTTGTCTTGCTTTGGCTTCTTGGCCTCAAAGCCTCCAGCCCCCCTGCTCCAGAGCTGCTGGGAAGTGGCCACAAGGCCCAGTGGCCTCTCCAGGCTTTCCCTGGGCCAGTTGCTTCTCTCTCCCTTGCACCTGACCTTCTGTCTTCCATATCAGAGATATATCTTTGGTTTTTGCACTGAACTATGGCCTCAGCAGACCTCACCCACTACTCACATTTATCACATCCAGCTCTCCATGCCATGCCAGCCACTCCAGTTACATGGCCTGTTGGGGACTCTCTGCCTTTTTTGTGCACACTTGTAATTGGCTTCCTTCTCTGTCTGCTAAGCTACTCCCCCTCCATTGTAAACACAGGTAGGATAAGACTGCGCTTCCCTAGGAGTATTTTCTATTCAAGTGGGTGAATATGTTATAACAGTGCCATCATGGCCAATAAATGTTTGCTGCTTTGATAATCTGGTTCCCATCCATTTCCTAAGCCACCGACAACTACACCCTACCCAATACACTCCTCCGATTGTTGTGTTCTGTGCCTGACAATTATATGCTCATGTGTCTTCTCCTCTCTGAGGTACAGAGGACAGTGACGAAGCCCAGAATGAGATAACAGAGCATGGCTGTCTTCCATGCTTTCAGCCTATTCCCAACTTGACCTTGAACCCTTTGTGCTCCTAGGAGCCCAGAGGAAGACTTTGGGAACCATCTATTTTAGAGGCTCCTGGCTGCCTTGGGTCATCTAGAGCTGCTCTGAGTTATACACTCCTCCTTTAAATGAACTCCTCACAGGGTGAGTCAATGCTACATGTGACATATGGTAAAGTGAGTTGACTCCCACAGGTGGGGCAGCAGGAGATGTCTGAGTGATTTTTCAAATATATCGCCCCATCTTCCCAGAGGAATATTGGCTGTCCTCTTTAGGTGAAAGACTAGCCGGTGGGCTCCTTCACTTCCTGGGCTTGGGTCAGGGGCAGGATATTTTAGAACCTTCCAGAAATCCGCCTTCAGGGATTACAAAAGCCTGAAGGAGTGGATGAGAAAAGGATCTGGGCCAGGGCTCCAGTTTTGCTTGAAGACCCACAGGACCCCGAGAGGAGAATCGGGAAGGGGGCCTCATGCTCAGAGGATCTCGGTGGTACAATTGGAGCTGCTGCTATTGTCAGAGATAGGAATCACTGGACTCAAGTTTGCTATTCATTCAGGAATGGCGGGATGGCTCTGGCGGCCCTTTCCACCAGATGTCTCAGGGGCTAAAACAACAGGAACAAAGGAGGGAGCCAGCTGAGAGGGCTAGGAGAAAGGTTCAGATGGGGCTTTTTGTCTGCATTAGAGCTGAGACTCTGGTTTCCACTGCTCTTCCCATTTCCCTTTGTTGTCTTAGGTTGAAATGGGAATCTATCTCCACCCTGCAACTTACTCTACATCTGCCTTGTAATCTTATTCTGTGTTTTAGTCTCTTTCTGCAAATCCATCAATTCGTGGATGCCCGGGGAAGGGAGCACTCATTGCCTGCCACCCACCTGTGAAGGCCCCTGTCACCTGTGCCATGGAAACCTGGAGATGAGGGGCTGGCAAGGAGACATGGTTGTCTTAACTCTTGCAGCTTAAGTCCTAATTGACAACTCCTTACTGGAATAACTCACCTGGAAGATTATGACAAAAGCCAGACGGGCAGACAGAACAGACCAGTACTGTTTGGAATATTCATATGGGTTTGGGGCCCACGGCGGCTCTCGGTAATCCTTAAACCTGCCAGGAGAGAAATGTGTGTTCAGATTGAGAAGAAATGGAAGAAAGGGGGTACTGTAGCTCTAGGGGGGACCTCAGGGGTCAAAGCAGCAGGCAAGCCCTTAGCTCTCCGACTTGGGGGAAGGGAAGGAAAGAGAAGGAATCCATGGTCCAACCAACAAGTGTCTGTGGGATAAAAAGACCAAAGTCTCAAAAAACCAATGTCAGACCAGAAATGTCTTTTTCCCACTCTCTCTCTAACATCCCCAAAAGCTTTCTCTGGTGTCTGGATTCTACTTCCGGAGGAGCCCAGGAATCATGAGAGGACCCTAGGACAGTGAATCCACCTTGGGTCCCATTAGCTTATGGCCTTTGGAGGGGAAGGAAGACTGTCCCCCCACCGCATCCTCATACCGTTTTTGCAGTCTGTGGGCTCAGTGAAGATATAGGTGCCAGCAGACAATTCCAGCTTCATGCCCAAGTGTTTGCCTTGGGACTATGGTCTTGAGAGGGGCCAGCCTCACTTGATGACCACATTCTTATACCCAAAGGGAAGTGACCAAGCTGAAGACAATGAATTTGGGGAAGGGAGGCTGATGATAATAGTCACGGTTGGTCAGTGTCATCCTTTTTTACTGGCCATCTTTATAAGTTGTTTATATGGCTTAAGAAAAAAAATGTTAGTGGCCTCACATGAACTCATGCCTCTTCCTTAGACCTCAGACCCTTGGAGGGGCTTTTCCTCACCGTTGTCTCCCCCCTACTCCCATTCTGGAATGACTCATGTTTGAAAGGGCTCATTTTCTCAGACTCACTTTTTTCTAAACCTGGAAAAATGACAAAAGTTAGTACCAGAATTATGATCCTTCATGAAACTGTTTCCTCCATAGACTTCAGCAAAGCTTTGATGCTCAATAAAATCAAAGCAAGCCCAGGGCTGGAGGAAAGGGTGGGGTGGCATCAGGCCACAATGTGGGATGTATGACCATTGAGTGGGGACTCTATCTGAGGAGCAGAAAGGAAGGGAAAGAGGCAGTGTGTGTCAATCCCTGAGCAAGGAACTTTTCTGGAAGTTTTCTTATTTAATCTTTACAACAGTATCCTCAGGCAGGCATTGATATCCCCATGTAACATAGGAAGAAACTGAGGCTCAGAGACATTTAAGTAGTTGGCCAAAGTCTCATTGACAACAAGAGGCTAAGGTAAGGCAAGAATCCAAGTCTGGCTGAATTCAGTCTTTTCTCCTATCTCATACAGCAGCTTACTGTCAGTAGCGATTTGGGGGGTGGGAGGTTCAGAAGGGGGTGCTCTCTGGAGCTCCCCCTAACCTGAAAGCACCAGCTGTTTTGAAAGATTCATGTCAAAGCATGGTGACTTCCAATTGCCCAAGAAGAGATGAGGGAAGAAGAGAGAAAAAAAAACCTGAAAAGAGATGCAAACAAGAAGATAGGAAAAAACCCTAGCGATGGAGTCAGCAACAGAAAAGACAAACTGAGAGGTGGACACTAAGCAATCGGCTAGGGCTGGGCAAGAGGCCAGGAGCTGCCCCCCTCCCCACTCAACTCCCCTTCTTCCAACAGCTGATCACAGCTGTTGCAGGCTTGGTTTGACATTTGGATGAAAAGCAAAACTAACTGCAGCCCAGCAAAATACCACGGCATTCATCACATCCATCCGTGGCTGAGGACAGAAACATGGCCAGCTCCAATTATGCTTGCTAATGGGAGAGAGTGAGTGAGAGCGTGGCTAAAGGAATAAGGATATCTTGGGATGGGAAAATCTCAGGCTCCCCACTGTCCTGCTGCCTGCCTCGCCCCCCCCCCCCGCCCCCCCGCCCTGTTCCAAAGGATTCCATGGCAGAAGGGAATTGATCCTACTTTTTCTTCTCAAGACCTCCAAGGAGTGTTACACACACACACCCACTCCTTACCACAGGGAAATCCTTCCCCAGGTCTAGCCCAATCCCTTCTGCTACAATCACAGCCTATTTCGCTTGTTCTCTAGCTACATCTATGAATGAACAGATGTTCACTGACCTCAGCATGAGAGCCATTGCTCACCCAGCTTTTTTCCAGTCTGGAAAGAATCCATAAATAATCTAAATCTTGTCCCACCTCTGCTACTACCTCAGCTTTTGAAAATGTCACTTTGCTCTCCCTAAGTATCCAAAACATGTTCTGAATCTAATAGGCACATCCATCTATTTAAGGATCTAGGGAAAGACTAACATATAGATATGTCCAGAAAGCTATACTTGAAATACACCTAGGCCAATGGGCTAAGGGTGTTGTTAGGAACTACAGGACAAGCTAACCACAGAAAAGAACAATATGCAATTTAATTAATTAACATCTGTTCACATTTCTCTTTCCAAAGCTAACTTTTTAAGAACTGTGACCTACAGTAAATACATTTTGAATTAATGCATACATAAATATATGTCACTGAAATGAAAATCACACAAAAGATACTCTTGCTATGCCCAATGCACTGGTATTTTTCTATTCTATTCTATTCTATTCTATTCTATAATATTCTATTCTATTCTATTCTATTCTATTATTTCATTTCATTCTTTTTATTCTACTGGGTGTTCCATAAAAATATATACACACTTTGACTAATTTATTAATTCCAATGGGTTAAAACTGAAAAGGAAGGAACATCAATTAAGTTATCTATCAGCTGTTAAAGTGTGTATGCATTTTTTGGGTCACCCTTATTCTATTCTATTCTATTCTATTCTATTCTATTCTATTCTATTCTATTCTATTCTATTCTATCTTAATCTATTCTATTCTTTAAAATGCTGATCATGATCCACCAAATCGATTTCATAACCCACTAATGAACCATGACTCATAGTTTGAAAAAACATAGACTCAGTAAGCCTCTGCCACCAGGTAAATGATTGGTTGTTTACATTCCAATATAAATTCAGATTTCATAATTTTAAAAAAAACCACAACCTTCATCCTAAGAAGTTAGGCTTATCACATGTTTTCACTGAGTAACTAGAAGACACTAATTAAACAAGAGATAATTAGTTCTAAGATTAGAAATATCCACAAAAGATAGTGGTTAATCAACTCAATTTTGTCCACCATGGTAATAGTTGCCTGCTTTGTCTGTTTTGTTTCTAAGCCCAGGGCACAGAATTGGCAAAAGAGTGGGCTTTGGAGTCAGGTGTCTTGATGCCACCGCCACCATTTCAGTTCTATGCCCTCTACGAAGTGCCCTAACATTCTGATGGCCAAAGCCATTGTCTATGAAATGGGCTTCAACTTTCTGCATCTCACAGAGTTGTAATGAAGATGAAATGTCAGTGAAGGGCACTTAGCACCCCACTTGACCTATCAGATATATATATCCAGTAAGCAGTAGCTATTCTTTCTCCTTTGACTGAGGTAACTTATGAAACACACTCCTTATGTTAAAAGAGGACAGAGCACATACACCCATGCTCCTTGTTCCTCCCTGCTTTCTAGGAGGATTTCTGAGCACTCAAGAGCAGATGCTCCAAGTTTCCCATGATGCTGATATGAATAAAAAGAGTCAGCCAATGCCACAACTGCAAGGGGCTTCTCTCAGGATCTATGTCCCTGTAAATGTAGGCAAGCCTCAGCGTTGGTGGGAATTAACTTCTGCTCCATTCTCATCAGCTCAAGTATTTTCTGAAACCAGACCACTTCCCCTGGTTTAGGGAGTTTGGTCTTCCTACAGTCCCACTGGGCAGCCAGGCACTGGGTGACCCATATCTGGTCACTTCCTGCATCTACTGGCTGGGATTTAAGCTCGGGGATATAATTTTAGGAATCATTTGTAGATCTCACTCTCACCCCTTCAGTCCTCCTTTATTTTCTTTGGGACTTAACATTAATTTTGAAAGTTCTCTTTAGTATTCTAATAAGGAGTGTCTTTCATAGTGAAACAACTAGAGTGTCTAAAAAAGCAAGTGAGCACTTGGAGTGGCTATGTCACTAACTGTAAGGCCCTGGGGAAGTTATTTCACATCTCTGGTCCTCAGCTTTCTAATCCATAAGTGGAGCTGACAAAATGTGCCTCTCAGTGCTGAGTACACCAACGGTACATACACCAGCTCTCTCACCCCAACCATGAATAAACGAATACATACATGTGTGTACTATATGTGTGTACACTGAACATGAAAGAAAGACAGTGAGAATTAAATAAGACAACACATGTGCAAGTGATTTCTTCAGACTTCCACAAAAAATGGACACAATGGTTTTTTCTGGAAGAGAACGACTAGGGTAGGGGCTGAGAAGAGAGCCTTTTCTTATATTTATATGAAATACAATAAAAAATTATATATTAACTAGAGGCCCAGTGCACGAAATTTGTGCACTGGGTGTGTGTGTGTGTGTGGGGGGGGTGCTGTCCCTCAGCCCAGCCTGCACCCTCTCCAATCGGGACCCCTCGAGGGATGTTCTACTGCTTGTTTAGGCCGATCCCACAGGATACATGAACTGCAGGGGACAGAGCCTGCAGGGGAGGGCAGTTGGGGGCGACCGGGCCCACAGGGATCAGGCCTAAACAGGCAGTCGGATATCCCTCTCACAATCCAGGACTGTTGGCTCCCAACTGCTTGCATGCCTGCCTGCCTGCCTGATTGCCCCTAACCACTTCTGCCTGCCAGCCTGAAAACCCCCTAACCACTCCCTTGCCAGCTTGATTGACTCCTAACTGTTCCCCTGTCAGCCTGATTGCCCCCAACTGCCCTCCTCTGCTGGCCCGGTTGCCCCCAACAGCCCTCCTTGCCAGCTCGATCACCCCCAACAATCTTCTCCTGCAGGCCCAGTCCCCGCCAATAACCTTCCCCTGCAGGCCTGGCCACTCCCAATGGCCCTCCCCTGCAGGCCCGGTCCCCTCCTATGGCCCTCCCCTACAGGCCCGGTCCCCTCCAACAGCCCTCCCCTGCAGGCCTGGTCGCCCCCAACAGCCCTCCCCTGCAGGCCTAGTCACCCCCAACTGCCCTCCCCTGCCAGCTCGGTCACCCCTAACTGCCCTCCCCTGCTAGCCTGATCACCCACAACTGCCCTCCCTGCAGGCCATCTTATGGCAACATGGTGGTGGCCATCTTTGACCAGATGGGAGCAGCCATCTTGTGTGTTGGAGTGATGGTCAATTTGTATACTGGTTGTGATTAGGGTGTCATGACCAATTTGCATATTACCCTTTTATTAGTATAGATAATTAATATAACTAATATATTAATTATGTAATATATAAATTTTAAGTTCTATGATTTATATAATATGTATTATATGTAATACATGTACATATACATGTATTCACGCATATATACACATACAGAATTATATATACATACACATACTTACAGAATTAGGGGGCTGAGAAGAGAGTCTTTCATATATACATTTATAATTAGGGAGAGCTACTTTTATAGTGAAAAAAAGTTTAAAATTTCAAAAGAAGAATGTAATTAATAGCAATATTCAGTTGACTCAAATATGTTTTTATACTTAATTTTCAGGAGCAAAGTTATAGTGTTAACTGAGACAGACTTCCATACAATAAGTGAAAATGGTACAAAAATCAACATTATATTTTAGCTTTAAGATTGCATTAATGTTTTATCTGGATCTAACACTAAGAAAAATTACATTGATTGAGTGGAATTTATATATTACCTAAATATATAAGGTTCCCATGTACTCAAAATATATTACATTATTATAAAACAAACCCATGAAACAATACCTTAAAGGTTCTCCAAATTTATCTTATATGAATGCATGGAAAAATGTCTGAAAAAGATCACTATTGGGAAGATGCTTAGGACCAGGCAGGGGTTAGGGTGCAGGTGGTACAAAGTTGGAGAGGTTGCCTGTAATGTTTAGAATTTTTGTAGGAATTGATTAATATATTACATGTGTCATTAGCTACTATTTTTTTAAAGCAGAAAAGAATCTTTGGTGATTATTTATTCCAAGTCCTCATTTTACAGATGGGGCAACTGTGGTGCGGAGAGGGAAAAAAGACTCCTGGCTCAGATGCCCCCCTCCCATCCTCACTTGGAGGGGTGACCAGTAACAGTGACATCTGCCACAACTCATCACAAGACTCAATCACAGTGGGCAGGAAGGGCGCCTAAATAACAAACTGAGGAGTCGGTCATCAACAATCAGTAGTTTTTTTAAAACGAGATTTTAGTTATATTACAAATCAGTTAGTAAATGCATTTCTCAACTCCAAACGATGGTATGTAAAAAAAATTTTAATAGTCCCTGTGGAAATTAATGCTGAACACAATTACATACAATATTTTCATACCATCTGAGCTACTTAAAACTGCCTTCTGATATTGGCCTTTAACAAGGGAAAACTCTACAGCCAATTAGGAACTAATGAGAACCATGTCAATCCAGTGGTTGATAAAGATCAGGAAAGGCAACACCCGGAAAAACTGACTTTACCTCTGGTTTCAGCAAGAAGCAGATGAAGGGCAGCCATGGGCTGGAAGGAAACTCGCCTCTTCAAAGCTTTTACAGGACCTCAGGGTATGAAAGAACTTGGGCCCTGCAGAAAAACCCAACAGAGGCCACCCAAGGATGCTGCTTCTTCAGGCTCCGTACCTCCAAATAGACCCATTGGGTTAACCATGCCCAGGTCGGCTCCTCCAGGCCGGCACCCAGATCCACGGCCAGGCCCTGCCCTGCTGATCGCTCTGCTCCCTTCCAGCTAAGCCAGGAGCCCAAGACATCGTCCATCCTGCAGGACACAGTGGTCCTTTGACCTTGTCAAATGGGCACTAATCAGCCTGCACATTGATGTCACTGGACTGTTTATGGAGCAGCCCTCCTAGAGTGGTTTGGTTGAGGCCAATGTTGCTGCAAAAATGCTGGGAGCCAGAGACCTGCCTTAACTTTTATTGCTATTTTTAATATACCTCTTCCCTGGTGAGGTTTGATTGGAGCCGGAGACCTGTTTTATTTGACCACATTTATTTCCAGAGGTCACTGAAAGCTAAGAATAAGAAGGGTCATTGAGTTCCCAACACCATTTGCCAGAAAATCAGGGCAAATATCAAATTCTACCATGGAAGCAGTTTTAAATACAGGCTTTGGGACTAGCTACAGAATTGTCTCTGTTTCTCATAATCTCTCTCTCTCTCTCTCTCTCTCTCTCTCTCTCTCTCTCTCTCTCTCTCCCCCCATAGTCCCTTCTCCATTCCTCATCTTTCCCTGTCTCTCCCTCTTTTCCTCTTCCTTCCTTCCATTATCTCTTTCTCTCTCCTTTACTTTTTTTGTAGCCATCAACAAGTCCTAGCTTACAAAGACATTAGTAGCTTATGCTTCAACTTCCTAAATCTCCAGAGAATTTGATGACCCAAACAAGGTTACACAGCATGCATTGAGTAGGACCATTTGCGGTAGAGGTTTCCATCAACATTCTTACCCATCTAGGAAAGTTAGCCTTCAAAATATACCAATTTGATAGTGGTTGTCTAGATATAAGCTGCCCATGTTCTCTAGGTATCTGCTCACTTTGTGAAGTAGGGCATCTCATTATTTTTAATGTAATGTACTAGTCTTCACACTGCAGATAGAGATAACACCAAGGAAAAGTTTGAGTTCATCACTGCTCCCTTAAATCCCTCAGTGGCTCTGTGCTTCCCCAAGAGGGAATCCATACACTTCCAAATGATCAACATGCTCTTCTTGGTCTGGCTTATGTGCCTTCTGAGCTACTTAAAACTGACCTCTATCTCTCCAGCCCTAACCACTCACAAACTCACCCCTCTACCTGGAAGACACTGCTCTCCCTTGACCTCCTTCTCTCCTGGACACCCCCTTTACCATCCGGCATTGCTCTTCTCATCCCGCTCACCATCCAGGCCAGCTTGGTCACATGAATGAGGAGTTTCAACTTTTCTACTGTTCATTCTTCAAATTCCACCTCCCTTGAAGCTTCCCCTGACCTCTTAAGTCTGAGTGAAGTGCATGGCCTCTGTCCTCAGGACTCTCAGAGCTCCCTGTAGTGATACCATTGTAAATGATTAAAACTATATTTTAATTGCTTATTTACTTACTCATCTCCTCTATCTAGACTCCTTCAGGGAAGCACTGTGTCTTATTCCCTATCACATAACCAATGCCAAGCCATTAAGGTTTCAAAACCAGTTGTATTAGTGAACCTATAATCCTCACTGGTATTGAATAAGAAAAAAACAATCAGATGTCCCAAAAATCATTTTGGTTTGATTCTGGAATGATCTATTTTCTGTGAATAAATTTTCTTGATAGAAATATAGAATATACTCCCCATGCATGCACCTATTAATAATTCTTCCAGTCAGTCACAGAATTTAAAAAAGGGGGGGGGCGGGCACAATGGGATACTACACTGCTGTAAAAAAGAAGAAACTTTTACCATTTGCAACAGCATGGATGACCTGGAGAGCATTGTGCTAAGCGAAATAAGCTAGTCAGAGAAAGATAAATATCACATGATCTCACTCATTTGTGGAGTATAATGAATAACATAAACTAATGAACAAAAATAGATCCAGAGACATAGAAGCATCGAACAGACCATCCAACCTCAGAGGGAAAGCAGGGGAGTGGAGGGTAAGAGATCAACCAAAGGACTTGTATGCATGCATATAAGCATAACCCAAGGACACAAACAGTAGGGGGGTGAGGGCATGTGCTGGGGGGTGGGAACAGCTGGGAAGAGGTCAACGGGGGAAAAAGGAGACATATGTAATACTTTAAACAATAAAGAATTTAAATTAAAAAGGGAGGGTACAGATAAGCCATAATCCCATCTACTTCCATGGAAACAATGGAGAGAAGAGTTACTGGGCTCTTACAACTGGCTAGAAAATCCTGTGACTCTGAAGGTGGATATAATAAAGCTCAATCTGATCCATGTATACTAATACCTGATGTCCTGGGCATGTGTTGTTTTAGCCAAGTGGTATCCATTCATCTTGTCTTCTCACTAAGGAACTACCTCCACCTCAGAGATCATGTGCTTCAGCTGGAGATGATTTCACCCCCCAAAGCCCACATCAATGGCCCCAAAGCCATGGAGAGTATCGCATTTCTCTGGCTAGAGTGATTGGTTATGGGTAGGGCATGCATGCGGATCCTAATCAATGAGCTGCAGTGAAACTTTTGCTGGGGTCATTGGGAAAGAGTTATGGGCTTTTATCCCACTGGCCTGTAGCTGCTGGCAGTCATGCAGATCTTATTAAAGCTATAGTCAATGTCAATTGGAATGGACTTGGGAGATGGAGAAAGATTTGGTTAGAGCAAACTTGGTTGAATCAAACCTTGCCTAAAAGTAGGTTTACCCTCAACTTTCACTATGGGGTTCATTAAAGTAGCTGTGTGTTTAAGGCAGTTTAGGCCACTGATAAATCTGGAAAGCATATTCATATGTGTTACTGGAAGATCTGATAGTAGGGAAAATATCAGCAAACCTCAGTGCTCTGGACGAACATGTGCTTCTATCTAGACTAACTAAAGAAGCAGATAGTGTTAGCCTTATCTCCACATACTACAAGTCACACTGGTATTGTTCCTCCCCTCCCCACCGCTCCCCCTACACATGGGTGTGGAGGTTTGTGTTCTTGGATAGACATGAATTTCAGCTCAAGATCTGTCACTAGAAACCTCTGTAATCTTGGGGAATTCAACTTTCTAAGCCCCAGTTTCTTTTTATGTAGAATGAGGAGTTTCAACAAGATGATTTCTGTGGTACCTTCCAGTGATAAAAATAATTGTATAATTTGCACTTTTCAGTGCCTGCTTATTTAATGTAAACCTGTTGACTGACTCCATGGACTCTGCTGGAGCAGATCTAGATGCTACTAGAAAAGGCCTAGAGCTGGTACAGATCCTCTCTGAGCAGTAGAAGTATGTCTGTTGGATCCTCAGACCAAAATCCAGCACACTGTACAGTCTGGCACTCCAAACACACAGAAGAGTGGCCCTGGGTAGTGCATGGCCTAGTAATATGACTTTAGTCTAAGAGCTAGAGTCTCCATAGCCCCAAGTATAAAAATTCTTAAAACATTGAGGCTGATATAAATTGATGTCTATGAATAAATTTAATCTGGTCTCTGATTTTGAGTCTTTTCTTGGTTGGCTAAAGTTACTGGTCTTGGGTCCAGAATACCCTTCTATTTAAGTCACAAATTAGTAAGGTTGTTTAACTCAGCCATCTAGTTTGGAAGACCAATTCATTTTCTCCCTTTTGTGGACTCAGACTGTGAAATTGAACTGAAGCAGCCATCTTACAAATGGCTGATCTTCAGTACCAAGGTGTCCCAGGTAGGAAAGCGTGACAGACATGCCCAGGGTTATAACTGCTGCAAGCACAGCTGAAACGTTGCTTCTTAGATGGAGTCATCGACAGCTTTTACGTCAGACACCACTGGGGATAGTCCAAGAAAGTCTTATATTTTCCCAACAATACCTTTCCCTAGGTTTTTATTTTTGTTGTAGTTATTGTTCTATATGTTTTATTTATGAAGTGTGATCTTTGATTAAGTCCTTTATGAGGACTATCATTTCATCAGGGTACAAAAGTGTTAAATAATTTAGTCCTTTTTAATCTTCTTCTCTTTATTTGCCCTTCTTGGATAAATAATGGAGAGTTTTCTGGGTTTTAGCTTCAATAATCCCTGTGTTTAAGAATTTTTTAAAATATATATTTTATTGATTTTTTACAGAGAGGAAGGGAGAAGGGATAGAGAGTTAGAAACATTGATGAGAGAGAAACATCAATCAGCTGCCTCCTGCACACCCACTACTGGGGATGTGCCTGCAACCAAGGTACATGCCCTTGACCGGAATTGAACCTGGGACCCTTCAGTCCGCAGGCCGATGCTCTATCCACTGAGCCAAACCGGCTAGGGCTAAACTTTTAATCATAACTCTAACCTGGACCTTTCTGGAATTCCAGTTTGGGTCTAGGAGTTAGGTGAAAACTTCCTGCCATTATTTTCAATGCAACATGATTGAAATCAAATTTATTACATGTATCATAAAATTAGATTCATTCAACGTCATCCCCATCTCTGTCAATGGACCCACAATTTCCTAGTCCTCTGACTTTAGTCCAAACTTTGGTGATATCTTTAAGTCAGACTCTCTCTAATGTGTCTTATCACTAACTTTGCAATATGTTAATAAAATAGCTCATTTTTTCTCTTTCTCCTCCACCACCCTGGTCTGCTCCCACCATGGTTCATGTCTGAATGATTCAGCAGTTCAGCTGCCCTCTCTGAGTTCCCCCAATTCTAGTTTATCTTCCTCAGTAAGACCAGATCAATTTTCCTAAGCCTACCCTTTATCCTGTCATTCCTTGTCACCAAAAAGGTCAATATCTTATTATATCATATTATAATTCTTATAAGATTTCAAAATTTCCCATCAACTATTTTACCCTATCTATTCAAGTTCAACAATGTTTTTGGCTTATATTATCCTAGGAATTTCCTATATTGTATTTCCTATATTATTCTCTTAAGCATACTCTTTGCTAACTACATCACCTAGCCCCCTAAGTGTTTATCTAATACCCCAAATTTATCCCCACCCCCATGACTTTGTTCATGCTGACTCCCCACCTAGGGTCCTAGAATTCCTCTTGGTCCCTCCAGGAAGCCTATCTTCTCCATTCTAACCAAAAGTGATCTCCCTCTCCTCTAAATACCTACAATGTTTATGGTCCATACTAGATATAATCACTGAATAACTTGCTATTTCCTATATGTTCTGCTTGTTTTCTTCCTAATCAAACCATAAACCCCTTGACGGTAAAAAAGAGGTTATATACTTCTTTGTCTGCTCCACAGTGTCTTACAAAAGGCACTCAATAAGTATTTGTTGATTCATGGAAATTAATTTATAGAAATTGGGGGTGGGTTAGGAGACAGAGGGAAAGGAGAATGATCTAAGTCTTGGTCATTCAGATAATTATTTGGATCTACCATTTTAGGTCCTTTGCCTCCCTCCTCATCATCATTACTTTACCTGCAGAACTGAACATCCTGGTCAAACTGTGAGTTTTCAGGTTGTGTTCCCTCCTTCAGCTGACTGACGTTGAAAAAGGAGAGGGTGTGGTTGACAAAGCCATGCAGAGTCCCATTGTGACTATAGGAGTACTGGTACACAAGGCGGGGAATAAAGTCGGAGGTGATGGCAATGACAAAAGCCTGAGGAACAAAACCACAAGCACTTGAGGAGAGGTCAGGATGGATGCTGTCCAGTTGGCACAGGGCCCATCTGGCTGAAAGACTATCCCCTCATGGTCTCCCCATCCAGAGCTGCTGCTCTGATTGATGCAGAAGTCCTTATCTCTGAGCTCTCATAGCTCAGAGCTCTCTGAGCTCTCTGGCTTTTCCACCTTTGCCATGCATGTGTAAGCAAATCCATAAGACAGTGGCTATTAAGGGAGTAAATTACAACCACTGTAGCAAAGAATGCTAAGCCATTTGCACCATTTGGTGCTGGAGGGAATAAATCACCTCTGAGATAGTTGGTACTGGCCAAGCCAAAGCAGAGTGGAAGATTTTCTGAGAAAATTACCAAGTTATGAAAGTGCCACTTAAGTACAATGAGCAAGGATTCTGAATGACCAGGTACACCTGCCCCTGAGTGACACTAGAAAGCCAGGAATACCAAGGATGTGGTTCCACACTTTCCTCAATTTGACCATGACCTCTTGGCACTTTTTGGCACATTATATAATGGAAATGATTCTTTCATTCATTTTACTTAGGAAAAGTGAGACACAGAGGGTAAATGATTGGGTCCTCCTGGATGGAACCACACATACCCAGCATAGCATCTGGCATATCTAAGCACTCTATAAATGTCTATGGAGCCAACCAAATGACAAATGAAAGATTATATGTTTGAATGTGGACATACTTTCTGCAAGGAAAATCTTAAATTCTTTTGGCAAGTGTTTATACTATATTCCACATCAACAATTAAAGCCCTTTTTAAAAATGTAGTTTAGGCATTGTTTTCTCAATGTACATATGAGTGTGAATGGTCATAACCATATTTGAGAACGAGTGACCTACTTATAACAAGCACAGCTACACTTACTGAGCACTGGCTATCCCTTTATCATCTCGTTTAACTTCCAGAATGATCCTGTTTGGTGGGTACTCTTATTCTTTCCCATTTTCAAAGATAAGTGAAAAAGTCTTAGAGAGGTCAGTAAAGTACAGCTTCTTTCCTTGTACTGTATAGGTAGAAAGTGCTTAGTACTCAGGGCCTCCTCTTTAGTAGACACAACTCCAAAGTAGTTATTGATCTATTTTCCAAATTGCACCTTATTTCTCAAAATGTGTGTTTCTTACATCAAACATTCAAAATGCAATGAGTTGATTCTCTCTGCCTCCCCTCACACCTCTCCAGCCAGTTTATGTGTTCTTGATATGGAATCAGGTCACACCTAGGATCAACGTTTCTCTTACAAATAGGCTATGGGTTTCTTGGTGTTCACTAAGCTGGCTGATATTTTCTTGAGAGATGGAAGAGGAGGCCCTGCCTGGTCACCATCCATACAGAAGGCAGAAGCAAAAGGAGCTGTTGGCTTGGGCCCAGAAGGATTTCCTTTGAAATGTGGACATGTCTGGCAAGGCAGTTAAGGATGTCACAACAGGTAGGACCCCTCTTCTTCCATGTCCTATCTTCACCCACGCAGTGCCATGGGGATAATTAAGACTTCATATTGACAACCTGGAGGAACCGTAATTAGGAATTGCAGCCTGGGCAATGCTCCAGGTATTGTTTAGCTCAGGAGTAGAAAAGAGAGGAAAGAGATGGATAGATACGTGGAATTCTTTCCTCATTATTCTTGGCTCTGCGCAAAGGTCTGATTTTGCCTCTTAAGGAGAAGTTTTGCATTGTGGTGGGTAATTACCCTCCTTTCTCTTAATGAAATTAACAATTAAGTGGCATGGTTCTGGCAACAGCATGATGAGTTAGAAGGTTTGTACACACTATTAACCCAGGGGCCTATCTTAAATAAAACTCCAAATGGAAAAGACTGAGAGGTGACAAGGACTGGTGTCCTGCTTGTAAAACCTGAGATCCTCAGGAATGCCCTTCCCACAGAGTTAGGGTGTCATGAATGTAAACACTTACATTGCTGATAACGGAGAACTTGCCGATTCCAGAGAGAATGTCAAACCAAATCCCTGTAAGACAGAATGGAAGGCGTCTGGCTTACTCCTGCCCTTCGCCCAGTGATGACAACCTTGCAGCTCAGGGTGATGCTCTGCAGGCATGTTACTGGGGAAGGGTTACTGGGCCCCTAGGAGTGGGCTTGTCTGGAGAGGTTCAGGTACTCCCCTGTCTAGAAACCAGGGGTGCAACTGAGGTGGAAAACGTAGCCTCTGAAAGCCTCCCAGTACCTGAAGATCTGAGGATGAGGATGAGGAGCTCAAAGGGGTGAAGAGGCAAGGGCTTCCCCAACCTTATGGGTTCCCAACACAGTGAGAAGGTGGTGGTGGGGATGGGTTTTCTACCACCTCTAAACAGGGGACATACCAATATCTTTGGTTCTCACAGCATCTGGCCGTCTCAGCTCCGTGACAAACTTCTTTGCATCCAGCCGCACTTCAATGACATTGTTGAGGAGGGCAAACACAGGTGCCAGAGGAAAGGAGGCCACAAAGAGGGTAACAAAGCCAAACTGGATGACTGAAAGAGAGGACAAGCACGAGAAGCTTCACCAGGGAGAAACAGGACTTAGATCAACTCCGCCTTGTAGCTCATGGCCCTGGTGTTCCTTATACAGTCTCTTTCTACCTCGCTCTCTTAGGTTCCCTTTTCCTCGTGCCCCACAATCCTGGGTGTTGCCTTCTCAGTCCCTGCAGGCCTACTGGTCAATGCTATCACCCGGGATCCAAGTGCTGTACTAGATAAGAGAAAAGGAAAAGTCTTGACTTTTACCTCTCCGACACCGCCCCCCCCCCTTTTTTTTTTCCATTCACTGATCCTGGTCACTTAACTTAGAGGTGACAAACTTTAACAGCAAAGGTCCAGAGAGTAAACATTTTTGCATTTGCAGGCCATCTGGTCTTGTCACAATGAATTAACTCTGCCATTGTAGCATGAAAGCAGCTACAGACAAAACGTAGACAGATGAGCTTGGGAACACAAAACTTTATTTACAAAAGTAGTAGAGAAGGGGGCTGGGGTTGGCCCATGGGCCATGGCTTTCCAAACCCTGATGTAACTTCTAAAAAATCATCTCCCAAATTTGGCCTGTTCTTTCCATATCCATAGTCGCTGCCTTTATTTAGTAAGTTTATTCATTCATCTCACATTTATTGAGAGTTCACTGAATGTCAGGCACTGTGCCAAGTATTTAAGGAGGCAGAGGTCTGGTTCTGCCTTCAAGGAGCTGGGTGTAAGCAGAAAAGAGAAATGTACACAAAGACGTGCAACACGACTTTATGTGTGCCGAGGGAGGAAGAAGAATGTACAGAGACAGCAGAGCACAAAGGAGGGAGCGTGCATGTCTGTTCTAAGGAGACTCTCCGTATCAAACACCTACACTTCGCCTTCAAAGATAGGCCTGCAGTTCCAGCAAGACTGGATGAAAGAAAGCATTCCAAGCCCCAGTAGCAGCGTGAAAAGCAAGCGGAAGCAGCCTGTGCCCATCAGATGTTGCTGTTAGGAATCCAGGCCCTCATTTCCACCTGGACAACTGCATCAGTCTCCTCACTGTGTCCTTGTCCCCAGTTGTTCTATGCTTCTGTAGTCTCATGGGTCCTGATTCTGTCACTTCCCCACTCATAAAAATTTCCCTTGGCTCCCCTCTGTTTACTGGATATAATCCAAATTACGTATCTTGGAATGCTGGTACCTCACACTTGGCTCCCAACCTGCCTCTCTAGCCCTGTCTACCAACATCTCCACCACAACCACCATGCTTCTGCCTTTTAGCACCCTGAACTTCTCGCCCTCCTGATTTTCCCCTGAACATATTATCCACTGGTGCACAATAAGTATTCATTCATTCTCAAGCTAGCAAACTCCTATGCATACCCAAGACCATTCCAATGCCCACTCCTTGTACATGCCTGTTGCAGCCATCACTGTATGCTATTGGGATGGAGCTACTCACAGGTCTTTATTTCCCACTAGAAAGGGCTTTATCCATTCCAGATGCTCAGTACATATTTACTGATGCAAACACAGTGCCAGACAATTACAATCTAATAGGACTTCCCTATATACTAAGGGCAAGTTATTTAACTTCTCCATGTCTCAGGTATTTCTAATGTAAATTTATAATAATAATAATAAGGTCCACCTAATGGGGTTGTCATAAGGGTAAATGTTATTGCATATATAAAGTGCTTAGAACAATGTCAGCCACTTAATTACTCAATAATGTTACCTGTTATGTGCAATTTTACTCTAATTGGAATAAATATCAATACATACAGATGGCTGTGATGCATACTGCATACTTCTATGCTAGATGAACACAAACTTAAGGTAAAAGCACTAAACAAAAGTTAGAAGGCTGGACTGCTAGTCCTGGATATCACTGGCTGTATGCTCTTGGACAATTCTCTGTTTCAATGGACTTCAGCATCTTCATTGATAAATTGATAATAGTTTAAATTCCCTTCAGGTCAGACTTGCTATAGTGCCATGATTCTCATTCTCTTGGACAAGCTTCAAGATTCTAGAATATTCAAATAAAGAATGAAAAACTGGGATTCAAAACTAAAAAATAAAAGTTCACAGAGCGATCACCCTCATCACAGCAAAAGTTTCAAGAAAGAGAACACATGGGGAACATTTGCACAACTGCTTTTGAACCAGCAGTTCTCTTGGGCCCACAATGTGTGTTATTGCTCTAATACAGCCCTATCCCTGCCATTGTCCTTGATGCCCAATGGGTGCTCAGCAGGTTCTAGGAGATTGACAGGTGCCAGTTGGTGGCAAGATGCACCAGAAGGCACAGGTTTGTCAAGGTTGGGCCATGGAATGTTGGCCTGGCTAAATGGGAGGTCAAAGGGGACTGTGGAGTGGTTGTGGAGGAGAAATCTTAAAAATCAAGCTCTGGGAGGCAGTTCAAATGCAGGGTCTATAGCAGTGGTTCTCAACCTTGGCTGCACATTAGAAACACCTGGGAATCTTTTTAAAATCCTGATTTCTGGGCCTCATCCTCCGGAAATTCTATTTCTTTGTTATGGGGTGGGGCCACATTAGTAACAAAGAAACAGGATTTCTGGAGGATGAGGCCCAGAAATCAGTATTTTAAAAAGATTCCCAGGTGATTCTAATGTGCAGCCAAGGTTGAGAACCACTGGTCTATAGCATCTCTTAAATGAGGCATTGCTGAGGAATTCACTTAAAGTCGGGGGTGCGGATGAGGGCAAAGGAAGTTAAGGGGAAAGGAATTAATAAGGAATGCAAATCAGATGTTAGACTGGCTTTCTAAAACCTATAAAATAACTGTCTATGTTTATGTATATACATATAACTATATCTTTCTTTATAGAGTTCTAAGTTGATCTTGATTCTATGGCAAGCTCTATAGTGTAAATGTTCTTTCCATAAATGACTTCCTCCAGCAAAACTGTACAAACTCTTAAGCACCAGCAAGGGTTTGTCGGAGTGACTGATAGGGGTGGGGAAGGGGCAAGTTACTTCTGAGTGACCATAAATATATACAGCATGCCGTCATCACACTCATGCAAATGGCTCGAGGAAATCTAACATCCTTCCAGGATCATAGGAAAAATGGGACTCTCCACTCCTCTCCTTAGTTCACATGAACTCCAGAGGCAGACGTGAGCTTTCTCCTCTGGGCTTGCCCTGATGGTCTACTTTTCTATCTCCATAAACTCTCCAGACACAGGCTCTCTTTTGTCCCTCTTCTGTTGACACAAATAACTTCCAGTGATGGTTCAATGCTAATAGTGCTCACAAATTATCCTAACCCTACAACACAATGTCTATTCTCTTTCCCCAGCCATGTAAATCTATGTGTTAAGGACTGGACAACCTCAAGGGAGAGGGTTCAGCAAAGGCCAGAGGTGCTGGGCCTGCAGTGATAGGACAGCCCTGCCCTGTCTTCTGAGGTCACTCCTCAGTCTCCTGGGCCAAAAGAAGCCACTCTCTGAAGATGTCCCTTTGCCTCCTTGGACTGGGTACCCTAAGCATTTCCACAAATCAACACAAAGAGGCAGAAACAAATAGGAAGTTTTGTTTTATCTCTTAGGGAGAAAAACAAAACAAAAAAACAACAAAACAGAAAACAAAAAACCCAAAACACAACCTTCTAGCATATAAATGCCAAATTCAAGACTCACTCTTTGTAGTCAAAGGTCTAAATGCTATATCAGATAGGCGTCCTTCTGGATTCAGTTCAGAGGACACAATGATACCGGCCTTCACCAACACCAAGATTTGCTTCTAAAAACAGCCAGCCTCCATTAGGATAAGAGCAACGCCGGAAATCCTCAGTGCACTGCATAATAGAAGCCAGCTTGGCTTGACCAATAACAGATTAAGCCTGGCCAAGTCAATTAGGGAAGAATCCATAGTTGATTTTCAACTAAATCTTTACAAAGCCTGTTGCAAAGTGCCCCAGAAATGCTGAGCAGGAAGCACAAAGGCTGGAAATACTCCTGGGCACAAACCCCATTGGTTTTCTCTCTCACTCAAGCAGCCAGGGGCCTTTTAAAATAACCACCAGCCCTATTCTGCCTGATGCTGGAGACAATTAAAATCTTGGCCTTGATTACCTGGGTTTAGGCTAAAATAACAAAGAGGAGGGGGTTAAACTAAACAAGATGGCATCCAGCAAGGACATTCCAGGACCATCTGCTCAAAGAAAATATATATATATTAGGTAGAATAAAATGAACTGGTCAGGATTGATGGAAATGCTCTTGATGGAGCACAACTCTGATTTTTTATTCATTTATTTAAAATTCTTCAATGTAAATATCAACCTTCCCACACACACACACACACACACACACACACACACACACACACACACACACGAAAGTCCAGATCTTTCGTCTGACATTCAAGACTCTTTGTGATATAACCCTAACTTATTTTTACCAGATACATTTCCTTTCCATCTATGCTCTGGTCTCAGGGCTAATATTTAGCTGCTATGCTTGGAGACCAACCCTGCCTGTTTTCCAACCATTTCAAAATCATTTGTACTTCCTCAAACTCACCATGTCTTCCACATTTTCGAGCCTTTGCACCTATTACTACTGTCTGCAATTTTCCTTCTCTTTCTGTCTGCTGAATGAATTACTATTTATCTTTCAGGTTCAACCCAAATCTAACCTTCTCTAAAAAGACTACTCCACTCTAGTCCCTACTACATCGCCCAGTAGGCACCATGGCATCTCTTCTCATCATGCCCATAATTCCTTACACACATCACTCTATTTGTTTATTTGACTTGTTCCCTAGATGGTAAGTCCCTTGAGACCATGAACATATTTCATTCTTTTCTGAATCCTCACAATTTAGTGTGGCCCCCATCCCATTAACAGATGCTCAGAGGTTATCCTTCCATAAATGCAAACTTATTTTCACCAGCTGTAAATACAAACACACAAAAAAGCAGACAACTAAACTGAAAAGAAAGCATCGCAGTTAGTGATGGTGAGGCGAGATAGAGGTACAAGTACAAATACCTCCACACAGCAGTTCTCAGTACTGTAATTTGCACAGAAGACTTTGAAGAAAGTTAGAGTCAAAACAGTCAATTAGGAGAGTCTAATTCTAATAAAAATAACAATAGCTTTGTTTTTAACTTTCTATAATTTACTAAAAGCAACACAGTCTGCTGAAGGGGATTGAAAACTGGGGACTAAAGATTCCTCCCTTTCATGTGCCACTAATAAGCAATATAATGGCATAAGTGAGGGACACATTGATGTGAGTTTGTCTTCTAACTCAGGAAGCAGATACTCAAAAGATTCAGCTAGAAACAACTCATTAATATAAACACTTATGTTAAAAAGCACAGCCAGGGAAGGTCATCATTATTTACTTCATCAGCCCATATTTCAAGGTTATGCCCAGTGTAAAAAGAATTGCAAGTGTTGATTGACTAAGATAACAAGAAGAAAGGCATGAGCTTGTTCCTCAGCATGGTTCTCTATTGTGTAGGGGAACAATAGAAGTCTTAATAGAAATATAAGAGGGTTCTCAATATCCATCGTTCACCATTCATTCATTCATGCAGTTTATTTATCCAACGAGCATTTACTGAGCACATTCTATATACTGGGCACCATGCTCATTGCTAGAAAACAAAGATGACTAGATTACTGTGTCATCCTTCCAAGAGCTCAGAGCATGCAGTGGGGAAGATAGACATGTAAACAAACCCTGCCAGAGTCATGGAGTTAGAACTCTAACGGCAGCATTAACAGAGTGCAGTGAAGCACTGGGGCAGGAGAAACTCACTCTCAACAGTGGGTCCATGAATCTTCACAGATTCATAACCCCTGGACTTGACTTGGAGGACAAGTAAAAGAGGCACCTAAAGGTTTGCTATATGGTTGGTTGTTAAGATCTTTCCTGCAAATCCACTGATCCAAATTCACAAATTATTTAGGAAATAGAGACAATACATGGAATTCCTTTCAATCTGCATGGGATTTTATACAATGGATTAGGTTCAATACAGAAACCCTGGAAGTCATAACAGGAAGAAACATGCTTGAAATGAACAGCTTAAGTACTACAAGTTTACTGCATACAAATCAATGTAATACTGGGATAGATTAGCAAGGCATTTTCTTCATTTCTCTGTGATTAAGGGAGACTTAGTCCCCACTTTTTCTTCACCCACACATAAATGGTAAAATATTAGCTTCTTCAGATGTAGAGAGGACCAATGACTTCCAAGAGTCCTGCTACTCAAGCAGTCAAAGTCTAGTTGTAACAAGGGATCTCAGGTTGACAACATGACATGTCTTGGGAGCCAGGGTAGAGTCATGGGAGCCTTCAGAGGTAAACCCTACTGATGGCACAGAAAGGGGCAGGAGAATGTGGCTTTTGGCCACAGGAGGCTTAATGGTCTGGGCCATGGTCTTCAGAAAAATCTGCCCAGTGTTTCCCTTCCATGTCCTCTGAGCCAAACTCCAAACCCTTGGAAATCATGGAGCTGCATCTATCATGCACAGACAGCATGCTTCCTGGTTTATAAAGTGATCTTCAGTGTCAAGTATCATTATCTCCATTTTACAAGTGAAAAGACTGAGTCTCAGAGAGGTGAAATATTTTTTCCAGGTCCACACACCTACCAATTGATGAAGCTGGGAAGCAAAGATAGTTTGTGATGTCAACCAAATTCAACGTCCTTTTACCATGGAAAAATGTAAATATTCAACCCTAACGCAGCCGTGTCCCTTCTCCCTCCCTGGTTACTCTCACATCTGAAGTTTCCATTATTGGATCTTCTCTAATCTGATTTATATTCTTTTCATACAGATACTTCCATTCTCCAAAGTGTTTTTAGTCACTTATACATGTCTTCTATCCCTGCTGTTTTCTGTGTCATTGCTCCCACTGGCCTGCATTAACGCCACCTCAAAAGTCCTATTTCAATGGACCTAGTTCAGCTTCTTAAAACTAGAGAGAATTGAGTTGGTGAGATCTACTGATACATTTCTGATTTCCAGAGAACAGCCTGGTAAATTTCCAATAAATGTTTATTGAGTGAACCAATGAATGACCTGCCTTACTCACTCTTGTTTACTTTATCCACCTGCATAATGGGAATGTGAGGACCAGTTATTCATCCATCCTTCTTCCCATCCATCCATCCATCCATCCATCCATCCATCCATCCCTTATTACTCTCCCTTCTCCCTCTATTTATTTGGGCTGTGGTCCCAAATTTGTTCACTCATTCATTTCCCAACCACTAACTGGGCATTTCCTGCATGTCAGAAACTTTCTGTGGTACACGTAGGGGTGTGGCATCCAGATATATTTCTTTAAGTATTTATGGGAAGAGGGACTCCTATAACAGATAATGATGAGCAAAGTATGCTTCAGAAGCCAAAGGAGGAAAATGACTGTGACTCATGCTACTTCCCAGAAATACTGGAATGCAACCCTTGATGCTGCCTGAACTGCATTTAGGTGCCATTTGAAGAAGATGGCAGATGCCTGATTATCCGGTAGGATGACTCAATTTGTATAAGCAGAATGGCCAAAGGAAAGGAATTTCCTGGGTCTTTAAGTCATTGCCTTATAGTACAAAACTTGGAGTTCTGTGGACAGAATGTGCAGGCTTCAGTGCTAATGGCTGGGCAGATATTTTGGGATATTTTATCACATATAGCCAAGGCACACTTAAGACTAATTTTATATATTTAGCCTCTTCGGAAACTTGAAAATTACCTAGTGTGATCCCTACCACCCATGACCAAAGAACATGGAAGTTGGAAGGAATCTTGGGTGTCACCTAAGTTATTACTCTATCTGAAGCCTCACTCTATCTGAAGCTCTTATATTCTTTTTTGAATAAGAGGCCACTTTTACTTGATCATTTCCAGGGGAGGGTCCCTAGTGATGTCTGGAGCCAGCTCTTCACATTGTTCTTTACTCTCTGTCTCTGTGCTAAGTCACTGAGACTTTGGAAGTATTTGTTATAAAGCATTATCCTGGCAATAGTTGACTATTACATGGAATATTTTGTCAGAACTACCTAAACAATAAGTCCATTATTTTGAGTTGCTGTAGGAAAACTGCCCTTATTTAGGAGGATAGCATTCCCTGATTACAAGCACCTCAAAATAAAGAATCTTGGCTTCTGGAGGCAGGAAAGGGGGTAGACTGTCCAGCTAAATCAATACAGTCAGGGTTTGTGAAGAGCACTGATAAGAGTTGATGTCTATAAAGTCCAACTGTCATTTTGTCATCACGGTCCTCACTAAAGGGTGACTTTTTTCATTCTTTCTGTGTCTTCCTTCTTCATCAAACAAACATTTATTGAGCACCTACTGTGTGCCAGGCCCTATGGTTAAGTGCTGTGACTAAATAAGACACAAATCTTGCCCATCACAATTTAGTAAATAACAGGAATCTAGGTCATTGTTGTTCAGCTGAGAAGAACCAACAATTGCATAACTGACTTATCTGATAAAATGGTGATAAAACTTTATCAGGAGAGTCTTTGGGAACTTGTCACTAAACTCTTCTTATAGGATTAAATTCAGGCTTGTGTTTTTGTGCCAAATCCCACTCTCTAAAATTCAACTGCTACAAGTGTCCAGACAACTTTGCTAGCAGCTCTTAAAGCAACTGAAGCATTTCCTCTCATCGGGCCCTGAGGAAAACTCAAAACTAGGCTGTGAGGGGCTGTGGTAAAGCAGCTTTGAAGCCCCATTTTGGGGTTGGGGACAGTGATGATTAATGTCAAGGCTTGCTCCTGGGCCAGCATTCTTTTCTCCCCTCAGAGGTGGGGGATGGGGAACTACCCTTGAAGTCCTCTTAGTAAGCTCTTCAGGAAAAGGGTTTGATATTGGAGATTCCCTCGAAAGCTTGCTGCTCCCCTCACAGGTTTTTCCAGCTTAATCCCTCACTCTCAGGTTTCTCTTTGTCTGGAGCCAGCCCATCCCCACCAGGAATCCTGCCCAGAGGTAGCTCTCTACCACCAAAACCCCCTCCTCCAGGCTGAATCCCAGCCTAACCCTCCCTCCCAGCTTCCCCTTCACCTCATGGCCCCTCCCCCATGCCTGCTGGGCCCTGGGCCCTGGTTCCAGCACAATTTAGAAAAATGTAAATATAATACATCTCTCCCTGCTGCCTCCCTCAACTGATGACCTGCCTCACCATTACAACTGACAGGCTCGGAGTGGGCTCAGCGCACTTCCTGTCTGCATGGGTGGTCCTGGGGATCACGGGGAAGGAAGCTGACAGCTGAGAGCAGGGCCAGGGATCACCATGTCAGGCACACCAGAGGCAGTGGGCTGCTTTGGTTTCACTGCTCTCGTTTTTGCTCAAAGCCCAAGACAAGGGCCTTTCTGGAGTTGGGGAGGTCTATGTTGTTGGGAAGGAAGGAGAAAACTTCACTCCACCCCATCCCTTCAATGAAGCCTAAGTTCCTAGGGGTCCTGAATGGTCTGTAGATTCAGTTCCATGAATGAGCCCTTGAGGTGACCTTAGGCAACTGGCATCACCTGCTGGGCCTCTTGGTTCCCAGGAGCATGGTCCAGCTCAGCCGTGGGCAAACTACAGCCCGCGGGCCGGATCCAGCCCATTTGAAATGAATAAAACTAAAAAAAAAAAAAAAAGACCGTACCCTTTTATGTAATGATGCTTACTTTGAATTTATATTAGTTCACACAAACACTCCATCCATGCTTTTGTTCCGGCCCTCCAGTCCAGTTTAAGAACCCATTGTGGCCCTCGAGTCAAAAAGTTTTCCCACCCCTGGTCCAGCTGGTATGTAAAAATTCAGATGCCAGCACTAGAAGAGACCCTGGAGGTCACCTGGTCCAGTAGATTGAAACTCTTTATTCTTGTCAAGATAGTCAATGAAAAATGATTATGCACACCACTCACTTCTGTTGGTGAAGCCATGATTTGAAAACTCCCTTGTTTTCTCACTCAAAAATAATCTAGGAATGTGAGAAAGTGAGGATGGCATTGGCACTGTTTTACTTTATATTTTAAAAATATATTATTAGCAGTAGTGCATTGCTTGTGACTTGTTACATAATTGGTTATGACCACTGAACAGTGAGTTGCATCTCTGCAAGGAAAAACTCATCTGGTCTAATTGCCTATACACTTGACCCTTGAATAGCATGGTTTGAACTGTACAGATTTTTTTAAACTCAATGGTACCGATAAATACAGTACTATAAATATATTTTCTCTTCCTTCTGATTTTTTAGTAACATTTTCCTCTAATTTACTTTATTATAAAGATACAGTATATAATACACATAATGTACAAAAT
The DNA here is from genome assembly GCF_963259705.1 of Myotis daubentonii. NCBI lineage: Eukaryota > Metazoa > Chordata > Mammalia > Chiroptera > Vespertilionidae > Myotis > Myotis daubentonii. The sequence goes on from NC_081841.1 coordinate 21,045,895, forward strand.
ATATTAATCCTCACCCGAGGATATTTTTTTCCATTGAATTTTAGAGAAAGTAGAAAGGAAGATGGTAGATGGATGAGAGAGAGAGAGAGAGAGAGAGAGAGAGAGAGAGAGAGAGAGAGAGAGAAACATTGATATGAGAGAAAAACATCCATTGGCTGCCTCCTGCGTGTGTCCTGAGGATCAAGTCTGCAACTCAGGTACATGCCCTTGACCAGGAATCAAACCTGTGACCCTTTGATGAGCAGGTGGATGCTCTAACCACTAAGCACACTGGCCAGAGCTATGTGCAGGTGGGTTTTTTTTTTTTATTGTGTGGGGAGTCAGTGCCTCCAATTCCTGCATTGTTCAAAGGCCAAATATAATGTCAAGGAGGAAAATGAGGCCCAGAGAGATATATGACATGCTCAAGATCACACTGATAGATAAAGGCAGACCTGAATTAACACCCAAGTCTCACCTGACAACCTGGAAAAATGAGAAGGAGAGATACTGATCTGCCCTACAGTGACCATCTGAAAATAAAAGGAACTTTCACTTTGAAGACACGGGGTGCAGAGAAATCAGAAGTAGTGGTATAATTACTATCACCAAGTCTTAGTTATCCATGGGATAGCAGAAATGAGTGCCTCCAACTAAATTTTGACATGTGTAAACTCAGTCTTCATTCCCACCAAGCTGTTTCCCAGAGCTGCCACCTATGAGCAGCATGGATGGGTTCACATTACGCCTTCTCTTATTTCCCTAGCTTCCTCACTGGAAAGGAGTTCATAATAGGCCTGCGATGGGGGAGGGGAAAAGGCAGAAGCCAAGGGCAAGAGAGGGAAAGAGGAAGACTTGAAAGGAGGAGGAGGCAGAGAAAGAGAAACAAGGATAACCACCATTCCTGACAATCCACTCCCTGGATTAGCAGCCCATTAAATGAGAATTGATGTCAGCCTGACTAGAAGTGAGGTTGTTTATTCAGTCCTGCTTTACTGGTTTACCCAATATGTTTCCAGTGCCCATGCTGTGGCAGGGGCTGTGCAAGGCCTTGCAATTGGAGGAAGCTGCCTTCGGGAAATTAATTACCAACAGGCATCACTGATTTAAGAGGCAGCTTGTCTGAAATGCTGTGGAGGAGGGAGCTGAAATACTGAGGATGGGGAGAAGGGTGAGGTTAGGGAAGGGAAGGTGCTTTGGAGGGGAGGAGACAGAGCTGGGTTTGGTCATGTGAATGGGAAGGCACAGGGAATTGCAGGGCAAGGGAAATATGCAAGATCAGGCATGAAAGGCTGTGGGTAAAAAAACGGTCCGTGAGGTTCATTGTGGCTGGACCTCGTATCCATAAAAGGGCCTAGGGTTCAATAAATTGACAGGATGTCCCACGAAGGCCTTGTTAAGGATATGAGACTGGAAGTTTCTGAACAATGGATGATAAGACCAACCCTACCCTCCGAAATAATAAACAGCGCAGTCGTGGGATGGTGGTTGCAAGTGACTGTGTTGAGGTTGTAGCAGAAAAAGCAGCAAGTAGAGGAGGCTAAGAGGCTACCCACAGGAGCAGCTTCCAGAGATATTCCAGGGGAAAGACCCTCCCACTGGATGGGACTGTGTGGAGACAGAAAGTGAAGAACAGTGATGCGGAGATTTCTCAGCGAGGGGCCTGGAGGATGGTGGGGCCACAGATGTGGTAGATAACTCAGAAAATAGTCACAGGAACTAAGTTTCCAGTCAGGAGGGTTGAGACATGTTTTCCCAGAGATGGATTCTTTTCCTGGTCTTGTCTAAAGTCCCAAAACAGGCCTGAGTTGATGGCTGGGAGAGGAGCCTCTTGTTTCCAGACCTGACTTTGTGCTGCTCAGTTGGAAGTTTCTAAAACCTAAGGATGTTCAGTGAGTGGGTAGTTACAGGCCAAAGGCACACTAGAGTGGCCAGTTCTCTGTCACACACCTCTGCTCGGTCAAATGAAAGCTGCAAAGACCTAATGTCTTCGAAGCAAGCAGTTAGCTGCATTTTTTCTATGACAACCAGGTCCTTTCTTGTGACTGTCTGCCCATTTCTCTCTGCCACTGGATCCTAAGGGTCTGCAGGGCCCCTAGACCCATTTGTTGCCTTGGTGTCCTCAGTGCCTGGCACAGGTCCTGACACACCATTACCCTCAGGAATGGCTTAGAGGGGCGGTACAGAGGGAAAGAATTGAAATTGGAGTTGAACTTAAATCCTGAGTCTGAGTGAGAGCATTCCACTCTGTCCACTTCCACTAATGACTTGATCCCTGAAGGCAAAGGAACAAATTAAAACCAGAAGTGACTTTTCTTTGAGGGAAATCCTGATAATAAACAAGGTTTACTTTGTTCTTGGGAGATGAAAATTGCTGCATATTAAAAATACATAGAAATATGTTTACGGTGAAAAGGAAGGCTGGCCCAAATATCATAAAGTAAAGAGAAATGGGGTCTCTATTTCCCTGCTGCTGAAGGAAGGGGAGTTAAAGAGACATTCATTCAAGAAATGTTTTATTGAGCTTTTACTATGTTCCAGGAACTGTGCTGAGTGTTGTAACTAGAGAGGAATAAAGCTCAGTCTCTGCCCCTAAAGCACTCACATTTTCTCCTATATTGAAGCAAGTATAAGAGAGGAACTGAGGATGGGAGAACCAAAAATGCTTCCAAGAGATATCTTTGAGTCTGCACAGCTCAGCTAGAACTTGTTGCAGGCAGATAAGCAAATTCAGACCTAGTAACATGAGAAAACCAGATGTAAATATGGGGCATCATGAAGAGCATACAAAGCAGGAGCCAGTTCATATTATGCTAGGAGACTTGAATTTTATCTTAAAGTCAGTAACACTGAAGGGTTTTAAATAGAAAAGATAACATGCTCTGGATTGCATTTTAGAAAAGTTATTTTTAAAAGTGAGAAGGAGAAGGGGAAGAGGGAGAGAGAAAGGAAGCTGGGAGATAAGTTAGGAGGTATTTGTAGTAGATCAAGGAGGAGTGACTTCAATAGGAATTCAAAATTCTTAGTAGAGTCAAAGTTAGTGAGGTAAGGAGCCATACGCAAAAAAGACTCAGGATCATACTGAGCAGGCTTCTAGCCAACTCGAGTTGATGCAAAGTCAGAGAAGAGTCATGGAGAACACAGGGCCTATATCAAGTCATGGATGCTTTCCTAAACCCAGGAGTCCAAGCTTACAATTTCATGAGACAACTGGGATGCAGCTGCAAGGGTGTTGATGTCCTGGTCCCTGAGGTGGACCTGCCCCATGCATTTCCATCAGCTGGGCAATTCTTACAGGATTTGGTGTACATACCCAAAGAGCAGGGGAAACCAACAGCTCCTGGCCCTTCAGGATAATTATCTGGATTTCACTCCAAATAAATGAATAAGGAAATATGCAATCATCAATACACCTCTTATTCTATTACAATTTGACAGGATGAAAACTCAGGATTGCGCAAAATGAGATTTCCTCTAATGACTCTGTGAATAAGGCAAAGGAACAAATTAAAACCAGAAGTGACTTTTCTTTGAGGGAAATCCTGATAATAAACAAGGTTTACTTTGTTCTTGGGAGATGAAAATTGCTGCATATTAAAAATACATATAAATATGTTTACGGTGAAAAGGAAGGCTGGCCCAAATATCATAAAGTAAAGAGAAATGGGGTCTCTTTTCTCATTCATCTCATTCCCCACATTAGTAGTCCAAGGGCCTCAGAGCTTGGGTGTGTTTAAGAAGCTGGCGGAAGACTCTAAGAAGGATAACTGAATTCTTGAATCAAGAGTACAATAAATTATGTTTTGGATGACTAGAAGAACAAAAGTTTGTGGGTTATGATAAACAAATGACAAAAAGAACACATTTGAGATGTCAGACTTGTCATGTAGAGCCCTAAGGGCTTGAGATTCTCTGAAAGGACATCTTGGAATGTTTATATCTCAGGCTTCTGAGGGTGAGTCAGATTTACTTGGGAGACTGGGACCCTCAGTCTTTAAACATTACTACCCAACCTCACACTAATGGGGTGGGAAGACCCTCCAGGGTTCACAACATTCAGGGGCTTCACACCGTGTTTAGTCCATTTCTAGATTAAAGAGAAAGAAACTGGACTCCTGACAATACCAACTGTGGCTAATATTCATTGAAAACCTATGTACATCAAGCACTGTTTTTTTAGCTACTTTATATACATCACTTATTTCTCAGAACCATCCTAATAGGGTAAGTGCTGTTATCATCAACCCCACTTTTGAGATGAGCAAATTGGGCCTGGTTGAACTTAAATATCAAGCTCAGAGTCATGTAACTAGCTGCAGCAGACTTAAGATTCAAAGGCTGGTTGGTTTGATTCCAGAACCTGCTTCTAACCACACTTAGCCTACCTATACTGTTAGATGAAGCTGTCATTTAGTAAAGTTTATTCTACAGCCTTTGATTATAACTGGAAGCAAATACTTAAAGGGCAAAGAGGGTAATCCAGAGATGAAAAGAATGAAAGGACTCTAACTCAGAATCACTGTCCTTGTACTTATATAAAATATTAAATGAAATAGCCACATCTCTAAAAGGATTGACAGCAAAATGGCCTACCGAATTCTTTGATGGACTTTCTGTGAAACCCAGCTTAGAAAACCCATGTGTAATCCAGGCTTCCTCATCCAGACAAAACTGAATCAATATCAGATTGTTGACTGAATCAATATCAACTTGAATTGTTGAAGAGACTCTTCTGGTCTTCAAATTTGCTCCTCTAAGTACTTAATGTTTGATGAATGAATAAATTAATGAGTCTACCTGTGTTACCTCATTCCTTCCTTAGGTTTTACTATCTCCCTTCTATACTTGCTGCCCATTTCCTCAAGGGAAATAGAGTTCATACATAGTCACAGCATTAGCCAAGATTTCATAACTGCTCCCTGTGCCCTGATATGAAATGTAAACTTGTCTGATCTTCAAGGTTCTCTGTTAATCCCAGATCTTTACCTCAACCCTTTCTACCTAAAAAACAACATTTGCACTTGCCAGCCCTTTTCCTTAGCATGCTCTACCTTACTCTTATCATTGATATGCAAATCCTCAGAATGAGAATGGAACTTGGAGATCAAGTCTACCTCCTTCCCAGATTTGGAAAACTCTTCAGAACATCCTTGTACCACCATCAACCAAGCCCTGCTTTGAAAAATGATCCTTCACTTGCCACTTAAAATGAAAGAAACTTACTTCTGTTAAGAAACCTTCCCTTAATAATTAATAAATTCACAGTGGCCAAGACATGGAAACAACCATGTGATAGAGGACTCCATAAAGAAGATGTGGTACATACACACAATGGAATACTACTCAGCCATAAGAAAAGATGAAATACTGCCATTTGCAACAACGTGGATGGATCTTAAGAATATTATGCTAAGTAAAATAAGACAGTCAGGAAAAGTTAAGAACCACATGATTTCACTCATATGTGGGACATAAAATGGAAACCCGTGAACATAAACAGTAGTGTGGTGGTTGCCAGAGGGAAGGAGATTGGGGGAGAAGGGGGTCCTACTATATAGCGACAGTAGAAGATTTTAGTTTGGGTGGTGGGCACACAGTGCAATATACAGATCTTGTAACATAGAAACCACACCTGAAACCTACATGATCATGTTGATCAATGTCCCCATAATAAACAATTTAAAAATAAATTCATTCATTTGTTTTTATTTATCAGACATATTATCTGCCTGTTATATGTTAGGAAATGTACAATATTCTGGAGGAATATTGTAATAAACCTTAGTCCCTACTGACTGATCTTTGGAATCTAATAGAGTGAGTCTGCTGAAGAACAGATATGTGAGCAATATTACCATGATTTTGCAAGATACATCATCAGTGTATGTATCAAATGCAATGCTGAGACAGAAAAGCAAATAATTAATGATTCCTCCATTGAATCAATTTCACTCTCTATACTCTTGGTGTGATTTTTTTCCAGAAATCACCAAGTCTTCTAGTTGTTGTTTTTTCCTCTTCTCATGAATTTGTAATTACCCAAGTTTGAGACAGAGTGGCTGTCTATTCAATGATACAATGGCTCACAAATTGGAGCATATTTTCCTATACTCTGCCTTCCAAGGACCCAGGCAGGGCCATTAAGAGAAACAACACTTGACACTTCACATAGATTTTATATGTGCTAGACACTCTTCTAAGAACTTTACAGATATTGATTAATTAAATACAACAATCCTATAAGGTAGATATTATTATTATTATTATTATTATTATTATTATTTAAAGCTAAAGCTAATTGAGACACAAAGGTTGGCCACTTACCTAAAGCTGCCCAGCTAGTTGGTGATAAAGCTAGATTTTGAACCTAAGGCATGTGGCTCAAGGGTCTTTGATCTTAATCACTCAAAAGAGAAAGCTTTGAAATAGCTATCTGGACAGACAGCCATGTAAAACCTATACAGATAATGGGGTGGAAATGGGAGGGGACTGGAATTGGAGGGTGGAGGTTGGAAGACAGGGCTCAAAGATTTCTCATATAAACGTTTTCCAAATGGAAGCCTCAAATCTCTGGCAACCAATTTTTACTGAGAGGATGATAGGCATAGAATAGCATCTTAAATACAAGTAATCATCTCTGTGTAAATATCTAGTTGGAGAGGGATTAGAGGTAGCACTTAACTAAAGGTGAAAAGCATAAGGGAGCTATGTGTTTACATAAACTGGGTCTTGATGTTTTCTTTTCCTATTATTCCTGAAACAGATACAATGATTGTTTCTTCTCTGGTGAGTTTAGAATACAAAGCTCAGGTTTTGCCTGGAATTTTAGATCCCCAGAGCTAGAAGAGAAATTTTGAGGTCATCTAAAGCTGTAAGGAATAAGTCCTTTTCTCTACCCTTAATACACACACACACACACACACACACTTACACACACACTTTTACAACACAGAAGAGGATAAATATCCATTAGAAATAAGATGTAAAGTACCTGATGCCCAGAAGGGCATTAGTGGCCCTCTATTAAAAGTGATTAACCAAAGTAGGCAGGAGTCATCATGAAAATACAATGATATTAGGTATTGAGTTATTCTTTTGTTGGATCTGATTGATGTTTTTCCAACACTCTAGATTGAATAAATGTTTACATTATATGTCTGACCTCTTGGTCCTATGTTTTTAATTCATTAGTTCCAAGTCTTGGAAAGAGGATTCTCAAATATCCACCTCAATAAAAGATCATAATTATTCACAAGTAGCCAGGCGTTTGAAGGCAGCTGGCCTAAGTTGGGACACTTCTCATAATGGAAAACTCATGGCTTCTGGACCACATGTAAAACCACTGTGTTTTATCAGTCTGTCCTACATGCACTCCTGTTTTAAAGCCTATTCCAGAACAACCGGAGTCCCGGTAACTAGAAATCTATTTCTCACCCCTAAGTATCCTCAGGTTTTTTAAAGAAAAGTTGACATCTTACCCAGACCTACCTTATCAGAGTGGGGGACTCTCCTGTACTCTCCATGTCAAAGATGTATATAACTCGTGTTCCAAGTGTGATAGGACTAGTTTACTTTTCCTTAATGGAAACTCTGTCCTTAAATTTCAGACTTCACTATTTCTCTTTCAGCTTTATAGATGATAGAAGCCATGAAAAGGGACCTGAGAGACCAAACTTCTCATTTCAAGATGAGGGAGAGGAAGCTCAAGGAGAAGAGAGCATCATCCTAGTATCAACTTGGTGATAAGAGTTGTTCCTGGTTCTCATTCCAGGATTCTTTCTGCTGTACACTCCTTTACTTTTATGTGGCACTGAAGGTGACATTGTGTAACCAGGAAGCCCAGGAAGGTGCAGTGCCCGTCCCAGTCAATTCCCTAACCCTCTGCTCACTCCTCTCCCAGATCACATGTTTGAACCTGCATCCAGTGGAAGGAAAGATCATTAGCTCTTACTCATTTCCATGTACTCTGGAGTCAGTCCAGTGTATGGTTCCAAGCTGTAGTCTAGGTCCCACTGCTCTGGATGCCTTGAATGAGCAGAGTCAGTTTCTCCAGGTTCTGTTTCATCTTTCAGCTTCCGAAATAGTTTCTTTAGCTTCCTGGAAAAGAAATGGACCAGTCACCAAAAGCCTCTGGAAGACAGAGTTAGTTCTGCAGACAGAAAGGAGAAACTTAAGTGTTGACACTAAAGTTATCTCTGATCCAAGGACAGATAAAGGGATATGGAGGAGACTGTTCTTTTCTTAAAGACAACCTGAGAAGGTCTTCATCAGGATAATGAAAGGATCCCACACAAAGGATCATGAAAGAAACTAAATTCTTCTTGCATTTTAATAAGAAATAAGAGACTTGGCCCTGTCTGCCAAATACTGAGATAGTCTTATCATCTAGCAGGTGACCTGTCTGCCCTCTTCATGGGGAAGAGAGGAGAGGGTGTCCAGAAAATAGCAGAAAGATGCTCTCCTTCAAAGTCAAATATTTTTCAGGTCTTAATAACACAAATAGCACCATACTTCCATTAAAGCCAGGCAAAACACTGTCTACCAATGCTATGTGTTGAAATGAATCTCCTTTCAATTCATGTCAAAGTTCTAAACCCTAATGTGACTGTATTTAGAGACAGGACTTTCAGGAGTTCTTTAAGGTCAAATGAGGTCATAAATGTAGGGTCCTAATCAATAGGATTGGTACCCTTATGAAACAAGGAAGATACAGTGATCTCTCTGTGTTTACCAGGTGAGGACACAGTGAGGAGATGGTCATCTGCAAGCCAGCAAGAAGGCCCTCACTAGAAACTAAACTCTTCTAGGACTTAATTTTGAACTTTCCAGCCTCCAGCACCTTGATAAAAATAAGTTTCTGTTGTTTGAGCTACGTAGTCTGTGGCATTTTGTTATGGCAGCCCAAGTAGACTAAATCAATCACATTCAGGACTTTTTTGGTCTAGAATGATAACAAGACAATAATGGCTCCGCCTCTAGGGTTTGTATAAGGAATAAGTGAGAGAAAATTTATATACTTTTTATTACAGTTTCTGGGCATGGTAAGTATTCAATAGATGGTAGCTATTATCATTTTAACATTAAATGTTAAAATATACCTGAGGGTATAGTCTTTTCATACTTCCCATTGATGTATAATATATAGACAATGAAATTAGATGAAGGAGCAGGCTGCCAATTCTGCTAACTATTCTATGAGAAAATTCCTAGGAGATAGTTTAGAGGAGAACAGAAGAACAGATAGACTTGAAGAATTTAAAGGGATTTTGAAGTCCATGTTCCATCTAAATGCAGGACACCACCCCCGCCCTCCACATTCCTCACACAAGATTATGCACCCCCTGTGTGGCTATTTCCAGACTAGCACTCCTGTCAACATTAGGCATCTATTGTTAGAAAGTGCTTCTAACAGTTTATGGAAATCTAATAATTAAAAATTATGTTCTAATCAATGTCTTTCTAATATCAGTTGCCATCAGGAAGATGTAGTATAGTGTAATGGGTAAAGTCTGATCTTTGAGGTCAGAAAATAGTTGTTTAAAGCCCAGAGTCACACTTCACCAGCTGCAGTTTCTTAAGCCAGTTATTAAAACTCCATAAGTTTTACTTTCTTATCAATGAGCAAATGTTAACTAGCTCACAGGGTTAGTTAAAGGAGATAATCTATGTAACATGCTACACTTTGGGCTTGGTACATGCTAAGAGCTCACTAAATATATATCTATCACTGGCTATATCATCATCATCATCATCATCATCATCATCACTACCACCACCACCACCACCATCATCATCAAAGGAGGATTTAAAGAATAAGTTGAGATCCATTTAAGCAGCAGTAAAATAAAATAAAATTTATTTCACAATAAATTAGCAAGCGATAATTCTGTGACATTAAGAAATTGATAAAAACCCAGATGGAGCCTGAAGATTCTGAAGCCAAATAGAGTAGACCAGCTGAGTGAGACCCTATCTGTGAGTCAGAACAAAAAAGAGAGAAGAGAGAGAAAGAGAGAAGAAAAGAAGGACAGAGTGGAAGAGGAGATAGGAGGTGGAAAAGGAGGTCAAGAACCAGAACTCAAATTGAGACTTCTCCTCCAGGTATCAGTAATCAGAAAATTTGGCTAAATCTTTAGTAAAAACCAATTAGTGGCTTTAATTAAACATGGAAAATCGAACACATGCATATATCCTTATCTACTTCTGAAATGCTAGAAAAATAATAATGAATTTTAAAATGTATGAAACCACAAGGTTAAAGAAAACAGGTATGAATACAGTAGTATATTGAGAGATGTAATGAATGCCTTGGAAGATGAACACTGATGAAAAGTTAGCAAAGCTGTTATGGTTGAATACCAAATGCCTATAGTAAAAGACATCATGGAAAAGCAAGCCAGCTCATGCTGCAAAATATCAGAGAGGTTCAGAAATTGCAGGCACCACGTATCACCAAAGGCAGTTGTCCGTGACTGGTCAATGCACTGTTTAAGGAACAGTAGGCCCTAATGTATCTATCAATCCATATTTTCCAAGTGACTACCACTTTCTAACACCAGCAGGATCAAAGAGTTTATTTTGAGGAGAAAATGAACCAGGAAAACTCTAGATCTGAAATAAAACCAATAAAATAATGGGAAGTTAAAAATAAATAAACCCTAAAAAGAAGTACAAAAGACAAATAAATGGACAATAGAAAAGATAAGAAAATTAATCAATCTAGGAACTCCAATATAATGAGAAAGACAAGACCAAGAAACTGGTGGGGAAGAAAATGCATAAGAAAATGTCCCTGAGGTGAAGAATATGTATATTCTGGTTGGAAAAACCTACTCAGCATAATGGTTAAAAAAAAAAATGGATCTCTGCCAAAGCACATCACCATGAGATTTCAGAAATCTAAGAATAATGAAAAGGATTCTAAAAGCTTCCAGGTACAGAGGGACAAACATAAATTCTTTAAAAATTATTTGGAATCAAAATGATATTAGAATTCTCAACATCAGCCATTGACACTGGAAAATTCTAGGGAAATGTATTAACATTTAAGAGGTAAAGATTTTAGCACAGAATTCTATACCCAGCCAAAGTATACATCAAGTGCAAAGGCAGAATAAAAACATCTTAACATATGCAAGTTTTCCTAAAAGATATCCTTCTATGCATCATCCATCCTCATGATATTCCAGGAGGATGAATTTCAGCAACCAAGGATATAAAGCAAGAAAAAATTCAATATATAACCTACACACAAGGAATCCATCAGAAAGAGGAGGCATTGAATCAAACTCAGATTGATAGCTGTATAGAAGGTTCCAGTTTATGGGTATGCTCTCCAGGAAAAAATAACTGCAACCAATAAGATATCTGATGTATTTGATGAGGTAGTCCAGCTTTTATATATGTAGATAACAAAGAAACCTAACTTTGCCTAAAGCAGAGGATATTTCCCTAAGGAGAGATGTATAAATCAAATAAATGACAAGAGATGATAGAAAAAGCATGGAAAAGAGGGAGAGTGTGTGACAGATGAATGTATGTTCTAGGCCAGCCGTGGGCAAACTACGGCCCGCGGGCCGGATCTGGCCCGTTTGAAATGAATAAAACTAAAAAAAAAAAAAGACCATACCCTTTTATGTAATGATGTTTGCTTTGAATTTATGTTAGTTCACACAAACACTCCATCCATGCTTTTGTTCCAGCCCTCTGGTCCAGTTTAAGAACCCATTGTGGCCCTCAATTCAAAAAGTTTGCCTACCCCTGTTCTAGGCCCATGGAATTATTTGTGCAACAGCCAAAGGTAAATGTGAAAATGGCTCAGAGGAGAGACTGAAAGTTCAAAATGTTTGGGGCACAGAGCAGGAAAGAGGAAGTGACAAAAAATAAGACAAAAGACAAGGCAAGTTCATGGCATTGAAGGTATCATACAGTGCTTTAGAAAGAGATTATGGAAGCAGAGTCTAGATGATTGCAATGGACATGGAGAGATGTAGACAGATTGAGACATGCTTAGAAGATGAAGTTAAGAAGCTGGTGGTGAACTGTACGTGGGAATAAAAGGAGAATGAGGATGGAAGGGTCTTTGGGCATATGGTAGATGGTGACACCGTTTGCTAACACAGGGAACACTAGAAAACAGGCAATTTTGATAAAGGGGATGAGGCGTTGGAAGTGGAGGATACCATGAGATAGCTAAGTAGGGATGTCTAGTAAGCAATGTTATGTAGGTCTAGAGCTCTGAAAACAGGTCCAGGTTTGAGCTCAAGATCTGAGAATCATCGTGGAGACAACTGCAATCCTACAATGAACACCACATGTAGACTGAGCAGAGGGGAAAATATCTACAGTTAAGGGAGGGATGGAGGAAAAGGAGCCTTCAGAGAGCAAGGAAGGAGCATCATAGGAACAGCAGGCCAACTGGAAGACCATGTAGCATGGGAGAGGGCAGCAGAAGAGCTTCAGGAGGCACTGTGGAGTCAGCAGTATAATACACGAGGGGTAAGCCAAGAATGAGGGGGGTGGGGGGGACCATTTAAAAAACTGATGCAGAAAGTCCCTCAAAAGTGGGATTTAACAGGAATCCTGCAAGTTGTATAACATACAAATGGGTCATTTGGAAAGCTTCAGGTTATGATTCCGACCGTATGATGCACTCGCTCCTTAAAATAACTTCTTTGATGTTACCACCTTTTCCTTTCGTCTGCTATTTTTCTGTCCCTTTTATAATGACAAGTCTAAGAAACTGTCCAAAAGGTTCAGAGCCTTTCCTTTGCTTGTGCCCCCTAGGCTCACCCCAAGACCATGGGGAGTGTCTGTCTTACCTGGGGCCTCCTGCCACAGGAATCCAGGCCCCAGGCTGTCACCCACAGACCCTGGTTCCACAGTCACTGTGACCCTTGTTAAAGAAGGCAGAACCAAGCCTTAAATGGACCAAAGAAGAGAAACATATCAATCTCTGAGATGTGTATTCCTTTTCTTGACACCTGACAAGTTTCAAATTTGTTCCCTAAACTCTGGATTCATAGCCAGATTCCACAGTATTTGAGGAGAACACAGACCTCCGCTGCCTGTGATGTCTTTAAAGAGCTGGTTTATGTCTTTAAAGATAATATTTATCACATTTACCAAAAAAGTAGAAAGTTTATAAAATCTTACTGGCTGTGTCCAAAGGTTATATTCCTACTATTTTGGGATGTGATTCTGTGCTTTCAGTAAGAATAGGGATGTGGGACTTTTTGCTGGTGGAAATATTGCTCTACCTGCTCTCTCCATCCCAGAGTTTGCCCAGGTGAGAAGTTGGCATTTACCCTTTCACACATACATACACACACACACACACACACACACGCACACGCACACGCACACGCACACACACACACACACTTATCTTTCTGAATGATACAATGCCTATTTCCAATTCTGCTTCAAGGAATACAGGACCTAGTTTGAGATAAAATTATAGCGAGGAGTTGGGATGTCATGTGGCATGTTTTTCACGGATGGGGAATCTATTTTCCTGTCAAGGACCATTTGGATATTTTTTTAACATCATTCACTGGCTATATAAAATTGTCAACTTAAAAATTAGCCTGCTACATTTGGTCAAACATTTAACTCACCCCTAATGCCTTGGAAGACCCAGACCAAATGATTTAGCGGGCCATATCCGGACATTCCCCACCCCTGTTTTAGAGGCATCACACAGTTTGGATTCAAAGTATACTTTGCACAAACACATATAGAAGAAGGAAAGGTGGGGATGGCATGAGGGAGGTGGGAATGAGGGAACTCCCTAACAATGGAATCAGGTAATAAATGGCATGGGATCAGATTCTGCCTTGCCTCTCACCATGCGCAAAGTCATCCCAGAAGTCACTGCCGATGAGCTTTATTAAGGGGCCTGTAATGTTTAAGACTGTCTGACTCCTCTCTGGAAAGCATCTGCTACAACTCTGTCAGGCCCAGGAGTCTGGGTGGCATGATTGGGAATAGTCCGAGGTCAGACCACATAATCCAGTTTTGTCATGTCTTTCTGGTGTCCCAGGTTTTACTGTCTCCCTGGGAAGCACTTTGTTTTTCCATCTGCAGGGCCTCTGAACCAGCCCAGCAAAGGTGAGATGTGACACTGCCTGGTGGATGGTACCTGGACAGAGTTGGGGTGGGAAAAGGGAATGTCTGATAGAGAAGCTTATCCAAGGTCCCAAAGGATGAGTGTGCAGGATTCTTGCACATGCCTGCTATCTGTGCCAACCTTGTGGAGACCTGTGGGATTAGGAGGTGATACTATTGCTCAAAACCAGTGTTTCCAGCAAAGGATGCATTCCAGTAGTAGTGCATGTGACACCTTTGGAAGATCTCTACACTTGGTCTTGTATCTTATTAAAGCACCTGGGAAAGCTATTTCCTTTCCTGCTCTTATTCAGTCCCACTGACTGCAGCCAAGGAGAAAATCTATCTGCTGCTGGTATGTCGTTAACACCACCCCATGCTAGTGGATAAAAAAGTGAATGCAGCTCTTAGGTTAATGTCATTGATTAGTAATGCTCTGGTTTCATTGTTTCTTTCTATTGTTATTTGCTATTTATGGTAACTGATTGTGTTTGTTTTCCACTGTAGGAAATGTTATGGATTTTAATAAAATTCATTTAGAGGAAATTAATATGCAAATAGCTATTCAGGTAGATATGAGGAAAAAATTTAAAAATTGATTCACAAATGACTAAAGATTGGGAAACGGTTCTAATTCAAGAAGCCTGCTGGATGTCAAGATTCTCAAAGGCATCAACATTGTAGTTGTGGTACTTTGAGCAACACACACACACACACACACACAGAATCTAATGAGAATATTGTACCTTCAGGGGAGAGATCAATTATGGTGGACAGCCTGACCTACAATAAAGATCAATTAGATAGTCTTTCACATTTTAAAATTTTCTTTGAAAGAACATTAGAAAATTGCTCTCAGAAATAGGAAATGAATACTATAGATCAGTGGTTCTCAACCTTCTTAATGCTGCGACCCTTTAATACAGTTTTTCATGTTGTGATGACCCCCAATTTCATTGTTACAAATTGAACATAATGAAAGCATAGTGATTAATCAAAAAACAATATGTAATTATATTTGTGTTTTCTGATGGTCTTAGGTGACCCCTGTGAAAGGGTCGTTCGACCCCCAAAGGGGTCGCGACCCACAGGTTGAGAACCGCTGCTATGGACAGTCAATCTTACAACTGTATAATCTTATATTTTTTACCCCAAATATTCTTATCTAGCATGATCACCTGCCTAACTCCTCAGACTTGCTTCTTTATAAAAAAATCAAGTCTGTTCTCTAAGATTAATATTTATATCCCTTGAGGAAAAACTTTTAGGCAGGTTCTGAAGGTACATGAGAGCTACATTTTGAACCAAAAGCCACTGGGCCCAGGACAGAAGAGGAAAATCGTATTCCTGAGTTGCTCTTTTCATTCTACTCCCAGGACTTGAAATACTTACAAGCATCACATGTGAACATATAAGCAATAACATTCAGCAACACCTTAGCAACCTGGAATCCCAAAGAATGGTTCTTCCTTTCTCAGGTGTCCATATTTTCCATTTTCTAGAGAGCTGAGCACATATCCAGGCTGTATTTTCACATAACTGTGTTAGACACAAATTTTTCTAGAATAACTTTGCTGATGTCATGCAGTGAGTGTATTATACTGTCTCCATCAAAGGGCTAAAGACCTTTGGGTCTAATTTTTATAATTTACACTGTTCCTTCTTCATGGTTAGGCTCAACTGTCATTTCTCTTAGGGCTATAAAAGACTCCTTTTTATTTTCTTGCTCATTTCAACTGTGTCACACATAAGGATATTGCCAGGTGCTGAACCCTGGATTGGATGGATCTAATTTATTCAGAGTAGGTTCTGAGTAGAAAATGGAAGGTCCATAAATCATAATCATAGTTATTTCATGTGACCAAACTCAAAATACAACCTGTAGAATTATAAAGAGCTTTGGAGATAGAATACTTAGGGTTTGGTGGAAGAATTTTTTGTTCTATATCCCTAAATTTAACTACATAATTATGTTGGGTGTGTCCTTTAGCAAATTAGAAACTGAAATGAGAAAAAATATTTTGAAACAAAAACATGTGTTTGGAATTACCAGTGACTAGCTTCATTGACTAGAGGAGAGGTTCACAGAATGTCTGAGCTGAAATGAGAGCACCTGAGAGATGGTTATAATGCCGTCATTTTCATCACAAGATGAGGACAGTGAGACTTAGAGCAGTGACATGCCCACTGCTTTATGAGTTACTATGCAATTAGCATCAATTAACTGTAGCATATTAAACATACATCAAGCATAAATCAGAAAATTTAGCCTTCAAGGCAAATAGTCCTGTGTTAGTTTCATCTGTTATGGAGCTGATGGAGTTGATTGATTGGGGAACAAACCAACACACTGCCCAAACATATGCCTAAGTTCTTGCCCCTCTCACACTCTATCAAAGGCTGCTGGGTCCAGAGTGAGAAGGCTAAATGGTAGAGCAGATGTCCAAAAATGAAAAATGGGCATCTCGTGCCCACAAGCTATATACAATTCCATCCAGAACAGAACAACAATGTACTGGGAGGGCAGATGTCTTCCCCAGATGTTGAGGGGGAATGTAGACTTTCCTTTGTAGCAGTGATGGAGGGGCTGGTTTCAAAGCTGCCCAGGGGCAAGATGTGGCTTTGGTACATTCTTTTTTTGGTCTACATATTTTCTGGGTATTTGTCCATAACAACTGTGGTCTGTCTGAGATGGTAAACTCCTAGAGAACAGCAACCATGTGTTTCACCAGCTTTGCTTGATGACTATCACTGACTCTTAATCAGAAAGCTGGAAAACAGGGAACAGCTTCAGAGGGTTCAGTTCCTCAAGATTGATGACTTCCTGTCTGATGCCTAGAGGGCCGCTAGCTTAAGCAGGGAGGTAGAATAAGGCGCCCAGACACCAATGCTTTCACCAACCCTCCTCCAAGAGAAGCATGTGCCAGCGGGCCACCTGAGGTGGTCCTAGTGTAGGGACTGGAAACCATTCAGAGCATTCAGTCTAATTAATAGTGGGTGATGCTAAGATCTGTTCTGAGAACTGAAATCGTAAAGTTTTATGTAGGAATGTTGAATATTCTCATTCCTTGAAGTAGAGCTCTCACTATAAAGGGTTTTGTATCCAGGTAAATGACGTTTTTCTCCATGATAACTTTACCTCTGTAAGTGTGTTTCTGAGGAAGACCAAAGAATAATATTCTCAGGAGAACTTTCAGACAGTTACAGCCCCCATAGAGGCAGTTTTCCATGGAGAAAGGAGTTGGATCCTATGTCCTCTAATGGTTCCATTCAGCTCAAGAAATCAGCAACCTTTCAATAGGTTTAGAGAGATTCTGGGCTCTTGCCCTTGCCATGGCTCTGAGACATTGATCAGAGAGCTGCCATCTCTATGAGCCTCACTTTCTCCAATTTGTAGCACCACCTGAGTGAGGAGGTGGTTTTGATAAGTCTGAGTCAGTCTGTTGTTTGTTTAGAAAAGGTATCTCACTCAAGAGAAATTGTTTCTTTAAACAAAATAATTGCAGACCATCTCGTTACAAATGATGGTGGCAGCCTTCTTCAATAGACAGACACAGCCTGGAAGAAACCCTCAGCTTAGGAAGACTTCTCTAACAGCTCCCAATCCCTGACCTGTATTCACTCTGAATTCTAACAGAGTTTACACCACACAGAAAGCATCCGCTCACATACTTCCTTTTGTCTCCCGGACTTAATATGTAAGCTCTGAGAAGACAAGGACCATTCCATATATGAATTTTTAAATTTTAAAAATTTGATTGCATACAAATCTTGTGCTTAGGTTGAAAGAAAAACAGACAGGCTGTAGTTATAGATTGAATGTTTGTATCCCCTCCAAAAGTAATATGTTGAATTTTTGTTTTTAATCCGCACCCAAGGATTTTTCTCCATTGATTTTTTTTTTTGGGGGGGGGGGGGAGAGAGAGAGAGAGAGAGGGAAACTCGACATGAGAGAGACACATCAATTGGTTGCCTCCTGCATGTATCCTTATTGGTGCTGGAGAACCTGCAACTGAGGTATGTATCCTTGACTAGGAATTGAACCTATGACCCTTATGTCCACAAGCCAACACTCTAACCACTGAGCCAAATCTGCCAGGGTCATATGTTGAAGCTTTAATTCCCGACATGATGGTAATAGGAGGTGGAGCCTTGGGTAGGTAATTAGGTTTAGATGAAGTCAGGATGAGGGAGCCCTTGTGATGGGATAGTGCCCTTATAGCAGTGGTTCTCAACCTGTGGGTTGCGACCCCTTTGGTGGTCGAACGACCCTTTCACAGGGGTCGCCTAAGACCATCCTGCATATCAGATATTTACATTACGATTCATAACAGTAGCAACATTACAGTTATGAAGTAGCAATGAGAATAATTTCATGGTTGGGTCACAACATGAGGAACTATATTTAAAGGGCCAGAAGGTTGAGAACCACTGCCTTATAGGAAGAGGAAGAGACACCAGAGCTCTCGCTCTTTCCACATGCACACGAAGAAGAGGTCAATGAGCATGCAGTGAGATGTGTGTTGTTTATGCCACCTAGTCTGTGCTTTTTTGTTGTAGCAGCCTGAGCTGATGAAGACAGCTAGTTAAGTTCAGACTGCAACATTTGTGGGTATGACTCTTCAGTATATAGTTCTCATCTTTTAATATCTGAGTCATGTGAGCCAAGAAGTGAAAGCAGTGGTATTTCCTTTAAGCCTTCTTGCCGTGTGGATACTGTTATGCTGTTATGTACCTCAGAGCCTGGCTCTCTGACCTGTAAGGAATATTCTGTTAGCTAGTTGTTCTTCAATTCCTTTGCTTCCTGAACTAGCCAGAATGGATCCCAATGTCCACAACTAAGATGGCCAATAACATGAACAAATACAGTTGGAAAGGAAGGGATTAAACAAGTGTTTTTGTTTTATAGCAGGACTTCTCAGAACCACTGATACAATATGCATAGTCAATCTCTAAGGGAGAGAAAAAGGGTATGGCAGTATCTTTAGCTAACCCCATGGGGACTGACTATTGCATCCTGCAACAGTTAATCTTGCAAGGGGTTTGCAAAGATCTCCAAGCCTGGTACAAATTGTCCATCCTGGCCTCCTAAACAGAATTGGCCCAGCCTGTAAGTGCTACCCCAGTCATTTCTGTCATTCCCTGGCTATTTGATGCTTTTCTGCCTGAAAATATTCCCTGAAACAGATTTTTCTGTAAACACCATAAAGCAATATAAATGAAGGGCAAAACAAGTTACATTTTCTTTGACCTGAAGGAAGATTTTCATTTGCTCCATCTTCTTTTCTTTAGGCCTCATGCCTGTGAGTTAGTGTTTATTCTCATCACTATCTCAATGTAAAACTTAATTGAAAGTCATCCTTCTATAAAATCTGTATAAACCCAACTGGGAGGGGAGAGAGAATCCATGTGAAAATTCATTCTACATTTCACCAGCTATGCATCCTTCTCCTCCTAAGATCATATTCCACACTTTCTTAGTGATTTTTCTAAATAGTTACATTATGTTTCAAACTTTCATATTCACCTATCCACCATACTGAACATCTCTTTTACTTGTTCACTGGGAGAACAGATAGCATTAAAATATTAGACAGCTTGAGGTCAAAGATATCCAGTTCCTAGCTCTGCCCCTTGCTGCTTATGTGTACTTAACGAAGTGCTTAATTGTTCTGAACCTCAAACATCCCAAATCAGATTGGCAAACAAGGCTGTGAGAGGAGCCCTACCTTATGGGGAAAGTTATTGGCAAGCAGACAAAGGAAAAATAGCCCAGCTATCTGAGAAGAGGAGAGGCCATGAAAATCCTGCTGAAAGTCCGGCCCTGCTGAACTAGGCCCTGGCAGCAAGGAGGGAGATGAGAAGCATTCGTTACATACGGTACTCCAATCTCAAAGATATTGTTCTGGATCAGCTGCTTCCCCAACATGATGATGCTAAGCTGAATGCAGAGCTCCATGAGGCAGCCCCCAGGAGCACACTGCAGAGAGGAAAAGACAATGGAAGGACTGGTTAGACCAAATGAGCTCAAAGGAGCAAGGGCATGAATCCAGACATGGTGCAATGGGGATATGGATGAGGCTGGGAGTGGTGGGTGCCCCTGTAAACCACTAGTCAGGCAGGAAACACCAGTGGCTAGCCATACTTACCTCTTCCATGCGATAACCATTGAACACATAAACATAGCTTCCAGGTCGGCCCACAAACCTGAAATTGAGAAGTGTGGGAAGAGTTAGGAAAAGAGAGAGAAAGTCAGGGCTCCTTAAGGGCATACCTTTAGAGCAAGAGCCACTGCCCAATGTCTTTCTTGAAAGTACTGGCCAGGGCAGGTGATAAATCACCCAGGGACAGTTCATGCCCATTAGCAGCTAACAATCATCTATAACACCTAGGGTTCACCTCCAGGGGATAGGGGGTGAGACTAGTGTGGGGCGGGAAGGTCACACAGAGGTAGTGTGTATGTGTGTGTGTGTGTGAGAGAGAGAGAGAGAGAGAGAGAGAGAGAGAGAGAGAGAGAGAGAAAGAGAGAGACTAAGCACAAAGTTTGGATTATCTCTAAGTATACTGTGTGTGCATCTCCTCTCAACTAGTTTCAAGAATTGAGTTCTAACTGCAACTCCTCAGTGAGCACTACCGATTTCCCATGAAATGAAGGATGAGACAGACTAAAGTAAGTGGAGAGTCCTGGGAACAGAAAAAAAATCTAGACTTCTTATTGAAAACGTTCAAAGGAATGGAAGAAGCCTGCCTCATTCCTCTTTAAGTAACATCAATTTTATTGGGGGATAAGAAGCCAATCATGGAACTAGACAGGAATCCTAATTATTTGAAATGTCATACCTAGGTCCACCTGTTAAAATTCTACTCATCTATTTAAGGCTCAGTTTAACCTGTGCTTCTCTGTGATGTTTCCTTGTCTGTGTTCATTGTTGTAGCTCTTATTACAGCATTTTTTTTTTTCAGATTACAATGTGCTGTTGCCAAGACAACTCTTTCAATATACCATAAGTTTATCTAAAGTCAGAACCCTATTTATTTATTGCCTAGAATATCATGTTTGCCATTTGTTATTGATAGCACAACTAGATAGAAAACACCAGTGAAGTATATACTCATTAACATGAACAGTTTCTCTGCTCCTATAATTTCATAAGAGCCAAGGAAACACATTTATAAGAAATTATCAAATGCAGATGATGACAGTTCTTGCTACCAATGTCTATTTGATGAGCATTTAGTTCTGGGGAAGCTTGGCATAGTTGATGCCTCCTGGGAAATCTCCTTGTAGATAGCCAATTGATCTGACCACAAAATATTTATCAGAAGTGATTTTATATCCAGACCTACTACATAATGAAGAATTGGGCTGGACTTTGTTGCTGGTTCCTGGAAGGAGTCTCTAAATCTTTGGAATTTCCTGACAGGAGTGTCTTTGTTATTCTTAGTGGGCCCTTGGGATTATACCTAAATTTATGCTAATGAGATCACTCAGGATGAAGGAGACCATGCCAGAAGGGCCAACCATGTGATTAGAGGGTTAGGGCTTTGAGCCAGGTACTAGCAGCCTGACCTCAGGGGAGGAGAGAGCAGAGTAGAGATCGAGTTCAATCACATGGTGGATTATTCAATCATACCTAAATAAAAACTCTGGACAATGAAGCTTGGACGAGCTTCCTGATTGTTGGTATACATCAATGTGCCAGAAAGCTAACATGTCCTGAGAACATGGAAGTTTTGTTTAGGACCCACCTAGGCCTTATCTTATGTGCCTCTCCTGTTCACTGGTTTGGATTTGTATCCCTCTGCTATAATAAAACTGTAATTGTAAGTACAGCACATTCCTGAGCTATGTAATTTGTCCTAGTGAATTATAGAACCTGAGGGATTAGTGGTTGTAGGGTTAGTTGTCCAAATCATGAGTGGCCTGAGAGCCCCATAGCTTGCAGTTAGTGTCTGAAGTGAGGACAGTATTGTGGGAGACTGTGCCCTTAATCTGTGACCTTTGTACTACTCTGAGTAGTTAGCATCAGAACTGCATTGCAAAACCTAAGAGCCTCTGGCTAGACATGAAATTCTCTACTGCCTCATCCCCAAAGTTAGGAGACACAAATTCTTCTAAGATTCACCCTTAAGGAGCCAGAGCCAAACCCCTGTAGAGCCTCCCTATTTATCAGAATCTGAAGATGCTAATACAAAATGGTTTAGTATTAACTGCTTCCTAAACAGCCAGGTAGGGGTGGAGATGGGGAATGGGGATGTGAATTGACAATGGGAACAGGCTGACTCCAGTGGAGGACCCAGACTTAGTGACCAATTTCTCTTCCATATATGACACCAACACACTCACCTCCCTTTGAAAAAGGCCACATAGAAGATGGGCGAGTAGGCATTCACAAACTTTAGCAAGAAAGCTTTCAGTATCAGGCGTTCTTCAAAAGTCTGTTCTGTTTTTGGAACCTCTGAAAGAGAAGAGCAAAGCTGATAAGATGGAGAGATTTCTCACCTCTCTGAATTTTGACCCTGTGGCATGAGCCAGTCTCTCAGCTTACTTCTTCGGAGGAAAAACCAAGAGATTCAGCTCTCTGGCACTTCTCTCCTCTTATCCACTCAAGCAATGGTTTCACACTGTGTTCCTCCAGGAGGATATGGGCAAGCAGAACTTCCTCCTACCACCTTGACTCACCAAGGGAATCCAGCTTTTACTTGTATAATTTCCACTTCTGTGAGATTTTACCTGAACACAAATTCCTGACCAAAAAGGCTTATTCAACCCTGAACTAGAGTAAAGAGGTGGCAAAGATTTATCTTGAGCAGCATGGCATTGTTCCTCTTTCTCTCCTCCACCATTTTTAGCAGGAAAGCCTTCAACTATATGTCCTCTCCATAGGCTGAAACATCTATAGTCCACTCATTCAAATAATGAAGGATCATCAGATAAGTAAAACAAACACAATCTAAGACTAATGCCTCAAACTTGGGGGTCATGGTGCCCATGTGTTCTATCAGGTCCAAGCAGAGAAGCCAGCTGATATTCCCAGAAGGACTCTGAGGAACACTGAGCAGAAACATTATTGATGCCTTCAGAAGACTTGAGACCCATGGTATGCTCCAGTGAACAGCTGTGCAGAGTGCTTAGTGAGGTCTCCACAGATGGTGACAAATAGCTGAACAAAGAAGAGATTTCAGAGCCGTACTTCAGGGGCAGAAGGAAAACACTAACCATGTGTCATGTGCAACGATGAGTACAGCCTGAAAGTGTGCTGAGCACAGGGCCAGAGTGCCAGGGCCATGAGGCCAGGGAGTTCTGTGTCCTGATGAGACTGGTGTGTGGACCTGCCTGACTTGTCTGCCCACCTGACTCACACATGGATTTTGTAGGCATCTTTAGAGAAGTGGACATAAGACCCTGTTCTTCTCCACTGAAGTGCCCTTCTCTGACCCATCCTCTCATGTACAAATCCTTCCCATCTATTAACATCCAGATCGAATGTTACACATAATCTCCTTCCCCAAACTTTCCCATATGCCTTCAGCTGGTAATAAAAATCCCTTTGTGTGTGTTTTTAAATAATATTTTACATTTATCTGTATTAATTACCTACATCCATGCCCTATGAAAAATCACAGTAATAGTAGCTTTCATTGATTTTCTGTGTCTTAGTTTGGATTACCTTCTAAGTGAGGAATTCTAGAGTAAGTAGTTTATTTGAGGGGTTCCTCAAAAAGCTTGGTAAGGGTGTAGGGTGGTGAGACAGCAAGGGGATGGAAGAAAACATGGATGAATTTGTGAATAGGTTAATGCTTCAGAAAACTGGGACTCAGTTCCACCAGGAACCTTCTAAAAGACTGTGTAAAGAACACTTAAGAATCATTACTCAGAGGGGTGAACAAGCAGGAGTAAATCCTCCACTGGTTGAAGGTAACTGTTGGATTTGACTCCATGGCACTTCCATCTTCTCCTATGAAGAGAAGTCCTGCAGACAGAGAGCTGCAGTGACCTCCAGGGTGGCCAAGGGGATGTACATGCCACACCAGAGGGTCTGCTGCAAGCTGCTCTGCAGGGGGCATTGCACATGGGTGTGTGTGATTCCAATTTCATTTCATCCTCCCCTACCTATGTGAGGGAGGTTTTGTGTCTCACTTTTTTGGATGAAGGGAACTGAGGCCGAGAGAGATTAGAGACTTGCTCAAGATCACGCAGCCAGCAAGTGACAGAGTTAAGATTTGAACTCAGATATGCCTGCCCCCAAAGACAGTTTTTACTACCCCACACTTTGAAATCAGGATCTTTGATTGATTAATGTTTACATCACGTATCCTCTTTCACGTCCTCACTCTCCTCCCCCAGCCTAACATCATGCACCTAAAACTATTTGTCACTGTTCAGTTCACATTCATTGAGCACCAGCTGTGTGCCAGGCACCATGCCAGGATGAATGAAGACTTCATCACCTCCTTCAAAGAGCTGCATTTAGCAAGGTCTCTATTGAAAGCCTTTTGAAAACTGCTAAGTCTCTTCCAGATTTACTCTGTGAGTGACAAGGTATCATCTCCCCACTCATCCTAGCAGGGGATCCTAGGGAGAAGAAGGCTACATTTCCATGTCTGTTTTCCCACACAGCACAGTGAGCCCCTCATTTATTTGCAAACCTAGAACACCATCTTGCATATTAGAAGGTGATACCCAACAGCATCAGTATTGGTCTAAGTATGAACCTCTGCTAAGGACACTGTCACAGGCAGACACAAGCCCCCAAAGACCCGGGACTTAAGAATGGAAACATTTAAAGACTCCATAGCACTGCTATCACAAGTGTGAGCCTGCCTTGATTTCTCGCTAAGGTTGAAAGGACCTAAGGAAATGAGAATTATTCACTTGTCTTAGTCCCCCAGAGCCCCGAGAAACATGGTGTCATTCCTATAAACCCAGCAATACTGAAAACGAGTTCACTCTCTATGCTCTCCTTCATCCTGAGACCTACTTTAGTTCACTTATGTTAATGAACAGTCCTCCAGGCCCTGCAGGCCATGCTGAGCCTACAGAGCACCCTGTCACACTATCTGTGGCCCAGCTATATGTTAAGAGGAGAGATTATTTGCTTGTTTTGTTTGGCTACAGTGATGGCTATAGGTGCAGATTTTAGCATCAGATATATTTGAGATCAAATGCAGAATATAAGTAGAGAAGTTATATAAACAGGAAGATGACACCTGCCACTCAGGGTTGTCCTGAGCACATGATGGGAATGTTTATAAAGCACTCAGCTTAGTGCTTGGCACAAGACAGACCTCAATAAATGATTGTCATCATCATCATCATCATCATCATCATCATCATCATCATCATCATCCAGGTCCAATAGCCCTACTTTCAACAGCACAGCTGGGCTGCCTGTGGCCAGATGTTAGTGTATATGAATAGCCCCTTGAGGTTCTGGGTATCATTTCCATGTTATCTTCTGACCACTTTCTACTAGTCAGTGGTGAGCATGGCTGGTAGGTGACCCTGTTGGCACCCACAGGGAAAGTTAAATTAATAGGCCCTTTGTCACCTCCCCCAAAGAACCACAGCCCAACAAGATTCCTGAGGTCCTCCAGGCAGGTTTGAAAATAGCATGGCCTGCCAGGGAACCTAGAGACATTGCCATAATTCTATAGGAGAGGAAATTGGACAAGTCTACCATGGTAGCCCTCAGCTGATAGACAGCTGTGTGTTTCTCTCCCTCTTGCCATGCCTGGACCGACACAAGCACAACCCCTGAGATGAAAGTCCTGGCCAACACTGCACTGCCTCCCCCAATAAGCATTTGGATGAAGATTTGTACTCACCATTGACAGTTAACACCACCACTTCTGTTAGGTCTTTAGTTTATGTATGTTAGCAAAACCCCTCAGATCATTAACCTCTCAGGCCTTTGCCCTCCCCGCTACAAATCCTGCACGACAAAGAAGTCAGTGCCTCCCTGTTGATTGATGCTTATCAGGTTCTTGCTGGGTCCAAGAGCCATGTCCACATCTTTAGCCTGATTCCTATTTTCCCCGACTAAAGGAAACAATGCTGAGGCCCAGATGGGAATGCCTGCCATTAATTTTTAAAGTCACTTTTTAGTTTTATGATCTCATAACTCTGAATCTCCAAGTGGCTGTGAACTCTATCATATTCCCCACTGTGTCCCACCACACCCCCACCATGGACAGTTTGGATGACTTTTTTTATAATGAGCATGGTCACAGCTGTTGCCAGATATACTCTTCTATGCACACTTATTGAATGAATGACAAGGAAAAAAATATTTGGAATAGTGAAAAAATGTTATCATTTACTAAAAATTCCCTGTCACATTGGAAGGAGAGCAAATCTTAAGGAGGTACCTTTGTCTGCTGAGCAGGATAATGCATATGAAGATATAGAGAGAGGTTGTCAAAAGGGAGTTACCTTTCCCTACATGAGATACCAGGCGGGGGTGCTAGAGTTAGATGTAGGACCCAGGAAAGCCTAGAGCCAGTGAAATTGGAGGGAGAAGGGCAGAGAGGGAGATGAGGGGGCTGCAACCAAAGAGAAAATGTTAGTGCACAGGTTGGGGGATGCCCAGTGGAAATTTCCATTAACTTCTACTGTGTGATTTGCAGTATGAGCCCTCTCATTTTCCTCTCCATAGAATCTTCAGTAAAGATTCATTAAAATCTGCTTTCCTACATGATATTGTACATAAAAAACCCTAAAGACTCCATCAAAAAACTATTAGACTTAATAAATGAATTCAGCAATGTAGCAGGATACAAAATTAACGCCAAGAAATCTGTGGCATTTCTATACACCAATAGTGAACATACAGAGAGACTAAAAAAGCAATCCCATTTACCATCACAACAGAAAAATTAAGATACTTAGGAATAAACTTAACTAAAGAGGTAAAAGACTTCCACTTAGAAAACTACGGTACATTGAAAAAAGAGATAGAGGAAGACATAAACAGATGGAAGAATATACCATGTTCATGGATTGGTAGAATCAACATCATCAAAATGTCCATACTACCCAAAGCAATCTATAAATTCAGCGCACTCCCCATTAAAATACCAATGACATATTTCACAGACCTAGAACGAACATTCCAAAAATTCATCTGGAATAAAAAAAAAAGACCCTGAATAGCTGCAGCGATCCTGAGAAAGAAGAAAGTAGGTGGGATCTCAATACCAGATATCAAACTGTATTACAAAGCCACTGTTCTCAAAACTGCCTGGTACTGGCACAAGAACAGACATATAGATCAATGGAATAGAATAGAGAGCCCAGAAATCGACCCGAACCAATATGCTCAATTAATATTTGACAAAGGAGGCAAGAACATACAATGGAGTCAAGACAGTCTCTTCAATAAATGGTGTTGGAAAAATTGGACAGATATATGCAAAAAAATGAAACTAGACCACCAACTTACAGCATACACAAAAATAAACTCAAAATGGATAAAGGACTTAAATGTAAGACAAGAAACCATAAAAATACTAGAAGAATCCAAAGGCAACAAAATCTCAGACATATGCTGAAGCAATTTCTTCACCGATACAGCTCCTAGGGCATTGGAAACTAAAGAGAAAATAAACAAATGGGATTACATCAAAATAAAAAGCTTCTGCACAGCAAAAGAAACCATCAACAAAACAACAAGAAAGCCCACTGCATGGGACAACATATTTACCAATGTTATCACTGATAAGGGTTTAATCTCCAACATTTACAGGGAACTCATACAACTTAAGAAAAGGAAAATAAAAAATACAATCAAAAAATGGGCAAAGGACCTAAATAGACGCTTTTCAAAAGAGGACATTCAGAAAGCCAAGAGACATATGCAAACATGTTCAAAGTCACTAATCATCCAAGGGATGCAAAACAAAACAACAATGAGGTACCATCTCACACCTGTCAGAATGGTTATCATCAACAAATCAACAAACAAGTGCTGGTGAGGATGCGGAGAAAAAGGAACCCTCTTGCACTGCTGGTGGGAATGCAGACTGGTGCAGCCACTATGGAAGACAGTATGGAGTTTCCTCAAAAAGTTAAAAATGGAATTCCCATTTGGCCCAGTGATCCCACTTCTAGGAATATATCCCAAGAAACCAGAAACACCATTCAGAAAGGATATATGCATCCCTATGTTCATAGCAGCACAATTTACCATAGCTAAGATCTGGAAACAACCTAAGTGCCCATCAACAGATGAATGGATTAGAAAACTGGTACATCTACACAATGGAATACTACGCTGCTGTAAAAAAATAAATAAATAAAAGGAGAAATTTGTACCATTTGCAACAGCATCGAACTGGAGAGCATTACGCTAAGTGAAATAAGCCAGTCAATGAAAGAAAAATACCACATGATCTCACTCATTTATGGATAATAAAGACCATTATAAACTGATGAACAAAAATAGATACAGAGGCAGAGCAGCATCGAAGAGCGGGAAGGCCGGGGAGGGTTGGAGGGGGGGTAAGAGATCAACCGAAGGACTTGTATGCATGAATATAAGCATAACCAATGAACACAAGACATTGGGGAGTAGGGGAGGCTGGGGGAAGGTCAAGGGGGGAAAAAAAGGAGACATATGTACTACTCTTTGTAATACTTTAAGCCATAAAACAAAATTAAAACAAAAACAAAAACATAACCTGCTTTCCTTTCCATTGCTTGAAGAATTCTGGATTTGTTCTTGGGGGAGGGATGTGCCCATGGAGTGAGTCCTACTTCAAAATGGGCACCACATGAACAGAGACTGCCCATAGTGCCCTGTTGTAGCTCAGTTATAAAGGAGAGAATGGGAAGAGAGAGATAAGAGATAGAGACAGAAAGTGATAGAGACAGAGGATAGAGACAGAGAGAAAGGAGAAGAAGAAGGAGGGGAATGAGGAGGAGGGAAGGAAGAAGAAAAGAGGGAGTGAGAGAGGAAAGAAAGAAGGGAGGGAGGGAGGGAGGTGAGAAAGGAGCAAGGGAGGGAGAGGAAAAACTTTTCAACAGGAATTTGAGCCTTTGCCCAATGTGCTTGAGGCAGCAAATTCACTAGTAACTTAACTGCATCTCATCTCCTTGTCTCTCATTTTTAAATTTTTATTTTATTTTAATTGTTTCACCCTTTTATTGAATTTACTAGAGGCCCACTGCATGAAATTCATGCACAGGGGCAGGGGGTGTCCCTCAGCCCGGCCTGCACCCTCTCCAATCCAGGACCCCTGCAGGATGGGGCCTAAACCAGCAGTCAGACATCCCTCTCGCAATCCGGGACTGCTGGCTCCTAACCACTCGCCTGCCTGATCACCCCTAACTGCCTCTGCTTGCTGGCCTGATTGCCCCCTAACTGGTCCCCTGCCAGCCTGGCCGCCCACTAACTGCTCACCTGCCAGCCTGATTGCTCCTAACCACCTCTGCCTCAGCCCCCACCACTGTGGCTTTGTCCAGTAGGAAGTAGGATGTTCAGAAAATTTCTGGTCAATCCAGTCTAATTAGCATATTACCCTTTTATTAGTATAGATTGGGTGACTCTGGTTAACAAAATTATACAGGTTTCAGATGCACAATTCCAAAACACATCCTTGATGTACTGTATTGGGCGTTCACCTCCCCAAGCCAAGTCTCTGTCCATTGCCATTTATCCCTCCTATACCCTCCTCCACCTCCTCCTACCCCCACCCTCATTTTTAAATATTTTGTGGGTAAGAAAATTAAAACCAATGTCACCCAAAAATAAGTAATCAGGCTTGATGAGCTAAAAAGTTGGAAAACGTATAAATGTGGCTAGAAGGAGATTAAGGATGAGGTATGGAGAGGCACGTGTCTTTGATTTTCTTTTATAATCTCCTTTGAACTCTTTGTACTCAGATCTCCCAACCCCTACAGGAATTTCCTCCAAGGTCTCTGGAAAGAGAATTCAGTTCTTTCAGAGTTCGTTGCTCCAACTGGAAATGAATGGCTCCCTTCCTCCCTACTGATAAATCACAGGCCTAGCTATTATTTATTAGTTTTATTTTTAAAACAGCCTTTGCCTGTGCTTGTAGGGCCATGAGCCACCATAAATAATGGGCATTTCCAATAAACAATCCAAATCCACTTGATAGGCCACTAAATCAGTTGGGTGCCTCAACCTCAGAGAAGCTCTGTGGCCATGATGTGTGCTTTGCTGGGAAAGGAGGCCTACAGGAGACACCCTAAGGGAGGGAGAGAATTGGGGGGTAGGAGGGAACATCAAAGCCCTGGAGCTCCAGCTGGATTTGGGGCTCTTTCAGTAGCCAGCATAAGGAACCTCACCTGCCTATGACAGAGGTGATGTGATTGAAGAAATGGAGCAAGTTTTCTCAGAGTCCACATGGGGTGGGATGATGTCTTTGGGACAAGTAGGGTGACCTGCACTCAGGCTGTTGAGTAGGGTCCCCTCACAAGACCTCAGCCTCAAAAGTGGTCTGACTCTGTGCCCCATGAGAAAATGGCCCAGCCTTGTTGTGTTTTATAAGACTCCAAATACGGTGTCCTTAGATTTCCATTGCTACAGAGATGTAAAAGAGAGTCAACATGGAGAGTGTGAGCAGGCAGAGGGCAACCCCTCTCCATCCTTTATACACTGCTGCAATTCCAAGGCCCCAGAAAGCCACCCAGGTTGGTGAGAAGCCTGCTCCCGACATGTAGGAACAGATTTCCATCAGAGAGCAGACTCTATCTAGGACCAGGAAGGGCAATCGAACAATCGGATAGAATTCCTGTGCAGAGCCATTGCCTACCCCCCTTTCTCTCACATGTTAAACCTCTGGGGTGCTATGTCATAAAAAAAAATATGGCTACAAATGACCCAGTTGTAAACTGCCTTGGAAAATAATTAGTATGAAAGCCTGAGTTAGCCCCAGGGGGCCAACTAAGAACTCCCGTCTCCTGAGTGGCATTCTAATCTTACGGAGGCAGAATGGCCGGCAAGAGGATGCCAACTGCAGAATCTGAAGTTTGGAAAATCAGGTCCTCCTAACTGATGCCCCAACAACCCAGCCAGTAGATATATAATGATGGTGGCAAGACAAGACGAGAAGATGCCCAAGTGTGTATTTCAAATTGTACCAGCCCTGCACTCCTCTGGGCAGAAGGATGAAGGGCCTGAACCTGTGTGGCTGAGTCAGAAAGCAAAGGCGCCTGCTCCTCACCCTGCCTTTCCCCCGGGGCAGATCAAGCTTTTGGAAACAGCAATGTCTTCTGACAGCCCAACCATCTGGCCTTCCCTTCATTTGTGGTTGTGTTTGGGGGGAGGAGATGGGAGGTGTCTCAGCCTCCTGGGTGATGTTGTTGCCTTGTTTGTGCCACGGGGAGGGAATCACCCTAGCAGGAGCCAGCCAGCTGGGTAATTAGGCAGCCAATGCATCGCCTAAGGGAGCTGAGAGCCCCAGAACTGGAGATTAAGGATGGGTGTTCCTGAGATACTCCTGTAGCACAAGGGATCCCTCCCTTTGAGTCAGAAAGATGGCTCTTGCTCCCAGATAAAGGGATATGAGACCTACTGTGCTGTCTAGCAGCCTAGCCCAAGGTGGCAGCCCCCCAAAAGCATCTCATTTTAAGGAAAAAAGATGGTAATAAAAAGGAAGCACCAGGAGAGAAAGGGTAGGGGGAGAGGGAGGGAGAGATAAAGAGTGGGAGGCAGGAAGAAGGGAGGGAGACCTGGCTGGCATGGCTCAGTGGTTGAGCATGGCTCAGAAGGTCATGGTTAGATTTCCAGTCAGGGCACATGCTCAGGTTGAGGGCTCGATACCCAGTAGGGAGCATGCAGGAGGCAGCTGATCAATGGTTCTCTCTCATCATTTTTTAAAATGTGTTTTTATTGATTCTTTTTTAGCAAGACAGACGAGGGGAAAGGGAGAGAAAGAAGCATCAATTGACTGCCTCCTGCACACTCCCTACCAGGGATCGAGCCAGCAACCCAGAATCAAACCGGCAACCTCTTGGTGCATCATGCTCAATCAACTGAGCCACACTGGCCAGGGAAATTCTTTTTTAAAAAATTTATTTTAATAAAGCCTGTAGGACCTCAAAGTCTTTGAACCTATGGAGGTCCCCTCATGCATGGAGACCTAGGAGGCAGGCAGGTGACAGTGCACTCAGAGCTTGTTCCCACTGAGTCTCCCTGCTTATCCCCAGAGACCCTCCACCACCTGACATTCACATAGGTGGGTGCATTGCATTTTAAATCTTCTGGAGCCTCTGGTGTGTTTTCTTTTGCTTTGCCAAACCATTTAGAATTTCCTGAGGAACAAGGACAGCTACATATTGTCAGACAGTAGCATGTCATGGTCTGAGCAAGGACACTGAGGCCAGACTCACCACTTAAGACCTATATAACTTTGGGCCTGTTATTTATCTCTCTATGCCCCAGTCTTCTAATCCTTAAAATGGGAGTGTTAAGACTATCTACATTATTGCACTGTTGAGGTTGTTTTAAAAATTAAATATACTAATATACGTAAAATGCTTAGAACAGTGCTTAGCACAGTGTGTATGTTTGTGTGTGTGCACATGCACACACACACACACACACACACACACTCATAAACCACTATTAACCATGGGCCTTGGTCAAGTTTCTAAACCTCTTCAGCCATCTCAAGAGTGAAATGCAAGATGAGCGATTTCCAGCGCTATTATACAAATTACGTGGGACAATGTATATATGATGCCTACCAGGGCCTGGTGCATGGTAGTGCTCAATAAAAGTGAAATGCTTCTCCCTCCCCTGGTCCTTTTGTTCACTTCCCTGTCCCACTTAAGTAGCATCTGGGGCAGCAACACTGAGGAGGAGGATATCATCAATATTTAAACACCACACAAACACAGCCAGTTTTGTAAGATCGGGAGACTTTGGTTTAAAACAATGATCAGTTTCCAAGAACCTACAATAAGCTCAACCCAACCCTGTAACTAGAAGAGGTTCAATAAAGAGTGAAGGATGATTGCACATAGTTGTGAAAAGGAGTGGAAAAGGAGGCAGTGGTAAAGGAGCTGGAGTTAGAGGGTGATGCTGATAAAACCAAGCTGATGGCATGTTGATTATTCAGCCTAGAAGCCTGGAGTGAGCCCTACCTCCCCGCACTGTGCCCCTCTAGCTAGCACAATTCCTCATACCAGAGCATGAATAGGCCCCATTCCCAGTCCAAGCCTGACCCATGCCTATGCCAGTTATGACAAGACCCTACAGTTTTCAGGAGCGTTAGACATCCTGCTCCCCTATGTGTGGGCTCAGAAGCTCATTGTTTCAAAGGCACAGTATGACAGGAGGGAGCTGCTATGGTCTGAATGCTTCTGTCCCTCCAAAATTCAGTTTGAAAACCTATTGCCCAATGTGATGTTATTAGGATGTGGGGCCTCTGGTAGTTACTTACTCATCAGGGTTGAGCCCTCGTGAATGAGATTAGTGCCCTTGTAAAAGAGGCTCCAGAAAGACCCATAGTCCATTCCTCTATGTGAGGACACAATGAGAAGTCTGTGACTTACAAGAAGGCCCTCACCCAACTCTGCTGGCACCCTGACCTCAGACTACCAGCCTCCAGAGCTGTGAGGAATGAAGTTATGTTGTTTATAAGGACCCTGTCTGCGGTATTTTGTTGTAGCAGCCCAAAGAGACAGGATGGAAGCATGCCTTAAGCTGATCTGCTTTGTGACTCTTGTTGCCTGACCTCCCATGAGGCCCTGTCCTGTTGGCCTGGGTGCCTGTGGTCCTGAGGTCCTACCCAGCTCTTGCTTGTTTTCTACCCTAGGATCTGGATCCTTTCCCTATAACTACCACGTGTGACCCTTTCAGGAATGAACAGATCATTGGCAATGAAGACAGTCCTTGTCCTACCCATTCATTAGGACTCGCATAAACTTTAATTATTGATGCTTACTGAACTGGGCTACACACTTTGTACAGTGAGCCTTGGCCAACCAGGCCCAAAAACTTCATTTATTTCCATAGCATCCTGTCCCAGCACCACAGGCTTCAGCTCAGTCCCTGGGCCACTAGTGCTGTGTAGTCTCCCAATCATAGCATGCCTTGCACCTATCCCCATGAGTATTGTTATTATGGCAGCCAGGAAGACAACTACTGTCTTTATTTACCACTGCTGAGTCGATCACTCTCGCAGTGGTTCTCAACCTTCCTAATGCTGCGACCTTTTAATACAGTTCCTCATGTTGTGGTGACCCCCAACCATAAAATTACTTTCGTTGCTACTTCATAACTGTAATTTTGCGACTGTTATGAATTATACTGTAAATATCTGATATGCTATATGTGTTTTCCGATGGTCGAGACCCACAGGTTGAGAACCTTTGAAAGGCATTTAACAAATTCTGTCCTTTGGCATACTATTTGTGGCAAGAATTAGTCTCAGATAGGCCTGACTTCTAGGCCTACTGAGGGATGCTCCTAGAAAGGCACTTGTCCATCAGCCAGCCTCACAGGAAACACTTGGGAACTTTCTGGAGTTGTTTACACCAGCTGTTTGCACCTGGTGAGCAAAGCACGAATTCACAGCCTCCTCATCAATCAGGAGATCTGGGGCAGGAAGCCAGATGGGTATTAAACCCAGCGTGAGAATGGCAAAGGAAGCCCCTACGCCTGGCAGAATCCTCACCCCAATGGGTGGCATTATCCACAGCTTTATGTCCTTGGAAGGCCTGGGGACTCTGAAACTACACCTTTGCCTGCAAGTATGCTGGTCATCCCCTGGTGTGTACAACCATCTCTGTTAGTGTGTATATCCTTTGTCATTAAAGAAAATTTGAGTCTTTGGATGTCTTTGTTGTACCTTTCAGTCAGTGTCCCATTGTGACAACTTCGCATTTGCCTCATTCACCTCAGTATTTCCTCAAATCCTTTTGTAAGTAGGCAGAGTTGAAATAATGAATACATAAACACTCACTGTGGCCTCTACTGAGGTTTACAGACTACCTATCTTATGTGCATTCTTTGAAAAGACTTTGTGAATGAAAAGAGACATGACTTTACCAATAACTTCATCAACAAACTTATGCTAGGATCTATCCTGAGGCAGGCACTGTGTAGGAAATAAAGAGCAAGATAAGACAGAGTAGCTCTTTTTCAGGACTTTGTCGCCTGGTTGCAGCAAGTGGCAGAGACCTTTCAAGTTCACAGAACATCCACTCACATCTCTGTGCTTTGCAGTGTCTTCATAATTAGGCTGGTTCTTGCCAGTGCTCTCTGAGCTGAGTGATGGATGACACTTCCAGACTGCAGTGTTTCACAGCCTCTGTATGACCCACCAGCTCTCTATTCCCCTGACATTGTCTCCATGTGGCCTCCATCCGTCTGGGTCCTTGAGCAAGTGTGTGAAGCACAGACCATGGCCTGTCACACCAGACATGTAGTGTGAGCAAGAACAATTAAACAACTTCACATTATGTAACTGAGATCTTGAGATGAATTTATTACCCCAGCACAGCCTCATCTATTCTAACACTGGGAAATACACGCAAATACAGGACTGATGACAGGCAATGCATGATAAATTCCTGTGAGCAGAGTAGATAATACATTCCAAGCTGACTCCCACCTTGCTGGTTTATGAGCCAAGTCTGTGATATTGTGTCCCTTCTGCATTTGCCTTTGCTGTGGACTCTTCCTAGAGCCCTCTCTGTGTGGCTGGTGCCCTCCTGTTGACCAGCTCTCACTGCAACAGGCCTTTCCCAACCACCTGATCCAAAGGGCACAACCCCAATGCTATCGCACCTCTCCATTTTGCTTCCTCACCCTCTATGAAATGTTCTTGTCTACTGTCCATCTTTCCCTGACTACAGTGTAAATACAAGAAGAGCAGGGACCATGTCTTTCTTGTTTACAGCTGTGCTTCCAGAATTGAGCCTGGCACAGAGTAGACACTCAATCAATTAACGTCTGAGGGATGAACAAATGAATAAATGATCTGCAGCCCAAGAGTTCAGATGTGGGAAGGAGTAAACTCACTGAGGGCTGAGTGTCCAGAAAAGGCTTCAGTAGGAGGCAGGCCTTGAGAGGTCCTTTAAAAAGAGGGTCACCAGGGGTTGTTACAGCTGTTACAGAAGCCTGAGCAAGGCACAGAGGTGGGAGCACACAGGCAGGGGGTCTGGGCTGCCTGTGAATTGAGTGGAGAAGGACAGTGGGAAGAAGGTGGTTGAGAACCTGGAATGCTAGTTTATATAGGGTGTCCCCCCAAATTATATATACATACTTTGAATAATTATAAGGGCAGTGTTTATTAAAATACATTTCATTTTCAAAATTGAGCTATTAACTGTTAAAATGTATATACACTTTTTGGGAACACCCTGTATCTAACCTAAGGACAAAAGGAAGCTCTCTTCAGGGGCTGAATGGGAGTGATGCCCCCAAAACCACTGTTAGAGACTGGGTGGAGATTTCCAAGATAGAGGCCCATAGAAAAAAGACTAAATACAAAGGCACAGTAATTAGGTTGTGACAACAAACCAGATAAGGTGATGATCAGTGGACAGGAAGGAGGAACATGATGATGGATCAATTAAACTTTATCCAGAAAAGTTCCCTCTATGCCCAATGCCACACAGCAGGAGTGGGAAGAAGGAACTAGGTCTAGAACTCGCAGGTTCTTTTCACTGGGCTCTTAATTCAGTGGTCCTTTCACTGCACAGCAGCACCTCTCTGAGCCCCTGGAGACATTCAGTCTAACAAAGACAGGAGCAATGACCCAGGATAATGCCTACATGGGTTCCTGAGTGGAGACCCAGCACACCACTTCAATCCGGACAGTAAGAAGCTTACATTAAAAACAGCACAAAACTCTAAAATTTTTATGGTTTCCTATCTTATGTTTAAGTCCTTTATCCATTTTGAGTTTATTTTTGTGTATGATGTAAGTTAGTGGTCTAGTTTCATTTTTTTGCATATATCTGTCCAATTTTCCCAACACCATTTATTGAAGAGACTGTCTTGACTCCATTGTATGTTTATGCCTCCTTTGTCAAATATTAGTTGAGCAGAGTGGTTTGGATCAATTTCTGGGTTCTCTATTCTATTCCATTGATCTATATGTCTGTTCTTGTGCCAATACCAGGCTGTTTTGAGAATAGTGGCTTTGTAATACAGCTTGATATCTGGTATTGAGATTCCACCTAGTTTGTTCTTCTTTCTCAGGATTGCTGCATCTATTTGGGGTCTTTTTTTATTCCAAATGAATTTTTGGAACATTCTTTCTAGGTCTGTGAAATATGCTGTTGGTATTTTAATGAGGAGTGCATTGAATCTATAGATTGTTTTGGGTAGTATGGACATTTTGATGATGTTGATTCTACCAATCCATGAACACGGTATGTTCTTCCATCTGTTTATGTCTTCCTCTATCTCTTTTTTTCAGTGTCCTGTAGTTTTCTGAGTACAGGTCTTTTACCTCCTCAGTTAAGTTTATTCCTAGGTATCTTAATTTTTTTGGTGTGATGGTAACCATAAAAATACTAGAGGAATCCACAGGCAGCAAAATCTAAGACATATGCCGAAGCAATTTCTTCACTGGTACTGTTCCTAGGGCAATGGAAACTAAAGAGAAAATAAACAAATGGGACTACATCAAAATAAAAAGCTTTTGCACAGCAAAAGCAACCATCAACAAAACAACAAGAAAGCCCACTGCATGGGAGAACATATTTGCCAATGTTATCAACGATAAGGGTTTAATCTCCAACATTTACAGGGAACTCATACAACTTAACCAAAGGAAGATAAACAACCCAATCAAAAAATGGGCAATGGACCTAAATAGATACTTTTCAAAAGAAGATGGAAGGAAGGCCAAGAGACATATGAAAACATGCTCAAAGTCACTAATCATCTGAGAGATGTAAATCAAAACAACAGTGAGGTACCATCTCACACCTGTCAGAATAGCTATCATCAACAAATCAACAAATGACAAGTGCTGGTGAGGATGTACAGAAAAAGGAACCCTCATGCACTGCTGGTAGGAATGCAGACTGGTGCAGCCACTGTGGAGAACAGTATGGAGTTTCCTCAAAAAACTAAAAATTGAACTCCCATTTGACCCAGTGATCCCACTTCTGGGAATATATCACAAGAAACTCAAAACACCAATTAGAAAGGATATATGCACCCCTATGTTCATAGCAGCACAATTCACCGTAGCTCAGATTTGAAAACAGCCCATCAGCAGATAAGTGGATTAAAAAACTGTGGTATATCTACACAATGGAATATTATCCTGTGGTAAAAAAGGAGTTCTTACCATTTGCAACAGCATGGATGGAACTGGAGGGCATTATGCTAAGTGAAATAAGCCAGTCAGAGAAAGATAAATACCACATGATCTCACTCATTTATGGAATATAATGAACAACATAATCTGATGAACAAAAACCACTCCAGAGACAGAGAAGCATCTATCAGATGTCAAACCTCAGAGGGAAGGTAGGGGAGGATGGGGGTAACGGGGAGAGATTAACCAAAGGACTTGTATGCATGCATATAAGCCTAACCAATGGACAAAGACAACAGGGGGGATGAGGGCATGAGTGGGGGGGAGGGGGGGTAATGGGGGGATAAGGACACATATGTAATACCTTAATCAATAAGAAATTAAAATAAAATAAAAATAAAAGCGGCAGAAAATACATTTGCATTTTAGAGGTAGAATCTGAGTTTGAACCTCCAAATAACGAGGATTTAATACTTGCCTTGCTGACCACACATTGTTTTTGTGAAGATGGAAGGGAATACAGAATATATTTTTTTAGTTTAAAAACAATTTATGAGTATTACTATCACAAAGAACAAAATACGCTTGCTAAAATTTCATCTCCTTTCCAGTGCACACACTTTCTTATAGAGGTTGGGTTAGCAGCCTGGAGGGGCCTAAACTTTTGGGTTGGGAGAGTGCTATTAAAAGCAATGGATGGAGCTTCACACTATGGAAACTACTCTGTGCCCCAATGCAAAGAGAATTTGCCCAGCCTGTACGCTCACTAAATATGTGCTAATGTTTTTCATTGTCCACCCCTCTGTTTATGTTCTTTCTTTACCGCTCTCTGGAGCTGTGCAAGAAAAGTGAAATAAAGTAATGCAAATAGAAGCAGGAAGACATTTCTACATTACTCATTTTCTGTTCCTCTCTTCCCCACTTCCTGCCTCCACACTAAGTAATCTCCTTTATACCAGACCTTCTAGCCTTTCTCTCCTCTCACACCCTATATCCCTGACCACGTAATTCTGCAAACATACAGCTCCCATCATATCACACCCTTCAAAACATCCTCAGACGTGTTGGGAGCTATTGAGTCAGGAGTTATTGAGGCGACATTTCTCTCCACTGCTGGTGTTTCTTCCATGTGGAGGGAGTGGGATCAGTTGCAATGCTCTACTTATCTTCCCCATCTCACTCATTTCTTATCTTGGCTGACAGGAGAAATAGCTCATCTCAGTGGTCAGTCCGGAAGGTGACACTAGCACTCCTTGCCTATCCACTCTTCTGCCCTTCCCTTGGGGAGCAAAGGGCCTGTAGGCAGCAAGTGTTCTTCTGTCCCCCCCCCCCCACACACACACACACACCCCACCACCACTACCAACACCCAGGTCCTAAGACTTGCTGGGCTGCCCTGTCCACTGTTACCACCACCGGAAAGGTAAATCTGTCTGGAATCCAGTATTAGGAAGCCTGTTTGATTCTCCTGCTAAGATGCTTCCTCCGGTGTAGCCTTTTTCAGCTGTAAAGGCAATACCCTGGCTATGTCTATACCTGCCTGTGCTTTATTTCTTAACTGGTTTAGCACTCAGGCCAGGACAATGGGTACTTTTCATTAGATGCCCCGTGAACACTTACAAACATATTTCCATTGTCTATGAAAACAAGCAGGGTCCTTAGCTTGGCATTTGAGATTTTCCGGCCCCCTGAAAAAAGGTTATCATCAACTTTCTGGGCCCAGTTCCTACTATCCTGTGTCCTTGGGCATGCCAAGGACCTGAGAGCAACCACCATTCTGGACTCATCTGATATCCTAGAAATGCTTCCTTTCTTCTTTCTTCCATATGGCAAATTCTGCTCCTTCGGCTCCCTGGCATTTAGGCCCATCAAAATTCTGCCACCCCACCCTATTCTTCATGTAAGCCCAGGTACATGCCCTTCTCTGTGTGCCTTTCTTGACCCCGAGGGATCTGAGTTCCCTCTTCTGTGCCGGATTTCTCATTCTGTTTCCTCTGCCAGGAACTGTGTCTCCTCCTGCCCACTCCCCGCTGCCCCTCCCTCATGAGCCTGTCTGACCACCACTTATCTCTGAGATCTCCAACTGATGCCTTTACCTCCGAAGCATCCTCAAGCCCTCAGGAGTATTGGGTGGTCCTCCTAAGTGCTTCCATAGGACCCTGAATACCACTAAATACACGGAAGTAAATGCTCTGCCTACTTGTCTCAAGAAGTTTATGAAGGCATATAGATAACACTTGCAATTATGTACAAGCCCGAAGAGAGCAGGACTGCCACTCTAGATGGTAAATGCCTATGTCCACATAGAAACCAGAGGTAAATGCCCAGTAAATAGGGGTCCAGCTGGGGAGAGGCTCGGAATGAGTAACTGGAATCAGGGAGGCCTTTCCGGAATCCTCTGGCCCTCCAGGGGAGGCTCTCTTAAGAGGGGGTTATCCTATTGAGTGTCTAGCTTCTAACTGGTCAGTGAATTAAAGATATATATTATTAATTC
The DNA here is from genome assembly GCF_963259705.1 of Myotis daubentonii. Taxonomy (NCBI): domain Eukaryota; kingdom Metazoa; phylum Chordata; class Mammalia; order Chiroptera; family Vespertilionidae; genus Myotis; species Myotis daubentonii. Next base: position 21,086,732 of record NC_081841.1, read on the forward strand.
AACTGCCCAGCGGTTAATAAGGGGCAAGACTCCTAGTCCCTGGATTCAACAAAGCTAAGGGGGTGCATCAAGGCCACCCAGAATAAATCCAATAAGGAAAGGGTCTGGGCTCTCAGCCCTCCCCCATCTCATAAGCACAAATGCCAAAGAGTGGTGTGCAGCAACAGCAGGTTGCAGCTCAAATGACACGTCTGAATATTGAGGCCACTGCATTTTTCTCACTGGCTCGAAGCTTGGGAAGTCTGATATGACTCTTTGAAGTCTGCTCAGCGTACAGGGAATGTGTGGATTTTCTGGGGCCTCTGACAATATGGGGAGAGATAAGACCCTCTTGGGCTCAAGTATCAAGAGGCTTTCTCAAATTTATAAATGCTGCTGGGAAAAGGAGGAAAGCTAAAACTCTGATATTTTTAACAGGAAGTGTTGGACCCATCTTGCTTCTAAGTTAGGCTAAGAAGAATAAACCGATGGCTTATTCTTAGGGGATGGTGAGGGAGTCAACCTGGGCAGGAGAAGGATTGATCAAAATTGCTGCAGGACCCTAGCCAGTTTGGTTCAGTGGATAGAGCATTGGCCTGCAGACTGAAGGGTCCCTGCTTAGATGCCAGTCAAGGGCACATGCCCGGGTTGTGGGCTCGATTGCCAGTGAGGGACATGCAGGTGGCAGCCGATCAATGATTCTCTCTCATCATTGATGTTTTTATCTCTTTCTCCCTCTCCTTTCCTCTCTGAAATCAATAACAATATTTTTTTTTAAATTGCTGCAGGGAGGGTTTCTGCCTGAGGGGTGCCCTTGGTAGGCCCTACCAGGACACGACCACTGTATTTCCTCATTTCTCCAATTAAAATGCTCTATACAGAGCATCTTGTTCTTGTTCCTTTTCTCACGCTGGGTCGTTACCACCAACAATGTTGCACACACTGAATGACCACGTTTCAGGGGGGCTGGGGCAAACATGCGAGCGGTGGCACAGTACCGATTTCGGTGAGCCACTTGGCCACTGCACCGTAGATCTCATCCAGGATGAGGATGACCACGAGGTTGATGATGACCGCCGTCGCTGTCACTGTCACCCGGACATTGGAGCGTGTGTCCTTGTTGAGAGACAGAGCAGCTGCAGTTGTGATACGATACACAATGACCGCAAAGACAATGGAGAAGGTCAGGGCAATCTGTAGAGGAAAAACAGGGAACGTCACACATGCACAGACAATTATTGAGCACTTAACCATTTGCTCAGCCAACAGTATTATTGGCTAAACCAGGAATTTTTAATCTGGAGTCCATTAGTGGGAAACAGGGAACTGCAAACTCCCTAAATTCTCATGCAAATTCTAAGTACAGATGCATTTTTCAGGAGAGAGTGTCTTCCATTTTTATCAGTTTCCAAATGGCCCATAATACACACAAAGAATTAACAATGGTGTGTACAATACACATAATGTGATTCCTTTTAGTAGAGAGCACTGGTTATGGAGGGCTAAATAGAAAACATGGAAGAGAAAAGAGCAGGTTCCCTCTGAGAAGAATAATCTGTCCTGGATTGTACATTCTCTCCCTACAAAAGGAGGGGGCAGGGCTCAAGCTTGGGCAGTGCTTTGCAAGCTGTGTGAATGACACTCTGGTGTGCAACAAATGAGGAATGGGTTTTACTAGTAGATGTGTCTGAGTTATGGATGTCTTCAGATTTCTGGGGGGTACCTGGGAGTGCTAAAGCCTGGAGTGCGCTGGTGGCAGCCTCAGCTGTTTATTCCCATGTGCTTTACAAATATCAGTGCTTGCTCTATGGGCCATAGTGTGAAAAAGAGCCTTCCCTAAGCGGAGAGGATGCAGTGTTCTCTGAGTAAAGGGAGGATGTGTGTGTGTGTGTGTGTGTGTGTGTGTGTGTGTGTGTGTGTGTGTGTATGAGTGGAGGAGAGGTTAGATGGGAAAGTCACTCTGTGGGAGACCCCCTCTTCGGAGGTAGGCTGGCGGTAGGAGTAGCAGCAACCCCAGCCTCCAGGTCTAGGGAGGAATGACTACCATGTAAGAGGGGAAACCTGGATGTGACATCACTGCTCTCCAACAATGTAGACATTTTCACTTCCCGTTCCTCTGGGATTATCACTGCCAGACAGTAAGGGCCTGGAAAACATGGTGTGAGATTCTATTTCCCCAAAATCACTTTTGCAGTGTAGGTCCATGGTGGAAGTAATAATGAGGCAGGAGCAGCCAGGGCATCGGAGAGAAAGAAAGAGAGAGAGAGAGGGAGGGAAGGAGGGAGGGAGGGAGGGAGGGAGGGAGGGAGGGAGGGAGGGAGGAAGGGAGGGAAGGAGAGGGAGAGAGAGAGAGAGAGAGAGAGAGAGAGAGAGAGAGAGAGTATTTGGGGTTGGATTTGGGGGGAAAACAATGGCAAAAAACATCCTTTTCTTGGCAGTCTTGAGGGTGGTGCATGGAGAAACAACTGGGCAGGAAATCAACTTCGATGCTCCTTCTCTAAGAGTCCCAGCTGCTAAACTGGGGAAGGAAGAACACTCCTCCTGGCTACGCAGAGTGTGATCCCTGGGACCTGCTCCATCAGCTGGGAAGTTGATAAACATGAAGGATCTCAAGCACAACTCCAGACCTAACTCTGTCTGCATTTTAACAAGATTCCTATTTAAGTTCTAGAGGCACTGCTCTCCTTAATTGAGAAATCCCCTCTTCCCACCTTCCCTACTCCCCCAGCCCCACCTCTAACATGTCCCTCCCAGCCCTCTGATGCTGTTCTTTGCCATCTTAACTTCTCTGATCTTGATTTTTCCATCCCATTATAGAAGTCAGGTTTTGAACCTTTCCTTCAGTGTTTCCCACAAGTGTTTCAAGATTCAGTTTTCAAACTGGAAGACCTTGGAGAGCACCAGCCCAGGCCTATGACCATTAAGTAGACCAGGAAACAGACGTGGAAAGTGATTTTCTCAAGGTCAAAAGGCAAGGACTACTACCCTACTGTCCTGGATCATGATAGGAATGAAAAAAATGTTAGCATTTAGGGCTCATTCATGTTTAGCTTTTTATCTCACATATAAGGGTCCAAGAAACAGCAGTGTGATTGATCCAAGGTCTGGAGAGTACATGGTAGAGCTGATACACTAATGATGATTTCATCATCAACAGCTGATCCATTTGTATCCACTCTATGTCATTATTCAATGCATATCTTCACTAGCACTAATCCTTATAATAGCACTAATGTCCCATTCTGACATTAGAATCCATGCACTCTGGCACTAAATCCAGTACTATTTCCACCACTTTGGCTGCATTATTGATTTTTTTGATTAAATTCAGTAAATATTTTCCAACCACTTATTATGCAAACCACTGTGCTGGGAATATTTCATGTTTGTGAGCAGTCTCCCCAACTAAGCCAAAAGCAGGGATTGGTCTTGTGCTGCATTCTGTGCCTTCCTGTTTGGTAAAGATTTGCTGATCCTGTGCACATGGTCACATTATCATGGTCCCTGTTGCTTTTGGTGTTTTAATCCCATAATATACTTCTGGGCAGAGCAAATTGCAATGGAAGCCAGGCTATAGAGTCTATAGCCCTATTTGACATTCTAAGAGAGACAGAAAGGGGAATAGGTCCCGACGCTCTAGGACTTCATTCTGAAGTGAAGTTGAGAAAACCATTGCACACATAACAACTGTTGAGCCTAGTAGCAGCTGGACAGAGTCACAGGCCTTAGTTCCTGACTTTCTGGTATGCTCTGAGCAGAGAACAGGGGGATTAGTTAGAGGAAACTTCACAGAAGCAGCTTTGAGACCATTTTCTATGGGAAAGGCTTAAAAGAAAGAATAAGGAGGAGCAAATAGAAAATCACAGGCAGAAGCAACCTCTGGGAGAAGCAACTAGTAGGAGAGTGCCAGTCTAGGGCATAGCATGTAATAGTTACTCAATTTTTAAAAATATACACATTAATGACTTTCTCACTGACATAATAAGTTATCTCTGGAATCTTCTTAATTCACTTATTTTCTCATTCAGTCATTCATAAAAGATGTTTTGAGTACCTACTATGGGTCAGTTACCATTTTTAGGTGTCCAGGATATAATGATGAACAAAGATAAAAATTTCTTGGGCATTGATCTTCTAATGGGGAAAAATAGGCTATCTATATATATAAAAGTCTAATATGCAAATTGTCCCCACGGGAGTTCAATGGGAGACCAATTACTCGCTATGATGTGCGCTGACCATCAGGGGGCAGCACAGAACAAAGGGAGGCCACAGCCAGCAGGTAACAACTGGGGAAGGGAGGCCCTGGCCGGCAGCTGGAAGGCCCCGATTGGCCCTGATCGCCTGCCAGGCCTAGGGACCCTACCCATGCATGAATTTCATGCACCAGGCCTCTAGTAACCTAATAAAGAGGTAAAATATATAGTATATCTGTTGTGATAAATACTATGGAAACAAATAAAGCAGAACAGGGCTATAGGGAAAGATTGCAACTTAAAATAGGGTGGTCAGGAAGGGCCTGGGTGAGAAGGTGACATTTCAGCAAGGACCCAATTGAGTAAAGAGAGAGTTGGAGTGGAAGATGAATGGTGGAGAGGAGGAGGGCCAGCCCTTTAGTATAAGAATCTACAGCTCATGAAATATGAAGACTTTAGAGAGTTTTTAGCAGAGGAGTGACATTATCAGATCCAGATTTTACAAAGATCAGTAGAGGGACAGAATAAAGGCAGCGAGATCAGTTAGGAGGCCATTGCAATAATCCAGGCAATGGAGGAAAGTTTCTGATGGCTGGTTCCCAATGTATGAGTATAAGTAAATGATTGTCTTGGGCATGGCAGGAGCGCTCACGCTCCTAGTTCTAGAGGAAGGAAGGACATTGCCTCTGATAATCCCCTGTCCTGTAAATTGAAATTCAGAAGAGGGTTAATTCAAAAAGAAAAGAAACTTAACTCAACATACTGGGTGAGAAAAGAAAGAGAAAATTTATCTTCATCCATGCTGCCTCTATCACGGTGGGAAGATGGACACAGCATGTGACATTTTCTTGGCTCTTGTCATCCTATGAAAAACATCCCCAGCTGATTTGGCAGACTGGCATCCCTAAAAACGTCCTCATGGCCCTGGTCCTGAAATCTTTTGGCAAGGTTCAGTCACAGGGGACAGAGGAGGGAACGATATTTGATACTCCAGTTTGTTGCCCAAATTTCATAACAAAGTACTCTTTTATAAACACCCCCTGACCCCTTGACCCCATGCTCCACACAGTGTTCTAGGGTAATGCCCTGGTCCTCACGTATGATGAACCAAGCTGTGAATCCACAATGGGGATTGCCCATGGCCACATCTCAGGGACAAGGGTTTGTTTTCCTTGTTCTCCCTGTTCTCCTTAGAACACAATTTTCTCTGCAGTTCCATAAGTGGGGAATGAGGTACGTTTAGTTCTATCATCTTTACTCTGAGAATGTAGCCCTTTGAAGTTCTAATTTAATTTGGTGAGTACCTCCTGTTATAATTTCAATTTTGAGCCAGCCATTCCCCCCCGCTCTCAAACCTCCTTGCCCCATAAAACCACCAAAACTAAAGCTGTTGGCCAAATGGGAAAATATCCTCAAGGTACTAGTAAAAAGCATCTCCCATTTTCCCTTAGCGTTTAGCCTCACTATCCTGTCAGACCTTTAAGGCTTTAAGAAGATTGAAAAGCAGGCCTGGCTGCTGTGGCTTAGTGACTGAGTGTCGACCTATAAGCCAGGAGGTCACAGTTTGATTCCCACCCAGGGCACTGGGGTTGAGGGCTTGATCCCCAGTGAGGGGGCATGCAGGAGACAGCCAATCAATGGTTTTTTCTCATCATCAATGTTTTTATCTCTCTCCCTTCCTCTCTGAAATAAATTAAAAAATATTTTTTTAAAAAGATTGAAAAGTATATTTATCCAATATTTTGGGGGGGTTAGTTTCAGCACAATGGGATGTTACAAATATCTTAACCTATCACTACTGGGGGGTAGAAGTATTTTACTTATCTATTTTCTTATTTATGTATATATTTGTTATCTATAAACTCTTTGAGGGAGGGATTATTTTGTTTTATTTTCTGCTCTATCCCCACTGCCTAAGAATAGCGTCAAGCACATAGTTGGCACCCATTAAGTATTTCTTGAATGAATGAATAATCTCTGACAACAAGATGCATATTGTGGGAGGCTTTGAAGTGCTAAATTAAACTTTCTATCATTCCAGCTTAACACATTGCAATTCACCACATGTTGTTGAATAAATTCTACATGCCTTGCTCTTGTTAAACAATGGGAAGATAACAAATGTAGGCTTCTAAGTTCTGGCAAGACACACATCACCTCTGCAGTTCATCTGCGAAACAAGTGGTTGAATTAGATCCTTCCTTCACTTTTTAAATTTCTGAGACTAGGACATGGTTCCTGTCCTCAGTGGTCAGGATGCAATAATAATGACAATAATAACCTTGGGCCAGGATCAGTTACCTGTGGTCAATAGGTCCAGAAAATCATTATAGCCCCACTTATTTTTAGGATAAGCAATCTCTCAAACACTCTCTCCCTCCCCAGAACGAATGTATAATCCTGCTTAGAAATGCTGTCAGGATACACCTCTCCTCTGTAAAATGGAAGCTCTAGTCTTGAATACTAGAAGGATTCTACCTATAAAGAGGGGGCAGATGTTTTAGTGGCTTGTGCTCAGCCCTCTGAGTTTTACTTTTTATTCTTTTCAGCAAGATGGGATATTACTGCCCTAACCTGTTTGGCTCAGTGGATAGAGCGTCAGCCTGTGGACTGAAGGGTCCCAGGTTCGATTCCGGTCAAGGGCATGTACCTTGGTTGCGGGCACATCCCCAGTGGGGAGTGTGCAGGAGGCAGCTGGTCGATGTTTCTCTCTCATCGATGTTTCTAACTCTCTATCCCTCTCCCTTCCCTCTCCCTTCTTCTCTGTAAAATAATCAATAAAATATATATATTTTAAAAAAAAAGATGGGATATTACAAATCTCCTAAGATCTTATTGCTTCAGTTACTGTTGGCTCACTTATCCTGGCTGCCAAGACCAACCTGCTACCACTTTGACTCGAATGTGAATCATGGACCCCTTCCCTACCTTCCCTGACACAGCTGAGACCACCTGGGTCTCTCAAAAAGGCTCTCTCAAACTCTCAGGGAGAAAACAGAGAAATAAACATAGCAACTGCAGGGAAATGGAAAAATCAGCTTAGAAAGCCTAGGCTGGCTGTCTCCTGTGGCTCCTAGACTCTGTTCTATTCCATAAACCATCAGAGAGAGTTCGCCCACAGCTTAAACAGGCTGCCACAATTCTGTAGCCATCTTACCTGATTACTTCTTTTGAGGTCTTGGTCTATATCCCAATGTGAAGGTACCATCTCATGACCTACTCCCTGGAAGTTCCAACTTCAAACATCTGTGGTCAAGGCTGGGAAGGTAGAACCCCTTTCTACCCTCTTCTTTCTGAGAAGACTGAAACTCCTTCAAGAGTCACAGAAGGTCACTGACCCCTTCCAGGTCTGGTTTTCTGTGTGAGAAAATCACCTTCCCTTCTTCAAGTGGCTGATACCAACAATGGCCTTGCTGTCAGATAAGAGCCTGTCCTTCTATACAGGGACTGTGGCTTCATCTTTATTAGCCCCTCATGATTCCCAGAGCATTACAGAACAACACACCCACAGCATTCACTTAACAGGATCTAACAAGCATAAGTCATAGGCAGGTGTTCCCTCAAGGAAATTACCATGAACAAGATGGAGACAACATTTATCAGGTAACCTGGGAAGCGATCTTTCCAGGTCAGCTTATCTTCATCATCATCCTGGGGAGAAACAGGAGAGGAGGGACAATCAGATGGCACAAATAACAGATAATAATTTTCCTTTAATTTTGCATGCATTTGCACATCATTAATCATCATTCTAATATAGATATTTTTCTAGTTTCTGATGTCTTACCTCCCATATTAACAATAGCTCTCCTAATTTTTGTGATTTCTAGATAGCCTAGAAAAACTATGGTGAAAAGAGGACATGATTTGAGTTCAGCCTAATTCTTGGCTGAAGTTTTAAAATGTTCAACCACTTCTCAGCTGTGTGATCCTGAAATGTTTCCTAACTTTTCTTACCCCCTATTTCTGCATTGTAAAATGGGCACAGCCACAACACCCGTCTTGCCTACCACACAGGATGATTTTGTTTGTTTTGTTTTAATGAGAAACATGTGAACATGTTAAAGCAATGGACAAATGGCATATACAACCCAACCACAGGGCAACATCTTAAAATAGATCATTCTTTAAATAAAACATCAACCCTAGATCCCATTCAGTGTACAAATTACCCACAGTTTTTGCTTTTCAAAGAACCTGCATGTGTTATCATTTGTTTACTCCAAAAATGACTGTGTTCTCTGCTTATCCCAAATGCAGACATTTCTAGGTAGAGGCTAAGCAATCAGTCTGGCTGAGAACTCTACCTTTCCCCCTCCGATTGGGTCCAGTACACCCAGGGGCTGCTCTCTGGGACACGTGTACAGCTGACCAGTCTTTCAGCATACTCTAAAGACCCTCAGGTGGTCTGGTGAGGCCAACAAGGTATGTATGAAGATAAAAATCTCTGTCAATTAATTGTCATGAAAGTTTAGTCCAAGCACTTGTTTTCTCTGAGCTGCAGCTCTCTCTCGTACAGAGTTAAAATTGATACAGGGTTGTTGTGAAGACTCTTTGAAGCCATGTTCATAAAGATGCCATGAAAATGGCAAAGCATGTTACACTGGTAAGGTCAGAGCCCTGCATTCCTGCAATGCATCTAAATCAAGCTCAGCCAGTGAATGTTACAGGGCCCCCTCCTCTAGTCTCTCTTTCCTCCTCGCCACTATTTCAGAATACACCTGATTTGGCTCTAGCAACAGTGCCATCTAGCCTTTGAAAGCTTGTACTGTAGGTGAAGAGCCTTCTTGGCCTAGGAGATATCTTTCTAAAAACCCTTGTGTGTCTACTATGTGCAGAACTTGGTGCCAGGAATGGTGGGAGACAGAAGAACATGGATATGCCACTGCCCCGGGGGGCTTGCAGTCTAAGAAGACAGAAGTGGCACACACATACCAAAAGCTTCAGGGAGCGTTTGCCAGTGTGGGAGAGGGAATTATCTTGGACATGAGCCTTTGGGGCACTCGAGGAAAGAAATGATGTGTCTTTCTTACTGCATGTCTGGAGCTGAGCACAGGGTTGAGCTGGCTTAATGAATGGGGGTAGAAATGAGTGTTAAGGCTGAAGTCATTTAATAATTAGCACTTTCATTTACAGATGATGGAAACAAGGGATACTCAGTTTTTCTTAGACCTGGTGATAAAATCAGGTCTCTAAACTCCTAGCCCAACAGACTTTCCATCACACAATTGAGAACAAGGGAACTACAGGTTGTGACCAATCTGAATGAATGAGAGCATATAAATCTGTTTCCGTTCAGACTGGAACAATACTCATTCATATGCTTCTAAATTAGGCCAAACATCAAAAGGGAGTAGCACTTCTTTCTGTTTGCTTCAGTATAATACTTTGTTTTAATCACACCCGTGATATTTTCCTTTAAGATTTTGACAAGGGAAACTAAGGATGGGTTAGGGTTAGGGATTCTGCAAAGAAAATAAGGGGGTGCATGACCGGGCTCTCCCTGGGGTCTCCCTCATTACAATGAAGGTTTTGATGATTTTTTGACTCTTTTTTCTGCTCTCTGGCCTAGAGATAAGACATTCTGCCTTAAAACCCAGCAAACCAGATGTGTTCTGAAATATCAGTGGTGAGTAGTAAGGAGAGAACTCCAGTTCATAGGCTCCATGTTATCAGTTGCTCCATAAGGGGGCTTTGTGAATGAGGAACAGAGGAGGGAGAGGCAGAAAAACCCGTATTTGGTCCCTAAGATGAGAGGAAGGGATGAGAAACACCAGGGTAAGACTGGTTTGAAAATGGCCCTCAGGGAAGAGTTGGACAGTCCTGGAAGAAATGGGGGAAAGGGAAGTATGAGCAGAGGATCGGGAAATATGGCCCATGATGAAATGGGTTCCAATAAATAAGAACAACTGTAGAGGATGACTAATAAACCCGTGGAGGAGTCAGGCATCTGCGATGGCTTTGGTTAAGGTTTCATGCCAAGAGGATGTCCACCTTCTTCAGGCCAGGGACCAAGGGGGTGAGAAGTCTTTGGAACAGCCTCTACCCTGCAGTGAAAACTCTGTCCTGGAGAATGAGTTTTGGACAGCATGGTCTGAGCACCTTGGAGGGCCAGGCTCTGTGCTGGATACTGAGGACACAGTGAGGAGAAGGCTCAGCCCTGCCCAGAAGGAGCTCAGAGACCACGGCAGAAACAAGGAAAAGGATTTCAGCACTAACCCGGGCAAGGAAGGTGGCATTACTATTTGGCATAAGAAAGAGATGTATCTAAAGAGCAATTGACTTGGTTGCCCTCTCAGAGCAACTATCTTAAAGAAAAATATTCATTTTGACACAGATGTTCTAGTGTTTATTGAGAAATCACCTCCTCTCATGTTAACATTGATGAGCCTCTTTTTTCCTGGAAGTTATAGCTTCTACTTCACACATTGAGACACTATCCAAACACAAGAGGCTGAGCGAAACACAAACATTACTAACTGCCCTCCAAGCTCCCCCAGTTACTGGTAAAGAGGACAGTGAGTAAAGCAGACTTTGTGTATAATAACCGGCTCTGATAATGGAAGCTAATTAAGACTCTCCACTCACTGGCACATTAAAGATGTGAAGATTCGTGGCAGAACGCAGTTCATTTGATTACACTCTGCATGACAATCACATAACCAGCCTAGATAATAAAATGAGAAACAGCCTTGAGACCAGAACATCCGAGTTTAACTCTTGGCTCTAATACTAACTAGTCAAATGGCCTTGGAAAATTCCCAGAACCTCAGTTTCATCATCTGTAATTATATTTCTTACCTATAAACATGTAAAATGGTAGTATCTGTAACACCAAATTACCATACATTTTATATGAATTAGCTAACCCATGGAGAGGGCCACGCCAGTGCACCTGCCCACAGAGGTTGGTGAGAGCTCTTAGCGCCTGTGCACCTGCCCACAGAGGTTGGTGAGAACTCTTAGCGCCTCCTTCTCCTTTTAAAACAGAGATGATAACTCTTGTCCCACCTAAGTGGCAGAGGTATTGTGCAGATCACATGAGTGAATGCCTGTGAGAGAGCTTTGTAAACTGTAAGGCGTCAGACAAAAGTAAGGTCTAATCAGCTTCATGATCACAGCAAAAGCAGGTGATTAGCAAGCACTTAGCTAATGTCACCATTGTTAAGACATGAGCCTAGCTGTCACCTGTGTTTGTTTCTTTGTCTCTGCTGTCTTGTTTCTGTCTCTGGACTATGGCTCCTACTTCCAAGTCTCCCATAGCAAGTAGCACAGTGATATTCACATATAACTATGGAATTTCCCTTTTGAAAGTATTTATATTCAGAATATGTATTCTCTGTACTATCTTAGAAGCTTTTCTGTATACATGCACACACACACACACACACTCCACACCCAGATTTCCCTATTACATTGTATGGATACATTTTTTTCACAACCAATGAACCAATATTATAATTATTAATTTAAGCTCATACTTTACTTATATTTTGTTAGTTTTTACCCATTGGCCTTTTTCTGTTCCAGGATCCTGTCCAAAACATTATATTTAGTCATCATGTCTCCTCCAGACTGTGATAGTTTCTCAGACTTTCCTTGACAGTTTTGAGGAGTACTGGTCAAGTGCATTGTGGAATGTTCCTCAATATGGGTTTGTCTTAAGTTTTTCTCACAATTATGCTGAGGTTGTAGGTTTGGGAGGAAGACCACAGAGATAAAGTGCATTTTATCCCTTTATATCAAAGATGCAGGCTATAATATGACCTATCACTGAACATATTAACCTTAATCGCTTGGTGGAGGTGGTGTGTTTATGAGGTTTCACTACTGCAAAGTTACTCTTTTTCCCCGTTCTATACTTTTTCTTTATAAGGTAGTCACTATATGCAGTCCACATTTAAAAAGTGAGAGTTAGGCACCACTTTCTTGACAGGATAATGTTTACAAATTCTCCTAGGTTTTAATCCTGATTTTTGTATTTTGGACTTTTTTAAGGTGGGGCTATAGAGAAGAGGGTCAAAATGATAAGGAAACCCCAAGTTCAATTTGGGCAATGCTTTCTACAGCACAGGCCCAGGGGCCATTTGTTCTGTTCCAAAGCCATCCAATCATCCAGGGTGATCTCGTTCTGTCATTCTGGTCCCATTCTCCTCTCAGACACAGCTACTTAATGCTCTCTCTGCTGGGTGGGCCTTCAAGACCTCTCACAAACAACACTTTCTCTAGAAACATAGATTCCACCAACCTCACTATCTTCTCTCTCTTAGTTCTCTCTCCTAAAACAGCTCCTCCTCCGGGCAGCCTTCCTGGCCTGATCTTGAGGCCACTATTGGACTGTATATCCTTCCCTTCACTGAGCTTAATACACGCTCCCCTCTACCTCCCCCCGCCCCCCAATACACGCATAGCTTCTATCACCATCACGTAAGCCTCCAGAATGGTCTTGGTCCCTATAGCCCAAGCACACACAACCTCTCAGGCTGGGCCTACAGGTCCTGCTCCTCAGCCCTATGGACTTGCCCATGACTGATCCCCAGAGTTATCTAGAGATAAAGACTTTTAGGGACAGAATCTCAATCTAGGAGGAGAATCTTGGCAAGGGGCATGAGGCAGTCATGTGGCACAGCACCTAAGTCTACAGGCATGCCTGAAGCCCAGGGCACAATGCAGTATAATTTGTGGCTAAAATGGAAAACATTATTTATTCTTCCCGCTGCTTGGTTTTCCTAGCAGACACAGAAAAACAGACTCTGGCTCCCTTGTCTCCCATCCTGAGGTCCAGCCTGCTTACTTGGCTTCCCCGGGTTCCCTGGACAGCTTGTCGCTTCACTTTCTCTGTTTCCCCAGGGGGACTGCCTTGGCCTTTCTGGGTCCCAGTATTGGACTGAGCTTCTCTCCCTCTCTTATCCCAAACCCAACTGTTCTATTGTGTCTCCTGCCTGGATTCAGATTGCAGGCGGCCCCTCCCTACTAATTATTTAAAGGGGAGGCCCTTCTACATTGTGGTAATGGTAAAATGAGCTTTAGGTGGGCTTAACAAGATATGAGAGCCTGGGGCAGGCATGTTATTGCCTGCAAAAGAAGAAGGGCTAGCTAAAGCCATAAGCATCCTCACCCAGTAATAAATGTCTAAATCCCTAATATATAATCTTACCTAGCATATCATACAAAACGTTAAGCCAAACGGCCATGGATTTAGAATACAATTAAAGCCTGTGCTATAATCTCCAAGGCTTGACATGATCTCTAGAGGAGCTCTAGCTCCTCTCATATTTCATTTCCTACCATTCAATCCCTTGCTCACTCCATTTCAGCCACACTGGTCTTTCCTATTCACTGAACACCCCAAGCTGGTTTCCCCTTCAAGACCCTTGTAAGAGTCCTCTCCTATCTCTTTACCCAGTTGGGTCCTCTTCTCACTCTTCTTCTGTGCTCAGCTGTAGCATCACCTCTGATGAGGTCTTTCCCAGTGCCCCAGTCTATAACCTGGCCCTTATTACTCTCTATCACAACACATCACTATCTGAATTTACCTATTTATCTCCTCTCTGTCTCCCTTAGGAAAACATGAGGTCCATGACAGCAGGCAGTCTCTGTGTCTAGTTCACCACTGGCTCTCCAATGCTGGCCTTAGCCTAGCCTGAGGATCCTTCTGCATGTGTGACTCAGGGGTGAATATCAGTCTGGAAGCAATAGCCTAGCTCACTGGGTAGTGCTCAATGCTCCTAAGGTTGGGATTGAGTATTTAGTCTCTGGATGGGTTAAATCCAGTTTCACACAGGAAGAGCCCATGAAACAATTTTGTGCCACTGTCTCAGGTTACCACCAATGCCAGAACCTAAGGGGAAAATGCAAGAGATTTGTGGTAATCTTTTGACACATTAAGAAAAACGGAAAAGTGCATGTCCCATTGGCATGTGCCAATAAGGACAGCTTTTTGGATGGAAAATAATACAGGAAAGAGTTTTAGCCTGAGTAGCACCCAGCTGTGTTCTGGTTAATCATGAAGGCCTTTGTGACAGAGGTCCTGCAGCCACACTGCACTCCTCCTAGAATCTTGTCACATTAGGTCACCCTTCCTTCCTCCCTCCCTCCCTCCCTCCCTCCCTCCCTCCCTCCCTCCCTCCCCTTCCTTCCTTCCTTCCTTCCTTCCTTCCTTCCTTCCTTCCTTCCTTCCTTCCTGTCTTCCTTCCTGTCTTTCTTTCTTTCTTTCTTTCTTTCTTTCTTTCTTTCTTTCTTTCTTTCTTTCTTTCTTTCTCATTGATTTCAGAGAGGCAGGAAGAAGGAGAGATAGAAACATCAATGATGAGAGAGAATCATTGATCAGCTGCCTTCCACACACCCCCTACTGGGGATCGAGCCCGCAACCTGGGCATGTGCCCTGACCGGGAATCGAACTATGACCTTCTGGTTTATAGGTCGAGGCTCAACCACTGAGCAACACTGGCCAGGCAGGTCATGCATTATTTCTTAGTCTAACCTACAAGCCTCCAGCTTCATTTTGGGCCTTTTCCTTATGTTCTACCCCACAGAATGGAGAACTGATCTATAGAAAATTTTTTTCCAAACAAAGTTCTGCATGAAATCCCTCCTTACTCTTGCCTTCTTCAGGCCCAACACTCATAATTCCTATTTTTCCCTACTCATAATTCCTATTTTTTTCCTACTAAACTAAATATGGAAGAAAATCAGTGGTTTATATACCTGTTTATATTTTTTCTCCCTGAACCACTGTGACATTCTAAGGGGGTATCCACACCTTACTGTGTTGGGGGCAGGAGCAGGGAATAGGAAGCAGGTCCTCAGCCCTGAAGAAAGGAAAAAGAGTTGTTGGCTCAGCTCCCAGTAGATGCTCAGGACACAGAGAAGGGAGGTCGCTGCTGTGCAAAGGTGAGGTTAGAATGGGACAGCCAGGGCAATGTCACAATTCCCACATTAGCTAATTATTGAAATCACTTAGGTGACTTCAAAATACACTGATTTCTGGCTCTGCCTCAGGTCAACTAAATCAGAATCTTGAGGGTGAAAGAATCTGTTTTTGAAAAATGCTTCACAGGCGACACTGTAAATCAGCCCAATTCGGGAAATACCATTCTACAAGACTCAGCCCTGCCTTGCTCTTTTTCCTCCAGGGCCTATATTCCTGTGGCTTGTCCCCCTGTGAACAGATTCGCTGAGAGGCGCTCACAGGGTGGAAACAAGCTTGGAGACAATTCCCTCATGCACAGTGTCCACACAGAATTTGTCACATCAGCTGCATTGCCAGCCCAGCCCACTGGCCAACTGGCTCCCATACATGCGCCTTCCCCTCTTCTTCCCCGACCGCATGCTGATTGTAGGCCTCCAACAGGCAGGCACTAATCAAACTTCAGCCCAGGGATAAGTTTCAGACCTACTCGGTAGGTCCTAGAATGAGAAGGGCAATATCAGAGAAGGCCTAGAAAGCATCTGATTATTTTAATGTATGCAGTTACCTTGAATTTGGTGAATTTATTGGGCTTTAAAGTTTCCCCGGACGCACAGAGCACCATAACAGGTTCTACATTAAGAAAGAGAGGGTCACTGCCTTCCACTCAAAAACAGAAGTGGCAGGCTTCTCCGTGTGAAAAATTACATTTGGAAACATGTTAGTAACTTTTATTTAAACATTGTTCCCTTTGAAAGATTTCACCGGCAAATGAATAAATAATGAATCTTGCCAACATCCAATGTTGTTCTGGCCAGAAGAGTAAGGTCACTTTGTTCATTCATTGTTTTGTTAACAATGTCAGTCACTTCTGGCCTCAACTCAAGGACAGAGCCGTCACTGTTATACCACAGTTAGACAATATACATCTAAAATAGTGTTTGTTTTTAACTAGGAGAAACAATTTTCAGCAATTTGCAACAACAGTAAACTGGCAAAAAGACTGCAATTAACTCTCATCATGGTATTTGGTAACACTGGCTCCTTTAGCATGCAATGTTTGCTTGTTGGTTTGGTTTCAGATTTTGTTGGCTAATAGAGAACAGTGGTTAGTTGCTCTTCCTCTTCATTAAAAACAAGGGCCAGAACAAATGGGGAGGGACTCCAGCAAGAAAAATTGGGTAAGACAAGCAAAAGTGCATCCTAGATCTTCTTCAAGGCTGGGTCAAGGAAGGTCAAGGGAGGCATCCTCCATTAGGCTTCAGGAGAACAGAATCTCCAAGCTGGCCCTGGGACATACCCAGGCCACTGTAACACACACTGTTCAGTAACCCATTCTGCAATTAATTATTGAAATAATCCCCCTTCCTGTGAGGACTTAGGTGAGGTAAGATCCTGCCCAGCCATTCATGCCTTTTCTTGGGGTTCGGTGAGCAGGAGTTGGCTCTGTCCTGCTGGGCTGAGGACATCCTGGGCAAAGCCACAGGACAGTGACAAAAGTCAGTGCCCTCAGCATGGTCAACTTCAGCTGGGCATGGGCCTCCACTTACCAAGCCCAGCACAGAGAGGGAAGTGGAGCCAAAGAGAGGAAGAAAAATCCATGAGGAGGAGAAAGAGGAGGAAGGGAAAGGATGGTTACTCTGAGGCTGGATATGCAGGTCACCTCTGTCTGGCTTTCTCCTTTGTCATTCTCATCCTACAGGGCCCAGGATGAGGCTCTGCACACAGAGGACTACTGAGAAGACTAAGAATGAGCAGGTCCCAGCATGGGAGGGTGGACTGGGCCAACTCCACAAATCCAGCTCAGAACCCACTGCCCCTGCTGTGTCTGACTACCCACCATACCATGTGGTGAGGAAGAGAAGGACCCGGGAGTCCATCCAAACTCCTACCCTGTGATGCTGATGGCAGAACCCACTGTGCTGCTGGAGCTCCCAGAACACACTCCATCCCACTGTTCACACAATGGCCTTGCCATCAGTTCTGCTGTCAGTGCTGAGATCAGAGGATTTAATTTTGACACTTGAAAGAGGTTAAGATACATTAATAAAGCGATGGGGTCAGGCTTGCCGAGAGCATTGAGAATGGGCATTGATGAGTCCTGTTACAATTTTATAAGCATCTACTATGTTCCAGAAACTGTGCTGTGGCCTTTGTGCTCCAGGACTCTCAGTGTCATGAGAGAGACAGATGGGCAACAGTTACAGTGAAGGGAAGTACTTGTTGTGGAAGCATGAGGGAGCAACGCCTAACTTTTATTCAGGAATTTTCATGCATGAGTGCTTGCATGCCCATGTACATGTGTGCAAACATGAGTGTGTACACACTCACAAACAAACACACAAACCCATGCTTGATGGTCTGGGTATAACCCTGAACAATGACTGCCTAGCTAAAGTACTGGTCCAAGACTGATTGTTCTATCCATCATCCATCTGTCCATTATTCATCTAGCCATCCACCCACCTATCCATTCATTCATCCATCCATCCATCCATTAATGTGTGTTTACTATGTTACAGGCACTTTCAGGATTCTTTACATATCTGATCTTATTTATTCCTCAAAATAATTTTATGAGATAGGAATTATTAGTCTCATTTTATACCTGAGAAATTTAAGACCCAAGAAGGTTAGTTATGTTACCAGAGTTACACTAGTAAGTGGCTGAGCTGGGATTTTAATCAAGATCTTAATAATTCTAACCCTATTTTTAATCTCTTCCGTGTTTCCTACACTGTGTTTTTCAAAAAACTGGATTTTCCAGGTACTCACAGCTGTTCTATAGGAAATCTAATCTTCTAGTGCATATTAGAAGCTCTGAGAATACCTGTAGTATCTGTTTAAGCCAACACTCATAGACACAATTGATCATGAAAGCTCTAGGGTAGCAAACTACCCAGGTCTGTGGCAGCTTGAGAAAAGCTACTTTATCACCTTATCAGATCTAGGACTACAACACAGAGTTTCTGCCCCGCCCCCCATACAACACCTTTTTCTTCAGCCAGAAAATAATGATTTGACCTTAAACCAATCAACAGTCCATCCCCTTGCATCTCAGTGGCCTTCTCCTTCCACTGGCCCTTCACCCTTTCTTTCCCTGAACTGCAGCATGCTTCTGTGAAACACGGAGAACAGAGTCATTAGAATGGACGTTATGGGTTTGGTCTGCAAGCTAGTGTTGAGCATACACTGGAACTTTCTCATACTATTTTCCAACTCTGAGTCTTAAACTCTTCACTGGCCCAGGACGAGGGCATATCTTCCTGGTTGTTCTAGCCTCATACCTAAGACTCTGTTGTTGGACTCTCAGAACAATGGCCTCACTTTCTACCCTCCGTCTCTCAATCCCCAGCTTCAGCATTAAGGAGAATATCTTTAAGCACTTATTTCTCTAGATTCTCTTTCCATCCATCTCATAGTTCTCTTCCTGAAAAAAAGACAGACTGGCAGGACCAATCCTGACATGAGCACCCCATGCCCAGAAGGGAGTTTACTCACTGCTCCAGAAAGAGAGAGCCTGGCCCTACCTCTCCTCATCTGCAGCCAGAACCAGGAGCCAAGGGAGACACAGTAGTGTGTCTGCCTGGGGAAACCCCCTCCACTCTGCAGCTGCCCCACATCCCTGTCCCCAACCCCCATCCAGGGAGTCAACATACATTATCTCCTTGCACTTCAGGCCCTGACTCACTGCATTGTTGGGACATGACTGCCAGGGAATCTGCAGCCTCAGCTGCTCCAACCAGGCTCCCTGCTCTGCACCGCAGGGTACAACCACCTCCCTGTGTCACCAGCTAGGGAGTTTTTTCCCAATAAGCTCAAGTCATCCCAAATGTTTAACCCCCAGGAGTGACTGGAGTCAGTCTCCAGAACATGCACAGGACATCCCTTTTCTTAATGAGCAAAAGGCACAGCTTTGACTGGAGTCAGTCTCCAGAACATGCACAGGACATCCCTTTTCTTAATGAACAAAAGGCACAGCTTAACATAAGAGCTTGCCCTCTCCTAGGTCTCACCACCATTCATTCATCCATCTTCAGGCCCTGGGCAAAGGGCAGTCAGGGTTCTTTGAGATCCCACACAAGC
Organism: Myotis daubentonii; assembly: GCF_963259705.1. NCBI lineage: Eukaryota > Metazoa > Chordata > Mammalia > Chiroptera > Vespertilionidae > Myotis > Myotis daubentonii. The sequence continues at coordinate 21,105,902 of NC_081841.1, forward strand.
CAGATCAGAATTTATGGATGATGCATTACATTTTGATGGCTTCTGATACAGAAACAGAATAGTGAAGATTGAAGCTGAGAAAGAGAAGGAAAATCTAATTCCTTGAAAATAGTAGGCAACCTGGAAGAAAGCTACCAGGACAATAAATGCCTGACAGAAATAAGGAAATTCTCCTCTCTTTCTCTCTCTCTTTTCTTTCCATCCTCATTCACCATGTAGTCAATAAATATTGATGGGTGAGAAGGAGGGAAGACAAAAGGAAGGAAACACCCTTTTGTCTGGGGGCACCCTTGCGGTCCTCTTCTCTCCTTTCTGGGGAAGAAAACATCAGGCAGTATCCCAGGGTTACCATAGAGTTGAGGGCTCACCATCACCATGGATTCGTGTTGAGGAAGAATTCAACACAATTAAGTTCTAGCCCCAGCTCTGAAATTTATTTCTACTTGACCTTTCATGAGCCAGAGGGGGGAAAATTTACTTAAATTTCTCATTCCCAAATTTTACTTTGAAAAAGTAAAATGATTTTCAGAACTATACTCATTATTACATCCATTTTCTTTCTTCCCCCAAAGTTTCTAACTCCCCTCAAAGCTGGTCACTGATGTTTTCAAATGGAGACTCTTTGGTGGTTATGTAGTAAAGGATTAACCTTAACCAAATGAGGCCTGGCCTTTGCCTTCAGCTACCAGGAGGTGATCTCCAGGCTCTTCAAATGTTCTACTAATAGGAGTGTCTTTGTTTGCCTGGGGCATTTGGCCACCAGATAATCTAACAATGCGATTTATCTCTGGGCCATACAGAATTATTTCTACCCCAAGATGGGTCAGAGATGAAGATCAGCCATATAGGATCAAGCCCCAATAAAAACGCTAGACATCAAAGCTCCAGGATGTTTCTCTGGTTGGCAATACTTTGTGAATATTGTTACACACTGACGCTGAGGAAGAAACACTGTCCTGACTCCATGGGGAGAGGACACTGTGAGTTCTTTGATACTTTCATGGACTTCATCTTCTGTAGTCCTTCTCTTGTCTGGTTTCAAGCTCTGTCCTTTCCCTGTAATAAATTGTACTGTGTGTACAACAGCTTTCAGTAAATTCTCTAAGTTCTTCTAGCAAGTTACCAAATATAGGAGTGGTCTGGGGGACTCCCAAATTTGCAATTCGTGTCAGAGGTGAAGGTGGTCCTCCTAACTTCGAAGTTGACTAGCTCTTTATAGTTGGTCTAAACTTTCATGGTGAATAACACTGGTTCATAGATTAGGAAATGGTACTTCTACTGGTGGAACTCTTCTTCATCTAGTGGTCTGTCTGTTACACTGACCTACTGAGGATTCTCAGCTAATGAAAATATTATACAGATATCCTTACATCTAGTAGTCAGCTTGCAGAATTGTATAACTGTAAGCACAAATTGCCACAGTTGCAATTTTTGGAAGTACTGATAATCCTTAATGGAGACAGCAACCTTCCTCCACATACCCTCAGCACTTGGTCCATGCTGCCGATGTGTATTCATCACTTTCTGCTCTGTTTGGTTATCTATATGTCTTGGTACACGAGACTGTGAGCTTCCTGAGAGCAGCAACTGTATATTACATCTTAATTGTATCTTCTGCTTTCTGGAAATCAAGGCAAAAAGTAATTCACTAAGTGTTTGATGGGTTGAACTGGATTGGCTGATCCTTTGAAGACAGTAAGCAGTTGTGTCCATGGATATGTGGTTATTACAGTCCTATAAACAAGTTCTCTTTAAACTGTGAGCCCACATAAAATTTTACAAGTCTCCTGGTCCTCCCTAAGAAGATATTTGAAAAGAAAAAATCAACGCAGAGGCAGCAGAGCACAGAGCAAAAAGCACACATATGGGATTTGGAAGACCTGGGTTCTGGTGACAGCCTCATATTCCTTGGTAGTGGCTACATAACCTTAGACAGATCACTTGACCTAAGACTAGGTCTTCTCATCTGTAAGACAGTGAGAAATACTATACCCTCAGGCCTCCCAAAGACATACCAAGAAGTAATCATTATAAAGCTCACACTATTATAAGTTCGGATTTCAAAGACATTTTCTAAGCATCTGCTACCTGTTAGGTACGCTGCAAGGCATTTGCTGTCATTGTTTCATTCCATTAAGTCCTCATATTCTGGTGTTGGGGGTAATAATTGGTAAGGAATCTTAGGTAGGGGTATAGACAACACAAGACTGGCCATGAGATGATAATAATTGATGTTGGACGAGAGAACATAAAGGTTCACTCTACTATTTCTTTTCTTTTTGTGCATATTGAAAAGGTTCTAATAAAACACATATTTAAAGCAATCATCTTGGCAACAATGTGAGGCAGGCCTTACTAGTCCCACTGAGAACCAAGGCACAGAACTGAAAAACCATGTGGGTTCCACAAGATGTTAGAAGTAGAATTGGGTCTAAGACCTTGGTTCCTACATCCAGGCAATTTCCCCCAACTCCAGCTGTCTATCTCTGGGGAGGTTACTGTCCTGTGTGGCTGGTACCCGTTGACCAGAACCTCACTAGCCCTCACAAAGGTGTTCTTTGAAGGTCTAGGTTTGCTTACAGGAGAGGTAGATCACTGAAAAAAAAAATGAAGAGATAAGGGAAAACAGCATTCTGCCTTCCTTTCCTATGCCAGGGACCCCTTCCCACACTTCATTTTAGAAATTCAAGGAACATTGGAAATCCTCAAAGTCCCAGTCACTGTCTGCAAATATTGAGTCCCAAGAACACTGGAAGGTGTTGCTGGAGGCTCCAAGAATGTATAATAGACAGTCCTGCCCCCTCTCCCCCGCCCCAGCAATTACCTCAAATCTGTCCACAATGGTATTTTAGAATTTATTAGAAAACTGTACAAAGAGAAACATATCAACACAATAATCTTTCACCTTCAAAAGGATTTGCTCTAGAATAAAGAGAGAGGTTTGCCTATCTCTTCTGCAAATGAAGGAACAGTGTGTGTGTGTGTGTGTGTGTGTGTGTGTGTGTGTAGAGAGAGGAGGCAGATGGAGCTGAGCAAAAAGAAGCAAATTCACAAAGGCCTCTCTAGGGGCATGCCCATCTACAGCTATGGGGCTGGCAATAGCTTGCATTTGTTTAGGAGTTCAACCCTGGGATGTATACAATTTTCCCCCAATAACCCTTGAAGGAAGAAATAACAGCGTGCAAGTGACACCAACAATACTCAAAAGCATGGAGACATATTTAACCACTTTCTTTACTATGAACACATTTTGCCAAAGCCCATGTCCTAGGAATCTCTCCCACTCGGTTAAAAGAAAGCCACCAAATGGGTTCTGTTTTCTCACCCCATGTTTTCATTTTCTCCCAAGTTCTTGCCGCAACACATTGGTTGGCCAAACCAAAATACACCAGGGAGCCCAGTCACCCCTCCAACCTCAGAAACTGCCACTGGTGCCTACTGTGTGACATGCTGCTTCCACACATATCACTGGGCATGGCATTTCCAAAATGTCTTTTCCTGGGTGGGGTCTGGAAGGGACAGTCCCTAAAGGTTTCCTCCATAATTCCACCTTACGTTCTAGCTTACTATCTAAATAAAGTAACTCTTCAAATCATGGCTAGATTCCCCATGCACCCAGTTTTCCACAGAATCTCCAGGTTTTTCACACAACCAAGAGGCAACCAGCCGAGCATGACCAGAACCCCCAGCCTCCAATCCAAGGCCATGTAAAATATACCAACTTTAAGACAATGGAGAAAACATTAAACCTGAGCTCTGTAATTGTGGTCTATTGACAGGCATGTTGTGTCATCAGTGCATTCTCAGTTCATGCTTCATGTAGACGGGGACTGTGAAGGACAACAGAGGCCTTGTAATGCTCTGCACTCTGTGCCTTTCTGAACACTCTTGCTTTGAAAAGTAGGGTCCATGGGTTGAACAATCAAGTTCTTTCAATAAATGTGCCTTAGGCTCATTTTCTTTCAGGTTAAGTGTGGGGGAACCCTGGATGGCAGCTACCTGGCATAAAGGAGTCTACCTTTATATATGTGTGTGTTGAGCCAGTCCAGTGATGTGTGTGTGTGTGTGTGTGTGTGCGCGCGCGCGCGTGCACGCGTACGCATGCATGTGTATGTGTGTTTGCAGAGATAAGGAAGTAAAGAAAGCAACAGACACCCAATACATCAAAAATCCCTGCCAAGTGACCTGGTACTAAAGAATAACATTCATTTCGGGCAAGTGTCTAGATATAAACAAGTTAAGGGTAGTTTGGGAGCAATCATGATCAGAATGAGCCAACATTAGTATTTAGGATAGGTAATGCCAAGGCAACTTCCCGATTGGAAATTCTGCATACTATATCTAGATTTCAGGAAGGCTTTTTTATGAATTAAAATTTAAAATAGGCAATGCCTATTGGCTGAGAGCCTAATATGTCCATCGTAAGGAGTCTTCCTCCTGTCTATGTCCCTATCTGCTCAGTTCTCACTCCTACTTCTCTCCATTTTGCAGAGGCTACCACTATTATTTTTTTCTTTTTTCAGAATGTCTTACAGAATGTCTTATGAATACAGTAGCAAATACAAATGTGTGTGTGCATTGATTTGTAGTTTCTCCTCTTTTTACAAAAAGGAGGCACATTAAACACCTTGTTTATATGTTCAGGGAGGTTTTGAGGAAGGCTGTGCTTTTTGGACAGATAACTTTATTGGGGCAAGGAGCGGGGTGGTAATGGGGACTGGACAGAACTGTGCAGTTGCAGGGACATGGCATGAGACCAGAGATAGAATCTAGTTCTGTTGACTTTCTGTCCTGGGTCCTTCCCATTGCATTGCTCTGTCTCCTGGATCAGCGGTTTATGCATGCAAGAAAGGACTTCTGAAGTACTGGCAGGCTTCTCGGAAGCCGTTTGTCCTCTAAGTAGTTTAAAATATCCCCTGGCAATCTTGCACACACCACTCATTTGCTTAATAAATCTTTTTCTCATAGACCATGCAAAGGTAAACTTTGAGTCCTTTGCTCTTGAAATGACTAAATGACCTAACTATGTGAAAGTCCCAGCCCAGTTCTTGGCACATAGTAGCCACTTCATAAAATAAATATTAGTTGAATCTGAATAGTCACTAAATTCCAATTTAATGGAGCCTAGATCAAGTTAAAGAGATTAAAAAGATTAGTCATACAGGAACAAGGAACTGGCTCCTTCAGAGCCAATCCAGTGATGGTTTACTTTGGTAGCATAAGCCTTTTATAAACCAGTGGTCATTTCCTACTCTCTGGCCAGAGAACCAGAAGTAATAGTTTCTGTGATATTCATTCAATCCTCATTTTGGGGATCAAATGGATTCTAACAGTTACTTGCTGGCAATATTCAGGCCTGCCCACTGACAGAGATAAGCTGGAAGAGCAGGCAGGTCAAGTGACAGAGCAAGATTTGGGGAAGAAATGAGAAATCCTCTCCCAGGGCAACCTGCACCACCCCCTCTGGTTCTCCAAGAACAACCATCCTAGCCCTTCACTCCTAGCTGTCCTCACCAATCAGAGCAACTCCAGTATGTGATCAAATTGATCTCAGGAAATCACGTTTCCTTGATGCTTACTTCAAGTCACATGCAAAAGAGGGTGATCCTCTGAAGAAAAAATGTATTTACACAGAGATTCTAAGAGGGAAGGGGAGTTCCTTGGCAATTAGTTGCTGCTACAGATGTAGTCTAACTCTCCAGTGGTCTCTAGATGGAGACCCTCACTGGTGTAGATCACCGTAAGTTTTCCATAGTTAAAGGGCAAAGGAAAGGAGAAAAAAGCAAAACTTCTGTGGGCTGATAACTTTCGGAATTTATCTTCAAGGTAGACATCTTTTCAAGGCCACCAGAGAATCTAGGTTCAAGTCCCCAAACATTGAACTGGGCTCTAATCCTACTTTCCTAGGGATCCAACACAGTCATTACCATCCCATAAACACATCAACTCTCCCCACACAACCCTGGGCCATCTCTCCCCACCAGCCAGAATTGAAGATACTCAAGAGCTTGGACAAGCAGCACTGTCTCAAATGCAGAAAATGACTGCAGGAGGTTTATCCAGGGTCACACTCTTCTGCAGGCTGTCAGGGCCACCTCTACCTAGAAGAAGACCTCCCTGAGGCACTGCTGAGACACAGTGCCTCTTCAGCTGCCAGCTGCCAGCCACTGTCACCACACTTCAGGTAGGCCACGTTGGGTGTAATGGCTACCAGTGCTGGGTTGGAGTCTTGCCTCTACCACTTGATGTTGGGTCATTATTTCAGTTCTCTAAACCTCAATTTCCTCATCTGTAAACTTCTGTTTCCTAGGGGAGTTATAAGGAATAGATGAAATCATCTCCAAAATTCTTAGCAGAATATCAGGTTGGTTGTTAGTGTTGGATAAATATTACTTATTTTATTATCATTAGATGGCTCTGTTCAGAAATTTGTAATTCATCCACCACCACTAAGACCCCCACTTCCTACTGCATCAGGCTTGAACTCTGCTCCTTGGCCTTTAATTCCCGCCCTCCAAGCATTCTCCCTGATTGTATTCTCATCCTATTTATTTCTGTTCCCCACCAGCCATCTTCCATTTGCAGATACTAAAGGAGTGGCTGCCTATCAGCTCTTGTTCTCCAATAATAATAATAATCTCTCTATACATAAAACCCTAATATGCAAATAGACCGAACAGCAGAACAACCGAACAACCGGTCGCTATGACATGTGCTGACCACCAGTGGGCACACACAGAACATGGTGGGCATCAGCAGCAGGCAGCAGAGCACAGATCATAGCAGGCATCGGCCGCAGAGGGATGGTGGAGCAGGTGAGCGGAGGCACCAGACCAAGAGGGATCGCTGGTCACTGTCATCGGGGCAAGCTTCTGGTGTTTAATGAAAATTCTTTGCTCCTGCACGTTGTGGTCCCACCAGGCCCTCACACCTGCTGCCGGCACTGGAGCCATTGCTCACACCTGCTGCTGGCACCAGGGCTGCAGCTTGCACCCACTGACGGCACCAGCCCCGCTTGCACCTGCTGCTGGCACCGGCTCCAATTGCTCTGTGCTGTCAGCGGGTGCAAGCGGGGCTGGCGTGGTCAGCGAGAGTGGCAGCAGGAGCGGGCTGCTGACAGACAGGAGACTGGGGGCCGCTGGCAGAGGGGCTGGGTGGGGGTGCAGAGGATGGACTGCAACCTGCCCTTTTGCTCACCGCAGCCTTGTGGCCCACAGTTCCTTTCAAGGTGCACGAATTCATGCACTGGGCCTCTAGTAGTAATAATAATAATATCACAATAATGATAGTGACAGTCAGTAGGTGACAGTAGGGCACTGTGAATGACATTATGTATGCTTTCTCACTTGATCATATTTATGTCACTTGCTCATAATAGCCCTGTGAGATGGGAGTCAACACTTCAGTTTTAAAGCTGAGGGATGAGAGGTCGAGTTGCCCAAGGTCACTCTGCAACCTGACTAGAATGTGAGCTCCATGAAAATAAGGGGATTGTCTATTGTATCCACTCTTGTATTCCCCAAACATAGAACAGTCCCTGGCCCTCAAATATTAGTTGAATAAGTGAATGAATGAATCAATAGATGGATAGATGGATGGATGTAAGGATGGATAGATGGATGGATGGATGGATGGATGGATGGATGGATGGATGGATGGATGGATGAAATTGAGAAACTGAAACTTGAGCCTATTTCAGTGTGACTCCACAGCCAGAGGTGACAGTCTTCCTGCTACTATGTAAATCCTATTTATCCTTGTAAAACCAGCTTCTTCCAGAGTTTTCTGCCACCTGCAGTTCATTATCATCCCTCATTTTCTATTATGCTTCCATAACATGCAAAGTCTCCACCACACATGTAACACTTATTAACCTCTCTGAGGGCAGGAACTACTTTTTAGTCACCAAACTTCTTAGTCTCAGTCTTGGCTTAAATTGGGCAATTCCTGGTTGCCTGGCTTCTTTCAGGGGAAATGGTGATAATCATCAACTACTCTAGGCCCCACATCACCAAACCCTAGTCTTTCTTATGGGAAAGAAGGAGTGAACTGAGCCTCACTCTTAATGGGTCCACCTTGGCCACCTGAACCATCACCAGTGGGGGTCAGTTCTTAAATCTGTTCTAATGCTGGGCTGTAGCAATAATTCTGTCCTGGGAGTCAGGAGACCTGGTCCTAAGTCCCATTTGCACTATTAATTTCTGTAAGAACTTCTCTATTCAGGGACCTAGTTTTCTTGTTTGTAAAATAAAGGTTTCAATGGCCTCTACATTCTCATCTGTCATGATCATCTGTACAACCCATGTGCTCCCCCCATCCTCAGGGCCATGGAGAGTACAATAGATCTACTTCCAGTTGAATAGCCATTCTAAGGTAGGGATGTCTATGTCCCACCTCTCCTTTTTCTGCAGTTAGCACTGTGATTTCTCTCCAGACCTTTCTTTAACAGAGGGCTCCTGGATATAGAGCCGCATCACTTCTTCCACCTCTGTGCACCATCCTGCTGGCTTCCCTCATCGGAGCCTTCACAGGGAACCAGACATGCTGCTCATCAGTGAGCAGCATGGGGTTAGGTGGGGGGACAAGAAGAAAGTAGGGTGCTTAGCAAGAGCCACCACCAACCTCTCCTAAAGGAGAAGCTCCCTGAGTATCTGGATACCACAGTGAGAAATACACTGAGGAAAGTCATCAGCCATAGGAGGATCTCAGGAATGTATAGAGAGAAATGAAAAGCACACTTAGCCAATAACAAACATGCTGGACAATCACCTTGTTCACACGGGATGAAAACAAAAGGATGCCACACTGTTTGGTTATATAAGCACTCTTCAAAAACCAGATCACAAAATGTTCAGTACACTGCACTTTATTTACACAACAGACAAACAAATGCACACAAAGAGTAGAAGAAAGTACACCAAAATGTTAACAATGATCACATTAGGAATGATTGCTCTTTGTTTTTTTAAAAAATAATTATTTGTAGTTTCAACTTTTTTCTGCAGTAAACAGGGATTGTTTTATAAAGAGAAAAAAATGCAGTCAGTTATTTTTAAATGCCCCTCATCCTAAGATTTTGAAAATAAAAATGCTAAAAATAAAAGGTTGGCCCTTTTAAAAATGTACTGCAAAGTGGAAGCAAGTTGAAAAGAAGAAAACATATGAGCTGCAGGCACTAGAGAAGAGACTGAGCTTCTCAGGACTGAGGATTGGCATAGTACAGGAAAAGGAGGAGACTCCAGGAGACACTGGGAGAGGTGCGGTGGTGCTGGGAAGGCCCCAGGACCCCTGGAAAGGAGAATAAGGTATGGAAGACAAATCCCTGTTCATACAGAAGCCAGACCTATAGGATTCAAACAGGAAATGCAAACTAGTATGTCCCAGAAGGGAACATGGTCAAGTAGCTCACTGTTTCAGAATTTAAGCAAAGAGAACATTTTACCCCTTAAAGTCTGGAATTTCAAGAAGGTATTATCTTCTTATTATTGATTTATTTGTTCTTGTATTATTTAGGATTCTGTTCGTGTCCATGTGGACCTGGTGTCCTCTTCTGAGGAAGAAGAAAGCTCACAACATCCATTAAATCCCTCTCCATCCCTCCTCTTCTCCCCCTTCACAATAGGTGACTTTGCAGAAAGGGGAACAATAGACTTCCCAGTTCTGTGGGGGCGTTCCCCATGTGGGTGTACTGGGGAACATCTCTGTATGTTCCCCTCTAAAATGCAGAGGTCATGAGAGTCCCACCCAGCTTCATCCCTCACCACACCACGGTGCCACCCACATGATCTTACCCCTAGTCCTCTCCTAGCACTGGGAGCAGGGGAAAGCTTGGCTACCCAAACTAAAGGCAATGACCAAAGTGAGGATTTACACCTTTCCAAGGTGCTTCCTTCCTAGAAAGAGAGAAGAAACACTTATTCCCTCTTCTCTTCAATGGAAAATAAGGTCTTCTTCCCTGGAGCTCCTCCTTCCAGGATGGCAGCAATAGCCCTAGATAGCCTCTCCTTCTACAGTCCATAGCCTCTTGGAATGTTGAGGAGGGTGTGAGCAGTGTAGAAAACAGAGAGACGGTTCCGAAATAATGACAGGTCATAAAAACAAATCAGCACAGCCCTACCTGGTTTGGCTCAATGAATAGAGCATCAGCCTGTGGACTGAAGGGTCCCGGGTTCGATTCCAAGTCAGGGCATATGCCCAGGTTGTGGGCTCAATCCCCAGGAGGCAGCCAATCAATGATTCTCTCTCATCATTGATGTTTCTCTCTCTCTCCTTCTCCCTTCCTCTCTGAAATCAATAAAAATTAAAAAAAAAAATCAGCACAGTTTGCATAAGATCAGCAGATAAGATCAGCAGGAGAGAAGATTCAGAAAGAGGTAGGGGGGAAAAACCACCCACTGCAGGAAAAGAGGGAGACTCTGAACACATGGCTTTCCTCCTTGAAGCCTGGCTCCTTGCTGAGAAGCTCCACTTCCCAGTCTCAGTTCAGAGGTAGTGACCCCTGGATAATTAGAGCTGGCAGATTTTGACATGCACTTCCTGGGGCTGGCCTTGAAGATGTTCTGATGCTAATTTAGAAAGACTCTCTGATTGGAATACTAGACGCATAGCTTGATCCCTATACCTCCATCCTCCACCAAATGTGACAGGATCATTTATGTTAGGAATTCTGATGTGCTCTCCAACCAGAGCCCTGGACTGATGCCTAGAAGTTGGCTCCAAGCCTACCCATGCTGGAGCCAAAATCCTCCAGGCACCAACTGGGTGGTGAGGGTATCTCTGGGCTCTGGGTTAGGAAGACAAATCATCAGTACCCTCTCGGCCAAAGGAAAGATTGATGTGTCTATGGCCACAACCTCTGTGTAAAAAGACATCTCAAGGCAAACACTGGGGGCTAAGGTTAAAATTCTCCACATCAGGATTTACTGGAATACATCACTGAGATGGGTGAACATCTTCTCTGTAGGGATCTTCTGCACCACATGGAAATATATGGACTTGCAATTGGCTGAATAAAAATACCCAAGGAGTGTTGATTAATGAAATAACGAAGAGAGGTCCTTGATCGTGTGCCTCAACCCTGTGCTTTCTGCCGGTCAATATTTTTTATCAATGACTTGAATAAAGACAGAGACAGCCAGCTTAAAATGTTCCAATATCACCAAGCTGGAAAGAGCAGATCATACACTGGTTGGCAGTAGGAGTATTCATGAAAATCTTAATACTTAGCAAGATTGGCTGAAATTAACAAGCTGGGTTTGAATCAGACAGCTGTAAGGACCTACATTTCAATTCAGAAAAGCATGTGGGTGAATACTACCCAAGCCAATAACAGCTCACAGGAACAAGATTGGGGGAGGGGGGGTGGGGAGGGAGAGTGTCCACTGAATTTGAAGTCAGCATAAGTCAAAAGTGTAATGTGGTCTCTAAAACTTAAATTATATTAACAGGTTTGTAATATTTGGAATAAATAAAGTAAGTACAACTGTATACACTTGGAGTTTTTCTCTGGCACCCTCTTCTTAAAAGGGACATTGACAAACAGGAGAGGGTGACTAGAGTAGGAAAGGCTCTGGAAACATTGCTAAGTAAATGAGATGCTGTGCTAGGAATGGAAGAATCTCAAGTATGACAGAGCAGCTGACTTCAGACATCTGAAGAACTGCCCTATGAAGACATCTCTGCCTCTGTTTGTGGGCTCAGAGCATAGCTCTAGGACCCACTGGTGGAAATCATGGGATTGCTGATCAAAAGGGGGGCTGAACTGCATTATAACATAGTAAATTCTCCATTGCTAGAAGCATTTAGGCAGAGACTAAATTAGCACTTTCAGAGATAAGGTAGAAACCTTACTGGAATCCATAAGGTGTCCCTTCCAACTCAGGAGGCTCTGTCAATTCAGGTCCATGCAATGACAAAAGGAAAGGGCCCAGGGAATGATAAGAAGCAGATAGGGGATACATGGCTAGCCACCTTCTGGAATTCTGGTCATGTGGAGCAATGGGAGATGACTCACAGGATAAGGGAGGGAGATGGGGTTAATCTCTTATAACAGCGGTTCTCAACCTGTGGGTCGCGACCCCTTTGGGGGTGGAACGACCCTTTCACAAGCGTTGCCTAAGACCATCTGAAAACACATATATAATTACATATTGTTTTTGTGATTAATCACTATGCTTTAATTATGTTCAATTTGTAACAATGAAAATACATCCTGCATATCAGATATTTACATTATGATTCATAACAGTGGCAAAATTACAGTTATGAAGTAGCAACAAAAATAATTTTATGATTGGGGGTCACCACAACATGAGGAACTGTATTAAAGGGTCATGGCATTAGGAAAGTTGAGAACCACTGTCTTATAAGCACTCTGGATGACAAACATGCTCTGTAGGGAAGAGTGGAGAAACTTTTTGCCCCAAACTCAGCTGAGACACACCTAGAATAGAGGAGATGAGGAGACATGCATTACTTGTCCAAGGCCCCAGTACTACTGGCACCACCCACACAGCCTGCACAAAGGGCTTTGCACCAGGGCACTACCTTGTGCTTCTCATGGAAAGGTGTTCCTTGAGCAGAAAAGAGATCTCAGATAAGCCCAAAATAGCAGGCAGCATCCCCACCAAGAGAACTGGGATAGAGTCAGTTTGGCAGACATGGCACTTCCCCTATCTCCCCTCTGTGTTCTCTTCTGTAAAGAAACAAGGGTGGGGTGCTGGTGATGAGTAAGGCTGATCCCTTCCATCTCTCACATTTTCTATGAATTTTATGGATTTTGTGGCTTTTGCTTCAGTGACATCAGGTCACGGGACAGAAGAATCAGGGTGAGGCAGAGTGCAGGAGGTGTAATCAATTTCCCACAAGAATGAGGCCAAGGCAGGGTGTCCCTGGGGAAAAGTTCCTTAAAGACAACTTTTGGAGTTGGGGCCAGGCATAGAGGAGACTCGATGACTGAGAAGTCCTGACCCCATTTGTTTTCCCACTCACGTCCATGGGAATAATGTTAAAAGTACAAATCCCAGTACAAGTTAATGAACACGTTCCCTGCTGCTCTTAACGTCACTTCCACCCAGGAGGAAATCTACTCTCCTCTTCTAACCTTTTCCTTCCTTATTCAGCCTTATATCCTCTTCTTACTCTCTGGAGCCCTTTACTACTTGGAAGCCCCTATGGCTATTTTTGAGTCAACAGGATATTTATTAAGCTCTTACAGAAGAGTCCTCAACAGCCTTTCCTCTCATTTCCCTGGTTCAACCCCCAAACCTACACTTCCTTTGAGTAACCCCCAGAAAAGCAGAAGTGTCAGTCTGAGAACATTTCCTTCATGGGTCCAGGGAATAAGAATGGGCTGTGCTGGAAAACAGAGGGGTAGGAGGCATAATTGGAGAAAATTATGGAAGAAGAGGTCTGTCAGTTTACTTAGTAGATTGTTTTTAAAAAATGGTATTAGTTCCTTCTCTTTCATTGTCTCCTTATTTCTAAGGAAGAAGAGAGGAAACAAATACATAAAGGTAAGTTTAGATCAATGATTCGTCAATTCTTTATCCTAAGACCTAGGCTTTATAGGCTTCCTAATACACTGTTTTGGATTCTTAAAATTTCCCTAACTCATATATTCATCAACACCAAAAAGTGTGCTGTGAATTCTGGTCTTTTGATAATTTAAGAGATAAGTGAGTATTTATACTAGACAATTATTTGGACTCTTAATTGAGTTATGGGGTGTTTTCATTCCCATTCTCCTATTCTCCCTGACAGGTTGTAGGTCTGAGGTAAAGAGAACTATGCTCACAGCAACCATGGGCACAGGCTGGAGGCAAGGCTAAGATCTTCTGCAGTTCATGCTATTCAGTTCCAATAGCAGAACATGCTATTCATCCCGGAAACTTTCTGTCCCCAGTGCAGTCCATGTCCTGAATGTCAACAAACACTGTGGTAGGCACTGGAAGAGCCCTGTGTTTCTAAAGGCAGTTAGGCCCAGAGCAGGTGACAGAGAAGAACTGGCCATCCTTAACCTGTGTGTGTACTGCCATACCAGGTATGGTGGGAAATAAACTTTGAAACTATTTTTATCCACTTTCAAGGAGCTAACCATCTGGTTGATATCATTTTTGAACACCCAAGGTACTCATCTGAGTAGAATGGGTGAAGTTTGGTCTTATTTGGAGGCAGACAAAGAGACAAGAAGACACTGATTTTTTTCTTTTCCACAATGAGATGTCTATATTTACCAGGAGAAAGCAAAGAAGAATGGTGACCTATAAGACCCTGTGAGCATGGGGGCTGTGATGATGTCACCAGTATCCCCTAGGGCTGTCCCCCTCTGCTGAGCTCTCAAACCTATGTCTACCCTGTATATTCTAAAGCATATCCCCATCTGGAATTGTGACATACCATCTCCAGTTCTATGCCCCATTATCATCATGAACTTTGTCGTGTCCTTCTCTATTCTTTACCCCACAATTAAAGATGGAAAACACAGCTCAGGCAAAATCCTAAATTATCTTATTTTGTGGAAAAACAAACTCAAGAAACAGAGTGAAAATTCAGATGTCTATCTCACTTTCCAAAGAATGGATGAACTGGCAGAGATCTGTACGAGATTCAAAATGTACAAGAGACTTTAATGTATTAGAAAGACAAGGCTTAGACCATGAGGACTTTAAAAACAAACAAACAACAACACATTTAAATAGGAAAATTAGACATTGGAGGATGACCATAAAATCATCTCTGGATTGCCTCCTTCAAAGGAGAGAGAAGGGAGAGCTCAGTGTGAACAGGGAGGTCTGAGAGGCTTCAAGGAGACCACGGCAAATTCTTGGAGGATGGTTCTCATCCTCCAATTGAGCACACCTGCTAGTCCATCTCTTCCAAGGCTTGGTCTCCCAGTTGTCTTGCCTCAACTCCTATATTCATTTCTTTTGAACCTGCTCCACTAGGGCTCTCCCTCTGACCCTTGTGGCACAGTGTCCCAACATCTATAATTCACTGTGGCAGATGTGTGCAGGGACAGAAGGGAGTGGAGAGAGAGACTGTAAACAATCCTCCCCACCCCTGTCACACTCAAAGCTTAGGCAGACCCAGTGTTTTCCCTTAGGCCCTTCATGTCAGGTGTCCCGCCCACACCTTCACCAGGCCCTGCGGCTCTTGGGCTCACTGTGGCACCAACGTCTGGCAGCAAGTGGCCCCATCAGAAATGTCAGCTGCTCTGGGGTTTCCAGCACCTGACTCACTGCCAGCAGTGGGACCACTGTTCCTCTGAAGGATGGGTTATGAGGGATAAGCTTTCTCCACACCTGGGCTGGTATGGAGAGGCAAAGAACATCCCAAGTATTTGGTAAGTCACCCTGAAAAAGGGTCTGTCCTTCATGGTAGTCAGACACAGGGGGCTGTCTCTGAACTTGGCCACTTCACAAAGGACTAAGGAAGAGCAGTAGGAATGCTGGGGATTTCCAGTGCACCAATGAGACTCTTGGCATGTCCCCAAGAGACTCTGTGAACATGGGAAAGAAAGGATGAGAGGAGAAAGGTCCAGTGACAGCCCACCCTTCTTGGTCAGAGCAAGATCAAATTCTTTCCTTCACCACCATCCCCTCCCTCACTCTTCTACCTCCACCCATCCAGAGCCAAGAGCTGGACAAGATGAATGCTTATGGCAACCTTCTATCACCAGTGCGGCTTCTGGAAACAGCTGCTCTGCCCGCAGAGGAGCGGGCCATTTCCCCTATTCCTTCAGCTGGAGCAGCACTCCCCTCAAGTGGCAGAAGGGATAATTCTACTGAGACTGGCTTCTTCCCATCTGGAAAAGAGGCAGTTTTTATACAGGCAGCAGAAATAGGCCAGCCTCCCAGAGGAGGGGAGACAACCTCTACACAGCAAGCAGGTGGGCAGACTCCTACAGAATCAGGTCCTGGGGTAGCTCTCTGTAATGGCAGAGCCCCACTTCCTCTCCCCTTGTAGGGCCCTCCAACACCTGCCCACTGCACCCCCAAGAAATGAAAAGCATATGTGTGCTCTGAGGCCATCAGCTGTATCTGTTGATCCCTACAGAACTACTACCTATACTTGCTGCATAAAAACGATCTTTGTTAAACACTCGTCGTGTGGTGCTAACTAGCTACCATCCACAGGAATTTACAGAGCTCTCCTTACAGAATTCAATATATAAAATTCATATATTCCCTCTTCCCAAATATTTAGTAAGCACCTACTATGTGCTTGGGGAGACAAAGACAAATTAGGCATGGTTCCCTCGTCAAGAAGAATATAATCTAAAAGGGGATAACACTTATACTACCATTAAACAGTACCACGAAGGTAGTCAATTGTTGTTGGTAATAATAGAAATACACTAAAGTCCTATGGAAGGGGAACAATTAATTCTGTTGAAGGTCTAGGAGAACCTTAAGGGAAGTTTGGGGTCCTTTACACTGAGGGCCACCCATGCCCATCTTGGGCCCTCTGGGAAGCTAGCATGTGGCACCAAAACCTGGCAACAAGCAGCCCCCCCCCCCCAAAGATGCCAATTGTTCTAACTTTCATTCACTGTAACTGGGGAAACACTTTTCTGAGAGTTTGTAATAATTACAACGCCAATTATAATACCAATTCAATAAATATACTTTAGTTCCTCCCTTGTACAGACAATGGAAATTAATGACAGGTTTCTACTCTGTCACTTTGATCTCATTTGCTTCTATTAAGTCCCATTTAGTATATCTGAAAATCTGAGTGTTTTACAAAGATATTCTTGACACCAAAGGTGAAAGATTCAAATTCAAGTAGAAGAGACTCAAGGAATGCATCGCTGTGTGTGTACTCACCCTAGGATGGATGGAGGGAATGGGTGATGGATACACCACTGAATGGAGGAGAAAGTGAAGATAAGAGAGCAAGGATGCCTAAAAAGTTGAAAAACATTTTAACCAACTGAGTCAAGCACCTGACATGTCTTAGACTGAGAATAGTTGAGAATCATTGTTTTAACCAACAGAATTAAGCTAGATTATAAATGACTAGAGGTCTGATGCATGAAATTCATGCAAGGGGCTCAGCCTTTGCAACTGCGGCGGCTTGCCTCGAACCCCCGCAGCCCTGACTTCGTCCGTAAGGAAGTCTGGAAGGTCATTTGGCTATACAGTCTAATTAGCATATTACACTTTTATTGTACAGATTGGAAAGGCACTGTCTCCACCTATTAGAATCATGCACAATTCATGTTATACACTCTTTAGCTATTTGCCTTTTTCACTAGACCTTCAGCTCAAAGGGTCTGTCCTATTCATCACCTAATCCTGCGCCTGACTGAAAATAGTTGCTTAATAAATATGAATGAATGACCTGCAGTTCTTTCATCCCATTGAATATGAAACACAAGGAAGTGAGAGTTACTGTAGCCCCATACTGGGAAGATTGCCCTAACAAGAGGATTTTGAAACCCTGGGATAGACTTCCAATAACACATATGTAATTTCCTTGCTTAAGAAACTCTATGAATGGGATTGGCGTCCATCAGTCCAGGCTGGTTAGATGGGGTCCTGCATGGAGCCTGGGGAACATCCAGTCTCCCTTGCATGTTATAGATGCTGTGGCACGAGGCTGAATCCTAGCATCATGCAAGGTGTCCTCTGCACGAGCCTATGTTTCCCAAGAACTTGGAGTGCTGCACAAATACCCAACATCTGTGAATTTCCATAGAACCTTTCTCCAAGGAATTCCACACACTTATAGACATGAGCTCATTCATCCTCTCATTCCCCCTGAGGCAGGGAGGGGACCAGCATGATTACCTCTATTAAACATGTGGAGGAAAAGGCACAGAGAAGGAGAGAAACTTTTTCAAGTTTACACAGCAACTATAGGACTGCTGAAAAGGAAACTGGGAGGTCTGGCCTAATGTCCCACACAGGTTCCCTTTCCTGCCTTTGTCTTGGCATTAGGCTGAGAGTTAAAAGCATGAAGGAAATGCACATATTATGAGGACTGTTGAATTATCATCATGGATGTCCAGTAAAATTTAGCAAGACCACTAAAAAAAGTATTAATTATCGCCCCAAGCTCTCCTCTTTCAGGTTTCTACTTCAATGATTAGGACCTGGTAGGGGAACAGAAATGAAGAATAAAATGCAACTCAGAAATAAGTGAGATGGAGAAGATGCCAAACTCTACCCTCAAATCAGGGCCTGAGCAGTGCAGCTGAACCCATTGTTCCCCTTGGGGAGTAGGATGGCTTTGGAACATGAAATGCTTTGGGAAATTAGGAAAGGGGAGGAAGCCTGGCCAAGAGGCAAAGACCAGCTGAGTGCTCCAGAGGCCTGGGGGCGAGGACAACTCCTCACCAGAAGGACCGGTCACTCTTCTCCGCTTTAATCAGTGGGCTCTCTTGATTAACCCAAAACCCTGGCTATCACCATTAATAATGATTTTCTTCCAGCCAATCCTTAAAGCTTCAGCTGCCTGCAAACAAAGGCTTGACTCCTGCACTCCCTTTTGAGAGAGGATTAAAGTATTGACTAATCTAATCCCTTCTGCACCTACTCAAATCCTTGGGACCCAAAAAGTGAAAATCTCAATTAGCCACGCTGCTTTATCCAAACCAAAGGCACAGTGGTGCACAGTCTAAGCCAGATTTGCTTATTACTCTGCAAACAGCTCAACACGTAATAGGGCCTGGGTGGCGCCGGGGTCATACAAGTCTAGCATTCTTCTATGCAGTCTCTCTTGTTCCTTCTCTTCACTAAAGAGGAAACCCTGACCCACGGGTGTGCTCCTCCTCTGTCAGAGCCTTTCAAGTGCCAGAAAGTCACCACATCTCCGCCTAACATATTTATGGATGATCAGCACCCCAATCTCCTAAGTCTTACACAGGAAGTGGAAGTCTTAAGGGGCCAATGCCTCAAATCAGTGATTTGGTCTCCAGAGATGTGAAATGGAGATGTAGAGAAAAATGAAGGAAGGAAAAAGTGAAGGCCACAGGGTGTATTGATTAGGAAGGTAATTAATCATCTCTAGAGAGACCAGTTTCAGAAGATTTAGGGGAGGGGGGGGGCGGAAATTGCAAGGTCATTAAAGGGCAAATGAGATGTAAGGAAGCCAAGGTGGAAACTTCAGGAAGAATGATAGTCAGAAAAAAAGGGAGATGTTGGTACCAACGGCAAGGTAGGCGGAGAGGGGAACACATATGAGAAATAATTTGATTGGGAAAGCAGAATCTTTGAACTGATTTGGGGGAGAGGAGTTAGAGATTATAACTGAAAGAAAAGGATCACTTTTTTAAATTGTTTTATTGCTTAAAGTATTACAAAAAGGATCACTTTTGACAGGGAGTAGATAGGGAGAGATGGGGGGTATAAGCACAGAGCCAGGCTATTTGCAGGAGGGGGACATTGGCTTCATTTCTGTACCTTCTTGGTGGAGCCTGGAATCTGTTTTTCTAAATGGGGTCTGGCTTCTCAGTTCCTCGGTAGATATGACCTCCAGGGCCAGGCTCTCCGGCCCACTGATGGGGACCAAGGTCCTGCTCCTAAGCTCTCACTGACTGTGGCCCATTCCTGGGACTGGCTCTTACCTTTCCTCCAAACTCACCTGGGATATCTGAGTGTGGCTGCCCCATACATCTGAGACCTGCACCCCTCTAATCCTAGTGTCACACACAAGCAAGTGAATTTAGACTCTGCTATGATACCTGCAGCAATGGGCAGGTTAGGTAGTGATGCCTGCCCTGATGTGGTCTTTGTCTTCCTTAGGGAGAAGATGTGAGAGTTTGTGGCTATGAGCTATTGAGTCACCAGTCTAGTGTTTGGCACATAGTAAACATAAGAAATACTTTTTAAATATAAGCCTATTTTTAAATTCTTCTTCCCTTCTTTCAGTCTTCTAGTGGAAAATGATTTTTCCCAGCCCAGGAAGTTAAAATGTTGTTTGTATGAGATGCTGACATAAGATAGACTCCCACCATGGGCAGTGTATGCATTCAGCTGTGATCACTTGCAGAATCCATCTTTCCGTAGGGCCTAATTCTAAAGTCTGTAAGCAAATTTTTTCTCAGAATCAATTGACTGAGTGCACCTAATGATGAAGTTGCTCCTTAATGCAGGCACTCTCAACAGAACTCACTTACAGGATTGATGGAGACACTGAGGGATCGGCCACAGGAGTCTCAAACTACTCTAAGTCTTGTCCCATAGCCAGTATCAAAACCCATGACTTTGGAACCATGCACCTCTGAGCCTCACTATTTTCTCCACTCAGGATTCACCTGAAATAACATTCTCTTTTAAAAACACCAAATTGGAGTGAGTCCTCTGAAATCAGGGAATCCACAGTTGCTACTGACTTTGTATCTCCAGAAGGAAAATGAGGCAGCCAAAGCTCTTGGCCAGCTTTGTGTTAACATAGGTTGGCCAGCTCTGTGGATTCCTGAGAGTCATCCTCCACAGGGTGAAATACTCCTGTGCTCTGTACCTGGCCTCGTCTACCTCAAGCTGGGGCATCAGCCAAGTCACCTGGGAGCAAGAGTTCCAAAGAGCTGTGGCCCAAGGTTTCCTCCTACCCCAGGAAGAGTTCAAGCATCCCAAATATCACCTCGTCTTGGGCATTAGTTGGTGAGAACACATAGGCTGGGAGTTGAGGTGGCTGTACCCCATGAATCCTACATTAGGAAAGAGGGACTCTCACTCAACTAGCTCAAAGATGCAGGCAGAATCACTAACTTATCTTATAGTTAGAACAAGTTACCCCATCCTGAGCATAAAAATAAAGCTGGACACTTCATGGAAATCAGAAATTAGATCTAAAATTAATTTTGTTAAGTTCAGATTGTGTGTCAGTCAGCAGACATTTATTAAACACCTGCGAAATGCTATGCACTGCTCCAGACAGGGAGCACATGGCAGTGACAAGTTTGACAAGTCCCCACTTTCAAGGGGCTTACTACAGAGGGGATAGGCAATCAGCAAAGAAGTGAGAAAGAAAGAGATGGGGCCATTTCAGGTCCTGATTGGTGCTAAGGGGGAAATCGCACAGGCTAAGGCAGGAGGACCACCATAAATAGCCAGGGCTGGGAAGATCTCTCTGAGAGGGTGATGAGGTGAGAGCAGAATGAAGAGAGCATGGAACATTCAGAAAGAACATCCCAGAAGAGGGAACAGCAACTCAAAGACCCTGAGACAGATATGAACAATTGTATTTGAGGGAAAGAGAACAAGAGTGAATGCAGCTCAAGTGTGGTGAATAGGATGCAGTTTGAAGGGAGATCAGGGCCAGATCTTGTGGGGTATTATAGCCCATGATGGGGGAATCCCCTGGTGAGTGAGTCACATTATCTGATCAATACTTCGGAAAGCTCACTCTGGATAATGTGTGGAGATTGAGCTGCAAGGTAATGAGGCCACCAGACAGAGCAGGCAAATTGTCCTTGCAATAACTCAGGCAAGAAGTGATGAGGGTTTGGACTAGGTTTGCAGAGGTGAATAAGGTGAGCGGTGATCAGATCAGGGGTATATTTCAATAGTAGAACCAAAGGTATTTATTGGTGCATTAACTATGTGATATGAGGAAGCAAAAAGAATTTAAAAATGACTTGATTTTTGTTCTTCTTATTTTCTTTATGCAAGGTATTCAAATATGATATATGCTTAAGCAGGAGATTTGTAAGATAAGGAAAAATACTTTTATTCTTTAAGCCATTAACTTGTTACTTGGTTTGTATCAGGTTGGTAGTGAGTGCTAAGTTCAAGACTATGTATACACTCCAGAATTTATGTTGCCATTGTAGGTTCACTTAAGCTCCTCCTCTATGTCATGGGCTCAAAAATCCTAGATCCAGGACTGGGTTTAGGCCAAGATGAGGCTCAAATAATTGCAATAATCTAAAACCAGGTCCTGGTTCACAGCACTTCCAAGTAGGGTGTCATGTTCCTGCTATTCAGTCTTACCAAGAAACTCCAGCATCGAGAGGTAGCCTGGTTAGGTAGTAAGATGTCAATAGCCTACAAATGATGGCAAAAAGCCATCTCTTCTGTGCCCCATTCCTGAGCCAAAAGGTCATGAGGGAGACAGTGTTAGGGAACAGCTCCACCAGGGCAAGAAAATAGACTGAGAAAGGAGGAGAATGCGAACTGACATCGCTGAATATCAATCGCTGTAAAATCCTTGTCTAAGAGCAACAATGGATGCATTCGGTGGCTTCTTCCTTCCTGAGGCATTTTCCTCACCTGATTCTCTGAGACTCCACTTTTTTTGTTGTTTGTTTGTTCTCTTCTTATCTCACTCACTACTACTTCTCAGGTACTTTGGTTGCTTTTGATGAGGTTGGTCCATCACCTCAGTCTCTAAACTATTGATAGGCCCAGGCTTAGTTCTTGGGCATTTCTTTTCTCTACCTACATTCGGTGAGCTCAAAGAATCTCATAGCTGAAAAATCACTTACATGCTGAGGACTCTCCAGCTTGGACACTCCCCAGAGCAAAGCCAAGTGCCTTCTGTTCATCTCTACGTGGATGGGCAACAGCTGTCACAATGTAGCATGCTTACCAATAAACACCTGACTTTCCCCCTGACCAATATTTTCCAATTATTCAGGCCAAAATCTTGGAGTCATCCTCGACTTCTCCCTTTCTCTTACACCTCACACTCCATCAGCAAATATTGAGGGATTTGCTTTTGAAATATAGCCAGAATATGAACACATCACCATCTCCATGGATACTCCCCTTGTTCAGGCTGCTGTTTACTCCCCTTGGACCTCTGCAATAACCTCCCCCTGGTTTTCCTGCTTTATCCTTGCACCCCACAGTCCAGTCTCCATTAAGCAACCAGGGTGAACATCCACAAATGTTAGCCTGATCATGTCAGTCCTCCCTCAGAATCCCAGTGACTTTTCATCTCAGTCCCAATAAATCCAGGGTCCTCAGTAGGTCCTCCATGATCTGACCCCAATTACCTCTCTGCTTTCTTCTCTAGCCACTTCCTCCCCTAAAAACTCTGTGGTCCAGGCACACTGGCCTCCTTGCTATTCTTTGAGCACAACGGGTTTGCTCTACATCTGTTCCTTGCACTTGCTGCTCCCTCTGCCTGGAAGCCCTTCCCCTCACTGCCATCTGGCCTGCTCCCTCATCTGCATTGTTTCTGTTCAGTCATCACTGTGCCAGAGAGACCACTCCTAATCACCCTATCTGGTACTGCACTGTCTACACCCTCACTTTGTAGCTTCAGAGTACATACTGCTACTGAATACATAGCATATTTATTTGTTTATTCATGTATTGTCTAATCCTTGCTATTAGACTGCAAACCTCTTGAGGGCAGGGATTTTATCTCTTGTTTTCACTGTTGCATCCCCAGAGCCTAGATCTGTGCCTGGCAAAGAGAGGGGCCTCGATCTGCATGTGTTGCTTTTGTTGTTGTTACCATGTACCAGGCACTTTACAAGCATGTTTTCATTTAGTCTTCTCAACATACTACATGGCTGATATCATTATGCTTCCTTTTAGAAACTAAAAAAAAAAACTAAAAAAACAACAAGAGGGAATAAATCACAGTCCAATGAAACAAAGCTAGAAGGTAGCAGATCTGGGACTTGAACCAGCTCCATTTGATTCTAAAACTTTCTCCACTACAAAAGAATGTGCCCCAGCGTCCTCACCAACCCCCAAGCTTCTAGAATCTCTGCTTCAATTCCTTAATGGAAGACCTTACTCAAGAGGCAGAGGGACTGTTAAAAGAATAGACTATAGGGACAAAAGAAGAAAGTCAAAGAGAGACAGAAGGGAAGTCAGATAGAGGCAGTGCCCATGGATTCTCTTTGAGAAAGAATGAGCTGTTCAGATCTAAATGCAGGGGCTGGGCCAGGCTTCCTATGGCAAAGCTAGCATGGCTGAACTCCCCTGCATCCTCACACAGAGTTTACAGAGTGGTAGCAGTCAGGGGGTCAGATTTTCCTTTATATGTCATTAACTAGTGAGCAAATCCCTTCTCCCTCTAACCTGTTTCTCCATCTGCAAAAATGAAAAAAAAATGCCTGACAGTAGTTCCAAAGCCTGGCTATATATCAGAATCAACCACTGAGGGTGTGGTTTCTGAGGTCAGAGGTTGCCTGAATTCAATCCTGACTCTGCCACTAACTGTTGTTGAGAGTTTAGGACTTACTGTCTCTGTGGCCCAGTTTCCTCATCACAGAAATGGGAATAATAAATTCCATCAAGGCATGGTATGAAGATTAATCGTGTTGGTATTTATATAGCACTCAGAACAGTGCCTGGTATAGACTTAAGTGCTACATAAATGTCTATTGAATAATTACTCAGGAAGCTAGGCTGT
The DNA here is from genome assembly GCF_963259705.1 of Myotis daubentonii. NCBI lineage: Eukaryota > Metazoa > Chordata > Mammalia > Chiroptera > Vespertilionidae > Myotis > Myotis daubentonii. The sequence continues at coordinate 21,130,226 of NC_081841.1, forward strand.
TGCTGGCTGTGACAATCTCTAATGGGTTTTCCTGGTTTTGATATTCTATGATTCTGAGCCACTGCTCCCTAGAAGAAAAGGGGGACCTTTCCTCATTAAACTCTTGCCTTAGCACACCACTCCTGACTCACTGTTGAACCAGTCTCAACATGAATTAGGCCCTTTTAACTACGACTTTGAACAACATGTCAGATCAGGCAAGGTTATTGACATTAAAGTGGAACCACTGAATCTCCAAATTGAAAAGAGTCTTAAAATCATTGGTCTGCATTTTTTTCAAGCACACATGGAACTCTTACAGAAAATAAAAAACATATTCCAGGTCACAAAGCAAATTTCAAAAGTATCCCCCAAATTAATATTATATATGCCACATTCTCTAAATAAAATGCAAGTAAAATAAAAATAGCCAAGATACCAACCTCCCCACTTCTACATCTATGCAAATGTAAAACACACTTCTAAATAACTCATGGAATAAAGAACTCAAAATAGATTATTAAAAATGTAAGTTCACCCATGCTAGCTTTGCCATAGGAAGCCTGGCTTTGGGTTGTTTTGTCCACTAATAAATCCACAGGACCTAGAATCGTGCCTGGCACATAAATATTTATTGAATTAAGGAATGAATAACTAAATGAACAAGTTAAATGATGAAAAGTTTATATGCTTTTACTAGAAAATATATAAGACTGGAAATTAATGAGTTAAACATCCAACAACAAAGAACAAAAGAATAAACCCAAAGGAAGAAAGTAATAGTAATAGAAGAAAGTAATTAAAAAAAAGCAGAAATAAAGAATATAGAAGAAAGACAATAGAAAGGATACATAAAACCACAATTTAACTTTTTGAAAAGACTAATAAAATAGATAAACATCCGGTGCACTGGTCAGATTTTTAAAAAGAAAGTGACACAAACAAAATTTGGAATCAGAGTGGCAATATAATTGGAAGTGGAACAAATATTAGTAACTTCAACAGACAATTCTATGAAGAATTTCTTCAATAAACTTGAAAATACACACAAAATTGATAATTTCCTAGGAAAATACTATTTAACAATAAGAAATCAAAAAGAAAATAAATACTTGAATAGAACAAAAACAGTAAAAAAAAAATCTGAAATTTAAAATCTACCCACAAAAACCCAGCAATCAGTCCAGATATTTTAAAAAAAGGTTTTATCAGACTTTGGAGAAATAAATCATCCTGCTCTTCTATAATGTATTACAGAGAATAAAAAAGAAGGAACACTCCAAACTCATGACATGAAGTGTTCACAACTTTGGCACCAAAATTGGACACATAGTACAGGAAAGGAAATCTCTAGGCCAACCTCACCAAAATATGTAGATTTTTAAAATCCTAAATAAAATACAAGCAAACCAAATATACTAAAATAAGGCAGCATCATGTTGGTTTATACCAAGAATATGTTTACCTTAGAAGCTCTATGCATGAAGTTCAGTACATTCAAAGGTTAAAGGAGAAAAGCCACATGATTATTTGAATTGATATAGACAAAGCATTTGATAACTCAATTTAAATTATCTTAATAAAATAGGTACAGAAGGGAACTTGTTTTAATCTAATAAATGGTATCAACAAAATAATACAGTGAATATCCTATTTATAGATAAAATATTAAAAGCATTTCATTTAAAATTGAGAATAAGTATACTTAGTTCCTAAATTTTTATTCAACACTGTACTAAAGATATTGGCTATACAGTATAATAAACAAACAAATCAAAAACAAATAAAATGCAAACATTTAAAAGTAAAGAAGCCAAAAATCATTGTTTTCGGAAAATGCGATTGTTTACACAGAAAATTTAAGAGGCATTTCTATTTCTGGAAGTAATAAACTTAACATGAAGAAGACCCCTTTCCTAGCACAGAAAACATACTAATGCCTGCTAAATACATTAAATAACATTTCCCTTAAGCATTCCTGAATTGGTGGTACAATATGGAAAGATCCAATACTAAATGAATGAGCCCATCTACCAGTTATAAATGAACAGGCAACTAATAACAATAAAAACTTATTAGAACTACATGAGAAATGGACATATTAAATATTTGACTGTCATCATTAAATTACAATTATTTTCTCGTCTATTTTTCCACCCATGAGTTTTTTGGAAGAAATTTTTAAAACTTTAATTGGTAATCTTTAAAAATCTATTTCTAAATTAATTGCATTGTGGTCAGACAATGTGACTTTTTTATGATACAAATTCTGTAAAACATGTTTAGACCTGCTTCCTACTTGGAATACGGTGAATTTTAAAAAATGTTCCATCCTAAAGGAGATTTCAACATAACACACTCAGGAATTGATAATGCAAGACAACAAAATTTCAGAAGATTACAGAAAATTTAAAACCACATTTAGCACAGTTGATCTAATAAATCAATAAAGAGTCTGCACCACTGCTACAGAATACATACCAGATCCATGTTTTACAAGTCTATCAATCAAAACAATGCTGATATTCATCATAGGATGCCATAATATAGTAAAAACAAACCACAGACTGGGAGAACTTGCAATGCATATAACTAACAAGGATAGCATCCATAACATATAAAGAGTTCCTATAAATCAATAAACAAAAAGAAAAAAATGAGAAAATTTGAAGAACAAACAATTTACATGGCAAATAAACAAAGGAAAAGATGCTTATTCTTACTAGTTACCCCAAAATGTTAAATAAAATCAGCATATAGAAAACCATGAAAATTGGTCCCTACTGCATTCAATACACACAAAAAATAAATTCCAGGTAGTTCCAAGTTTTATGTAGAAAAGCAATCTTTAAATTTTTTTTAAAAATTTTATTATCTTTATGATCTTGTGGGGTAGAGAAGAATTTCTTAAACAAAATATAAAGAGGCACAGATCAGAAAATACATCTGATTAGCTTTAAAACTATGATGAAATGCCATTTCATAACTGATTAGAAAATATTAAAATCTGCTATATAAACCAGCAAGAGCTGGTGGCAGCATAGTAATTAGTGGGAGTATAAACAAGTTCAGTCATTTTAGAGAACAATTTGATGATATCCTGCAGAGAAGTGTATCCTCTAAGAGTAAGTAACTCCTTTCCTAGAGAAATCTTTACATAAATGCTCCCAAACACATGTAAGAGGATTCATAACTGCATCACTGGTAGTAGGAAATAAGGAATCAACTTCAATGCCCTTAAATAGGAACAAGGATAGATTAAACGATGCTATACTAATCTAAAGAATACGGTAATTCAGTTTAAATGGATGCATGAGAGCTCCATACATCAAAATGAACCTATCCAAAATCAATGCTGAGCAAAAAATCAATGCTGAGCAAAAAATCAATGCTGAGCAAAAAAGCAAACAACAAACACTATGTATAGTGTGATACCACTTAGATCAGCGGTTCTCAACCTGTGGGTCGCAACCCCGTTGGCGGTCAAACGACCCTTTCACAGGGGTCTCCTAAGACCATCCTGCATATCAGATATTTACATTACAATTCATAACAGTAGCAACATTACAGTTATGAAGTAGCAACGAAAATAATTTTATGGTTGGGTCACAACATGAGGAACTGTATTTAAAGGGCCAGAAGGTTGAGAACCACTGACTTAGATAGTTCATAAACACGAAAAAATACTATGTAGTATTTATATGTGCATAAGTTCAGTAGAAACACAAAAATATCCATGTAAATAATGAACGCCAAGTTCAGAATATTGGGCACTTCTCAGAAGGGAAGGCGCAAGGGTGTGAAAGGAAGAGCTACATATACGCTTCAATTACATTTGTAATGACATGTAAAAAATAACAATCTGAAGCACATATGGTGAAATGTCCTTTATGAGAAAACTGTGTCATGGTTATGTGGATATTCATTTGCTTATTCTTTAGACTTTTCTGTGTGCTCAAAATGTTTCACAACTTTAAAAGCCTATTATCCGTTTCCTCTAACTGTTCGAAGTGGAAATTCCTCATTTAATGTTTCTGGCAATATCCATCCACCTTCTATTTGATCACCTTCTATTTGATCAATTGCCAGTTACTTCTGGGATCATCATACCTTTGGTTAAGTTGTGGTGGGAACTCACCACAACTGAAGATTCTCTATCCAGGATGCCTCGAATCTACTTTTTTGAATTTTTCAGTCTTATATCCAAAAGAGCAAAAAGATTTAAAAAGAATTGCAATTAAATATTTCAAAGCAATAACTACTTGTCAGAATACACAAATGTCAGAGACCCCTTGGAACTCCTGCATTACAAGATTGTCATCATCACCAATCACAATCTGCACCCACCCATCCAGGTGGCTTCTGCCAACCAGTACCACCCAGCTCAGCAGGTCACACTCCCCATGTGACAGCAGCTCCTTCTTGATTTTTCATAATAGCATTCGTTTTAAATGGGAAGGCATAAAATAAGGTGCTTTGTATAACAATCTTGTCATTGGAAGCTTCTGGTATTTATAAAGTCCTTGACAAAAAACAACATTTTACTGAACTTTGTGATGCAGCCAATTCTGTTGGTGTACAGAATTGGCTGTCAAAAATGTCCTTCCCTAAGGAATCTGAAATCTGTGTTCCCTGAAACTTCCACCACTTGGACCTGATTCTGCCCTTGGGAAACTCCCCCCCCCCCCGCCCCCCCCAGTGAGCTTCTCTAGCAAGAATAAGTGCGCACGTGCGCACACACACACACACGTTAGGCATCCTACACGTATTTCCTGTTGTACCCATGGCTCCTGTACATCTAGAGATAATCTTTCCATTTCCGAGTCTGCTAACATTTAGGTAGGAGTAAACTGCAGGCAAAGATACCTTAGATTACAAGAATTATTTGAAAGATACCTACACCTTAAGGTGGTTATGTTTTTAAGACTTACTTATCTAATTGAAATTGGAATATCAATTGCTGTCACTTCTGGGAACATTATACCTTTGGTTAAGAAACATAATTAAACTAACAGATTGTTCATTATTATGGCTTTTGTACAGTTGGAATTCAACAGAGTTTCACTGAAAAACAAATTGTGACACTTTATTTTCTTAAGAGCTTGTGATTTATGAGGACTACTTAGTAGGCATAGAGGGTCTATTTTACTGGAAATGGAGATTCTGTGAGGATATTTTCTTTAAGGGGTGACTGTGATATGTAGGTGGTTATGTGATGAACAATTATAACTTTCATAGAAGGCAAATCAAATGTTGTTCATGTCCTCTGCTCCTGGCAAAAGAGAAAGGAAAAAAAAAAAAGGAAAGAGAAAGAAGAGGAGGGTGGAGAAAAAAGAGAAAGAGAATAAAGTCAACCCATCTTACACAGCAAAGATACAAGAACACCAGACCTTCAACCCTGAGCTCCCCAGTCAAAAACCGCAGTGTGGCTTCCCCTCCAACCCTCCAGGCTCATATGAGTTTGTCCACACAAGTGGAAGGCCAGGCAGAGCCCTCGCCAGATGGAATCACTGTAGGAGCTGGGAACCTCAAATCATGCACTATTGCATCTACTTAATCCATGCCTAAAACTGCATAAACAACTATGAATTCTTACAAATTCTGACTATTGTTTTTGGCTGACTCTGTGGCTTCCTAAATAGGTATTAAAGCAATTCTCCAAAACCTATCATAATGGTTGGTTTTTCCTCTTAAGTCTTGATGTTTTAGCTTCTCTAGTCCAGCCCAGAGCAGAGGTCTGTGTTTAATTTAAGACAGTCTCTACTGCCCAGGACCAAACTGCCTTGGATGGTTCCAGCTCCTTTCTTTCTACCCATTTAAGTTCACAAATTCCTGTAAGCTTCTTCCAAAAGTCAAATGTTGCCAGAACAATGAGGTTCACAAAGCCCTTTGGCTTGGGAAAGTTTGAACTTGCTCAAGGGTTCAACCTGGTCCTAGATTGACACTGGGCCCCATGCTCTATGAGGGAGAGTTAGAATGCCATGGAAAGAGGAGTGGCCTTGGGGGTCAGGGACACTGTGTTCTATTCTGGCTCTGCAACTACCTGGCCAATCACATGACCCTGGAAATATTATTGAACTTAACTTCCCAGTTCATAAAGCAATTTCATATACATTACCTCATCCGCTCCTCACAAAAACTCTACCAATAGGACAAATATTATCACTTATGTTTGTTTAAAACCCTTCAGTGGCTGCTCATCTCGAATAAAACCCGAAGTCCTTGCTGTCTCTGACTACCTCTCAGACCTCAACCCTTCCTACTCTCCTTTTTGCTCTTTTTGTTCCTGTCACACTGACCTCCTAACTGTTCATTAAGCACATAAAGAAGCTTTCTGCCCCAGGGTCTTTGCACTTACTGTTTTCTCCGCCTGTATGTTCTTTCCCTAGATATCCACACTGTTTGACTGTTTGCTTTCTTACTTCATGTTGATATCTGCTCAAACGTTACTGTACCAGAGTGATCTTCCCTGTCCACCCTATTAAAAGACAATACATTTTCTCTATCCCCTGTACCATTCCTTCTCTCTCCTTACTCTGTTTCATCTTTCTTTGTAGCATTCATCACCCACCAATACATTACATATTTATTTATCTCTGTCACTACCTGTCCTTCTACCACCAGAATGGATGCTCTTGAAGAACAGGCACTTGGCTTTGCTCACTGCTGTAACCCCATGGTCTAGAACAGCAATTTTCAACCGGTGTTTCATGGCACACTGGTGTGCTGCAAGAATTTTTAAAACATACAATACCTGACTTTTAGTCAAGGACACTGACCTCTCTTCCCTTAGATTGTCAAATAAAAAAAAAATGACAACAGCCAACACAATAGCCATCCATTGTAAATGTCCTGTCTTGAACCATAAATACATAGGCCATATAATATAGTTGCATCTTATTGGTCACATCACATAATAAGGTTGTGTCTGATTGATTAATTCTTGGTACCAGAAATATTTTATACAAGTATAGGCACCTGATTTTTTAAAAAGTCACTTTGGAGCAAAAAGGGTAGATAATTACTATTGTTATTATTTTTTGTAAATCAATCAAAATTATACCTATTTTTTGGTCAGATTGGAAAAATTTTTTTTTGGTGTACTGCAGAATTTTAGTAATCAGTTTATGTGTGCCATCAAATAACAAGATTGAAAATTACTGCTCTAGAACAGTGCCCACACATAGTAAACACTCAAGAAATATTCTATATTAGAGGCACGATGCACAAAATTAGTGCAAGGGGTTTGGCTCTGGCAGCCATGGTGGCTTGCCTCGACCCTCACAGTCCCGGCTTCATCCAGTAGGTCATCCAGAAGGACATTCAGAAGGTCATTCAGGTGTCCAGTCTAATTAGCATATTATGCTTTTATTATTATAGATTTGCATTAATGGAGTTGTCTTTTAAGTTATATGTGAGAAAAATGAGATTCAGAGAGGTTAAATAACTTGCCCAAGGACATGAAGCTAGTAATCCACAGCAATGCTCATTCATCTCACTAAAAGTTGGAAGGCCGGGGTTCTACTCCCAACTCCTGCACTTACCAGCCAGTTGACCTTGAGAAAACCACTTATCCACGCTGAATCTTGATTTTTATTTAACAGTGTAGCTTTTCACTTTTGTTATAAAAGTGAGATAATACATGTATAATTTTGAATCTTATCCTGCTTTGAAAAAAACATAATAGTATAACAGAAACATATAGTCATGACCTTAAATCTTCTCTGAAGTCTGTTTTGAGAGAAGGATTTTTAAAATTTTTATTAAACTTATTGGGTAACATTGGTTAATAATATTATATCAATTCCAGGTATACAACTTTATAATATGACATCTGCATATTCTATTGTGTGTGAGGTCTTTTTAAAAATGATCTTAATATTGTATAACATCAATATACCTTAATTTATTGACCCATTCTTATATTGGTCATTAAGATTATTTGAAAGTGTTTCATGTATTTGATAATCCTTTGATAAATATTTCGATATTATCTTTGTTTAAATTTCCTTAGAGTATTAACTTTTATAAGGGTTTTGGTTTATTCTACTAAATTTTCCTCAAAAAGACTATACCAATCTTTATTTCACCAATAATGAAAAAAAAAAAAAAAAAAAGACCCTACACAAAATCCTGGTCAACACTGAATCATTATTTACATAATTAGAGGCCCAGTGCATGAATTTGTTCATGGGTGTGGTCTGGCCGACCTGGCCCCAATTGGGGTGGACCAGGGCTGGGCTTGTTGGGAGGAGGAGACAGCAGGAGGTTGGCTGGCCAGCCCGCCCCAATTAGGGCCCAATCAGGGCCAGCCAGCTGGGGGAAGGGGCCGCAGATGATTGGCCAGCGGGCACTGCCCTGATTGGTGTAGGGGGGGGCCGATTTGGGGTGGGGCTGGCTGTGAGGAGGGGCTTGGGCAGTGGGCCAGCCGTCCCCACCCCCGATTGGTGTGGGGAGGGCCAATCAGGGGCAGAGCTGGCTGGGGGGTGGAGCAGCAGGCCAATCAGGGTGGTGGGGTCTGACTGGGGACAGGGCCAGCTGGGGGGAGGGATTTCAGGAGGTTGGCCAGCCCGCCCTGCCCCCTACTGGGGTAGGGAGGGATAATCAGGGGAAGGGTGGGCTCGGGGTAGGGACTGCAGGAAGTTGGCTGGCCGGCCCCACCCCCCCACCCCCAATTGGGCTGGTTAGCTGGCCACAGTAGGCATCATAGCAACTGGTCGTTCCAGTCATTACAGCCTTCCAGTTGCTGGTTTTTTATATATATAGATATGTCAAAACTAGCATCATTGTTTTGCAGTTATTTTCTAATTTGTTGTTGTTTATTTATTTTGGATCTTCCTTACACTCCATTTAGAAGGGTTTTAGGAGCTCTGTGTCAGGAACCAGAAACAGACCAATATTTACATTTTTTATTATTTCACCACATGTTATGTTTGTCAAGTACATTTGGCCACTGAAAACAACTTTCTTTATGGCCCTTCTCTTATGTTCTGATATTTGTATTTTGAAAAAATGGCTACTTTAAACCAAACCATAATATGAAAGAATGTCTTTGAGGCTCTTCCTAGATATCCTCTTCAGTTACCTAATGTGTTCCCAACTTTTTCCCCCCAGAGAAGGCTCAGTCAACTCTCTTACACATCAATCTGATTATCCAAATTCTATGTATCTTAAGGACTTATCTGAAACATTCTTAAAACTTCCAGCCTTTTCAGCTTTCCACTGTTCTCTCCTTTCTCTGAATAGATGGCATATATGGAGTTTACACCACTCTACTTGATGCTGGCAAACTGTCTTATGTTCATTTTATTCTAAATGATATATTCTAAGTAATAAGATATTTATTGAAAGACAAGACATCCCTCCCAATTTTGTCCACTTCCATGTTTTAAATACCAACTATATGTCAAATTTATTTTTCTGGCCCAGACTTCTTTTCTAAGCTCTGGGTCCAACTGCCTAAATAACTTCTCATCGATGTTTTATAAACACCTTGATTCAATATGTCCAAAATTGAACTCATGATCTTTCCCCCAACTGCTTCTCCTCCAGTCATCCCCATCTTACTAAATAAAATCACCATCTCTCAGCTATTCAAACAAGACACCTGTGTGTGGTTCTTATCCCTTTCCCTAATCAACCCCAATGAACTCTATCTTGAGTTGTATCTACTGCTACCTCCTTGTCTTAGCAGATACTGTCATCACTGCTGTCCATGTATATATCTATCTCCAACACTCCATACAGCAGCCATAGTATTTTAAAATGCAAATCTTATCATGTATGTCCCTGCTTTTAAAATCCTTCAGTAACTTTCCATTGGTCTTAAGAAAAAAGGCCAAATCCTTAACCAGACCTATAAAGCTCTACATGATCTGGCTCTTCCATGACTTTCACCCTCATCTGGAGCCACTCCCCTCAATAGCACACTCCACACGCAGACATTATTTCTTTTCCTTGGCTTACTAAACAGCTAGGAGGCTGATAGTGAGGCAATGAATGAAGAAAAATATTAAGAAGAGGTGCCCTAGCTGCACTGGCTCAGTGGATAAAGCATCCGTCTGCGGACTGAAGAGTCCTGGGTTTGATTCTGATCAAGGGCATATGCCTGGGTTGTGGACTCAGTCCCCAGTAGGAGGCATGTAGGAGGCAGCCAACCAATGATTCTCTCTCATCATTGATGTTTCTATCTCTCTCTCCCTTTCCCTTCCTCTCTGAAATCAATAAAAATATATTTTTTAAAAAAGAGTCAAGAAGATGAAAGAGATTAGTGTGATCACAAGTTTTCCCTGAAGATGAGAAGACCTCCATAAAAGCTCAAGATTATAAAGGCTTTGATTCCAGAACGCCAGACCAGTATGTAACAGGTGATTGCCATGCAGAGAGAGGATGGGTCCTATGCTCTGCAAGAGGTTCTCAGAAATACTAGTGGTGTAGTCAGTTCTACAAAGAGAAGGAGGCCTGACATTCAGGACTCTTCTCTGTCAGTGACATAGAGCAGAGATGACCAAGAACACTTTGTATATAGTTTACCCAGAATTAAGAATTAGTAGCATCCTCCCTTTTCCAAAAGAATGGTTTAATTTGATAGGTTCTTTTGCATAAATACTCTTGTTCATGTGGGTCAGGATGGGAGGCCTCAAAGAGAGAAGGCAGTGTTTAAACAGGAATTAGAAGTGCCTTTTCACATGTGCCTCTGTAACCAAACATGAAAACCCTCTGAATAATGTAAGCTTCCTGTTTTCAAAGGACTATAAGATAGTCACAGGATAGCTTTACTTGTGTAGCCCTATGAATAAGTATAGGGCCACATTAATCAATCGTGTGTTGGCTGATTGGTACATAGATTTTGGAGTCCTAGGGCAAATTCTAACTACAATCAAATAAAGAAAATCAGGAAGTTTGGAGTTATGTTCTTAACAATTCTGTTTAAAGAAAAAAAAATGAACTGAGGCCCAGAAAATAAAAGTTATAGATCTCATAAACATAGGGCACTTTGATTTACTGACCAATTCCCTAAGACCTGCTCCTCCCCTGAAAGCCAATCCCTCATTTGAAATATGGGAAATCCAGGCAATGCCTGTACATGCTCAAAAATGTTAAACTGCTCCCTTTCAACCATTTGGTGACTTTTTTAAAAAATGTGCACATAATTATCATATACAAGAACATACACATTAGAATGTAGATGAAGTAGTTTGGGCCCCTCCTTACGATTTGTAATATTCCAAGGTCTTCCTTTGGATATTCCTTGAAATCAATTAGCCTAAAAATGTATTTCTGACCCAAACAAAGCTACAGAAACAGGTTTCTTGAGCTATATAGGCTTTCCAGAAGTGATGTTGTCCAAGTTCCTGCCTCCTAGCTTAACTATATCAGCCCAAGTTAAAGATATACTAACAGCCCATAAGTAATTTCTTAAAATATATATATTGAGATAAAGCCAGGCCCTGTATGAAAAGCCAAAGATACAAAGTCAAACAGAAGACCTGCCCTCAAAGAGATTTCATCAAGAAAGAGAGAGAGAAATGTCAATTAATGGAAAACTTTCTCCTAAAAGGTATAGGGTGCTATAGTGATGTAGTGTGTTCACTTGTGGCTCCCAAAATATGTCCAAGTCCTAACCCCTAGAACCTGTGACTTTATTTGGAAAAAAAAAAATATCTTTGCAGTGTAACTAAGGATGTTGAGATGAGATTATCCTGGATTTAGTGTGGGGGTCTAAATACAACAACCAGTGTCCACAATAAGAGACAGGAGAGAAGAAGACACATACACAGAGAGGAAGCCATATAAAGACAGAGGCCAAAAGTGAAGTTATGCTACCACAAGCAAGGGATGCCCAGAGCCACTAGAAGCTGGAAGAGGCAAGAAAGGCTTCTTCACTGGAGTCTTTGGAGGGAGTGTGGCCCTGCTGAAATCTTTATTTTGTACTTCTGGCCTCCAGAAAACCATGAGAAAATATGCCCGGTTTGTGGAAATTGGTTACAGAAGTCCTGGGAAATGAATGCAAGGGCCAACAACTAAGACTCCCAGGGAAGTAAGAGATGGCCTCCCAGTGGAGATGACATTAGCCCTAATTTATCGAGGACAGTGGTTCTCAACCTTCCCAATGCCTTGACCCTTTAATACAGTTCATGTTGTGGTGACCCCCAACCATAAAATTATTTTCGTTGCTACTTCATAACTGTAATTTTGCTACTGTTATGAATCGCAATATAAATATCTGATATGCAGGATGTATTTTCATTGTTACAAATTGAAAATAATTAAAGCATAGTGATTAATCACAAAAACAGTATGTAATTATATATGTGTTTTCCAATGGTCTTAGGCGCCCTGTGAAAGGGTCATTCGACCCCCAAGGGGTCGCAACCCACAGGTTGAGAACCGCTGATCTAGGACAAGAAGGAGTTTGTTAGATTAAAAAGGGGAAAGCACGTGCCAAGCAAAGAGACAGGCATGTATAAAGCCACTGAGACATGATTCAGCAAGATGTACTCAGGAATTGCAAGTAGTTTGGAAATGTTTGGGACAGAGGGAGTGGGAGTTGAAGTTGGAGAGGTGGGTCATGTAGGGCCTTGTGGGTAAAGCCAAGGAGCTTGATGATAATCCCAACACTCTGGGGAGCATTAGAGGATTTTAAGCAAGGGAGTGTCATAATCAGATTAGCATTCTGGATGGGTCCCTTGAAACAGCTGGAAGAGAGCCTGACAAGGGGCAAGGATACTACTTAGGGGTCACTGAAGGAGTCTAGGCAAGATGTGGTGAGGGGAAAAAGAGGAAGGGATAAATACAAGAGACATTAAATAGTTAGACCATGATAGACACAGTGGGGTTCCTTAGATGTGGGGGTGAGTGGAAAGGTACAATTGAGGATAGCTCCAAAATTTCTGGCTTAGACAACTTAGAATCTTTCAAAATTAGTGTCACTTAGCAAGAGAAAAACATATGCATCTATTCTTGTTTTTCTTTTTTTACTCATTTTTTAACCCAAAGATATAAATATTAGATAAATTTTAGTGTTTTAAGGTCTCTTTGGGTTTCAAAATACTTTAAACATTTCCTTCCTGAAAGCAAATGTTCAAGTCATGGCTCCCATTGGGGAAAACTTTGGCAGGTGGCTAAGGGGAATGCTAAATCCCCTCAATCCCGTGTGCCAACATTATAATCAGCATTGTGACAACACATGAATTAAATGGCCAAGAGGGGTCAGCACACAGAGGGAAGGTTTATGGAGCTTCCTGGAAGAAAAATGGAAGATGACACATGGTGGGCTCTGGGAAATTGAGAATTCCTGGCTTATTTATGGAACCATTGTTACTAAGTCTCCTATTTGTGTGACTCATACTGGCAGCTCAACCACCTTCCAGACCTCGAGTTGCCACTCCTCTGCTGAATCCAAAACAAGAACTCAGACTGAGTCCATCTTCTTCCATCCACCAGCACATATAAGCTTAAAATGCCTGGGGGAAGGGAGTATTCCAAGTGTCCCCCTTCTGCCCAGGGCTCAACTGGCCCAAAGACACTAATTTCATTTTCTAGGGGACCCATCTCAGGCCCTCCTTCAGCCTGCTAGCTTCTGACTTCTTCCAAAGAAAGGAGACAGAGGGAAAGATGCTAAAACCAGAAGAAACAAAATCCAGTATCAGGACCTGGCCCAGAGTCTGCTGATTTTGAACAACCTCCCTGCTCCATTTGGCCGGCCAAAGTTCTGGCCTATTCTTTTCACTTTCCCACGTGTAGATTATCTGCCATTCTACCAGATTACTCTACAATGACCTCAGTTTAAAGGCTCAAAAGACACAGTATCATTTTAGCCAAATCTTCACTTACCTGTCCAAGTCTCTGAGTCCAAAGGAAAGTCATAAAGCAACCTCAGATAAGAACTCACTCCTCTTTCTCCATACAAACATGGATTAAACAAGGACAGAGATGGCAAGGGACTGGCTCCAGAACCTCCAGCCAGAGCTAAGGCCATGGCAGCTTATACACCAGGCCCAAGAAGCATCATCCAAACCCCAGGTCTGACAAGTTTGGTGCTACTGCCAACTTTGTTTCCTGCCTAGAACTCCATAGAACTAGGAATATCCCCAAGCACTCCATTTATGAGATAAATATGGAGAATGAAGTTATAATATGGTGTTCATTGTTATCCATTAGTAGTAACTATTGTCATCCCTTTTGCTCCTTCTCCTCTTCCTCTTCTTTCTCTTTACTCTGCTCCTCTTTTTTTCTCCTTCTCCCCATCCTTCCTCTTCTTCCTTTTTAACAAGGTTTACTTATTTTAACTCTAATTAAGAATTTCCATTTTTAGAATTTCAAAGGTTCCTGGTTTAGAATCACAGCATGAACTACTTAGGATCCACTATTCTAAACTATATATAAATTTTAAAAAAAAACAGAAAAGGAAAAAGCACAAAATGCATTCCAAATTCAAAGAGCCCTATTAGATCAGTTTTGGGGCTAATATTGAATTTTTGTGATTCATCATAAGGGTGTGAAGGCGCACCCTGGGTACTACAGGGAGATAAATTCACTATCGATAGAGAGTGCACAGTCAAATAAAACATGGCACTAAAGTAAAGAACATCATATTAAAGTATTTATCAAGTGCTCTTTTGTAGATTAATATTTTCCATAGGTCAACACTGTTTGTGTATACATGTTGTAAAGCTGGAAAAAAAAGATCAGCATCTCAACAAGAGATTGGCATTTCAACAAGAAAACCTTACCCTTTCTCGGAAGTCAGAGTGACCCTACTTGCCCTCTAAATTGTTTCCAGAAGTTTAAGTTATCAAAGGAAGTTTTATACTTTTTTGGTTGATTATTCACCAACCGGGACACATTTCATCTTGGAGCTAAAACCATAGCTCACAATTTGTCTCACGGATTCCCCTGCCAAAACCTGGCCTTAATTCAACTGATGAAATATCTTCATCGGAGAAGCACTCATGATCCATCCTTTGCCCTAGAATCATTTTTCCACATTAGTGATGGGGTCGGAAGATGCAGACAGTTCCAGGATTTGATATAAGTAATCCACCCATTCCCAGGATGTGATAAATGGTTCCCTGGCCAGAAAAGGACCCCAGAGTCTGCAATAATGACCCACCTATGCTCCAGAACATCTGCTCTCCCCATCACACATGCAAGAGGAACAAAGGCCTCCTGCTCTCCCAGAAGGGGAACTCGAGTCAATGAAAGAGTTCCAGGGCATGAATTAAGTGACCTGACCCAGTTTTACTCACAGTGAAGACTGAGCAGCAGTAGGAGAGGCAATTACACTAAAGCTCCTCTGTATACCAGTCACATGTCCAGGGCTGTATCTATGTAGGTCCTTCACCAAGCACTGAAGCATGTGCCACCAAGAACCCAGTAACAGAAGACTTTGAGCTTCCAGTAATCTCTCCTACTAATACAGCACTCTTGAAATAATCCAAACTATCCCCCTCCTTCTTCTCCTCCTCCTCTTAAAATAATAAGTGCAAATATGTTCATCATATGTTCAACCAATAAGGTAAGGACTAAAAATACTATAATATATTCATATGATGTATTAACCCAAGTAAATCAAAATTCAGGAAACTTTTAAATGTGTTCATCATATCAGTATGTTAACTACAGGTCAAGGGCTAAGAAAACTATAATATAGTCATACAATAACATATTATGTAATTATTGAAATGATGTTCACAAATAGTATTTAATAAGATTTGGAACTTCTTATGTTCTAAGACTAAGTAAAAAAATCATGATACAAAATTAAATATGTGGCATAATTTTTTCAACCTGAGACAATATACATTAAAAAGGGGGTTCACAGTAGATTTCTGGGAGACAAAATAATTGATGATTTGTTTCTCTTTTTTAAATTGTACTTCCCTTTTTATATTTTCTACACTTAGCGCATACTACTTTTATATACTGATAAAATAAAAGTTACTTAATTTGACGAAGCCTGGTTTTAGGGGGCTGGTGATGAAGACATTGAAGGAGGATGTGCTGAGCTGGAAGGTAGTTGTGCATCTGCAGAGTTATTGTGCTAATTGCTAACCTTCATCCTGACACTACAAGCACTGAGACTGAAAGGTTCCAGAGTGGCCCCTGTCTCCACCCAGGGCCCTGCAGTCCAAACTCTCTGGTTCTAAGCAAGCTCTTTCATGACTCACCAAAGGTCCCTGGGCTGGTCACTTTCCTGAAAATAATCCAGCTGGCAGGGAGCATGCAGTGGTATCTGGAGGATTCATTCATTCATGTTTATAGACAAGCTGAGATTCTTGGTTGGGAGTTGCTCCATGCTAAGGAGTGCAAATATTCAGCAGAGTACATTTCCAGGGCAAACTTCCTGCCACAAATTGTCTAATTCAATTCAGATGCCCAAATTCAGCATAAATTTATGTAAGTTGGCTGGTAGAACATGTACCATTATAATAAAAATGAATTGGATATTAAATGTCTACAGCCAACTGGACACCACTATGTCTGGCCTTCCTGGGGAATCATGAGGTTGGATTCAACAGGCCTAGAAGTGGGCAAATTCTAGGCCATTCATAAGCAAGACTTCTTGGCCTTGGTTGGGTATTAACTCTTTCAAGGTTATGTATACCTCCACCACAGGGATGTAAGTGGTCCAAAGGTACCACGAAAATCACAGGCCTATCAGCCCTAGACCAAAATATGTGGCATCAGAGTGCTGGGAAAGCATGAGTATTTTTGAATAAAAGAAACAGCAGCAGTTCTTCAGATGAGGGGATTGGCTTTGGACAATCTGTAGATGAAAAACCACTTGTGGAGCCAGCTGCCCCTTTGCAGAGGTGGTAAGTTGTTTGACAGTATATTGGCTGCCTTCCCTTCTGTCACTTTCTCACTCCACCACTGGGGTTTCCACCTCCCAAATAAATTTTACACTTGAGTCATTGGCTCTGAGAGAACTCAACTGAAGTAAGGACCCTTTCTTCCTCATTCTTATTCTGCATGAAAGTTAAGAGAGTCATGTCCTGGAGGAACTCAGGGTCCACAGAAGCTGCATTGGGTAAGAGGCCCTTGCTCACCAACTGGAGAAGAGCTGAGCAGGTGTGCTGGTGGATGGAGAGGGAAGTTCCTGCAACCTTCTCTAGCTTGGGTAATGATTGCTAGAAGGGCATAGTCTCAAGGCCTCTGCTTTCTCTGTCCATGCAAAAGCAGCCCCCCTTTTCTTTGAAAGCTCCTTTTGACTATCATGTCAAAAAGAATTACAGGGAGCCAGAACACCTTGTGACCCCGGAGGAATTTTTTAAACCAGCACTTTTGATTTTCTGGCACATGAAGGGAAGAGCGCAAAGGAAACTGAAGGGCTTATGTGTGTTTCCAGTGAATTCTAGGGAAGTGAAATAATGACCTTGGCCCAGATAGCAAAGACAAATTTAATTTACATGCTTCAGTCCGTATATGGAAAAATCATTTAGATGGAAAGAAGAAAAGTCCAAACTGCAAGTCAATAGTGGCAAACATCACACATCCCAATGGTATGTGCTGGCCTCCATCAGTGACTCTGCTGTTCCAACATTCCCAATCATTGCACATATTTGGGCCTTGTGCTTTCCAGGAGGGTCTGCTCAGAAATGCCAGCCTGAATTTGCCCAGCTTTCGCTCAAAGCCTAGATCTGCTGCTGCTCCTCCCCCACTATACTCTCATTTCACAGGCTGCCCAGCTCTCTCTAAGTTCTTTCCACAACCCAGGCCTTGGGACTCTCCTTATTTGTAGCTTCTTAATTTAGATGTAGGCCAGTAGAAATGTATACAATGAGCAGAAGAGAAAGTCTTATTTTAGCCAGAACTTTTGAGGAAGAGAATGGGCTGTCAGTTGAAGAGGGCCAGAGACCCCCTCTGACGGCCTGGGCCACCCGAGCAGTCTCTCTCTGGGATGAATAACTCACATGCTCCACGAAGGGAGATGTTTATGGACACATGCGATGTTTCTCTGGCATCCTCTCCATGAAGTCCAAGCCACCCTGGAGATTGTAAGTAAAGCAAAGTCTTCTGGATAAGAAGTTGTTGAGTTTATTTTTAAGTCCCCATGTTTTAAAACAATGTCCATAATCAGAAACACTCAATGCCCTCCTAGCACACACACACACACAGGCCAACAGATAGAGATAAAGACAGAGAGACTAAGAAAGATAGAAAGAGAGACCTAGTCATAGACAAAGAGAGGGTGAGAATATCCTGGGGCAGATCAACTCTAAAGCCCAAAGGAGACGTCAGTGAGACCCAATACCAAGTGGAAAAGCTGCTAGTCTACCTGGCACTTCCTAGCACACACGGACTATCGCCACCCCCAAACAAATTCCTGTGACTTTGAAACTCACTATTCGTCTCTGTCAGCCTTTCTGCTCTTGACTGTCTACTTTACTCTTCAATGTCTATAGAACTTAAGAATTTCTTTACACAGTACTTCCCAAACTTGCTCAGTTCACAATACCCTTAATGTCTCGATAATTTTTACACAGTATCCCCAGGCTCAAAGAAATACTTAACAGTTCCATTTATTGAATAGTTAAGTCCAAATAGCTTAATAAATATTTATGTTCTAACAACTTAGTAGCCATTTGGGGAAAAACACACATAAGTTGAAAGAAAAATTATATTTTGTTTTATTATTAACCCTAATTACTTACTAAAAGGATGTGTTTACCTGTTGGACACTATTCAACTTCTCCAACTATTGAGTCAGATTAGACATGACCACTCTCATTTCCTGTTCCACACTGATTTTGTGTAAAACTTGCACTGCTTCTACTAGAAACTCAGCCATCACTAAGAGATGATGACATTGAAAGGTGTATTGTGAAATTTCACATCAACACTGCTGAGGTAGTATTCAGATGGTGTGTGATAGGTGTCAAGTATTGCTGGGATTTCCTTATAAATGGTTACAAACTCCACAACACTTCTGTGAGTTCACTGTGGCACTCTGGGGTGCACTGGGGCATAGTTTAGGAAACATCTTCTTCATACCTTAAGAAACTTTTTCAACATACTAAAACCATTTGTCCATGACTTTCTCTCATGTGTATGTATAAATAAATTTATAAACAAAACACATATAAGTTTATATCTGAATAAAATGCATAAGAAAAGTTCTGGAAGGATACAAACCAAACTTAACTATGCCTACCTCTTGGGAGACAAATAACATTGGGAGGATATGAGGTCTAGGGAGACATTTATTTTATCTAAAATATAGATTTTTTTCTGGTGAGGAGAATGTTTTCATGCATAATTTATATCATTAAAAATAAAAACAATTTTAATGCACTTATACACACAAAAATTTTACAATGCCACTTCAGGTAGTGCTAAATTCTGTGCAAAGAGAGTCAGTCCCAAACTCCAGTGAAGAGAACTCATTTACTAAAGTACTCAGCCTGGCTTTGTGGGTGCACCAATAGGTGAACGCTTGTCACTCACAGGTCCTTCTTATGGAAATTTCCTTCCTTTCTCACCTCCTACAATAATGATCTCAAGGGTAGTAGTCAGAATCACCAGCAGGCTTTTCTATACCTAAATCCCTCCTACCTTCTCAGAGTCTAACTGCTCACACTGTACTCAAATCAACATTTGATGCTGTGGCAGAGGAGGCCACTGTTCCTTTGGTAGTCTGGAGGCTCCTGGCAAGGATTATATTTCCCAGCTTGCCTTGCATCCAGGTGGAACCATATAACTATATCCCACCAATGACAGAAGAGGTAGAACCTTGAAATTCCAAATATAAGTCCTTAACTACTCCTAAGAAGACATCCCTTTTATTAACCAATGTCACTCCAATAATTCAATAAAAATTTTAAAATAAATAATCAAATTAAAAAATAAAAGAAGACATCCCATCCTATAGTCAAACAAGACTGACTCCCCAATTCTTGTAAGAGAGAGAGAGAGAAAGATGAGAGAGACCAAAGCTTGAAACAATAAATAAAATATATATATAGTACCTTCAGAAGAGAGGCTGAGGGAACTTTACTCTGTTCCACAGAACATTCTGATAAATTACTGAGGACTTCAGTGGAAAGCCTGGACCATATCCCCTTGGCCCAGAGTGAGACCCCAGACAGAACCCCTCCATCCCTGCAGCCTGGGCCTCCCTTCTTCCTCATGCTGTCTGACAAGACAGTCCTAAGCTTCCTATTGCTATTGTCCCAGCCTCCTGGTCAAGGCCCTGCAATTATGAATAATTTATTCCACATGTTTGTGCTCTTGCCAGAGGCATTGATCATAAAAGTTTCAATGCTTTAGATGAGTTTTCTTTTGAAAAAATTGTCCCCAGGGTGGTGCACTGAACAGTAAATTAACACCCACCCATCCACAGGCCTCCTCTTGGCACATGTTCTAGCTTCAATGCTCCCCATAAAACATTCATTAAATGCAACCTCACAGCAGCGCCAGACAGGGATGGGAGGACAGGTGCCTGCATCCACACTGGATAGACATTTGGGTGACAACAAGCACCATTAGGTAAACTCCGGGGACTACTTAAATGGGATTTTGTTGTCTTTTTAGTGATGTTTTATAGGAGAAGATTCATTTCAGGCCACATTTGCTATTTCCCCAGCTTGCTATGTGCTCTGTTCCTGTACACAAAAATATGTTTTTCCCTCTTCCTTGAAGTCCCAGTTATCTGATCAGATCTATGTCACTCTAATGACACTATCATACACACGCTCTGTCTCTCACAAACACACACTCTCGCACATGCTCACCCCACTAGCACACCCACCCCATGCACACAAACATTCTCAACAACTCAGAAATGGTCTGAACAACTGATCATTCATGCACTCATTCATTCTGTCAGTGGTTAGCACTCCTATGATTTTTGCCAACTTTTCACTACTTCTCAAAGCAAGGACCTGGCTTAAGTGACCTCTGCCTGGTAGGTTCTAAAATTAGGCTGACTTATTAACTTTGTGCAGTTCACTTGTTCTCAGACCTACTCACTGAATGTAGCAACTCCCTGCTGTTGCTAAACTCTGGGATGCCTCACCATCCCCTGATTGCCTCAACTTCCCCAGGTCTAAAGCTTTAGAATTAGTTCCTCATATTATTTTCCCTCTATTGAACTACAAGGCTTGAGCTTTGTTTTCTGACTATTCTCTAACTCAGAGATTTTCAACCTTGTTCATCTCATGGCACACCTTACTAATTACTAAAATTCTGCGGCACACCAAAAATACATTATACTTATATTTTTTGTCAATCTGACAAAAATATAGGTATAATTTTGACTCATTCTCACCAAATGGCTATTGTGTTGGCTGTTGTCATTTTTAAATTTGACAATCTAAGGGAAAAGAAATCAGTGCCCCTAATTAAATAGGTATTGCATGTTTTAAAAATTCTTGTGGCACACCAGAAAATAGCTACCCTAACTCATACAAAGTTTATTGAAAGAAAAGAGGCAGGAGTAGGAATTAGAAGGGGTAGAGCTTTATCATCTTGTATGAACAGAAGAAAATCATTCCCTCGAGGAAACTTGAGAAAACCTCCAAATATGCCCAGGACAGACTATTCCAGAAAAGATTCAAACTAATCCACAAGCCAGGGGGAAATAATGAGCCTATTCTTTTATTAAAAGACTAGAGGCCCAGTGCATGAATTAGTGCACAGGTGGGGTCTCAAGAGGGAAGGGGCAGGACATGATCAGCCCTCTGGGTGGGCAGTGGGATGGTATCTGGATCCATCCCACTGACGATCACATCAGTTGTCGGGAGCCACCTGGCGGCCACTTTTATATCCCTTCTTCCTTGTGGAGCATCTAGGGAGGGGAAGCAACTGAGGCCGACTTCCAGGAGGCCAGCAGTGCTGTGAGGATTTTGTTCCAGAGATTGGATCTGCAGGACTACTGAGGGAAGGAGTAGCTGCTGCCTGGCTGGTGGGCGCCAGGATGGGTAGGTGAGCTGAGCGGTGCTCCTGCTGTGGGAGCACACTGACCACCAGGGGGCAGCTCCTGCATTGAGTGTCTGTCCCTTGTGGTCAGTGCGTATCATAGCGACCCATCATTCTGGTCATTCAGTCTTCATGTTTGCTTAGGCTTTTATATATAGAGAGAGAGACTCTAGCCCTGGCTGGTGGCTCAGTTGGTTGGAGCATCATCCCATACACCAAAAGGTTATACGTTCAATTTTGGGTCAGGACACATACCTAGGTTGCAGGTTTGATCCCTGGTCAGGATTCATACTGGAGGCAACCAAATGTTTCTCTCTCAGTGTGATACTTCTCTTGTTCTCTTTCTCCCTTTCTCTCTCTCTAAAATCCATAAAAACACCCTCAGGTTAGGATTGAAAAATAATAAAAAAGTTCCAGACCTTTGGAAATACAATATATATCTGTGTTTATATTTTAGATTTCTCCCTACTGTCTTGCTATAAACTGAGCTAATTCTACTCATTACTGTCCTCAGTGGAAACAGAGCATCACCCACCAAAATGTATACAAACCAATAAAGAAAAAGTAGGATAGCAAGTTTGTCTCATACCCATCTTTCCAACAAATACCACAGTCCTTACTGCCTGTAGTATACTGGTAAAGAGGAAGAAGCAACAATTTTTTAGAATCATTTGAGGATATGGCAAAACATTTTAAAGACAGAAGAGCATAGTGGTCAATAGCTTAGTTGCTCCTAAGTCAGATCCACGGGCTCATATTCTGGTTCTGCTTCATATTAATATTATGTTATTTATTTCTCTAAGCTTCAGTTTTCTCATGTATAAATTGTAGGTAATAAAGTTTTGAAATTTAAGTGAAATAAAGCCTATAAACTTGCCCATAGTGAACACTCCATAAATGTTACATGTAATTTTATCATTACAGCTTTCACCATGCCCATACCCTTAAAAATCATAAAAATAGATATAAGAATAGCCAAATTACCACCATCTAGGATAAAGAGACATTTTATCTTCCAAAACTAGTATGCCATAGCTTAACATGCTAATAACCAATATCATCTCTCACATCAGAAAAAAAAATCACAAACTCTCAGAATGATAGAGGCTATAACCCAATTTCCCCATGTGATAACTGAAGCAGAACAGACCCAGAGGAGGACTCAAGTATCTGATGAAAGCACCACAAGCCAGCCAAAGTTTGGGCCTTATTTCCATTGGCATTCCCCATTGTGGAAGTGTAGTTATCACCCCATTACAGTTATAACATACTAGAGGCCCGGTGCACAAAATTCGTGTCGGGGGGGGGGGGTGGTTCCTCAGCCCGACCTGCACTCTCTCCAATCCGAGAGCCCTCAGGGGATGTCCTACTAACAGCTTAGGCCCGCTCCCAGTGGTTCTCTGCTCTCTGCGGGGCCTGCCTGCTCCACACCATGGTGATGGGCAAGCAGGCCCTGCTGGGTGCTGCCTGTGGGCCATGCTTGCCTGCTGGGTTAGCATTGCCGGGGTGATGCCGCCAGCATCCTGCCCCAGCCACTATGGGTGCTGCCATCTTTGTCATGGAGTGATAGTTAATTTGCAAATTACTCTTTTATTAGATAAGACTAGAGGCCCGGTGCACAAAAATTTGTGCACTTGGGGGGAGAGGGGGTCCCTCAGCCTGGCCTGTGCCCTCTCGCAGTCTGGGACCCCTCAGGGGATGACCACCTGCTGGCTTAGGCCCCCTCCCTGGGGGATTGGGAATAAGATGGCAATCAGACATCCCTCTGGCAGCCCGGCAGCCCTCGGGAGATGTCCACTTGCCAGCGGGGAGCAGGCCTAAACTGCAGTCAGACATCCTTAGCGCTGCTGAGGAGGCAGGAGAGGCTTCCACCACCACTGCTGTAGTGACAGCCATCAGCCTGGCTTGTGGCTGAGCAGAGCTCCTCCCATGTGAGAGCACCCTGACTACCAGAGGGCAGCTCCTGCATTGAACATCTGCCCCCTGGTGGTCAGTGTGTGTCATAGTGATCAGTCATTCCCAGTCCTTCTGCTGTTAGGGTCAGTTTGCATATTACCCTTTTACTATATAGGATAGAGACCTGGTGCATGGGTGGGGGCCAGCTGGTTTGCCCTGAAGGGTGTCCCGGATCAGGGTGGGGGTCCCGCTGGGGTGCCTGGCCAGCCTGGATGAGGGTATGATGGCTGTTTGCAGCTGGTCACACCCCCTTCAGGGTGGGGGTCCCCACGGGGGTGCCTGGCCAGTCTGGGTGAGGGGCTAAGGGCCGTTTTCAGGCTGGCGGGCGACTGAAGCTCCCAACCTCTCCTTTTTTTTCTTTTTTCTTTTTTATTCTGGGATTTATTTACCTTCTATGGCTGTCACTGGAACTGAGAGCCAGCTTTAGCTCTGAGGCTCAGCTCCAGCTCTGAGACCTTGGCTGCTGAAAGCAAGTATCTGGGTTTGTTTGGCTTCTATAATTGAAACACTGTTGCAACTCCAGCTCTGAGGCCCGGCTGGCTGAAAGCAGGTTTCTGGGGTTTATTTAGCTTCTATAATTGCAACATTGTTGCTTAGAGTGAAGCTCAGAGGCCCGCAGCGGCAGGCGGGGAACCTTGGCTTCCTCCATCACTGGAGCATGCAAGCCTCCTATTTGTTTCAGCTGCCTGGCTGCCGGCCGCCATCTTGGTTGGCAATTAATTTGCATATCGCCCTGATTAGCCAATGGGAAGCATGTCAGAGGTATGGTTAATTACCATGTTTGTCTATTATTAGATAGGATTATTTCAGATCAGCATTATGTTGATGAAATATGAGTTGTTCTCAGAGAAACCTCATAAAGAGAGTTAAAATGTAGTGCAACCCTGGCTGGGCAACTCAGTTGGTTGGAGCATCATCCTGTACACCAAAAGGTTGTGGATCTGATTCCTGGTCAGGGCACAAACCTAGGTTTCGGGTTTGATCCCCAATGAAGATGTGTACTGGAGGCAACTTAGCAATGTTTCTCTCTCATATCAATGTTTCTCTCTCTCTCTCTCTCTCTCTCTCTCTCTCTCTCTCTCTCTCTCTCTCTCCCCCTTCCTCTCTCTCTAAATATTAATAAACACTAATGGCCTGGTGCATGAATTTGTGCAAATTGAAAGGAAATTAATTAGTCCCTCTGGTTCAGGGACAAATGCAGATGGTCCCGGGTGGTGGCCGGCAGAGCAGGATTGGGCAAGATGGGCTGGACACGCCTTGGAGCAAACCTTTCATGATCCCTCCCCAGCTGGCTACACCTGGGCTGGTGCTGTGGCTTGAAGGGCATCTGTGGAGTGAGCGGGGTCCCTCTGGCAGGTGGGGTCCCTCAGCCTGGCCTGTGGGGATCAGGCTGAAATCGGCTCTCTGACATCCCCCAAGGGGTCCCAGAGTGAGAGAGGAATCACGAGGAATCAGGCTCCCTCCTCTCTGGTTCCAGGATGCATCACCAGAGAACCACTGCTGCCAAGTGACCACAGCTCAGCAGCTCCTGCGTTGAGCATCTGTTCCCTGGTGGTCAGTGCACATCATAGCTACCGGCCAGTTGGACAGTTGCTTAGCCTTTTATATATATCCTCAGGTGAGGATTAAAATAAAAGAAAAAGGTAGTATGCCATAGCTTAACATCATACTTAATGATGAAAGACTAGTTTATTTTTTCTCCTAAAGTCAAGAAGAAGACAAGAAAGTCCATTTTCATCACTTCTATTCAACATTGTAGAAGAGATTCTAGAAAGGGCAATTAGGCAAAAAGATAAAATGCATCCAGATTGGAAAAGGAAGAAGTAAAACTTTCTCTATTCACAGATGAAAAAATACTAAAGAATCCACTAAAAACTATTAGAATTAATAAATGAGTTCAGCAAAGTTGGGGGTACAAAATCAATATACAAAAATCCTAAAGAATCCACTAAAAACTATTAGAATTAATAAATGAGTTCAGCAAAGTTGGGGGTACAAAATCAATATACAAAAATCCTAAAGAATCCACTAAAAACTATTAGAATTAATAAATGAGTTCAGCAAAGTTGGTGGTACAAAATCAATATACAAAAATCAATTATATTTCTATATGTTGGCAATAAATAATCCAAAATTGAAATTAAGAAAATAATAACATTTGCAATAAAATAATTATAAACAAATTTAACAAAAGATGTGCTGGAACAACTAAATACCCACATGCCAAATATATCCTATCTAATAAAAGAGAAAAATGGTAATTGGCGTACGACGATACCCTTTTCATTGGCTAATCAGGGCTATATGCAAATTAACTGCCAACTATGATTGGCAGTTAACTGCCAACTATGATTGGCGGTTAACTGCCAACTATGATTGGCGGTTAACTGCCAACAAGATGGCAGTTAATTTGCATATGTAGGCACAATGCAGGGAGGCGAAAGGGAAAGCAGGAAGAAGCCCCCTGCCACTGACAGTGATCGGAAACCCAGGGGGGAGCTAAGAGCTGGGGGGCAGGGCAAAGGCGGCCCTGGGGCCGCCTTTGCCCTGCCCCCCAGCCATGATCGGAGAATCAGGCGCCTTTGCCACCCTGGCCAGTGATAGCAGGAAGTAGGGGTGGAGCCAGCGATGGGAGTGGGGCACGGTCGAAGCTGGCAGTCCCGGGAGCTAGGGGTCCCTTGCCTGGGCCTAAAGCGGAGCCCACGATCGCGGGGCCGCTGCAGCTGCGGGTCCTCACTGCCCGGGCCGGACGCCTAGGCCAGAGGCGTTAGGCCTGGGCAGGGGCGGAGCCTGCAACCGCGGGGAGCTGGGGGTCCCCTGCCCAGGCCTGACACCTCTGCCGGAGGCCTCACGCCTGGTCAAGGGGCCGATCCGGTGATTGGTGATCGGAGGGTGATGAGGGTCAACTCCTCTGGCTGAGGCGTCAGGCTTGGGCGGGGGGTGGAGCAAGCAATCAGAGGGAGATGGGGGTCCCCTGCCCAGGCATGATTCCTGGGCCAGAGGCCTCAGGCCTGGGCGGGGCCAGAGCTAGTGATCGGGGGGGAGATGGGGGTCCCCTGTCCAAGCCTGACACCTCTGGCGGAGGCGTCAGGCCTGGGCAAGGGGCCGATCCTGCGATTGGAGGGTGATGGCGGTCAACGCCTGAGGGCTCCCAGTATGTGAGAGGGGGCAGGCTGGGCTGAGGGACACTCCCCTCCCCACACACACCCAGTGCACGAATTTCGTGCACCGGGCCCCTAGTATATATATATATATATATTTTGGACCCCTAACTTACCTCAAACACAAAACTAACTCAAAATGGATTGTAGACCTAAATCTAAGAGCTAACACGATAAAACTTGCAGAAGAAAACCTAGACATGTAGCTCTATGACACTAGATTAGGCACTGGTTTTTTAGATATGACACAAAAAACACAAGTGACAAAAGGAAAAATAGGTAAACTATATTACAAAACATTATGCTTCAAATTACATCATCAACAAAATTTGTTAAGCCCATAGGAAGAGATAAAATATTTGTAAATCATATTTTCTGACAAAGGACTGGTGTCCAGATTATGTAAGTAACTCTTTCAACCATAAATAAATAACAACAAAAAAGACAATTATCCAGTTGAAAGGATAAAATGGGCTAAAGATTGAAATAGATATTTTCCCAAAGAAAACATACAAGTGGCCAATAAGCACATGAAAAGATGGTTAACATCATTAGTAATTAGGAAAATGATAATTAAAACCACAATGAAATACCACTTCACACGACTAAGATAAAATAAAAAAGACAACAAGTGTTGGTGAGGATGTGGAGAAACTGGAGCCCTCATGCATTGCTGGTTAGAATGTAAAATGGAGCAATCACTTTGGAAATTGATATGGCAGTTTTTCAAAATGTTAAACATAGAGTTACCATATGACCCAGTATTTCCATATATATATATATATATCCAAGAGAAATGAAAACATACATCCACAAATATGTATAGCAGCATTATTTATAATAGCCCCCAAAGTGGAAGCCATCCAAATGTCCATCAACTGATAAATATCTAAACACAATGAAATATATCCAAAATTCAGAACATTACTTGGCAATAAAAAAAAAAAGTACTGATATAGCTACAACATAGATGAATCATGAACACATTTTGCTAAGTGAAAGAAGCTAAATACTACATTTTGCATGGTTCCATTTATAATATGGAAGTCCAGAATAGGCAAATCTATAGAAGCAGAAAATAGAGTAGTTGCTTCCCAGGGCTTGGTAACTATTGGATCTAGGGTTTCTTTGGGGAAAGATAAAAATATTTTAAACTTAAACTGTGGCAATGACTGCACAAATCTGTGAATGTACTAAAAACCATGAATTGTATACTTTAAATGAGTGAATTTTATGCTCTGAGAATTAAATCTCAACAAAGTTGTTTTTAAAAAATGAACTTGATATTTTTAAAATAAAATTAAAAAAGCGATGGGCCTTAGAGATCAAGCAGAGCTGATTTTGATTACCAGCTCCCCCACAACTAGCTATGTGATCTTCAGCAAGTTCCTAGACCACTCTGGACCTCAATAAATGGTAGATTTTATCATTCAAAAGGAAAGAAAGTAATAAGAGGTGGGAATATGCAGCCTGAGGATTACAATGAAGGCAGAGCCAAGGTAATCCTCCGGGATGAAAGAAGCCCATGGAAGTCTGCTTGCTAGACTTTGATTCTTAGTCTCTCTCTATTCCCCAGAGGAAGGTACCTTTCCTAAATATCATACACATGATGGTGCCCCCAGGGCCATGTCGTGTTGTGAATATTGACCACAATTCTTCCCGTAGGCAAGAGTAGCATCCCTCCCATCAGGCCGCACAATGTGTTCCTCCCTCCCTCATCTCCCCTCTTTGGCTAGATTTATAACAAAAACAGAAAAATCTACACTATTAACAGAACTGGGGGAATGTAGAAGCATGCTAACAATCAAATTCCAGCCCATTTTAATCTTACACTGCTCATTTGGGAAGGTCATCCCCACCTCCACCCTGTCCTGGTGTCTAAAGCATTAGATGTTTTGAGCTTTGCATTCTCAACAGTGTAATGAAAATAGATGTTGAATGCTAAAACATAAACGTATGTATCATTCATAATGCATTCAGATGTTTTTCAATTATTCATGGTTCCTGAGAGTTACTTGACCTATCAGGCATATATATCCAAGCAATGTTTGTATTAGAACCACGGCCTCAATGTACGCTATCCCAGCTCCTTGGCATTCCCGTCTATGGAATTAAAATTAAATGAGTCAGTGGTCAATAAAAGTTACATGTGATTTCCATAAAATTATCCATTGTATATTGCTCTGGGGTGGAGAAAGTAGTTTGCGTGGAGTTGCCGAAGCTGACAGGACACAGAATGCTTGCTTTCGGATGAGGGGGTGGTGATAATTACTCTTTCCTAAGAATGAATTCATTATTTCCCTGAATAACTGGTGGTCCTGGACTTAACTTGCTATCAAGGAAAAAAAATAACTCAAAGGGCCACCCTCTTTCTGTTCAAAGTCCTATTTTCTTTAAGATAAAATTTAAAAAGCTAGTGTTCTGGGCTCAAAAACAACACATTCTTCTGTTTTGATGCTTGAATAAATTTGCATGTTAACAAGAATGGTTTCAACTTAAAGAATGTCAAATTAAATACAAATTGAATTCAAATCCAAGATGGAGAAAAGATATGCACAAAACAACAGATTTTCAATCTTGTCGATTTTTTTTTCAGGAACCAGATTAGAAAAGACATAAACAGACACACACACACACACACACACACACACACACAGAGACACACACACACACACACACACGGTTTCAAAGAAGGGTAGCACTCAGAGGAGACAGGCACTGCCAAAATGGAGCCTCCACATTATACCCCCACCTCACACACACCAGGAGTATTTACAGATTTGCAGCACAAATTCTAAAGTTCTGTTTCAATAGCTGAATGCCACTATAAAACTCAGAAATACAACTCAGAAGCGATGGTCACCATTACATTCCTACTTTTGGAGGCCTACCCAGGTAAGATGAAATATAAGGAACATTATTATATACGAGTAGCTCAAGCAAATGCAGGCATGAATTTTCCTCTGTTGGCCCTAAGAGCCATTTCTTGCTTTATCCTGTGACTTCCTCATTGCACTTAAAGGCAGTTTGTAAAGTGGTTAGATGTACAAACTGTTGGCAATGGATCTGGGTTGAAATCCCAGATCCCCTCATTTACTTGCCGGGTGACCTTTGGCAAATGACTTAATCTGTGGACTTAATTTTTCATTAGTTTTCATTTACATACAATAGTGCCAGCCTCATAAATTTATTGTGAGAATAAAATAATATAAGGCGCTTAGTACAGTGCCTTGCCTAGCGCAAGCAAGCATTCTATAAAGGTTAGCTGTCATTGCTGGTTGGTATGGTGGTGGTGGTGGTGATTATTATTATATATTTAGGTGATGGAGTCCTGAGGAACCAGGCCTGACAACATTTTCTTTCTTCTCCAACCTGCTCTCTAATATTTTCCAGATACTATCCAGGAAAGAGAGGCAAATCAAGTCATAGCAAAAGTCTACTACCCATGAGCTCTGAATGCAGGACAATCAGAGATGTCATGCTCTTATTCCATCCTGTCTCGCCTCTGTCAACCCCTTCTCACAGACATCTCTGTCCATGAAGAAGTTCCCAATGAAATGACAACAAGATCTTAAGAAATAAAGAGGGCAGTGAGCAAAAAGCACCAGCATCTTACCTCATCCCCCCTCTCACTCATGTTGGTCCCCAATTTCTGGACAACAGTCTGGTCACTCTTCTTTAGCAATTTTTCTCGAACTTTGGTTTCATACTCAGGCCGGGAGTGTTCCTAAAACCCAAGAGTCAACGAGTAGTTAGTAAACAGGCAGAATAGCAATCTTGGCCTGTGGGTTATAACCAGACACCACAAGTACAGTAAAGTCAGGACTTAGGATCAGATTCTATTGGACATAAGCTGCCACACCACATATAATCATGAGGAGTCTAGACCAGGAACACAATGTGGGAGAGAAAGGGGACACACAACACTTGTTACCACACTGAAAACCAAACCTGGGCACGTTCCTGAGGATGGCACCAGTTTTGAGAAAGGAGAGAGGAAATGTTAACTTGTCAGCTGATACAAAGAGAAACCACATGCTTTGCATAGCAGTTTGACCAAAGCCAGAGGGATGCATCTGTTCATCCCACCAACTATCTGCATACCTCAAACTTTGTTTCAACGAGCCAGATCCCAGCTGGAGAAACAGATGTGCCCCACAGCTGGGAGTTAGGGCAACGACAAAACTTCCTCCCTGCTCCATTATTCTATAAGCTAAAATGGCGACTAATAAAAATCAAAGTTAAAGGTGGCCATGGGGAATCTTAAAACTCACTTGCCTGGGCCTGTTTCCTGTACAGCCTAAGTGATTAACTCATTGGCAAGTACACCAGTGCTCAAGAGACATCACTGAGCCATTCAGCAATACAAATACGAATGGTGAGTCACCAGGCATGGGAAAGCACACCTAACTAATCAAGAAGACCATGGTCAAATCAAGTCAGATGCTGGAGCAGGAAGATGCATGACTGACTTCAAAAAGAATTTAACTGTGCACACCTGGACTCATTGGCAGGTCTTCCCCGAAGCATCCAAGGACAAATAACTACAGGTGTGAGGACTTCATGTTCCTGTATCATTTAAAAATAACTCCTAGGCAGGGATTATAACTCCATCAGAGATTCCAGAAGCCAACAAGCTAGGCTCCTGGCCTGTCTTTGGCTTTTCCAAGATGTGCCATGATGTTGGAGAGGAGAAAGCATGCATGTGACTAATAAACATAACCAATACAACAGGAGATGATGCTATGTAAGTGTTTTTATGGCTCACCATCATCAACCAATCTCTGAGGAACAACCAAACCCAAGAGTCACCCCCTGGATCAGTGCAACTTCTTTTTTTAAAAAAATATGTTTTATTGATTTTTTACAGAGAGGAACGGACAGGGATAGAGAGTTAGAAACATTGATGAGAGAGAAACATCGATCAGCTGCTTCCTGCACACTCCCTACTGGGGATGTGCCCGCAACCAAGGTACATGCCTTTGACTGAAATCAAACCTGGGACCTTTCAGTCCGCAGGCCGATGCTCTATCCCAGTGGTCGGCCAACCGCGGCTCGTGAGCCACATGCGGCTCTTTGGCCCATTGAGTGTGGCTCTTCCACAAAATACCACGTGTGGGCACACACGTACAGTGCGATTGAAACTTCGTGGCCCATGCGCAGAAGTCAGTTTTTGGAAACGAGATAGACAAAACAAGTATACAAGATGAGTGTGGATGGGAGAGTTGGAAGGGGTTGACCTCAGTGAACACACCTCAATCAGATTGAGGACGTTTTTAGCAAAGGCCAGCTTAGGAGTACCCTAATTAAGTTAATAACAATGTACCTAACTATATAGTTTAAGTTTAAAAAATTTGGCTCTCAAAAGAAATTTCAATCATTGTACTTTTGATATTTGGCTCTGTTGACTAGAGTTTGCCGACCACTGCTCTATCCACTGAGCCAAACCGGTTAGGGCAGTGGTCGGCAAACTGTGCACTTGGAAAACAGTGGCTAGCAAGCCATATGCGGCTCTTGGCCCCGTGAGTGTGGCTCTTCCAAAAATACCGGCTCTTCCACAAAATACTGACTTCTGCGCATGGGCCACGAAGTTTCAATCGCACTGTACGTGCACACTCACACGTGGTATTTTGTGGAAGAGCCACACTCAAGGGGCCAAAGAGCTGCATGCGGCTCGCAAGCCACAGTTTGCCGACCACTGGGTTAGGGCATGGATCAGTGCAACTTCTGCCTAAGAGGCCTCCTTGTGGAACCAGCTGGACACCATAAAGACTTATTGAAAGACTTCTTTGGGTCCTGTTTGTGCTTGTTGAAGGGAGACCCATCAGACCCAAGAGACTTTTGCTCAAAAGTGGGGCAATCTTCAGCTCAGTGAGCCTCTCTTGTCCAATTAACTTCTTTCAGTCAGGCCCTAGGTGCTCCTAGGACATCTTAGTGTGTGTGGCCTCTTGTGAACACTCTATCCTCTCTGAAGGCAGAACCCATATATATATATATATATATATATATATATATATATATATATATATATTCTCATTTGTCATGGAATCTATGATGCTGTTAGTCCCAGGGCATATGCTTAATGCAAAGGACTATATAGATAGAATGAGCATATGTACTCAATACATTACCATGCCCATATGCTCAAATGTAAGCTGACTAATTAGAGCAAGGAAGAAGAAACCATACCACAGACATGGAGAGCCACATAGGCTCCAGAACAAGACTAAATTGGAGATTTCACTTGCTTAGACATAAAAGATCAGGGCCACAAAGTCAGAGGTCCTGTGCCCAAGGCAAGGCCCATCAGTTACTGTAGGAGAGTGTGGAAAAGGCCTACTCTCCATGTAGCTTCCATATTGCTTATGATATCTTTAGCAAGTGGGTACTTAGGCACTTGGAAGTGCCTCTGGTCCTTCTAGCCACTGTCCCCAGCACTGCATCCAGAAGTGTCCACAATATGGGGAGAACCTATCTGATATTCACATTTGCTCTTCAGTCATGTGGGAATAGATAACTGTGAGCAACCATGTCACGCTGTTCCTTATCAACTCACCAACATCAAGACTGGGCCCCTAGTTCTCAAAAGAGCCTGGAGGAAAGGCTCATTTGTTTCCATCCTTTAACTACAGGATGAAGCAAGGGTAGGTTTATAGTTATTTGTATGGAAAATAATGCAATAATTAGTAAATAATAATAATCTAATCTAATAAAAGAGAAACATGGTAATTGGCGTATGACTGCTACCCTTCCCATTGGCTAATCAGGGAGATATGCAAATTAACTGTCAGCCAAGATGGCTGCTGGCAGCCAGGCAGCTTGAAACTAACATGAGGCTTAGTTGCTTCAGTGACAGAGGAAACCAACGTTCCCCGCCTGCCTTGCAGGCCTCTGAGCCTGCAGTTTAAGAAACATTGTAACATATAGAAGCTAACCTCCCCCCAGAAACCAGCTTTCAGCGAGCTGGGATCTCAGAGCTGGAGTCAGAGCTGAAGTTATACATTGTTTCGATTACCTACTTTCAGCAGCTGAGGCCTAAGAGCTGGAGCCTCAGAGCTAAAGCTGGCCCAGAATTAAAAAAAAAAAAAAGGAGCGGTTGGGAACTTCTGTCACCCGCCAGCCATAAAACAGCCCTCAGCCCCTCATCCAGACTGGCCAGGCACCCCAGTGGGGACCCCCACCCTGATCCAGGACACCCTTCAGGGCAAACCAGCCAGCCCCACCCATGCACCAGGCATCTATCCTATATAGTAAAAGGGTAATATGCCTCCCAGCACCGGGATCAGCATGACAGGGGGCAGCGCCCAAACCCCCTGATCGCCCTGAGGCTCTGTGTGTGACAGGGGGCGGGGCCACAACCTTCCTATCGGCCCTGCTCTGTTCCTGACAGGGGAAGGCACCCCAACCTCCTGATCAGCCCTGCTCTGTGCCTGATACGGGGGAGCTCCCCAACCTCTGATTGCCCTGCGGCTCTGTGTGTGACAGGGTGCGGCGCCCCAACCCCCTGATTGGCCCTGCTCTGTGTGTGACAGGGTAGAGCCATAACCTCCCCATCGGCCCTGCCCTGAGTGTGAGAGTGGCGGCGCCCCAACCTCCTGATTGGCCCTGCTCTGTGGGTGATAGAGGGCGGTGCCCCAACCCTCACCCCTCCCACGGGCCCTGCTCTGTGTGTGATGGGGTAGAGCCATAAGCTCCCATCAGCCCTGCCCTGAGTGTGAGAGTGGTGGCGCCCCAACCCCCTGATCCGCCCTGCTCTGTGTGTGACAGGGGGAGGTGCCCCAACTCCCCTATTGGCCCTACTCTCTGAGTGACGGGGGGAGCTCCTCAACCCCCTGATGGGCCCTGCTCTGTACGTGACAGGGGGTGGTGCCGCAACCTCCCCATTGACCCTGCCTTGAGTGTGACAGGGGGCGGTGCCCCAACCCCCCAATCGGCCCTACCCTGAGCGTGACTGGGGGTGGCATCACAACCTCCCGATCCGCCCTGCTCTGTGCATGACAGGGGGCGGCGCCCCAACTCCCCAATAGGCCCTGCTCTGAGCCCGACCAGGGGCTGCACCTAGGGATTGGGCCTGCCCTCTGCCACCCGGGAGCAGGCCTAAGCCAGCAGGTCATTATCTCCTGAGGGGTCCCAGACTGTGAGAGGGCACAGGCCAGGCTGAGGGATCCCCCCTTCCTCCCGAGTGCACAAATTTTTGTGCACCAGGCCTCTAGTACAAGAATAAACTCTGTTTCATATACTTACAACTGTAAAACCATTTTTGCCCAACCCTGTAAGAACTTATCCCTAGCTCATGCTTCAGTCCACATGGTGTACTGGCTTACATTGTAAAGGTCTAGGGGTTTTCTTCCTCCATGGGCATCAAAGACAACCAGCATCCGGCACCCATGCCTCTCCCTTGACCCTCAGAAAGCTTACAGAGGCATTCTGACATTTCCTGCTCTGGAAGCAGTTCCTGTTTTCTTGATTTATGCTCACTAGAACCAATGATATGAGATGTAGAAGTATGTTGAATGACATCTCAAGGCTACCACAAGGCTTGCCTCTTGTGCCATCTCTTTTCCAGAGAGGGACACTGGGATATCAGACTACCTACCAGGACCAATGTCTTACAGCTCAAGAGTAGAGAGGGACTTTAAATTTTTAGTTTCAGTGCATATTAATTATGGCTTAGCCCATAAAGTCAAGCTGGAAGAGCTGCCACAGTGAGACCTGGCCAGTGACTGGCTGATATGACAGTGCACGTAAGTGGTCATCTCATTCAAAATGGTCTATTTATAGCATCAAAGCAAAGCAAGGACCCAGAGAAGCATGCAAAAGAACTCACTTCTTCCTCTTCTATACCAGTCAGGTCCCAGAAGTAGCCCAATCGCATCTGTAATCGCTTCCAGTTTTCGAGAAACATGGTAGCTTAAAAGGAAAGAAAAAAAATCTGTCAATTTTGAAGAATGGATTTTGAGTACTCGTTGGATTCACCAATGGTGGTGAAAAATAAACTTATAAAATTCAAATTTAGGAGCTTTCTTTAAATCTTTATTTCCTTCCTCCTACTTCTATCTGGAAATGCTCTAAATATTGCACATACAGCCGAGTAGATACACACACACACACACACACACACACACACACACACACATTTGCCCCCACTTCTAGGTTATGAGAAGAGGGTAAACATTGATCTCAAGAAGTGAGGAAGGATGGCAGAATAAAGAAAATAAGAATGAAAGAGTTTGTAGTCATTTTCTGACAAACTTCATTGTATCTATGAATACATTCTTTCTTCCTATATCTTCCTCAACACTCTCACTTTCTTTTCTCCATTTTTTTTTGTCCCCATGCACCACTTCCCTTCTGCGGGCCTTAATACTCACAATTCTGAGATTATGTAAGAGTCTCCTAATAGTCTACCTAACTCCAGAGTCTCAGCCTTCCAACCCATCTTGCATGCAGCTGATAGACTAATCTCCCTTAAGTGGCACTCATTTAATCATCCATTTCTTAGCCAATATTTGTTGAATGCCTACCACATATACACATCAGTCAGTCTTCCTGCTCCGACCACAACCGCCTTGAAGGGCCAGCCCAATATGCTCCAGAAAGACCAACACCCTCTACTCCACAGCCATGGTCTATAATACCAGGATTGAGCTTCTGATCTAGAGCCTGCCAATGGACCAGATTCCCACTTTTGAAAACTGAAACCAAGAAACACAAAGAGAAGCAGAGATGGCATAAACCAAGCAGCACCTGAAAGAAGGAGAAAGGGCTGTGGTTTCTGATAGCAACTCCAGCTCCAGTTCCCCAATGACCTGGCTATATTTCCTGCATCCATGAACTTGCTTCTTGCCTTATTAAATAAATCTCTTGTTATTTGAGAGAACTTGAATGAATTTTTAATCCTGAAAAAAGAAGTAGGCCCAGCTAAGGTATCTGCAGCACAAAACACTGTTCCAGGCATCATGAAGGAGATGAGATGACTCTGGTGTAGATTTTGCTCTCAAGATGTTTAGAGCCTATGTGGGGAGGTTATAAATAACTACAATGTAAGGCATACAGTGACTAGGCCTTAAGAAGGATACAGATAAAACGCTGTGGACATTCAGGAGAGGGGGTACTAGCTGCCAGAGAAGCCATCTGAGCTGAGTCTTGAAGAACAATAGCATTGAGGCAGTAAGGAAGATGTGGAGAGAGGAAGGATGCCAATATTCCCCCATTCCTCACCCCTGCTGAAACTTTCAGTGGCTATTTATGGCCCAAGTTCTCTCTGGATACTGGAACCCTGTATATCTGGCCAGATTGACCTAAATCAATTCCCACCATTTGTCAACGTACACCTTATACCTGCATTGCTGCTGACGCCATCTCCTCCCTGTCCTCTTCATTCCTAACTTGTGCAAATTGTCCCCATCTCCTGTGCTACCCACCAATGTCTACCCTCATCCTTTCCTGACCAGCTCAAGTCCCACTTCTTTCATATGATCAAGCTCAAGGGCACCCTCTCCTCCACACTCCTACTGCCCTTAAGGTCTGCTGCCCTGGAAAGGGAAGGAATATGGCCCTCCTTGAAGCCACCCATACACCTCTACACATGATAAGAATCTGGGTGTCCTTTATTGCATGTTGTGCTGGACTGTTGGCTGCCATTCAGGTCTGTAAACTCTTTCTTGGCTCCAAGATACCTGTTTTCCTTGGACACAGCACAGAAGTGAGCATAACAAACACCATGGACTGGTTAAATATACCATTACTTAAAGCTTCATTTGCTTTACTTGGTACAATATGTTTTCTCCTAGGACTAGCGGATATTTCATGTAAGTGCATCCTGACCTCCCAACACTGGCATCACCCTGGGGGATGCAATGAGACCAAAGAGGATGTCACTCCTTTTCCTATACTCTTCTCAGTGTCTGAGGAGAGTTCTGCAAGGTCCATGAAGGACAGAAGTCAGACAGGGGGAACGGGCAAGAGAAACAAAAGAGTCATTGAAAGAGGAGCCATGAGGACAAGGGACGGCCAAACACCGATGAAGAGCTGCTCACAGTTCCTGGTACATATTATGTGCCGGGCACTGTGCTAAGTGCTTTGTACACATATCTCACTCACTAGTCACAGAAAATTATGGGACAGGTATTACTTCACCCATTTTACAGATGAGGACAATGATGCTCAAGGGTTAAGTATTGTGCCCCAGGTTACATTGGACCTTGGGTATTGACTTCACTGACACAACGCTAGATTCACATTGGATGGCTATGGGAGCCACACATTAGGCAGTCCCCTAAGTCACAAAAAGAGTTTATAAACCCTGTCCCTTTTCTTTTCAATAGGGCTTCACTCTCTTTCCAAAGTTCCCGGCGTTTGAGACCAGAACAGCAGAGGGGCTAGGCCCAAAGAGTCCAATAGACCCAGGTCTCCCTGTCTAGTACCTTCTATGAATCCTCTGTCTCAGCAATCCCCTCTCCCTTTCCACAATTGTCTGAGTCTCTTCCTGTGGAGAACCACTTTTTTCTTCCCAGCCTTATTCTTGGCAGGCCTGGGCCCTGGCCCAGGCCCACCCAGCAAAGCACCACTGATCATAATAATCATGGTAACAAGAGGCATTACTATGATTTTTAATTGTAACATGTAGGTAATCATGCCCAGGAGCTGTTGGCTGCTGTTACCAAATATACAATCACATAAAACATAGCAAGGCTGTTAAAAAAATAAAACCAAACTCTACCTTTTGCCAGGAAGCTCTAACACAATCTCACCCTTTTTGCTTTCCCTACACTGCTATCTGAGAGGAAGAGAGAGGAGCCAGGGATAAGGTAGTAAATTACTAGGCTCTCCGGAGGGGTGGGGGCTATTTGTTCATTACAGCTATTGAGAGAGAAGAGGCAGTTGTTGGGGCTTGAAAGTGGGCAAGTAAAAATGAAAACCAAGTTCCTCTACAACAAGGAATTAAGCAGCTCATCAAAGTTCTTAAGGATCATGAACCCAGTGTTACTAAGCTACATCTATTTGATCATCATAATATCTGCAAGACAACTTAATGGCATTAGGATTGCAATATATCAAAATATGAATGCATATTCTGAGTTCCAAGTCAGTTCAAGTGGATTTCTGAGTAATTACAAGATGCCCTTGCTGGATGAGGAGACAGAACTGCCTGACTTCCCAGGTAACAAATATCAACTTCAGTCTGTTTTACTGACCATTCCTGTGAACATTTTCAGAGCTTTATGGTCACAAGTGCCATTTCCTCCTGCCTCATTCTCATGAACTGACCACTGTTCTCCCTGAAAGTAGAATGGCCCTGGAAATTGTCCTTGATGGCCTAGTCTGATTCTATCTCCACCCAAGTAGAGGTCCCTACAGGGAATGGAAGACAGTTGTTCCCACCACTGCTGAGAACAGACGTCTCTCTGTCTCATCCTCACACTTTCAGAGGTGTGACTCACGGTCTCATCCTGGTAGGTCCTCCAGGCCCCATAGAGTCAGTGATAAATCAAACAGCCTCTGTAGAAGTCGCATGGCCTTGCTGGTCTATGATCCAATGGGAACGCTAAGGGCTTGTACATCCATGATGAGTAAAAAGCAGGTGGCTACTCATGATGGGCTGAAACATGTCAACTTAGTCTCTTTTTTTAATACATGTGGGTGTGCCTTCTTGGAAATGCTCAATTACCACGAGGTTGTTATTCCAAGTTATCCCAGTTTGTAAAAATACGTGTGTGTGTGTGTGTGTGTGTGTGCGTGCGTGTGTGTGTGTGTTGTCAGATGGCTATGGCTTAGAGAAAGTTTATTACCCTGATACTCTGGGATGGGAGGGGCAAAAAGGAGGAGAAAGACAATGAAGGAACTCTTTGTTCTTTCCTTCACAAATCCCTTCACAAAGTGGAATATTGAAAACACCACTGTGGTATTAAGTAAAATCTCTACAGTCTATACTCATGGTATCCTAGAAATTACACTGAACCTGGAGTCAGGAGACCAGGTTTAGGCCCTTTACAACCAGCTAACTCTGTGACCATGGCCATGATCCCACCACTCTATTTTGGGTGATAGCTATGACTTTATATGTCTTAGATGTTCCTAGAGGTGCATTATGGCTGTGCTAGGGGTTTTCAAAATATTCACTGGTTCAAATTCTGAATAAATCATACATGTGACTAATACAAGGTTAATATTACTGTATATATATACAGTATATATATATATATATATATATATATATATATATATATATATATATATATATATCCATGATAATATCCTTAGTTCTGTTTACATTTATGAGTAAAAAAAGTAAACCTATTATCCCTAAAATACTTCTTGAGATACAAGGACTAAATGCTAAAGGAATTAAACTGAAGGATATGGCCATTAGAGCATGGTCACTGTACCCATTTCAAGGTACCACTCATATAAGCGAGCCTCATGATAACCACTTACCCCACAGAGCCATGAAGATGGAGAAGAAGACAGTGGCAGGATTGTCAAACAGGTGGCTGGCCCGAGCTGTACCACAGGCTGAGCTGAGGTTCCAGTAATCACAGGACTTGTCACACAGGGGACACATGGTGAAGGCATTCTGCTGGTCACACATCTCTTTGCTGCAGTAGACAGAGGCTACTGGGTCAGGTGGAGCTCACACAGGACCCACCCCAAACAAATCACCCCCAAGACATCTCCCACTTCTGAATCCATGGCTGACCTTATCAATGCCATACATGAGGTGTGTTAAAGAAGGTGGGACTGGATTTTTCACTTTGAGAGTGTTATTCTTATGTTTTGTCCAAAAAAAAATAGATGGGCCGCCTTTTGAGGTATGGAGCCCCCACCATTAGAAATGCCCCAACTGAAAGTTAGTGATCATCTGTCAAAGATGTACACTGAAAGATGGCTTCTAAAACCCCCTTCAAGATGTGTGGAGTGTATGAGGTTGATGGAAAGCTCCAACAACTGTGAATAAATCACCCTTCTGAAGTTAGATTTCATCATCATTCAAGCATAGACTGTCTTCAGATCTGGATTGGAAGCCTTTTTCTTAGTACATCCGCATTTGTAGAATGGGGATTAATAACCTCAACCTAATAAAAATTACCATGACCATGAAATGGGATTAGGGGAAATGAAAGAATGAGGTAAATTTTTCCAAAGTCTAGATTCTATGGTCTTCGAGAGAGAAGCATGAGTCAAATAACCATCACCTATATTCTAACCGATTCTCAGTACATTTCTATTTAATGGACTGATGAATATATTTGAAATTCCATTCCTTCATTAGGTGATTAGCTGAATCCAGTAAACTTAGGCTCATATGAGTGCTTATAAATAAGAACCAAGGAACTACCAGCCCTAACTGGCCTCCTAATATCTCTCCACACCATATATTGGCAGGAAAAGTAATGAACTTATCATTCTGGTGTGTAATAGTCCTCCTGGGGAATGGGTAGAGGGTTGGGCTTTTGGTTGGGAGGAAAATGGTGGTGAACTCAAGATTTCATGAAAATGAAGCATTGGGGAGGTAGGGGATCCTACACTGGAAACCGCAGCTATGTTTTCTCCAGAAAGAGGCAGCAGAGGGAGCTGCAGAGCATGGCTGGCAAGTGGGAGGCCACTGCCAGGGTGAATAAGCTGGTACCCTGTGTGCTAAACAAGTGCTTAGATTTAACCCAGAAGTCAAGGGATGCCTGGATCTACTTTTCCTTTATTAAGAAGTTGAAGGGTTTAACTGAGGGCTGTCACTGTCTGTCAAATGCCAGCTTTCAAGCTCGTTTTTAATGAGCTATTAAGTCCACAGCAGGGAAAGGCCCTTGTGTGAGAGAATGGAAACTCTAGGTCTCCGAGGATAAACCCTGGTTCCTCCACTGACTTGCTGCTAAGCTCTCCATTGGCAAGTGTCAATAGCAGTGACTCATTCACATCGACAACATTAAAGAGTAACATCTTGTTAATAAGTTCAGCTGTGCTAGCTTCACCTGGGCACATTCTTATTGTTCACTGGAGAGCCCGGTTTATTTCAAGT
The DNA here is from genome assembly GCF_963259705.1 of Myotis daubentonii. NCBI lineage: Eukaryota > Metazoa > Chordata > Mammalia > Chiroptera > Vespertilionidae > Myotis > Myotis daubentonii. Next base: position 21,172,259 of record NC_081841.1, read on the forward strand.
CTTCTGGGTCAGATAAGTGTTCGCTGCATAGTTGAGAAAGAGTTTCTGTTTTCAGAGAGGAGAGGGCCCTCTTGGAAAACAAATTCACACAGAAAATTGTTGGTCTGTATAAATTCTAGTAAAGTGCTGTGCTTTGAAGCTGTGTCTGGGAACATCTGAGTAGGGACTTTGTTCTCCAGGGGTTTTTTTACACATAGGTTGCGGGGAGGGATAACCCTAGTCAGCCTAATCTTAATCAAATCTAGTCAGTGCTGAAAGGTCAGGAATGAAAAAATATTAGCAACCAACTTGGTGCAAAGAATTTTGAAACTTAAGTGCTATGTAAAGTACTGGTTTTAAAATTAGAGTACAGTCAAGTATCAATCATTTGTACAAAATTGTAGCCAGTGTAGCACAGATACTCCCCATATCATTTAAATTGAAAGTCAGATGTTTTGTAGGTATTGATGGTTGTTTTTGGTTTTTGGTTTTGGATGCAAGCAATTTGAACAGAATTCTGAAGAAATTCTACCTCAGGAGGACATTCGAATGACTGAATTCTCTAGAAAAGCTGAAAGATGAGAGAAGCTCACCTAGAATTGAAATCATGTCTACATTACTCACTGGCTGCATAATCTACAGATTCCTAGTAATAAGTAACTGTGGCTATAAATCTAATAGTGTATTTCTTCAATCTATCATTTTCTCTAGAAAGCATAGGTTGATAAAAACCCAGCCTGAGTGGTGTTCTCAATGAGTGACTCATAGCTTACAGGTTAGGTGGTACAGGACTGTGCTAGCAGAAAGAGAGGAGGTGCAATGAGGCAATTATTCAGACAGAACATCTGTTATTAAGGTTCAGACCTAAAGTAACCAATTTTTTTTCCAATATGGTTTAGATTAATCTGCTTTTTAAAAATGCTCCAGTCTTTCCTACCCATGTAAGCAAATGCCTAACAAATGGAACCAATCCCTTGGTGAGCAGAGGAAAGTTCTATAGATGTATCATGCACATATGGAATTATTACTTACAAATGATACTTGTATCTCACATATCAAAGTTATTGGCAATAAAAGGTACCATTTAAAGTTCCACGTAATGTAAATTTTCTGGTTTTGATTTTGTACTGCAGTTATACAAGACATAATCATCAGGGGAAATCGGGCAAAGGGTACATTGCACCTCTCAGTACTATCTTGGCAACTTCCTGAATCTACAATGTGTTCAAAATAAAAAGATTTTAAAAAGTGATACATAGGTAGTAACTTCCCAGCTTAATGCCAAAATTAGAAACCTCTGAAATAACCCCAGGAATAGTGCAAGTTTTTAATTATGCTTAGGAGTGGCTGGTAGACACAGAGTCTGAAAAAATGTGAATTTATTTAGATTTAGTATTGGGATTTGGAGGCCATTCCTTTGTTGATAGGAGTGATATTTTGTGAATTTCCATCAAGCCCACAGAGCTTGGACTTTTGGTGGGTATACAATTCTGGTTTAAGAACAGTTCTTTAGCCGAAACCGGTTTGGCTCAGTGGATAGAGCATCGGCCTGCAGACTGAAAGGTCCCAGGTTTGATTCCGGTCAAGGGCATGTACCTGGGTTGCGGGCACATCCCCAGTGGGAGATGTGCAGGAGGCAGCTGATCGATGTTTCTCTCTCATCGATGTTTCTAACTCTCTATCTCTCTCCCTTCCTCTCTGTAAAAAATCAATAAAATATATTTTTTTAAAAAAAGAACAGTTCTTTAAAAAAATCTTCACAATATGATTAATTTTTCTATCATTTATACCTTCTTGATTTGTCATGTCCTATCATGAATCTGAAAAAGTGACAATCAAAATTTCAATTTTTAAGTCAATTTCAAACTTTTTGACTATAACCTAAAGTTTGAAAGTCTTTTACATCATATTCCAGTAGGAAAAAAATGTACATACCATCTTCTTATAAACATATATCTAAATAAAGTCTCATGCAACAATACTTATACCTTCTTTTGTGATGAATACTAATGTTACATATCATTCTACTATATCTTATCTTATTCTAGTTCACTTAAAAGATAACTATTAAATTGATTCCATAACTCACGAGTGGGATACTACCCATGGTTTTTAAAACATCATACACTCTGATAGCCAATATGATATATCTACAATGATAATAATCACATTTTACATGCCTACACACCTGTACATATATGAGTGTGTGCATGTGCATAGATATATGTCTTTGCAGTATGTACAGATGATAGTCAATTCCAGCTGCAATGGTCACTGTCATATGTATTCCCATATGGGCACAAGTTCTAAGTCCTGATGTAAACCAGCATACTGACACCCCGTCCATTATACTGGCATTGGTTCTTTAAGCACAGTATAGAGATTTCTAGTTTTGATCAACCTGGGGTTCAGCTCTCTAGGGATCACAACTGAGCAAGAGAAGCATGGAATCCATGTTTTCTGAGAATGCATCAGACAAGGCCAGTTGAAGTTCTTGGCTGCCAGGGAGAATATGAGCTCTCTGGGAGACTTCACAGCTTATTGGAAAAAGCAAAACTATGGAGCAGCAGGAGGCCAAATCTCAACCCTGACAATTAGTAGTTGTTGAAGTTGAACAAGTTATATGACCTCATTTATCATCAATTTCTCCAACTCTGTTAAGTGAAAATAATAACTACCTTATATAGAGTTTACAATGTTGATTTCTACAGTATCAAAGAAACTAGTGCATAAAACCACCTAGCACCATGCCTGACACAAGTCGGTATTTGGTAGGTATTGGTTCTTCCCTGATGCCAGAGGGAAGACTATTTTTAAGTGCTTACTTTCTTTGTAGGCTTTCTCTTCCTCATAAGAACTAGACTTTGTGCCATTTCTTGGTTCTCCAAGAGCCCCATCATGGGAACTGTCACTGCTTGTAGTTTCCTACTCCTGAACCAGAGGCTGAGCCTTCCTCAGTTCCAGAGCTGCCTGCTTCTACAGTCTCACAGCAGTTTATTCCAACAGTGTTTGACCGAAAGACATGTGATCTCTACCCAATATCACTCAATACTTGCTGCCTTGGATCTTATGGGAAAATATAGGGGAAGGGGGAGTGAATCATGAAGTTAAATGGGGGAAAGCATTTCTCAGGCACAATTTTTTCATCAGGCTTTATCCACCTGTCCAAATCAGACCTGGCTCTGGAGAAGAGCTTTACTAGGAAAGAATGTGGGTCACGCCCAGCATGGCTATGAAGCCATTCCCAGAATCTGTAGCTCCCAGATCTGGCTCTGGAGAAAAGTTGTGTGTGTAGTAAGGGAAGAAGAAGGATAGAGGGTGAGGACTTTGGAAGGAGATGTGTGAAATGTACTTGAAACTAAGATGAAACTCCAAACTACTAACATGGAAATTGAGCCTTTTCTTTAAAATTGTCTTACCTGGGAATATCTTCTTCAATTGTTGCACATCCATAAAGAAACACAATCACACCAATTATAGAAGATGGGATGAGGAATGATGTATATAATCCCAGCCAAGCAAAATATAGTCCAATTTTTTCTCCAAAATACTTTCTGGAAAATAAGTTATAACACATATTAAGAACATCATAGATGGAAAAAGCATTCTCCAGTGAGGATTAACAAAACAAATAAACAAAAAAAGAGCATCATATACTTGCCTCATTTCTGTTAGTTCTAAACCTGACAACGGGTCAGCATAAATAAAGAGGAATGGAAGTTACATGAGGAAAGGGGGACCTCAGCACAAGGAATCAGCAACTGGTCTTTTGTGAAATGAATTACATTTCATTGGAATAACATATACACACCTGTCCTGGCTGATCATATTAAATAGCTACAAGAAGAAATTCAGCCCTAACAACAAACAAAAAATATTCCATAAATTTTAGCATCTTCACCAGACAAACATGAATAACACATCATCATTTCATGAGTGCCATGAAACCCACAGAAAAACACTTTTTGGAAATATCTTATGTAAACAACACACACAAATTATGTACTTGAGGATGTACACTTATGTATACAAATTAACATAAACATATTCACAGAAAAATGATTAGAATAGATTTGATAAAATAGTAGTAATATTTTCTTTGGCTAATAAAATTATGGGTGGTTTTTTGTTTATTTGGTTTTATAACTTTCTGTATTTTCAATTCTCTACTTACTAATGAATTATTCTTATCATTTTAAAAAATGATTCATTTTAAAAAGAAAATTTGCCAACCCATATCTTTTTTTTTTATCCTCAGCTCATAAAGTTATTAAATTATCACACTAAGCCTCTAAAAAGAGTTTTTCCCTTAAATAAATATTGGTTATGGGCACTTGATGAGAAAAATATAATCCACAGAGGAGCAGAGTATTTTATTTCTCAAGAGACTGACATAAAATCCAGGAGAGAAATGGGAGCTCAGCCCATTCTGTGATGGAAGCATGAAGATTGAGAAGAACAGTGAACAGTCTCCTGATCCACTACCAGTGGGGCTGCTCTCAGTTAGGATGCAGGCAACTGAGAGAAAATGTAGCATTCACCCTAACAAAAAGAGAAATATGCATAATCCGTGAAATCAGAACTTTTTTTGAACCCATCAGAAAGTGGAAGCTGCAAGAAACCAGGTGAACTAAATTTTAAAGAGAGAGAGAGAAGCCCCTCCAAGGAAAAGTGAGACATAAACAGCTTCACATTTGGCAGAGCCTGGGAGGAGTAGTCTTCATAAGCATGCATAAGAAGAAATAGAGAGAAAAATGTTAACTTCTGGAAGGCTGAGTGTATGTTAGCCTACAGGTTAGAATAACTCGGAGCTCCAGACACAAGATGAGTTTGCACTCATTCATAAGATCCTATCCAACGACCACCACCCAGTAGTCGTGAGGAGGACAATGGGCAAGGTAGGAAAATGGAGAGAGCTCCTTTAGTTCCACACAGCCATAAAAGCCCACCCATCTCCCAGGACCATCTCCGATTCAGATAAAAAACCTAAAGCACTGAATAATAAGGTCAGCAGTCTGCTGCTGGGGGAGGGCCAGAAGGCACACCCCTCTGTGGTAAAGGGCTGCTGAAAGCTGAGGGTTTTGGGAACGAGAACAAATTCTCAGCCCTCCACAGCCCACACAAAGTATATGGTAATAGCATCCCATGGAAGAAGAAATTTGAAATCTGTGGTCCAGTGAAGGTGATGTTAGCAATGGCAAAATCCAAACCTAGTTCATCCTCTGACTATATTGACTCCAATTATGTTTGCAAAAAGAAACCCAAATGACTGATAAACTGATTAAAAAGGTACTCAACTGCTTTAATCATCAGATCGCCAGATAAATGCAAATAAAATCACAATGCAATACCTCTGCATATTTGTGAGAATGGCAAAATGAGAAAGAAGAAAATACCAAGTATTGACCAAATGTGGAGAAACCAGGACACTCATATGGTGCTGGTGGGATGTATACATACTGAATCACTTAGGAAAAACTGCTTAGTGGTATCTACTAACAGCTGATCCAACAACTCTACTCCTAACTATATGCCAAATAGGAATGAATATATGTGCATCAAAAGATATACATAAGAATATTCATAGTAGCACTATTTATAATAGCCTCAAACTAGAAACTACCCAAATGCCTATAAATAACAGAATGGATAAATATATATTGTGACATACTTGCCCATGAAAATGAACAAACTACAGGAATTTCCAACAATATGGACAAATATCACAAACATAATGCTGAACAAAAATAAGCCAGACACTACAGAATGTATATACTGTATTTATCTATATGAAGTTCAAAAACAAAATAACTGTGCTAGAAGTCCAGATAGTAGTTAGCCTTAGGAAGGCAGTGACTAGAAGGGAGTTAGTAGGGTAAATAGGGGACCTTTGGGGTACTAAAAATGTTTTTCTTTGATCTGGGTACTGGTTGTATGGGTGTGTTCACTTTGAAAAAATTCAACAAGCTGTACATTTATTGTATGTACACCTTTGTGTATGTATAGTATACTTTTATTTTAAAGTGGTTTTAAAAAGATATCACATGTGCTATAATCTGCAGGCCAACAGATTCCCTGGAGATCATTTGTCTTCAAGTCAGACAGCATTTAATCCATGTCAGACATACATATCTTTCAGGCCCAGTCTGTCACCAGACCTCAAGAGGAGTTTTCACCTGAATGAAGCACAAAGACCAGGCTAACAAAAGACAAGGCTTCCAGAGCACAGAGGCCAGCCCTGAAATGCAAGGTTGGCATTTGATCAGGCAGCCCAAGGCAGTGATGGAGGCCGAAGGATGTCTGCACCATTCCCAAGTGATCAGGTCAGAAGTTGAGCAAGAGATGATTAGCATGGAGCAGACGTGCCAGCAGGGCATGTTCCACGGGAGCCAGCCCTGTCAGCTGGAGAAGGGAACTTCTGTTCTCAACTCCTGCCAAGCCCACATCACCTTCCTTCCTGGTCTCACAAAAAGCTGTCAGGCTTTCCTGGCCCCTCAGGGGATGGATTAAAGGCAAACAGATTTGGGTGCCCTTAGCAGCATTATGGGCAAGTGCCCAAAGAGAAAGTGCTGAGCCTTTAATTAAAGTTCACCATGGTTGATTCTCTGAAAGACAGCCTGGAATTTCCCAGCTACAGACAGAGCCAGGCAAGCCAGCAAAGGCTCTCCTGGGTGAAACCAGGAGATGGGGGGACCAACGTGGGTGAAATAGTCAATTCAAGGCTCAAGTCAGAATGGTCTCCCCCAGCTGAAGGCTGTCCCCACCACCATTCCCTTTACAAGGTGGCATCCAGCTGAGGAAAAAGTGTGTACACCCTTCTGATGGCAGAGGAGAGAGAAATTCCTGGGGCACTGGTCAAAACCCCAATTTCATTTTCTCCTGCTGTCCCCTATTTGGGCTTTGCTCCAATTCCTTGGCCTCTTATGTTCCTCATACACATCACATCTGCTCTCACCTCAGGGCCCTTGCTATGGCTGTGCCCTCTGCCTGGAACACTCCTTCCTTCGGCCTCACACTCACTTCCTCAGTCTCTGCTCCAACATCACCTCCTCAGAAAGGCCTTCTTTAATCACCCCCTCCCAAATGTCTCCTAACCTCTCACCTTGCTTCATTTTTTTTTTTTCATAACACTTACCATTACCTAACATTGTTTTCTAAATGTGTTGGTGTTTTTGTCCATTTCTCCTGCTAGAATGTAAGCTCCATGAGAGCAGACACTTTTTCTCTCCTATTCACTATTGTGCCTAGGATATGCCTGGGACATAGCAGTGACTTAATAAGCATTTGTTTAATGGATGGCTGAATCCTCACAATAACACCCATCATGGGGTTACTAGGTCTGTCTCTCTTCTATGTAGAGGGTGAGCACAGCTCAGAGAAGTTGATTAACTTGTGTAAAGTCACACGGCAAACATGATAGAATCCAGACTCCAATTCTGAGCTGCCTGATCTCAAGCCTATACTTTACCCATGACATGTGTCTCTTCGGTCACAGAGTAGATGATTATGCAGATTTCAGCCTCTCAGATTGCAAAGTATTATGAATTGTTTTCAGTTTTAGTAGAAAACTGAAAAGAACCCTATCGATCATCCAAAACTAAACTCTCCATTCAGTGATTTACAAAATCCTATAGCCCCCAGAAGCTCATTCACATCAGAAAAGGCAGTCACGGCATCTGTTCCAATTTCCATTTGTTAAATAAGCAATACATAAAATGATTATTTAGACAGTTTCTGTTTATTAATGAGCAGCATGAGAGCTTCCAAGTACACATCAGATGGTGATTAGAGACACATGCTCATGGCTAGTCCCCCAATCATTTATCACCCAGTGGTTTTGGCCATTTTACATTGTTTTCATTTTCATTCTTATATATTGTTTGGTGTTGTTTGGGTTTGTGGTTTTTTTTTAACTCACAACCAATCTTTAAATAAAGATGGAAACATAAAGAACATCAGTGGTGAATATAGCATGTCAATGAGAGCATAAAAATGGCAAGAAAGAATTAGATAAATTTGCCTCAATGATATTCACACAGATCTATAAATGCATACAACTGATCAATTTATTATATGATGTATAAAGATATGTCATTACCAAAAACCAATGTTAAAAGAGGGGGTGTTATATCCAATTGGCTTCTTAAGTTATTGGGAGTTAAAGATTGTCCCCAACTACTACATATAATCGGCAGAAAAATCCTTGCAAATATAGCCTAAAACTTTTAGCTCATCATTTAGGAATGAAGGATAAATATTGGCTAATAAACCAGCTAAATTTTTCACTCAAACTACAAATATGACAAATTTCAGAACATAAAAGTGTGTGTTTTTCTATTTTGAAACTATAATTGTAAATTTTAATCTAAGTTTTTATATATATTATTACCCAAACCAAAGATGACATCCGCTATTTAAAAATGTATTTGCTGGAACATATTTTCTTATACAATTTAATATAATAACATAAACAGTGTGTGCCACCTCTGTTAAAAAGGAAAAGTATAAATTTGTCTTTATGTATGAATAATATTATAAAAGACTGTATGTAATGAATTTTATAGTACAATATCCATTTAAAATAATTTAGAATAATTTCTTCATCATTTGCTACATAATATTGACTTAAAAACAATTCCTAAGGGAGTTCGGGGAATTAAACCTGTGTTGCTGTGAAGGTGGCTTGGGTGGAGCTGCAGACCCTTTCTCCACCCAGTGCCACCAGCTCTGTGCCCCAACAGGGTAACTTCAGTGGATTGTGTCAATCAGACCTCCTGGCTCTCTGCCTGCTGGGCTGGCCAATTGGGAGGCACCAGCAGGAAATGGAAGGATGGTGGAATAATGACCATGGAGCATTGATTCCTCCAGTGGCCTGGCCTGGGTTGGCAGTGGGGGCCACAGCTCCTGTCAGAGGCTTCCCTGTGTGGTAGCTTCAGCACCGCTCTCTCTGGTTCCATAACCACAACCTACTCTTGCCCTTTTTGGCCTAAAGGTGCTACCAACTCCCCACTGTTGCTGATCCCTGGGGTGTTCCCATCCCTTGTGGATTTCCCTTCATCATTAACTACCTACTTGAGTGTGTTACTTCTTCTTTAAATAATACAAAGTTCAAAAGTCAAAAAAGGGGATGGGAGGATTTACAAGTTTCTGATCTGTTACAATTCTCTCATTTTACAGGTTAGGGAACTGGGACTGAAGGACATTACCAGATTTGTCCAAAATCACCACCAATAACTAGGCAGAGCCACAAGTAGAAACCAAAACTTAACATGGAAAAAATAAAAACTATACATTGTTAAGATTGTTAGAAGAGTTTTATGAGTTAATATATCATCAATTGCTTGAAACAGAACTTGGCACATAGTTGCACGAGTTAATATATACTCAATTGCTTGAAACAGCACTTGGCACACAGTAAATATGCAGAAATGCTAGCTATCATCATCACCACCACCATCATCATCATCACCATCACCATCAGCAACAGCAGCGTGTGCTAATTCTCAAACCAGTTGAGAAAATAAAGGAGATAAAGACTTAAAAATATGCAATCCTTCTTGCATAAATATTTCAAAATTAATCCTATTTGGTATACAGAGAAACCAAAGCCCCCTTTAGTATGATGAAAAAGAGGTTCATGACGTGCTGAGAGCCCAGGGTAAATTCAGCCCCCTATAACCACTTGGCCAAGTGCCCTGTTCAGCAAACATCCTGCACAGCTGTCACAGAATGGCCCTGCTTCAAGGTCCCCCAGCAAGTAGGTGCCACTGTTAAGTGAAAATGACCTTCATCTCACTGAGTTAGAAATATCATCTGAGACAGCAAAAGAAAAGTGCTTTTAAAATTCTAAAACAAAATATTCCAGCACAAGTTACTATGGCTTCCTTACTCCACATTCTTCCAAAAAAAGAAAAGAGACCAGAGATTTGAATAAAAAGAGGTTGAATAATTGTTTTGACTTTGCTGTTCCATAATGTGTGCAGGTGACAGAAAAGAATAAACCTTCTCCATATGACAAAAGAATTGTTCTTCAGTGTTCTTCAATATTCTCAAGGGGAAGAAAGGCCAGTACTATGACCTGTATCAATCATGACAAGTACCAGTTACATTTTATGTTGAAAGTTTGATGAAGAAATGTCTTGATACAAACATAGCATTTACTGAAAGCTCATGGGCAATGTTTTTGAAGATCATCTGATGCCATGGCGGAACCACTAAAAAAGCTGAGTTAGAGTCTAGCCTCCCAAGTTATATCTGTTCTTCACTGAAACATGGCCGTGTCCATCCTGAGCTCCGTAGCCTCTGATCCTCCCTCAGAGTTCACACATGTGAAATCTCAACTCTGGTTGTTTTTCTTTCAAATCCCAGGTTAATTCTCACCTTAAAATAACCCTGTTTGTCTGTCCTGGAGCATTGACCTTTTTTGGATAACTTCTCTTCGCCCAAATTTGCTCCCTTCTCATCTACTAAGGAAGGGAAGAAGAGGAACATTTATTGAGCATCTATATGGCTTTTTACATACAGAAATAGTTTAATCTTTACACTGTGAGTTAGGAAGTATTCCTTCAATTTGCATATAAGGAAAACAAGCTTCAAAGTTTAACTCATGCCCAAGTCCACATTTAGTTGCCACGTATCTGAATTTCCAACCAAAGTCTATCTTGAGAATCTTTGATCCCTTTCACTGCCCCACTGTTTTGCCAATTCCAAATCCTTTCTTTCCACTACTAATTGCACCTCTCTCCTCTACCACTAGAATATGACTAATGGACAAGAGAATAGGAATAATTGTATATAACACACACATACGCACAACGAATACAAAATGGGAAAAATCTCCATTGTCTCATCTTGACCCAGAAGATCACTATGTACCCATGAGTCATGTTAAAAATTATAGAAGAATAAAAATGAAAAGCTTCCAAATTGTTTTTTCCAACTATTACGCATTAGCCTGAGCACCATAAATCTTTTCCTCAGTCAGAATAGTTTCTCCCTCTACTTTCTCCAAGGTGGACCTCCTTTGCCTCTGAGAATGTCCACTACCTTAGCTGCAGCCTTTGGTGTGGTGAGCAGTAAATGATTGTAAGGAACTAAAGAGCATGGGCTCAACACTTTGATATAATAGCTGTTTGAAAAGCTAATGCCATCTAAACTATATCCTCACATACCTGATTAAAGGTAAAGATTCTTAGGCTTGCCAAAGCTACATGGGAGACTCTCAAAAAGTCTTCCTCAAGCCCATCCCATTTCTCCAACCAAATGATTCCTCCCTCAGACCCCTCACCAGCAATGGATACTACTGACAGACACATGTCTTCATAACTCACCTGTTACATTCTAAAACTTAGTTCCTCTGCATTGTACTGCTGCTTGATTTTATAACCAATGACCCTGAAAATCTGCACCATAATTTATTGTGTATAGGTATCTTCACACGCCCTGAAGGTCACAGGTTTAAACAACTGGCCCCAAAGCCAAGCAGCTATGACAGAGGATGCTGGGACTGATGCTGTCTTTTGCTTTCATTGCCTGAGCTCATTCACTTCTACTCTCTTATTATTTAAGTGGTTGTGTCTTATTTCCCCAGCCTTACTGCAAGCATCTCAAGGGTTTATATTATCTTTTTCTCCCCCCTCCCCCCCCCGGGCATTATACAAAACTCTGTCCTTTCCCAACACATGATGAATTCTTGTTGAATGTATGAATGATGAACATGTGAAGTGATACCTCTGTGAGTCTGGTAATGGCAAGAAAGCTTCAGGTGATTTGCATGAAAGCCACTTAGGAATAAAGTCATCAAAGGCAGCACCAGTCTCTGTGCCCAGGCTCCTGATTCCCTGGAATAATATACATATGGGTAGCCTTTGTCTCCCCATGAGCTTTCTCCCAGCATCTTTTAACTTAAGGACTAGAGAAAGAGGTACTTCTTTGAGCTTAGATGCCTGGTGCCTTCTTCTCATTGCTATACCAATGTAGAATCCTAGCAGAACTTGAGGCTTAATTCAAAGGGTACATGCTTTCAGATCACTAGCATAGATCCTGAGCTACCTGAGTACAGAACAATGCTATAATCTGGAGGACCACTCCAAAATTTGAGGACAGATACTCTTGAATATGGCAGGTGCCAAGGAATTCAGTTTCCAGATCTTAGGAAAAGGTCATGAATTCCCTATCCAAACATTAACCAAAGTTCTTTCAGAGCCCTAGACATATGACAGCAAATGCACAAAGGATAAATATCTCTTAAAATATACACACAAATAATTGAGGAGAAAGAAAGGAAATGAGCCTAAAAATAATCAGATGTGAAAACTGGCACAAGCTTGGAGGACATAAAAAAAAAAGCCCTTAGAGTTAAGGAGTTCACAGGAGTCACTTAGCTTTCACTTAAGGCACCAACCAAGAATCATCAGGATTGCAGATGATAAAAGAAATGGTCTCTAGATGAGGTATGAGGTCATGGTAGCAATAATCAGCTATGATTATTGAGGCTCCAGAGAGAAATAAAGATTCAATCATTTGTCTTTTACTTCATGTTGAGTATGCAGAGAAGGAAACAAGGCCTTAGGGATGAAAGAGGTAAGAGAAGAGAGCGAGGAGCAGTGTCCCCAGGTGAACTTGATCCTCTCAGAACCTGGCATGTGGCAGCATGGCTGAGAAGATGAAGAGACCAATGTGCAACTTATAACAATATCTCCTAAGTCATCCAAAGGCTCTTTCCCAACAATGCTTTCTTATTACTTCAGGGTAAATGCATCACAAACATATGGATTTGATTGTACTTCCCCACCCCCATCTTCCTCTCCTCATGCCAGAAAAACACATACAGATTTCAAAATGAAAAGGAAAAAAACTAAAGAACAGCCAGGGACCAAAATGCGTAGTATGGTTTTAAGCAAGCTTAGAACATGTTAGGAAAATAATTATCTCTGGTCAACAAATCCAAATGGCAGTGGCACCCATCCATCATTAACACTGACAGCCAGGAAAATAACTGCAATTAGTGGGAGCAGACACGTGGTCTGCCAGTAGAGACTAGAAAGAAATGACCCCCAAAGGTCTGACACCTCCATGGGTAAGGTGACACATCATTTCCCTGAAGTTTTAAGACCAATGTGTAGGGGTGAATCCACTTCTGTCCTCAGACTTTATCAAAGGGTTGGTGTCCAGCTGTTCTCCATCTCTACTGGAAATGGAACAAAACGGCTTCCAATAGAGTGGAGGGAATGCAATTTCAACATCAAAAGGAATGACCAGTTGTAATTCACTCTTGCCACAATACATATTAATCGTATACCTATAAATCAATCTATTTACAAATATTTATTGAGTGCCTACTCTAATAAGGGCTGCATCATGAGCCAGACACTAAGCTGAATGATTTTCAAATATTATTCCAATCCCCACAACAGCACTAAAATATGGGTATTATTAACCCCACTTTATAGATGAAGACTGAGACACAGAAAAGTTAATGCATTTCCCAAGATCATAAAGCTAGGAAATGGAATGTGAGCAAACTCAAGTTTATTCAATTCCAAAATTTTTCCTTTATTTTCTTGAATTTCAGCTAAGTTCTGAAGGGGATTCTTAGTCCTTGCCCACCAAACTACACATCATTTTATGTTGAATAAATGTTGAGTGAATGAATGAGCATAAATGATGGATTTTAACCACCAATGCTCGTATACCATTTTTCATCTATTTAAACATTCACCTCTTTTAAGTATTAATTATATAAATGTGCATCTTACAATCAGTAGACTCTAAGAATCAATGAAATATGATCATCTCGAACCAAGACCAGTTCCACATGAAAGCGTAATGAACAATACAGGACAGTGAGATACTATGATTTGTAAGAAATATATATAGTTATTCAGATGACCAGAATATATTTCTCAGATATACTTGGTCTTCATCCACAGTTCCTGGCTCACAGCTTCCAAAGTCCTGGGAATTTTCTAAGGAGAGCAGCAGTGGTGACCCTTATTATGTTAATGAGGTGACGTTTGGACCCCACCCAAGGAAGGGGGCTGTTTGAGTAAAAAACAACAACAACAAACACAGATTCCTACTAAAAATACATAATCTGAATCCCATCCTTAGGTAGTCTGAGACAAACCCAAAGGGCGAGACCTTCAACATATGACCCTTTTCAAAAATGTCAATGCCACAAAAGACAAGGAGAAGATTACAAATTAAAGGAGACTAAAAAGATATACCAACTATAAATTATAACATAGGACATTATTGGGGCAATTGAAATTTCAATATGGATTGTAGAATACATAGTGACATAATAGCAATGTTAAATTTCCTAGTGTTGAAAATTACACTGTAAGAAAAAGTCCCTGTTTTTAGAAAATACACAGTCTTTAGGGATAAAGAGGCATAATGTCTACCGTCTTAAATGACTTCATACTAATAATGTATACATATGTATAGAAAGAGGGAATGAGAGCAAATGTAGCAAAATATGGACAATTGATAAATCAGAGTGCCAACGATAGGGAGTTCTTTGTATTATTTTTGAAATGTTTCTATAATGTTGAAATTATTTTAAAATAAAAAATAAAAAGCAAATAAATCCAGTTTCTCCTCATTTTAGAGGAGTCATTTAGCCCAGACCCTGACCTCAGAACAGCAATGTCTGATTTCTTAGGCTCCAAAAGCCTTTCTAGAAGAAAACAGAGAATCAGTTAGCAGGTCCTACCTCTCAATGCTCAGTCCTTTTTTATTTTTATTTTATTTTAGTGGAGACTAAAGGTGAACAAAGTGATAGTTGGAAATAATTATCTGAGCACAAAACAGTTAGTACAACAACCACAGAGAACAAGTTAATAGCCATTTATGCAGCTACAAGATGATCCTTCCCTTGTAAACACACCAGCAGTGAACCATGGCCAACCCCGCTCTCTACCCTCAGGAACTGGGAGCCTTAAATCAAAGGTACAAGGTGGGGCAGGCAGTAAAGGTTGTGCACATTTTGAAGGAGGCTCTGAAAACAAGAATAAAGATGTTCCTGGAGGCCGTTTTGGAAGGAGAAAAGGAAACCTTGATGACTTCGTGAGACATTGGAATAGGTTGCAAGGGGGCAGGCCAACGGCATCCTTTCCTGGACATCTTTAAAAGAGGAAACCGTCTAGGAAAATGTTACAATGTGTAAAAGTGACTTTAAAATACTTCATCATACACAGTGTGAGAGGATGTGTGCTATTTGACTGAAGCTATGAGGCAGGTGCCAAGCAAGATAGCCCAGGTGTTCAGCTGGCAATCTATTCAGAAAGCCCGTGATCACAGGTGGCATTTCTGCTTTCCTTGTCTCCATCAACAAGCCCAGCTTGGTAAATTAGCATACGGAGTGTCAGAAATGGATTGTCATAGGTAAAAATAATGGCCTGTTAAGAAGCATAACAAATGTTAGAAAAGGGCTCTCATTTGGTGAAATTGGAAGAATTTAAATAATGTAGAATGGCTTGACATATTTCAGACATACTCCTTTGCTTATAAATATCCATGGAGGTGTATACCCCATGTCCTACGGATAATGCCTTAGGCTAACCCACTAAATAGTCCCATGTCTAGCTTAGTCTCTGGATTCTGTTTCCCTGACATTGACTCTAAGGGTGACAAAATTCTGTCTCTAGAATTGAGATTTTTGCCTGGAGTGAATCTTTCATGCAAGGAGATGATCAAAAAATATGAAAGAACAGTATAATTAAAATATAAAAGCTGGGACATCCTGAACAGGTCATATGAACTACTACTGTTTCCACATTTGTTAATAGATGTCACTTGTTTCAAAACTTCTTCAGAGGCTAATGGTGTCTATCAAGAAAGAATTTGCAACTTGCAACAAATGAATGAGGTGTGGGCCTGCATAATGGAGGGGCAGGAGGAAAGATGAGCCTTTCTTTTTGTTAATGATCTCTAGCTTAATTCCACTGTGGTCTGAGAATATATGCTGTATGACCTTGATCCTTAAGAATCACTGAACCTTATTTTATGAGCTAGAATATGGTCTAGCTCAGTAAATGGTCCATGTGCACATAAAAATAATGTGTCCGCTGCAGTTTGGCTATGTGTTCTATAAATACAAATTAGGACAAGTTCATTCACAGTGTTGTTCAAGTCTACCACATCCCTACTGATTGACTATATGTTCTCTCAATTACTGAGAAAGTTGAAATCACCAAATATAATTGTGAATTTGTCTATTTTTAGTCCATATATTTTATTTTTTAACTGGATTTATTAGGGTGACCTTGGTTAATAAAATTACATAGGTTTCAGGTGTACAATTCTATTATACATCATCTGTATATTGTATTGTGTGTTTATCACCTCAAGTCAAGTCTCCTTTCATCACCATTTATCTATCCCCTCTTTACTCTATTCTACCTCCACCCACCCCCACTTCCCTCTGGCAATCACCATACTGTTGTCTGTGTCCATGAGTTGTTTGTTTTTTTCTTTGCTTAATCCCTTCACCTTTCTCTGCCAGCCCCCAACCCCATCCCATCTGACAGCTGTCAGTCTGTTCTCTGTATCCACGAGTCTAAAGCTCTGTTATCAGATGCACACAATCCCAAATAGGATTGTTACATCTTCTTAATGAGTTAGCCTCATTATCAATATAAATGTCATCTATATTTCTGATCATATTTCTTGCCCTAAAGTCTACCATCTGATATTAATAGAGCCATTTCTGCTTTCTCCTGATTAGTGTTTACATAGTGCAGTTCTTTTCACCCTTTTATTTTGTTGTTGTTGTTGTTGTTAATTCTCACATGAGGATATATTTTTTCATTGCTTTTAGAGAGAGTGGAAAGGGAGAGGGAGGGAGAGAGAGAGACTGGGAGAAACATTGAGGTGAGATAGACACATCAATTGGTTGCCTTCCACATACACCCCAACCAGGGCAGGGGATTGAACCTGCAACCCAGGTAAGTTCCCTTACTGGGAATTGAATTCAAGACCCTTCAGTGTGTGTGCTGACACTGTAAACACTGAGCAACACGGGCCAGGGCACCTTTTTACTTTTAACTTATCTGTCCCTTTATATTTAAAGTATGCTTCGAATCAGCATCACTTAGTTGGGTATTGCTTTTTATCCAATCCAACAATTTATACCTCAATTTCTTAAATTTTTTTTTATTGATTTCAGAGAGGAAGGGAGAGGGAGAGAGAGAGATAAAAACACCAATGATGAGAGAGAATCCTTGATTGGCTGCCTCCTGCATGCCCCATAATAGGGATGGAGCTGGAAACCAGGCATGTGCCCCAACCGGGAATTGAACCATGACCTCCTGGTTCATAGATTGATGCTCAACCATTGAGCCACGCAGGCCAGGGTATACCTCAATTTTGATGTTTAAACTACTTATATATTTATACTTAATGTAATTGCCAAATACGGTCAGGTTTAAAACTACCAACTAGCTATTTTATTTTGTACTGTTTAGAGCAACTATACAGCTACACTTGTTCTATCACGGATTTCCTGACTGTTGTATAATGTCTGAAAATAGTTATTACATATATTTTAAGTAGTTTTGAGTTTTTATGGCAGAAAAGCTAGTCCTATACCAGATATGCCATCATGGCCATTGTGGAAGTAGGAAATGGTGTTAAAAAGATTTCTCAGGTGAGTCTGGTGCTGCTGGAATTGCTGGAATTCAACCGTCGCAAATTCAGTTGGGTAGAGAAAAGGCCATAGTGACTTGTGAGTGCTGGATATAAAACAACAAGGAATGTTGGAAGCTGTGGGGAACTAGAGAGCATATGTTCCAATTGAAAATATTCACATTTAATGTTTTTAATACATCTTTTGGACCAAGTTTAAAAGAAATGTCTATTGGCTGAAATCTTCCCCGGGTTTCTAATTTGTAACATCAATGAATCTTCTTGAGTGTCAACATACCTCTTAAAATGGGGCACCCAGAATTGAGCACATGCTTCCATGGCGAACTGACTGCTCAGGGGTGGTGACACCATAATTACCCACAATCTGTACCCCATGAGTTCATTACTTCAGTGTAAGACAAGTTCATGTTTGGCAAAACCGGAGAGCTCATGTTTAGCTGTGGTCCACTCACCTCCCCCTCCCCCTGCCCCATCTCTCTCGCACAAGTGCCTGCCAAATCAAATTATCTTCTTCCTACGCTATTATTATTAACCTGATTTTACATTTACCATTATTAAATTTCACTTCGTTGGTTTTGGCTCAGGGTTCCTTCTTGTCAAGAACATTTTGAATCTCAGTTTTCTGTTATCTTTCAAGGTAAATACTTTATCCAGATGTGTACCAATGAAAAATATGATAAGTGTGCTTCCCATTCTCAAGGACCCAGAACTAGTGACTAAAGCCCATGATAGAGCCTCCTTGACTGATGCTGGCCAATCAATGCTGCCTCTGTTCCTTGTGATCTCTGCCCCCAGGGGAACAGAGAATAGAAGGAGATGAAGCCCAAACAAATAAATCCAGCTCTTAGAAAGTATTATGGCAAAAAGCCAGGGTGATGGTGAATTTGCAACCTGTGCGGATTTTGTATAAATGTTCCCATGAATACTGCTGCCACTCATTCCCACAGGTAACAGATACTGTTGAAAATGGGAGAAGATAGGGCCACCCTAAAGCAAAGCTGTGGATTATTACTCCTGTTTGGCTTTCATTCAGAAGCCCCAGCTCCCCAGCTAATCTTCCCTGAGCTTCAGTTTCCTCTCTAAGGTCTAATAGGCAGTCTACAAGGACCCAGAAGGAACTTTGCTCATGGGAGACAACTCAGTAGCCCAAGAAGCTCTGCTTCTTCTCCCACCACAGCACCCACTTTTCCACTAGAGACCCAGGCTATGCCCCATTTTCATGAGGCCTTGCTTTGCCCTGGCTGTGACATACTTCTGGGAAAAGTAATTAGAGGAAATTTCTCCATCCCTCCAATAATATTCTTTAAGTCCGATTTTACCAGCTTCCTACTTAAAACCTTCCACATCACTTGAACTAAGTATTTAAGTCTGGCTTCATGACCTGATGCCTGCCTACCTTTACTGCCTTCTGTCTTACCCTACCCTCACATATAGTCTTCATTCCAGCCATACTCAGCTCCTTTCAAACCTAAATGACTGTGCTGCTTTCACCACCTCATGCCTTAATTCATGCTGTTATCCATGCCTGGAATGCCCACTCCCTTCTCCTACAACCATCTGACACCAAGTCTTTAGTCAAAACTTAGTTCAGTCATTGGTCTTCCAGGAAGTCTCCTATGACTGATTCAGGAGCCTCTTTTTGGTCCCTCCTAGAACCCATTGCACATATTCTGTCCATACAATCATCACCCATCGGTAGGTATTTATCTTTTATCCAACTTGACTACAAGCTCCTTAAGGGGCAGGATTTTTTTCATCATCACTACCTGGGTTGGTTCCTGCCACAGTATTGGTGCTTGTTGAATTATCAAGTATCTTGACTATGGAGTGAATCAATGAGCAACTCAAAGCATGAGGGCAGGGCATTGGGGGGGGCTGCAAGCTGAGTCTTCATCACAGCATCCTGAGCTCAGGCTCAGGCTCAGGATCCTAGGACTCTGTGTCACAGCAGGAATTTAAATGTCAGACATCCTCATGTGATTCTCAGGCCATTCACTCAGCTCCCCACCTCCTTCTAAATCCCCTCCCAGAGCAAGACAAGTTAAGTGGAAGAAAGACTAGGAAATTTCTCCTCTCTCTTCTCACAACTGCCTCACAACCAAGGAGCCACACTCCAGATGTGCTGGCCAAGAGAGGTGCTCTGATGCCTGCAATCCACAAACTTGAGGAAGCCTCCTGGAAAAACATCAATTGGAAAATCCATCCCCTGCCAGCCCTCACCAAGCCGCTCTCCTGCCAAGTTTGTTCGCTGCTTGAAGTCTATGACCCACTAGTTGTTTATGTTCCTAACCCTGAGTTCAAGGGCATCTGCAATTTAATTTGAACCATGGATAGATGGGGCTGTTCTCTGTTAGAGTTCCAAGAGCATAAACAAACTTCCAGGCTGAACTTTGTGTGGCATTCCCCAGCACCACTCCTACCCTGGGCCTATAAATATTTCTATCACTTTCCAAGATCACCTTCAGCAGGCCCGGTTGGGTAACTTGCCCCCAAGTCTGAAAGACGTCACTAGGAGTAAACAGATATAGAGTAACTGAGATGGATGGATAAAGAAAGGAAATGGCAGGAAAAAAAGAACAAAGCCTGAGGGTTATTGGAAGAGGGAGAAGGAGAAAGTCCCAGGGACCAAAGAGATTTAAAAAAAGGTGCACATAGCTGCAAAGCCTGAGATAAATACCTCAGGCCCTGGGAGGGTGTGGGAAGGACTGAAGAGACAGCCTCAAAGGGGTGGGGGGAAAGCAGGGGCGGGAGGGGGGGATGAACTCTGAAACTCCTTGTCAGAAGTCAAACTCCAAATGAATGGTGAACAGAGTTGCTTGGCAATTCCCCACCCCTACACCCATAAAAAAGGAGAAAGAAAAGAAAAGTAGGGCAAATGTGCCCTCAATCCCTCAGAATACCTCTCACTGAATCTGCCTGCTTCTACCACCACTGTTCTTCCTGCCGAAAGCATCTTCACCCATAAAATCCTGACAATTCCTTTCTGCCATGCCCAGGTCTCTGAGGATTAAAAGCCAACACCAAAGGGGGTGGGTAATGGACAGCAAAAAGAATTCTGATCAAGGGACACAGGGCTGGGCTTGTTCCCAGCTCATTCACTATGGGAAGCCCACTTTGTATCTCATTGATCCTCACTGTTCACTAGTACTGCCGGTTGGCTCACTGAAAAATATTTACAGACAGAGCACTGCTCTGCCTTTTTGTTTCATGTCACATTCATCACCCATTGTCCACATATAGGGGACACACCATTGGTTTATATTACTTTGCAGGTGTACAAATAAGAGTCCCAGTTATCACAGAGACCAAAGCCCCGAGGACAGCACACCATGGCAACAAGGCAGAGGAACCCTTCCAGTCCTCTTACATATATATGCACACATACACATACACATGTGCACACAAACATACTCACATATTTAACATGCACCAACACCACTGGGACAACTCCAAGTCATTTGGAGCACGAGTCCTCAGGCTGAGCCTCTGGGCCTTCCCCAAGAGTCAGCGGCCCTCATGGCCCTCATGCCAGGTCCCCTGCCATGCAGCTGCCATCCACTCTCCAGGCCAGAAGCCCCTGAGATGCCACGCAGACTTTTCCACTCCTCCAGACCTCCTTAAGTGCCTCTGATATACACCATGTGTCCCAACAGGAAAACACACACTCATCAACTCTACAAAATGCTCCAGATGTGATCAAAGCCAGAGAGGCATAAGAAAACAGAGATGGGGGTGTTTAGGAAGGGGGAGAGGAAAAAATCCAATATGTGAGGGTGGGGTGGGATAAAATTGTCCCAGGTAGTGGAGAATCCAATAAACAAAGTCCAGAATTGGGGTTCAGACTCCTGATTTCCAATCCCTAGTTCAACTTGCCTCCATGTGAGACCTTGGGTCTTGCCTCCAGACAAGCTTCAGGCTTGAGATTCTGTCCTAGAGAGCCTAGAAAGTTGACCCTAGATGGGATATTATAGATCACCTGGCCTAATCCTCTTCTTGTTAGGTGAGGAAGGTAGCAGGTAAGTCAACCTGCCCAAAGAATCATCTCTCTCTCTCTCTCTATCTCTCTCTCTCTTATTCCACACATTCTTCTACCTCCCAGTTCACCCCACTGTCAGCAGGTTAGAGCAGCACATATTAATGATTCCTTATTTAGAAGTGGCCTCAGACATAATACCTCTGTCTCTCTGCCTTGTTAGTTCTATTAGAAGATTTTGGTTCCTTTTTTATACAATTAGGGGATGGCTTTCAAGGACCCCCAGATCTAAAATCCTGAAGCTCCCATAATCTATGACAACACCCCCTTAAGGAATCAGATCTGTTTTAATCTGAAAGATTGTAGAGTCCTTTCACCATCCCATCTGAATGTCTAATGACATCTGTCCACTGACCTCCACCATCTGCCTTGATCCCCTTCTAGGAAGCAGCTTGTGTGTCTCACCAACACAGTTTTCCTCCCTCAAAGTGTAGCAAAGTAGTTAAGATAATGGACTCTAGAGTCATACTGCCTGAGATTTTGCGCAAGGACTTATCAACTCTGTGCTGCAGTGTCCTCATCTTGAAAATGATGTCATTAGGTCTGGGGGCAATGATTGGGCCGACCTCACAGGGTCACCATGAAGATTCAACCAGATTGTGCACACAAAGGACATCGTGATTCTTTTTCATGGTGGGTATAAGGGGAAAGTGTTACGTTAGCGATTGTCATCATCTTGCCCACTAAGCCATCTGCCACTGGTGAACAGGGAAAGATGGTTCCCACCCATTGATGACAATCTAGTGAGACTTGTGGGTTAATTTGGATGTGGAGAAATGAGGATAAGAAAAGAGACTCTGGGCTCAGAGACATAGTACCCAGAATGCACATAAGTCCTCTCAGAAGGACAGAGAACATCTAAGAGGAAGAGTGGTTCTTCTCCCCAGACTCCCCACCTTGCCCCTCCACACTATTTGGCACAAAATGTACAGTCTCAGGTCTTTTCTGGTGCCTCGCACAGAGAAGCCTCAAGTCCTTTAAGAGTAAAAGCCAACAGATCATGTCAATGCTGCCCATACATATGCACCCAAATAAGCCAAACCTTCCAGATGTACTTTTCCTTGGATAAAGTCCAAAGTCCTCCAGGACCTGGTCCTTGCTTTACCCCAGCCTAGTCCCATCATGCCTCCAGACCTAATGCTCCAGCACCCAACCCCCCTCCTCCAGCAGTGGGGCAATACACACAGTGGTGAAGAGAATTAACTCCAGAGCTGAACCTAAAAGCTCAAATCTTACCTCTTGCTAGCTGTGTGACCTTATGTGATTTATCAACTTCTTCATGTCTCAATTCCTCATCTGTAAAATGAGGATAATAATATCTGCCTCAAAGGGTTGTTGTGAGTTAGCAAATGCAAAGGATTTTAATGGTGCCTGACACACAGGGCATACCAAGTAATGTCAGCTATTATCATTATTTCACTCATCTTTGCCTGGCTCATCTTGACTTTCATTCACGTATCAAATCTTAGTTCAAATGTCACTTCCTCGTGGAAGCTTTCTCCAACTAGGTTGGATGGCACTAGATCTGCACTCTCATTACGCCCCACATCCCATACTGTAACCCATGCCACACTTACAATTGACTACACATTATCTGTCTTCCCTGCTAAATCATAAGCTTCATGAGGTTCAGCTATTTGTAGGATAACCCTGGTTTATACCTGTTGTTAGATTGGTGTTCAGCAAATATTAACTTCTCTCCCCTTAAGAAAGAATATACTTTTCAGCAGCATGTATTTGTGCTTGGCATGTGACTACTTTGGACAGTGAAACACTAGTAGATGTGATGTCAGTAATGACTTAAGAGGCACTGTATTGCTATTCTTTTCCTTGTGCTCTTGAGATTAACGACGAGAACATGCCCGGATAGCTTCTGATCTCAGGGGAGAGAGAAGAGCTGTGGAGACCTGAACACAATCTGAAGCCTTGAGCCAAGCCTAGCCAACCCTCAGGCTAAAGTAGAGTTTTTCCACTCAACTTACAGACACAAGAGCAAGAAACTGTAATGACTATTGTTATAAGTTGCTGACTTTGGGGTGGTTTGTTATGCAGCCTTTGTGACAACAGCTGACCAGTACACTTAGCATAATTATTAATAGTACTCACTTTCCCTCTAAAAAGTGTCCCAAGTTAGATGATAAATTACCTATCACACAAGATCAGTCCATGTCTATCTTTTTCATCACTTTAACACCAGTGCCTAAAACAGTACCTAGGACAGAGAAAGAATAGAATTCTTTCACATTGTCCCCATAACAACGCTTCTGGATGGCTGCTGGATTATTAGAGGGCCAAACCTCACTATCTATAAAGGTAAAATCTTCAGAGAAGGGCCAATATATCCAAATAAGGATATGATTTTACAGGATGTAACAAAGGGGCACTAGACCATGGGGTAAGCATGGAGAATGAATAAAAGTGAAAGAAAATGAACTCCAGCAAAAGGAACTGACATCAGGCATCAGGTGGGGCTTCTAGGGGGTTGAATTCCCCTGAATGGGGCAAAGAGACACCCTTAGTCTATGGCTGATTTACTTCTCTCCACTGAGCAGCTTGCCTTCCTGCCCAAAGGCTGAGGATTGGGCAGAATATCAACCTAAAGAAATACTGCCATTTTGTTAGAATTGATAACATCTGGAAACTAAGCCATTGCCCTTACCCATCTCCAGACTAAAACACCCAAATAAAAATTTCAAAATATCAGTCCTCCACTCCTCTCTCTGCCTCTCCTGACTGTGTTTAGTGAAATAGATTATATGAAAGAAACTGAGGAGGCCAAGCCAACAACCCTGAGGCCTGAGCCCTCAAGGAGGATTTCCTGAGTCCCTTCAATGGGCTGGGTAACTCAGGCTGAGCACAACCCCTCCATGACTGAGTCAACCATTCTGCCAGGGGCAGACAGCAATCCTTGGCAGTTACCCAATTACCCATGTCTTTGAATACCTTGAGATAATCCCAAGAAGGTACTGGAAGACAGCAGTCTCCCAGGCAGGGATCTTGAAGTTTTGTGTTTTTTTCTTGCCTTTGTCTATGACTTCAAGACCCACAGAATGCTGTGCTTTTCCATTTCTAAAACAGAGGCATGTGCCTGTGCAAAAAGCCTGGGTGTGCCGGGCTAATTAAATTTAGCTATCTTGCGGCTGTTGTTGTAACGTGTGCTCTGCCGATGTTATTCAATGTGTTAAGACGCTTTGTGTTTATGTTGGTTACATACCCATGTGGTGTGGGTGGAGAACATCACTCAAGGGAATATCATTAGCAGAAATGGGGAGCTCGGGGGTTCCAGACACACGTGGTAAAACAGTGGCTCATGGGATCAAACAGTTGGGTCATGTCCATGGTAACTCCTCATCTACATGCTAGTTCCCTCCCTCCTTCTAGTGCAAGATCAGTCCCTCAGATCTATCTCAGGTTCTTGACTCCCACAGACAGGATCACACCTGTATCACCAGCTTAGAGGTTTAGTGGAGGAGACACAAAGAGTCCAAGTCTCTCTGCCCAGGGGAGGAACTGCACCAGGTCCATAGGGGTTGAACTGTGGGACTTGCCCAATGTTTCCCAAGAGAAAGGATGAGTGGAAAACTGAATCCTGATGTGTCCACTCTCACCTCACAGCTGGAGTACATAAGTCCTCAAACCCTAGCAAGCTTTGTTTTGCCACCTGCCTAAATTCCAGAGAAACCATGCCACAGATTCTCCTTCTGTTCCCACTGTCGTCATTCCTTTGTCTAGGACTTCTACCCCACACTGTCTCAAATATCTCCTCCAACCATTTCCTGGAGCCATGGTGCTCTCTTCTCAGCCTAATCTGAACCTTGTAAACCCCCAACCATATTTTTTCTCTCCTTCAAATCTCTACCTACCTTCTACTCAGAACTCACATACCCTATAGTGTCATTTTTCTCTCACCAACCATACTCTATACAGTAGTTAACCCCTTCAAAACCTTTCCCTGTAACCTTGCCCTTCTACATATAGCTCTGTGCATTAGTTCCCTGTTGGGTGCTCCTTTACAGCTCTGTGACCTCCATCAGAAAAGTTCTGTATGCCCCATCATTATTCTTCAAGAGTCCTGTTTTCCTCCTTCTTTTAGCCTTGGCACCATATCCAGGACAAAGCTCTTCATACAGTAGACCTTTGATGCAGGGACCCACTCTGTGTTGTTAACATACTCTGAGCTCTGCTGTAAGAAAAATCTTTGATAGTCTGGGTTTCTCATGACTTCCCAAAGCAAGTAAGGAGAACAAAATGCAGCTCTTCACAGCAAAGGTACCTGCTGTATCATTTTCACTCTGGTCCTCTCTCTGAGGCCTCTTGAGCTTCAAAAACACCACTTCACTCTCACTGGGAAGCAAAAATAAGACAATTCCACTGCAAAGGTAGACACTCCACAAAACCCCACACCTAACAGTAGCCAGACTCCAGGACAGGCTGTGGAAGAGTTTTACCTGCTACACAATGCTAACCTGATTAGGTGTCTCATTGCTAATCCAGCAGCTGAGACCAAGAAGTAAATTGGGGTTAGGAAGGAAGCTACTCAGTTGACAAAAGCAAGACGTGACAGCTGACAACCTGACAACATGGAAGAAGTCAGAAAAATAAAAGGCTATGAAAAATAGAAAAGAGAAATTAAAAACATAGAATTCTGGGTCATTTAACAGAGGCACAAACAACTTTATCTAGTTCAATAGGCCCTGAGAGTAACATGTCACTCTACTAAGCACAGAGGAATGTTCACAATGATGACCCTATAGAGAAGCAGGGGTTGACTATAGTCAGTCAGCTCCGCCTACCAGCAGATCACACCAGTTTCCCCTCAGAGACTGCTAATTAATGGGATTAACACTAGACACCCAGTTCGCCTGACATCCAACTGGATGGAGCTCTGTGTCACCTTCAGCCACATGGTACAAGAGAAAAATCATAGTTTCTGAAGTCAGACAGGCCTGGGTTTGAATCCCAGATGAGCTGCTCTGTGGTTTTGGGAAGCACCTCATCTCACTGAGTTCATACATGGAGGTAAGAATACCCATACTACAAGGGCCACTGGGAGGTGCAGAGTTCATGCCTGCAAAGTGTGTAGTTACAGTGCATTAATTTACATTAAAAAACGGTCTCGTGATTATACAATATTTTGGAATATTATAATTTCCCCCAGGGGGCAGATAAATACTTAACCAAGCCTGTGTCCACAGTATTTGTGCAACTCTTTATCATAATCCTTGTAATAATATCATGGGGTGGGTAGGACAGGTATTATGATGCCTATTTCATAGCTGAGGAAACTGAGGCTCAAGAGAAAATGGCTTGTCCAAATATTACATCAACTAGAAACAAAGCTAGAGCTAAAACTGAGTTCTAATTTCAACTCACTGCTCCCTGTCTGAAGGAATGTCCCAGGCAAGTACCTCAGAATCTGATAAACACATACACAGTCACTCTATCCATCTTTTAATTTAATAAGTGTTGGCTCACACCTTCTCCATTTTCTTCCTGGAGTAGGGAGCTCATTTGTCTTCATATGGATGTCTCTACAAATCTTTAATGATGATACTTTTCCTTTCCTGAAATATTTCCATCCTGGCTGAGTTCTTCTTTGAGCATGATGACCTAAGTTGGACATGTTTTGGTAAATCCCTAAGTGATGTGATCCTAAAATGTATTCTGAGAATTTCCAGGGTCTGTGGGTACTGCATGGATATTTCTAGATGACTAGTTTGGGGGGTTCAATCCCCCCCCATAGACTTTTCCATATGCTGTTTCTCTACAGCCTCACAGTTACTTTTTTGAAAATTTTCTCCATCAATTTGTCCCTTCATAACCCAGAAAAGCCCAATGGTCATCAACAAGTTTAGAGATTTGACTTTGAACTTAAGCTCCTTGAAAATGGAGTCATGCTTAATTCAGTTTCATACCCCCAGTGTCTGACATATGGTTACTGCAAAATCTGTGTTGGTTTAACTACACAAGTGAGGTGTGTGGAAGGGCCCTGCTCTGAGTTCCCCAGGCAAGTGAGTCCAGAAGAGGGTGCTCATGACGATGAGGTTGTGTGAAGAGCCCATGTTATATGAGGACATGCAGACAGGTCCAGGAGTGTTTTGTGTAGAGGAAAGAACACTTAGGTATTTGAGGACTGTTACTGATATAATTGCTATTTTCAAATAACTTAAGGACTGAACTACATGACAGGGTACTTTTGTTCCTGGAGCTACAAGGAGCAAAACTGGTGCAAAAGGGAGGAAGTCAGCAGAGTTCTTGTTCTGGCTCCATGACTATTTGTCAAAGCTAGAAATGTCCAACAGACAAACAAGCTGTCTGTGAGGCAAAGCGCTCCCTACTATAAGAAAAGTCAAGCAGAGGCTGAGCATTGGTTAAATAAATATGCAGTGAAAGGAACTCTTCATGCCTTCATTCCAGGGCCAGGCACTGAGCTGGCTGACCTCTAAGTTCATCCCACCTCTGTGATGCTATGGTTTGATCCCTGGGTTACTGGGTACTGAGAATTTATTGCACACAAGGGCCAAGGAGATATGAAATATAAAGCTTGTCATGTATTTTCAAACTAATATCAGCTTCTGATCCTCCTTGGGAAACAGGACATGACATAAGTAGTCAAGGAAGCAGTGAGCTGGTGAGCCAGGTAACTCTTTCTTTCCCTGCTATACCCTTGCAATTCAGGGAGGCTATGGGAACATGTGCAGCTACCTGAGGTCTTGGGACCCAACATCTGTACCATATGGCTGATACTACAGGAAGGAAGGTTAAAAGTTTGATCTAACAACAATCGCCATCTATAGAAAGTTGTTCTGAGGCTCCGGAGGCCCAGCTCAGAAGACCTAGATGGCCTTTAGGTGCAGTCTTGGACTGGAGCTAAGAGCACCATATTCCTAGTCCAAGTCAACTGACCAGCCACAGGCCACAACTTCCAGGAAGGTGCAAACGGGAAGGGAGTGACACTCAGTGGGGCACAAGAGAGGAAGAAGAGTACGATAGAGCTACTTCACAGTTAGATTTAATAACCAGCCTGGCATATTTTTCTGATCTGTCAAATGGCCAGAACACTGTTATCCTTGTTTCTGCCTGGTCTGAAGCAGCTACTGTCTGCTTTTCTCTGTCTATTCTGCTCCCACATTCTCAGAGACAAAATAAAAATAATCTTCAGAGCCATAAGAGATTTCTTTCCAGCCTGAAAATACTTCCCAGCTAAGTCCAATACTTCAACTGCTGAGGCCTGTGTAAATACCCGCTACGTGTGCTAGTCCCCCACTTCACATTTCCTTAGCCTCTTCTCTTAGATCCAGCCTCACCCTCGATTCCAACTCTGGATTCTCTGCTAACCTATAGGGCAAATCAAGGTGCATGGATCAGGCTGGCATGAAATTCATACAGGTGAGATTTGCAAATCAAGTTTTTTATCTTACCACTCCCAATCAACAGGCAGGAAGGATTGGGCTTTAAGGTCAGTGTGATTTCTGGCCATGAGTATCAAGCTAAACAAGAAACAAGAAATCCATACACAGGGCAGCCCAGGCTGGCAATGAAGACACATTCAGGGCCTTTAACCTCAGTCCTTCAAAAAGCAACACTCTAATTCAAGTGCCACCTCTTCCAGAAAGTCTTCCCTTATTCTGCTAATAGCAATTACTCTTCTTCTGTTGTCATGTACTATCATGTTTATACTCATATCCTTAAAAGCCCTCACTTCATCCTCTCTTGCACATGCCTGTCTTCCTACATAACTGCTAGATCCTTAGGGCACAAACTTCACCTTATTTATTGCTACACCACCCATGTTTCTGAGCACAGAGACTTTGCTCATCGTAAGTGTCAGTAAATATTTATTGCATTGGGCTGAATGGCCTTTATAAATCCCAAGGAAGGATCAAGGAGGAGGCAGCAGGGCTCAGGAAATAATTAATCACAGGTTGATTAACATTGTTTCCTCTCCATTCCCACCCCTAAACCAGCCTGGCCTGCTGGGAAGCCTCCTAAGAAAGAATGTGGCTCCCTATCTCCCTCCTAGAGCGGTTGGATTGGGGTAGGGCCTAGAGACTGACCAAGAAGGATGGATCAAATCACACAGCCTTCTCGTGGATGAGAACTCTGGCAAGGAAAAGGACATCTGCCTTGCAGTAGGAGGAGGGCTAGCTAATTCCTGTGATGCCAGGATCCTGGACAGGCTCCCTAAGGGCAGGGCTGGAGAGGGTTGGGAGTCTAAAACGGTAGAGATGTGTGCCAAGAGGATGCACATATCACTCTTGCTCTTCACAGATGATGCCCAAAGGCTCTTGAGATGGTATGACCCCTCAGGTTGTTGTGGAAGTGTTCATGTCTCAAAGATTCAAGCCAGAACATTTTTTTAAAAATATGTTTTTATTGATTTCAGAGAGAGGAAGGGAGAGGGAGAGAGGGATAGAAACATCAATGATGAGAGAGAATCATAGATCAGCTGCCTCTTGCACGTTCCCTACTAGAGATCAAGTCTGAAACCCAGGCATGTGCCCTGATAGGGAATCGAACTGTGACCTCCTGGTTCATGGGTCAACACTCAACCACTGAGCCATACCAGATGGGCTTATACCAGAACATTTCTAAGGGAATGTCAGAGCTGCCCCAGGGACAGGTTTCACGCCCACGGCCTGATTTTTACGAAGCCTCACTCTTGAAGTGGGCTTCCCTAAAAGAGATGGGAATGAGTGAGTGACAGCCACTTAGCCCTCTCCTGATTCAGTGTGCTGCCCCTTGGTGAATTTCCCAAGTTAACGGGCGGCAATCCCTTGAGCCTAGTAGGCTTGTAAACCCCTCTCTTCCTCATGCAGTGGCAGATGCTTAAAAATAAACATTTTGTACATAAACTTCAGCAAGTATAGTTAGAAGCTAAATCAAACTCAGATGTTTAAAGTCTGTTTTGTCTCACCCATATCAAAACTTCCAAGCTAAGAAAATCAGCCTGTGAGCAGACATTAATTCTAGTGAAAAGACAGGTCATGTTCCTGATGAACAGTGGATCACATCTGTACAAACCCAGAGGGCCCCTGACCCCCAGATTCCCCAGGAAATCCAGGCTGTTTCCTTCCTGGGAGATTGGGGTGTTAACCCAGAGCAGTGCAAGCAGAAACCTACTCCCCTGGCAGCAAGGCCCCTCATGCGGCTCCTAAAGAACTGGAAAAGCTGCTTCCCTCCGGCTAAGACATCCTGTCCCTCATTGTCTTAATCACAAACCACATTTCTGCCAGGGCACAAGTGCTGCTGGCTGGATGTCCCCAGAAGAATCTACTGGGAGTGGGTCCTTGCTGGATACCTTCCTGGGGAACTTTCCAGGCAACTCTTACACACACACACACACACACACATATACTCCACTCACTCAGGCCTGCAGGCCCAGAGGTTTCTAGAGCAAAGGTGGAAATCCCAGTTGGGCTGGAGAGACACATCAGCAGTCTCACAGTGCAGCCTGCTGGGCATGCCTGAAGGTGCAAGAGGAGGAGGCAGGGGTGCAGGTGTCTTGCCTCCCCTCTGCCCACTTTTACCACCTGGGAGAGGAGCCTCTAACCCAGCTGTGGGCAAACTTTTTGACTGGAGGGCCACAATGGGTTCTTAAACTGGACCGGAGGGCCGAAACAAAAGCATGGATGGAGTGTTTGTGTGAACTAATATAAATTCAGAGTAAACATCATTACATAAAAGGGTATGGTCTTTTTCTTTTTTTTTTTAGTTTTATTCATTTCGAACAGGCTGGATCCAGCCCACGGGCCGTAGTTTGCCCACGGCTACTCTAACCCCAAATATCAAGTTCAGGCTTGAAGACCTGCAGAAGGCCTTCAAACATTGTAAACAGATCTTCCACCCCCACTGAGCTCTTAGTGCTTTAGGATGTTCCAAAGGACTGGCATGGGGGCGAGGGGCACACTGGGGTTTCTCAGGAAGAGCAGAAGCTCAATGCTAAACACAGAGCTGAGTACCCAAGGAAATAGGTGGGAAATAGCTCTGCTAGACTTTCGTCTGAATTATACTCAGCTTGTATCAGACTCCCTGCCTCTGTCCATCTTTCAACACAGACCATATGGGTGCAATTTCTACGTGAGGCACCAAGAGGGTACAATTCACATTAGGAAGTAGTAATGGAACAGCCTCATCACAGTGGGAGGCCACAGTGGCTCAAGGACGGCAGCCACAGGCAGTTCTGACAGGTGGTAGCAGGAAAGATGGAGAAGTGGTGGAGGCAGAGAGAAATGATGCTGAGGAAGCACCGCGGGTGTGGTGTCAGAAAGAGGGCAGAGGAGAGGAAGAAGAAGGTGACTTTGACAGAATCAGAGAAAGTGAAATGGGCCATTTGGAAGAAAGTGTGAAATGAGTTTAGGGTGGTGTCTGCAGAGTATGGGTAGCTGTTCCCCACTCCTCCACCCCAGTTGTCTCTTTAGAAGCCCTTCAGCTGCCTTTTCTTGGCTTTCCTATCTCTGCTTACCCACCTTTGCCCTTAATGCTCCTGTCCTTCTCCCCTCTCCCTACTACTGTCACTCTCTCTTTCCAGCAGCCCCAGGAGGTCAGAGATTTCCTTATATTACAGGGTAGACAACTCCCCACACACACTACCCAGTGTCCCTTCCCTCCAGCCAGTATCTGAGAGATGCCTGAGGTGCAGCCTTCCTCCCTCTGGCCAAGCTGCTAGCCTAGCCCAGGACTGTGGGAGCTCCCCAGCCATCTGATCCGTGAGGAGCAGTGGCCAGCCTCCAGCTCCGTAGTGCATCGTGCCCCGTCTAGACACATTTGAGCTTTCTATGCTCGGGAACCGCCAGGCCCCAGAGCAGGGCTCTGCTCCAAAGGCAATTCTTCCCTTGCAGGTGAGGCTGCTTTGGTGGCCAAAACTGAGTGCATATTGGAACCATTTCCCACTTAGCTGGCGGCCAGTCACCTGAAGTCTCAGGGGCACAGATAGGGCTCGCTAGTAAGGAGCATTTTTATTTTTAATCATATTTTGAAAAAAACAAATGAGTAGTTGGAGAAAACAGGCGACAGAGTGGGTGGCCACTTGAGATGCAGAGAGGAAGATCAAAGCCCACCAGGCATGGAGGAAGCAGCCTTGGTGTGGCCCAGAGAACAGTCTAGGTGGCCTGTGCCTCATGAAAGGCAGCCGGGGCCTGGGAGGTGCTGGGGGAGGGAGCCTTGGTCACAGGCACCCAGTGGCCCTGCTTCCTGACCCAAGCACTTTGGTTAACAGTCTTCAGCTGAAACAAACACCTGTTGTCAAGAGACGTCCAGCCAAGCTCCCAGTTCCCTGGAAAGGCCCTCACAGCTCCGTGTGGGAAGTGAACCTGCCCAAACTATGGCCCCAGGCTGCTTTCTTCTTCCAAGAAGCAGCTGGAATTTCTCCCTCTGGACTCAATCCTTCTGGCTGCTGCCCCCTTTAGAGTCCCAGCCCAGGGCCATCAGCCAGGAACATTCTCTGTGTTTGCAGGCTGATTAATTAGTTCATTAGACGAACCACAGTGATGCTGTGGCAGTGAGTCCATTATTTCAAATAGGCCGAGCGTCCTCTTTTCCAAATAAGCATACTCTATCAAATTTCTTCACAGATCCCTCAGTTCAGCCTCCCATTTTAGGGCAACCAGGATCCTGAAGACCAAAGAGCAGCATTACTTGCCCAAAGCAACATAGAGCCCGGAGTGGCTGGGCCTGAAAGAGAACCCAGTCTCCAGACTCATCCCAGTGCTTTCCCATTTGAAGGTGTTGTCTCCCAATAATCCAGCTTAGAAAGAGGCTGAACTCTAAGAACAAACTGAGTTTCTAGAACCCTCATCCCATTTTATGCTAGTCAGGCTTACTGCATTCTAATATGTTCTTTAAAAGAACTCTTCACCAATGTTCTATGGAAGCTGGGGAAATCCTCAAGGTAACAGGACATCATTGTAGGGGCAGTGCTGAAGGAAGTGATTCCAGGACCCAGTCTCTCCCCACTTCTAATTTGGAGAAGCCATAAAAAGCCCATATTACCTCTCAGGGTAGCCAGCTTATTCCAGGTCTTCCCTTTTTTTGGTCAACACCATGATTACTTGGGCATAACCCAAGGATCTGCTTCAACAAGATCCTTCTTTAGGACAATAATAAGAAGTATAATTCCATTTGTTCCCCCCTCCCCCTACACACACACACACACACACACACACACAAGAGCAGGCAGGGACTGACCATAGTGCTGAAGGACCTCAAGATGGAAGTCATGGTGCATCCATCTACATTATCTGTTGCTCACACAGCCTCCATTTTTCTCCCTGTCCCTGAGCTGCTTCCCTATCCATAAAACACAGCAGGGAAATAATTCAACTTAGAAAAGCAGATTTCTCTGCTTGACCCATGGTCTCCAGAAGCTAATGGGATTCACAGATATATTTCAGGATTTGCATCTCTAGAGTCTTCCCAAGAATTTCCTCCCACGTCTTACCTGATGAGGTCAATAGGTTGAAACTTATAAAACACTCCATAGCGTGCCCATTCTTGATACAGCAGCTAAACAAGAAAAATAGGGAAACAGATTAGAGGAGGTGGAGGGAGCAACTGTTCACCTTTGTCTAACCTAGAAAGTCAAGATTTTACCCCCAAAGCGACCCCAATGGCTTCATTTGGATGACTAGCAAGTCAAAATTGAATTTCAAAGTCCAGCTTCTAGGACAGTTCTCATGAGATATCCACAAGGGAGATGTCCTAAGGCAGAAGGCTATAGAAGCTGACTTCTTCCCCAGAAAATAAAGGTGACCTTTGTCACACTCCAAGGTAATGCTACACCTAGCCATCATCATCTTTCTTTCATTATTCCTTTGTCTTACTTAGTCCAACAAAATGAGCCCTGACATTCTTTTATTCACTCATTTAACAAGTATTAATTGAACGTATACTATATACAAGGCACTGTGCAGACACTGGAACGTATTCTAGAGGATAAGGGAGAAAATAATGCACCAAACATATCAGGCCATCCATCTTGTGATGTTTCCACAGCAACTTTAGCAGAACTGGCATGTGGACAAACTTGTGTATCAGTCCCAAGGGCAAACCACATTTTAGTGTCAAATACTGGCCAGCAAGCCTCACAAGTCATCCACAGGTAAATGAAGTAATTTGGTAACAAAGCATCACTAGCCATCACCTAGTTGGCCATGCTGAACAGATACTAGCACAGAATCAAATTAATTGTTTAGAATTGACAGACTTATAACACAGTTACTACCTTGTTATGTTCTTTATTCTCCTTATACATCATATCTCCTTATACATCACACAAAATTCTCCTGGAATTCTGTCAAGGAAAAGCTGCTCCTACTGGGTACTTTGTATATCCAGTTCAACATACACCCTCCAGGAAGCCATCCTTTCACCTAAGTATCTTTAAAGACATGATATGAAAACTTCAACAAGAATGGGCATTCCTACTTAGTGGCTATAGACTTTTATTGTCAGAAACTCTCCCAACAACCAAAAAAATAGAACCAGAAACTACACAGATCCGGATAGAACAAACTGCACCCATAGTCACTACCCTGTTCAAAGTAGCAAACCAAGACACAAAAAAGGGGTGGCAATGTGAATAATGAGCACAGGAAGATCTGAATTCATGAGCTTGGACTATGCTCATTCTAGGCAGGTGCCACCTACTAATCTTACTGTTACTTTTACATCTTCTTCTCTCCCTCATCGTGGGCATTTCTACTGCCCTGGGCTTTTATTCACTCTCCCCAGTGCAAACTCTGGTCTCACCAGCACCTGGTTGTCACAGTGACATCATTTGTGGCCCAAAGGGAGACCAGCCTGCGTCAGGAAATGCAGGCAAGTCCTCCCTTGAGGGCTGAGGCACATCACTACCTGCCTCAAGGGCTCTGCCCTCTAGAGCAAATTCCTCTCCAAGTCACCTGTCCAGCCAAAACCTGAGCCTGAGAACACTTACCTGTCACCGCCCTGGAGGGAACAACTAAAAATACTCCAAAAAGTCAAGATGGCCCAGTTGGCTCAGGCCCAAACTGAGAGCCAAGCTCACAGACCTTATCCCTTGTTGGATCCCAGACCTGCTATCAGAAACCTCCAGAAAGTCCCTTTATCAGTGTGGTACCCTCTAAGCCAGAGGTCCTCAAACTTTTTAAACAGGGGGCCAGTTCACTGTCCCTCAGACATTCCACACATGTGCACTGCGGGCCTGGGACGAGTCGGCTGCTAAGCAGGACAGGCAGTGGCGGCAAAAACACCCGGCGGGCCGGATAAATGTTTTCGGTGGGCCACAAGTGGCCCGCGGGCCATAGTTTGAGGACCCCTGCTCTAAGCACAGAGCTGTATCCATAGTTTATGGATATAGATGAGGATGAGCCAAGAGAGCTGTTTGAGTTCCATGCAAATAGGCTAGATGGACACAGAGGAGCAGATTATTAGGCAGCCCCTGCAGAAGAGTTAGAGCTACAGAGCAGCAAATCGGGGGCCTGGACACCCATGTGGCTCACCCAAGCCAGTTCATACATCCTTACAGGAGAGGTAGGGAAAGGGTGGAGAATATTGTGGGCAAACTGCGGCTTGGCAAACCACGGCTCGTGAGCCACATGCGGCTCTTTGGCCCCTTGAGTGTGGCTCTTCCACAAAATACCGGCTCTTCCACAAAATACCGACTTCTGCGCATGGGCCACGAAGTTTCAATCGCACTGTACATGCGTGCCCGCACGTGGTATTTTGTGGAAGAGCCACACTCAATGGGCCAAAGAGCCGCATGTGGCTCTCGAGCCGCGGTTTGACGACCACGGCATAGACCCTTCCCTACCTCCACAAACATTTAATCACACATAATTAGAGACCAAGTGGGCCATGCTAAATCCCAGGTTCCAGGGTCCCAGTCAGGGTGAAGGGTGGCATGCTTTGGGGTCTCTGCCCATGGGGATTAGAGTGCCGTGAGGAAAGTTCAAAAGGACAACAACAGTAAATTGAGATAATCCCTTTAAACTTGCATAGTCTTGAATTTCCTAATGAAGCTTTTGGCAAATTCGCTTCCTCTCTTAGAGCTCCAGCATGTCCTCTACACCCATTGGCCAAGCCTGAAGGAAGATCTGCAGCTCCTTCTCAGTGGACAGCGCCTTATTTCAGGGGCCCTGGGTGAAATTCCAGGCATGTCGGTGTGACCCCAAACCTTTAAGGCAGGAAGTAACAGCTCCCCTAGAGGCCACCCCATCTGATTGATCACACCATACAAGTGGCCCACAGGCTCCCTAGGGATTACGTTTGACAGTGGATCAGTTGGTTTAAGTATTTCTTGAGACTATAAAGGAACCCAACTGTTAAAACCATTCACAATGCCAGAGCACAAGATGTTTGAAACTTGTGGCCTCCTCTCAGGCCACAAGCTCCTCAGAGAGCAGCCTGCATCTGCAACAGGCAGAAAGATGCCAGCTGTGGCCAACTGAGAGGCATGCATGGGACAGAGTGGACCTAAATGGGAGAGAATGGAATTCTAAACCCGGACCCAGCAATGACATGTTTGAATTTTTTGGCAAGTCACTTCAACTATCTAGGTCTTTTCCTTTAATAGTACAATGAGAGCTGTGCAGGATTGGAAAATTAATCCTCAAGTGAAACTAAGAAATGAAGTGAAAACAAGAAAAGTAACTTTTTTATCAAAAAGACAGACTGACTCTCTTTATACACCTTTTAGTGAGTCACTTATAACTGTCCACTAGAGAAAACAATAATTACCAAAAGCCGGAAAATCCAGGACCAAGGGTTTAAAATCATTCCAGTGCTGTGCTTTGGGTTCCCTCTGTAAGTGGGTGGGAGCCACCAGGAGCCAGTGGGTTAGACAGCCCTCAGAAGATGCTAATGGTCACCTCAATGGGATGCTTGAGAAAACCAGGCAGGTCTGGCTAATGTGGAGTTAGGTAGTTGCTAGTGGCCAGGGGCTACCCATCCACATCCACACTGCTCCCTCTTCCTGCTGCCCTGCTTTCTAGAAAGGTGGGAAGCCCCTGTGCTCCAGAGGGAGGAGTCTCTTTTTAATTATCCTCCAGGATTAGAGAGAGAGCCCTCCAGGTGCTGGCTGTGGCTGAGTCTATGGAGATTGCACAACTGCTTGAGGCCAGCTGGAATGGAAAGAGTTTGTATTCTCAGGGGCCTCTGGGCTTGCCTGGAATCTGCCTACAGGAATCCTGGGCCTCAGGGAGATCATGGGAATAGGCACAAATTGCAGGGCAGAGTGAAGGAGAACATCCAGCTACTGGCAGGATGGGCATTTTGAGATGCCCTTGCAAGTTATCCTCAAAGAGGCCATCCCACATTGCAACTTCTAACACTTACCCACATCCTCCAGCACCAAATTCAAGGGTTCTCCCTTGCCCTCAACCAAAATCTTCCTGCAGCCCTCTCAATAGACAATAGACCATTACAATGTAATAAAAACAAATAAATGTACTGCACATATTCAAGGGGTTGGCTCTTTCCTCTTTAGATTACCTTTAGGCACTACCATAAACCACTGAAACTATAGGCAGGAACCCAGAACCATGGTCAGATTTCCCCTCACCATGTAAAAGAAACTGTGTCCACCCAGATACAGGGCTCTGGCTAGAATTTTGACACTGAGGTTTTAGTCCTGACTTGACAAATGTTTTTGGACATTGAAACCAGTTTCCTCACCTTGCTGGGTATGTTTCCCAACCCAAATGGACAGAAAAAAGCTTCACTCTCACCCATGGTTTCTCTTTTCCCCCAACACATGTATTTCCCTAACATGACCCTTTGTTTCCCAGAGGAAAACAAAGACACCAGGACTTGCCAGCAAACCAAGGGAAAGCCACGAGAACAAAGCCTATTGTCTTTTAAAGACACTGGTCCACCTTCGCTGAGCATCCTTTTGATGTAAACTTTGGGAATTATGCACCAGAATGCCTCCCATCCTGGCGGATTTCTCCCTGCCTCCCAGATTCTACCCAATCGACCAGTTGGGTTATGCACTAGGAATAATTCTATTGGCCTAAGAAAAACATTTCCTGGGAGGAAAATGTTTTGTTAAAAGGTTTTGTTGTTAATAATAATATATCATTGCAAAGACAAATGTACATATATTTTGGATAGTCTATAATTTGCTTCTCTCTGCCTCTGTACAGATAAGAGAGGGCTGGCTGATTTCTCCCATGAATTGCTGTGTGATCATGATCTGGAATCTATACTAATAAAAGGGTAATATGTTAATTAGACCAGACATCTTCCAGATGTCCTTCCGGACAAAGCCACAGTGACGGAGGCCAAGGCAGAGGAGATTAGGGGTGATCAGGCCGGCAGAAGAGGGCAGTTAGGGGGCAATCAGGCTGGCAGGGGAGGGCAGTTAAGGGGCAATCAGGTCAACAGGGGAGGGCAGTTAGGGGGTGATCAGGTCAGCAGGGAAGCAGTTAGGGGGCAATCAGGCTAGCAGGGGAGCCGTTAGGGGCATCAGGGCAACAGGCAGAGTGGTTAGGGGTAATCAGGCAGGCAGACAAGTGAGCAGTTAGGAGTCAGTGGTCCAGGATTGTGAGAGGGCAGTCGGACATCCCCCGAGGGGTCTCAGATTGGAGAGGGTGCAGGCCAGGCTGAAGGACCCCTGGCCCCCTGTGCATGAATTTCATGCACCAGGCCTCTAGTGTTCCTATAAAGTGCTCTACCTATACAAAATGGGACACCACCCACCCAGCAGGAGGTTTCCTAGGTGGACATCAGTAGTGATCACTCTTTAAAGGGGAGGAATGTGAAATTAGAGAATGGGAGGACAAAAAATGATTGGGGTGAGCGAGGTGAGATGTGGGGCAAAATGCTTCCTCCTTTTCCTTTAAATCTGATCCGGGACTTTTCAGGAAATTAAACACCGAGACTATTAGCATCAGATAGAAAACAGATGAGGTTAAGACATCGAAATACTAGAGCAGATTCCCTGGGCAGGCAGAGAAGGGACATGTGTAAGCAATCACAGCAGTATTTCTGGAAAAGACCTTTTATGTTTTTAATACTTAACACTTCATAACAGGGACTAATAGGCAGGATAAAAAGAAGGCTGCTCTAAATGCAACTTGGGGGATGAATGATTTTCCAGACAACATTGTGGTGGGGGTAACTTCTTGGGCTTCAATTCTTCACCCCTACTGCCCACCCTCCTCTGCTCACCAGAGTTGCTGCAGGCTGGGGAAAACTGTGTGGGAGGATGGCATTGGGGGGGGGGGGCAGCAGTTTGACAGCCAGATGGGGCATTTCATTCATGGGCTAGTTAAGGAGGCTGGGTGATCCTTAGCCTGCCAAGCCATGGCAGGGAAGCAGGCACACCCACATGCCCAGAGTATCGACAAGCAGAAGAAATGGGATCTAAGTGAGTGGCTGGGGAGAGAATTGTCCAGTCAGGAGCTGTGACTGGCATAGGAGAGATCCTTCCAAAGGGAAGTTTTCCCTCCCCTAACTAATTATATTAACAATAACCTCTAATTCCTAGCTGCTGGAATACACAGCGTGAATGAGCATCCCTCTCCCTCAGATTTCTTATCTGAAATTTGGGAATGGCTAATACCCCACTTATCTGCCTAGAGGATAAGAAGGAGAACTTAAAGATGAACCCCAAAAAGATAATGGCATGGAAAATAATAATTTTTTAGCAGGATTCAAGAGTCAGAGGTGTCCCAAGCCCTGTTTCTGTTTACTATGGCAGTGTTGTCACAGGTAAGGTGCAAAGTCTTTCTCTGCATCAGTTTCCCCACCTATAAATTAAGGAATTTGGACTTCCAGTGTTTCTCAGTTAAGGCCTTCTTGTCATCAGGAAATGGGATAATGCTTTTGTGTGAGAGGGTTACCCTAGCTGGCCCATCAGGCACTTCATACCAGCAGAACCCCCATACACACAATTATGCCAATGACCAGAAATGGCCCTCACATTTCCAAGTGGCTAGAGGGCAGGGAGCAGTGGAAGGACTACTGAAAAATATATAAGCAGATAAATCAAACATTTAGGACACTTCTATCTAGTTCCACACCCATCCATGGTCTTCCATGCTCAAGCATTCAGTGCAGCATAAAGCCAGCTTACCTTTCTGTCATTCATGTCATCCCCTGGACTATCATATTCACCCTGTAGGAGGGAAAGAAGTGCTAGATAAAGCCCATGGAACTGTTAGTAATAGAGAAAATACTTTCTTTTTATTTTTTACTATCATCCTATTTTTTTCATTCTCATTTGAGGAAGGTCAAAAACATGATATGGTAAGGAACCAATGTTCCTTCCACTTTCTTAAATCATCAAACTTTGCAATATTTCCTATGGACAACTTCTCAGACAGATACTCCCCTCAGATGCTCCAGAGGTCAGCCTGTGCCTCCTCATAGCAGATGCAATGGCACAGCTTGTGTCTGCAAATGGGCATATCATATGAAACCACCCAGTACCATGTTCTGCTCACCCCTGCCCATAACTGAATAAACCTAACCTCATATATGCCCATCATAAAGATGTCAGTAAGAAGAAGACTGTCATCTGGGAAATTCCTTCAGGCATTCAGGGATCCCCACCTCGGCAAGGCTCTGTGACAGGTGCTAAAGAAGTCACCAACCAAATGAATAGTGCAGCCGTGGGGGCATTTCATTCATGGGCCAGTTAAGTTCTTCATGAGTCAACTTGAAGAATGTCATTGCATTGTATTATGGGATGTTTATAACATTACTTCCAGTCAAGTAAAGGTTTGATTACAATCTGTTTTCTTTACTTAACCCAACAATAGTATAAATAATTTTGAGATATTTCCTTCAAAAATGTTAAAATAAAATAAAAATATGACACTTCATATATATTTGCATATTAAGGACGAGGAATTTCACATCCACACAAAACTATCATATACAAATATCACTTTCAATTATTTAAGGACCTGATGGTCTAGGTTGTGTATTATCCAAGCCATAGGCTTTCCTTCCACCGCCATCCACCCACTTCCAACATCTCCTCCCTTTGACCACTTGCAGGCCATCTCTGCCTTCTCACACTTTCCCCAAAAACAAAGGCAGGGAGTGTAGGGAAAGCTCAAATAAAACCAGTTCATTGTGCCTTTGGGGAAATAACTGGACAGACAACTGGCAAAAATCAAACTGGGGCTTATGGTCAGTCATGAGCTGCCCAGAATCAGCCAAAGTATTTTAATGTCATGATTCATTCCTGCCTCGCCTCGCATATATCCGCCCACTGTGTTGCCTGTGGTTTTCAAGTTTTTTAGGCCTGCAGGGAGTGTGCCGACAGAGATGGTACTTACATCATGAAGAGGGTAGGCTGCCTCATAGATATTGTTTGCTATCAGAAAGTTAATACCTATGGAAGAAAGGAAGATGAAAATAATAACTCTAGGGCAGGAGTTTCTTTTGACACATAT
Source organism: Myotis daubentonii (assembly GCF_963259705.1). Classification (NCBI taxonomy): domain Eukaryota; kingdom Metazoa; phylum Chordata; class Mammalia; order Chiroptera; family Vespertilionidae; genus Myotis; species Myotis daubentonii. Next base: position 21,214,310 of record NC_081841.1, read on the forward strand.
TAAGACCTAACCCACCTCTCAGCTGAGAATCACTGTACCCTCCTCTGTGGCCTCCCAATCTATATGCGTTTTTATCAAGCTTTAGTTCTTAGTGTAAGAGCAATATTTTTTCATTTCCCAAATACAAAGTTATGTTTTGATATCAGACAGGCTCTCTCAAACTTCACATGCTTCCTGTCCTCATGTATTCAGATCTCTCCAGTCCAATAACTCTCAGTAACTCTCCTCCACCGCCCCCTCCATGCCCACCAACGTCAGTTGAGAATATCTATGTTCAATGATAGCATAGGGATGACTATATAAATTACTGTAATTATGATCAATAAAAATATGTCCCATAGCACTTTATCTGAACTCACTCTGTTCCTGCACAGACTGGTGGTTATTCCTGTTCATGGCTGATCTGTGGATCATGAGCTGCCTCAGGTAGGGGCATGCAGGGCAGTAGTTCTCAAAGTATGATCAGGGGAACCCTGGGAGTCCCCATGACATTTTCAGTGGGTTCATAAGGTCAAAACTATTTTTTATAATAGTACTAAGGTATTATTTTCTTTTTCATCCCTATTCTCTCATGAGTATTCAGTGCAGTTTTGTGACATGTGATGACATCATCCCATGACAGCTGATGGAATGTATGTTTGCATGTTCAAGTGCTTTAAAAGTTTTTCAGTTTTAACTTTTAATGCAATAAATATTAATCAATATAACCCACCTAAACAAAAGCCCTTTGGGCACTCTCAATGATTTAAAGTATAAAGGGTCTCTGAGACCAAAAAGTTTGAAAAGCCACACAAGGCATTCATTTATTAATCTCAACGCCACCAGCCAATAGCAAGCCTGTGAAATATATGTTCAGTGAATCAATGGCCTCTGTCCCTTTAGCTCTAATATGCTCAGAACAGAAAACCTTGTGCTCAGCATTGAGGCATGGTTATTGTTTCGTTCATGATTTTATTCAGCAGCTATGAAGTGGTCTACATGTTCTGCCTGACTCAGATGGGAGGGATTATTCTCACCAATTCCAGCACCAAGGATCCTGCCATGCTGGGAGGCACACTTAATCATGGGGCGTGTGGGAATCTCTGCTACACAGTGATTTCCCTCGTCTCAAATGCACTTTCTGCCCTGAATCATTCTTCCCAAAGAGATTATAGATAGGAGTGAGATGAGGAGAAAATTGGTTTTGGAGGGAAACACATATGTTATCTCAACTCTTAAGTAATCTGCATTTTCAGGGCTCTGAATAAAGGACAGATTTGGATAACAAATCTAAACAACAGTTACTCATTAAAATTCATGATTTTTCACCTCCCATTTCTACCCAATGCCCCACCTACAAGCCCAGAAATCGCAAGGCTCTTAAACAATCCTCTCTCCTCTGTCAGCCTCCCCTTCCTCAAATCTTGTGCCTATTCGCTCAGTTCTAGGATACTGGATGCCAGAAAGACCAGCCATGGGCCCAATGGGAACAGAGGCCACAGGGGGCACTCAGCAGAAGTGGCCATTTTCCAATGAGTTGAGAGCTGTGTTTGGTGCAGCGGGATTACCAAAGGACCAGTCCTTTACTGATTTTGAGTTTCCTCCTTGGCATGAACATAAAACATCAGAAATAACTCTGGGGAGTAGGGGGATCAGAGGGTGGGTAAAGGGAGTTGGGGGAGGGGTGCCCCAAGGCTCAATGAGCTGCAGATTTGTCCTACTTGCAAGACTACAATTTCACTCTGAGCATCATTAATCACTTCAAGAGCCATAACCACAGCAATGTGAAGCCACCCTACAATAATCAAGGGGAGGAGTCCCACATCAGGAGGGGGTGGGGTAGTTCAAAGCTACACAAGGGCTGTCAACATGGATAGAGGCTGAAGCATCACAGGCGGGTAGGTCTTCAACTAGACCACACCCTACGCACTACCCCACCCAATCTCTCCTCCCCTCTCCCTGTCTACCCCCTGCCCCACACCCCATGGTTGCCATGGCAGCAGTATACACCCTGAAGACAGTCTCAAAACTGCATGGGGAAAGTTAAACAGGTGTTGAACTCTTCTGCTAATTCTCAGCTTTGCTGAGCACAGTAGCTGAGTGTCTGAGAGAATTAGGCTGACAACCTGAACTCCTGGGTCCTACTGCCAGATCCTCAGAAAGATTTCAAATCATTGGAGGTCTAAAGCTGTGCACCCCACCCCCATCTCAAATAAAGTTTCCTTTCCAATACATGCCTAAAGCAGGCAGCTTGCTTCACTTGTGGAATTTTGTGTGTGCAAAATTTTTTTCTATCCCTCAAAGGTCTACAAGGTACCTGAAATCAGAGAGCACTCCCCTTTCACCTTTGCCTCTTATTTATAGCACCGAGTTCCCTGCTGGGAACACAGAAAGAATAATGGTTGTTACAAATAATCACCCTATGGCTAAACTTATCTCAGTGACTTTCCATTTATCACAGGCACCCACCTTCCTCACTGTTTCAGTTTTCTTTGGCAATCTATGCTGATGAAGAAACTTTAAACTCCAATTCATTAGTCCACTTCCTAAGAGAGGAAGCCCAACAAATGTTTCTTTGCCTTGGAGCCAATATGATTCATGTGATCCTAACCCAGATAACTAGAGCCCCCACATGCAGTCATGGAATGTGTCTCTGTCTCCCATGGCTATAGACCTCCTCTTTTTCAGATGGTGTCCTATGGGCAATCCCAATCACTGGCTGCTGAGCAGAGGGAGGGAATAGGACATAAAAGAAAGAGGAATGGGGGGCAGAGGCAAATTGCAAAGTCACTGTGCATCCACAACTTCACCCAAGAATGGGAATTGTTTTGGCCTCTTGGGTCACCCACAGACTTCAGAAACCAAGATTCTACCCCCAAACAAGCATGAAAATTGGTCTGAAAGAAGAAGAAAATAATCAAACATTTTTTTAAAAAAGAGTCTCTGCTTTGAAAATTGAAATTCTCATTTTTTTTCCTTTCTTCTCAGCAAAAAGGGGTTAATTGGTTCCATCCGTGTGGCCATAATGGCACAGCTTTCTTCTTCAGGATCACGTCTATAGTCCTTCCTCTCTGTTCTAGACCCAGGGAGAGAGATGCCCGACCTCTTTTCCCATTACTCCCAGACATGGGGCCTGGGAGAGGGAGAAGCATGGAGGGTGTTCCCTCTACCCACAGAGAAGAGCAGTATCTTGGCTCCAAGTACAGCTCACTAGGGACACCCTCCCTAATCTCTAAGTTCCATCAAATCACCAGGTACTTCATATCTATTGCTGTTAGAACTGTAACTCCCAAAGGACAAGGTTTGTGCTTCCTCTTTGCTCAGCACTAACCACAGCTCTGCACAGCCTGATCCAGCCAGATAGGTCCTCTGCATCTATGGGGTCAGGACCAAGTGACAGAGCAGAGCGGGCTCGGGCCCAAGACTGGTACCTGAAAACACACACTCATAACACAAACCTGAGGCCTAGCATTTAGCTTCCGAAACATCTCTGGTTTCCTGGACACAAAGGATCAATCAAAACACAGTTTATGGTCTGCCTCCCAGAGAGAGTCTTATTAAATCTGCAAGTGTCTCTGGGTGACAGGGACTAAGCTCTAGTCCTTCCAGGCCAAACTCAAAGGAAACTGCTCCATCAGGACAGGTTCTTAGAGGAACGGTGCTGAACTCCTGAAAACCCATTTGGTTTTGATCCCCCCAGAACAGGGCCCAATCCACCGGGCATGCTGCTTTCATCCCTGCACTCCAGCCGGATGTAAATCTAAACCAGAGCCCCCAGACGGTGCACTAAGCAGAGACTATATTTACCCATCACCAAATTGTCTTGACATGTGTTTAATTACTTAAATGCCTTTAATCCAAAGTCTTTTCTTCTAACAAAATATAAACCAGTTCAGCTGCATGAATGATAAACCAGATGTTTACAGCACACAACATGGTCTGGCTTCAGTCAAAATAATTAAGACATCGTCTCCTGAGTGGGGAGGGGAGATGCCCAAAGCATATTCGTGTAAATGCTCTGACACCAAAGTGTCTATGAAAATGTAGCTCTATCAATCTGCAATTCTCTGTCCATGAAAAGGCAACAATGACTTCCACATGAAGGAACAGGAAAGGTGTCCATCCTCTGACGTGATCACGGGGGTTTGGGTTTCTTTCCATGGTCAAGTGTACTTTAAAGGCTTTCCATGATGGGGTAAACTCCCAGACTCTGAAAGCTGGCCTTATGTAATGATTAAGGAGGCATCATGGGGTTGGGCCACGTCTGTGATGGCTCACATGCTACTGCCACCATGCAAAACCAAAACTCACAAATATATTTAATCTCTGAACATCATATGTGCATTGGCCCATAATCCTTCCCTTCCAGGGGTAAATAAGAGAGAGAGATTCCCTATCCACACCTTTGTAAATGGCCTCTCTATTACTATTCCCAACCTAAATTTTCCTGATTTGAGTGTGTCATTTGTTTCTGATTCTCTGGAGTGGCTCCCATCATGCCGTTTTATTATTTGCTTTCTTTGTATGTATCTCTCTTGCTAGACAACCACGTGGTTTATTTCCTCTTGTCCTCAAATGTTAATTCAAAAGTAAGCCCACCCCATAAAGGCAGGGATTGGTGTCTGATGTGTTTGTTTGATTCCCTACTCTATTCCCCTAGTTCTAGAATCTGAATGACACATAGTAGGCACTCAATAAAAAATTTTTTGAATGAATAAATGAATCTAACATTGGGCAGACCTCAGCTTCCACCTTTCTGGGAAACCTTTCCCAATAACTTTATCCATTTATTAATTGATTAAAGAGCTATGAAGACAAGCTAAGGAACCTAAGTTCTAAATCTGGCTCTGAATCACTAACCAAGGTAATCCCTCTATGGTGAAATGAGTTAACATCTGTTGAACCTATTTTGCATGGTAGTGTACAGGAAACAATGAGAGTAAAAGTGTTTTGAAAGCATACAGCTATACATGTGCAAAGGGTCCTTATTATTTGGTCCTTATATATTGGTTACAGTTATACCTTATTTGTACAGACACCTCTTATCTGGTTATCTCAGCTCCCACAACAGAGAACTCAGAAAAAAAAAAAGTATCTAGAGCTCATAAAACCTGTTCCCTAATGTTATGTTAATGTACTTTAACCACAGCAGAATCCTTCAGACCCTCCTTCACTCTCTCTTTACCTAAAATTCTAACCAGCTTGTTTTTCTGTCTCCCAAACAGAAAAGCAAAACTGAAATAACAAAACTCAGAAAGGAAGCTAACCTGAGTCAAAAATTCAAGAAATCAAAGAGTGTGGTTCAAGCAACCCTTGAAGAAACATTAAAAAATAAAAAAGAAGTATGTTCTTAGTAATGCTCCTGAATCATCCAGAAAGGGTTACTATGCATTTATACAGGGAATATATGCTGACCTATCCTATATAATAAAAGCCTAATATGCAAACTGACCGAATGTCAGAACAATCAGTCGCTATGACATCTACTGACCACTAGGGGGTAGATGCTCAATGCAGGAGCTGCCCCCAGCCCACAGGCCCAGGCCAGCCAAGGTGGGTGCCAGCAGGAGCCCCCCATCACTCCACCAGTTGCCCCACAGATCAGACCTGATTGCTGGCCAGACCTAGGGAACCTACCCTGCACAAATTTTGTGCACTGGGCCTCTAGTTATACATAAGAAAAGAGAGACTAGTATGAAAGATTTAGAAATTTGTCTATACAAAAAGATGTTGCTGAGAACATCAAGAACTAAACCACTAACCATATTCCCCTTTCACTTTGGCTCAAGGTCAAATTTGCAGCCCAACTGCAGAAACTAGAGGGCCTTATGGTTTAAATATTTGTAGTCTATTTTTTTCTCCTAGTTTTGACATTCCATTTTAATTTGTGCTTTTCCTGTTTCTTATTGTTTAATTTATTATTTATATTATGCTGTTTTATTGTTTTTCTTGTAAGCCACCTCAGAAATTTTATGGAACAGAACAGGAAAATAAATAATTCAATACATACAACTTGTATACAGCTTAATGCTTTGCAAAAGCAGTCATTCAAAATAATGCATTTTCCACAAAGAAAAGAAGTAACAATACTAAAAAAAGAGAGAGTATTTTTGAATTATGATTACCTTTAGTACTTTTTTCCATCTTCTAATTCTAATCTGTATTATCTTTCCCATCTTTTCATTTCCACTGTAATCTTGTATAGTAGAAAGGGAATAAGGCTTTGTACATTAGTCACAGAAATAATGATCTCATAAAAGTTAATGCCAAGGGTGAAGGATCAACAAAATACCTTGGACAACAGTTCTAAGTACTGTCCTGTCCTCCTTTTTTTCTTCTTTGTATGAAGTAATCATCCTTTGGAGGGTCTAAGTCAATTCTATGCCATTTGTGCTTCTCTACCCAACCAGAGAGAAGATCAATAAAACAAAATTCACCCCATGGCTCAAAGGCCCATATTATCTTGAGGCCTCACCCTCTTATCATATTTTTCTTCCTAACCTTCTAAGTAAGATTGTTTAAGTTGACCAAGAAGCTTAGAAAAGACTTGATTATCCTAAGCAGAAGTCAAACAAGGTGAAAACTGGCCTCCAGGGTTCTCCATTGCTGGGAAGCAGAGAAGTTCAGTCATATGTCCCTTGTTACAAAGCTAATAAATCACCAGTAGCTACTGTGCAACTACCAGACTTTACTTATTTGAGGGAAAGGGAGTTAGGATTTAATGTATGAATTTGGGGCAGGGCAACAAATATCAAGTCCATAACAATATGTAACTATTAAGGAGTTTGCATTTTATCTAAGAGAAATGTGGATCTATTTTACTATTTCAAGCAGGCCAGTGATATAATGAAATCTGCCTTTTAAAAACAGGCTACATTTTATAGAATGGGTTAAAATACACAAAACTGGGGATAAGAAGATGTTTTAGTGGTTGGAAAAGTAATTCAGGTAAAAAATAATACAGCTCATATAGACCAGGATAATGGTTGTGAAGAGAAAAATTGTACCAATTGTAGAGATGTTTGAGAGGTCAGTCAACTCAACAGCACTTAGTTATAATTTCTGGCTTGAGAAATTGAGAGCTAATGTTTATTGAAATTTTGGGTTACATGGGTGGGAACTGTGTTGTCCCCCAAAGGGAAATCTATATGGTCCTTTTGGTTCACACTGTAGTTCAGATTCTTTCAGGACAACTTCATGAAGATATTGAATGTATAGTTGGATATTTAGTTCTGAGAATCTAGATAGAAAATAATTCATAACTAAATTTTCATAATGCCCATGCTTAAAGCACAGAAATCATAATAGGTTTTTAAAATTTACAGTATAGTGAGTTGCTTATTTAAGACTTACTACAAAATATATTAAATTACACTAAGGAAGAGACTTTATAATATCTGTTAATCTCTGCTTTTCTTCATTTTTCATCATTTTATAAGTGAAGGAAAACTGAGGTTAATGGACACAATATAGTCTGCCACAATCTAACAGAATTTAGTGGTGATAGAACTTAAACTCACTTCTTCATGTTTCTCTCCCAAGGTTCTAGCAAAAGTGCATTGGTGCCTTAGGATCTCAGGTTCATCATATGTCAAAAGGAGGTAGGCTATCCCTTCCAATTCAAGAGTCTATAAGTTGGCGGCTAGATAACTATTATTTCTATAAGTAACCGACTTTAAAGACCCAAACTAACTCCACTTGCAATTCATAGAATCCCAAAGGTAGGAAAAATAGGGGTGGAGCAAGGACACCCAAGTTCCAGACCCAATTCTGACAGTAACTCAGTATATGACTCAGTGAACATTTATCCTCTTTGTACCTATTTGTAATTGGAGATGAGAATTACTGAGATGCCTGCTTTCTCTCGGGCTATAAAACTAATACTAGAAAATTTACATTGATATTTAGGCACAGATGTGGAAGTAATTTCTTCCTCCTCTATGTTCCCTTTGCACTCTGAACATGTCTCTATTATTGTACCTGCCAGATTATCTCATAACTGTCAGTTTATATGTCTGTCTGCATGGCTAAACTAAGAGCCTCTCGAGGGTAGAAATTAGTAAAATTCACATTGGCGTCTCTTAGTTTCTATAAGATCATTTGACACATAGCAGGTGCTCAAGAAATGTTTTCTGAATGTTAAAAAAAAGAAAAGAAATTTTTGAAAATTACTCAACAACAACAAAATCCTTAAGATGTTTGGCTTTGAGACATAAAAAACAAACAACAACAAACACAACCAAGACCTCAGATCCTCAAAGGAAAAAATTCAGTGTTAAAGCAGAGGGTCTCTAATGACCTTTCAGCACTCTGGAGACTGTTTCTCAAAATAAACTTTAGTTCTTAGGGACTTCCCAGTTCATGAGACAAACTAACAGTTTCTTATTTAATCTTTACAAAAACCCTTCAAATAGATATTATTATCCCCACTGGACATAAAAGGAACCTGAGTTGCAGAGAAGTTAAGTCACTTATATATGGACAGGGGAAGTCAGGAACTCGACAGCTACTGCTATGAAACTAGCAGGATAGTTATGTTTAATTAATTCATTAAACCACATTAACGGAGCAGAATGTACAAGGCAGACAGCTAAGTGCATTGGAGCATGAAAGATGATTCAGACACATCTTAAGGAATATCTTCCATGTCTAAGCCATGGACACAGGTAACCTGCAAGAAAGAGATTCAGTTTTATAGGAGTGCTGAAAAAAGGGGGGTATTAAAGAGAACTCGTTAGACAATGATGTTTGGTCTGGGGGTGGGCAGGAATAAGACTGGGGGAAGGACATTCATGCAAAGAGAACAACATGAGCAAAAGGAGAGAGGGTAATAGTCACATTAACAGGAAGAAAAGCACTGGTGAGAGAGGGCAAAGGAGAGAGAGGGAATGAGATAGAAATAGAATATTAGATATATTGATTTTAAGGTTCTGGTGAACATCTCAGTAGAGGTATCAATCAAGCAGTTGGAAATGCGGGGCTGGAACTGAAACAGGAAACGATAGATAATATACTGTTACAAATCATTTTTACAGAGAGAGAGGAGAGAGAGAGAGAGAGAGAGAGAGAGAGAGAGAGAGAGAGAGGCCAAAGAAACATGGAGACAACATCCAAAATGTGGGAGGAGAGGAACCAAAGAAAGGGTGGCCCAGTAGTAGAAGCAGAACAGCAGGTAGTAGATCAGCAGCCCCTTCCTGGATATCAACTCTCAGAAGATGGAGGTTCTGTAAAGAAGGCTTGGAAAGATGTAGGAAGTTAAGGAAGATGAAGACTAAGAAAAAGGCCATGAAATGTGGGAAGTAAGAAGTCACCTATGATATCCAAGGGAGCAGTTTTGGTCAAATTAGGGAGGGTGTAAAAGGATAAAAGGGAAATTAATGGGGTTGAGGAGTGAACTGGTCAAGCAGCGAGGATAAATTCAAAACTTTGATGGAGGCTATGAGAAAATACAAAATACTTCCTAAGATCTCTTGACTCCTCTGGTTGTCTTTATAACCAATTGGCTGCTCAAAATGAGGGCTTCAGTTCATTCCATGGAATTGAACTGGACTAATTAATTATACGCCCACTCACATCCTTTCCTTATAAGCACCATGCTCCAGACAAATAACATTACACAGAAGATTTGATTTTTAAAACTTGGAGTGTGATTTGGAATTTTGTAGCAAGATGAGCACATCAAAGCAAACAGAGTCATACATAAGTGCCCCTTGAGAGGGTCTGCACTATCCTGGATGTGCTATCACTGTACAAAGCCTGCTCTGATTCCCTCTTCAGTGCTGTTCCCTTGGTACTGAGGCAGCTATGAGGCCCATGATAACCTCTCCAATAATAGCTATTACTGCTGTCATCACTATTATAATTCTTCAACTTCACTGCCTACATTATGCACTAGACTTGCCTCTAAATAACTTTGGACTCTTTTCAATTTGAAGCCGCCTCAAAAACCAAAGACATGTCACCACAGAGTATATTCTGAAAGAAATTCTCTCAAAGGTTTCAAACACCATTCAGATGATGGTAGCACCTTTGGAAAGAGAGTTCAACCTGCAGTGATTTCTGGGGGAAGCACGCGTGCTTGTGCGTAAGCTCACATTTTTACCCTGGCTATTGTGTGTTTCTATGTAATCCATCAGCATCTGGACTGCTCGCATTATACTACAAGTTCCCAAGTGCTGAGGTTCCTGCTTCAAAGACCAATACCCTCAAATTTAAAAAACAAACCACAAGGCAAACAGATTTAGCCAAATTGGTGACAAGAATGCCAAACTTAGAAGAGGCACACTCAGACTAATGTGTGGCCTTACACAAGTCATTCACCCTCTCTGGGGGTAAGTTTTGTCACTCATAAAGTGAGGGGTTGGGCTGAAGGGCTACTAAGATGCCTTTATTCTGGAATGAAGATCTGGGAGAGGTTATAGCAGTCTGGGGAGCAGCCCCAGCCCTCCTAGAAATGGGGTGCCCCCTCCCCTGCTCCTGGAGGGCAAGGCGGGGTTTCCCAGCCTAAGTGAAAGCAGCCTCCTCCCCTCTGTGTGGGGCATTTGTTTGTCTTATTCTTTGCTGCCCACCAAGTGAGCTGTTGAAAGGACAGCTATGGCCCCCTCAGCACCCCATCAGCATTATGTCTATGGGTGGGGCAAGGGGTCCTTACCCATTGTGTTGTTGGCTCGGGAACAGGCTGTGCGCTTCAGGATCTCATGCACCTAAAACGGATGAGAGCAGGGCTGTGAGGGCCTTGACCGCGTGCGTCACCACATGTGGGGGGCGGGCGGGGACCGGGCGGCTAGACCTGTTTCCAGGGAGGGGGAAGCCAAGCATGTGCCAAGCTCATGGACTGCTTGTCAAACCCACTCAAACTTGAGTGCTTTGAGGAAACAAAGAATCAACACACACACACATACACACACACACACACACACACACACACACACACACCCTTCGCCCCACCCTGAAAATTTTTTAAGAAAGGAAAGGCTATAAGTTCAGTTACAGGAGGCAAGGAAAAGACATCAGGGAGACTGGACCCATAGCGCCCTCTGGAGGGGTCTGGAGGAGGCGCCTGGTGGTGCACAGGATGCCCTGTCTGCCTTGGGGAAGAAAGACCAGGAGGAGGATGTCCTTCCTCTCCACCAGCCCTGATTAGTGCTATGCTGGGGGTCAGCACAGCACAGGGAGGCAGACAAATCCGGTTCTAATCCTGGTTCCTAGCAGAGGGGTCCTGAGCAGCTCCGTGAGGGTTCATTGCCTCCTCTGTAGTAGAGCTATGTCACAGCGTTTTGTAAACTCGAAAAGGGCCACCTATGTGTTGACCATTAGTACTATTATTCCTGTTTTTCTCCTGAGTCCTCAGCTTGCCTTCCCAACCAAAGCATATCAGACACTTTCTCAAAACTCCATGCCTCTGAGCACATCCTGGACATCCAGCGGGCTGCCTGCTCAGTGATTACTGCATGTCTAAATGGACCAACAAACCCTGGACTAGGGACTTGCAGGGGAGTCTCTCTCATGGGAGATAGGGGTGCTGAGTGTACCCCCAGCAGGGAAAACAGGGACACAGATGGCCAGGGTAAACCTGCTGGCCAATCACTACCCTTCAGTGTGTTCCAAGCCTGTGCCAGGCTATGAAAAGATGCCCAGCAAGGAAGTTTGCTCTGGGATAAATAGCTGGGCTGCTCAGATGCCCACAAAAAAGAAGCACAGAGAAGACATTTATAGATGTGGGTGAGGTCCCCAGGGCAGAGTAGACCCCAAGACAAAAATCAGGGCTCTTTCTTTTCTCACAGTGTAGGGTGGACTGGCAAAAGGGCAGGATGGGAAGGAAGAAGTTTCTAGAAGAGATGAATGGAAAATGTGTTATTCCATCACCATTCACACTCCCACATTCCAGCCACAGACCTAGCGGGAGCAGTAAATAAATAACTTCTAGCAGAATGGAGCCCAGGAATGTTTAATTCATTTAAAATACAGTACAGCAATTCAACAGCAATAATAATTAAGAATAGCATTTATATGGCATTGTATTATTTTACAAGCACTTTGCAATTATCGGGTAATCTCCACAACACCCTGTAATTCCCTCAAAGACTTGAGATCCAAGCCTCAGGGAGATTTAAGTGGCTTCTAAGAGCATCAACCAAAAAAATGGGAAGTTTATGGTTTTTTCCATAAAAAGATGAAAGAAATCATATGCTTATTTTTTACTTTTTTAAAGAATGGTTTCTTGATTTTTAGAGAGAAAGGAAGAGAAAAGGGAGAAACATCAATGTGAGAAGGGATCAAGCCCATTTCCCAAGCATGTGCCCTGATCAGGAATCGAACCAGCAACCATTTGGTGCAGGGGATGCCCAACCAACTGGGCCACACCAGCCAGGGCACATATGTCCATTTTAAACCTTCCTAAGACACTAGGGTAAGGGACCTGAAGTATTTTCTTGCCCATCCTGCAAAGAGTCATGGCCATGTTTTCAGCATGCCTTGGAAATGTGCTGAAGCTTCCTCTGATCACCTCTTTTTTTATCCTTATCACCCTATTGACTTGAAAGTTTTGCTGAGTATCTAACCCTTATTCCTTCTTCTGTTGAAACTTAAGTTCTTTCTTAGGGACCAATGGGAACACACCGCCATCGTTTCCTCTGTGGCATGAGTACGAGTCCAGCATTCCTTGGGCCCCTCTTTCCCTCCTCTGTTCGTAAGCTGAATGTTCTCTAAATGGGTAGAGAATAAATTGATCAGTGAGTAAACCGATCACCCTACAACTCAGATTGGGGCCACAGGGGCACAGGCCATATGCAGATTTTCACTGGAATCAATCATCCTACAAAATTCAAAAGCTTGACTTCACTTTTTTTCATGCAAAAAGACTGTAGAAGAACAGTATAGTCATGAATTTTGGCTTTCTATTGAATGAGTTGGTAATTTTATTCTTGGACAAACTGGTGAGTTCTTACATTCCCTGTGACAGGAATGCAAGGGCTTCCTTGGGGGTGAAAGAAAGAAGCATAGTGGCCCAGCCATGAGTTCTCATTTGTACACTAATGATCTGTTTGAATTTTTTTCAACTCATTGCTTCTCAGGGCCTCCGTTTCCTCAACTGTAAAACAAGGGGGCCCCCTGACTACCTGAAAGTCTCCACCAGCTCTGAGAGTCCCTGTTTTTGTGATTCCAAGAAGGGTATAAGTGGAGAACTGTAATGAGAAAACACTCCACTTAACCCTGAGTGAGGACAATTTTCTGCTTTTTTATTGAATTTATCCAGGTGATATTGGTTAATAAAATTATATAGATTTCAGGTGTACAATTCTATAACACATAATCTGTATATTGTATTGTGTGTTCACCACCCCAAGTCAATTATCCTTCTATTACCATTTATCCTCCCTTTACCCTCTTATACCTCCCCCATCTCCCTTTCCCTCTCTGGTAATCATCACACTGTTGTGTGTATCTACGAGTTGGGTTTTTTGTTGTTTGGTTGTTTGTTTGTTTTTATTTAACCTCTTCACCTTTTTCACCCAACCCCCTATTTCCCTCCCCTCAGACAACTGTTAGTCCACTCTCTTTTGCTACTGGGATTAGAAAGCATCTGCACATTTCTCTCAGTTGCTAGACAACTCTAAGCAAATGACAATGGGAGGTAGCAGGAAGGGCAAGAGGATGTCCTGCCAAACTGGGTACTTGGTCTTCCCCCACCCTTTCCTGGGCCCACCACACCTGGTTGAGCACTTGGTTAGCCTGCTTACTCACAATTCGACTACGGGTGGCATTGTCAAAGAAGGTGTCCTTATCCTGGATGTTGTACCTGGAGATACCAAGAAAGCAGAAGGTCAACTCATTTTAGTAACCTTGTCCTGAGACCATTTCACCCGGGCCCAGAGCAAACTTTTAAAAAGCACCATAGCAAGATGTGTAAGAGACACACACACTCACACAAACTCACGTTTATACTCTTTTTCAGTGATTCTGAAAACTTATCATAGAGATTTATCACAGAGAAAATAAATTTAACAGAAGAAACAAGTTTCATAGATAAAAATGTTCATCACAAAGTTACTTTCAATAAGGTTATGGAGATACGATGCCAATTCCAAAATCTATATGATAAATTATCATGTAGCCATTGAAAATTATGATTACTGAAACTTTATAAATAGAAAATTTTCAGACTATCATTGAAAAATATTATACTATAAAGTTTTAAAAATAAAGGAATGTTAAAAGGATTCCTGTGTATGGACAAAGAGAGTATAAGCACACAAAGCAAAAAGAGTATAGTTTCAGGGTATTGGAATTATAACTCTTTGTTTTTTAGAGTCATTTAATGTTCTCACTATATCATATTAGTTAGATACCAGAGTCCTAATTACCAAGGCCTGTATCTGTTCTAACCTTCAAATATTGACCTTTCACTCAAAAAATAAAAATCCCAGCTGTGTAGACTTACTGTGCTTGAGACACTGTGCCAGGGGACACACAGATGCATGAGACATGCTCCCAGCCCCCACGAGCCCAGAAACTGGGGTAGGTATGTTTCCAAACAACTAGACATGCAAAATAGACATGATAATATGTAGACCATTGCTGTGAGAAGTCTGAGGATGGAGCCCATATTCTGGTTGGAAAGATCAGAGAATTCTTCAAGAACATGGTGTTTAGGAACTGGACTTGAAGGATCACAGAAGATGAATGAATGGGGCTGTGTGAGAGGGGCAGTTCAATGCCAGGGCTGGCATGAAGGAAGGCCCAGGGAAGGGGAAGCACAGAAGAAACACAGAGCACAAAAAGAACAGCAGACCAGGAGTCAGCATGCCAGTTCCAGGTCAGCCCCTTACGGCTGTATAATCTTAGACAGAACCTGGACCTTGATTTCCTCTCTATAATAAAGGGATACATGTGGATGGCCACCTCACAAGAGGTTGTAATATTGTGATTTATAATAAATACATAGTTTGGTCTTCATCATAGATCCTGGCTCGTCGCTCCTAAACCTTGGAATTTTCTGCGCAATCAGAGCAATTTTTGTCATAATATTTTGTCTCTGTCCTCAGTTCTTGAAATCACCTCAGAGCCATAAAGGTGAAATGGGTGTTTGTTATTCATAATAAGCCCTTCCTACCACAATGAGGTGACTTTTGGAAAGCACCTTAGGAAGGAGGCTGGTTTCTAAGGGAACCAACATGAATAGAGAGTGGGAGCTTTCAGTGCCACCCGCTGATTTCCTGGGAGGGGGGAGGTGCTAGAGGTTGAATCAGTCATCAAAGATCAATGAGTTAATTAACCATGCTTATATAATGAAGCCTCCATAAAAACCCAAAAGGAAGGGTTTCAGAGAGCTCCCATGTGGGAAGACCAGAGTTCTCCCACATGCCACCTGGCAGGTTCCAACACAAAGGCAAAAATTCCTTTGTTTGGGATCTCATCATCTGATTGTTGATTTCTATCTTTTGTAATATCCTGGCAATCTAGTGAGTAAACCGTTTTCCTGAGGTTTGTGAGCTTCTCTCACAAATTAATCGAAACCACAGAGGGGAACATGGGAACCTTTGATTTATAGCTAGTCAGTTAGAAGCACAGTTAACAACCTGAACTTGTAATTGGCATCAGAAGTGGGGTGGGGTCTTGTAGGACTGAGCTGTCAACCTGGGAAATCTGATACTATCTCCAGGTAGATAGTATCAGAATTGGGTTCAATTGTAAGACATCCAGCTAGTGTTGGAAAATTTCTTGGTCATCTGGAAAAACCCACACACACATTGGAATTGGTGACCAGAATTAATACCAGAACCATTGAGGAGGGAATTCAATGAGGTAACATATGCAAAAGAACAGCATATATATGTGTATAGAATCATTATCGAATATGGCAAAGATGGGTAGGATATACTATCCAATAGCCAGCAGAAACACAGCTCCCATAAATAACATCTCCTCAAAAGAGACAGATCCTCATATCTTTTCTGCCTTTCCATGCCCCTTCCTTTCCCTCTCTTGCTCGATTCTCTTATCTTATCAGCAGCAAAAGTCACACAATAGTCTTGTTTTCTCACTAGCCCCTAAAACAGAACAAATGCTGGGCTGTTGCATCTGCCACTTTCCAACCATTTCTTCCCCATCCAAAGTTTTTCCAAATGGCCATCCCTGTGAAGAGCTGTTATTCCCTCACCCAGGGTTGGGTGTGGGGAGCAGGTGTCTGCAGAGTCAATACATTTATGAATAAGCAGCTGAAAATACAGAAATCCAAGAGCTTCATCCACCTTCTCACTGATTTATCACAGAAGTTAAAATCCTATCAGACTGGGAACTGAGCAGAATGGTTTCCCCACAGAATGTAAACAGGTATCTGAGTCCCAAGTTCATAATTGTCTGCTCCCTGATTCTCCATCCATCATGCAAAGTGACTGAAATGTCGGGCTTCCCCCAAAGCCACTGGACAAATATTCAGGATATAAATTCAATGTAAATTCAGGAGTTATTTGTGATAATCTCACTTACAGAAGGAGATACAGAAAATATTTCACCAGGAGAGTATGCTTCCTCCCCTCTCTCCCAGGCATGGGACATTCTCTCTATGACTGAGTGGTGTTTGATTTTCTTGCCCATCCTCCCTCACATCCCTACCCCTGAAGTTCTATTACTCACAGGTACATTTTCTCCCTGGAGAATGGGTAGGATAGGTTTTTCATCCTGTTGTTACTATGCTCTGGAACTCTGGGCTTCAGGGGTGAGCTCAGCTTCTGCAGAATCTCATTGAACTTCTTTGCAATGCAGCCTTCTGTTTTGATCTCATACATCTATGAAAGGCAAAGTCATAGGTCTGAAAGGAGGCCATAAACAACATTCAGAGAAGAGTGACTTACCAATCAAAGCTGCACAGGGTCCAGATCTCTGGAGGGGACCACTCTGGGGACAGAGGAGACTGGGAAAAACAAGAAGTAGGGTCCTTCCCTTTCCCTGTTGGTTTCACAAGGACATAGGCTCTGGACTCCCTCTAATTATTTGTGTGAGTAGAGGTGACCAATGTAAAGGAATGAGCAATGAGTCCAAACTTTCTATATGACTTTGTTATAGCACCATCAGAGAAATGGAAAACCTACTATGTGACAGTCACCATGCTAAAGCATTTTATATAAATTAGTTTCAATGCACATAGCAACCCAGTTTAGACAGACAATACTAGTCTCATATTATAATGAGAAAATTAAGGCTCAGAAAGGTGAGATGAGTCAGCAAAGGTCACACAGACAGTTGCTGGGTGACAGCTTGGATTTAACTCATGTCAACCTAATCCAAAGTCTACTCCACAACTACACTATGCCCCTACGTGATCACATAGCAACACTTTTTTCCTCTTAGGAACTATTTGATAAATGAGTCTGCTCTCAAAGTAGTAAACATCTAATAAGTATCTGCCTTGAGTAAGGCATAGATTAGTGCCAAGATAATCATTAACATTCATAGTCCATATAGCTTTTTATAATGCACAGAATGCTTTTGCATGCATTATAACTTTTGATCTTTCTAACTTACAGTTATAGTCACTGAGACATAGTGCGATGAATTAATGATGGCCCCAAGTTTTCTACACAAATTCTCCTTTCAAAGGGTGGCATCTCTGTTCCCACCCTCTTAAGCCTGGATGGGCTCTGTAGCTGCTTGACCAGTTCAGCAGAAGTGACACTATGCCATTATCATCTTTTAGGAAGATGGGCAGCTCTGCCTTGGTCTCTCAAAGCCCTTGGCCACCTGGAGGAAGTCTGCAGAAAGGTGCTGAGAGAACTCAGGAAGGGAAAGAACTAGGCTGAGCTCAGCATCTCGGCTGCCCGCCAAGCATCAGGCATGTGAGGGAAGCCTTATAGGACCCTCCTGTCCAGCTCAACCCCAAGCCAAATATCACCAAGTGACCTCAGTCAACACCACATGGAGCAGAAGAATCCCCCAACCCAGCTCTGCTCAAGTTTCTGACCAAAAACTTATAAGATAGAGTAAAATGAGTATGTTTTAAGTTACTAAGTTCGGGCTAATTCGTCATGTTGCAATAGATAATTAGAACAAGAGCCAACATCCAGATCTTCTGACTTGAAAGCTGGTCTTCTTCTCTCTAGTGATATCCTCAAGTTGCTTAAATCTAGACAGGCAGTAAAACACGTACAGAATACATATAAGATAGACGGAGATAAAAGCCACAAAAGACATGCAAAATGCTTTGAGGGTTCAAAGGAAGGAGACAGCACATCCAGTTGAGAAATCAAAAGAAAGTTACATAGAGGGAGCAGTATCTCTATTGGACTTTAACAGAAAGGTCCCCCTCTTTTGTTATCATTTTGTTCTTTAATAAAATTATGATAAGTTGGGCGATATAAAGAACCACCCTTATTTAACAACTGAAACACAACCAAAGTTCATTTCTTCTAATAAATTTTCTATGCATTTTGATTTAATTTCTGTTATAAAATTAAAACAGTCATAGTAAACAAACCATAGAAGTATGTTAACTAAATGTTATGTTTCCTTTCTCTTCCAACCCAATCCTCTCCAGAAGCAATCTCTATTAGCAATTTGAGTATGTTTTATTCTGACTCTTTCAAAAATACATTTATGACTAAATTTTGTTCTAAACTGTGATTATATTTCACATTTTCTATAATTAGCAATAGTTCACAGATATATATCTTTCCAGATCAGTTCATGTAGAGCTACCTTAATGAATATATAATACTAGAGGCCCAGTGCACTGCCTTCCCCTGCCTTCCTCTGGGATCAGACCTAAACTGGCAGTCGGACATCCCTCTCACAATCCAGGACTGCTGGTTCCCAACCGCTTGCCTGCCAGCCTGATCACCCCCTAACTACTCCCTGCCAGCCTGATCAACACCTAACTGCTCCCCTGCCAGCCCAATTGCCTCCAACTGCCCTCCCCTGCCAGCCCAGTTGTCCCTAACTGCCCTCCCCTGCAGGCCTGGTCACCCCCAACTGCCCTCCCCTGCCAGCCTGGTTACCCCTAACTGCCCTCCCCTGCAGGCCTGGTCACCCCCAACTGCCCTCCCCTGCCAGCCTGGTTACCCCTAACTGCCCTCCCCTGCAGGCCTGGTCACCCCCAACTGTTCTCCCCTGCTGGCCATCTTGTGGCTGTGGGCGTTGCCATCTCTGAGGGAGGGGCAATCAATTAGCACATTTCCTCCTTATTGGCTGTGGGTGCTGCCATATGTGAGGGTGGGGCAGTCAATTAGCATATTCCCTCCTTACTGGCTGTGGGTGCCGCCACCTTTGTGACAGTGTTAGGGTCAATTAGCATATTCCCTCTTTATTAGATAGGGTTACACAGTAGACATGAATCCTAATTTGTTTAGTCGTTTCCCTAGTGATTGGCATATATTTTATTTTCTTCACATACTTTAGCTTACTTGTCCATATTTCTATTAACATGGCCTTATAAACACTTTTCATTAATAAGGCTTGAACAGATATTGGCAGATATTCCAGGCCAAAAAAAAAAAAAAAAGGTAGGAAAGTTCAAGTTGGGTTTAAGAAGGGTTAAATGCCCTAGTTTCTTTGGAGGATGAGGTTCTGATGGGGACATAGTGACAGTGCTCATCAGAGAACAGCAGGTTGAGACTCTGCTGCACAAGGCAATGGGAAGTCAGTGAAGGGTCTGAACAATGACAAAACCAGAGTGAAGTTGTATAGGAACAAGAAGGATGAGCCAGATTTCTGAAAGAAGGGATTGTTTTATTTCTAGAAGCACATACCATTTAGTAAGCATCTCTTGTGTGCCTGGCTCTTGATATACTTTAACATTAATTTGAAAGTTATGCTGCAAAGACAAGAGGAGTTAAGTATCTCAGTCAAAGATAGTACGATCCAGATAATAATTGCTGGAGCATTTGAACCCCCAGCAAAACCTGTTTTTTAACTGCTTTACTCTCCTGCTTCATTTGCTAAAACATGAGTTATTGTGGGGGGAAAAAAAAATCAGAAAGATGACCTCCTCACACTGCTTCAGCACACATCACATAGGACATTTAGAACAGGTTCTGACCCAGCACAGGCCTGCACTGAAACTGCTATGATGTGTTAATCATACCCATAACCACATGCCTTTAAATGGTGTGTGCATGGAAATTAAGGTTTCAGAGCAGGAGGGAAGCTGATAGACTCTGTCTTCCAGATGGCCTTGGAATAACAGACTTGGACTCACTAAGGGTATTTCTTCTTTGTCCACTTCTCTCTACTTCTACCTCTAGTTTCCTAGTCTAAAGAGCCTTCAACTACAGCAAAAACTGGTATCCCCATAGCTTCTCTTGCTTAGAGTTGTTAGATCTAACAAATGAAAATACAAGATGTCCAGCCAGGTTGGGTGTGACTCAGTGGTTGAGCATTGACTTATGAACCAGGAGGTCATGGTTTGATTCCTGGTTGGGGCATATGCCCAAGTTGCAGGCTCAGTTCCCAGTGGGGGGCATAGAGGAGGCAGCCAATCGATGATTCTCTCTCATCATTGATGTTTCTATCACTCTCTCCCTCTCCCTTCCTCTATGAAATCAATAAAAATATTTTTTTAAATACAAGATGTCCACTTAAATTTGAATTTCAAATAAACAAAAAAATAATTTTTTAGTATAAGTATATCCCAAGCTATATTTGAGATATACTTACACTTTAAAATTATACTTATACTAGAGGGCCCCTCAGCCCAGCCTGCACCCTCTCCAATCTGGGACTCCTTGGGGGCTATCTGACTGCCGGTTTAGGCCCGATCTCAGGGATCGGGCCTAAACCGGCAGTCAGACATCCCTCTCACAATCCAGGACTGCTGGCTCCTAACTGCTCACTTGCCTGCCAGTCTGATCACCCTTAACTGCCCCTCTGCCGGCCTGGTTGCCCCTAACTGCCCCCCCCACCTGCCTGGTCACCCCTTACTGGCCCCCCTGCCAGCCTGGTTGCCCCATGCAACCTGCTGTTTGATTGTCCATCCAGTTGTTTCGGTCATGACAGCCCCTGGCTTTTTATATATTAGGATAAGAAAACAATTTTTTATATATTTTATATATTTTTATTGATTTCAGGGAGGAAGGGGAAGGGAGAGAGAGATAGAAACATCAGTGATAAGAGAGAATCATTGATCAACTGCCTCCTGCATGCCTCCCCACCAAGGACCGAGCTCACAACCCAGGCATGTACTCCAACCATGGCCTCCTGGTTCATAGTTCAACACTCACCACTGAGCCACACCAACTGGACAACAATAATTTTTAGTATAAGTATTGTATAGTATATTGGGACACATTTATACTAAACAAGTATTCATTATATATCCAAAATTTGAGTGTAACTAGGCATCTGTATTTTATTCTGGCAACTCTGTTGTCCACCTCTAATTCATTCCCCATATTGGAGCCAGAGTGATGTTTCTGAAGCAAATATCTGATTGTGTCACCTGCCTGGGAAAAAGTCTTCAACAATTACCCATTGCTTTTATGATAAAGACAAAAATTGTTAAAATAGCCCATGGGATTCTCTAGAAGTCTCCACATCGTATTTCAAATGCCTCTCCTTTGTAGTACTTATCACAGTTGTAACTTTACATTTATTTGAGTGATTATTTGATTAATGTCCAGCTGCCCCACCAAACCATAATCTCTATAAAGGCAGGATACTGTTCAAACTATTCCCTATCTTTGCATGAATGAATGAATGAATGAATGAATGAATGAATGAATGAATGGTAAATCTCTGGGGAAGCAGCATTGATTACACCAATTGCTGCCACGGAAGGAGCCCAGGCTAGGTAACACCCAAAAGGTAAGAGATCTTGATAGAAACAAGCCAGGCTGGAGGGGAAAAAAGCCTAAAGCCTAAAGCCTCTGTCTGGCAGAAAGGCTTCCCTTCCTGTCCTCATTGACCACAAAGGCACTCAGGAGCCCAGCCCTGGCAAGGCCAGAAATGCCTGTATTCAGTCATTTTAGATTAATAACCCAATAATTGTCTCAGGGCCTGTTTCTGGCAGAAGGGTAGCTAAGAACTTATAAGCAGTCCTTGACCCTCATCTTGGCAGTGTATCTGGAAGAGTTCACTTAGAGAAAGAGGCTAAAGGACGTGGGCACCTGATGTATGACTTTAGACGGACCAGGAATGGGACCAGCACAAATGTTGACTGTTTCTTGATGGGGTTGTGTTGGAAATCACTGAGAGTAATATTGTCGTCTGCCTTTGGGAAAAATGTAGAAGGTGTAAAAGGCCAGTGTCCCACCAGAAACCTCAAGGTAACATCTGCTCCATAGCCCTGACCAAAACCCTACATAAACATGACCAGGCTGAAACACCATGCTGACTTATGTCAGAAAGAGATTTCCCAGACTTCAGGGGCTTTGGGAAGATAAAGCCAGACACAAACCCACTATAAAACATAGGTGGGTGGCCCCCTGGTACAATACCATGTACACTAGGCTTGGAAGACAAAGGACCTGCTTCCTACTCCACTGGGCTTTTGCACGTGTTGCATCTATTCCTGGAACTTCTCCCCTCCTTTTTTACCTGGATTACTCCTCCTTCTCTTTCACCACTAGGCTCAAGTGTCAACTTTTTCAGGAAACATTTCTTGGCCCATCACTTCTTGCCATGCTTCCTTAGTACCCTGTGAAAGAACACCTGTGTCATAAAATTTGTCATGCACTTCTCTTGGTATTGGTTCACCAATCTGTCTCCCCAACAGACTATGGACTTCTAGAGAAAGCAAGGACCACAATCTGTGTGCCTGGTGTACAGTAGAAACACAAAAAATGTCTATTGAGTGAACATCCTGGCCCTTGCTGACACAATCTAGCTGTGTGAGTTGGGACAAGTCCCTCTCAGGTTCTTCATCTCCAAAGAGAAAACTAGGAAACTTCTACTTCTCATATTCCTCAAAGTGATGGAGTAACAGGGACTAGATTTATCATACCTGAAATAACCAAAACATTCAGACAAAAATCATGGAATCATGGTTTCTGCAATTTAAATGCTCCCCCCCCCTCAAAAAAAATGTATATATATAAATTCTAATCCCCATAGTGATGGTATTAGGAAGTGAAATCTTTGGGAGGTGAGTAGGTCACCAGAGTGGAGCCCTTGTGAATGGGATTAATGTTCTTATAAAAAAAAGACCCCATAGAGCTCCCTAGCTCCTTCCACCATGTAAGGACACAGCAAGAAGGCATCAGCTATGAACCAGGCAGAGGGCCCTCACTGAACCATGCTAGCACACTGGTTTCAGACTTCCAGCCTCCAACACTGTGAGTGCGGGGGCTGGGGGGGGGGGGGCTGGAATCTCTTGTGTATAAGCCACCAGGTCTATGGTATGTTGTTATAGCAGCTTAAACAGAATAGGACAACAATTTGCCAGCTATTTGGACATCAGAAGTTCCTGAGAGACAGGAAACAACAAGATATGATTGTTCCAGCTCATTGCTGGCAGGAAGGGAAAATAGGTGGAGGCCAGCAAACTCCCTGAGCTGCAGAGACAAACTATATGTCTGGGGAAAGCAAGGCAACTAGAGTTCATAGGACAGAGTGACCAAGAGAGAGAGAGCTCACAAACAACCCAAGAGATCTTCAGAAGTTCCCCCTGAGTATTTGGCAGTATGGGCATAAGAAAACTACCTGAGACCGAAAGAGTTGGGAATGGCACCTATTCCCACCAGTCAGAATGGAAAATCTCATCATTGCCAGGGCATTGGGTAGAGTACTTAGATCCATACTCAGTAGCGGGGGTAACGAACCTGAGATTGAGCTCCGCTCCAGACCCACCCAACAAACCATAACAGAGAGGACTGATGCAATGGCTGTTAAAGTATTGTCCAAGTCTAACGTTCTACAGCATCAAACATTTCATGAAAAGGACACATTCATTCACAGCACAAACATTTCTAGCCACTTTCCAGATGCCAGGCGCTGAGCTTGGTGGTGGATTGGACCCAGTGCTGAAGAAGTACAAAGATGATGATGACACCTTCTGTGTACAAGAACGCGTTGCAATGTATCCTGCCCTCCCACAGGCACCATTTCATCGGGGCCCACAAAACTCTGCAAGGTGTGCCTGTCAAGTAGTGTTAGCATCGCTATTTTACAGATGAGAAAACTGAGACTTTGAGGGGTTGGGAATTGCCAGAGTTCATGATGAAACCAGACCTCAAACCCAGGCTTCCTGAATCCCCCCATCCAGGCTCTTTCCTTAAACCTTTGATCCTTAGAAGGGCTCCATGATCCCCTGATTCCCTGAGAAGGAAGCAGGCTGGAGCGCCCGTTCAGTCCCCACCAAACCCAGCAGCCCAGGCTCTTCTCTGTGTTCAGCAGGATCCACGAAAGGCATCCGACCCTCTTTATTATTATTAATACAATCAGCAGCAGCGTCATTATTACTGTTATTCTTGGACATCAGAGAATTATGAACATCCTCAGAAAAGGCAAGACACATGTTAGCCAGCTGTTCCCCATTATGCCCTCCCTGGGTACACGATACGCCTTTCATGTGCTTAAAATCATAAATAATTTTTAAAGTATGTCGCTCCTATTTTTTATTCCAGGGCTCAAATGTGGTTCTCATAAAAGCTTGCTTGGCTTCATTGTCACAGTCTAAGAGGTTTGCTGAGATTCTTCTCTTCTTACTTCTTTCCCCCCTTGTCTCTCTCTGTCTCCCCTTCAGCGGGGCACAGCAGTGTGGTCTGAGGCCTGATTTGTTTTCTTTCTACATTGGAATCATGTCCCTGCCTGGGATGCAAGGAACCAAGGCTATAGTGATGTCTATCATGAGCATATGCACATTGCTGTCCCTGTTTTCCAGATAAAGAAACTGAGGTACAGAAAGTTTTACTAACATGCCCAATATCACACAAACCTTTGGAGATCTAATGACCCCCCAAAGATTAAGAAAGAGGTATAACAACATATGATATAAACAATATAATCTTGATTATCCACAAATCACTTATCTATAGTGACCTAAGAGGGTCTCTCTTTGCAACTGGTAGGAAAAGTCAGCAGGAAGAACACAGGCCAGGTAGAAAGATGGAGAGTGAGCCCAGCTGTGTGCATGCATACTGCTTACACCCCACAGCCCAACAGACATTAATTCAGATTATCTGTCCCTTTGAATTTATTTGTGCTTTCCTCTGCCCCTCCAATCACTGGATAATGGAGGGTTAACCTGTTATTATTCACAGCATCTCACTTATTTTGAGAGGCTGAAAATTATCATCACACCCACCTAGTACTCACCTTCAATGTCAAAAGGCTCAGATGCACAGAGAAGTCAATAGTGTGGAAGGTGGCACCACAAGCCACTAACTGGACAGGGGTGGAAGCTGGTGAACTAGAGAAGTTATAAAGAAGAGAAGCTGAAGATGCAGCAGAATTTGTGCACTATTGTCCCCATTGCTGTCTGAGAAGGCAGAGGGAGGGATGCACACTCACACGCAAGCACGCACAGAACTGGAGCAGAGAAGTTCCTTGCATAAGCACATTGACCCTTGAGAGGGAGTGTTAAGCCATTCACCAATCAAAATGCAAACAGCACCAAGAGCTGCTAAGTTCAGTGGCATTCCAGAGCCCAAAGGCAGACTCTGCACACATTAAGAACAGGAGCTGCTCAGTGTCTTCATCCCAACCTACGCCTACAGGTCAATTTCTTGTCTACAGCAATGCTGAATGTAGGCAGTAATATATTTACAAAATGCACGTTTTCCAAGGTCTAACTATGCACTCATTTATGGCTTTTAATTCTGTCTCAGTATGTCTTGTATACATGAATGAATGTTTGCTGACTTTTAAAATGTGGGATAAAATCCAAACTATTTACACGGCTAACTATGCCCCTACAAGCTGTGACTCCTGCCTCCACCGCAGCCTCAGCCCCTCTGCCCACAGCCTCTGTGCCTCATGCACACTGGCACATGGACCTCCTCCCAGTTCCCCACACAGGCCAGGGTTTTCTCACCTTTGGCTGTAGGACAGGTCCTTTCCTTTTCTGGGAAGGCTCACCTGTCCTCCACACCTGGCAAACTTCTACCCAATCCTCAGATCTCAGCTCAAATGACACCATCCTTCACTCTGCTCCCCACCACCATCTAAATTAGTTCCTCCGGTTAGCTCTTTGTTCACTCCCTTCTTTTCATTCTGTGGGTGCCTCCCAGTTCACAACCTACTAACTTCTGAATCCTCAACACACCAAAGCCACATGGAACCAGGGCCAGCTGTAGTCACCACTGAATCACCAGCCCTCAGCAAAGTATCTCATACATTGTGATAGTCAATAAATATTCATTGGGTGGATGGATGAATGAATAGATGAAAAATGTGAACTTCCAAATGGTTAGGAAGCCTTATACACAACCAAGCCCCACTCCAGGTACAATTAGACTCTTCCTACATGTTCTTTGGTAACCAAAGGGACTATTGAGGACCCAGATTAGGGATGGCTATTATGGGACATGTACACACTATGCTGCCATTCCCCACCTTGCAGCAGCCCTAAGGGATCACAGCATTCCTTCCTAATGCCCTTGGATGGAGGCTCAGAACCCATCTCAGCATCACCCTCCAGCAAGCCACCAACAGTGGATTAGGTCTGCTGTGTGTGATCCATTCTTTCATTCATTATCAGATACTGATTTAGTGCTTGATCTATACCAGGCCCTGTTCTAGGTGTTGCCAATGCAGCCAAACAAAATCCTGCCCTCATGGAGCTGCCAATGTAGTGAGGATATAGACAACAAACAAAGACACAAACATGTGACTCAGTATTGGGTAGCTGAGAAAAAATGAAAAGAGAGAGAACATGGATGGAGAGTGGCAGGGAAGCTGCCTCACAGAGGATGGTTGAGAGACCTGTCTGAGGAGGGGACATCTGAGCTGAGGCCCCGATGAAGGGGTGAGTTCTGTGGGTATCTGGAGAAGGTCTCAGCAGGAGGAAGGATAAGCAAAACGGCCCTACAGTGAAAACATGCTTGGCTTTCTGAAGGAACAGCAAGGAGGCCAGTGTGGCTGGTGCAGAGTAAGCAGGCGGAGGAGGGGTGGGAAATATATAGAGAACAACATAGACTGATGAACAGGGACAGATCCAAAGACAGAGAAACAGCGATCAGACTATAATTCCCCAGAGGGAAAGTAGGGGAAGGTGGGGGTAAAGGGAAGAGATCAACTAAAGGACTTGTATGCATGTATATAAGCCAGACCAATGGACATGGACAACAGGGGGATGAGAGCATGAGTTGGGGGGGCAGGGAAGTTGGGGGTTAATGGGGGGATGAGGAAACATTTGTAATACCTTAACCAATAAAGAAATTAAAGATTAAAAAAAAAGAAATCAATTTCTGTATCACAGTCCCTGACTGTCATTTCTGGCTCCTCTCTAATAGTCCTTCAACACCCACAGGTTGGACCTTGCCCCAGCCATGGGACAGATTTTGTCAATGGTCCCATCAGGCCTTTGCACCCAGTTCCCCTTCTCGGTGTTCTCATCTGTGAAGTGCTGGGAAACACCAACCACTCTGGGTGGGGGGAGGGGGGGTCAGGATGGCTAATTTGTAATATGTGCTGATTTCTATGGTATAAATGTAGTAGCCCCACTCCCTTATCCACAGGGATACGTTCCAAGACCCCCAATGGATGTCTGAAACCACAGAGAGTACCAAACCCCATGTATGCTATGTTTTCTCTATATACCAATGATAAAGTTTATGTTAGGCACTGTAAGAAATTAGCAACAATAACTAATCAGAAAATAGAACAATTTTAACAAGATACTGTAATAAAAGTCATGTGAATATGCCCTCTCCCTCTCTTTCTCTTTCTCACACACACGCATGCACACACGCATGTAGGCACACACACACACACACACACATGCACACACACACGATTTTATCATAATGATAACCAAGAAGGCTAAGTGATTGATGGGCAGGGAATATATACAGCCTGGAGACACAGGACAAAGGGATGATTCGTGTCCCAGGTTTGATGGAACAAGGTGGTGTGAGATTTTATCATGCTACCCAGAACAGTGTGCAATTTAAAATTTATAAATTGTTGCCCTAACTGGTTTGGCTCAGTGGATAGAGCATTGGCCTTCAGACTCAAGGGTCCCAGGTTCAATTCTGGTCAAGGGCATGTACCTTGGTTGCGGGCAAATCCCCAGTGGGGAGTGTGCAGGAGGCAGCTGATCAATGTTTCTCTCTCATTGATGTTTCTAACTCTCTATTCCTCTCCCTTCCTCTCTGCAAAAAATCAATAAAATATATTTAAAAATAAATAAATAAAATGTATAAATTGTTTATTTCTGGAATTTTCCATTTAATATTTTCAGACTGTTGTTGACTGTGGATAACTGAAACCATGGAAAGCTGAACTGTGGATAGGGGCGACTGCAGCATGCTCACTGTATGCAATTTCAAGCTATCAATGGTATAACAATCAGCTCTCAAAATTCCTGAAAATGTAACAATCCTATCTCAAGAGCCATTATGAGCCAGGACATTACTGACATCAGTTCTTACTGGGTAAGGAGAACTCGGCCCATAAGCCCCAAGTGCCAGAAGCGGACTGCCTCTCTGCATCTCCCCTCCTGCTAGCCCTTTCTCACATACCCACAGGGGCATCCACAGCCAAGCTGGGCAACTGTGGGGACCAACCCCATGCCCCAGTTACTCACTATGGTCCGGGTTTACAATGTGTCTTGGCATAGTTATCAATAGCTCTTTCACTCCCAAAGCACCCCACTTCGGATGATAAATTCAGTGGCCGGCCTACCCACTGCCCTTTGCCCTTAGCCCCACCAGCCCACAGTCCAGTATCTGGTTCCCAGACACCCCCAGCCTGGCCTGTGCTAACCTAGTTCAGACAGACATGAGAGTGAGGATGTGAAAAAGAAAACTACTGCTTCTATTTCAATAGTTTTTAAGCCATGAATCTAAAAACAACTTAATAAAAAATTCAAATTCACTTTCCATTACATTTTCAGCTTCACTGTTAATGAAAATGCCATTACATTTTCATATGCTCAGCTTCACTGTGGTCCTTCCAGGCCTGGCGGCATGTCTAAATCATGGTCATGTGCATGTGCCATCTGAGGTTCCTTACTCAAACTGCAACACTTAGGTGGCACTAGTTATTTTTTCTGATTTTTTAAGATGAGAGGGATTACAGAAAACAAACAAAAAAAAGAATAAAAATTCAAAGTATTCTGCACTCTTTCCAGCTGATTTAAATAGCAATCAAAGAGCATGCACTGAACAGCCCATAAAGATATCAAATATAAACCCTACCCTCTCAGCTGGGCCTCTATTAAAAACACATGCTTGGGAACAGGCAGTGACAATAGGGGAAAGGCCCCACCTACAGACAATCTTATGGAAACAGCAACACTTCTGGTTCGTTTCAAAAATTATTGATGATAACAATAAAAGGAATCTGTCGTGGAAGGAACTTGGAAGGCTTAGTGCACAGTGACCCTCTGCCCAGGACCCAGGATCTGCAAGTTCTCCATCTTTAATAGAACTGATGGGATTTCTCCTGCTTCTTACTTTCTGGTCACTAAGGACAATTCACGAAACTGTCCAAATAGCCCTGAATCACTACCTGATAAAAGAAGGAGGTGGTGCCCTAACCGGTTTGGCTCAGTGGATGGAGCATCATCCTGCGGGCTGAGGGATCCCAGGTTCGATTCCGGTCAAGGGCATGTACATTGGTTGCGGGCACATCCCCAGTGGGGGGTGTGCAGGAGGCAGCTGATCGATGTTTCTGGCTCTCTATCCCTCTCCCTTCCTCTCTGTATAAAATCAATAAAATATATTTTTTTAAAAAAAGAATCATTAAAAAAAAAAGAAGGAGGTGGTCAGGGTGGGGAGAGAAAGGAGTGTCGCTTCTGTTCATGAATTTTGCATGGAGCTGAAACCCCTGCTAGTATGTGGAGGATCACAGCTGCAAAAAGATCCTACAGCTGGGGAAACAAGAATTATTTGGCATCAGTTGATCACTGTATTTCGGTGCATGCTCTTTGATTGCTAATTTATTGAGCACCTATTATTTATGGAACACCATACTAGAGTTTACAGGGAATACACAGGTAACATAAACTATAGTTTCTACTCTTGGGAGATTATGGTAGATCTGAAGACACTAGAGTAAAGCACCCAATAAATAAAAACTAACAGGTAAGAAAAATACAGACTGTAGGTAAAGGTGAGTTCAGTTCAGCTACATGAACAAAGAAAGGTCTATGAGGAAAATGATATTTGGGCTTCTTGATTGTTTATTGTCTATCTGGGGTGGGTAGGAAGATCATTCTAGGACCAGAGGCAAATATTTAATGCATTAGCCAAGGTCTAGCCCCTGGAAGGAAGAGTAAAGTACTCTCCTTTTGACAAGAGTCTAACAGAGTGCAATGTAGGCTCCACAGTAAGGTGTAGTTTGGAAAAAAGCAGTCCAGCATGTGCAGAGAATTCAGTGATGTGACCAGGATCAGAGTTAAAGGGCAGCCCCACATGAGAAACAGGCACCCACAGGCTCAGTGCACTACCTCATTTAAAGCACAACTTTGAAAAGGTGGTGGATGTAGGACATTTTTACTCTTAGATAGTTGAACACAATCAGAGTGAATGACCTTAAATGTTATCCATCCCCAGTTCCCTTCACCAATATCAATAACAGGGAAAGAATAAACAAATTCACAAATTGTCACTTGGCTAACATGTAGACCACACATTTTACAGCTATTACAGAGAATTTAGGATCTAAGTTCCTTACTTTACAGATGAGAAAGCTATAATCCAGAGCTGTTAGATAATGTAATGAGCTAGTCCGTGGCATTAAAAAAACAATTAAGTGTGTGACCTCTCCAAGTCCAAGATTACTTAACCTAGGATGGAATCTTCCAAAGTATGTTCTGCAGACCACTGGTTCCCAGGACACCTGTTAATATACCTATTAGTATCATATCAGTGTTCAGCAGGAAACAGGTTGAACGAAATTGAACCATCTTCTTTACTACAAGGCTTTTCAGAACTTTTAATTGGTCAGATAAGTTGTAATAATTAAGAGTTTTCTAGAGTTTATAAGATTATGGAATTTTGGGGGGTTTTGTTAAAACAAAACACTTTTACTCTACAGTAAATACTTTGAGGAATGTTGCTCCAGACTATGCTACCTCAAGCCCCAGTTATGGATTCTTAGGTAAAGTGAGAGGGTAGAAGCATGACTTTGGAGCCAGACAGAAATGTCTTTGAGTCCTGAATCTAACCCCTTCATGCTGTGTGGCCTTAAGTAAGTTTATTAACCTCTATGAGCCTCAGTTTTCTCATCTATAAAATGGGCTAAGGCTAGTACCTACTTCATATTGTTGTTGTGAGGATAAAAATAAAATAATGCTTATCAAAGAGCACAACACATAGGAAGCATCTGCTGTATTTAAAATAATTAATTTAGTTAGCTATTTATCAACTTATATCTTTGGTTACTAGTTTTTTTCTTATTTTAATTTTGTTTTATATTGTTGAGAATGCTTTTATCAACCTTTCTGTTAAAGTATAAAATGTAGTCAAGCTTTAAAACATGGGAACATCCTTATTTTACAGATACCATTCTGCTTTAGCATAAGCTTTACCTTAATCAAACAATGATTATCTTTGGAAATAGATGCATAAGTGGTACAATAATTGTTGAAATAAATAAGCAGTTTTTCTTAGCCACACCGGATCTCCGTCCACCATCCGTGCTAAGATGAGCCTTTCCCAAGACTCTCTGATCTCATCAAACCAGGAACAAAATGCAAAGTAGACATAGACACACTAAGGTCATATAGGAGGAAACTTGCACAAAGACTCCTCTAGACAACCCCAAAATCAAGCATCAAGAAATGAACAAGCCTATTTCAAGCAATCTTAGAAGATGAAAAGTAGATTCTTGGGATATAGAGCAAGCCATCAAGCCTACCGAAACCCAGGTCTTGAGTTGTCTGTTTCTTGCTTTCTGCCCAGAGGAAAAGTGTGTTCATTTCCTAGGGCTGCCATGACAAATTATCACAAACTGGGTGGGGCTTGTAACAACAGGAACTTACTCTGTCAGAGTTGTGAAAGCACAAGTTTGAAATAGAGGTGTCGTCAGGGCAGTGCTCCCTTCCCCTATGGCTCTAAGGAGAAAAGCTTCCTTCCTTCTTTCAGCTTCTGATGGCCACAGGCATTTATTGGCTTGTGGCTCTATCACTCCAATCTCTTTCCCCATCTTCACATGGAATTCTCCCTTGTGTGTCTGTGTGTCCCAAATCTCTTTCTACATTTTCTTAGGGTGGACCCATTGGATTTGGGTGCACCCTAAGTCCAGGGTGACCTCATCTTGAGATCCTTAAGGCTAATTATGTCTGCAAAGACCCTCTTTCCAAATAAGATCACATTCACAAGTCTCAGGGTTGGGGCTTAGACATTCCTTTTGGATGCCACTACTCAACCCACTATAAAAATACAAGGTGGGGGAGTGTGGGTGGGAGGAAGGTAATCAACCAAGGAACTTGTATGCATATATGCATAACCTATGAACACAGACAATGGAGTGGCAAAAGCCTGGGGCCGGGGGCAGGGGCAGGCTGGAGGGGTCAATGGGGTAAAAATGGGACATATGTAATTCTTCCAACAATAAAGAATTATTTTTTAAAAAATACAAGCCTTGCAATGGTTAATTTTGTCAACTTGACTGGGTCTTAAAAGTACAAGCCTTGCGCCCTCGCCGGTTTGGCTCAGTGGATGGAGTGTCAGACTGCGGACTGAGGGGTCTCAGGTTCGATTCTGGACAAGGGCATGTACCTTGGTTGCAGGCACATCCCCAGTGGGAGGTGTGCAGGAGGCAGCTGATCGATGTTTCTCTCTCATTGATGTTTCTAACTCTCCCTTCCTCTCTGTAAAAAATCAATAAAATATCTATATTTTTAAAAAAGTACAAGCCTTGCAATGGTTAATTTTATGTCAATTTGACTGGGACATGCAGTGCCCAGATATTCTGGGTGTGTCAGTGAGGGTGTTTTTTAATAGGATGAACATTTGAATGGATAGACTGAGTAAAGCAGATTGTCCTCTCTAATATGGTGGGCCTCATCCAATCAGGTGAAGGCCTAAACAGAACAAAAAGGCTGACTTTCCCATGAGTAAGAGGGCACTCCTCCTGCCTGCCTGCTGAACTGAGACATTGATCTTATACTGCCTTTGGGCTCAAACTGAAACATTGGCTCTTCTTGGGTCTTGAGCCTGCCAGCATTTGATTGGAGCTCACACCATTGACTCTCCTACATCTCCAGACTGACAATTGCAAACCTTGGGACTTCTTAAGCCTCCAAAACCACCTGGATCAATTTTTTATTATATATATATATATATATATATATATATATATATATATATATATATATATATATATCACATGGATGCAAATCATATTGGTTCTATTTCTCAGAATCCTGACTAATACAGGCCTCAAATCTGAATAGAAACAAGAGGTGCTGCAATCCTGGCCAGGCCGAGTCCCTGAAGCAGGGTGGGCACCATGAGCTAGGGGGAGGCTCTTCCTGTGGAACTTTTACAAAAGCCACAGTTACCAAATCAGAATTTCCAGAGAGGCAGTAATAGGCACCTGAGAATGACTTCCCATAATTGACAAAGCTTAATGGAATTAATATTTTCCCCTTAAGGGGCCATTGAGGTTAACTAACATGTCATTTCTTTGCTTTTTAACTGGAATTATATTGGTTCAGCAAGATACCACCAATTTTCTCACACTGATCAGAAAATTCTTAGTGACAGTTATATGTGTTTTCAGTTAATGAAAAAGGAAGATGAATTATTCCTTAATAAATGCAATTTAGTAGGTTAAACTATTCCAAAACATGGATTTTATGGAGAGAATTAAAATATGATTGGTACTTCTGCTCTAACCTTTATCTTTTAATCAAGTTAGCGCATCAGAAATTTACCTATATTATTTATAATACAACCTTCCCTGAACTACAGTTCAACATTACATCCTCAGGTTTTATCCAGAACCAATTAAGAAAAGTTATACAAAGAACATTCCAGAACCTTATATGAACTCATCACTGAAAATATGCCCCTTATATTATTCACAACTTTTACCTAACAATTATGTTTTAACAGCAGGACAAAGTTTGCCTCCTCTGACGAAACAGAGCAGAGTAGATATATAAGCCACAGTCCTTTCTGCCTTGGCTACCTGGAAACTCAGAATGAAAATTGTCTCACTTGCATTAACTACCCTGATTTTCTATTTCAATTACCATTATTTCTCTATAACTCCCTACTTCCCCCTCAGTTACATACTTCTTTTTTATGTGTCCTTCTTTTAAATGCTCCATTTGTGTTTATGCTTTTGGTTGTACTCCATCTCAAGTCCTGTTTGGGGAAATAGGCAAAGATATGAATCAAATAATCCCAGATTCATGGGGGCAGAGCCAGCAGTGGAACTTGAGGTCTCTACTTGTCACACCTGCTGTTGATCCTTTGAAATGGGTGCCTTCAAGCTGTCTCTCCCATGCTGTGGGGCCTGCTGGCTTTCCCAGTGACTGCATCACAGGCCGCGCACATGGAGCCATTATGTTTGCGAACACCCCAAGGACCCATGCTATAGGAAACAGAAATTCCCCAGCACAGAGCCCAAAGGCCATCTGCTCCCGCCTCTCCACTGATTCCATGTCTGGGCTTCTGGCTTCCTCGGCAGATTTAAGGGACTGGGCCTTTTTCCCCACAACAATACAGATGTTGGCTGTGAAGGGAAATAGCAGGAAGAAGCAGCCAAGCTCTGGTGCCAACTGTCCTGCCCGACACACATCGCGTATGAACAATAATACCAACAACAGTAGTAATCGCAGTTACTTTGTGTTGCACGTGCCTCTATGCTAGGCATCCTAAATATATCGTCACTGCTCCTTACAACAGCCCTTACTGACATTTATTATTCCCGGTTTGGAAATGAGGGGAGCTCTGAGCCTACTTTCCTACGAAGGTATGACTTGCTCAAAGTTAATGGCATCTGCTTGCATGGGAAGGATTTAAAAACTAAAGTCCTCATAGGCTCCTGGGAACAGCATGCATGACCCCTCGATATTACTCACTCTATTAATAATAGCGACAAAAGCTTTGCCAGATTAAATAAAAGTGATTTCCCCCCATTCCAGGCATGTCACTTCTTCTTAGTTTAGTGGCTGGGTTAAAATGATTTCATTGATAAGAATAGACTTGGTTACTCCCCCTTGTCCATCCCTGGCCTTGTCTCTGTTGCAGGCAGCACTTGGGGCATAAGTGAATGTGAGAGGTGCGAAAGGGGGATGGCCATTCATACATATGAAAGTGAATGAGAAATAAACATAGACATTGACCACAGTCTAGAAAGGCCACCTTGGTAATAAGCAGAAATGAGAAAACAACCATTTCAAACCTTCCCAGGCTCCTCGGGGCCAAAGGCCAGGCCTTCCCACCCTCTTTCTGTACATGAATGAGTGTCCCTCACAAAATGCTGGCTCTCTTGTTGTTGTTTTTGGAAAACAAATGCTTCCTTCCAAGGTTCCCCTTCCCAATTAATATCTGTGCTCAGGACTCTGAGTCCCTGGACACATTACTATGGATTTGTCCAGGTTTGAGATCTCCTCCCCATCTTCCTGGTCTCTCCAGAGCCCACTGAGTTATGACACAAACTTCCACCAGCCTGGAAGATGCTTAGATGATCCCATACCATGCCTCAGCCTTCTTCCATGTTTCCCCTGCCACCAGGATGTGGTTCTCTGCAAATGTAGTTTATTCTCATTGCAGTCACTTCCCAGACACACTTAAAAAGGAGAAGAGTGCCACTGGACCCAACACTGACCCTCCACAGACTTCCCTGTCTCATCCTCCCCTCCATGTTCATTTCTCATCTCAGAAACTAGATTTAATCCCCACCACCACCCCTGGGATCAGGTCTCGGAATAACTTTTAAAAACATATGCATCCTCCCCAGCATACCAGGTTATATTCCAGTCTCCTGGTTATGACACCCCCTGTAAGGTCAACAACAAGCCACTGCATTGCTATGAATACAAAGATCAGGGTCATGTGACTGAACCCATAGAAGGATGCCAGAACAGTCTACCTGTGTCACATCTGGGGCCCAGGAACTTTGGGAGAAGTTCTTTCTGTTATACCTGGAGCCTTGTAGGAGCCACCATCTGGCTTTATTCTCCAGACTCCCTGGTTCACCATGTTTCCATGCAGAATCTGTCCTGTCCTAATGAGTCGCTGTTTGACACACCATCTAACTAGTGTTTTGATTCTGGGCATGTGCATTCTTCCTGTTGCTCCTTTGACTATAGCTTTCTGAGTGCATGGATTATTTCTGTGCCCTTCGGGTCTCTCCAAAGACTCTCCTACTGTGAGAATTCCATCAGTGTTGTCTGCCTATTGGGTCAGGAGGGACATTGACTGGGGGACTAGGAATTGAGAATATACATAAAAAGACTTGAGAACACAGACACAATAACAAATTCCTGTATTTCCATAGCACTGGTTAAGAACTGGATTCTTACAATGGCCTTCTAAGAAAAATAGGGCAGGTATTATTATGCCCATATCACATGTGAAGAAACTGAGGCTCTGAAAGATGAAGTGACATCCCCAAATCATATAGCAAATAAGTACAGAACCAAGGCTAAAAGTCTGGTCTTCTGAGGATTGTCTAGTGTAGTGTCTCCCAAAATTAAAAGGAAGAAGGGGTGGAAAATAACCAAAGTGCTCATCAACGCATGAATGGCTAACGAAGATGTGTTGTATGTTCACAATGGAATAGTATTCAGCCATGAGAAGGAAGGACATCCTGCCATTTGCAACAACATGGATGAAACTTGAAGACACTATGTTAAGTGAGATAAGTCAGAGTAAGAAAAGTACTGTATGAAATCACTTATACATGGAATCTAAAAATCTAAACTTTTGTGAAAACAGAGAGTGAATTGTTGGTTACCAGGAAATAGAGGGAAGGGAATAGGTTAGGTGTTGTTCAAGGATGAAACTTTCAACAAGTAGTACATAAGCCTCAGAGATCCAATGCACAGTAGAATATGGACAACAATATTATATTATAATCATCAAACTTGCTAAGAGACTAGAACTTAATTATTCCAACCACAAAAAAGAAAGAAAAAGTTATGTGACATGATAGAGTTGCTGATTATCACTGCAATGGCAATCATATTACAATAGCTAGATACATCAAATTAACATTTTGTACAACTCAAATTTACACCAGGTTATAGGTTAAACATATTTTTGAATTATGAAAAATAAATGCAAAAATAAAAAAGGAGGGAAACTAAGAGATGGCTATAATATGTCCTTGTCCTAATTATCCTTTCTACAAATTCAAGTGCAAGTACCACCTAAACTATACATGGGAAGTTCCAATAGGATAAATGTTTGGGGGCATACAAACTCTGAGGGAAGATATGCTCTCAAAGGTATGAGCCTGTGAAAGGACAAGCAGAGACCAGAGGATCAGAGGCTGGCACTACTTGGGGACTGAGTCTGGGACTGAGGGAAAAAAGAAAGTGGTAGGAAAACGAGAGGTGTGATAGGGTGTTCAAAGAACAGAGAGGGAAGCTAGGAGAAGGCATCAGAAGAGAGAGGTTGAAGAGAAAAGAAGGAAAGGAAAAGCATGGGAGTAAAAGAAAGATGGAGAGCAAAGAAGAAAGAGAGGTAAAGAGAAAAAAATTGAAGAAGGATATACACTTTTTCTATGTCTCTAGGTTTCTTGCTAAAAGGATTGTTCTGGGGACAGAAGCAGTAGCATGGGCATTAGAGTTTTGCTCACCTTCTTTCCGTGGATCAGCCAGCAAAAGATAAAAACATAGGAAGCAAGATACAACTAGAATGAGATTAAAAGAACATTATTCAGATAAACCAGAGAAAGGAGAAGAAAAACTATATATTGAAGTTAGAAGAAAGAGAAGAAAAAGGGGTTGGCCATGTTAGGACACCAGCGGAGGTAAGCAGAAGCCTCTATCTAAGGCTTAGGCTTGGGTCCTGTTGCCAGCAGACTGGGAGAACATCAATGGAGGAGGAGCAGAGATCTAGAACAAAGATGACAGATCACATTTGAGGACAGCAGTAAAAGGACTGAAGGGATTAAAACGGTGAGACAAAGAACGCAATAGTACAACTAAGGGGAGAAAGATCACAGTGTGGTCCTTATGAAACCAAGACTTTTAGGCATGTGACCCCAAAACATTGACCTTTTTATTAGCAGAGGTTTGTAGCCAATGTTCATGTCTATGTTTGTTCCTTGTTTAATAGTCATGTGTCCACCTGCCATGGAGGTTATTATCCATCTTAATAAACCTGTAAAAACAGGACCCCCGGGCTTTATCTTTGTTGAGTAGTTCATAATGGCATCCCACATGATGGTACTAGATGAGTGTTTTTTTCTTTTTTTTCTTTTGTGTGTGTGTGTGTGTGTGTGTTGATAAGTGATTTTTGATGGGAATGGTAAATCTGTTGGTAGTGAAGATGTAAACATAGCCAAAAATGCTAATCAGAATGGTGTTGCTGACTATAAGGATGCTAATGATAGTGGAGATGGTGATATAGGCAGGTGATAATGGTGGTATAGAAGGCAAAAAATATTGGGAGGGTGGGGATTATGGTAGTTAGAATGATAAAAATAATCTCTGCAAAGCTTGGCCACCACTTGTGGAATGACACTATAGGGGTGTGGGTGTGTGTGGGGGGGGGGGTGTAAGATACAGAGACAGAGACAGAGAAAAACAGAGACAGATAAAGAGATAGATCATCAATAGATCACTCATGGTTAAACTAGATTATTATCTGCCCAGGACCCTTCCTCGAGCCATCTCAAATGGTCAAGGCCAATAACCACCCATTTCACCTAAAATGCCTAATTTTTTTTAAAAAAAAAAAAAGGAATGGTGAATCTGTGGCCATGTTTCCTTTCTTTTTGGAGGTGTGAGGTGTTCGCTGGATTTTGTTTTACAAGACTGTCACCTAGGAATTCCTGAGAAGGTTTCTAAATTATACATAGACTATATCAGCTAAAAAGGACCTTAAAAATCATCTAAACTGTGTGGCTCTCAACCCAGATATGGATGACAACCTCCTGGGGATATTTTTCACAATACTGGCACCAGCTCCTCATTCCACACCAACCAACAAAATCAAAATCACAAGATGAGACATTGGTATGAACACTTTGAAAGTATTCCCAAATAATTTTGACCAACTCTTCTGATGAGGAATCTTCTATTTTACAAAAGAGATGAGCCAAGCCCATCACACACAATACTTAGTGGCAGAGTCACAACCAGAATATTCACAGCATGTTTGGTGCAGTTTTCCCTGCATGCTGCTGACCCAATCATCATGGGTTGCTGTCTCTTCTCATTGTTACGTTCACTCTGAAAAAAATGCCTGGTTGCGTTGGGACCCCAAGAAGAGGAAGAAAGAAGAAATCAAGAAGCTAGATCAGGGTAATGTCTGGCTTCTCATGGAGCCCATTCCAGGTGGAGCTCTGAAGTGAAAAGATCTCCAAATCCAGCCCCTCTCCCCACCCCCAACTCTTTTCCTGTCCCACCCACTTCATTCCCCATACTTAGGGTCCTTGGGAGGTAAGTGTGATTTCACCTCCACAAAACCCATGTCCCACAAGACCCTGTTCCCCAATTATTCACATTCATCCATCCCTCAGGAGGCCCTTAACCCCAGAAGAAACATGTACATACTTTCTTGGTGGGAACTTTGATCTTCAAGAATTCTGCCTCTCTGGCCAGCACCTGCCACGGGGCATGTATCCGGACAAAGATGGATCCTTGGCTTTTATTCTGTAAGATACAAAGAAAGAAGAAATAGAAACACTTATAAGGACATAGTTTGACTTTCTGGTTCCACAAACTAGAAGCCACAACCTGGTGTTTCTTCAGTTTCTGATTTTTGTTCTCTTTAAACTTCACTAGGAGCCAGTCTCCTCCTACCCATACCATTCTGTTTCAGAAAAGTTCTCATCAAAGCCCATAGGGCAGTGTTAGAGTGGTCCCTGGGGTTTGGTGGCTTCAAGGGGAAAGAAAAGTTAAAACCATTGTGTGCACAGATTTTAAATATAAATAATTATGATTTTCATAAAAATCCTATTAACTCTCAATAGTAGTTATGTGGTTTACTTCTGCCAGCATTTGGTGAACAGTCTGCAATTTGTCAACATGCATCTATTTTCATTGTTTGTTGTTACGTTTGTATTTTTGTTCTATTGTGTTGTGTCACAGCCCAAGATCACAAAAGGGGTTCACCATGCCAAACAGTAATTATATAAATAATAATGTGAATAGTATAACTCCAAATAGTATCATAAATATAAATCATGACCAGGACTCAAGTGTGAATGTATGTTCCAGGTCAACTGATTCTGTGAGTATATTGACTTCACCCAAAAATGAAAATGAAAGGAAATGCAGTGATGAGTGTTTGCAAATTAGGTCTTCATGACCCAACAATCCGTTTGGCCCTGGTCTCAGTGTCTGTTATAAAACCTGGTCAGATTATGGCATGAAGCATCAGTTTCCACTTATCTTCAAATAAAACCTCAAATGTTTTCAGAGCAGGCACACACAGGGGGGAAAAACTTTTTATGACATAAATTCAATTACTAGTAATTTTGTCACCAAAGAATGAAAGAGACCAGAACAAGTAGGAAATAGGCAAAAGCCCCATCATTTATGAGAAGCATCTAAAACTATCTACAAAATTAATCACAAACGCTATGTCCACGGAGAAAGTAGAACAAAATGATAGCAAAATTTCTTCATCAAAGGACTGTTGGAAACCACTTAAAGCCTGTGCACCACAGTGGGGAGATCCTGGTGTGCTGGTCAACATGCCATACAGACACAGCCTCTGAGGGGCAGAGTGGGGACTGGGGAACTAGCAAGCATGCTCTACAGAGACACCTGCTTGCAGCATCTTGTTCCAGTTCCCCCCTGAAAACCCATGCTCCAGGAGAAAGGAGGCTTTATTAAATTACTGTGTGTTTTGTGAAGCAGGATGCATGGAGACCAGTACTGAGGAGGCACCAACTCCATGTGCAGCAAAGATGTCATTGCTCACATAAAAGTAGTTGTCCCTTTTGAAAACCATCCCCCAACTTCATTCACAGGGGCCAGTTGGTGGTCAATAACGTGTCCTCTGCTCTTGGTTTAGCGGTGAAGATAGTAGCCTCTGACCCTGCCCCTCCAGTGTGCCAGGCAGAGAAATAAGTGACAAGAAGACTGTTCTCCCCACTGAAGGACATTGACTACGATGGTGCTTGCATATGAAATGATGAATACAATGAAAAGATATGTTATGATGCTCATAATGCAAATGAAGACTACTTCTTTGATTTTGAATGGTGGCTCTGCCATATATTCAGTAATTCAAATATCCAGAACCTAGCCCTACTTTGTGAATAAAAGCTGATGATTTATAAGGGAGAAGAATAAAGAAGGAACCAAGAGTTTGCAAGAGTATTACACTATGAAATGAAAGTCTGGTATAGTCCAGAGTTCAAAATACCTGAAAACAATCACACTAATTGTGAAGCTCATTTACTGAGTGTATGTCACATGTCAGACAGAGTTGGGTAATTATGTGCTTCCGCTCACAGAATGTTCACAGTCCTAAGATGAAATACTCAACCTTCCAGCCAAGTGGACACAGTTATGACAGAACACCGGGCGTGGCCTTTAGCGAGAAATTTCCCCAATTTTTATGTCCATATATAATTACAATATCCAGAACTACTAGACAGAGTTTTCAATCACTTGTTGCTACTTCTAATTGCAATGTAAGCTTTTCTAATTTAGTGAAAATAAGAATAAGAAAGGAAACCATCTGTGAAGCTGGTCTACAACCCAGCTCTCCATTATGGGGACATTAGTTGCCTCTAGCAAACCATTCTTCCTCTCTAGTCTCCTCAAATGGAATTTGTTTCAAGTGAAAATAAAAGCTAGAATGCAATTTTGTGGTGCTAACATGTAGTCATCATGTTCCTTTTATGCCATTCCATATTGTTACCTTCTCATAAAAAGAAAAACATGAGAGCTGATGTGAAATATTAGCTGGTGTGACTGGCTATGTCTCCTGAAGAAAAACAAAACCCCTGAGCAGAACTTCCTCTCCATTCTTCTCAAATGCAACTTGTTTCAAGTGAAAATGAAAGCTAGAATGCAATTATGTGATGCTAACATCTAGTCATCATGTTCCTTTTATGTCATGCAATATTATTACCTTCTCATAAAATGAAAAACATGAGACCTGATGTGAAATATTAGCTGGTGTGACTGGCTGTCTCCTGAAGAAAAACAAAACAAAAACCCCTGAGCAGAACCATCATCTAATGCAGAAGCCCTTTCACTAAAATTGGAGATTAATGTAGATTAAGCCAAAAGAAGAAGAAGGAGAAGGAGGAGAATGGGGGAGGGAGAGGGGGTGGAACAATGGGGGGGGGGGAGAGGAGGAGGAGAAGGAGGAGGAGACGGAGGAGGAGGAGGAGGAGGAGGAGGAGGAGGAGGAGGACGAGGACGAGGATGAGGACGAGAAGCAGAGGGGGAGGAGAGGGGAGGGGAGGGCGAGGAAGAGGAAGAGGAACAGAGGGAGGGAGGGAGGGAGGGAAAGAAAGAAGAAAGAAAGAGAGAAAGAAAGAAAGAAAGAAAGAAAAGAAAGAAAGAAAGAAAGAAAGGAAGGAAGGAAGGAAGGAAGGAAGGAAGGAAGGAAGGAAGGAAGAAAGAAAGAAAGAAAGAAAGAAAGAAAGAAAGAAAGAAAGAAAGAAAGAAAGAAAGAAAGAAAGAAAGAAAGAAAGAAAGAAAGAAAGGTGGGAAGGAAGGAAGGAAGGAAGGAAGGAAGGAAGGAAGGAAGGAAGGAAGGAAGGAAGGAAGGAAGGAAAGGAGAGAGAAAGAAGAAGAAAGAAAAGTTAGTTCTTTGTTCTCTGGGCCCAGACTTCCATTCTGCCCTGTATTTGGATTCTTTGAAGCATAATGCTGGGGGTGGGGGTCGGGGGTGGGGGGGGGGCGTGTAGAAAGAGTCTGGGCTTCAGATTCAAATAGAGTAAAATTTGCATTCTGGATGTTATAGTTCTGAGACACTGGGCAAGTCACTTAACCAAATAAGCCTCAGTTTCTTGATCAGAATAAGGTAGATGAGAAACATTTCAGGACTGTTATGAAAATTGGAAATAAAGTATTGAAGTTTATGTTATACAGCATGGAATGTGGACCATTTAGTAGATGTCAGACATTACTGACTAAAATGACTATTTATTGCAGGGACATTATCTGAGACTTCTAACACAGCACTGGGCACACAGTAGGTCATCAAAATAGTTCCTGTTAGATTAAAATTATGGATAAGTAATCCTGGTTTACTCCCTTGATCTTTTTTCTATTTTGGTTTGTTTTAGGGGTTGTTGTTTTTTGTTTTCTCAGTTTTTAAGTATAGTTCATATACAATATTATATTGGTTTCATGTGTACAGTATAGTGATTTGACATTTATATACCTTACAATGTGATCACCATGCCAATTCTAGTAATTATCTGTCACCCTGCAAATTTATCACAATATTATTGTTATATTCCCCTTCACCTTTTCACCCATCCCCTCGCCCTGTTTTCAGAAGGTCTCATGGACCCTAAAAAAAATTCATAGGTTTTTCTGGCCAGTGTTGCTCAGTGGTTGAGCATCAACCTATGAATCAGGAGGTAACAGTTCGATTCCATCAGGGCACATGCCAGGGTTGCAGGCTTGATCCCCAGTAGGGGGCATGCAGGAGGCAGCCAATCAATAATTATCTATCATTGATGTTTCTACCTTTCTCTCCCTCTCCCTTCCTCTCTGAAAGCAATAAAAATATATTTTTTAAAAATATATCTTCAAAATTTGAGGACTAAATCAGAAAACATTTTCTGAACCCAATACAAATTTAATATAAAATATAAGAGTTTAGCCATCAGAGTATATAACCCATCCCTAAAAGAGATTTTATAAATAAGTAATAAATGTGATTGCGTGATAAGATATCCAGGCTGTAATCAATACAGAGTTACAAGGACTATCATGGAGCTAGTATGACCAGCCCCGAATGGATTTATGATTTACAACTGTCAGAAGACCAGCTCTATCCAACATGGCAACTAATTTTACCTGGCAATAACCCTTAGCCTCATTATACGTTCACTGTAATACATTACTATACTAAACAACGCACCCCACACCACCACAATTAGAAAAAGAAAGTCATATAAGGACACAACATAGTCAACAGGGCTCTTCCAAGAAGTCTCCACCACTTTCCTGGGAAAATCCTGAATATTCCTCCCCCTTATTGAATGCTCT
Organism: Myotis daubentonii; assembly: GCF_963259705.1. Classification (NCBI taxonomy): domain Eukaryota; kingdom Metazoa; phylum Chordata; class Mammalia; order Chiroptera; family Vespertilionidae; genus Myotis; species Myotis daubentonii. The sequence goes on from NC_081841.1 coordinate 21,258,711, forward strand.
ACCCCTTGATTAGATGAGCCTCAATAAAAGAAGCAAATCCCACCAGGGAATAGCCACTCTCTACATCACTGCTTCACTAATAAACAGTCTTTCACTTTAAACTCTATGCTGACTTGTGTCTTATGCAAAGCCAAGAACCCATCATGGATCATGGACCTTCAGGTCCTCAAATCCCAGAATGCCTGCATCATTTTGAGGAGCTCTGAAATCCCATCAGGCAACTAAAATTTAAGTCAATGTAAAAAGAGTTGTAACATATAATTTGGCTCTGGTCATCAGGGAGAGGAGGACCAGTGCACAGAGATTTCTCTAGGAAAGCCTGAATACATCCATCTGAGGGTGCATCTATTTCAATGGCAAGAAATGTGAGTTATATGAAGGGGCAGGAAAATTTATCCAGCTCAATTGAAATGCCCCACAAACACTATGCAACTTCTTTCAGTGTCATTTCATTCTCATAAAACCTTACAAATTCTGTTTCTCCAATTCCTAGGTATCAGGAGGAAGGTACCCAAGAAGAAAATATAAGTACTCTAGTCAAAGGAAATAAATAATCCTCAATCATAACCTGACTCTCATCTTTCTCGGTTTCCTTTAAGTTATGTTGTCAGTTCATTTTCCAGGCCTGTTTTCCACTAAGTAAACCAAGAGAAAACTGAGTTCACAAAGAGGCAAAATCTGGTCACCATCTTGAACTTGTATCCTGCCTAATCAGCCAGTCTCTCACTCTCTCCCTTCCTCTCTAAGATTGCCTCAACAGTGAGCCTAATTATATGTGCATTCTCTAAGGCACTAGTATCTCTAGCCCTCCTCCATGGACTCCAGCCACACAGCCCTTCTCATTAGTTTCCAACTGTTCCAACCAGCTTCCCACATTGGCGCCTCTTCATCCAACCAGACTCCTACTTTAGAGCCTCTTTGAAATCTATTTCCTTCACTACAAAGTCCTCCCCAACCCCAGACTCAGCCAAATCCTAATTGGGTCTCAACTGAAACATGACTTCTCTAGGAGGCCTTTCCTGAACTCTTTGGCTCCCCTCTTGACTGCATAGCTCCTGTCCTCCTTCTTCATAGCACCAACCACTATTGTAATTACTATAAGTAGGTGTTTAACAAACATGCTCAGTAAGTATTGCAACTTCAGTGTGTGTGTGTGTGTGTGTGTGTGTGTGTGTGTATATATATATATATATATATATATATATATATATATATATATATATATATGTATATTCTGTTTGGATCCTGGGACCAATGTCTAAAAATTGGCTACCATTGTCCAGAAAGTACTTGGTGATTTTTGACCAACCAAATTAAAGTCTAGTTCCATTTTAAGAAATGAATTCAGTTCTTCAGTGTCATTGTTCAATCCTTTCTCATGCTGACAACTAAAGTTATTCAAGTTTCCACCTGATCAGGAACCTTATAAAGACCTTTCAAGAGGGCCTCTCCATTCCTATCTGTTAGCCTCTGGTCCTCACAGCATTTGCAGATCACTGCTTCTTTCCTATGGGGTCTCATGCATCAGCACAAGCTCATTCTGGTGCTAATACCACACACACACACACACACACACACACACACACACACACACACACTAACTGGGTATACCTAAAACCTCTCTGCTTTACAGGCCTATTTAGGAGAAGAATTAGGAATATTCTGGAAAATAAGAGACATCAACTGTAAAAGTCTTTGGTATCTTTATTTGCCAAGCATCAAACTTCCATAATGATATTCAGCATCTCCATGCTGACAGTGCAAAGCACAGCTAGCTGATGGGCACAGTGAACCTTAAAAGAGTGAACTGATTTGGCCAAAGGATTCTGGAGATGAAGAAATCTTCGATGACACCCAACATATCTTTCTCAAGTAAAAGACGAAAACCTGGAGCTCCAGAAGCTGAGTTTCTTTGGCTTGTACCTACAGCTAATTAATAGCAGAGCCAGGAATGGAATTTAGATCTCCTGATGCCAGGGTCCATCCCACAGTGCCTGTAAGGGAATGGCATCACATGTCCCTGAGGACTCTCAACCCATCCAAGGGCAACCTGAAGCCCCTCCCTTCAAAAGAGATTAGGTATATGAGGGATGGAGGAATGGCAGTGAGAGGGGGCAAATTGTGCCCCCAGCCACCTCTCTCCAGTGCTCCAGCCACTGCTCAATGCCCTTTGCAGGGACTAGAGGACACACATTCCTCCTCCATAATGTTTATGGCTTGCTGTTGTTATCCAAAGATTGCATGTGGCTTCACAAGACCACGTCCTCCCTCTAGAGAAAAAAGAATGAATGGGATGCAGCCCTAGCCAAACACTGGAAACTGATACTCCACAGCCTCCTTCCCACACAGTCCTGCCAAGCCACCTCAACACTGACCCCAGACGCCTGAGTGTACTCTGGTCCCAGGCCCTGCTGTGAGCCCAGAACATCAGCTGCAGCACATCATGGCCCAGGAATGGAGCTGCCAGAGGAAGGGTGGGAAGGTGAGCATGTAGACAATAGAGAGGGGCAGAGCAGGGACAGAATCCTCTAAGATATTAGCCACCCAGGCCCTCTTGAATCAGCAAGAACCATGGCATATGGTCCCACAGGGATCATGAGAGAAACCCCTTGGACTCACATGTTCTCAAACCATCACGGTTGAGGTTCACACAGCTGGAGGAGTGACACTAAGAGGTGCTGAGATTGTGGTCAGGGCAGCCATCATCATAGACTAAAGAGAGGTGTGGGGTGTTGCTTTCAGACTTTTGAAATGAGACAGGGAATGAAATGGTCCTCACAACGGCCCCATGCTCCCCTGTGCCATCATTAAGACCAAAGTCTCTGCTTCTCTTCAGCTATCAGGAACTTCCAACCTATGACCAGGGAGCAGGCTCTGCCTAGACCTCCCAGTGACACACTAACTTGGAATTAAGCACAGGAAAGAATGTCCTGACAGGAGAAGGAAAGATGAAAACTTGCTTTCCTGGGAGGCCCTGGATGAAAGTAAGGGCCTCTTCTCTCCAAAGCAGCAAAAGTGAAGGGCAGGACCAAATGCCCACTGAACCCTGTCCTAGAGACCCCAAACTACCAACAGTATGGCCCCTTTTATAGAAAAGGCTTCATGTAGTTCCCAACCAGGGTCCTATATAACTGAAAACTCAGTCACTCTTGTCATATTATTTTTCAAAGCAAAGAGCCATCACCAAAGTCCCTGGAAGAAGAAGGCTTTCTTGGCTGGTATGATCCCTTGGGGCAGCTACCAAAATAAGCAAGTGTCCAGAAGAGATTATCTCTGGACCTGCTACCATAGTCTCTACTCCATGCATTGCATATCACTGCACTCCAGACAGGAGCCACCCAGAAAATTACTGCTCAAAGCCCAGGTAAAGATGAAGTAGTGAGGAGGAACACAGGAACACCTAGGGGTCAGACCCTCCTACACACCAAGAGCTAAGAGAACCTGCTCCCCATCTAACCCCTGTGCTGCAGTGGCCCCCAAGGGTAGCACAGCACCCTGGAAGGAGTACCATATGGGGAGTCAGCAATAGAGTGGGGTTAAGAGTTCTCCTGATTTCATTCTACTTCAAAAATCTCTCAGAAGAAATGGGGGGGGGGGGTGGAATTTTCACCATGTAGGATAGGTCATGGGAAAGCCAACGGTACTAGGGTCTGAGTCCTTGGTCTTCAGCCCAAGCTCTGCCTCTTACCAGATGCACCATTTTTTATGTCATCAAAGCTCTTGAAACTAAGGACCATTTAAAAAATAATTATAATTAACAATAATAACACCTGTAGGAGAAAAGGATGGGCTCTACCCAGGGACATGTGGAATCTTTGGGGCATAGAAGATATGTTTATTTTCTTGATTATGATGATGGCTTCACAAGTTTATACATATGTCAAAACTAAACATATTTAAATATGTGCAGTTTCTTATACATCAATTATACCTCAATAAGGCTAAGGAGAAAAGATTTGCAAAAATGTAAATCAATGCCACACTTTTTACATTTTTTTGTTTTGAAAAAATATTATCTTTATTAAAATAATATTATTTATATGAAATAAACATTATTTAAAAATTTTTCATATTTTAGTTTTTAATTAATAAATATTTAAAAGTTATTAATGATTCCAGGATATCTCAAAATCAAATAAAATTATTTACATAAAAATATTTTGCGAACAATAAAATATATCTATATAGATATAGATATAGATATATACACATATACATACATATATATATATATATATTGCCTCTGAAAGTACCCATATTTCTAATGTCCCTCCTAACTCAAAACTTATGTGATTTTTTTATCTTGATACTTTTCTTCCCTACTCAAGACACTTGTATAAAACCTTCATTCTATCAGTATATATATCTATATATGGATTTTTTTAAGAGCAAGCTCCGGGCAGCCAATTCCAAATCTCTACCTTGGCAATCAAAGCAAAGACCATGCCCCTGCTCCTTGGACCACAAAACACATGCCCTTGATCTTTATGGGGATCCTACCATGCTTCTTAGATCCCACCTGAGAGAAATCATAGCAGAGTCATATTTCTTGGCATGTACCTGAACAACACCAAGTGAGATTAAAGATATAGAAAATGTTTATCATTGGCATTTATAATGCAAAAAGTTACAGGCGAACAGAATTCAAGGACCAAAGATCAAAGTTTCACACACACACATACACACACACACACACACACACACACACACAAAGATCAAAATTAATGAACCCTGAAGATGTTGGCAGAAAGGACAAGGCCTCTCCCAAAACAAAGGAAGGCTAGGGAGTTGACAACCAGGCTTCAGGCACACAGGCCCAGCCCCAAACAGAGGGGAAAAGGTCAAAGATAAACCATGAGGAAAGACCAGAGGATAATGCTGCCCTTTCCTAGTCGTCACGGTAAAACTATTTTGGACAGTTGACATCCGCAAGTGGAATCAGATGCTGCAGAATGTTAACTTTCATCAATGTACGTGCTTCCCACTCATTCCCACCAGGACAGTGCAAGCATTTCAATGCCCAGAGGAATGGAAGGCAGACACAGAGTGGAGACAGAAGGTCCCCTCATTGGGTGGTTAATAAGTACTTACACCAAGGATGATCAATAGGTCCTGGTTGGACTGGGACAGTCCCAGTTTATTTCTTTGGTGTCATCATTCTATCCCGTTTAGCATTTTCACATTATAAAAAATGTCCCAGATTGGAAAATAAATCATAGAGTCACCTGTGGATCAGCAATGAGCGCCATTGAACTCAGCAGCCATCAAACCTTTGGGCAGGAAACCTTCCTGACCTTTATTCCTTTGGCCGATATGATAAATGTCCCACTCAGAGAAGCATTTCCAGGCATTTAAAAGCTCATCATATTACCTCTAAAAGTACCCATATTTCTAATGTTCCTCTTAATTCAAAACTTATGTGATATTTTATGTTGATACTTTTCTTCCCTCCCTAAGACATTCCTATAAAACTTCATGTTATCAGTAATTAACTCCCCTCCCCTCCACACTGATGAACACTTTCTTTCTCCTATTGGTGACTCACCTCTTTCCCAAGGAATATTTCCACTATTTCCTATGATTCACTCCTCCCAAAGTATTTCAATTCAACAAGTATTTATTGGGGAACAACTGTGTGTCAGCAATGCGCTAAGAGTTAAGGGCATAGAGAAGAAATATAAGCCATCATACTATCACACAGCTTTTAGCTTCTTTAGAAACCAGATAAATGATATCTAACTTACAAGACAGATGGATAACATCATGACTGAGGTGATTAATGTCCAAATGGACAGGACAACTAATGAATGCTCACTTGTTTGTTGTCTTCCCTTTCACTCATCAATAATTGCCAGACTTTGCTCTTAGAGAAATACTCCTCCTGAATCTCAGTCATCTGTTTTCAGTACAATTGACCCCACTACCAGGATAGGCCCAATTAGCTTGAGACAATCAGCATATCTATCCTTCTGGCCCAAGTAATTGGTTCTGCAACATGTTTGTAATGCAATCAGAACCAATAAGATGCAAGGAAATGTTGTCCAGGGTTTCTTGAGAAAGCAGCTTTCTCTTTCTGCCAGAACTTTAGGGAGAATAGTGGCAGTCAATTTGCTCTTAAAAGGGAAGGCCTGGGTCAGCCAAGGGACCTTGAGTAAATAAAATGAAGTGGATCCTGAAAAAGGTTGAGTAGAAAGATGGAGAAGTGGGGAATCCTTGGGGACATCATTTGAGCTGCTGGATCAGGCCTCACCAGAACTACTTATTGGGCTTCCTGATTACCTAAACTTATAAATTCCCTTTGTTGTTCAAGCCAGTTTGAGTTGGGTTTTCTGTAATGCAACCAAGAGTTGTCACTGATATAAGAAATCAATGGAAGAGCTGACACTGGCCTAGAGGAGCCAGAAATGATGCCATGGAGGAGAGGCAACTTGAGTTAAATTTTGAACATTGTATGATGGGATTTACATATGCCAAAAAGATTGTAGGTGGCACAGAAAAGAAGGAATAAGATGAAAAAACGTGCAAAAAAGAAAGTGCAGCATATGGATACTAGCCTACCTGAAGCAGAAATCGGGGAAGCCAAAGGGCTGAGATGTGGCCTGTGTTGGCCAAACTGCCCACCATAGTGCTGTTGTCATAAACTTCACAATAGTGATCTTGATGGGTCAACACTGCTCATTCACCCAGATTTGTTATATCTTTAACGAGATAAAGAATGACCCTGAGAGAACACTTTCTCCCTTTCTCAGTGGTGCTCAAGTTCGGAACTTCCTCCCATCCTCCAGGGAGACCAAGAAATGCAATAGATGAGCAGTGACTGTCCATCTGCTCTGGGATTGATCTGGGCTGTGGTCAACAGAATAAAGAAGCAAGTTTCCCATATGCCACTGGGACCTTCTCCAGGTCACAGAAAGCAGATTTCTTAAAGGCAGGTCTCTGGCTCTTCCTTCTCAGGGTCATCAATCCTTCATAACAGAAATCTTATATCAGGAGGCAGGGTCCACTTTGAACATGAACAAGGAAGCTATAAAATCCTCTACAACACTAGTTATAAAGAACTTCAGCTAAAGAACCCTTTCTTCTAGCCAAATAATTCAAGGCACTATCCTAATTGAACTTTGGAGGGCCAGCATGCCACCTGCTCAGTCCCCCTATGACCCTGAGATGGTCTCTGTGTCACCTTTATACAAACCACTAGAGTTGTACCATTCCCTTTGGAAATGGGTGAGAGCTTTTGATTGTCACCATGACTAGGGAGCAGCAGGACCATTTAGTGGATGGAGGGAGGGACGCCAAACATGCTTCAATGAACGTGTTGGAAAGTCACACACAGGGAAAAGTTACCCTTCCTGAAATATGTAGTGCTCCATCAGGTATCATTGCCCCAGGGCTCAGGGAGCTGAAGTCAAAACCACTGTGCTGCCCACAGACCTATCAACCTGACATAAAAGCCAGTGTTAGCAATTAGCACACCAGTCCCCTGCCCTCACCCCTCCAGATTCAGTCTTAAGAGATATTAAGGTAGAGCTTAAAGAAACCAGTTTATGAGTAAAAGCTACTAAATTAGCTAAAATCTAGATCTTGAATCTGATATTGATGAACTGATCAAAGACACGCAGGAAAGACCCATCACTATGATGATAAAAAAAAGAATAGAGGAGTTGATTCTTTTGTGGGCTTCCAAAAAAACCAAAATCAGCCCCTCTGCCAAGAGTGCTATGAAAATAATCCATTAGCTCAGAGTGAGTGGTTTGGGGGTTAGGGAATGAAGTAAATGGAGTCTCTGAGAAGCAAGGAAGGAAGAGCTGAGAGACTCAGCTTAAAATTCCAGCTCTGCTATTTGCTCCCTGTATAACCATGGATATATTATGTAGTCTCTCTGAGACTCAGTTTCCATTTTGGTAAAATAAAATATAATAATCCAGAAGCAACAGTGACTTCACAGACTGCCTGTGAAGATCAGCAATAATATAAGAAAGACATCTAGCACAATGCCTGGCACATAATAGGTGCTCAATGCTAATAATAATTGGATTTTACAGATGGCGTCTCTGGGCCAGAGGAATTTGAATTGAGGGGGTTTGTGCAATCCATTTTCAGCATCCTCCCTTTTTTCCCAGAAAAACCTGGCTCCTGGGGCATTTTTTCCCTATATGAGGCGAGAGCCTGGTTTGGAACATGTCCTCTCTATGCAGCCAAAACAGGCTTTTCCACAGCCGTAACCCTATCACACACACCGCTGTGGACCTGACCCCGCCTGAGACCACCCGCCCCTCCTCATAGCCTCTAGTCTGGAAAAAAAGGGATCATCAACCATACTAATTAAATCTACAGATGATAACAAACTGGGCGGTGCTGAAAACAGCACCAGAGAGGATGGAGAAATAAATGAGAAGGGACCTGGGGAGTTTAGAAAATATGGGACAGGAAATAACAAAATGAGATTCAATACAGAAGAATGCAAGTAACTCTAACTGGGGGGAATAATCAGAAACATAGACACTGTGGGGAGAGGGAGCTAGAAAAAGGCTGAGGAGATGAGGGCTTGGGGTGGGGTGGATGACAGGTGGCAAGTGAGACAATGGTTAGCAAGAGGTGGGCAACAAGGAGTGGAGAAGCTTAGAGGTGAGACCAAATGGAGAATGTGCTGACCATGGCTGAGCTGGAGCCCCAGGTCCCTTCTGGCAGGGCCAAGCAGCATTCTCCAAGGCTCACCTCCAAAGGCAATCCTCCATTCAAGCTCTAACTCAAGTCACTCCTTCTCCAAAAAGCCCTTCTGGACTCCTAAGCCCTACCAGTCTCCTCACTTGCCACTCATCTGTGACATGCAGCACCTGCGTTTGACTGCAGGCACCTTCCCAAGTCTGACTTCCTTGTCTCCCTTATTGAACTGGGCTCCTTCTAGTATCACCACAGTGCTAAGCCCTTGGTAGTTTTGCAACAAAAAGATGGGTCAATATCACCTCAACACAGGACAAAGAGAAGAACTTCTCTCTCCAAGCTCTGATGGGTCAAGGTTATATCCAAGGCTTCCCCGTTTTTAGCTCAAGGCCCTCAATGCAGTGCCTAGTACAAGGTGTCCCTGAATCAAATGCATGATGTCTGTTTAACCCCTATTAAGACCAGAACATACACCAGAGGTCACTCAGGGTTTAGGGAGAAAGGGATGGATGATGAGTGTGGGGAACAGGAAGGTGTGCACCCCTCTGTGTGACAATGGCTCTTCTAATTTAGCCATGATGCAGGGAGTGGCTTCTCCAAGATTCCAGTGGTCTCCCTGAGACACCTTCCCCTTTTCACCTGAACACTTCACAACCAATCATCATAATCAATAGCAATCAGGAATAAGGTAAAACTCATTCTCAGGGAGCTTGAGCAAGGCTCACTAGCCCTGGAGAGAAATTTAACTGCTGCTGGGGTCATTGTCATGTCACATTCCTACGAAGGAAGGCGGGAGCCCCTCATAAGCCCACAAATACCACAGTTCTCACTAAACATGTGTGTTTTAAGGGATGAAAGAAGCAAATGCCAAAAACTAGCTTTGAAGCTCAGCCTACTTTGGCATTAGGGACAATAGAAGGGAAAGTGAGAAGCCAAATGCACTGAAAATTCTCAGCGAGACCAATGGATGAAGGTATCTTTAGAGTGTCTTCTATGCATGGCAAGTTCCTTGTATCCCAAGCCAACAGGACACGACTGTTCTGAGAGTCCTCTGGAGAAAGAAAGCCCACATCTTTCCTGCTCATCTGTGCCCACACTATTCCAGTGTTGCTCAGCCCCCTAGGGTGGTGGGACAGACAAGGGACAAGTTAATGAGACAGAGACCCAGGTCTGGGTGCCAGCTCTGCACTTCCCATCATGGGAACTTAGGAATGTCACACCAAATTCTCCCTCAGCCCCTGCTTTCTGCTTACATATCTGCAGGGTTCTCAGCCCTTCAGCCTGAAGCACAAATGTAATGTGATGGGCTGCAAAGCTCTCAGCCTCCTGGGAACATCCAGGAGTGAGCCAGAGCACAAAGAATCACAGCGACTTTCACCATCTCCATAGCACTGCACTTCTTCTTGTCTTTCCCCAAGGCTCCCTTCCTTGTTCTCATATTCTAAAACCTGAAAGGATCATAAGTCTCACTCAGGGTGAGGGCACTATTCTGCTGGATGAGAAGTGCAACAGGGACCAGCCAGCAAGGGTAATTGTTGAACTCCGGTACCCACATTAACCAAGGTGGCCACGTGTAGCTGCACAGGTGATGCATGCCCTGCAGAAATGCTCCATTAAGGGGAAACAACCCTAGAGAAGCTATCTTAGAGTCTGTATGTTTACTATGACAGATTTCTAGCAGATGGCAGTGAAGTGTCTTGAATTTCCAAAAATAAATGTAAGACACCTTGAGAAAGAGAGACCTATTTCTAATTTGTGCCATATGGCACAAAGATACCATATGGGCCAGCTGGGGGCCCCATCTTAACCCTGGATGCCAACCCACAGGAAAGCAGCTAGAGAAAAAGAATAACAGCACTTACTGTCCTTTCCATGGCCCCAAAGCAAAACCTGATGGACATGGGTATAAATGACTACTGGGCCAAAGCAGAACTCCTCCCAAGGATATTTATATTTTTTAAAGGGCTTAAAGGCTGATGAAGATCTGATCCCACTCAACTGAACTATGGCAGGGGCTTTGAATGCTTTATCCCACAGTGACTCACATAGACATCCAGCCCACAAGGGGACTGATGGGAGAGAGGATGAAGGTCCAGGAGCTTTCTGAAGAGGCTCAATCACACCACCTAGCCCAGTGGTTCTCAACCTTGGCTGCACATTAAAATCACCTGGGAATCTTTTTTAAATCCTGATTTCTGGGCCTCATCCTCCAGAAATTCTGTTTCTTTGTTACTAATGTTGTGGCCCCACCCCATAAAAAATAAACGAATTTCTGGAGGATGAGGCCCAGAAATCAGGATTTTAAAAAGATTCCCAGGTGATTCTAATGTGCAGCCAAGGTTGAGAACCACTGGGCTAGGTGATGGTTGCACAACTTTGTGACAAAACTGAAAACCACCGGGTTGTACAGTTTGGAAGGGTGGATGTTATGGTACAGAATTTTAACTATTTTAAAAAAAATCATGCTACCTAGACCTTCATTTCTACCCGAAATGAAGGCCAGCCATGTCAGGGCTCTGGATAAGCTTCCTAGCCATCCTTTTCCCAGGAAAGGTATGTGTCCATGGACCTGGAAGGAGGCATACTATAATGAAAAGAAACAGGTTCCACAACCTGACAGCCTTACCAATCTGTCTGTGTGACCTTGGTGGTGACTTAAACACTCTGAGCCCTGGTCCATAGAATGGAGGGAATGACCTCCCTCATGGGGCTATTGCGAAGGTCGATGTGAAAAGGTGTGGGAAACCCTGTCCAGCAGGGTGTTCATATGGCAGGTGAATGGACATCTTTGTTATTTCCTTCAGTGACAAGGTACTCTTTGCATGGGGGGGTGGAGGGACTTTTATTTTATCAACTAGAGGCCCAGTGCATGAAATTCGTGCACTTGGGGGGGCGGTCCTTCAGCCCTGCCTGCATCCTCTCGCAGTCTGGGGGCCCTCAGGGGATGTCTGACTGCCAGGACATCCTTAGCACTACCATGAAGGTGGGAGAGGCTCCCTCCACCACTGCTGCACTTGCCAGCCGTGAGTCCAGCTTCAGGCACACTGACCACCAAGGGGCAGCTCCTGTGTTTAATGTCTGCCCCCTGGTGGTCAGTGTATGTCATAGAGACCAGTCATTCCACCATTCGGTCGATTTGCATATTAGCCTTTTATTATAGTACTAGAGGCCCGGTGCACGAAATTCGTGCACTGGGGGATGGGGATCCCTCAGACCAGCCTGCCCCTCTCACAGTCTGGGAGCCCTCAGTGAATGTCCTACTGATGGCCACAGTCTGGCAGCAAAGGCTCGGAGCAGGCGTCCCGTGTGTGTGTGTGTGTGTGTGTGTGTGTGTGTGTGTCTGTCTGTCTGCTGGGGCCTGCCCCCAGCCGCGCCACATAGGCTCGAAGCAGTTGCCGTGTGTGTGTGTGTGTGTGTGTGTGTGTGTGTGTGTGTGTGTCCCCACTGGGGGTCTTCCCCCAGCAACATTGGAGACTCAGAGCAGGCACTGTGTGTGTGTGTGTGTGTGTGTGTGTGTGTGTGTGTGTGTCTGCTGGGGGCCTGCCCCCAGCCACACCATGGAGGGTTGGAGCAGGAGCCGCTCTGTGTTGATCTCTCAGGCTCCTGGCCTCCACTGCATGTTGTATTCTCCCTTGAGCTATGGCCAGGATGGGGGTGCTGCTTGCAAGCCGGGCTTTCCTGCTCCCAGATTGCCATGGCGACCGGGGAGCAGGTCCAGCTGGGGGCTGCCCACAGGCTGGGCTTTCCCGCTCTCAGGTCTCCATGGCAACTGGGAGCAGGCCCAGCTTAGAGCTGCCTGCAGGCCAGGCTTGCTCTCCTGCTCCCGGATCCCCATGGTGACCAGGGAGCAGGCCCAGCTGGAGGCTGACCGCAGGCCGGGCTTTCCTGCTCCCATATCAGGCCCAGCTTGGGGCTGCCCTCAGGCCAGGCTTGCTTTCCTGCTCCCAGATCCTCATGGAAACCGGGGAGAAGGCGCAGCTGGGGGCTGGCTGCAGGCCAGGCTTGCTTTCCTGCACCCAGATCAGGCCCAGCTGGGAGCTTCCCTCAGGCCAGGCTTGCTTTCCTGCTCCCAGATCACCATGGCAACTGGGGAGCAGGCAAAGTTTGGGGCTGCCTGCAGGCTGGGCTTGCTTTCCTGCTCCTGGATCAGGCGCAGCTGGGGGCTGCCTACAGGCCACACTTTTCTACTTACCGATGGCCAGATCACCACAGCAACCCAGGGCCCAGTGGTACTTTCCTGCTCTCCAATAGTCATAGGGTCCCAGCTGGGGGTGGGGCTTAGCAGTGCGAGGCTTAGGTTGCACGGGGGTCCCGGCTGAGGGCTCAGGTGGCACACAGGGGTCCCGGCTGGGGGTGGGGCTTATGCCCCGCTGCCCAGGGCTGCACATGGGGCCTGGATGGCAGCTCGCACTGTCCCGCCATGCCTGTAGTATAGGATAGAGGCCTGGTGCACGGGTGGGGGCCGGCTGGTTTGCCCTGAAGGGTGTCCCAGATCAGGGTGGGGGTCCTGCTTGGGTGCCTGGCCAGCCTGGATGACAGGCTGATGGCTGTTTGCAGCTGGTCACACCCCCTTCAAGGTGGGGGTCCCCACTGGGGTGCCTGGCCAGTCTGGGTGAGGGCCTAAGAGCTGTTTTCAGGCTGGAGGGCAACTTAAGCTCCCAGCCTCTCCTTTTTTTCTTTTTTTTTTTATTCTGGGATTTATTTACCTTCTATAGCTGTCACTGGAGTTGAGAGCCGGCTCCAGCTCTGAGGGCTGAAAGCAGGTTTCTGGGTCTATTTGGCTTCTATAATTGAAACTCTGTTGCCATCACAGCAGCTCTAAGCTCTGAGGCCGAAGCTGGCTGAAAGCAGGTTTCTGGGTCTGTTTGGCTTCTATAATTGCAACATAGTTGCTTAGAGTGCAAGCTCAGAGCCCAGCAGCAGCAGACGGGGAACGCTGGCTTCCTCCATCACTGAAGCAAGCAAGCCTCCTGTTCGCTTCAGCTGCGTGGCTGCCGGCCGCCATCTTGGTTGGCAGTTAATTTGCATATTGCCCTGATTAGCCAATGGGAAGGGTGTCGGGGTTATGGTCAATTTGCATGTTTCTCTTTTATTAGATAGGATAGGACTAGAGGCCCGATGTATGAAATTCTTACAAAGGGCTCGGCCCTTGCAGCCCCGGCTTCATTTGGAAGGTCATTCCAATGGTCATCTAGCTGTTTGGCTGTTCAGTTGATTTGTATATTACGCTTTGATTATTATAGACTAGAGGCCCAATGCATGAAATTCATGCAAGGGGCTCAGCCCTCACGGCCCCAGCTTTGTCTGGAAGATCGTCCAGACGGTCATTCCGCTGTTTGGCTATTTGGTCAATTTGCATATTATGCTTTTATTATTATAGATATTTGGTAACCTGGGCTGGCTATTCCAAGTGACTGATTTCTATATTGCTGTAAATAAGTGAGACGAGGTAAAGTGGATAAAATGAGGACTGAGGAGTTCTGCTAGGGTCAGAACTATCATTTTTGCCTGAAAGTGCCTAAATCAACTTCTCCCTCATGACACATGGTGTCCCAGGCTCTTGAATGTTGAACTGTGTTGTTCTCTGGCTCTATCATGGGGCCAGCAAGGCTCTAGATGATGTGTGGATTGCTGCACAGATGACAAAAATATCTGGGACTCTGTGGGCAAATACTGTCCAACTAGCTTTGCACCATGTGCCTGCTGCATTCACCTCCCTGTCCACATACCTGACCTGCCCCTGCCTCGCTGAAGGGATTGAGGTTGGGGCCCACCCAGTATGCTAGGGAAAGCCAAGGAGAGTCTTCTTGGAGCTCAAGCGAGGCCGGGAGGAGCTTGTCTTGTAGATTAGGGATGGGCTTAGCTGAATCATCATCTCTGGCTGTTCTTCTAGCCTTTCCTTCAACACATCAGGACAAATGAGGTGTTACTGTCAATCACTGAAGATGCAGGGCACCCCAACTGAATCCTCCCCAAGCTCCTTGGGCTGCTTGGGTGACATTCAGCATTTTAAAGAAGCTCCTTGCTCAAGGGTGGTGAAGCGTTTTGGAGGAGTGATTCTGCAAGTGGCCAGAACATGTGTGACAAACTGCATGGGGAGCTGGTCATGACTCTGTGACATCCTCACAGCCTTCTCGAAGGACCTCTCAGTGCCACTGACACCAGCTGTCTCTGTGGAGCAGCACATTGCCCTACCCCCACCCCAACCAAGGGTCACCCATAGAAGCTCACACCTCTCACCTATTGTGCTCAGGAAGATGGGGAGAGAGGCCTCAATGATCAGTGCTTTCATACATCCCTCCCAGGATGAGCAAGGAGGGCCTCGCTGAGAGGAACCAGGCAGAACCCAGCCTTGAAGCAGCTTTCAGCCTGAGTGGTTATGAAATAAGACTGGGAGTTGGGAGCTGCAAAAATTTTCAAAGAGGGGAGGAGCTTTAACTTCACAGCTCTTTCCCCAGAGCTAGGTCACAGGGTCAGTGTCCCAGGGCTCAGGTCACAACTGGGTAAGAGAGGCAGGACTTGCACTTGACCTGCCCTTCACTAACTGGTTGAGCTTACATAAGTCGTCTCACTTCTCTTCACTATGCAGTCAAGGGTGGGGTTAGGGGTTCTCTGCTTCTTTGATGCTTTACATTGAATCCATGAAATACCATGTTATAATAGCCTACTATCCTTGCTTGACCTTGGCCTCTCTCTCTCTCAGCTCTGCTGTTCACCTGTGAAAGCATCTATGGGTGCACAGCTTCCTCCCAGCACCTCATCCCACATGCCCTCCTACCAGGCTTTCCGACATCTTGCTTCCCAGGCAAAGCCTCAAACATGGCTCCACAGCTCTCCTCCAGGCAGTTCCCAGTCTTTCTTTCTCAAAATTCTGTGTATTAGTTACACACATACACAAACCCAGAAAGTTCCTGAGAATAAGGTTCTTGTCTATTTTCTATTCAGAACTCTCACCTGATGACCCATTATCTAGAACAGGGGCCGGCAAACTTTTTCTATCAAAAAGCAGACAGTATACATTTTAGGCTTTGCAGGCCACATAGCCACTGTCATAACTACTTACCTCTGCTATTGAGTTGCATAAGCAGTGGTGGAAAATATATACATAAATGAGTACAGCTGGATTCCAGTACTTTAGTTACAAAATAGATGGTGAGCTAGGTTTGGCCTGCAGGACAGAGTATGCCAACCCCTGATCTAGAGCAGGCCTTACTGATAGTCACACCTCCACCTGCCCCTCCTCTCATTGCTATGACTGTCTACATGTCTTTCTACTGTACTAGACTTGAGCTTCTTAGAAGCTGGATCTGTGTCTTTTAACTCTTGAACCCCAGTCTAATACTATGCCTTATATATTGTAAGTATCTAACAAATGTTTGTCCTATTAATGCTCTGATCTGATGGTGCATGTATGTGTTCTCATGACTTAAGGAGATCAGCACTAGGACTGACTATGAGCTATCATGAGGCAAACGGGCCCCAGCCACATATGTTTGTACTGTACCTGCCAGAGAATGCAGGGGACGGCAAACTGGTTGCTGGCCTCGGCACTGCTCTTGGAAGAAACTCTATTCTGCTACATCAAAGGGTGAATCTCCTGATCAAAAGTTTGGACCAGACACTCCATCTCCTGAATCCATTTCTCTACTTCCCACACTAACTCTCCCCGACTAATAGCCCTCTGGGGACTGGGATCAACCATGGAAGGCAGACATTGTTGAGCTTCCAGTCCCTTTCATCTGAACCTGTAGCCTAATATCTACTACTAACACATTCATTATGCCACACAGGTAAGAGAGAGCATCCAGACACATTTGGGCCACCTGAGTCACAATACCCTTGTGATTGAGTGTGATGATCCTCACTCTATCGAAGAGCAGACTAAGCTCAGACAGGACTTGCTCAAAATCACTGCAGTGATCCCTAGCCAGTTTGGCTTAGTGGATAGAGCCTCAGCCCAAGGACTGACAGGTCCTGGGTTCGATTCCAGTCAAGGGCATGTACCTCTGTTGCAGGCTCAATCTCCAACCCTAGTCAGGGAGTGTGTGGGAGGCAACCATTTGATGTGTCTCTCTCACACCAATGTTTCTCCCTCTTTGTCTCTCCCCCTCCTTCCCACGCTCTCTGAGGGCTCCCCTCTGTTCTCACTGGTGCATTTCAAAGGGTCAGGCAAATCAGAGCCCATTTAGAGGAGATAAATGAGAAAAGTAAAAGAACTCAAAGCCTCATTTGATGAAAAATGGATGATGGGTGTTTGACTGATTAGAGAGAAAATACATCAAACACAATCTGGTTGGTACAGTGTTTTACACCTTCTAAAATTTGATCTTGCAGTCAATTGCTAATCATGTTCTGCACAAGCTTAACATTTGGTTGAAAGAAAGTGGAATTGGCCATTGGGAACATTAAAAGTGGGATGGTTGTTGCATCCACAAGCATGGAGGGCCTATAAGAACATAACAGTATATCTTCATCCTTCTCCACTGAAAACATGGCTTGATATCAATGCTGTTTGCATTCCCTGCTCCCAGGTTAGAAGATAGGACAAAGAGAAGGGAGCAGAGTCAAGATCTAAGTGAAGCTGAGTGCCTATTAGTAATTTTCCCTTCAAATAATCAAAGCAGCAGATAAAGCTGCAGGCAGGTAAAGAACAGTTGACCATAGCCAAACATGAGAATCAAAGCTAATTTCAGAAGTCCTCATGTTTTCTGGTAGAAGAAAAAGTCTAAATAAAAAGGTAGGAAAAAAGTCTGAACAAGCAAGTGACTAAGAATCTGTGTCTCAGATACAGATTAAAAGAGAAAAAATTATCTTAGGAGCTGTATAGCCACAATTGAGCCTGTTCCAGATCCAAAACCCATGTGAAGCACTCAGTTACAGGGATAAAAGATGCCATCCTCACCCTCCAGGAGCTAATTGTTTCTTGGAAAACAGACATGAAAACAAAGTATTACAACATTTGCAATAGAAGTGGAGAGGAAGAAACCTAGGGGTCAAGGAAGACTTCACAGAAAAGAGTGTGCTTGAGCTAGACCAACACATTGAGGGAGGTAAGATAATTCCAGGTGGAGGAAAGAGCAAGGACAAAGGCCTGGAGGTAAGAAGCAGCAGGGAAAATTATTTAGTAGGACTAGAGCCTAGGGTGTGTGCCGGGGTCAAGTCAGAGAGTGGAGAGACTTACTGGAGTTAAAGCAAAGAACTTCTTTTTAGGTGTTTAGAAGCCATTGAAAAAATTTAAATATTGACTTGATCAGATTTGCATTTAGAAAGGCCAATCTGATAAAGCATGAAGATGGTTTAGGGCAGAGGCAAATCTAGGAACCAGTTAAGAAATACTGCAATAATTCAAGGGGAGGCCATGAGTGCTGGAATTAGGGTGGTGGCAATGGGGAAGGTGAGGAAGAAAGAGATATGGGAAATGGGACTAACAAGACTTGATACCAAATGGATGTGAGGGGAGGGATAACCCTAAGACAGGCTTCCAGATCCTGGCATGATTGAGAAGGAGAATGGTTAGGACAACCCCTAAGACAGGGAATCAAGAAGGTTCAGGATTGAAGAGAAGATGCTGAGTTTATTTATGAACTCAATGCTGAGTTTGAGATTTATTATACATCCCAGCATTTGTAGTCAAGAGACAGATATAAGAGTCTAGAGCACATAGTATAAGTACAGGTTAAATAAGAATATTTGACAGTCATCATATGTATGTAGGTAATAACTGAAACATAGTGACATGGGTGAAATTGCCCAGAAAGAGTGTTTAAAGATAAGAATAAAGGAAAGTAAAAAGAGAAAAAGAAAGCTGAAGACAGAACTCAAAACACTGGTACATACATGGCAGATAAGGGAAAAGAAAATATGAAAGAGAATAAAAAGGATGCCCATAAAAGCAAAGGAAATGCTGGCAAAAATCATGTTACAGAAACTGAAAACTTTAGGAAGAGAAAATATCAAGTAGGAAGAAGTGATCAAAGGTGTCAAATGCAAATAAAATCAAGTTAAAAAATGATTGAAATGGTCTTCTAGTTTCACTGAATAGAAATAACAGCTGAAATTAGACAATAGGAAGCAGATTTGCATAGTCCCTAGATTTTAGTAAATATTTGATAAATGACGGATGCATGGATGGATGGATAAATAGATATTGACTACCCCCAACTGAACCCACTGTCTGCATAATGGATTATATTTATGATGGTTCTATCCAGAGCCAGAGTGTTGGACAAAGGTGACCTCAGGAAAAAAAAGGGAACATACAGTCCACAGAATAACAAAAAAAAAACTCATAGCTATCCTACCAAGAGGGGTTTTTCAAAGGTCATTCCGTCTATCCCCTGCCTCTGGCAGTATGTCAAGAGCAATTTTTAATGCATGTTATCAATAACATAAAGAAGCCCACATATGCATGCATCTAAATCAGACTTTCCAGAAGGAAGGAAGGAGTAAGTTTGCATCTACCCTACCACCTCTTACATCTGGCGCGGCGAATGGAAAAACTCGTCATCGGCATCACTGCTGCCCCTGGAGCCAACAGCAAAACCAGAGAGCCAAGTCTCTGTGAAATACACCAGATCAAACTCAATGATCAATAATAAAATCAACAGCCTTCTCAAAGCCAAAGGGGTTGAAATTCAGAAGGGGCAATCCTGTAACTTCTCCTGGGGCCACACAGCACACTCATTTTCATGAGATTTGTAGCTTTAACCAATTCTCCAGATACCAGAGAAACCTTTTGACTAGGTAAGAGGTCAGGGTCAGGAGAGTAATGATCTAACAATTAGAAGGGCTCGTGGACCCCTAGACTCCCCCCACCCAGGCCTACCAGCTCTAACAAAGGAGATGCAAACCACTTACAAGGATTAACCAATCAAACCGGGAAACCCAGCAGCCATACAGTTCAACTGGAAGAATGTTCCTTTATTAAACAAACTATGTCTGGAACACTTCTGGTCTCATTGTTCCATTCCAGGCTGGAGTCTGAAGCTATAGAAAGAAATGAACAATTCCAATAATGCTCATCCTGGGCTAACTCTACTGGCACATAGAGACCTCCTGGCTGGGGCTAAGAATTGAATTAACTCTTTCAGACATGGTAGGAGGCAAGGAGTTAGGTGGGGTAGGGCGGGGGGGGGGAATGGGTGGCTAGGGAGGCAGAAAAAGATATTTCAAAGTGTAAACAGCTATTGAAAGAAAGCTGAGTGGCACTGAGAACAAATGGGGAGTCTTGTTCTTCAAGGGTCTTTAAAAAAAGGGAAGGAGAGGAATATGCAAAACATCTCATACTGAGATTTTATGACAGCAATACTAATCATGACCTGTGTCAACTCAGTCACTGCAATCATCACTCCCCTATGGTCTGAAAAAAATGACACCTCTGCAACTCAAGCATCCATCCTGGTACACCAGGAGAGGAAACATGCAATGTTAGGCTTGTGGGCTGCATTTTACAAATGGGAAACTACAGTTTGACGTGATCTCCTGAGACTCCTGGACTTCAGAACCTTCTATTCTGCTCTAACTCCTCCACTTCACGGGGAAGGGAATTTGGAGAGCTGTGGCCCTTCCTGATGGCTTCAAATAGAAAGGCCAGGATCTGCACTCCTCCCCACAGGCATGGCGCAGGGATTTTGCCAGCTTCAGGTCCTGGCCCGCCGGCTAGACAGAGGACACTCACAATTTGGTCAGACATCAGAGGGACTAGTGGCCAAAGGACCAAAGCCATGAGACAGGTCTTCTTGACCAAGGTTCAGAGGAAACCCACATCAAAGATAGGAAAGGCATTAACTGGGTGGTCTGAGAGAGCAGTTAGGGAGGAGCAAAGGACTAAAGAAAAGGAGAGCGCCTAAACAGAGCCACAAACAGAGCTGTCTTTGTTGTCTCGACTCAAAACCCAGCAACAGACAGAGGCCACAAGAGAAAAGGCAAGACCTTGTTCCAACTAGGGTCGGAGTCATTGCTTGGTCTTGTCTCAAGAGTGCTATCCACTGGACAGATGATAGACAGGAAGGAGGGCAGAAGAGAGACAAGGGGGAAAGTCTCAAAAAGAGGATGAGGTTAAAATCCAGATGGGGAGACCAGAGCAGAGAGGGTGCATGTGGCCAGACACGCTTCCCTGTGGGTTATGCATGAACTCCCTTTATTGCTAGGGAGCATTAAATGCCACCACATGCCTTGCTGGAGGCCACCAGCTCACACCGCTTATAGGGGAAGCCAAAAATAGAGTGGCTCCATTTTCCCTTCCCCAGCCTCCTTCAGTCCCTAGCTAGGGTGATGAAAACTGAGCTCAAATATTTGAGGCTCACAAGTAGAGCCTGTGCTTACTCCGGTGAAGCTGAGGTTCACCCAGGAAGAAGACTCCGCCCCCAGGAACAGATTCACCTACTTTATTTCCAAACCAAACCTGGAGATGCCTTCTGCCCCAGAGTTTACTCATACATTTACAACCATTCTACACAAGCACTCATGGAAATGTCACTTGGCTGTTTGTTTAATCCTGGGTAATTTCTCTTGCTTGCTCATTTATGCCATTGATTGGAAATAGCACAAACATGTGGGTGGGTTTAGATACATGCATGTGTGTTGGATGTCTGCTCAGCTGCCAGGTCTCTGGCTATTATGAAGGATGCTCTCCAAGCTTGGAGAAGAGCCCCCTTGGGGAAGCAGTGTGAGCCCACTCAGCACTCAGGTCTTCAGTTCAAGACCCTGCTCTTCCACTGCCTAGAATTGGGGCCTTGGCAAGACATACCTGTCTAGGCCTCGGTGTCTCTGTGAAATCTGAAGTTTTAATGAGATGACTGATGTCATAGGTCATCTCTAGCTCTGACATTTTCTGGATTTATGTAATGCACTTTAAGCAGTGCCAGGTATCTATAATTAGTAACTACAATAGCAAACATTGATGGACCATGACCTTTTACCTAATCAGAGGTTGGAGCTCTAGTGCACTGTGCCTGCATCAGAGAACTGGTTAGAGCTGTAAACCTCACAAAGAGGAGTCCACTGTACCACCCCAGGAGAAATGACAGGATTGCTCTTCCAAAATTTCAACCACTCAGTGACAGACACTTCTTTAAACCCCTTTCATGTATTATCTAACTTAATACACTAGCCCTGATAAGCATCTATATATATAAAACCTTAATATGCAAATAGACCAAACGGCAGAACAACTTGTCTCTATGATGTGCACTGACCAGCAGGCAGCAGAGCATGGAACATGGCAGGCATGGGCCGCGGCGGGATGGTGGAGCAGATGAACAGGGGCACCAGACCAAGGCAGGGCACTGGTCACTGTCATTAGGGTGAGCCTCTGGTGGTTACTGAAAATTCTTTGCTCCCTGTGCTGTGATCCCACCCAGCACTTGTACCTGCTGTGGGCACCAGCCCCACTTGCACCCACTGCCAGCACTGGAGCCGTCATTCGCACCCGCTGCTGGTGCCCAGTGCCAGCCCTGATCGCCCCTCAGGGCTTCTCCACCTTCCCCTGCTCCTGAGGGGTGATTGGGGCAGCAGCTGCCGCTCGTACCCGCTGATGGCGACAGCCCCACTCGCACCCACAGCCAGTACCAGAGCCACCACTCACACCTGCTCACACCAGCACCCAGCACCGGTCCTGATCGCTCAGCACCATCAGCAAGTGCAAGCAGTGGCTACCAGCCCCAATCGCCCCTGAGGGCTTCTCCACCTCCTCCTGCTCCTGAGGGGCAATCAGGGCAGCAGCCACCACTGGCACCCACTGATGGCACTGGCCCTACTCGCACCCACTTCTGGCTCCAGCCCCAATCACTCTGCGCTGTCAGTGGGTGCGAGCAGGGCCAGCGCCGTCAGCACGTGGGAGCGGCAGCGGCAGGAGCAGGCTGCTGGCAGACGGGACCAGGGGCTACGGTGGGAGGGGCAAGGCAGGGGCACAGAGGATGGGCCGAGACCCGCCCTGTGCCCACCACAGCCTCGCAGCCCACAGTTCCTTTCAAGGTGCATGAATTCTTGCATTAGGCCCCTACTGTATTATAAACCCTATTTTTCAGAGAAAGAAACTGAGGCACAGAAAAGTTAAATCTGTGGCCCAAGGTCGCCCAGCTAGTGAAAAATGGAGATGGAAAATCCTGGCATCTATCTCCAGACCCTGACCACTTAACTCTGACATTCTAAGGCCCCCTCCAGGAGGAAACAGAGGGAAGGACATTTCAACTCTGGGCCTCTCACCAGTCAAGATGCCAGGTGATACTAGATCGCAGCCAACGTGGGCAGTGATTCTGACTGCTGCCTCAAGTACATTGTAAAATTCATGAGAGAAGGGGATGAAATTACCAGTATCCATTCAGAGCACAGGGGCAGCTTCAGTTTCAGATGTGTCATGCTCACCCCATCCACCTACCCAGGCTCATCTACAGACTGAATGCCAAGTGCAGACCTAAAAACCTGTCCTTCACCCCTTCCCCACTGCTCTTCCTGCTGCTATAACCACAAATATCTCCTGATGAAGAGCAGTCACCATGTGATGGCAGGTGGCCCTAAGGCAAGATCAGATCACTAGGCTCAGAGGCCATCTTTGTGTCCTAGCCCAGGACAGCTCACACCTTCTACACCATTTCAGAGCTGGTGAGCAGACAAGGGCAACTCCTACATCAGGAAACGCAGCCTGTTGAGTGAAGGTGTTGCCACCTTGCCTAATAGCGCACATTGGGAAGAAACAATCACGTAGGTCCTTCTCTCCAACCCATGACCTGGGACAACACTCTGGGTCTGCAGATAGCTCTAAATCATCTGGAGGGAAAATGGACCAAACAAAAATGAAGGGAAGCCAGCACACAGACCCACCAACCCACTCTTTTCTCCCAGCATGGTGAAGGAGGACAAGCACGGTCCCAGGGCAGGGCTGCTAATGAACAGCACAGGGACCCCAAAGCCCGAACACCACTTTCCCATCCACCACCACCATGTTCAAAAATCTGGTTCCGATTTGCTGCAGCATCCATCGCCTGAATCCACCAGAAAGCACTACATTCTTGCTCTACTATTTCATCTCCCTCTGGTCCAGCCTGCTCTGGCCTCATGTCAGATTAATATTCCTATTACATGGAAGCCGGACGAAATTGCCTTTGGTGGGGTTGACCTCTCCCATTGGCCCCAGCTGCCTGGAAGTCAGTGGCAGCCACCACCCCTTTCCCACCCCTGGGGTCTGGAAGTGTAAACACTCAGGGTGGCCCTTGACTCATATAGAAAGTTATTAGGAAGGAGTGAGGCTTTACAAGGTGTCAGAGCTTTCACCAAGCTTTTGGGTTGGGTGAGCTGATCTCGGGATTTGCAGAAAGAGAACAACTGGATGGAAAATGCACTAGCAACACAGGCTATGTCTAAGGTTCGTGCTTACTAAACTAAGGAGCAAGGCTTTGCAAAAGGAGGTGACTGTAAGAATAAGAGCAGAGAATAGCAAATGTTTAATGAGCAACTTACCATATGTTAGGCACTGTACTATGGGGTTTAACTACATTATCTCATTCACTTTTCTCAACAACCCAGCAAGTAGACATTACTCTTTTGCCCACTTCACAGGTATATGTGTGGGGGTTGGGGGGGGGGGAAGGTGAGCCTGAGAAAGCTTTAGTGACATGCCCAGGGCATCAGTAAGTGACAGAGCCACAAGCTGAATCCAGACAATACAAATCCAGAGTTCAAGTCCATCGCCACTGAGCAATACTACCAACATGGCCTGAGTTCTTTGGAATATTCCTTAGAACCATACAATCCTTTATGAATGACAATGGGAATGATTTTGAGGGCTAACCATGGCTAATTAAGACCCCTGAGCTAGTATAGTCTAGGCTCCAGGTGGCTCACAGACCATGATCATGTGTCAACACATACTCATGAAATGTGACATTAGTCTATCAGTGCATCAACTAGAAGTAACTGCAGATCCTATCACCAATGGTGCCCAGATGCCTGGAGTGCCCAAGAGAACTCTGAGGAAAGTCCTGACCTGGGACTCAGAATTTTAGGAGGAGAGGCCCTGGACAGACAACCTCTCTCAAGCCCTTTCCAGCCTATAAATCTAAGTTGCCCTGACCCTCCCAAGGAAGTTTAAAAGCAGAGAGGGGAAGTAGAGACTTAAATAGATATCTGTATAACTGTGTTCATAGCAGCATTATTCACACTAGCCAAAAAGTAGAAGCAACCCAAGTGTCCATTGACAGATAAATGGATAGACAAAGCGTGGCATATACATACAACAAAATATTATTCAGCCTTTAAAAGGCAGGGAATTCTGACAGGCCACAACATAGATGAATGTTAGAGACATTATACTGAGTGAAATAAAAGGACACAAAGGACAGTCATAAAAAAACAAACATTGTAGGCTTCTACTTATATGTGGTACTAGAAAAGTCAAATTCATAGAGACAGAAATTAGAATGGTGGTTGCCAGGAACTGAGGGTAGAGAGATGGGGAGAATGGGGAGTTAGTATTTAATGGGTACAGAATTTCAGTTGAGGACAATAAAAAAGTTCTGGAGATGGATGGTGGTGATGGTTGAACAACAATATGAATGTACTTATGCCACAGAACTGTACACTTAAAATGGTTAGAATGACAAATTTTATGTTATTTAAAATTGTATGTATAACATTATATATATATATAATTCAAAATATGTATATTTAGCCACAATAAAAAATAATTCTAGTAAATGTGATATCTCTTGAATCTAATAATTAAGAATTAGGCTTGAATCTTTAAAAAAAAAAAAAAAGAAGTAATTCATAAAATCCACAAATGAAAAGGAGCTACATTCACTAGCCTCAAACCCCAATGAAATGTAATAATGGATTCATAGAAATATGGGAAAGTAAAAGTTAAATCTTCCAATATTAAATTACTCAAGTAAGTAACCCAACCTTACATAGCAGCACCTTCAGTAAAAATGTATGATTAGAGGCAGATCACTCACAGTGGGCCCCGGAGACCAGCCCTGGGAACCCACTGCTTCCACGATGGGGACTGTAATTCCTGAGGGCGGGCCCCATTCCTCTGCAGAGCATCACCACCAGTGTCAGGAGAAATGGTGAATGGCTATTCCAAAAGGCCCAACTAACCACCTCACTAGTCACAACTGGCTTTCTCTGTCGGGTCATTTTGTTAGTCATTCCTCTAACAACTATGCACACCTTCTCTGTGCCAAGCATTATGAGAAGCTCTGGAAGTAAGGAGGAGGAGAAAGAAGAGAGCAGAAGAACTAATTTTTTCCCCCCTTTGGCACTTGCAATATGCCAAGCACAGTGATAAGCTCCTTAAAAGCATTATCTTCTGTAACCCTCACATAAGCTCTGTGGGGAAGATATGTCCACTTTTTTAAAATAAAAATGCAAAGTCTTTTTTAAATATTTTTATTGATAATAGAGAGGAAGGGAGAAGGAGAGAGAAATAGATACATCAATGATGAGAGAGAATCATTGATTGGCTGCCTCCTGCACTCCCCCCAATGGGGATTAAGACCACAACCTGGCATGTGCCCAGACTTGGAATCAAACCACTGTGACCTCCTGGATCATAGGTCGACGCTCAACCACTGAGCTACACCAGCTGGGCAAAAATGCAAAGTCCTACTGAAAAAGATTAAACTTCTGGCAGTTACACAGGGATTTGAATCTTGTTTGTCTGGCCCCAAAGCATAAGTGCTTAACAATAATCCTATCCTGCTCACCCCTAGAGATACAGAGATTAAGTCCACATGATCCCAGCCGTGTGTAAGCTGGGAACTATGAAACAAATAAGTAATTGCACTACAAAAAGAGACTTGCTAAAATAAAGAACAGTTTTGAGTGCCCATGAGCAGCGCCACAAGGAGAGGGCTCTAAAACTATACGTGTCTTTACCTCCCACACACACCGTGCCACACTGAGAGGGCTAGAGTTGGGTGTGCTGGCCACCAGATGGACAATCAACCCAGGAAAGACAAAGAAGGATTCCTAAGAGGTGGGAAGCCTTTCCAATTAGTGCCTGACTGAGATGTAAACCTTTTCTTTAAGTGGGTGTTAACTCTTTATGGATTGTAGCATTTCACACAGCAAAGCGCCCATCCAAAGTTCTTTACTGCCTCCTGGTGGCATGGAGGACTCATGGCAGTTATGCAAATAACAGCCCTCCGGGCTGAGTTCAGAAATGAAAGACAAGCAGAGGAATGTGTACACAGATGGAAAATAGGGCTCATAAGGTCTGTGCCTTCTCTTATCTGTGGCCCCTGAGACTTAAAATTCCACTTTTTTTTTTCTTCTTTTCTATCCAAACCTGCATCTTGGGGAAATCAGATCTGCCCAGAGGAGATCATTCTCATTAGTGTTGAGTCCTTGGTAGCAGAAAATTTCCCCCAGGGGTCTCCGGGAGGTGATAAGGCCTCTTGTGGCTATAGAGCTTATTCTTCTGGTATGAGAGCTTTTCTGAGAGATGCTGGCACCCTCAATGCCAGTCCACAGGCCGAAGCAGAATGTGCTTTGAGCTGGTCCCATTGGAACAGCATTAAGCAATGAAATGAGATCCTATCTTAAGTGCTTTGGGGTTGTCAAGAAGAGGGCCTTCCACTCTGCTCAAGGCACAGGTACACATTCAGAAGGGATCAACAGACTGTTCTTTCTTTATAAATACCCTAACCTGAAATTGATTATTCTTGAGACGGTCCATCTTCCAGGGTTTTCCTAAAGGCACACATCAAAGTGTGAGATAGAAAGATGTCGACCCAACAATCCCTTATCAAGTCCTGTGTTGGGGACTAGGGAGTGGAATTGAAAAAGACAGTCACCATTCCCAAAGTGGAGATGAACATGCATTTTCATTAGTACAATTTTAACAGGGCCCCAAATAAAGGTATATAGAGGAAAACAGGGGCGTCCCGGAGGAAGTAGGAGGGGAAGAATTCACAAAGGTGCAACATCTAAGTTGGCACACCACGGATTGACAGTTAGTGTGGGATAAATATCTTTCATGGCCTCACACACAAATCTGGGCTCCTGTCCCTTTCCTCCAGTGAACTGTCTCCCTGTCCAGCACAGTGGAATGTCCAGTGAGGCACTCACGGGTGGGATCTCCTGCTGTCTCCTTCCTCTCACAGTGACACAGAAAACACCGTTTCACAAGCAACAGCTCACCCATGGGCCTCCCTAACTCACTCCATTTTAAGTGTTTGTCTTTTTATTTGCATTCAGACCTCATCACTGTCTACTCTGCCCACGTTTGCTGTGTGAGCACATTTCCTTTCAATGCCTCCTCTTAGTTTGACACCTCAGAATTATTTACCATTGCCTCAATTTCTTTTATTCTAAAATGCTGATTCCTGTGATACACACTCAGATCATAGCTACCTTTCTTTTTTAATTGAAAAAATATCTACATGGCCCTGGCTGGGTAGTTCAATTGAGTAGGGCATCGTCCCAATGCCCCAAGGTTGCAGGTTCCATCCCCAGTCAGGGCATATATAAGAATCAATCAATGAATGCATAAATAAGTGGAACAACAAATTGATTTTTTCCCCTCTCCCAAATCAATAAATTAAATGTCTATATATATCTACATGAAAAGTCTGGTATGTCTGTCTGATCATGCCCCTTGTTCTGTGCTTTCATCATTGCCAAGATGGCATGAACAACTGAGGCTCCTCTTTTGCCAACCATCTTTTTCTTGTTATTCAGATCAGAATTTAGTTCTTCTTATTGTCTCTTCTTTATCCAAAAACATAGTCTATAAGCAGAGAAATTTAAGATGTTCCATGATGTTCTGCTTTAAAAAAAAAAAAAGTACACTTATAGCAGATATCTTCATAATGGAAATTCCCCATCACAACATTTCCATGGGTCTTAAGTTCTATATTAGTAAAGCATTAACCATAGTTCCTCTTTGGCTAAGTAATCTGTAGTATACTCCACAATGTTTTACTTCTTTTAATCTCTTCGTCGGCTCAACTAACGGATTTCCACTGTCCTTTCGCCCTCTGGCTTTCTAAATAGCAGGCCTTAATGTTATCAGAATGTAAGAACTGGACCTATAGTCTATCCTGGAAAAGAGTTTTCTCATCTGTAAGGACAGACTATATCAGTGGTTCTCAAAGTGTGGTCTGGGACAAACAGCATCATCTGGGAACTTTCTAGAAGTACAAATTCTCAGGCCCTACGTGAGACTGAGTCGAAACTCACAGGGTGGGGTCCAGAAAGCTATGTCTTAGACAAGCCCTCCAGGAATGCTAGTTCTAGGAAGATGAAGAGAACACAACAGAATACATGGAGCAGCTATTAGAGAATTCTGAAGAAGGAAGGTTGGGAGCTTGGGGGGTGGGGGTGGAGAATGGAATATGAACTAACAGAAAATTGGTGGTTTTTCCAATCCTATATCCAACCCACTTAGTCTCAAGGCAGTCCCCAACCAGAAGTGGGCTTCATCAGCATGGACGGAAGGAGCCCCAGGGGAAGCCCTCTAGTTCTGGCTCGAGAACATCAGGAATGAAGAAAGAGCCACAGATATGGTAAATATCTGAGTAAATAAAATACACCATTCTTCTCTTCTTGAGTTCTTTAAAATATGTTTGACAGTGAAAAGTAAAAATCTTTAACATCTGGCAGGTCTTTCAATGTATGTAACCACAATACATGAGAAAACTATGAGACAAAAGGAAGTTACAAGGTGGTAAGGTTTCGATACTGCCCTTAAGATGATTCTAAGTAGACTGTGGGAAATTAGTCTACCTACTATAATCCCTAGAACAACCACTAATAGAAACATGTGAGGCGACATATTCATAAACAAGTCCTCTCAAAGCTCAAATTTGACCACCAGTGGACTACAGAAAAGGGAAACTTTAAATATAACTGAAATGCTGATTAGCACTCACTTATGACACTGAAACCCCAGCTTTCAGAGATACAGTGGGTGATTTGGGCCTAGAAAGGGTCTAAAGCAGCCGTGGGCAAACTACGGCCGATGGGCCGGATCCGGCCCATATGAAATGAATAAAACTGAAAGAAAAAAAAAAAGACCGTACCCTTTTATGTAATGATGTTTACTTTGAATTTATATTAGTTCACACAAACACTCCATCCATGCTTTTGTTCCGGCCCTCCGGTCCAGTTTAAGAACCCATTGTGGCCCTCGAGTCAAAAAGTTTGCCCATCCCTGGAAAGGGATTGTGATAAGGATCAGGGGGAAGCATAAGGCTTAAGTCATAGCAAGTGGGCAAACTTGTTCCTCATTCCCACAGTGGGGCTAAGGAGCCGCTCTTTCCTTCCTCTCTCCCTCCCCTGGACCAATATTCAAGATTAGAGATTGGATGTTTGCACCTCTAGGTTTTTGAGGATTACCAATGTTCTTTGTGAGGGGAGATTGATGGAAAAAATTGAGGGTTTACTACGACCACCAGCTGTAGTGGGAGGAATTCACTTGATATTTCTGTGCCTTCATTTTCTCCTCTTTTAAGCCCCACCATTCCATATGGTCCAAATGACAATGGAACAGTAACACTGAAGATGAGAG
Source organism: Myotis daubentonii (assembly GCF_963259705.1). Taxonomy (NCBI): domain Eukaryota; kingdom Metazoa; phylum Chordata; class Mammalia; order Chiroptera; family Vespertilionidae; genus Myotis; species Myotis daubentonii. The sequence continues at coordinate 21,288,886 of NC_081841.1, forward strand.
GTGATTAATAGAACCTGAACTGGAATGACAACTAATATTTTGTGGGGCTATTACCTATCTCTAAAGAGAACAAAGAAACTTACAGAAATAATTCAGGTAATCCTCTTAACTTCCTTGTGAATGAAAAAAATAATTCCCCAAATTAATTATTTTTGGCAACTGAATCTCAAAGAAATTGAATCCTTCATCTGAAACCCTAACAGGCTGGGATTGGGGTGCATAGAAAAGAGGAGAAAATTCTGGGCTGAGAAAATAATTCAGGAAGAGATCCAGTGAGGAAAAATTCTGATTGAAATAATCCATGATTTTAAGCTCTAAAGAAAACTGTGACTGGAGATATAAAGTTGGGATTTCTTTTACCATAAAACTAGCAACAGAAATGTTGGAAATAAAATAAATTATCCTGAGAGTAACTGGAAATAAAATAAATTAAATGAGAAAAGAAGAGAGCTTTGGAATGAGATTTGAAGAAGCCCAACGTTTAAAAATCAGATAGACCAGAACAACCCAACCAAGAGGACTTAAAGGAAGTGGCCAGAGAAGTAGGAGGAAAATCAGGAAAGTCTGGAATCAGGGAAGGTAGTGTTTCAAACAGGAATAAATGGTAAACTGTGCTGAATATGGTGAAAGGGTTAAGAAAGCTGAGAACTAAAAAGGTTCTGTTAAGTTTAGCACCAACTAAAGGACCCTTGGTCATCTACATAAGAGCCTTTGGGGCAGAGTGGTGGGAACAGAGGCAGATTGAAGTAGCTGACTAAGAGGGAAAGAAATGAAAACAGTAAGTAAAAATTCTTTGAAAGTCTATGAGATACTTATTATAAAGTGCAGTTATTAAGATAATGAGGTCCTGGGAGCACCCTTCTAGATGAGATGCTGCCCAATTCATGAATTGTTTAATAAAGCCTATTAGATCTTCAAATGATAATAATAATAATGAGGATCATCAAACAGAGAATGGAATAAATTAGAGAGTCCAGGGAGCAGACACACACACACTTGATTTAGGATACAAATGATGCAGCAGATCAGTCAGGAAGAATGGTTCTTTAATAAATGATGCTGGGTTGATTGGATATCCATGTGAGGAAAAATTAATCTTGGCTCACATGCCACACACACAAATCAAGTTTATGTGGATTGTAGATCTAAATGTGAAGGGTTAACCAATAAAGTTTCTGAAGATAACATGGAAGAATACATTCATGACTTGGATAGGTGACAATTTCTTAAACAAAATACAAAAAGCACAAATCATCCTCTATAATAAAAGGGTAATATGCAAATTGACCCTAATGGCGGAACAACTGGACCGACCGCTTGACCAGTCACTATGAGGCACACTGACCACCTCTCAGTCCCTTCACCCACCCGGCAGGCTCCCATCCCCTGGTGGCAAACGGGGAACTGGGGGAGGGTGGCAGGGAACATGGGTGGTGCCAGGCCAAGGCCCCTGCCCTGCCGGTCACCCCACACATAGAGGGCAACCCACAGCGGGGGCAGGGCCAGTGAGAGGGCGGGAATGGCTGACCTCTCAGTTTCTGTCCCCGGCCGGCAGGCTCCAGTTGCCCAATGGCGAATGGGGAACTGGGAGTGGGTGGTAGTGAGGGGCAGGGCCGGCTAGCTGCCGGCAGCTAAGGAAGATAGCCCTGATCACAGAACAGGCCTAGGGACCATACCCACACACAAATTTCATGTGTCGGGCCTCTAGTAAAGAAAAAAAATCAATAAATTGGACAAAAATAAAGTTAAGAACCTCTATCCACCAAAAGACACAATTAAAGAGTGAAAAGGAAAATGACGGAGTGCAGAGAAGATATTTGCAAAACATATATGCAACACTGGACTTATACCAAATATATATGAAGAACTCTATTAGATCAGTGAGGAAAAGACAGATAACCCAAGAACTTCACAAAAAAAAGGATATCCAAATGGCTAAAAACAAAACAAAACGTATGAACAGGTTTTCATCTCATTAGCCATCAGAGAATACAAATAAAAACCACACTGAGATACCACCACACATATACCAGAATGGCCAAAATTTAAATGACTGACAATACCAAGTGTTGACAAGTATGTGGAGAAACTGGAACTCTCATACACAGCTAATGGGAAGTATAAATTGATACGAACACTTTGGAAACTGTTCAGTAGTGTCTACTAAAGCTAAACATACACAGACCATATGACCCAGCAATTCCTTTCCTAAGTAGATACCCATCAGAAAAGCATTCACCAAAATATATGTAAAAGAATAGTCATAGCAACACTATTCATAATAGCATAAAACAAGAAACAACCCTAATGTCCATCAACAGTAGAATGGATAAGTAAATTGAGGTATACTCAAACAATGAAATAAAGACCAGTATAGTAATGAATAAAGCACCACCACACGCAACAATACAGATGCATCTCACACAATTAAGGTTGAGCAAAAATGGTCAGGCACAGAAAATATACTGTATGATTCTACTTATATAAAGTTCAAAACTTGGGAAAACTCATGTGTGATGCTGGAAGTCAGGATAGTCATGACTTTGGGTGGGGGCCTGTCACTGAGTGGAGGCCTACGGGTGCTTCTGAGGCTGGAAATGTTCTCTCTTCATCTGGGTGGCAGTTACCCAAGTATAGCCACTGAGTGATAGTTCATCAAGTTGTACACTTATAATTTGTGTGTTTGCCTATGTTACACTTCAATAAAAAGTTTATTTTTTTTAAGCCTGGCTATGAGGAGTTGGACAGAGCAGGGTAATAGTTTGAAAGAGGTGTTTCTAAAAAAAAAAAAAAGAAAAAAAAAAGAGGAGCATGTGAAAACAAGTTGCAGCCCAAGAAGCTTGCTGTCTCTCACTGAGGTGGAGGAGACGCCCCTGCTGTCTGCCTCAGTGGGCCTCTGCATCCTGCCCAACAGGCATCATGCATAGTAGGTGCTTTGTAGACTCACTGACGAAAATGTCTCTTTAGACCAGCTCTTTTCAACCAATGTATTGCAAGAATTTTTAAAATATGCAACACCTGACAATTTAGTCAGGGGCACTGACCTCTTTTCCCTCAGATTTTCAATTTAAAAAAATGACAACAGCCAACACAATAACCATCTGGTGTAAATGAATCAAAATTATACCCTTTTTTTGTCAAACTGGCAAAAATTTTAGAATACATTTTTTGGTGTGCTGCAGAATTTAGTAATCCGTTTATGTGTGCCATGAGATGAAAATGGTTGAAAAACTCTGCTCTAGACAGTGCTTCTAGTATAGAGGGTCTGCAAATATCTCTTTAATTGTCATTTCTGACCACATCTCAGAGGACTACAGACTTCATGTTATTGAGAAATCTAACAACTTAGTCAAAGAGCCAGAGTGCATTATGTTCATATTCAGAGGAGGAAACAGATGCATTTAATGGGTTAGCAGCTACTCCCCAAAATTACACAGCCCTAAGAGCTATGGTTCTGAGATCCTCGGTCAGGTAAGTCTATAAAAACCAGGGAATCAGACAGCAGTGCAGTGCCTGACACTGAAATCAAGACCGGCTTCATCTCTGAAAGCCTCAGTTTCCGCAAAATGGGAACAATAACTTCTCAACAACTCCTACTTCACAACAGTTTTGCTAAGAGAATGTAAAAGTCTGGCATGTACTCAGGTGACCACAAATGTTTGTTCCCTTTCTCCTCCCCACTTCCCTAGGGAAGTAGAAGGTTCTTAGAAGAGAGAAACAGCTCTGTCTGGCAGAGAGCTCCACAAACCAGGGGTGCAAAGGTCCCTAGGATCCCAGACACGTGTTCTCAAGACCATGCAGTCGCCTGGCGCCGTACCTGCCAGTCTGCAGGACAGCTAATCCCTCTTCCTTTGCACAGTGGTCATTCAAAATCATTCCCATAATTCACATGGGTTTCTGTGTTTCCACATGGTTTGGGTGTGTGTTCTTTTCCCAGATCAAGGAGGGGGTCAGCGGGGGAGATGGGGAAACACAGCAGCACAGTGTGTGTGCTTGTATTTCAAGCTGCAGATGTTTATTTCCCCAGATGAATTTAAAAATTACTCCAAATTCATCAGCATCTTCTGAGGAAGCTTCCTAACTAGCAGCAATAAGTTCGGAACGCAGACACTGTGGTGGGGTAGAGAGGCAGAGACTGGAGATGGGGCAGGAAGCAGGAATCCTGCTTTTATCCAGTTCCCTCTGCTCTCAAGTTCTGGCAAACTCTCAGGAGCAGCATCCAACTTACCCCCATTCATGCTCGTGGATGTCAATGTAATTGTGGTGCACCGAGAGCCCTGGGAGGCTGGAGAGATACCCCTGCACCCAACCTTTCCCTCCAGCTCTGGTTCAAGGTAAAGAGTGAGGAAAGGTGTGGGCAAGTAGAAGACAGGGCTGTTTGCATAGTCAGGAGAGACAGTCAGATGGGGCCTGATACTCAGCACCCATCTAGAGGGCAGAGCACGATTTAAAATGCTTTTGAAATTAGTGACCTTCCAAGGGTCCCCATCTGTCTAATGAGACAAGCATTAAAGACTCTCGAAGGTCCCTTCCAACTCTGGATTTCAGAGTCATCAGGGCTTACAATAAAATAAAATTGAAAAACAAAATGAACTTTCTCTTTTCAAAAGAAAATGGGGGGCGTATTCTCTCTCTCTTTCTCTCTCTCTCTCTCTCTCTCTCTCTCTCTCTCTCTCTCTCTCTCTCTCTCTGAGTTTAACTTGTGGCCCCTGCCACCCTGCCCAGTCCCCTCCTTGGACAGGAAATGGACCCCCAACTCCCTCATCTGGCGCTCGGTCACTTCATCTGCTGAGTATTTAATTAGAACTGGTGACGGCTGTTTGGAAAGAGCCATGGCCAAGAGGGCAGGAGGTGTCTCCTGTTCTCGGCTCAGGAGACTCAGAGAAAGCCGGACAGCTGGGACAGGTCTCACTCTAGGTCGTCCCCCTGCTGGCAGCACTTGATGGCTTTCTGTGTTCATCGTTCAGATGTTCTCCTGGGGAGGGCCTGGACTTCAGACTGGGCGGGGCCCCTCTCAGCAGGGGAACCGACTCTCCCCATCCCACTGCCTTCATGGTTTGCTTTCTGAAGGCCAGAAATTCACGTTTCCATGCAGAGCAAGCCTGCAGCAGCGGCTGCAAAAGGGACCTGGAGATGTTAGCAAACCCAGGCAGGAAGTAACAACGAGCAGATTCAACCTGGAAAAATGTGGCCTTGCATCTGGGGATAAATAATCAGAAACACAAATACTCAGGTGGGAGGGAGATGCCTGGAACAGGAAGCAGCCAGACAGCATTTGGATAGGAGTTTGCAATGCGATCTAGTGACAAAGAAATTGCTGGGGGATTCACGAGTTGGATGCACGGAGGTGATACCCCAACAAGAACAAGTAAGGAACAGGGGCGGAGCCAAGCAGCTGTTCTTTGCCTCCCTAGAGTGCAGGACTATGTGGACCAAGGGGTTGAGATGGCAGCAAGAGAGGTTCCAGTCAGACTCTGGATGGAATCTTGTCACTATGAAGCATAGGGAGATATTATCCGAGATGATGGAGAAGTGTCTGGGAAAATGTTTGAAGCAATGGGACATGGGAAGCCATTCCAGAGGCAGGAGCATGGACAAGATGACCTCCAGACATCTCACACGACTCACCAACGAAAGTGATTCTGCAGAAAACAGTGAGCTGACCTGCTCATAGATGCCGCAGAAAATAAGAGATGAGGAACCCAAACCAGCCAAAAACACTAAAATTTAGGAGCTGGGAAGAGTTACCCGATCTATCCTGAATCTGAGACAAAGCTGGGAAAACAGCTCCCATCTGTAGACGACCAGACTCCCTCCTCCTCAGGCCACAAGGAAGATATTTTCCAATCCTCCCATAGGCTCCGTTGCCTAGGACATTGGAGCCTCGAAACGAGGCTCCCGAGACAAAGTCCCATGTACATTAGACCCAGCGGGGCCAATCAAATGCATGCCATCCGACTTGTTCCTTCCCCAACATACGGTTGCTCTGGAGGGATTGAGGCTAGACCTTAAGAAGAACTTCCCTCCTAGGTTTTGAGATACTGCCAGAACTAGCAAAAGAGGCCATTTATATTCTTGCTTCCTCTAGTAAGTTCATAGCTGGGTTGTGCAGGAGGAGACACCCTGTGCAACCAATGCACTGTGAGATGGGCACAGGTGTGCCTTGATGCAAACAAACTTGAGATTAAAAGTCCAGGTTAGAAAGCAGATAAATTAAGCTGATTATTCTCTTTCAAAAAGGACTCACTGTAACAAGCTACATTCGTACACTTAACATTTGATGGGAATTTTAAAAACACGTGTTCGATACAGCAGGCTAGACTTCTAGCTCAAACCAGGCACGAAGGTGGATGACCTGTTCACCAGCCCAGTGGTCCCAGGTGACTCTTCCTGGAGGCCATGCAGCCTTCTGGTGCAGTATTTGATATGGGATCTTAGCTCTTGCATGAGCTTTCCAGAGGCTCTACAAAGAAGAAAAGAATAAAGCAGCTTTCTTTGAGGGGGGGGCTCTCCAGGGCATCTGGACAGCAGGCAGGTGTTGGAGTCTCACGCGGGTCCATGAAGCCAGAGGAATAAAGATAATTAGGATGGGAGAGTACCTCCAATTTTTAGACAGGCACCCCTAGACCAGAAAAGGACAAAAATGCTATAGGGATCTTTGGGCCTGAGATTAAGGATCTAGAATACCAACTAAAACAGCTTCTGACATAGGCCTGACTGACATTAGGTACTGCTCTTGGCATTTTGAGGTCTGCTATCTCCTTTAATCATTTGCTTCCTTGACAAATGTTAAATATCATGTTGTGCCAGTCTTGTTGGAAACAACTCAAACAGATCAGATAAGACTGCAGCGGCTGGAGACATCCTATGGTTTGCCCAAGGTTACACATCACTTGGCGGCTGAGCAGGGTTCCGGATTCAGTCTGGCATTCCGACTTTGCTTTATATCAGAACTTTCTACTTCAGGAAACCTTCCAGCCCTGCCCCTCGTGGTTCTAGTCATCCTAGCAAGAGGATTCGGATGCATATAGACACGTATGTGCAGACAAGGTCTGTGTAGGCGATTTGCAATTACCTGTCCTGGTGCAGGTGGATGCTAGATAAGCCACAGCCCTCTGTTCCTAGAGGGAATGACACTCTGTGTTTGCGGGAAGAAGATCCCAGCACGTCTGTCTGCTTCAGCTTGGCTTAAGCTAAGATTAATGACTGAATTAGCTTCCATTTCCTGAGCATCCTAACAGCAGGAGGGAATGACCCAGAATGCAAGAGGCTGTTAGCAGATTAACCATTCACCCTCCATAAGTAGCCCACCCATGGAATAAACCTGTATATTTAGAGGGGTCATCCTGCATGACCCTGAAAAACTGTCTGCCTTCTGTTTCCTTCATTAAACACTGAACTCTCCAAATGTGCTGACCATGTTTTCGACCTCTCCCTTCATCTCAGACCAGCATAAGCGTCTGCACATAAGGGGCACTCCATCCCAAATGCTGCCTGGCTGCTACAGCATTAGGCTGCAATATAAGCGGCTCATGACAGCTGGGGTAAGGGAAGGAGGGAGGCCTATCGGGGCCATGAGGAAAAGGAAAGAGCCAATATGGTGTGATTTCCAAAGCCCTTTTCCATCTGCTGGTACCCAATACACCACCAATCGCCTCAGGCTTTGATCCCTATTAAAAGTGCAGCGGCTGCAAAGCGGAGTTCTACTGAAGGGTCTGAGTGAAGGATGCTAAGGAGGAAGAGTGATCGGGAAAGCAGGAAGGGAGAGGCCAAAGAAGGGAGGGCTGAGCACAAGCACCTCCTAGTCCCAGTACCATCCCTCCTGATACCTGCGGACAGGATCATCCCAGCCCTGCTCCCAGGGGCGCTGACATTCCACACTGGCTCACTGTCCTTTGTTCTGGAGCCCTAAGCTGGCTCCGGACGCCACCCTGCACTCTTTCTCCAGTTCTTGCTGTGTCATCCCCAGCCTCACCCTCCTGGGAACCCCTGCCACCTCTCACCCCTGCCTGCTGGCTCCAGATCCATCCAACTGTCTCAGGGGTAGTCCTGAGCAGATTGATTCTGCTATAAACACAACCCATGGGTAATTAAAAGGTACCTGCAGGAATCCAGATGTTCCACAACCCATGCGCGCCCACCTAAGCAGATAAGAGGGAAGGTAGGGGTGGGCAGAATAGGGGACAAAGAGGTAAAGAATACTCTCAAGTTCAGAGGCTCCCTTCTCCTCTCCTGAACCTGCTTTGGCTGCTGACACCCCCAGTGATGAGAGTAAGGACTCCCCCTTCCTCATACCAAGCTCAGAGGGCAGAAACCTTAGCCCTGAAGAGGCGGGACACTACTGTGACTGGGAGCTCACACTCAGGGTCTGAACCCCTTATTGGCACCAGCTCTTTGACCTTTACCAAGTTATGTAACTTCAGTTTTCTTATCTGCAAAATAGGGGCGGTTACAGATTTTATAGGATTGCAATAAAGATTAAATGTTACTCTATGCCCCTAGCACAGTGGAAGTATCTGTTGTCATTACTAATAACTTCAAAGGAACAGTAAAAAGCTCAGGGAGGTAGGGAGGGAGGGTCCAGATTCCCAAGGCACCCATGGCAGGAGGGAAGAACATGTATTCCTGGTAATGCTGAGAAGGACATTTCTGGTAATTGAATGAAAGCAGGGTGCCAGCCCCAGAGAGGCCTTCGGGAGGTAGCCATTAGCAGTTCCTGACATACTGTCCCTAGGATTTTTAAATTGCATTATGGAACTAGCCTGGCATCAACACAAACATCACCAAGTCCATAACAACACTAATCACCTTGGGCTGTGGAATCTTCCCAACATTACAGAGCTAGAGAGTGCTAAAAGAAATAAGAGAAAACCAGATAGAAAGGAAGGATGAAAAATAGAAGAAAAAAAAGCTAACCACTCCCAGGACTCAACTTCTTCCCCCAGCAGGTCACCAAAATCCCCTCAACACTGATCAGAGGGCAGACTGTAAGGTTCAGGTTCACCACACAGGTCTACACACACACACAGCCCACAGCTCAATCTCTCTCTCTCTCTCTCTCTCTCTCTCTCTCTCTCTCTCTCTCTCCCTCTCTCGGTGGCCTGAGGTGGCTGCAGGTTGCCATGGCATCTCCTTCACTGGTTGGAAAAGGAGATGGGAGAACAAAAGCAAAGCTGCTGCCAAAGAAGTAGGACCAGGAGAGGATTCAGGTGGAGAGGAGGCTGAGGTTCCAGGCAGCTGTGAGAAATGGCAGGGCCAGGAGGAGGGGAGAGGGTTCCATCTTCTTTGGAGAGCCTTCCCTGCCAACTCCAGTTCTTGGTGATCTCTCCCTCCCATGAGCAACTTCTACATGAATTGCCGTTACTACACATTACACTTCAATCAATTCAGCACACATTGTTGAATATCTACCATATGTACGACACTGCACACACACACAAATAAAGAATACAATACAATTCCTGTTCTCAAAGCCTTCAATCTATCAGGGGACAAGTAAAGTCCAGAGGATGTATTGTTCTGATGATGTTGCCCAAGTATGAAATTAGGAGCAGAGATTATGGACAGATACAACAGAGCATCACATGCCATTTGTAAGTAATGAGAGTCTCTTTTCAATTATTTTGCGAAGAGGAAGCCTCAGTTTGATGTCTTTAACCCTTCTGACATTGGTTCCTTCTTTTTAAAAAATTCATTTATTTTTTTTACATTGAGGTATAATTAACATACAGTGTGATATTAGTTTCAGATGTACCACATAATAAGCTTCCTTCTCAACTAAGAGTGAGCAACGCCCCCACCACCACCAGCCTGGGACCGTCTGTAGCCAATTGTATCTAGCCAGAAGTTAATGATGTTATTTTATTTCTAGTGAGTTTTATTTTTGTAGTTACTGTCTATTTGTTGGCCAGTGATATTGGTTCTCCATTTTTTTTATAATAATATAATTCCTTTTAAAATATATTTAAGTTTAAAAAGTGAGCCAATTTGGCAAAAAATATTCAGCAATAAACACTAATGCCTATTCCTAAAATCATGAAACTGATGAGCAGTGGTATTCGTGGTATTTAAATAATTGACACCGTGAGACCTTTTGCAAAGGGAGCCCAGAAAAGAAGTAATCAGCACATTTGACTCCATGAGTATAGCTCTCATTTCCCAACTAGATAGTTAACCCCTGCACCTCTTCCCGGCAGGCTGCCTAATCCACAATTGGGCATGTTTTTTTCATTCATAAATTGGGAAGGAAACTCAACTCAGCTCATGGGGTGTATAAAAATTTGGAAAATTAATGCAAAATGTAGACAAATAAGAGAGCCCACTTGGACCCACTGACAAAGAGGGAAAAGCCCAAAACAAGAAAGAACTCCACACCATTCCTGCAAAGAACTCTGTTTTATGACATTCTACTCACGGGAGGTGTTGGCTTCACATCTCAGATAAGAAAATAGACCCAACTGGCCAAGAGGCTTGCTTAAAGGCGCACTCCAGTGCATCCCACTCATTGCCCTCTGCAGAGAGTTCTTCCCACTATGACTTGCTGCTGGAAAGGTCCAGGTGACGGGCAGGAAGTTAACTCCCACTGATAATCACTGGTGTTCTAAATATCCCACTAGCAGAGCCAGGAACCCCAGACCCCACTCACAGGCTGTGGCCCAACTTAGTCCAAAGACGTCCTTTCCAACTCCTCGGAGCACAGTGAGGACAGGACTCAGCAACACACACAGGGCTGTGACCACGGATGAGGGTGTGCGCCAGGAGCCAGAAGCAAACCCATGCAGACTCTGAGGGCCCCATGGCTTCAGCCCCAATCCTTTGGGGCTTCCTGTGTCTGCACTTGAAAAAGAAGATGCAGCAGAACAGCACATTCATCCAACTCCACTCCTTCTGACTTCCTGTTTCTGTGCAGGTACTAAAACCCCACAGGCCCTCTCTGAGGCCTGGGAAGCCTCCACTCTCCACAGGCCTGTGGAGAAGCAGAGTATAAGTTCCTTCACCTGGGACAGCTCCTAGACAGGGGAGCACCGCAGCTTTGGCTGAAACAGCCACAGCCAGACCTACCCCACTCCTCGACACCTGGCAGTGATGGATCCCCAAGCAGAAACTCAACAAGATGGTTATAAGATTAACAACGGTCACCTTGGCCAGGCCCACACCCAGCTCCTTGGACTGCAGAGCTGGACAGACATTGGCCAACGTGGGGTGGAGTACAGCAAGTGAAATTCCCAACCCAGCAATGCTCAAGGGACAGCGAGCACATTCTGGGAGACATCAGAATGGACCCAGGGTTCCCATAAATGTCCATTTCCAGGGATCTTTCTGGGGAGATGCATAACGCTCTGGCCCTACCTGGGCTCCTGGGCAAGTCAAAGGGATGGTGGGGTCTCCAAAGTGCACTGTCCACTTCTGGAGACAGTGATACAACCAACTGCCCTGCCAGCTCTTCTTCCTTTGCTTCACTGTGCTGCTCCTCACAGTCATGGTGCACAGAACAGGGAAGGCTGGGAGCACATTGGAACGTTGCTTTTGTCTGTAGCCTGGATGTAAACAGGAGCAGTATCTCTCCTGGAGAAAAGCCATCACTCCACTTAGACTCTCCAATCCACTCATCCAGAACAAAGGTCAGCCTTACTAGCAGAATGTGTCATAAATGCTCAGGAACGTTGGAGCAGGCAGGACCTAGGAGACCCGCAGGAGCTGGTAGAGCACCCGCAGGTCACGTGCTCTCTGCAGAACCTTTTACGAAAGTCCTTAAAATACCAGCACACAACTCCAGCATTCAAACGAGGACACTTTTAGTTCAAGAAACCGTAAGATAAGCAGCAGAAAACCACAAAAAAAATGAAGTTGTGAAATGAAACATGATTGGCCAGTTCTAAGTTTTCCCCATTAATTTCCTTTTACTTCTCATCCACTTCCTTTGCCTTCAACAAGTACTTACTGACAGGCGAGGAATAATAGCTTCCAAAGGCTTAAGGGAAAAAAATATATAAGAATAATTTTTTTTAATATATTTTATTGATTTTTTACAGAGAGGAAGGGAGAGGAACAGAGAGTTAGAAACATCGATAAGAGAGAAACATCAATTAGCTGCCTCCTGCACAAGGGGATGTGCCCGCAACCAAGGTACATGCCCTTGACCGGAATCAAACCTGGGACCCTTCAGTCCCCAGGCTGACGTTCTATCCACTAAGCCAAACCAATCAGGGCAAGAATAACTTTAAATCGAGAAGAAAAGTACCTTTATTAATGCAATTTTTCAATAAATTGAGAAAACTCTCAATTTTGATATCAGCATAGACTACATCAGCCTAAGTCATGGAAGCCCAATACTTTCAGGTACACAGTTTGAGAAGTCCTGATTATGCCCAAACTTCTCCTTTCCCAGATGGAGAAGTTGAGGTTCAGAAGGAAACCAGTTAGTGGCAGAATGGGACCTAGAACCCAGGTCTTCTGGCCCTCAGCCCAATCCTCTCCCCACTCCATTTCCTTCTTGGGTTCAAGCATACCATGGACTAACCACACACTCCCAAAGGCAAAGAGCCGTGCAGACCACAAGCAGCATGTAAGAACTCAGTTGATGTCACAGTTGTGTGCAGTCAACATGCCCCACAAACCATGTTCATGTCTCAGGACCCCTCGGGGCCCTTCTCTGAGCCAGGTGATCTCCAGAGAGCAGCTGGCAGTGTCCCCATCTGGTCTCCCTTCCCACAGCGGACAGGCAGGACTGCCACTCACAGCCTGGGGCTTCTCCTAAGCTTTAGGGGTGATGTTCAGGGATTCATAATCTGTTTTGGGCCATGGAGCCATAGGACAGTCTGGTAAAATTGATGGACCCCTTCTTAGAATGTTTTTAAATGTGTAAAATAATTAGACAGGGTAATGAGGAGACTAAATACATAGAAATACAGTTATCAAAACATTTATACAAGCCTAACCGGTTTGGCTCAGTGGATAAAGTGTCGGTTGACTCCAGTCAAGGGTACATGCTGGGGTTGCGGCATCAATCCCCAGTAAGGGGTGTGCAGGAGGCAGCTGATGAATGATTCTCTCTCATCATTGATGTTTCACTCTCTCTCTCCCTCTCCTTTCCTCTCTGAAATCAATAAAAATATATTTAAAAAACAAAAAATTTATACTTAAGTATATGATGTAGTAATATGTGCTTCTTTATCAACACATGGAATAGCAAGACCTAGAGCACATATAAAGATTGCTATTATTCCGAAGTAGTGATAATTATAAATGCTTTTGGATATTTGTGCGACAACTATAGTGTGATATAAATCTACGTATGATTTCTATTGGTGACAAACTTGGAGGAACTCACAGTAATATAGTTTTGTGCCTAATTATCCTTAATTAAAGTACATGCTAAGTTTCAGTTAATGTTGGTGAAAATAAAGTATAATTTTCTACAGTCCAAATTTATGAATTCTATCCCTGAATTCTATTCACAAAACCTGTAAGGTTTAAGAGCCTCTGATGTTACCACATAGACCTCAGGACTCATTAGATATAAGGTATACAGGGGCACCCTAATGAGCTGGCCATGGGTAGCAGGGAGACCCTGTCTACAGTGAAGAACAGGGGACCCAGAACCATCCTTACCACCTATCAAGCAACAGAAATGACCATTGTGCATCTTCAGACCTCGAGGCTCAAAGAAAGACCCTGCCAGGCACTTGGCTCCACTTCAGCCACTCAAGCTGCCCACTCAGATTATATCGGAGTATATTTCCTTTTCTTGCAAATAAACTCTTGCATGCTTTGCTGCCAAAAAAAAAAAAAAAAAGACCCTGCCATATGCAACACACACTTCAGCTAAACCTTGCAAACATGCACAATCCTCACCTGCATCTCCACTCATGGAGGGTGAATCCTTCCTGGGGACCTAATAAGAGTAGAAGACACAGCCAGCCCACTCACTTCTTCTGGAACCCTGAGCATCTGGGTCAGGGAGAGGGAAGGTGATTTAGCCAAGAGCTTCAAGGCACAGGTAAAACTTCTCCAAGTCACCCAGACCATCAGTCACTCTCCCAGAACTCTCTTCCCACCTATTTACTTTAGACCTCATTCTGTGATTCTCTGTGGTCAGTTTCACTTCCCCTATTAGACTATGAGATCCTTAAAGGCAGGATCATGTCTTATGCACTTGTGCGTCGTCAGTGCTTGGCCCAGGACGTGGCACCTATCGGTGCTCATAAATGTCTTCTAAATGAGAGGCAGAAGAGAGGGGACCAGAAACGGAGCCTGGAAGGTCTCCCTGGTAACTGCTTTCTCTGTGTTTGTCTAGGAACCCAAAACATCTAGCACTGCCATGAAGAGGAATGATTAGAAGGATGAAGATTAACTGTTCCCTGGCTGGCTCTTCATCAAATACAGAGAGTGAGGTAAATAATAGTAGTAATCACGAATTAAACTCAAAGTATTTAACAACCAGCCTAGGATATTAAGTCAGAACAGGCACTGGCCGATTGGATCCCCTGACAGTCACACCAGAAGCACTAGTTAGACATCAGTCTCCTGGGAAGACAAGCTAACCACAAGGAAAACAGACCTAACAGAGGAAGTCAGCCCATCTTGACTTATTGGTTTGCATAGACTCTCTATAATCAATATTTTATTTCCTTAAAGCAGTGATTTTCAACATTTTTCATCTCAGGGCACACATACTAGTAAGCTAATTACTAAAATTCTGCAGCACACCAAAAATAATATTAATTTTTGCTGATTTGACAAAAAATAGATATAATTTTTATGCATTCACACCAGATGGCTATTGTTGTGTTGGTTGTTGTCATTTTTTAATTTGACAATCTAAGGAAAAAGAGGTCAGTGCTCAGTAGTCAGGAATTGCACATTTTAAAAATTCTTGCGGCACACTGGTTGAATCGCTGCCTTAAGGTATGAATTAGCAGCATGAGCTTGTACAGGTCACATCCAGTTCCTGCTCTCTGATGGAATTCAAAGAAATGTCAAGGCCTTCTAGCTTTAATACCCTATGATCCTGTTTTCTCATACCTCACAGTTTGCATCTGGTAACAGAAACGCAGCAAAGCAAACAGCCAGCCAAGCTGGTGCCCCGGCCGGAAGTCCTTCGCCAGGCCCTCCAATGACCCTTGCCCTCCGCTGCTATAGGGAGGACACTGGCAAATAACTGAAGCCCAGAAACTCCTTCCAGCGCCTTCGGAGGGATCCTGGAGACCACGAAGTGAAGGCCTTGAGAAAGAGCCACACCAGCACCCTCCCCCGACACACCTCTAGTCTAACCCTCGGCCTGCTTTTCACTCCACCTTATGGCCAGGTTCTTTCATAACGTGGGCAGTGCTTATCTCCAAAGCTAGTTGACTGCGTAGCCCAAACACCATCCCTGGAGAGTCATCTTCAGAGACTAAGGGGAGCAGTCGTTAGGAGAACTAGTTTCAAGGGACAGCCCCGCTCCTCACCAGCTTGACAAGGCACTTGGGTTTACTATGACAAGGAAACAATAGTTGCTTAATCACCTCAGTGGGGTTGCCAAGAGCATTAAATGGGAACACTGAATGTCAATTTTTAAATAGTAAACTCTTTGAAAAGGGAAATAGATATTTAACCCAGGTTCAGGGTACTTGAGCTCCCCTCCTTGCCTCTCTCTGTATCCCCACCCCCAGATTTCCTCGAGGCCTCCCCTCTGAGATCAGATCCAGCCAGGCCTGGTGGCTCTGCTCTCTGCTCTGCCCTGCTGTGTGGCCCCAGGGGCAGGGGCTGCTGGGGCTTTGTTTTTTCCCTAAAATCCCTTGGGGCAGGCGAGAAGCCCGAGGCTCCTGCATGCTGCTTCAGTGGACAGGAACACATCCAAGGCCAGGGGGAAATCATGGTATTTTCCCCAGTCATTAGCACAAGTCAACAGCAGCGTGACTGCTGCCCACACTCTCGTGGGCATAACAGCCATCACCAAGAAACAGTATGGACTGGAGCATCGTTAAACTCCACATCTGTATTTTCTCTGCATGTGCTACAGCCTTTCCTAAGAATGCAAATCCCTACCCCATTCCAGAGGAGGAAATAGACTAATTTTATCAGTCAGCAGGGGTGTGGGGACCCTTGTCCCATAGAAATACACCACTCCCCTCACTCCAGCTCCCAACAGCCAGCTCGTAATGCCTGAGGCAGAGCGATGACAGAAAGACCTCCAGGACACTGTCACCCTAGAAAACCAAACAGCAAGGATTCCCTAAGGATCAGGAAATTTCCTAAGTCCTATAGCAAAGCAGTTTGAGAAGACAGCAGTGGCGGGGTCGGGGGGGAGGGGGGGTGCCCATCTCCACACAGGTGGCCCTCATCTGCCAAAATCAGCAGTGAAGAGGCAGGGGTCTCTGTCATCAGCAATGTCTTTAAATGAAATTCTAATCAAATGGCAGAATGTAACAAAATACATAGGAAAACGACTGAAAAATACTGAATCGTCTTTAAAATATGAACATGGACCACGCCAATATATGGAAATACGCACACAAAATGAAAAAGTGAAGCACCAAATGGAAGATAAGCACCAATTATCATCCTCTCTATAGTGCGCCAGTAGCAACTAAAGTCAGAAATGAATTATGCAATATTCAATCAGAGACTGGTGGATGCAAAGTTCCTTCGATCTGTAGGACTAAGTGAGTAATGTTTAATAGGTCTCTCATAGAAACCCATTTTTCTCCAATTATCTTAAAATCAAAGTGAACCCAGAACCCAAAAGACAACCCACCCTAGAAGGGTGGGGATCACTGAGCAGGAGGGGCCTCGGCACCTGCTCTCCAAACTGCCACCAGGGCCAGTCAAGCCATGTCCCCGCTTCCGTGAGGTGCCAGTTCCAGACTGCTGCTCTAGGTCAGAGGCTGAACATCCTAACACAGAGAAGACTTGCTCAGACCCCAACAGGCCCCCAGAAAGTTGTTCAGACCTTCACAGGTCCCAGTTAATGCACCTCTAATCTGTACTTACCAACATGGCATGGGGAGATGGGGGGCGGGCCGAGAAGATCATGAACCACCGGCCCTGAAGGAAGTGACTATTCATTCTCAGTCTTGTCAGTGGCACACAGCTGGATAATGTCCATTATCATTATGGGAGTGACTAGGTAAATTGTGGGGAGGGCATATTGTTCATCCATTAGGAGAAAAATGAATTAGATGCACGTGCAGAATGTGAATGGTCTGAAAAATATAGGGCTGAGAGAAAAAGTGGGAAACAGAATGGGCTATGGAGCACCTTTTATATGTTCATAATGCACACAGTGCTGAGAAACTGCCACAGCCAAGCAGAGCCCAAGGGGCCATGACCACGAAATGCAACGTGTGTCCAGGATGGAATCCTGGGACAGAAACATCACAGTGGGCAAAAATTAAGGAAATCTGAATAAAGTATATATTTTAGTTAATGATAATGTATTGATGATCGTTGTCATAATTTCTTACAATTTCCAGACAAGAGGGTTCATTAATAGTGTATATGTAACATATTAATGTAGATGTTAATAATAGAACTCGGTACAGGGTATACGGAACTCTGTCCAATTTTTCTGTAAATCTAAAACTGTTTCCAACAATAAAGCCCATTTTAAAAATGAATACATAAAGCAAGAACAACACTACACATTTCCCAGAAACACAAAGCATTGGAATTATTACCTGTGGAGTGAGCAGGCAGTGAAGAGTGAGGGGGGGTATTTAAATAAGTATGCAGACCAATGATAATAATGCACCATGATTGAGAAGTGCAATGAACTCAATTCTTTGCATCAGAGGTCCCAAAACTAATAACAATAATACATTTTTAGAAGAGAGAGAAAGAGTGAGAGAGAATACAGTAGGTCCTGATGGCTACATGGATGTTGGGAGCTCTGATGACAGAAGGGGGAACCAGGAAAGTTGAAATAGCCCTAGGAAGGAGGAGTTAGGTAGACTTTGAAGGCAGGGGTGGGGGCTGGGAGGGAGGAGCTTTTGTTGGTTACAATCCAGGACCCACTCCACAACCCCATCTAACATTGGTCAGTCCTAATTCCCAGCCAAAGCCAGGAAAATCCAACAGCAACTAAAATAAAACATGCTGGAAGGCTGCAGAGATGGACAGTGATACTATTAGTAGTAGTAGTAAAAGTCAACAGGACAGTTATAGTTGAATTTGAGATCAACAACAAATAATTTTAATATAAGTATAAGCCCCAATATTGCATGGGACACACTTATCCTAAAAAATTATTTATTGTTCTAAAATCCAAATTTGACTAGACATCGTGAATTTTTATCTGCTGAATCTGATAACTCTACATAGTAATAATAGCAAATACTGTTCTAGATACTTTATTTAATTGTCTTGTTTCATATTCATAACAACCTAATGAAGAATGTATTGTTATTCCTACTTTATAGACATGAAAACTTTGACTCAAAAGGATCTAGTCACTTGCCCCAAGATTGTGAGGCTGGTATATGCCAGGCCTGGGATGTGAACATCTGTACTCTGACTCCAGAGTCCACGTGTTTTTTTTTTAATCTTTATTGTTGAAAGTTTTACATATGTCCCCATTTTCCCCTATTGACCTCTCCCATCCCACCCTCACCCCTTACCCCAGGCCTTCACCACCCTATTGTCTGTGTCCATGGGTTATGCATATATGCATACAAGTTCATTGATTGATCTCTATACCCCACTCACCCTCCCCTGCCTTCCCTCTCAGGTTTCACAGTCTGTTTGATGCGTCTATGTCTCTGGATCTAACAGAGTACACATCTTGAGCACAATGCTTCCCAACTGAGCAGGGAAACAAAGCGGGGCCTCCACACCCTGACACCTACAGGCAGGTGTGTGTACTGCAGCCTGGCCACAGTAGTAGTGCCAAAAATTTTCTGGCACTCAAAACACACGACTACCTCAAGAAACCTTCCCACCAGACCCCAATCAGAGGCACCAAGTGAGCTTTCAGTTTCAAAAAGTGGAAATCATCACCCTCACAACAAGGGACGCCAAGCAACCCTAAAAGAGAGCGCTTTCCCTACACTGGTGGAAAGAATAATAGGAGAAGGAGCTGCTGACTTAAAGGTTTGGATAAGCAGCATGAGTCAGCACAAAGAAGGTCTGAGTCAGGCCACATGCCATCCTGCCTGGGGACAGAGAAATTTATGAATGACCTCTGGGGTCCCTTCCAGTTTGGGAACAACCTTAACTTAATTCTCACAAAACAGGTTTCTGATGAGAATGGCACTGCACCCCTCAACATGACACCTCTAAAAAGAATCATAATGAGTATTTATTGAGCACCTACTATGTGCCGAATATTGTGCTGAATGTTCTCATTACCCTGGTCTAATGATAGGACATGTAAAACTAAAATCTATCGGGGTGTCTATTATTTTGAAGATGAGGAACCTGAGACTCAGGGAGGTCACTTACTTATTCAACTAACATGTGTTAAGCACCTACTACTTTATTGTTTAGACTCTGTGTTAGGTGCTGGGGATACAGCAGTGAACCAAATAAGACCCCTGTCTTGATGGAGCCGGTGGGGCACAGAATATAAAAACAAATAAACCTCTCATGTTATTTCAGGTAGCGGGGCTAAGTGTGATGAAGAAAAGGAAAGCAGGATCAAGGAACAGAGTGAAGGGGCTGTGGTATTCTAGCTAGGATGGTCAGGGAAGATGTGTGGAAGGAGGCAGCATTTGAGCAGAGGTGTGGAGTAAGAGAGTGGGTATGCACAGGTCTGGAGAAGGGTACAGAGGTAGAGGGGACAACCACTGCAAAGGCCCTGATGTGAGGGTGACCAACACATACAAGATAAGGCTGGTGGGCTGGAGCAGGTGCAGGAGGATGGGAGGGGTAGAAAATGAGTTTGGAGAGTATGGTGATAGCAGGTCATTTTTAAAGGATCACTGTGGTGTGGAGAAATGGATGGGTAAATGAATTCATAAATAAATGAAGGGATAGATGGATGGATAGATGGATGGATGGACAATAGACAGATAAATTTCCATGGATTCCCTTAGGATGGCTACTGCCCAGAGGTGAGAATATATATAGCTCACATGTTTAGTTCCCAAATAATCAACTCAGTTGATTCAGTTCCCAAATAACCAACACCCTCAGGGATCCCAGGCAAGCACATGCCTTAGTGAAGTAGAGCCTGTATACTGGAATTTTGATCCATAGTTCAACAAGAAAACAGGGTCTTCATCCCAAGGAAACCATTACAGAAAAGGCCACAGGATGGGGCCTGAGAACACCAGGAAGAAATGTCCTGCCTTCAGTCCCTACTAGGCTGACTCCCACACAAGAGCCTGGCACACGAGCACACACCACACACACATACACACACACACACACACACACACACACACACACATACACCCCTACTACCTAGGATCCCCTAGGTAGAGTCACTAGATATACCAAGACTCTTTCTCAAGTCCTTGGACAAGAAAATTGTGTTTTTCCATCAGAAAAAAAAATGCCACCTTTCAGAACAAAGCCAAGGCTCCCTACAGATGACACTGGTTACCTGGAGCCCAGCCCTGCAGGGTCATCCCATCCCACAACCTTGTGACACCGGCCCAACCTCACCTCCACGTCCTTCTCAAGCTCCAGCCCAGCCTCCATCAGGTTGTGCTCAAACTCCTCCCGCTGCTCCTTCCTCTCCTCCTCCAGGGCATCCAGCCGCCCCAACTCAATGTCACGAGAGCCCCCAGCATGGGGCTCCTTGCCAGTCTCCCCATTGGAGATGATGGCCAGCGACTGGCCAGGGGAGCTGTGGCTAGTATGCGCCCCTCGTTTCTGGTGGTGGTAGGCCAGCACGTAGTCGACCTTCCTTTGGTTGTCATGGAAGTGCATGCGACTCAGAGGGGCCTCCGAGGACACTGACTCGTTGGCATCCAGGTAGTTGTTGATGACCTGGCCAGAGAAAACAATAGAAATAGTGAGGTCTGGTGAGGAAGGGGTGAGAGACAGAGGATGCAGACCTTGCTCTGGGCCCCAAAAAATGCACTAGGAAGCAAGCCCCTTAGGCCCCGAGGCCCCAACTGCCCCAGTGAAAGGACAGGGTGGCCTAAATTCACCTGCCACACTCACCCCACACAGCCCTCCACCCCCTGTCCACAGCCCAGGCATGGGTACCTTCACACCTGCTCCAGCCTTCATGCACACATGCACGTTCACATACAGACTGCACACACAGCAGCAAACCCATGCACAGCCCACGACCTGCCTCCACACACAGAGCCCCAAGTCCACTCCTGCACATGCACACAGTCACTCACCCAGCTCTCTGCACCAGCACTCCTGCACACATACCCGTGCACACGTATAGTATATCACCAAGTGCACTCTGACATGCACACAAGCTCTCCACATGCACAGTGGCACACCCATCTCCTTGCAAATCTACAACACGCATACACACACACACACACACACACACACACACACAGTACTCACTGGCAGGTTCTCTGGATCCATTGGAACAAAAGCCAATTTCTGGTCACCTGGCCCACCCCCACCTCCCACCCTGAGGGGATTCACTATATACTATGCCCCTCACAGCCCCACATTATCCTCTTCCTCCTCCTCTCCAGTCACTGTTGGCAGCAGGGGACTGACTCCTGCTCCCGTCCACCTGTGGAGATGGGACATTGAGAGAGGAGGAGAAAGAATGAGGCGGAGCAGAGGAGGGACCTGCCTCCCCTTTGGGTGTTTCCCTGTTTATTACTGGCTTGATACCCAGCTGCCTCAGCAGCCACCTGAGAGGTCACCTGGGCAACCAGGCACAGGGGAAAGCCTCCAGAGCCACCACAGCAGAGGTGGGAGGGGAGCTGTGGCGTCTGCAGACCAATAGGTGGGACCACTGGACTTCTCACACCTCCTTCTTCCAGGTCCTCTGACCAAAAGACTCCAGCATGGCTGGGACATTACACTGTCATGACTTACAGAGAAAGGAAAGGAAAGGAAAGGGGGCCTAAATAAAAACCCCGAGTCTCTCTCTCTCTCTCTCTCTCTCTCTCTCTCTCTCTCTCTCACACACACACACACACACACACACACACACACACACACACACCTGCCCCTGCCCCCTAAGTGGAATTTCCCCAGTCACGAGGCTCCCCTTGGCCATCCCCCCAAGCCCACTACTCACGGAGCTGCTGTGGGAGCTCTCTTCACCGGACAGCTGGCCAGAATCTCGGTTGGAGCTGCCCTGCAGACCTGGGGCTGGGGGACCCGGCACCTTGAGGAATTGCTGTCCTTGTTTGGGGCCCTGGACACCCCTGGCCACTGCACGAGGGCTCAGCCTGCGTGGGGAGCCAGGGAGCAAGGGGATGTCTGTGAGAGGAAAAGATAAAACAGGCAAAGCCACTTCAGGTGATGGGGAAGCCAAGACACAGAGGAGCTGAGGCCCTGAGGGAGAGATATGGTGGGTGGTCCTAAAAAATGGGCATGTCTCCTCAGAGCCTTGGTAAACCAGGGTCACACTGGCCATGGGGAGAAGGGAGTGGAGAAGGGGAGTCTCGCTCCACTACACACACACACACACACACACACACACACACACACACACACACACACGGAGCCTGGAGCCACCAGCAGGAGCCCCTGCTGATGATCGCTGTCATAATCTCTTGTAAGTCCTAGACAAGAGGGTGACATCATGGGAGCCAGGGTAGGTGGGATACTGTCTGGAGACACATCTGGAATTAATTCCAAAAACCTAGCCTGAGGGCCTCTCTGGGGACAGCCAGACCAGCCAACACCACTCCCGGAGGAAAGAAAGAGCAAGGAGAAACCAATGGTGGGCCCGCTGAGGGCAGGAGTGTCCTCTGACAAAAGAGCAGCCTCCAATGTCCTTGAGGGGACCCCACACACCTTCTGGCTCCACCAAGGTCTCAGAGCTCATGGCCCTTCCTCGATCCTCCCCAGAGCAGCCCTTCTAACAGCAGCACTGCAGTGCTATTTTCAAAGACTCCCAGCAGCACCCTGGAGGGAGAGGAACCCAGTGGGTGATGGAACACAGCATATTAGAAGTTGGGGGACTGAGAGATGAAACACTCCAACTCCACTTTGCACCAAAAGTCCCAGACAGGGGCTCACAGCTGATCAGACCCAGTCTTTTCCCATCTCTGAGGAACACTTTCAAGCAGAGAAGCATAGTCCAGTGCACCTGGATTTGACCCTCAGCTCTGCCACCTGGGCTGACCCCTCAGCTCTGCCACCTGGGCTGATCCCTCAGCTCTGCCACCTGGGCTGACTCCTCAGCTCTGCCACCTAGACTTGAACCTCAGCTCTGCTACCTGGTCTTAAACTTCAACTCTTCCACCTATACTTGACCCTCAACTCTGCCACCTGGGCTGAACCTTCAATTCTTCCACTTGCAGACCCTGAGACCTCTCTGAGCCTCTTTCTTCAACTGTAAAGGGAAGAGAACCCCAAACGTGCAGGATTGTAATAAGTATGAGAACTAGAGATGTGATGCAAAGTACCCAGGACAGTCATTAGCCTATGTGTGTGCAACAAAAGGTAGTTATTATAATTATTCTCATTATTTTCATTTAAGCTCTGTGTGAACAGAAATTACACCTTATACATCAAGCTCAACCCTTAGCCCCTGCTGAATGAATGAGTGAATTAATTAATTAATTAATTAATTAACAAACAGCGACTCTTCCTGGTCTCTTGAAACAGAGCTCTGGCCAGTTACCAGTTTGTGGAGCAGCCCCTGTGTGCACGCTCTCTGTTGGGCAGTTTCAGTAAGCCTAGGACATTGGTCCCTGCACCTGAAAAACTTAGCATCTTTCATGCAGAAAACACAAGTATGACCAGCAGAGTAAAGTTTTCATAATTTATTTCTATATTGTGGGCTCCAGTCCATGTTGTGGGAGACCAGAAAGCTAGGAGGTCAAGGTAGGCTTCCAGAGGAATTAAGCCTGAAGCTGGTTTTGAAGGGTAGGTGGCTTCTGGAAGGCACTCCCTAGAGACAGAACACAGAGGGCAAGAGTGGGCATGCATGCTGGTGGTGCAACAGAGTGGCCTCCAGCTCAGGACATCAAGGGAGGGGCTTCTTCGTTGGTCTTTGGTCTTGCCTCATCCCTCTCCCTCATGCTTTTCTGCATGCTTGCCCTCCAACTAGTCCAGGGCAGAACTAAGAATAGGACTCCACACCCCAGGGAAAGCCTGAAGACCTCCAGATGCATGCCTCACAAGCCAAAGACCATCCTGATATGTAACTGGGCAGGTAACAAAGGTTACCTGTACCAAGCTCATCAAGGTCCACCCTTCCTTCACCACTATACTCACATTCACAATTGTGAATCAGGACAGCTCAGATTCAGAGTCAACCCAAAGCTTTAGTCAAACCACTATCCAGGAGCTACCATGCCTTGAAAGTGCCACCTGGGTTTGAGGCTGGCCTCCAGGGCCCCACTGGTCATCCTGGCTGCTCTCTCTGCTTATTCTCTGACACAGACATCACAGCTGGATCCAACCTCCACTATCCCACTGGCTGCAGGTACCTTAGGTTGTGCTACAGAGGCAGATGAAGGAACAGGAGCAGAGATTTTGAGAGAAAAATAGTAGACACTAAAGTCAGGGAGAGGACCAAATCTAAAAGAAAAAAACAAGCAGAGCTTATTTTTAGAGTCCTTTCAATGCATGTCTATAGTTTGTCTCTTCCCTGAGCTGCTCCAAGGCCCCTCCCCACCTTTGATTCTCCCGTATTCTATGCCTGCACCTTCCCATCCACCATCAGGGCCTTCGATAGCCATTCCTTCTTCTGGCTGTGGGCTGTCGAGGATAAGAAGCAAATTTACAGCCCATATTGACATCTTGACATAATATAAGTGAAAGCATTTTGAAATCTCTTTTTAAAAAAAAATTTTTGAAATCTTTAGAGGGCCCTACAGATGTTACTAGCCCTGCATGTTTGCAGGGGCAGAGGTCCTAGCTGAAGGAATCCTCTCTGAAGGCGGGCACTGGTACACTGTGCTAGGGGAAGGGAGAGATGCTGAAAGGCAGCAGTTCTTCCTGGGCCCTTCAAGTCATGCCACCTCTTATACAGTTTGGCACAGCAAAGGCTCGGCGCTTGGAGGGCCCTTGGAGTAGGGAGAAAGATAGAACAGGATGTGGAGAACTTGTTAGAGAAAGGCTCGGAAGCAGGTGATGGGGGGAGGGGGGAGGGAACTGGAGCAAAGGGACCAGGTGACACAAGCAAAAGGAAGCTAGAGAAAGAGCAGGAAGTGGATTCCCCAGGCCTAGAGAAGGGAAGGGGAGTCATCAGAGCCCTAAGAGGTTCCCAGGGCTTCCCGGATAGAAGATCAGGAGAAGTTCTCCAGAGGGAGCTGGACTTCCAGGCATCAGGGCTTTCCCTTAAAGTGTCCCTCTTGGCACTGTTACTCTCTTTACTAACCACTGGCAGGTGAAGAGTGCAGTGCCCTGAAAAATCGGGCAGCCTCTGTCATGAGCCTTTCAAGGCCAGGGCTGCCCTGAGGGGAGACAGAGCATCCAAACTCTTTTACGACAAGAACAAGACTCCAAGTGGGAATGGTTCTACCAACAGGCAGGCCTTCTTGGGAGCTTCAGAGAGAACCAGTCACTTTCAGATTTTGAAGGCACTCACCCTGGCCTCTCCCCAAGCATCTTACCATGGACAGATTTCAATTAGGATCAACACTTACTGAGGTCTCCCCCTGCTTCCCTGTACGCATTTGACCCAGGGAAAGAGCCTACATTTGAAACTCCAAGCTCAAAATTTGGATCCAATGGCCCTGCTGATCACCCCTCCTCTTGCCCCATAGGTCCTGCTAAAGCCTCTGTACATGGTCAAAGAAATCAGGAAAACCCTCCAGTTCTCTCTACACAAAAGGGATCATTTCAAATCTGCCTCTTCAGCTCTGCTTGTCTTATAGCCTTGGCTCAAGAATAGCCCTCTCTTTGTGAATAAGTGTTTTCAAACTGCAGCATTATTCGTGCTGGCCAATCCATGGAAACAACCAAAGTTTTCTTCTATAAACAATTGGATAAAGAAGATGTGGTAGCCGAAACCGGTTTGGCTCAGTGGATAAAGCGTAGGCCTGTGGACTGAAGGGTCCCAGGTTCGATTCCGGTCAAGGGCATGTACCTGGGTTGCAGGCACATCCCCAGTAGGAGATGTGCAAGAGGCAGCTGATCGATGTTTCTCTCTCATCGATGTTTCTAACTCTCTATCTCTCTCCCTTCCTCTCTGTAAAAAATCAATAAAATATATTTTAAAAAAAAAGAAGATGTGGTACATATATACTATGGAATACCACTCAGCCTTAAGAAAAGATAAAATACCCCCATTTGCAACAACATGGATAGATCTTGAAAGTATCATGCTAAGTGAAAACGTCAGACAGAAAAAGTCAAGAACCATATGATTTCACCCATATATGGGATATAAAACTGGAAGTAAAAAATGAACAAACAAGACAAACAAACAAAAATGTAGGCAACAGTATGGTAGTTACCAGAGGGGAAGAGAAAGGGGAGATATTAAAGGAGATAGTAAAGGGTAGAGGGAGTATCATATAGTTATACACTTGAAATCTATATAATTTTATTAACCAATGTCATCCCAATAATTTTTTTTAATTTAAAAAAATTTTTTAAAGAACGGTCTTCTCTAACTTGGTGCTCTCAAATATCTCTTTGCTGATGATGACCCTACCACAAGTTCATCCTTACCTTGAACCTGGATAAATATGAGTTTTCTGCCACTAATCCTACTCCTCTCAGATCCTCTTCGATCCTCCCCAATCCTTTACCCTCTTTGCACACTATAGCTAGTACTACCATTTTGAAACAATCTGATCAAGTTGCTCTCATTCAGTGGATTTTCCTCCTTCTTAGGATGAAGACCAAACTGTCTTATATGGCATACAGGGCCTTTCACAATCTGGGCCCTGCC
Organism: Myotis daubentonii; assembly: GCF_963259705.1. Classification (NCBI taxonomy): domain Eukaryota; kingdom Metazoa; phylum Chordata; class Mammalia; order Chiroptera; family Vespertilionidae; genus Myotis; species Myotis daubentonii. The sequence continues at coordinate 21,315,821 of NC_081841.1, forward strand.
TACCTGTCTGAACTGCTTCATCTGTTTACACCCATCCACAGCCTGCTTCACTGGCCCTCTCCTCTTGCACACACCATCATCCATGCTCCAATCACAACTGGACATTTTTGGGAGAAAGGGTAAAATATTTATAACTTTTCACATCTCTATTCATTAATGCCAAAACATTTTATTTCTCAAGAACTATATAATACTTTGGAAATACAAGGCCAAATAGAACCTGGGTCTTTCCACCAACCCCTAGGTGCTCACAAGGAATGAGGATTAATAAGGAAGGAAGATAGATTAGTAAGGAGATAATTTCAGGAATAAGAGAAGAACAAAGTCAGGGTATGAACAAGGACTTATAGAAGCAGAAGCCCTCAGGTCTGCCTAGAGCAGTGATGGCGAACCTTTTGAGCTCGGCGTGTCAGCATTTTGAAAAACCCTAACTTAACTCTAGTGCCGTGTCACATACAGAAATTTCTTGACATTTGCAACCATAATAAAACAAAGACTTCTATTTTTGATATTTATTTTATATATTTAAATGCCATTTAACAAAGAAAAATCAACCCCAAAAATGAGTTCGCGTGTCACCTCTGACATGCATGTCACAGGTTCGCCATCACTGGCCTAAAGCCTCTCAGAGTACATGAGCTTTGAGATGCATCTAGAAAAATAGGCATCTTCCAATGGGCAAGGTAGGAAAGGAGGTTCCAGGGAGAAAGACAATAATTTGCATGGACCTTTGTGATCAGCCACTGAGCTTAGCTGTTTCAGATCATCAGCCTCACTCCTTCTGCTCATTTTCCACCCACATAATCCCATTAGTTCCCAACTGTGTGGTGGGGTTTGAGGGTGAATTTCAGGAAGGACGCCTCTGATTTAAGTACATACTTTTAACATGACATATAAGGCCCCTTACCATATTTACTGTCAACCTTCCCAGTGTCAATCATTTGCTAGTCACTTTACACACACACACATTCCAGAAAGACTGAACTACCTGCTTCAAGGAGGTGGCATGTGGGAAAGCACAGAGCTTGGTTGGAAAGTTTGTAAGGAGTAATCTCCAAAAGGTCAGGGGCCTCTAAGGGGAGCTGGCTGAAGGTGGCAACCCCTGCTTTGACTTTTCCAAACAAGTCTGAGCCCCCAGGTGGTTTACTGGAATCTTTATGCTTAGTCTTCAGATGCATGTGTCTTCTCCAGGATGCTTACCTTATTGTTAGTATCTAATAGTTAATTTTAGTTCAAGCTACTGTTACAATAAAAGCCTAAGGAGGCAGGTGAGCGGGGGCTGTTTGGTTTCTCAAGCCAAGCAGTCTGTTAGCCCTCTCTTCCACAGAAATGTGTGCCGGAGTAATCATTCCTAAGTTGCTCGGGGTCTGCCGGTCAGCCCTGGCAGTGACATGGTTTTTCTTGTATTTGGTCTTTAAAATTGTCCTCCCTTTTGCTTCTAACCAGCTCTCCTCAATTCTATACCAATCCCCACTCTATTAACATGCAGAGTTCATGAGTTATAATAACATTAAAGAATTATAAGCAGGGAAGCAACATGATTAATTACATTAGAAAGATCACTCTGGCTATAGTGAAGACAAATGGGTGTCAGGATAAGGATGGATGGATGGATGGATGGATGGATGGATGGATGGATGGGTGGATGGATGGGTGGATGGACGGACCTCAACCTCTTTGCTGCTATAGGTGACCCTTCATAAAACTTTTATTTCACTTGTAACCAAAAACCTCCATGGTCCTGAGGCTTACAAACAATGTGGCATTCAAAGACTTCCATATCTGGCTCTTATATATCTCTGCTGCCTTATCTGTCCATCAGATAAGAACATTCAAGTTTGGTCAAACCTATGTCCAAGCTGATCCTCACTCTGTGTCTTTGTTCAGGCAGTCATCCCTGCTTGGAATGCTCTCTCCACTTGTCTAAGTCTCATCCAGATAAAGTCTTACTCATACACTGAACCTTCCCTAACCACTTAAGGAAGTCCTCAAAATGTTCAGAAAATCTGCCTGTTATGTCTTTGTATTCCTAGTATAGGACTCTGGATGCAACAGAGGCTCAGCAAAAGTTTGGAGGTAATGATGCAGGGAATTGGAGACTCCTTTATTACAAGTGAATTTTGAACAGAGTGGCTTCCCCTCTGAACTGAACACAAACCTTCCCTAATTATAACAGCAGCTATAACAACCCTAACTACTAACATCCTGCATGTGCTGGGCACTGTTCTAAGAACTTTACTCGAATCAACTCATTTAATCTTCAGGATAACCCTATCAGATAAGTAATATTGTTATCCCATTTTACTGATGAGGAAACTGAGGCATAGAGTAGTTAGGCAACTTTCCCAAAGTCACCAGCTAGTAAGTGGTATACTCACAGTCCACACTTTTAACCACTAGGCTTACCTGTGCTCAAGAAGAGGGACAAGCAAGAAAACAAACTTGATAAATCTGGACTTCCTGACTAGGCATTCTTAACATCCCTCATCCTTTAAAAGGGCCTTTTAATAAATAGCATTTATAGTCAATGCTCAGACCCAAAATCCTAAAAGACCAAGGACAAGAAAAGAATAAGAAATTCATTTCAGGAAGCACTTTTCTCAATGACAAAATCCACAGATTGGAACTTGGATGAGTTGCCCAAAAGAAACCTACTCGTTGGCAGCCCATCCTACACTGTGTTTTAAAGTGTGGCTGATAAGATTAAAGTATAAATGGTCCTACCACAATGTCTTCACCTGCTTCTCTAACTCATACTAGTCAGATATCACTTGCATTTCAAAAAATGAATATTAAGAAAAAGAAGCAACTGAATCTGTTAGCTAACTACTGTCACACCAATTTACTATTCATTCATTCATTAAAAAAACTATTTAGTATTTATCACATTCCTTCCCTGCCTTGTCCTGGGTGCTGAAAACATGAAGATCTCCAAGCCTACTTGGGAAGATAAGTGTGTAACTCTGTAACTTTAATACAGTAAAAAAACGTGGATATGCCATGCCAAACTTATTTTTGTAGGCCTCTATGACAGAGACAACTACCTGCTTACCAAAATCCATGTTCTCTTCTCTTTCTTCCTGAACACACAGCTGGACCATATTACCTAATCTCCATGGCCACGAGGCTGAATTCCAGCCAGAGGAATGTAAACTGAGTGATACGTGCTACTTCCAGGCCTGCTTCATATCATAGTAAAATTCCCGTGCATGTTCCTGCATGCTCCTACGTGGTCTTTTCCCCTTTTAGATCACTGGAATGGCAACTCTCAGGGCCACCTTCGAAGTCATAGTTGAAGTTGACTGAAGATCCATTGCTCTGGGTCCCTGAAAAGCTACATGGAAAAGAGCTGCCTCGCCAACTTGTTTACCCATCCAAGATGCTTACTTTAGGAAGAAGTGAACTGTCATGTGTTTTACTCATTATGTATTTTTCAGTCTATTTGTTAGAGCAGCTAACTGAGCAATATCCTAACTAATATAGTACCTTTCACAATAAGCATAGATAATACATAACTCCACCTACAAGTGCAATAAGTCAGCCAACTGAGGTACCACCCACGTCAAATACTCATATGTCAGAGCCTTGCTCAACAGAGCCTTTCCAAAACTTCTCCCAACCTCACAGATTTAACAAACTCTCATAGTTTTTGCACACCACAGGTGGGTAGAGATACTCAAAAGTAGGGACTGGATATCATCTTTGACCCTTACAGCAGCCTGGCACATAGTAGGTGTGCAGTGAAAGAGTGAATTATAAAATGAAATGCTGAAAGATGAGCAGAGAGGGATTTCTGGGCACAGTCATCTCTTCTACATTTTGTGGTATAAAATTCTGGAGCTTTGATTGTGTTGAGTTTAAGTATTTTTGAGCAGTAACAAAGTTGTTTTTAAAGAAAAGTTTTGGCCTTGACTGCAGGCAGTCCCATAGTCAAACTCTCTCTCAAGACAAGAACCAAGATTGGGATCATAACTTCCTTTTGAAAATAAGTAAATAAAACAATTTCTTTCTTTTCTAAATCATGAATATTACTTTTGACTCTAATAGTTCTGGCCCTTGTCAATGACCTACATCTGAAACCATTTGCTAACAAAATATTTCTTGGTGAAAAGCTTGCTGACAAGAACTTCTGCTTTCAGTAATAATAAAATAACTGGTACTTGGGTAAACATTCTTCCAAAAACAAATATAAAACAGGACAAATATATGAGTCAACCACTTTCAGGCATTGAACATCCATCACACAGAAAAGCTATCCCTGAGGGAAGAAAAACTCACCAGTGTAACCTCCTCAGAACAAGTTATTGACTGGAGTTCATGGAGCTGGAATCCAAATAAAGCAAGGAGGGCCCACTGAACCAAAGAAACAGAGATCAAGGTTTGAAGCAGCTAAAATGGCTAGAAATTATGGGGTTCAGTGCAAGAGGGAAGGAATCGGTGTGAAGGAAGGTTCCCAGATGCAGCGGGTAAGATAAGTGAGGCTTACTAGAGAGGCTGCTACACTGAGATCAGAAGAAAAATGCTAGAGGTCAAATAAGACTAGGAGATGTTGAAGTTCCATCCTAGCCAGAGTAACAAGACCTCGTTAACATACATGTCCCAACACTCCAGGCATCCAGTTGAGACACCAGGACCTCATTTTAAGAGTAAGAGCCACACACTAGAGAAAAGTTCCTTTTAGACTATCTCTAAAAAATCCTAAGGGCATATCTTGGAAAAAATCAATAGGGGAGACAGAATGGAGAGGGTGAATCTTACCAAGTTACAGAATCTTGGAATATAACTTGGAATTTCCATAAATATACCCTTAAAAAGTAGCAACCAAACCAAAATAAGATCAGCCAGTAACTGAACTGCCAGCTAGAAAAAAAATTAATTTTTGACCCTCCTGAGAGGAAGACAATGTTGTATCATACACAATGTCCATTTGACCATCACCATTTACTACATATGCAAAGAGACAAGAATAAGTGACCCATGAAAGAGACAAAGCAAGCAATAAAAATTGATATCAGTCCTCTGGCCTTTTTCACTTAGTCCAAAGGGACCAGGAGCCAATTTACCCTACCCCCATCCACATGGAAGATTCACAGCTAGGTTGTCCTCCCAGGAAAAGGCCGCTAGAAGCTGCTGGGTTGGACCTGTTCAGGCACACAGACAGAGCTGGTGCTGGCCCTGTCAAGGGGGCCGGCATCTTATTCTCATCACTCCTTCCCAGTCCCACTGTTTATGTGTTTAAAATAAATAGGATTTGATCACACACACACACACAGATCTCAACGAAGCCCAAAAATGTTAAAGCAGCTACCATAAATATGTTCTAGATAAGTACATGCTTAATGAGTGTAAAGAAATAGAAACTACAATCATAAACAGAAACAAGTGTAACTGCTGATTTCAAAACTTACCACAAAGCCCCTGTGTTACAGACATAGGATAGCCATATAGACCAATCAATAGAACTGGGATTCCAGAAATAAGCCCTTGGATCTCAACAAGGGTAGCAAGAAGTGAGGAAAGAAATGGGAAATGGTACTGGGACAACTGGATATCCACATGCAAAAAGAATGAAGTTAGACCCTTTCCTCACACCATACACAAAAATTAACTTTTCCAAAATGGATTATAAACCTAAATGCAATAGCTAAAACTGTAAAATTATTAGAAGACAAGGAGTAAAGCTTCATAACCTTGGGTTGGGCAATGATTTCTTAGCTATAATACCAAAATCATAAATAATAATAAAAAACACAAATTGGCCTTTATCAAAATTAAAAACTCAAAAGACACCATTAATAGAGCGAATATACAGAATAGGAGAAAATACTTCTAAGTCATATACCAGATAAGGGACTTGTATCCAGAATATATAAAGAAATTTTAGCCCAGCCATTGTGGCTCAATGGTTGAGCATCGAACTATGAACCAGGAGGTCATGGTTCAAATCCCGGTCAGGGCACATGCCCAGGTTGCAGGCTCGATCCCCAGTGGGGGACGTGCAGGAGACAGCTGATCAGTGATTCTCTCTCATCATTGATGTTTCTCTCTCTCTCTCTCCCCGCTTCCTCTCTTAAATCAATAAAAAATATTTTTAAAAAAAGAAATTTTGTAACTCAACAGTAAAAAGGTAAATAACCTAATTTAAAGATGAGCAAAGGATCTGAGTAGACATTACTCCAAAGAAAATATGCATATGGCCAATAAGCATGTGAAAAAAATGTCCAGTCATTAGTCATTAGGAAAATGCAAAATAAAACCACAATGAGATACCCCTAGGATGGCAATAATTAAAAAGAGCAATAATGCCCTGGTCAGTGTTGCTCCCTGGTTAGAGAATCAGCCTTCACACCTAAGGTTCTAAGGTTTAATTTCTAGTCAAGGGCACGAACCTGGGTTGCAGGTTCCATCCCCAGCCATGTCAGGGTCACATGTGAGAGGCAACCAACCAATGGGTCTCTTTCACATCTATGTTTCTCTCTCTCTCTCTCTCTCTCTCTCTCTCTCTCTCTCTCTCTCTCTCTCCCTCCCTCCTCTCTCTCCCTCCCTTCCTCTCCCTTCTTTCCCTTCCACTCTCTCTTTTAAAAAAATTAATGGAAAAAATATCCTCGGATAAGGATTTCTTTTTAAAGAGCAATAACAAGTGTCAGTGAAAATGTGGAGAAATTAGAATCCTCATATATTGCTAGTAAGAATGTAAAATGTTACAGAAATTTAGAAAATAGTCTGGCAGTTCCTGAAAAAGTTAAACACAGAGTTTCCATATGATCCATTTCATTCCATTCCTAAGTATATACCCAAGAGAAATAAAAACATACGTACACACAAAACCTTGTACTTGAATGGTATTTATAGTAGCAAAAAGTGAAAATTCAAATGATAAACAAATGTGGTATATCCACACAAGGGAGTATTATTCAACTATAAAAAGAAATGAAGAACATATACATGCTATAATGTGGCTAAACATTGAAAACATTATTCTAAGTGAAAGAACCCAGACACAAACACCATTTATATAAAATGTCCAGGATAGGCAAATCCATGGAAACGGAAAGTAGCTTAGCGGTTGCCAGGAGTTAGAGGGGGGAAGGTGAATGACTGCCAGTGAGTACGAGGTTTCTTTGGGGGATGATGAAAGTGGTCTAAAATTAGATAGTGGTTGTAACAACTCTGTAAATATACTAAAAATCACTGAACTGTACACTTTTAAAGGGTGAATTTTATGGATGTGATCATATCTCAATAAATCTGTTATTTTTTAAATGAAATTCCTAGAACTGAAAATTACAATAACTAAAAAGAAAAATTCATTGAATGAGCTTAATAGCAACTGGAGAAGGCAGATAAAGGATCAATAAAGTAAAAGATAGATGAATAGAAATTATCTAATCTAGAGAATAGAGAACTAAAGATTGAAAAAATAATTAACAGAGCCTCAGGAACCAATGGGACAATGTCAAACAGTCTAACATATATGTAATTGGTGTTCCAGAAATAAAAGAGGATGAAAATAGAGCAGGAAAATAATGGGAGAAACAGTGGCTGAAATCATCCCCAAGTTTGATAAAATACATTAACTTCCAGATTCAAGAAGGTCAGCAAAATTGAGCAAGAAAAAATACAAAGAAAATTCACAGCTAGATACATACAGAATAGTTTCACTGCTCAAAACCAAAAATAAAATCTTGAAAGCTACCAGATTAAAATGGTATTATACATGGACAAAAGAATGAATATAATAAATATATGAATTAAGACTGACCTCATCAGAAAATAAAGACCAAAAAAGTGACACCTAGAATGCTAAAAGGATAAAAATAACTATCAACCCATTATTCTGCATCCATCCAGTGAAATTATCATTCAAAAATGAGGGTGAAATAAAGACATTTTTCACCAAAACGGAAGCTGAGAGAATCTGGTAGCTGCAGAACACTGCAAGAAATGCGAGCTAAAGAGAAATGATAACAGGGAAATTTGAATAAGAACTGATCCTGATGGGAGTGTTTTGTATCCCTTTCTCACATAGGGGAGGAAAAAGAGATTGAGAGCCAACAGTTCAAAAGGACTATTAGCCATTGAGTTTCCTGTATGCTGCAAGCCACTACTTCTCAAATTAGAGGTTTAACTCATTAATTGGTTATCTAATGGTTTGCAAACAGCATTTTAAAAAAATATAATAGGGTAGAGTGAACCAGAAAAGGATACAACAGAAAAAACCCTTTTAAAACAAAATCAGATACAATATAATAAATGCCCATGTGATAAATAATATACTTTCTAAAAACCTATTAATAAAACTATAGCTCATTATGTTGGGCAATGTCTTACATAAATATCACAAATACCACTGTGACATTCTTCTTAAAACTTAATGTTGATTAACTAGTCTCCTTTTATTAGACAAAGAGATCCATGTAACTTATTGTCTCTTCTCTGACCTGCCTGTCAGGAAGCTCATAGATAAATTTTTACTCCATTACAGTACCTATTCTTAGTCTAGGTCTTGTGATATAATAATATGCTCCCAATCCTTCATTATTTGACAATTGTTCATTTTTTCTTGTTTTAAGTTTTATTATATCTGAATTTTCCCTTCTTACAAAATGTTTGATGATTAATAAAAAATAAATAAAAATATTTATCTGATATAGTCAAAAATCATAATGGATTTAAAAAAGCAATTAGGGAAAATAATAATTACCAAAATATTGAAAACAGGAAACTTTTTTATTTTATGTATTTGTATTTAATTTTCCTCACCATGAACGTGTATTTTTATTTTTTGTAAAGCTAATTTTAATTTGCTTATGGATAACAGGCATCAGAAAAAGTGGGATTTATTCCTTTGTCAGTGAGCAAGCCCGAAGATTTATGGTAGTGTGCCTTATTCTCATGTTTGCTAAATAGAAAGAGGATCTGACACCAGCTACCTGGGCACTGCCATCCTTGAGCAATTTCAGCAGAAGTTAGCTTAGATGGAGAGTTGCCAGCCAGAGAGAAATAAATTATTTTCTTAAAGTTTCTGGAGGATTTGCGAGGTTGTTAGTAGGAGCCAAAGAAAGACTTCTAGTACATCTTAAAATACCAGAAGGGTGGACAGGGCTAATTGCATTGCTGTGGTCCGAACAAGTCCATGCTTGACTCCACCTCCTCCTTCCTATATCCATCAATAGTGCATGGGGCTGCTGAAGCGTTATCATCTTAGAGTACCAAGAATGGAGAACGTCTAGATAGGCAGGTGCGTGCCTTTCTTGAGCACAGCATTGGGCATTCAGGCAGACTCCTTAGAGAAAAGGATAGACAAGCTCCACTTTAGGCCCCAATGCCTCTGGCCCTCTAGCCTTACCCCACAGTGGAAGTTGGCAGAGAAGGTACGCATGGAAACTGGACCAGAAACTAAGGTTGGTGTTTGGAACCCGCCATACCACTTACACAGCCTCTTCAATCAGCCAGCAAAGCGGCACAGGTTGCCACATAGAGGCAATTCAGAGAGTATAGGAGGTTGCTGGAAAGGGCCATATTGGGTCCTTGGCTCCCAAAATGATGGGCACATGGCAAGACACAGTGTGAGAAGCAAATGGGCACTCCCGTCAGCAGCTGGGGAGGGGAACAGACAGCTGGGCAAGAGCTCTGATGTCTGGTTCCAAGAACACAGTCCCGGCAAGTAGAAGAACATAGGGTATCACAGTCCTCTGGGAGGCCTCAACCTTGTCTAAGATTTTTTTTCCCTCCACTTGCCACTTGCCTTTGATTTAGAACTAACTTTGCTCAATGGGACCTCTGTCCTGGACCAGGGTCCGCGTGGTTCCTAGAGGTAGCTCTCCATACCTGTCACAAAGGACTATGGGTGGCACCACCTTCCAGTCCCTTCGGCTTACTGTTCATGCCAACAGAATGGGCACCTCCCCACTTTGCGCCTCTCTTAAAAACCACCAGAAACAAGGCACCCAACAAAATCCCTGTCCAGGCCAGATCACTCCTGCCCTGGCACACCCATCTGCTCAGGATAATTTGGGAGGCGAGGCAGATAATACCCTCCTCCCCCAAACTCAATCTTAATTTGCTTTACTTCTAAGAAAAACCACCAGGAAAGAAGTGCCTGGGTTTCCCTGCACCCTGAGTTGCAAATGCCCTTCCTGAGGGCAGGTTGGTTAAGGGCTGGAGGAGACTTCCTGGAACTGGAGGGGCGCGCCAGGGATGCCAAGTCAAAATTGTTAGTGGTGAATCCTAACCTCTGTCCTCCCCAGACTGTTTCTGAATTAAACTCTGCGAGTTGGTTGCCTACTCTCAACACTAACATCCAACAACTTGTAACAAGGACGGAAAAACTCGCTGAGGTAGGAATCGGTAGTCCATCACCCAAAAAGCCCCTGTTCCACTCCTCTGCCTCTTGTCCTACATTTTCTCTCCTCCATAGAACTTGCTCGACGGGGAAAGGGATCAGCTCCCCTAACCGCCCTCTCTCCAGGTTCACTTGAGGTCACCGACCCAGAAGGGCAGGCGTTAGGATGCGTCTCCTTCACCCCAGCCCCTCTCCCTCCTACAGCTTGCCCAGGACCCGGGTCCCCAGCAGGGAAGACTCACCTTGCAGCACAGGGGTGGCCATGCTGCTGGCACACAGGACGCCGAACACCGACTGCCCCGCTGCTGCACTCGCGGCTGGACAGGCTTATTCCACTGGAGGCTAATTCCATCTCGGCTCAGCTGGGTCTGGACGTGCCCGCCCCTTGCCTGTTGCCGCCTGCTCCTCCCTAATCCCTCCCCAGGCCACCCGGCGGGCGCCACCGGAGGCAGAGCGGGCTCTCCCGCTGAGCCCCGAGCGCAGGAGCGCCCGCAGTGCCACGTGGGGAAGAGCGCTCGTCCGCGGGAGGGTGGCGTTTGGGACACCTGGTTAATGGAGCTGAGGGGCGAGACAGTAAGGGCTTCCCGCTCTCCTCGGCCAGGGGGAGGTGCCTCATAACCTGGGCTGGGTGTGAATATTCAGCCGGATTATCTGGTGAACCGTCTGGTTGATTAGTTTCCAATCCCACCCGCAAAGCCTCCTTCCTGCAGCCCTGCCCCGGGGTGGGGTGGGGCGCCTCCCTGCACACCTTCCTTCACTCGACCCACCACCAGCTGTCCCCACCTTTTTCTTGGCTAAAAGGAGCAGGAGTCAAGGACCAGGTACACAAGGGACGGGTAGGACAGGAAGAGGGGCTGCAGGTTGTAGAAGAGCTTCCCCATGAGGCCCTGGGACAGGGTTGAGGAGGGAGCCTGTGGAAGCCGGGACCCAAAGAACCAGAGGACTGCCATCTCTCTGGAACAGTTAGGCACCTGGCCATGGGCAAAGGGTTGAAGAAAAGGTTTCGGAAAGTCTGTTCTGGATGATGGAATCTACAGTTCCAAGATGCCCTGGAGCTAAACAAGTTCCTTGATACATAGGGCCGGGAAAATGAAAAAGGAGGATGTTGAAATCAAGTGTGCTATTTATGACCATGACCTTTCAATGTGAAGAATGTTATCTCCCCACTCTATATGAGGAGCCCGTAGCAGTAAAGGGGAGCAGACCACGCAGCATGAGCCAGGGGCAGAGCAGAGGGAAAACCAGAAGATTTAGGTCCCAATCCTGAGCTTTATTCTGTTCACTAGGAGTAATCGTGGCTCATGTTTATTATGCAGGACTTCCTCTTCCTCAGGTACCCTTTAACCCACCGTAGTAATATTTCCTTCCAACAACAATTCTATGAGGTAATTACTGCTAGTATACCCATCTTGTGGATGAGAGACTGAGGTGTAAAAAAAAAGATCAAGCCACTTACCTCTAAGGGTATGTGGGATCCCAAAGGAGGCAGCCTGCTCCAGATTCTGTGCTCAAAACACTTTGCCATTCAGCTTCTTTCTCTCCCAGGCAATGTCCCCTCCCCACTCGCTTCCAGGGACCTTCTCCATGTCTTTTCAACACCAAGACAAGTGGGCAACTTTCCACCATCCTTCCTTTATCCATTCTCTTTCTTCTCTCCCTCCGGCACTTTCTTACCCCCTAGTCTCTGTACACTCCCTCCTTGACACTCCCCCTAAGACTCTGACTTGGAGGGACTGTCTCCTCTGGTCTGAGGATGAGCAAAGACAAAGTCCCTGAGACCAGAGGCAGACCCTCCCCTTGGGAGACTTGCAGAGTAAGAGAGGTTGTGCGACACCCCCACTATCTCCACCAGTTTCCCTTTCTGCATCCTTTCTACCTTGCTCCCTTTTTTTCCTAAATCAAAACATGCAGCCTTTCTGATTCAGTTTATTTTTTTTTATTATTGAAGATGAAATGTCATATCAGTTAGTAGGAGGAGAAATTCAGGCTATGACGAGTCGGGAAGTTGGGAAATTGACACCTTATGCTAAAGAGGCAGCCTTTCTGCTGAGTCTCTCTGTAGAGCCTGATGCCTCCAATAACACCTCATCCCCAGGTGCAGTGTTAGGCGATCAGTTAGGAGAGAGACAGGCGATGCCTTGCAATGGATCTGGTTTCCTAAAGAGACCTTAGAGGCTGCTCAGCATTGGAGGCAGGATGATGGATGGAGAGATGACAACCTTTGAATTATTGAACAGTTATATAAAACTTCTATCCATTCTTCCTTCCCTCTACCCTACTAAACTCCCCCTCTAAACCTATTTAACACAATCCGTGCCATTTGCTTGTAGTGTATAGTCCCTTGAGGTTGGTCCCCAGAAGTAATGGGAATGGTTGAGACCTAGAAATGTGGCAGTCCCTGGTTCCCACGATAGCAAGGGCTGAATCTGTAAGTAGCAGGATGGGGTGGCTCTGGTGGGCCTCCCTGGAGTTCTTGCCTATGGGTCAAGGCACCTGAGTTCTGAACTGGCCCTGCCACCTAGCAGCTGTGTGACCTTCAGCAAGTCACTGGAGCTCTTCGAGCTGCTTTCATCCTCAGTAAAGGGGCAGGGGAGAGGCAGCGGGTTATATGATGTCTAAATCCTTTCCAGTTCCATCATTCTTTCAATGAGTTGAGTCTCTCTTGGGTTAAAAGGATCTGGAAGGAAGATCAATTCTCCATCAAATTCCTGTCGCAAATCTAGACCTTCCCTTTGTTCTCAGGGAGAAAATACTCACCAGATTCCATCATCTTGCCAGCATATACATGTACACTTTTCTCATACATTTTAAGGAAAGACCATCTCACTTAGGGATCTGGGACTGGTGAAGTTCAGTGTTATCTGCACCTCTTTTCCTTCTAAGAGGATGCCTGGAGCAGGCAGGGCCTTGGCATCCAGTATGCAGCCTGAAAGAAGCCCAGCTCCTTACCCCTCAGGACAAAGAAAATGCCCTGTGCTCTGACACTGGTGGTAGAGACACTTCCCCTTTTGAGCCTTGATGTCACTATTTTTATTCTTGTCCCTTCTCATATTATTATGGAGCGATTACAGTTATCCCAGACTTTCCAGTTTATTTTATTCTTCCAACCCTACAAGTAAGACTCACATTCCTGTTTTCCAGATGAGGAAACTACATCTGAGAACCACTAACTTAGGTGAAGCCACACCGGAGAGTAGGGGCCTTATGTGGAACCCAGGTCTGCCCCCACGTCTGGTGCTCACCACCCATGGTGACCTGTGGGGATGGGACCATGTTCCAGTACCTGCCAGCACCCCATCTGCAACCCCTCAGTCTCAGCACCTCTTCCTTCCACAGGTGCCACAGAAGAGACACAGGAACTTAGCTAAGGGCTCAGAGAAACCCTTGCACACCTGGCCACACCTCCTCTCCAGAATGCCAGCCACAGTGGCGATAGCCATGTCTATCTTAGCAGGAGTGTGGCTCCAGAGCCCACCCCTCTGCCCTGCTCAAAGCCCCTGGATTCAGAGACTGGAGAACTCAGTGTTCCTGAGCAAATCCCTATTACTTCAAGCCATTGGGCTGAGTGTCTGAGGAGGCCCGCCCCACACTCTCCTCTCCTCTCTGCCCTGCATGGAGGCAAAGGCAGTGCCTCCCACAGACTCCGGGGCTGCAGTGTTCTCAGGTGGAACCTGAGTTTCCTCCTTCAGAACCATCTCTGAACTTGCCCAGCCTACCGTTGTCAGATCGCCTGGGAGGACACAGTGAACCATTGCATTAGCCTTTTGCAAGATGAGAGATTGGTCTTTATTGTGGGCCCGGGAGGGCATGAGAGCAGAGGATACAGAGGACCGGGCAGCACTCTGTCCGGTTGGCAAGGCAGGCGGCATTGGGTGTCCATGGTAAGGGTCTCACTTGCTGCACTTCCTGGGGGAACACCTGCACTGCATGGCATTGAGGACCTCATGGTAGACGATGGAGCCATTGGTGCAGCGCAGGGGCACCTGCATGGGCTCTGTCCGCGTCGGGGAGCAGCAGGAGCACTGGTCCTGCACATCCTCCGTTTCGATGGAGTACAGTGCTTTGCTGGCACATTTACCCTGAAGTGGGACAGAGAGGAACAGAGCATGGTGATGGTGGAGAAGCCGGGAGTACGCAGAACTTAGAGGCAGCCTGCTTCCCCTACCTGCCCTCCTCCAAGTAAGGCAGGCCTGGCCTCCCCCAGGAAACCCAGGACAGTGGGGCAATTTGTAAAGGTAGGTCTCAGGGAAGTCTGAAATGCCTTCTGTCCTTATGGTGCCATCACACCCAGATCCCTCTAGCTCAGTGGTTCTCAACCTGTGGGTCGCGACCCCTTTGGGGCTCGAACGACCCTTTCACAGGGGTCGCCTAAGACCATCAGAAAACACATATATAATTACATATTGCTTTTGTGATTAATCACTATGCTTTAATTATGTTCAATTTGTAATAATGAAATTGGGGGTCACCACAACATGAGGAACTGTATTAAAGGGTCGTGGCATTAGGAAGGTTGAGAACCACTGCTCTAGCTGCAATTTTTATGCATGTTTAATACAACACCCCCACCCCCACTTCCATAAATAACTCTCCATTCTCTTTGAAGGACTTGTTGAATCTTCCCTCTGGGGTCAAAGTTCCCAGTTACTTCAATAAAACATTTGATTTCACATAAAATGCTTCCAATTCTACCCAGCCAGCATGGCTCAGTAGTTGAGCATCGACCTATTAACCAGGAGGTCACGGTTCAATTCCCGGTCAGGGCACATGTCCAGGTTGTGGGCTCGATCCCCAGTAGGGGTGTGCAGGAGGTAGCCAATCAATGATTATCTCTCACCATTGATGTTTCTATTTCTCTTTCCTTCTCCCTTCCTCTTTGAAATTCATACATACATATATATATATATATATATATATATATATATATATATATATATATGAATGCTTACAGTTCTTTTCAGTTCTCCTCCCTGTGAATTTTTCAGATCCTTCTGAAATGTAACTAAAGAGATATCTCCCAAACAAGGAGACTCCCCTCCCCATGTAGGCCTCACCGAAGTCAGGGGCCCTTACCTGGCAGTAATGAATGTCCACTTCCTCTTCGGACTTACAGCTTCCCACTTTGACATACTGCAACCTGGCAATGATATCCTTGCAATCAGGCTCCTCACCTATGGGACAGATGAGAGGTAGGACCCGGGCCTGGCTGGGGTTCTGTAGAACACTCTCCAGCCCAGTTCCCTCACAGGGCTGGAAAACAGTGTCCAAATCACCAGAGCCAGCCACAGAGAGGGGAATTATGTCATCATGGTTCACCTGGTCCTTCATGTTCAGAGATGTAGTTATTGCTAGGTTTAACTTGCTTATTGGTACAATTTTAATTGCAAGATGAGCCTAAATTCCTTGTGCTTTGGTGATGTGGATGGATGGAATTTGCTTTTTATATAATTGAAGATTCTAAAAACCATAATGACTGTAGCAGTCATCTTATGTTTGTAACAATGTTCAGAAGCTAATGGGCAATGAAGTAACCAATACTAGTAAATATAATTAACATCTGCCCATCCCTGTCTTTGGGTTAAGCGGAAAAGCCAATATCAGGACCACATAAGGGCACTCACAGCCTCTGTGGGGGCCAAAAAGACCTTAGGAGCCCTTGTGGAGTCCTCTCTGGGTATAGCCACCTGCAGGTGACTGGCATGGGCTTCTTTACATACAGGTGTTATGTAAAGAAGCATTCAGGTCAGAATGCTATCTTCCAGTGGAGAATTGTAAGACTTAATGGCAGCTCACCATTCCCTATCTGAACACGGAGTTCTCCATTCTCGGATGGCTCCTAATCTAAATCAACCCCAATTGCATATTAGCCTGCCTCCAACTTCCAAGTAATTTCATTTTCAAGGGAAAGCCTGCCAACTACATTAAGAGAATGAATAAGGAAACCATATTTAGGCCAACATCCTATATTCTTTCTCTGTGTATTTAAATCCCTGAGCCTGGCTTACTTTCCTTATAAAGGGTCTCAGCCTCCTGAACACGCTAACCAACAAAGGCCCTATTTTGCTGGTTTTGTAGATAACAGTCTCTTAACCAAATGCTTTGTGTAGTGCACCTAGGGAGACTTCACCTCCTCTGATGGTTTCTTGACTTCACTTTCTTAAACCATTCAGACAGGAATCATAGAAAGAGATGCTTTTGGACTGTGTTTCCTCGGTCTACAACTTGATTACAACAATTACAGAGGCTGTCAGAGTAAGCCATCAAGAAAAGAATGAATGATTAAATGCCAAAGGTATTCATGTTTTCACTCTTCCTTTCTCTACCCAAAACTGAACATGGGCCTATGAACCCAAAACAGAACAAAACAACAAAACTAAACTTAAAAAATATTAGTTCAGGCAAGTAATTCTATCTTCAGAGAAGAAGGCATTAACATTGGGATTCTGAATGTTATTTGTGCTCATAAACACAAGAATGTGTGGTAAGAACACTGATCTGCAGACTTGTCGAGTCCAGTCTCCAACGCTGCTGCTGTGAGCTATTAGGATCAACCAGTATAACATAACTGCAAGCTCAAGAGGGACCGAGAGTGAAGACGGGGGGTTAACAAACTCAGGCCAGCCTTATAAATCACGAGAGGACTCTATGTTCTCTGTAGTCCCCACAGCACACAGTGGGTCTAATGTTAGCCAGGGGTGGCTTCCCTTATTTCCTGAGATAGCTGTGTGACACTCAATGAATAGATGTGTATTGAGTGTCTACTCTGTCAAGATCATGGATCAAGGGTGTTTGTCTTCAAGGAGCTCTGTGTGGAGAAAGAAGATTTTCTCTCGTGGTTGGACTATGAGCAACCCAAGACTCTATGAGGGGAAAGGCAGGCAAGGAGCTGGAGACAGTGAGGAGTTTGGAGGAAAGGGGAAAGAGGTGATTCACAGGCTTTTGGAAGGGGATTTGAGCAGGGGGCAGTTTAAGAACATTCAGGGAGGAAAGGCAATTCCCTGCAGGACTGAACATAATGACTGGCCGGTGATCAAGAAATATCTTTCTGGAATAAAGCTTACTCCAAAGAACAGTCCCTGGACTTGGTCTGATGGGTTTCCAGGGACAAGCTATTGGTAATGTACTTACATGTGTCACAGCAGGTGCCTGGAATTTTCATGATTTTCCCCTTAAGGAAACAGCAAAGTCCCAGATTAGTCACAAATAGTGCATAGTGGTCAGCTTACAGGTCACTTCCCAGGCTAATTCCTGGGCTCACGACCCTGAGTTTAAGTCCCCAGACGTAAACTGTGCTTTCCCACCACAAATGTGAGAAGAATGACCACCCTACCTGACCAGGCTGAAACAATTTTGATTACTCTGAATCCTCTCCCAATTGAGTCATCAGAATCAAATTCTCAGGGAAGGTTGGAAATCAGTCTGCTCTCTCACCTCCCCTGCAGGATCACACATTCAGTCTCCCCCAAGGGAAAGGTATTTTTATAGCACCATATAGTGCAGAGAGTTTTGTCTGTGCATTGGGCATCATATTGTGATTTCATTGATTCCTATACTAGGTCAGAGATCTCCCATGGACACTGGGAAATCACGTCAGAGCTGGACTACATGCTGCTCAGAAGGACCTCTGTTCTTAGAGTCAGAGATGGAGACTGTCAAGAGAAAAGCAGGGCCTGAGCTCGGAATACTCACTCCCTGGGCCAGACATTTGTGTTCATCAAAGGGCGGGCAGCCTGTGACCCGCTTTTCCCAGATGTACTCTCCTCTCTCGTTGACCTTGCAGAAGTGACTGTCACAGCCATCCTGGAACATCTCATCACGCTGAAACCAAAGAAGGCAAATTTGAAGGTAGTGTTTGGTTACAAAGTCACTTCAAACCATGACCTGGAGTCCACGAAGTTTTTTAAACAAATTGGAAGACTATCGAACAAGAATGAGACAGTATCTATAAAGTCTCCCCACCCAGAATACACACAAAAAAGGTAGAGCCCTTATACATCTTATTAATTGTAAATAGGGCTGCATAAATGTAGAGAATCCCCAAATTCTTCTGATCACTTAAAAGTTTAAAGAATTAAGACATAGGAAGGTAAACTGGCTAACTAAACTGGGCATCACCTCCCAAACCCACTAATTAATTTTGACTTTCATAAGTCAGAGTTTATTTCACCCTGTCTTTCCAGTCTCATTGACATCAGGCTGGAGAAATTTCTTAAACTTCAGCCAACTTCAAATCATGGGCCATACACCAACTTGTCAAGAAGAGTGACAACAAAACTAAAACAAGAGACAATTTTTGTCTTCTATAAGTTATTCATCTTTTCTTTATAAAATCAGAAAGAAACCAATATTGACTCAAACATAGTCCCTCTTTCTTGAAGAAAAGATCCCAAAATAGGAAACCAGTGGGTGATACGCAGGGGACACTTGAGTTCAATGGGCTCCCACCTGCAGAGTCATGATTTGTCCTCCCCTTAGCTGAATGGTGCAAGCCACAGGCAGACATCTCCAGCAGCATTCACCTGGGATATTCTCTTCCTTGTAACCCTGTATCCAGGAGTAAAAGCAGCCTTAGTTAACCTCCCCACAACATCCCAATTACAGCTAGGCTAATTTTGCCAGCTTCTCATCTCTCCTAGAGTTCAGAAAGTCAACATCCAGCGCTAACTAACCCTTGTCAGTTCTCAATCCCCTGGATAGCATTTCTTCCCTCCACAGATGTATACCTCACTCAAATTCTAGCAGCCAGACCTATGAAATTATACCTCTCTCCCGAGCTCCGGACTTTTAAGTTCAACTGTTTACTTGACAATTATTTATCTTATTGTCATCTTAAGATTTATTCAAAAACTTCATTTTTGCCCCAAACACCATCCTTGTTCAATCTTACCTATCTCAGCAAATAGTTTCATTACCCAGTTTCTCCAACTAGAAATCTGGGACTCACCCTTGAGTCTCCCTCTTGTTTGCACCCCCACCCCCACTCATCACCAAATCTTGCCAAAAATGCATCTCAAACTCATCTGCTGCTTGTCATGGAGTGTCCTTTGTCATCACCTGGTCTAAGCAGTCATCATTGACCACTGGATTCTGATAATATTCTTAATTTATCTTCCTGCCTTTATTCTTGTCCCTACTACAGGTCTCCACACATTTGCTAGAATGGCTTTCTTAAAATAAAAGTCTAGTCATGTTACTCTTTTGCTTAAAAACCCCCAATGGAGTTCTGGTTCTAATAATGACCGAGTGACTTATATTGGACTGACTCTCCTGCAGATAACAACTTAAATGATTAACAACATATTTAAAACAATTATTCAAAGACACTGGATGGCCAAATCAGCAATAAACCATAGGTTATTTGATCCTTGAAAGAGGGAACCATAATGGGCAAGAATCATGTTTAAATGGCTTTTCCCATGAGAGCAATCTACACGGCACTGGATGGTTGGAACCTGAGAGGAAAACTGTAGTTGTATTTGCCTGAAGAGTCAGAGGACAGCGTTTGAAACTCCTAGAATAAGGGGGAAAACTCAAAAGAGGGGGAGTCAAAAAAAGAAGCCCCCTAATATGCATATAAATTCCCTTCAAATCCTTGGTTAACCTCTAAGTCAGTGGTTCTCAACCTTCCTAATGCCGCGACCCTTTAATACAGTTCCTCATGTTGTGGTGACCCCCAATTTCATTGTTAAGAATTGAACATAAATAAAGCATACTGATTAATCACAAAAACAATGTGTAATTATATTTGTGTTTTCCGATGGTCTTAGGCGACCCCTGTGAAAGGGTCATTCTACCCCCAAAGGGGTCGCGACCTACAGGTTGAGAACCTCTGCTCTAAATTATATATACACAGAGGAACCTAAGAGGAGCCCAAGGACAAAACAACAGGTGGAAACTTAAAGACCTGAGCAGAAATTTCAGCTCCACACAGCACAGAAGAGCCAAGGTTTGCAGTCTGAATCCCACCAAGCTGGGGACTAGTCAAACACTTCATGTTTTCATTGACATCTCAAAAGAGCCAGACCTTAGGATCAAGAACTATGTTTCAGAACTCAGACATATGTCATATAAGAACTATGTCACCCTTGGATCAAGAGAAATAATGAAATAGATTGTCCCTAATATAGTTTAAAATCTAGCCTCCTTTAATTCAAGGTGAACCACCAATAATCTAAGTTAGAAGCTAATTTAACATTCATCAGAGGAAATAGCAGAATTAAGAGTCTCTTCACATATCTCCCACCAATGTCTAATACATAGTAAAACATTTCAAGCAAAGGAACTGGGGTGGAGGGGCAGGAAATGACCCACGTTTAAGAGAAAAATTACTCAATAGAAACAGACACACAAATGACCTTCATATTGCAATCAGCAGACAGAAACTTTAAAATAACTATGATAAATATGTTAAAGAGTCTAAAGGAAAAATGAATATAATAGAGAAAAGAGATGGGGAATTTAGGAACAACCTGGAAACTTAAAAAAAAAAAAAAAAAGGAAACCCTAGAACTAGAAATATAGTTGCCTAACTAAAAAACAAAACAAACAAAAAAATCTCACCAGATTGGATTAACTGCAGAAAAGAAAGGATCAGTGAATTTTAATACTGATCAATAGAAATTGTCCAAACTAAAGAACAGGGAGGAAAAAAGTTTGAAAAAAATATACAGGGCCCTAATAACCAGCAGAACAGTATCAAGTGGTATAATATACATGTAATCATAGTTCCAGAAAGACAGGAGAGAAAAAATGAAACAAAAAAATTAAATAATAGCTGAAATTTTTCCCAAAATTGATATAAAAAATCAAGTCACCGATCCAGGAATCTCCAGGAATCTAAAGTAGGGAAAGTGTAGCGAAAACTGTTAAAGTCGGCCAGTAGGAAAAGGTTGGGTGATGCACACAGGAAAATAAAAATTAAAATGGCAACTAGCTTGCCATCAGAAACAATACAAGCCAGAAGAAATGAAACAACATATTTAAAGTGATAAAATAAAAAACTTTCAACCTAGAATTCTATACTCAGTAAATGAAGGCAAAATAAAGATGTTTCAGATCAATGAAATCTGAGAAATGAAATGCCATTTGGCTCACACTAAAAGAAATGCCAAAAGAAGTTCTTTTTCAAGCTGAAGGGATATAATATAACATGGAATTTCAGATATACATGAAGGAAGTGCACTGGAAATTATAAATATGTAGATAAATATAAAATAGCATTTTTAGTTTTTTTCTTAAATTCTATAAAAGACAATTTACTGTTTAAAGCAAAATAATAACAATTTATCTCTTATGTAGAAATAAACCATGTCTAACCATAGCACATTGATGGCGAACCTTTTAAGCTCTGCATGTCAGCATTTTGAAAATCTCTAACTTAACTCTGGTGCCGTGTCACATATAGAAATTTTTTGAAATTTACAACCATAGTAAAACAAAGACTTATATTTTGATATTTATTTTATATATTTAAATGCCATTTAACAAAGAAAAATCAACCAAAAAAATGAGTTTGCATGTCACCTCTGACACGCGTGTCATAGGTTCGCCATCACTGCCATAGCACAAAGTATGGGTAAAAGATATTATACATGAAATGGTATATTATTAAATCAAGGTAGACTACGATGAGTGAAGAATACATATTGGAGTCTCTAGAAGGGCCATTATTATCTCTATATCAAAATATTCTCTATTTTTATTTGTGATTTCTTCTTTGATTCATGGATTATTTAAAAATATTTTATTTTATTTCCAAATATGGGGGGGTATTTATATTACCTTGTTTATACTAATTTCTATTCATTTCATGGTGGTCATAGCATACAGTCTATATGATTTGAAATTTTTGACATTTATTAAGTTTTTTATGGCCCAGAATTTGGGCAGGATAGGTGGAAATTCCCTGTGTGTTTGAGAAAATGTGTACTCTACAGTTTTACAATGTAGTGGTCTATCATTTTCAATTAGGGCACGTTAGTTCACATAGTTTTCCAAATCTTCTATATCCTTATTGATTCCCCCCCCCTACTTATTCTATCAGTTACTGAGAGAAATACATTAAAATTACCAACTAAAATTGTGCATAGGCATATTTCTCCCCCTACATCTGTTAATTTTTGCTTCGTGTATTTGTATGCATACAAATTTAGGATTCATGTGTCTTCTTAATGAACCTACTCTTTTATCATTATGAAATTACCTTCTTTGTTTTGGTAGCACTCCTCAACTCAAAATCTATTTTGTTTGGTATTAATATACCCATCTTAGCTTTCTTGTTCCTACTGTTTCCTGGGATATCTTTCCCATCCTTTGACTTTCAACCTGTCTGTCTCTTTAAATTGGAAGTGCATCTCTTGTAAACAGCATATTAGTTGGGTCTTGCTTTTTTATCCAAGTCTGACAATCTCCAGTTTGAATTGGGATTTGATTTTGTTTTGACCATTTACATTTAACGTAATTATCCATACGGTTAGGTTTAAATCCACCATTTTGCTATTCATCTGTTGTCTTCTCTGTTACTTAGTCTACTGTTAATTCTTTTCTGTCTCCTGGTTTAATCAAGTTTATTGTATCTCCTCTAAAAGCCTTTTTAGCTGTATTTCTTCATATTACTATTTTAGTGGCTACGCAGGTTTATACACTTATCAAACTTCAACAAACTATATACTTACTGTTTATTATAGGTAAATTATATCTCATTAAAATTAAGACCATCTATGGCTTCCCATTGCATTTATAATAAAATCTAATCTCCTTAGCATGTCCTGTAAGGCCTGACATCAGCCTTTCCTAATTTTCTGACCTTATCTTATACCACCATCCCCTTGCTCTTGACAATCCAACCCTGTGCATCTTCTTGGTCCATGAACATGGCCACCTCCTTCTCACTTGAGGGTCTTTGTGGATGATGTTTTCTCTGCCTGGAGTGCTCTTCCCCACACTTTGTATAAAGAGCCTTTTCTCTCTCTGCTGGTTTGGTTCAGTGGATAGAGTGTCGGTCTGTGGGCTTAAGGGTCCCAGGTTCCATTCTGGTCAAGAGCACATACCTGGGTTGCAGGCTCGATCCCCAATGTGGGGCATGCAGGAGGCAGCTGATCAATGATTCTCTCTCATCATTGATGTTTCTATCTCCCGCTCCCTCTCCCTTCCTCTTTGAAATCAATAAAAATATATATATTAAAATAAATAAATAAGTAGCCTTTTCTCATCCCTTAGAAATTATTTTAAGTATCATTTCTCAGAGAAGTTTCCCAAAATACAAAATACATACACACACACACATACACACACTTTATAACACTTAACACAATTTGAAATTACCATTTGTTTAATATTTTGCTCTCTATGAGAGACATGCAAATTTCAAACTATGTCTATGCTGTTCATCCTGGTCTCCCAGCACCTGACTCTTAGCAGCCACTCCTACATCATAAATATGTAGGTAAATACAAAATACCATTTTTAGTTATTTTCTTAAACTTTGTAAAAGACAATTTACTGTTTAATGCAAAATAATAACAATTTATCTCTTGTATAGAAGTAACTTGATTGAATAATATACCATCTCATATAGGTACTCTCTTACCCATACTATGTCCTATGGTTGTCACATGGTTCACTTCTACATAAGAGATAAATTATTATTTTGCGATGAGTTGAGCAAGAACCTTGATAGAGGCTTAAAGTGAGAGGCCTTCATGTATATCTGCTTTGGAAAAAGCAGCAGCTTCTGATCAACTTGATTTCACTATCTGGCAAAAAATGCCCCCAAATTTGGAAGACAACATAGGATAACCAACTTTTTATTTTGCAAAGTAAGAGCATTTTAAACAAAGTTAATAAAATAAAAAGCTACCCTCAGCTGCCTCATCATTGTCTTCAAATTGAAGCTCTTTTAACTCTCCCCACCACTCCAAAAAAAAAAGGAACAATCTCAATTTTTTTAAAGAATAAATTTAGTTAAGTGGGAAGCCATCTTTGTTGTCATTATTTTTCTTATTTTGCCACCCTTAGATATCCCTCCACTGGGGCCCTGGGGTTTCTCTAACATGAATCTCCAGCAGACCAATTTGGAGCCCCAAACAGAAGACCTAGTCCCTCCACACCACTCCCTTTTCACTGCACAAGGGCTGATGCTCTGAACCAGCAGGAAGAGTTAAGAATGGGCAAGCTCACACAGAAATGAATTTAAACAATTTGCTACTCCTGAGTCAAGCTTCTGCACTCGATGTATCCCCAGGGAGAAGGCCAGAGAGAAAGCTGGTGAGGACAGAACTCAGAACAAATCAGGGCAATTGGGCCAGGCCACACACTCCCCTGGGAAGGTCACTGTGGGGATTGGAGGCCCTCAGGTCGTCTTTCACTGGTGAGCTTTAAACTGTGTTTTCAAAAATGCACTCTTCCGGGAAGGTGTAGGGATGAAGTAAATGGAAAAGAAAGAAAGAGTTGGAACAAACATTATGAGCACATGGGAGTGGTCCCAGCCAGGAGGAGGAGGGCCCACTGGAGGAGTATCTACGTGGTCACTACTAAATGGGGCTTAAGTCGGGCAGGATATCGCCGGAGCTTGGATCTGAGCGTCTTACAGTGGACGTTAGGAGGAGAAATAGGAAATGCCCTTTGCTCATTCAGGCCCAGGGAGAGGTAATTGGATAAAATCTTTACAGGAGAAGTGAGGGGGTGAGGACAAAGGAGGAGGGTGGCTGCAAAGTGAAGGGGACAGGGGCCATGAGGGCAAAATCCACACACAGAGAGGCAGAGGGCACAGTTCAGCCAGGAATAAGGGGAAAGAAAGGGTGTTATGGGAGAAGAGAGAACAGGAGGAAGAGGCAGAAAGAATGCAGGGTAATAGGAGGGGGAAGTGATTTTAGAGCTGGGATGTGGAGTTGGGCAAGAGGGCCAGGAGGAGGAGACGGGGTATAGCAGAATTCACAGGAGGGAGTAAACTGGTTTGTCTGCTGCCCTGGAAGCCGAACGCAGCTGCACCAGGGCTTGTGGGAGCCCTGCTGTCCATTTCTAACTCCTGCTTCTGCCCATCTGTTCCCCATTCTGCTTCCTGGAGGGTCCTCTAGTCCACATTCGATCCCTTGCTCAAGGTCAGCTCACGGTCATGCCCCTCCGGATGCCTTCTCGGTGTTCCATGTCAGGGTGACCTCTCTTCCTCACACTTTCCCTGAAAGTTCATCAGTCAAGCTTCCTGCCTACCACCCAACAGCACAAACCACGTTCTGCTGGTCTTTTCGGTGCAAACACTGTCTCCCCTGGGAGGAAATGAAGGACTCACTCCTCTGCTGACACTAACACTTTAGTCTGATGTAGGCAGTTCAAGAAGAACTGCCTCAGCCTAATTCACCATAGCTCCCCCACCTGCAGGAGGCAGTCCAGAGAAGGGCAATAAAACCAGTGAAGGATGCTGAGCTAGAATGGGGGCAACTGAGGCCAGTTTTGGTGCAGGTTAAGAGATACATAGAAAGAGGGCTAACCTAGGGGTTTCAAGAGGGAGGAGGTCAGTCTACTGCCCTGGACATATATCAGAATATTGGAAGGAAGGAGGAATAGTACACAAACCAAAGGGGTCGGGAATTTTAAAAATATGTATTTAGAACAGTGGTTCTCAACCTTCCTAATGCTGTGACCCTTTAATACAGTTCCTCATATTGTGGTGACCCCCAATTTCATTGTTACAAATTGAACATAATTAAAGCATAGTGATTAATCACAGAAACAATATGTAATTATATATGTGTTTTCTGATGGTCTTAGGCGACTCCTGTGAAAGGGTCGTTCAACCCCCAAAGGGGTCTCGACCCACAGGTTGAGAACCGCTGATTTAGAAGCTCTATCTAGATTGGATTTGAATGCAGAGGAGGGTACCATGCCATCTTCTGACCACCAGAGGGCGCAGTTTGAGAGTTCACAAGCTCACCCTCCAGAAAACCTGAGGACAGCCTTGGTGTGGATCTCTTGCTGCATTGATGGTAGGTAGTTCAATGGACATCCAAGGTAAAAGGGAAGCCACAAACTCCAGACATCAGTCTTTTATTCGAATTCAAGCCCAGTTCTATTCTAGGGGGTTGTTACACACGCATGCACACACACACACACACACACACACACACACACACACACCCCTAAAACATCAACTATGCTTTTTTTAATAGTAAAAACCTGCTCTCCCACCCTTAGTGGGCTTCTAATTGAGGCAGGAATGTCCTCTTTAAACCGTTCTATCAAAAATAGCTGTGTCTACTCCACATAAATTTATTAAGCCCCTATTCTGAGTATGACACTATGCCAAGTGCCATGAAGA
Source organism: Myotis daubentonii (assembly GCF_963259705.1). Lineage (NCBI taxonomy): Eukaryota > Metazoa > Chordata > Mammalia > Chiroptera > Vespertilionidae > Myotis > Myotis daubentonii. The sequence goes on from NC_081841.1 coordinate 21,342,478, forward strand.
ACACAGATGCAGAACACCCTCTTGTCCTCGAGAGCATATAAAGCAACCGTAGGAGTGTCCCTCATCCCTAACCACTCCTGATGTCCCCTACCCCTCTGTGCTGCTCCTCTCAGGGAGGTCTCCTCCAGACTCGGCCCCAGGCCCCTCCTGCTGCCTTGCAAAGTTGAAGAGAGAAGCCCTCTCTGTGCACCATCTGAAAGAGCTGTTTCTGTGTTCCCTGCATCTGGCTCCCAAGAAACTCCCCTGACCACGTGTGGTCTCTAAAACAGCAGGACCCCAGGCACAGCGGGCGGTTTGGGGAAGAAGCCGAAGCATCCTCCTGAGCGTCCAGCTCTGTGACGTGGGGCTAAGAGTCGTAATGAAAACACTAAAATGCTGGTTGTCATCTCCCAAACCAGAAATGACGCTTTTACTCCGAATCCACCCTCAGGAGGGACTGAGAGCACGCAGTCATTGTGACCTAGCGCAAACAGGGTGAAATATTTTAAACCGCCTCAATGTCCCATAATAAAAGTGAAGGTTGTGGCACATCTTTTCCAAAGAAGATTGTGTATAAACTTGCACAGAGTAGGTGTCTGATAAATATTTGCTGACTAATTAATCTTTAGTGTTCTCAAAAATGGTAATGATGGTTTTTTAAATGTGTAAAAGAAAATACAGAACTGTAAATATGGCATCACAAGCCTTGCAAATATTGTGTTTATTTTAAACACACAAAAAGAAAGTGTTTAAAATGCACAAAACTAAACTAATTTCTGAGAGGTGAAATGTGGGTGGGTGGGTGACTTGGGCTCTCCATGACAGGTGTCAAATATTGCCCACAATCAGAAAATAAGGAAAATTTATTTTAAAACCCCAGTGAGGTCCCATGGCTTGGGCCCACGAGTATTCAGCCCACCCCCTAGGTCTTCAATGACCCTCTCACCTCAGGGCAGGCCGTACAGGTGGTCTTGCTGCACTCCAGCTTGAATCCAGAGATGATCCCCACCTGGGCGGTGCAGTGGCAAGTCGTGCACACGTCAATCATCATACTCTTCCCAGGCTGGAACCAGAGTCACCACGGTCAGGCCTCCCAGCACCCCAAACCCCTGACTTCCCCTCTCACCTCAGCCCCATAAATGGTTTCCTTATGGGGGGAGCCTCCCATAGCTGCCCTGAGCCATCATCCTGACCCTCTTGCTGTCTCCAGGGGCCCACCCTCTTCCCTGCCTTCCCACCTCAAGTGTGGCAATGGTAAGAGTGAGGGCTTCCATGCCAGAGAAGGGGCCAGGCAGTGGGAGTGGGGGATAGGTTGAAATGTGCACAATGACTGCAGAGCACTTCTCTGTATGCATTAGAAATGCTCATGGGCCTGGAGTGGGGCTGGGAGATGAGCGCCGGACCGGGTGCCCGGACCCTAGAGAGTTAGGAAGACCGCTGAGACCAGGCTCCAGGACGCTGGGAAGCCCTGGAGGCAATGAGCCTGCATTGGGGGTAGGTCTCCCGGTTTCTCTCATTTCCACATTAGAATGACTGAGTGGCCCACCCTTCCCACAGCACCCCCACTTCTGCCCCACCAACTGGCCCTGGAGAAGAAGGCAACAGCTCACCCCAATGACGGTGCCATTGAGCATGCAGGCCTGCACAGGCTCTGGGGAGAGAGAAGTGCAGGTGTGAGAGTACAGAATACCCTGGCCACCCCTGCCCTGCACACAGCTGATCCCTTCAGGGCTTTCTCCTCCATCTGGGCCTCTCTCCAACATCTGCCCTTCGCTGCATTCCACCTCCAGGCACTGTGGATCCTACTGCCAGAGCCATAGTGGCCTCGCTTCCCCCAGGCCTGGCGAGGAGGGGCAGGCTGCCTGTTGCCCAGCACCCAGCCCTCAATGAGAAGACCCCTGAGCGTCGTGGTAGGGAAGGCACATGTTTCAGTGATTCACATGGAAGGGGTGAGTGGGAGAATCTTTGGATTTATGAAGAATGCAATTCTACTCTGGGAACTTTAAGTCACAAGATAAAATCATACAAAGAATTCAGAGCAGGTGGTAGTGAGCTGTTTGTTCCTGTTGCTGTTTGTTTGTAGGGAGGGAGGGGGTGGGCATTGGAATACCTTCCCTAGCAGAGGCAATACCATGAATAATCACAAAGGTGGTTTCTAGAGTCAGAGAAATGAAGGTCCAACCCCAGCCCTACAGCTCACTAACTCTCGTGAGCTGGTGGAAGCAGTAGCAGTCCCCACCAACCAGGGTTGCCATGCCCGTGACATGAGATAGTAGTATAAGCCATCACTGAGCACCATTATGACCTTCAGGAAATGGTTCTATTTCTCTCATTGTATTTGCTTTGTCACAAAAGCATTAGGAACAGATGGAAAGATTTTGATCCTGCCCATTTCCCCGAGTTGCTAAGAAAGCAAAGAATTCAGGAGCCCTTCCTGGAAACCCAGGCCGGAAGGTGGGTCCCTAGACAGGGTGCCTTACCACAGTGGCAGGTGGGGCAGCACTCTGAGCTCGCACAGCTCAGCTGGAAGCCCACAGGGCAAGTGGGGACATCCAGCTGGGGGCAGGAGACATTCCTCTGTTGCACAAAGACCTCCTCCTTTACTCGGACACACTCATTGATGAGGCAGGGGTTCTCCGGGGAGGCCCAGTGAGAGCCAACCTGTAGTTAGAACACAGAGTCCCAAGGGGAGTGCACTGTTCCCTCAGGGAACTGGTCTGGGCCCTTGAATCATGCCCTGGGTTAACATCTCAGTCCCATCCACCGGGTAAAACCCAACATTGCAATACACTATAGCAAGCATGTCAAACTTGTGCTACAGCCAGGGTTACAGAAATAGCTCAGGGACTTAGGGAACAGAATAGTGTTTGCTTCTCTGTGATAGAAATGTGTACAATGGAACTCATGAAGAAGTGGGAGGAGCCTGTCAGGGTTGGTGTGGGACTGAATAGCACCTTAGCCTGTGGGTTTGGTGGGGTGGCAGGCCCATGGTACATGAAGGGTGGTGAGGCCATCCCTATACCAACCACTCAGGGGAAGGCAGGACCTCAGATTCACTGACATAAATTCCCTAGGCATTCACAGAACTCTTAGAGAGGGAATTGAGCTTCTCCCAAAATCAATGAAATGGGAAGCCTGAGGCCATCTTAACGAGTTCCTAAGGGGCAAGGCAACCCAGTTGACGTCTGGGTAACACCAGCAGCTAATTAACCTCCTGCAAGGAAAGCAAAGGGCAGGGGATGAGCTCTGATTTTATAGGTGAACCAAGGCCAGCACTAAACCACAGAATAGACAACCCATCCTGAGGCCCCAACCTACATCCTTCCAGTACGTCTGGGAGTCCCCCCGTGGTGAGCCAATCACCACCTCACAGGCAGATGGCAGGCACCTTCCACAGCATTCGCCTTCATGTAGGACATAAGTGAAGCCCTGGAAAAAACACAAGGAGCAGAGAGTGAGGTCAGGTCAGCAGCAGAGACATGAGTGTGCTTATTGCTCCACAGGTGTACTGAGCCCTGGGGTTTTACAGAGACACTGCTGGCCTGACCGGTTTCATCTCTGTATTCCACCAGCCTCAGAACTATGCTAAGAAGTGGCTAGGAGGCATCAACCATTGAGTCACTAAGATAGTGACTCAGTTTCACCAGCTGAAAAGACATAATCCTGCCCTCTTAAAGCTTCCACTTTGAGACCAACATCCAGTTCATGAAAAGTATTAAACACAGCCCAGAGTTCACTCAGCAACAGCTACCTGAACTGATCTTTATCATGACCAAATCTAGGGCACTTCATTGGCTGGGGGAGAATATCCAAGATGCTTGAGAACTAGTCTCTGCTCTAATAGGGCAAAGTACCTACATAAGATGAATACCTTGATCCCAAGACCTCTCACCAATGTGCAGAGTTAGATTGCCCCAAGTAGTTACTTGCTGTAGTTTATAGGGCACAGTGAGATAAGAGCATCAGAGACCAACCTTCCCTAGAATGCCTGCCAGGGAGACCAGCATCCTGGAAGTTTACTAACTCACCTTGCCTCTTAATGGTCTTCTAATCTGGCCAAAGCTTTGGGAATTTGGATTGAAACTGTCCACTGAAAACTCTGAAGCAATGTACAAAGAATAGGCAAAACACTGACATGTGTGGTATCTCAGGAGCCCAGGGGACAGACCCCAGGACTGGGCTTTATCCTGAAGCTCTGTTCTTAAAAGAGAAGGAATGCTCGCAGCTGTTCAGGATGGGTGAGGAGGCCAGGCCTGCTTCGCACACTCACACGCAGGACCAAGCCAAAAGATGCACACAGCACTTGATGTTGGGTTAGCTGGTGCCTCTCTGGGGGAACACAAGCACTCCAGAGACTTGGCTCAACATCATACCATCTCCATGGGGCCCACTTACATCCTGACCCATGTCACAGAGGTGCCCAGTGAGTTGTCCCCAGTGTTTTATCACCTGAGATTCTAATAATTTATTATGCACCTATGATGTACTAGGTACTTTGGAGAAGCCAACAAATTAGAATGATACAATCTAGACACCCTCCACTATAAGGCAGAATATACAAGCTGCCATAAAAGACTCACAGAGCACAAGAGTCATCAATACCCTCAGGGACCCAACATCACTCTTATGCGCCTCTCCAAGAGTGCCAAGTGACCTGGATTGGTGTGTTCTTCCTGTTTTCTGCTGCCTCCCAATATGGGAGGACACACTGTCGATACTATGAATGACTACCAGGACAGATGCCTTGCTCCCAAAGCCCCACCAACTTCTCATGCTCAGGTTCTCCTAGTCATGTCTCCAAATTTCCTGGCTGCCATCTTTTTGAGATCCCCCTCCCCTCCAGCATTCCCATTTTCCTGCTGCACAACCAGGGTTCATCCAATATTCTCATCTCTCTTTCTTTCCCCATACCCGTCTAAATCCTCTACCTTATATCTGTTCAAAATATCCATCTCAGACCCTTCTCCTTACTCTCTTCTCAATCCTGTTTCCTTGGTTTCCCAATTAAGAATGGAAATAAGCAGGTCTAATATCTAGCCAATCTAAAGACAGATGCAAATGAAAAATAGATTCCTAATATATTTAGCAGCACAATCCTTTAAACACGGTTAACATTGCTGAAATGATGGTGAGAGGCATGGAGCATCAGGCTGACCCTTAAAATGCTGGTATTGCCAGTGTATCAGCCTCACAGAAGGGGCCCTGGGCTAGAAGTCAAGACAACCCAGTTCTACTGGCTTTAAAGGAGCTGTAGATCTATGGCCAACCTTGTTCCCTGTGCTAGTGCTCTGCTTTCTATCTGATAAGTGGGAAGAACAGCCTTGCCTCTTCTTCCTTCTGGAGGAGTATCATGAGGATGAATAAAATATAATGCATTACATTCAGTTCCTCGGACACAGTTCCTAATGCCATGATTTAGTCTGATTCTGGAGTCTATAAGTGTGGAATCAGGTGGTCATAAGCCTTCAAAGAAAATCTTCTCTAAAGTTTATATGACAGAGGGGAAATCCCTCTTGCCATTAACATGGAAGCAAGGCCATAGGCATGTAGGCATACCTGTAATATTCTTTGGGAAGCCAGCCTTACCCTTTGCTTGCTTTACCTAATTTTTCTGACATGAACAGTAGAGAACTATGGAGGTGGTTGAGGAAAGTATATTTCTCCAGACTGTGGCTTCAGAAAGAAAGAATCAGAGGGTAATGTTTTCTTGTTTGTTTTTGTTTTGTTTTTGTCACAACCTAGACAACAAATGAATTCGGGTAAGTGAGCCCAAATGTCTCTGGAGTCAGACCAGAGCTGATACCTCCCTCTTTGAAGAATGAAGTCTAAAACCATCACAATTCACTGAAGCTCCCACCTCAACTCAAGACATTGTACAGATCAAAGCCCAGCCTCCCACATGCCTTCAGCTTTAACATAAACCTCCTTCTCCTCCCTAGAAGGTGTGAACATTCAGTCTTTAAGACAAGTCACTCAATTCTCTACAGCAATCATCTGGTCAAGTGTTCTAGAAATGTTGCCTCCTCCACTCATTCACCTGACCTCTGTACCCATTTTATTTTTGAAATTGCCTCCAGCACCACAGCCTCTAAATCAGCAGTTCTCAACCTGTGGGTCGCGACCCCTTTGGCAGTCGAACGACCCTTACACAGGGGTCGCCTAAGACCATCCTGCATATCAGATATTTACATTACAATTCATAACAGTAGCAACATTACAGTTATGAAGTAGCAACGAAAATAATTTTATTGTTGGGTCACAATATGAGAAACTGTATTTAAAGGGCCAGAAGGTTGAGGACCACTGCTCTAGATAGACAAGTTTCTACCATATAACCTGCACCCTCCCCAACAGCTGACTGGACTAGACTGGGGACTGGACAGAGGATCATATCCATGGGATGAGCTAAGTCCATAAATTTTCTCCTTGAAAAGTCAATCTATTGAACACAAAGACTGAGCAAGTCACACTGGACAGGGATGGCCCTGGATCTAAAAAGTCATGCTGAGTTGAAGCCAGATGCAATAAAGCCATGTGCAAATAAAATTTATGAGAAAGCAAAACTTCTTCCCAGAGAAAGTTGACCTGCAATGAAGAACTGGAGCAGATGGGCAGAGAGGAGCAGAGACAGGGGTGGGGCTCATGGGATATGGGAGAGAAATGTTGTATGCCAATTTATATATCCTGTACTTCATTCCTGAGAGTTTTATTTTGGCTAACTTGAGTAGATTCTGTTCTTTGCAACCAAAACTCCCTACTGAAACACAAAATATATTGGGTGCCAATTTTATAAAAATGGCCTCTAAACAGTACTCTCTTTACTTGATAGCAAGTTATTCTGATAGCCTCCATGGCCTATGGGAGGAGAGGGGGACCAACAGGTTTCCAAAACTTAGCATTCCCATAAGACACACCTGGATACCATAGCATCATCCTCTCTCAAAGTTGCCTAGCAACTCTGCTTCTCCTCAGTACATCATTGCAGGTAGTGCAGCAGATGAGCTGAATGGACTACCTATTTCTGGATTTACTCATAGTCCCTCCCTTTCATCACCAAGCCACACATTTCCAAAACAGCATCAAGAGCACTGTTTTTTCTGCTGTTAACATTTACAGAAGCAACCACAAGATGTGGTACTCTTCTTTTATCATCATTATCTATGGATAATACTGCAGTAATAATAAAAATAGCATTAAACCAGCAAGCAGAATTTGACCCCCAATTCTCCCTGCACATGAGTGCTTCATTTTTCTAGGGTCTTATTAATCTTAAATGTTCAAAAAAGAGTCCCCCCAAAATACAGAGAAACCTTAGGGATGAACTACAATGAGAATTTAAAACTGATTGGGGAAGACCAATCATGTTTTCTGTACCTCAAATTATAACACAGTCTGAAAAATCACTAATCTTTGTGGAAACACTATAGGACATTAAAACTGGAATAATCTCAGAAAATTCAGAACATTTATCCGTTCTAGGGATAGCCCAAGTAATGTCTGAAGAGGGACGAGATAGGAAAATAATCAAGTCCTCTTTTCTAGGCATTTAATCCACACCTCTGCTCAAACCAACTCCATTGCTCTCTGGACTCAAGACCATACAACATACAACATCCATTAGGCAAGGATTACCTGAATCACAGAAGGATGACATTGCAATCCTTTCTTGATGCTTCCTTCTTTTCCCCAGTTCACCTCCCCTCCCCCATCATTCTGGTCTTGAATGAGAGTTTACTAAAGGGGCTTTTTGTCTCTTCCTGGGATGCTCTCCCCTACTTCCATACCCTGAGTGTTCCACACAGTGCCTAGTCTCTCTGTGCGTCTTACCAACTGGCAGCTTTCTTCACAGGGCTTCTGAGAGCACTGAGCCACACGCAGGCCCATCACAGCATCCTCCATGTCGGTGCAGGTACATATATCACAGCCCTCCTCCCATAGCTGTCCAATAGGGTAGACAGTGCCTCGGTGGACACACACCTGTAGACACAAGGTTTCTGTGAGTGAACTCATTCAGTTCATTTAAACAAGAGTTTAGAAAGTATCTACTATGTGTTGGAAGTTGCTCTAGGTTGCTCTGAGAATATAGCAATAAATAAAACCAACATGGTGTCTGCCTACATGCAGGGATGCTTATAAAGTAGATTTTAATAAGCATGAAAACTGGACCTGCTCCTGCTCCTCCAGAACCTAGGCACTTAGAAATCTTGAGCTAGAAGAGAATCCAGAAGGGACCAGAGGTCTAGAGCATTCTGGGCAAATGAGTGTGTGCTCTAGCCCTAATAGGCTCCAGGGAAAGGTAACTGTGACTTCTCTTTGGCATTCATTGCAGGACTTACCCTCAATAGTTCAGCAGCTGAAAATCTTCTCAGATCTTCCTACTGTAATTAATGGTTCATCTCAAGTTCTGCCAATTATCTTTCATAACTCTTCTTGGTGGACTTCCTCCCTATGACTGCTATGTGCATTTAGTATCTGTACCATCTGTTGATACTTTGTTGTATTCAGTTAATAGACTATTGTCTTATCTATACTAGCAAGACCATAAGTTGACTACATCTTACATTTCTCCCATAACACCTAATACAGTACCAGTTCTGGTAGAACATAGTAGTTGCTCAGTAATTATAGGAAGGAAGGGAGGAAGGAAGGAAGGAAGGAAGGAAGGAAGGAAGGAAGGAAGGAAGGAAGGAAGGAAGGAAGGAAGGAAGGAAGAGAGGGAGGAAGGAAGGGAGGGAGGGTGGGAGGGAGGGAAGGAGGGAGGGAGGAAGGAAGGAAGGAAAAAAGGATAGATAGATAGATAGATGGATGAATTGATAGCAATTAACAAATAGTCAACTATTAACTTGTCTGTAAATAATCCATGCCTTCATATTATTTCCTTAGCTAACCTAAGGAAATCTCTTTAAAGGCCAGACCATGTCTTATACCTTATTTGTAACCTCAGCACTAGCCACAGTAGGTTCTCTATAAATACCTCCTGGGCTAACTAAATTTCCATTAGGCTGAGATAGAATGTTGACTGCTCACCCACCAACCATATAGCACTTGGTTTGGGCAGGAAGGCAAATCTTCCATAAGAAGCAGATTTTTGCCATCATCCCAGCCACAGCTGAGCAGCCCCTACCTTATCAGGAAGGCAGGTGATTGTGGTGCAGCCACAGTCATTGGTGATGGCCGAGGACAAGTACCCCAGAGGGCAGGTCACTGTAGAGTTGACACAGTTACAAGCACACTCATACTCATCACAGCACTGGGTCTTCCGAAGGGTCGGTGTCCGGTGTGGGGGACATGAGGGTGGGTACTCCCTTCTGCACTCCTCCTTCCTGCAGGCTGAGAAACAGGAAGGTGACACCCTAGTCCTACCACACTGGGCATTGAAATCAATCAGGGTTTGTAAGTATTAAGCTATTAAATAAGAACCCAGGGAATTCTTAGGTCCAGGGGATTAAATCATAAATGCACATAAGTCCAATTCAGGGATTGTGGGGTATTCAATCATCCCCAAAGGAAGTTAGTCTTCAGAAAATATGAACATCAATCAAAAGGAGAAATGTGAAACTAGGAATTTTAATGGAGAAGAAGCAAAGACTGCTTAGTACCCACTCTACCACCTTCCCATGCACATCTGGATGGGGTAGGGTCCTTCCAGCTATTGATTCTCAGAGACGGTGGAGGTAGAATCCCTAAGACCCAGATAGGCCTAGGACGCCATGAACTGGTAAGCATTTTTATATGCTGGCAGCTTATGTGATCCTATCCCCACCTCAGTACCTAGAACAATACCCTATAGTTTCATGTCCTCTAAGAAGGTTGAATGAAAGAATGACAGCAATCAGTCAAACCCAGAGTGTTTTATAAATGTCAAATCCCATCCTGTGTCCTTTGCCTATTCACAGCCTCCTTCAAATACAAGGTGTCCTCTCACCCTCGAGGTCTTACATCTAGGAACTCAAGAGAGATTCTAAATCAACAGGACAAGAACTCTACTTGACTTAAAGTGGGTATTCTCAGTATCTAAATACAGAACTCATTTTCTTGACACATCTTACTTTAGTACAACCCTATGCTTAAATTATAGTATTTAGCGATTAGATATATAAACATACAAAGGGGAGAAAACTGTATATCTGTTTGGGAATAAGATCCAGTAATGAGGACAAACCAAGGAAACTTTTCCTCCCCTCAGTGGTGTGTGGGAGGATGGGAGTAAATAAAGATTAGGTCTGGAGACTTCTTCATCTTATACCCAATTGCCTCATAATACAGCCCAACAGGAACATGCCTGTGGCTGTACCCACTTCCAGGACACCTTCAGCATCATGCAGCTGGGAAGAATATTAGAGGATTCAATCCAGGGGTGACCTTGATCCCTCTGTCCTAGACATCCCCAACCCCACTAGAGCCAGCTAACTAGAATACAAGCCAGGAGAGAGTGGCTGCACCACCACCTCCTCTCCATGGAGGCTTTACCGCAGGTGAAGTTGGGTCTGCACTCGCCAGGATTGGTCAATGTTGGCTGGAGGCCACCTTCACAGTGAGGCACTGGGGGCAGGTCACAGCTCACCAGGTCACACACTAAGGGACAGAAAAAAAAAAGACATCCACTCAGAGTTTAGCAAGGTTATTCTTGTATTACCTGTGAGTGTCACCCTATAGTCCTATTCATGCAGATTTCTGTTAGGTAGGTGGTGATTATGAGACAAAGGTAGAGATACAGATAGAGGTAGAGGTGGAGGGGGGAGATAGATGATAGGTTGATAGGTAGGTGTGTAGATTGATTGATGATAGATAGATAGATGGATAGATGATAGATAGATAGATAGATAGATAGATAGATAGATAGATAGATAGATAGATGATAGATAGATAGATAGATCCAGATATCCGATAAGCTCATATTGATTTTTTTTGTCATCAGCTAGGACTTTCAGATCACAGCCAAGTCACTTGAACCCTCTAGACTTCCATTTCATCTTCTGCAAAGTGGGAACTCTAACTCATAGAGTCAGTCTAAGGATGTCATGAAATAATTAAGGCAACATGCCTGGCACATTGTAGAAGCCTAAAAGGCCTACAAAATGAGGGACTTGAACTAAATGATCCCCTCAGTTCTGTCTACTGTTACCATTCTCAGATCTATTTTACACAAGCTGTTCTCAAGTCAGATCTCCCTGCCCACAGGACTTCTATGTGTCCCTGATCAATTTCATCAGCATAAATAAAATTCTTAGATTAGTTCATTCTTTTGTAGATCCTTGCACTGTCCCTTAATCTATTTGCTCACCCTGTAAGATCTGCCTCACTGCAAATTTTACAATTAACAAACACACTAGACAGGACAGGGACGGGTCATCAGAGGTTTCCTGTCATGTTAAACCTAATTCTATCAGCTCTGGATTCATTTACTTATAGCATTATTCAGCCTATTATTCACTATGCAGTTCGCAAGCCAATAATGAAACCCTTTGACAAATAACCTGCTGAAATCAAGGTGGCCTTCTCCACATCTAAGGTCCTCAGAAAGGAAAAGGGAAATGGGCTACTTTGGCCTAACTTTCTCTTCAGTCCATTTCTGAGCACTTCCTCCACCAGTGATTACCCCATTCTTTATTTAATGCTTTCAAATCTGACATTTAATGATTTACTGCAAAACTTCTCTAGGCAGCAAATCCTATTTTCTAGAGGTTACTCTTTCCATTATTTGGAAAATCCAGTCAGCTCTTGCCCACCTCCTTTCTCACACCCTGTGCCTGAGACCATATGTCTCTTGCAGCGCCCACATCATTCACCTGGGGCTGGGGCCTGGGCCCTGGAGAATGCCCAAGGTGGGACACATACCACATTCATACTCCGGGCAGCACTGGTCTGCGTTCTGGTGGAGGCGAGCCACTTCACATGGGCCACATGTGGGAGCTGGAAAAGAATGCCACACAAGTCAGAGAAATAAACAGTGGTACAGCCTGGAGCAGGATCTAAAATATGGCAGACTCTCAGAGAAGGTGAAGAGAGCAGCCAAAGAATATAAATATACTTAGCCCATGGGCACAGACAACAGAGCAGTGAAGGCCAGGGGAGGGGTGGCAGGGGCTGGGTGGAGGTGGGCAAAGGTGGGGAGGATGGGGGCATCTGTAATAGTGTCAACAATCTATATATCAAAACTAATAAAAGAGAAAAATGGTAATTGGCGTACGGCGATACCCTTTTCATTGGCTAATCAGGGCTATATGCAAATTAACTGCCAACTAAGATTGGCAGTTAACTGTCAACAAGATGGCGGTTAATTTGCATATGTAGGCACAATGCAGGGAGGCGAAAGGGAAAGCAGGAAGAAGCCCCCTGCCACTGACAGTGATCAGAAACCCAGGGGGGAGCTAAGAGCTGGGGGGCAGGGCAAAGGTGGCCCTGAGGCCACCTTTGCCCTGCCCCCCAGCCATGATTGGAGAATCAGGTGCCTTTTCCGCCCTGGCCAGTGATAGCAGGAAGTAGGGGTGGAGCCAGTGATGGGAGCTGGGCAAGGTCGAAGCTGGCAGTCCCAGGAGCTAGGGGCCCCTTGCCTGGGCCTAAAGCGAAGCCCACGATTGCAGGGCCGCTGCAGCTGTGGGTCCCCGCTGCCCGGGCCGGACGCCTCAGCCAGAGGCATCCTGCAGGGGCAGGGGCGGAGCCCGCGCAATTGCAGCGCCCTCCGCTGCCACTGCAGGTCCCCGCTGCCCGGGCCGGACGCCTAGGCCAGAGGCGTCCGGCCTGGGCAAGGGGCCGATCCTGCGATTGGAGGGTGATGGGGGTCAACGCCTGAGGGCTCCCAGTATGTGAGAGGGGGCAGGCTGGGCTGAGGGACACTCCCCCCACCGACACACCCAGTGCACGAATTTCATGCACCGGGCCCCTAGTATATATATAATATGCAAAGTGTTCTCAGGAGTTCGACGAGGAGACCAGGAGTTCGGTTGCTCGCTATGATGTGTGCTGACCATCAGGGGGCAGCAAGAAACAAAGGAAGGCCCCAGCTGGCAACCAGAGGGCCCCAATCGGCCCTGATTGCCAGCCAGGCCTAGGAATCCTACCCGTGCATGAATTCTGTGCACCAGTCATCTAGTAATATATATATATAGCAGACTATCATCCACAGAAACCAGCACAGGCCCTACATGGGAGGCCGTGAAGTATCAGGCTGTGGGATTTCTGAGAATGAGGCTGTTGACCCCTGAATGTGCGCAACAGGAGACTCTAGTCTGAGGGCCAAGGTGGGACAGGAGAGCAGGGTTAAGCTCCGAGAGCAGCTATTCCAGGTGTGGGACAAGGGGAACCCCATCCCAGAGAGGTAAGGAAGGGTGGGCTGGCCTGGGAAACAGGCCAGGCCCAGGAAATCCACATGTGGATCTGGTGGCTGCAGGGCCTGGAGGGTGGCCCAGGGAGGGTGAGCTCACCTCTGGCCGTGGGGCAGGGGTGCGAGGTGCAGTTGACCTTCCGCCCGCTGAGGCACGTGCAGATCTGGCAGGGCTGGTGGTCTGGGACCCAGGTTTCCAGGAACTGAGAGAAAATGAGGTTCAGAAGGGGTGCAGGACATTAGGGCAGAAAGCCCTGGAGTAAATGGAAGTCAGTTCCCCCACCTTCACTACAACCTTGTCGCGAGGATATTTTTATTATCTCCACTTATCAAACAAGAAAGTTGAGGCACTTGCAGTCCTGGGGTTGAACCAGCAGAGGTAGGGTTTGAACCGCGAATCCATCCTTTTAACAACATGTTCTGCTGCCTCCTGATAATAATTAGCATTAGATATGTTCGAGATATTTTTCCTAGAGACTGTATGTTTATTCACTTTATGTTCCTTATCATAACCCTATCAGGCAAGCACTATTATTATCTTCATGTATAAATGATGAAATTGAGTCACAGAGAAGGAACATGACCAGGTGGCACACCCAGGATTTGAACCTGGCATTCTGGCCCCAGACACCACATGTTCTACACCTGCCACTCACAGGCAGTCACAGTGCCTGACGCTGCTGGGACTGTGGGAGTGACAGACATTGGATAAATACAGTCAACTTGAGGAAATAAGATCACGCATGAAAAGCTGCCTGAGATAAATGAAGTGTGATACATCCACACTGTGGAATACTACTTAGCCATTAATAGTCTACTACGCAGACTATCGAAGTACAATACACACACAGGTGGATCTCAACAGTGTTATGCTGAGTGAAAGAAGCCAGGCCAAAAAAGTAGTATATACTACAGGATTCCATTTATATGAAATTCCAGAAAATATAAACAAATCTATAGTGACAGAAAGCAGACCAGTGGTTGCCTGGGGATGGGAGCTGGGGGTCAGGGGACGTATTAAAGCGGGCACAAGGAAACCTTGGGGAATGATGAAAATGTCCCTTGTCCTGGTTGCGATGGTGGTTTTACAGGAGTGTGCACGTGTCAAAACTCACCAAACTGTACACTTTATTAGCTGCTGTTTATTATATGTAAACTCTATCTCTATAAAGCGATTTTTAGAATGAAAAATAAAAGGGCGACAGGAGGGCAAAGAAGAGCAGTTCACTAGGGTTTGGGCCCTCAGAGAGGCCTCCTGAAGGCGTGCCTGTGAAGGGTGGGAGGTGGAGTATGGGGGTGGGGGGGGGGGAGCTTGGGGAGGAGAAAGAATTCTGGGTGTGGAACAGAGGGGAGAATGTCCTGTGTGTCAGTGGACAATTGTAGAGGCCTTCCCTGCCCACTTGAGGAGCTTGAGTTGGTGGGCAAGGGGCAGCCCTGGAGTTTTATAAGCAGGACCCTGCTTCCCAGGAAGAGTGTTAAATAAGGGCCAACATGGTGAGGGTAGCAGGACTGAGAGGGAGGGACTAGGAATAGGAAACAAAAAAACAAAAAACAATGGCTGCAGGGGCTGCTATTCCAGTGTTTCTGGGGGCCAGGAAGACACAGAGAGGGGCCCTGGGTGCTGGCCTCAGAGGTGGGAGCAGAGAGGCCAGGCAGAGGGGCAGGGGTGGGGAAGCATCGCTCATTCCCTCAGGCCTCTGGGTGATGCCAAGAAACAGTAAATGGGGGGGGGGGGGAGGGTAAGGGAAGTGGGAGGGTGGTATCCCGACTTTTAAATGGCAAAGGTTATGTGTTTTGAGGGGTTTTTCTCTCTTTTAAAGAAGGCTTTTTAAAGAGCCTGTTTTTGTGGACTTCAGATATCTAAATTTAAGAGTAAATAATGCTACAACTATCCTGAGAATGGGCAACACCACAATAGATGACCAAACACAGGTGCTAAACCTCCTCCTCCGGGGATTTTTATTTTCCCAGGCAGCTTTAAGGAGGCCTGTCTGAGACAGGAGACAGACTCTTGGGACCCTGGAAAAGCCCTTTCTGGCTAACGCTAAGCTTCTAAAAACCGCCAGCAGCCAGCTGTACAGGGGCCTAACATGCCGGGTTATGCAGCAAGTGGGCCAGCAGATGGCGCTCCTGCACCAGCACAGGCCAACTCCAGGCAGCCCTGTCTCACCCGCCAGGTTCCAGGGCCAGGATGTGACAATTACTGAGGCAGGAGAACAGGTATGAGAGCTAGCTGGAGTTAAAGATTTAGATGACAAAGGAATGGCCCACAGAGAATACGGCAAGGGAACCTAGAAGTCTTCAAAGCCCAAGGTCACAGAAGGAATACAAGCCCACAGCTGAGAATTTAAGAGAAGATGCAAGTGAAATGTATAGGTTACAGAACACCAGAGATCAGAGAGAAAGGGAGGCTCCAGGCAGAGGCGTCAGGCTTCTGGGTGAAGGAGGCAGTTCTTGCTGAGCTGAGCTGAAGCAGTACTTGCTCTGCACAGCACCCCCTGCTCCCCAACACGGAGAGAGGAACAGCCAGCACGGCTCTGGATCCCTTCTGAGCCGGCAACAAAGGCTCCCGTCTTTACAGTGCACTTTGTAAACTAAACAAGAGCTATGGAAACTGGTAAATATTTTGCCCTTCCGATGTTACCACAAGAGATTTATACCCTGGTTTATTTCCCTGAAGGAAAAAAAATTCTGGCCTTTGTTTTTCATTTTAAAAAATTTCATTTAATGGAAATATTTTTCATATTAGATTTTTTTGTTCTTAACTCTACTTTGAAAGTAAAAGCTGCAATTGCAGGTGGCTGGATAAGATACTTGTTTTCATTTGTGTAAGCTGTAGTATTTTCTGAAATAACTACAACTGGCTGTGTTCCCTTCATAGTTTTAATTAATTCATTTTATGTTACTTGATTTTAAAATATTTTTATAAGACAGTTTCTATATCAAAAATAGCGCACTATTTGGAAGCATTCTTTATACCATGTCAATGCATATTCCCGATGTGTTGCACTGAAGATGAGGGAGCAGGGAAAGGGGAAACAGGGCCAGAGAGGAGTGGAGAAAAGAGGGGTAGAGACACTAAAATAAAATTCACAAGCTTCCTGCTTTCAGCGCCCTGCAGACAGCTGGTGGCCACAGAGCCAGAGACACTTTGCAAACTTGAGCTGACTTCTCGTCAGGATGTGAAGGAAGGGAGGAGAGACCACATCTGCCTCCCTCTGAGAGTATATTACCACCAGCAGCAAAGCCAGTCTGCAATTGCCACTGGGTGCTAGCCCCACCTGGGAATGGTACACATCCCTGGAGCCCAGCAGGAGTGCAGGAGCTGTGCAAAGCAGGGAGAGCAGTGTAAGGTTCTATCAGCTTGTTTGGAGAATACTGTGGTACAGGAAGTCACTTAAATTGGCAAGCTGAAATACAGCAGTAGAGTATGACTGGGCTTCCCTCTGAGTTTATCTGTCCCACAGTGAAAATAAATGGGATAGAGCCCAACAACAAAACAGAGCAGGTGGAGCCACCCAAGTAACAGCCTAATGGATGCCCGTGCTGACCTGCACTCCCAGTTAGCTCAGAGGTTAGCTCAGGGTTCTGATGAGATCAATGTCAGGCTAGGACACTACGGGATGACCAGGTGCAGTGAATAAGAATTCCAGTTTTATCACCTTGTGCCATCTGAGCCTCAGTTTCCTCTTCCATTCAGTGGGACATATAATAACATTTCGACAGAGCTTTGGGGAGAATCAAATAAAATAGTCCATTTCCTGGCTTATAGTGTCAGGGAGGAACAGTGTAGTTACTGGAATTGTTGCTTTCATCATTCCCCAGTTTGGTTAGCTGGCCTTCCCAGGAGCTCTCCTAGCGGTGATTAAACATAGTGGCAAGTCACCAAACCCTATCACTTAGTGATAAAGCCCTCCTTGGTGATGACAGAGATGTTAGGTCTGGGGATCAGTACATGATCATAGAACACATTCTCCTTTGCTAGAAGCCAAATGTATTCCTCCCTCTACCATGCTCTGTAATATCACTTTCAAGGATGAAGGACAGAACCACAGCACAGACTCACATGTGCACAGACACACAATGCCCCAGATCCGACAAACACACATGCTGTGGAGAGATACGACTGTCATCTTAGGATGGGGGAGGACCCTTTCAAAATGTATCAATAATTCCTAAAGGCTAAAAGAATTGATGACTTCCACACAAATCAAACCCCCCCCCCCCACACACACACACACACACACACAAAGACCTAGTAAAAGGGCAATTTCGTATATTGGAGCAAGCAAGTTCTCTGGAGTCAGACATAGCTTCAAATTCTGAGTCCAACACCCAGCTCCATAACTTACAAACTGTGTCCATGGGCAGTGCCCTAAGCTAAGCATTAGTTTTCTCATAGATGTTTTGTATTTATGAGATGATGCAAGATATCCAGTGTGTTCTTGCAATCCTAGTCCAAGAGACTAGTCCTAGTCCACATGCACATACACATTCACTCATCCACCACACATACAAGTTCCATGGTCAGATAAGTTTGAGAAGTGAAAACCCTCTTAAATACTTGCCACACATTAGTACATTAAAAACTCTAAATAGCCCTACAATAAGGAAACCTATTTAACTTGTCTAACTAGTGTTCTTTAAATGCTTTTGACCACAGGTAACAAATCCTGCAAAACACACCTTTGAAAAATCTTGAGATAATGAATAGATAGTGGTTAGTACAATGCCAGGTATATAATATATCATCATAATGGTAGGCATCACCATATAAAATATTCTTTTCCTATTCTCTCTTGGGTTCCTATAGCATCTATTTCCATGAATATAATGATAAAAGTAGTAGTAGCAATAGTAGTAACATAGCTAATATATGACAGACTCAAGATATGAACCAAGATCTAACTCAAAAGCCACTATGTCATACTGCTCCCCTACCCCTTAATGACCCCCTTAAGAGTCAACTCCTGCTGCTAAAGTTAGAAGGGGCCAATCACTGGTGAACACTTCATCCTACTGAACCCAGAGAGAAGCAGGCCCATGGGAGGTGAAAGACCAGGGCTCCTACCTGGTGCCGGACTCCATCCTCACCGACACACTGGGTGCAGGCCTCCTCGGGGACACAGCTACCTTCCAGCATGACTTGGTGTGAGGGGCAGAAGCAACCTTCCGAGGGATGGTTCCCACAGGAACTTGAATTGCCCTCACAGTGCCGGGGGCAGCCATGCTCACAATGGTTGTACACCAGGGATGGTGGGCAGGACATAGCTGCAGATGGAGAAGGAGGTCACTCTGGATGGCTCACACCCACCAGAGGGAAATAGAGGCACCGAGAAGACTACATTTCCCAACTTTCCTTGCAACTAAGTGTAGTCATGTGACAAAGTTTTGACCTATGAATGGAAGAAGGGTAGACTCCTATAGCAGCCTCCAGGAATCTTTTTTCAAAAAAACAACTATGCATACCCTTTTTCCCTTTTCCATCCTTCACCCATTCTGCTTCTCAGAACTTAGATATGATAACTAGAGCTTCATTTTAAACTATGAGGAAAACCCACACCCAAGTGAGGGTGAGCAAAAAGCTAGAATCCAGTTTGAGGCTAAGAAACAGCTGGAGCCACCTCCCTCTGATCACTGTGTGACAGAGAATTTTATTTCTCTGTTACTTGCAGTCAAATTTAATCATAACTGGTTATAAAACCTGTGTGTCCTTAGGAAGTATCATGGTTCTTTCTTTTGAATACATTTATATTTAATGCTTACAAACTCCTCTTAAAATGAAGTAAGGAATCTACAGGTATGATGAATTGCCTTGGGAGAGAAGCTACAAGGTAATTCATTCCTCCCACCCTGGTCCTCCTCAGCCCCTTTCTCAGGTTCTCATGGTGCCAAGGCAGAGAAAGTCTCCAAGGATTTTGAGCATCCAGGGTTTTCCTATGCACAATAAATAGGAGGTAGACCAAAAAATTAGCTAAGCAGAGAAGGTGATAGAGGTAACTCAGAAACTAACATTTTCCCTTTGATCTGCAGGCAGATGGAAAGGGGGCAGTACCATCCACATGCACTCAGAAAACCAGAGCTCAAAGGAACCTAAGGGTTGTCTAGTCCGACTTTCTCATTCTAAGATGCAGAAACTGGCGCCCATCACCAGCTGAGCTGCGACTAGGATGCCCAAGTCCTCCAGCCCCATGTAAGAGTTGCTGACAGCTGTATAATTATAAACTCATAAACCCTGAGATTCCAAGATGCTTGTACATATTCATTTCTCTACCCCTTCCTCCCCACCAAATAAGAGTAAGGGATTATATTAGTTCGAGTCCAAATAGGGAAGCTAACCTTGAAGGGGAACTATCTACCCTGTGGCATCTGTAACTAAGAAAACTCTTGGTATTCAAATGGCAAAATTCCACTCACACTCCAAAATTCTGCTCAGGCATGGCCTACTCTGCGAGGCTTTGCTAAAGCTTGGTGGAACTTTAAATTCAAAATGACTGATTATTCTGTACTTTGCTGGTGCCCGTCTGTGCCTAACACATTACAATCACATTTCTCTGAACACTAGAATACTAATAGAAATGATCGTGTTTTCATTTACATAGAAATTCAACACTCAAATTACTTATACATCTCCCACCTTCTTTGATACTAACTGAAATCCTAGATCAGAAGAAATTCGGGATTTTGATCCTCATTACCCAGATAAAGAATCCTAGTACCAGAGAAGTTGAGAAAGCCCACAATTAGTTGGTATTCACAAATTTTAGGGGGTACATTTAGATACTCACCACAGAAATCAGTTGTCCTCCAGTCAACACAGACCCCATTAGTCCGACAGAGGTGGGCATAAGAGGCGATTGCCTCACACACTTGCTCCAGGTGGCAACTGTCCTGCTGGCACATAGCATAAAATGTGGCTGGAGCAAAGACCTTGTGGCACTCAGCAAACAGTGCAGAGAGGAGGACCTGGCAGTGGGAGGTGCTGGAGATGGGGCACTCCTCCTCAGGAACAGGTTGGCATGTCCTCCCCAGCTGCTGCACAGTCCAATCCTGGACGAGCCTTTTCCAGTCTGTGGTGACTGTGCCATCCCTCAGCATAAAGTCATTGGCCCCATTCTCATCACAGATCCCTAGAGAAACAAGGAAAGACAAGGTTGGTAGCTGTGGGTGCCAGCATATTGATGCCAGAGACCTGGCCATTCTCCATCCCCACCAGCATCTGAAACTTGCTACTGGACCCAGAAATAGTCCCAAGAGTCCTGAGAGTAGAGCAAGGAAGGTTTACAAATATAAAAGGAAGGAGAGTTCAAGATATTCTTACCACAGAGACCATACATCTTTGAAGCAAAGGTCTTGGGACTGAGTTGCAGCTGGAACTCGTTGTTTTGTGGAGTGAATGTGAAGATGTGGCCAAGACGATTGAATCTGATCTCATACATGATGGCACCATAGATGTTGACTTCCATGTCCCCACCCATGTAAGGAACAGAGACCAGAATCCCATTCACCCCCACCTGCCCAAAGAAGAAAATATTGATCAGTTGTCACAGCAATAAGGAATCCTAAAATTTCACTCTTAGCTTCTTCCTGAAGTTACTAGCAGTTTCCAACATTCACCACACTCAATTCTAGGGTTATCCACAAACCCTGATGTTTATCAGCAGCTCTTCTAAGATAAAGGAGTTTTGAAGAGCTTGGCATGAAAACAGACTATTATAATACTGTACAGAGACCCATGAACCTGGAACCTGAAAGCCCAGTGGTTGAAGCACCTTGAACTTTGAGTCTCTGTGTGCTCTACGCGGGAGGACAACCCCTTCAGGATAGGGTGGGAAAGTTGCCATTTTGCCAGCTCATCAGTGTCTCCAGGAACAACTAACAGGACTATTTTAAGTTTTTTGTTTGGTTTGGTTTGGTTTGGTTTGGTTTGGTTTGGTTTGGTTTGGTTTTGTGGGGGAGAGTCATTAGGAGCTCTTTGGAGGCCCCATCACACAGCATATCAAACATATTCAATATATTCACATTTCACGATATTATTTTTGTTATAAACGTTTTGGAAGGCTTTTTCTCCTTTCTAATTTTAAAATTTTGGCTGTGAGTTACTCATTTAATATATGACTAGCTCTGATTTTTCAGCGATTGCTGTGCATATTCAAGAATTCTTGCAAAATGAGATCTAACCTATAAGTTGTTTTCACATAATGAAATATTTATGATTTCTAAATGAACAAGTAAAGAAATTGGCATAATATAACCTTTAGTAAGCATTTAACCAAACATTTATTTAAACCGGTTTTGCAGTTTTCTTTTTGAATTTTGGAGCCATACATTTTCTTGAGGCCCTACATATTTCCAAATGCCCTAATTTAGGCACTAAATAGTTTCTTTTGGAAAGCTGACAAGCCCGAGGCACTGGGCTCATAATACCTGCTGGGTAAACAGTACTGGTTTCAACCCCAATTTTCTACCAGTGCCAGAATCTGGCACTAGCTTCACATTTTAATGCTACCTAAAATTGGTACCAAATCTGGGCCCAGAACAACATGAAATCACACCAAAACAAGGGAGATGGCAAGAAGCCCCTCCAAAGAAGGTGGTACTCTGCTAGTTAGGCAGAAGGCTGCGTCTCTAATAGGAGTGCCAGCTAAAACCAACTGCCACCATGTCCATGTAGCTGCCTTGCCATGGGACCCACAAAAGGCACCTCACCTCCATGTCGCTGTGGAGCTCAACCGAGAGGCCATTATGTTTCACCTCAATGGACTTCATGCATGCTTGCCTCGCCCCAGGGCTGCATGCACCATTATGGAGAATCAGCTCCAGGTCCTGCTCCTTATTTTGAAATAGAACATATGAACAGCTGCCCGTCAGCTTGAAATTCTGCCCATCAAAGGTCACGATGTGCCGGGTAGAGCTGCCCATGCACACACCTGGACAGGGAACAGCAAATGAGGAATGTGACATTATCCAAACTCCCATCCACACAAAGAGGCAGTGTTGGAGGAACCTGGCTATGATGATCACCTGAACGCTGCCTCCGTGTCATTCCTTTTTGTCTGACTCCATCCACACTTTTGAGAACCCCTGGACCTGCTGGGGCTGGACCCCAACATATGGCACCCGAACAGGGACCCTTAGGTAAACCCCCCCATTCTCGGGACGGATAGGACTCCACAGTAGGAAGAGGGTGGATAGTCTTTGCCGACTCTGTCCACACCTTTGGGAACCCCTGGACCTGCTGGGGCAGGACCCCAACATGAAAGGAAAACAACACCCCTAAAAACTGGAGACGTGAGGTCATCTGGACCAGAGCGGGAAGACACTGCTAGTAGCTGAAATGATGTGGATGTTTTTACCAATGTTCTGTTCGAACCTCCTGCATCCCACGCTCACAGAGCTATGGACTAGTCTTCACCTTTCCTGACATGGTGATTTTCTTACAAATCACTTTGGAGCCCGGCCACTGTGGCTCAGTGGTTGAGCATCAACCTATGAGCCAGGAGGTCATGGTTCAATTCCCAGTCAGGGCACATGCCCGGGTTGTGGGCTCAATTCCCAGGAGGGGGTGTGCGGGAGGCGGCCAACCAATGATTCTCTCACATCATTGATGTTTCTATCTCTCTCTCTCCCTCTCCCTTCCTCTCTGAAATCAATGAAAATATCTTTAAAAATTAAAAAATGCAAGTCTGCCATGGCCTTCTCCTACTCCAACCCTCGGGGATGCTGCACCCACCAAGCTAGCATTCAAACACCTCCCTACTCAAGCCCAAGTCACCATCGACACAGAGTGGAGAGGGGCATCCAGGGGGGGTTCTGTCCCTTCTGAGCACGTTGTATGAAGTTGGGAGGAGAGGGGGGTCAGGCAGACTGTGGAGGGAGTAGATACGAACTAGGTTCTGCAGCAGCAGCCCCTGGGGCTGGGGCTGGCCTGGTGACTCCTTCCTCTCACACCTGTGACTCTCCTGGCCCCAGTGACTTCCAAGTGTCCCGGGCAGCTTCCTCCTCTCTGTTCCCTTCCGGAGCGCTCCCTGTGTGTGCAGCTCTGACACAGCGATCACATGGTCTGGAACTCTCTAGTCACAGGACAGGGATAGAAACTGCAAGCTGGGCCTCGGCTCTCACCCTAGCAGGCCTCCCTCCCCCGATGCCCCCACCTCCAGGAAGGCCCGTCTAGGGGCAGCATCCTGAAGACCAAGATGAAATAAGTGAAAATGAGACAATGGAACCATCTCAACCTCAAAATTTGCCCTAAGAATTTCCCTGTGTGGCCATGGGGGCAAGATGTCTGTCTCCTCAGGTCTCCCCACAGGTTTCCTGGGCTCACCACGTTCCCTTTAACAGACCAGAGCTGTTTCTCCTCCCTGGCCCTCACTCTTTCTTTCTCTCTGTCAAATCACTAGACACTTGCCTTTTCCAAGAATTCTTCCAAGACTGGGAAGGGCATTGATAATATGGTGGTAAAAGTGTGAGCTCTGGAGTCAGACCTGGACTGGCTGAGTGACGCAGACCGGTGACATAATCTCTGACTTTCCATCTGTAAAACCCTGATGATGATGCCAAGCTTGCAGGGTGGTCATAAGGATTAAGTGAGACAATGTTGGTGCAATAATCAGGGCAATTAACACTAGCTGCTGTAACAACAAGTCCAGAATCTAGATCAGGGGTGGGCAAACTTTTTGACTCGAGGGCCACAATGGGTTCTTAAACTGGACAGGAGGGCCGGAACAAAAGCATGGATGGAGTGTTTGTGTGAACTAATATAAATTCAAAGTAAACATCATTACATAAAAGGGAAAAAAAAAAGAGGCAGTGTTACCAACGTGCACACTGATAAACAGAGTTGAGAGCTGAATGGGCCCTTTGAAGTCCTATATTTTCATTTCCTCCTTTTTATAGATTAGGAATCTGAGATTCTGAGAGGAAGAGTGCCTCAGGTAAGTAACACATGGTCATTAAATCTTTTCCTAGAGAAAGCTTACAAGAACAAGCATTACATTAAAAAAAATGTGGCAAATTATAGAACCATATTTCCAAAAAAATAAAATAAAATTGTAACGTGTGAAGTGAATGCTCTACTCTGCCTTGGCCCAAGAAACAAAGTTAAGTTCTAGGGGTGCTATGACTCATTGAAATCATGAGGAGCTAAGCAAGACATGAGCTCACAATCTCACTGTAAAGAAAGTTCACCTAAAAACACGTGTGTCCTTTCAGCTGCCAAGTGACTAACAGTACAAGTGGCCATGTTGACTTGATCCCTTAAGAGATCGCACACAAGAAATACTTCCAAAGCCAAAACAAATGGTTGGGTCTCAGCACTCCCTCATTTGCCACTCATTCACTCATGTAATCAACAAATTCTCAAGGTTCCAATTACAACACCACTTGGGAATACTAATCATCTTGCGTCTATGTAAGAGGACTCCGTGAAAATCCCCCCATGAAGGCACCACTGCCATATGTGATTTGAAAGCTCACTGTGGACCTAGATGAAGTTGGAGGTGAGCTTTCCAGACAAACCATGATCACATCTATGGTGGTGGGTAAATAAAAGCCCAAGAAAGAACTTAGAAGCAGTTTAGTGAGTCAGTGAGGCTACTCTAACGTCCCTCACTCCCAGACAGGCAATCTCCACCTGAACACCAAGGCAGCACAGCCACTAACAGATGGTGGGTCTGGATGTACTATCGGTCAGAGCTGAGCGGCCTCTCCAAGAGCTTCTTCCACTCAAACTCCCCTAAGTCCCTGAGCAACCAGGCATTTCCAAATGACCGTACTGAATGCTCCTGGCCTGTTGACATCCATGCTGCAAGGGATCCCAAATACTCCAGCTATGAATATTGTCGAGGAATCCAGCCCCAACTTCAAGGAGAATGTAATAAGTCACAAGGTAAAGAAATTGTGTGAGCTCACACATGGCAAGTGAATGAAAATGGCTCTGCCCACCATACGTGCCCTACAAAAACATAGGAAGAGCCCTGGCTGGTGTTGCTCAGTGGTTAGAGTGCTGGCCTTGCGGCAAAAGATCACGATCAATTTGCATATCTGGGTTGCAAATTCAATCCCAGCCCCATTCAGGGTGTATGTAGGAGGCAACCAATTAATGTCTGTCTCTCTCACATCGCTGCTCTCTCTCTCTCTCTCTCTCTCTCTCTCTCTCTCTCTCTCTCTCTCTCTTCTCTCTTTCGCTTCCTTCTCCCTCCCTTATTCTCTTCTACTCAATCTAAAATCAATAAGAAAATATACTCAGGTGAGGATTAACAAAAACAAACAAAGAAACAAATAAAAACAAAGACACAGCAAGAGAACAGGGATCCCTGGGACTGAATGAAAACCTGTCCAGAGGATATGATAGGGTGTGAACATGGGTAAAGATAGCACTGTGCATGCGTGTGGTGAGGAGTGAGAGTGCTTAGCTTCTAGTCTACCTTTCTGCACATCCCAGCTAAAAGCACTGCCCCTTTAGCACTGTCTAGGCTGGAGAAGCAAAGGACTCACAGGGGCAGGTCCAGCGGCAGCCACAGGTCTCTTCTACTCTGACAGGGGACTGGCTGTTGGGGCACGAAGGCCTTGGCCCCCGATCACAGTTGACCCGATGACTATTCAGCAAGGTCTGGCCATCTGGTAGGCACGTCACTGTGTGGCACTGGTCTGGCAAGGTCCAGACATCCCCAGGCTGCAAAAGAAAGAACCAGATTTAGGCAGAACATAGGATGAGGTGCTCCAACTCTAAGCCCATCTACCAGGCCAAGACCCCTCTGAGCATATAGAAACTAAAACCTGGACATAGGCTGTGGAGGGCTGCTGGCAAGCACTTTCTCAGCGTTTTTTAAATATGTCAGCTGAACTCAGAGCACAGGCAGAGCCATGCCCTGGGGCAGTCCTAGTCAAGAGGCTAGGACGCCACTCAGTCTGACTTTTCCCGCCAGGTGCTAAGGTGGGTGGGTCCTATTATGTTGCCAGGAATTCAAGGCCCACCCAGATGTGATGTAACTTCCTGTTACCTCGAATATATATTAAATTTACTTCTGGTGCTGCGTGTCTGTCTGTCCCTCTATCAGAGGGCAGACGCCACACCCAGTCCCAGCTTATTCTATTTGTATCCTGTCTTTTCATTTCTCAAATCCCAAAGCGCCTCTACTTAAAAGAACCGGTTCATGTCTCTCTCTCTCTCCATGCAGGACTCGGAGAAGGGAGTTCCCTCCCTCCCCCTGACAATAGGCCTAAATGGCAAGGAGATCGGAGACAGAACACAAGATTCACAGGTGAACCCATCCCCTCTGCCCCCCAAAAAAGAAAACAAACAGAATATAATATATTGGTAAGAAAAAGAACTGGACCAAGACCATAAGGAAAGAAAAGTGTACAAGGAGGAACAAGGGCCCAAAATATACATTTCTGATTTTTCTTTCAAGGTCAACAAAAAGGAACTTACCCTCTTCTCATTTCCATCCTCATCCATGCAAACTCCAATGTGCCCTGAAACAGACACAAACCAGATCTGAGTTCCCACCCATCACCCAGAAAGTCTAAGTCATTCACAATGTCTGTATGGGCTACCTGGGCTAGTTCTTGACTTAACTCTGAAAATAATCTGAGTGGGTTTAACAGTGAGGATGTGGGTACACCTGATAAGAGGTGGCATCCCATGCTTCTTCAGGCAGGCTTTGTGGTTTATCTAATAGTGATGATAGCAATAGTGATAACACAGCAATAACGATGGTTCATAAAGCTTTTTCAAAGTCAGTATCTCCTTTCCCTCTTCCATGTCAGTGCCAGTCAGGGGAGCAGGGAGGAAATGAGGCAAGATCCTCAACACTTGAAAGGAATCTTGAAAATTCCTACCAGGAGGAAAGGGCAATAATTCTGTAGTAGGTTTTGACTCACCACTAATTACATTAGGAATGCATATTAAACCAGGTCAAATAAATCATATGTGGTTAAAAGAAGGTTTCTAATCTTAAATCAACTTAAACTATGGTACTTTGATATTAGATTCTATGTTACTGTGTTTCTAAAGGCCCATATATTCTTGCTGAGAGTGAGTCTAGGGCATGAGGAAGAAGACCATGATCTACAGGATACTGAGGTTCCCTGTTCTATTTTCTACTCCTTTATCCAAGATCCCTGTGCACAAGTGCGCATGGGCTTTTTCTGCTAAAGTTTGGATGGGCAGTTAGAACAGGAAAGAGGGCTCTACCCAGCAAGCTGACTGGTAGCCCCTTGGAGATTCATAGTACACACTTTTCATGAGCAGAAACTTAAAGGTCCTGGTCTATACAACAATCTTCCTTCAAGACCAACATCTTGTGCCTGAGCACCCTCAGGTCTCTGAAATGGGTTTTGTGTCTACGGCCATACCACCCTGAACGCGCCCGATCTTGTCTGAAATGGGTTTTGTTGCTTTTGTTTTTAATTTTTTGAGAGTGGGGAAGAAGAAAGACATTACCAGACTCACCAGAGCACAGCTTGTGGAGGAAGGAATTGCCCAGGGTGACTATGGTAGGGAGGTCTTCGATGTGCTGGAGCTTCACCACGTTGGAGCTGGCGCCTGGGCCTGCTAAGATCTTCAGCTGGGCTGGGTCATACCGATCCCCGATTCCGATAGGGAACACTGTCACTCCTGAGTGAGCAGAGGAACAAGAAAGGGTCTCTGCCAACCTGCTTTGGTCAGGTGGGCACAAAGTGGACTGGCCTGAAGCTACACCCTGTATCTGTATAGAGCCTCATGTTTCCCAGACTGGACATTCACAGGTGGCCATGAGAGGACTTAGTGCCATACCACTCACCTGGCCCTCCCTCAGCACCACACCATCTGTCCGGGCTCACATTCTGTTGATATTCACAGCACAAGTTGCTATGGGATACCCAGGCTGGGTCACGCTTGTTTCATCCCCTCCCTAAAGCAGCAGCCTTTGTCTCTTTCCATTACTCATCCCCCAAACCCAATAAGCTGGTACTAGAAAAGGGCTCTGAATACAGGAAGTTCCCCAATGGTTCTCAAGGCCCCATATGAATCCCTCTGGCCTCAGACATGGAGACGGTGGTGAGAGACCAAGGATACCACTTCAAAAAAAAAAGTGTGAGCTATGACCCATTCCTGGACACAAAGTGAAAATTAAAGGTCAAAAATCTAAAGAATGCAGACAAATGGAGGGTTAACACACACTTATTACTACTTGGTTTCCAAATAGCACAGGGATTGGATGATTTCCTGTTGCTTGAAACCAGGCCACATGCAGGTATGGAGCATTTAAATCAGCCGGGACATCTGGGACTAACACTTTCCCACTTTCGGTCCTCGGGCAATTTAGCACAGTCTCAGAGTGGACACTGGACACTGGACACTTACGGTTGGATCTGGCGGCCTCGGCAGCTGCAGCCACGGAGTCTGTGGAGGTGCCCATGACCAGGATGACCACTGCCTTAGAGGCGCCCAGCCTGGCACCATGGCCTTCCGACGTGATGTATCGCACAGCAAAGCCCAGAGCATCCCCTGAGAGTGGAGAAGAGACCACACAAGTGAGTCCTGGCTGCAGGGAAGGCGTTTCTGAAGCCAATTGGGCATCCTGTCTCCAGGTGGATCCTTAGGCCACCAAAGCAGAATGATTCAGAGACTCAGGGAGTCCCGCACACAAGTGAGATCCAGATGAGACCAGAAAGAGCATCTAGGCCCTCCCTTTACAGCAAAGAAAACTGATACCAAAACCAAAGTGACTGGCCAAGGTCACTCCTCACTTATGCCAAGAATGAGGACCAGACGCAGCCCCTGCATCCCAGCCCAAGGCATTACGTTACCAATTTGGCTGGGGCCTCCCTCCTGCTGCATTTGGTCCACAGCGCCCAGCAACTGGGTCTTCTCCTGGGCCACGTTCCATGGCACATCGACGGTGGTGATGCTTCCGTACTGCAGCACGGACACATGCGTGAGCTGAGGCCCTGGCAGAAAGAGGACATGGAATGTCGCTTTCGAACAGGCAGAGCGCCAGGAAGAACCCCTTTCAAACCTGCTCCTTCAGGCGCCTCACTCACCGACATTTGCTTTTGAAATGAAAGCCTTGGCAAAACTCTTCATTTCATCGAAGTAAGAAGCTGGAAAGCCAGAGGAGCCATCCAGGAGGAGAACCACATCCAGGGGCTGGCTGCAGTCTGCAGAGAGACAGGAAGGTGAGCACACAGTGCCGGCAGTGCACCAGCCACTGCAGCACACAGCTGCATTCAATGGGCAGGTTTGGGGCACCACCAACCACGTGGCACCATCAAGGGACGTGTCACCATTGGTCCTGCAGGATGGCAAGATGAGCCTGGGCGGAGGTAAGGAGGCCAGGAGTGCCCCAAGCTTGGAGGCATTGGGAAGACTCCAGTGCCACTCAAAGGCAGTTTAAATGCCTCCCCATGAAAGCGAGAGGCATCTGTTCTCACAGTAACAGGAGGCTGCAACTCTTCCAGAATTGAGTGAGATACTGGAGCAGCAAAACAGGGAGATGGCAAAAGGAAAATGGAGCAGCAGTATGGCCTCGGGTCTCACGGGTAGGTAAGTGCTGAAAGGTATCCTGATTATAAATGCCTACTGCTCCTGTGACTGCTCTGGCACAGATCATAGTGAGGAAGCAAACTCTGGCCTCAACACCATTCTGAGACTGGGTACGGTGACGCTATTCCTGTTCTTCACAGAAATATCACAAGGATTTCAATAAATCTGTGGCTCTGATTAAAACAAGAACAAAGAAACAAAGGCACTGAGTCAAAGTGGGAGGATAAAGAGACATTAAAAGAAGGCTAGTTATTCTGGGATGGTCCCAGACAAGCCAAATGAGGGTGTTCAAGAACTAGGAATTGATTAGACATTAGTATCCATTCTGAAGGCAGTAATCGTAGCGGAGTGGCAAGCACTTGCTGTGTGCTGGGAACTGTTCTAAACGTATTTCAAAAAAAGTACTATTATCATCCCCATTTTACAGATGAGGAGACAGATACACACAGAGGTACCTGCCCAAAATTATTACCCCCAAAATTGCCATAATTGCCCAGCTAGTAAGTGGTAGAGGGAGATTCAAACCAAGGCAGTCCGGCTACAGAATCTGAGCACTTAACTGCTACCTGTCACCATTCCTTGGCCTTGCCCCCAAAGAGTGTCAGCTACTTAGAATAATTGCATCCATCCAGTGTGGTCAAAAAGCTGATCATCACCAAATGTCACAGGTTACCTCCACGGCAGGGCGTGGGACTGGGTAGGATGAGGCTGTGTGACGAATACATATTTTTTACTCCCTATATTTGGTATTATTTAAACTTTAAGAATAGACTTGCATTACCTTTGAATGCACAAGAACAGATCCTCCTCAATAAAGGATCACAGATGACTCTCCCTGCCTAGGAGGTGAGGACACAGGCACTCTGGAGGTGGATGTGATCGAAGGCACAGAGCAGGGGAGCCGGGATTGGGACCTAAGAGGCATCTCTCCACCAAGGCATGGCACCTATGCAAGGTGCCCACGTACCTGGGGCGGGGGAGAGGGTGGGGATCTGCAGCACCTCTCCGGAGCAGCACCTCTGCAGCACCAAGTCGGGAGCCTCTCGGGGGAGCATCTCGAAGTCCTGGATGAGGATGGGGTCATTGGGCCAGCCAATCCTCTCCAGCTCCGGCACGTTGGCATGAGGGCCCACGCCGATGGGCACCACCTGGATGTCTCCAGGCATCCGCTTGATCACATCAGAGGCAGGGTTCGCGGTGACCATGTAGACCAGGTTAGGTGCCTGCTCCCGGTCCCCCAGGCTGGCCGAGAAGGTGTGCTCGGACACGTACTGCAGGGCCAGCCCCGTGTTGGTGCTGTTGCCGCCCTGGTAGCGGATCTCCCGCACCCGCTGCAGGACGTCCTGCTTGGACTGTGTCTCACGGAAGGTGGTCTCCTCGGTCACGGTGTACGAGTATTGCAGCACCGAGACGTGGATGCTCTCCTGGCCCACGTCCATCCGCCGGATCACCTTCTCCATGAACTCCTTGCTCCTGTTGAAGTTGGCCTCGCCGATTTGGTCCGACCCTTCCAGAACAAACACCACATCCAGAACCATGGAGTTCCTCTTGGGCCCCAGCGTCGAAACCCCCAAGTGCTCCGGACCCACGGTGACTTGGGCCATAGGAGGGGGCTGAGTCGGGGCCGGCGCCTCGGGCGCGAGGTCACAGAGGTAGTTGATAATCTCGTCCCTTTGCTGCTCCAGCTCGTCCACGCTGCTGAGCACAAACGCCTTGTTCTCGGGGGCCTGCTTCTCGATGAGGCGGATCTGCTTGAGGTTGGCGTGCGGCCCGATGCCCACCGGGACCACGATGACCTTCTTCTTCTTCAGGCCCTGGACGTAGCGGACCAAGTTCCGGCTCAACTTCTGGGGCTCCTGGCTGGCCGTCAGGAGCAGGGCGATGCGGGAGGCCTCGGGGCGGTCGATCTTGCCGAAGATTTGGAACAGCGTGTACTTGAGGACCTCGCTGGTGGAGGCCACTGCACTGCCCGCGTACTTCACCTGGCTGGCGAGGCGCCGCATCTCCGAGGGCCGCTTCCGGTCCCTGAGCTGGATGTAGGCGTGGGAGCCCTCGTGGTACTCCACCAGCGCCACGCGGATCCGCTTCTGGGAGATGTGCAGGCGCTCCATCATGTCCACCACAAAGACCTTCAGCACCTCGAACTCGGCCGGGGACAGCTTGGAGGAGCCGTCCAGCAGGAAGACCAGGTCCAGCAGCTTGCTGCAGAAGAAGTCGTGCAGCGGTGGCTCGGGGGTGTCCTCCACATACGGGGTGGTGGGGATGACCGGGCCTTCCGTGGGGGGCACCTCTAGGCCTTCAGGTTCCCTGCAAGCTTCACAGGTGAGGTTGACACCATCACAGTGACTGCAGAGGGAGAGAAAGAGAAATGGTTCCGGAAGAGGCTCTGGGCGCTTCTCAGCCCTACTCAGAACGGCTGCTCCTGTTTCCATACACCTGCCTGCCTGGCCCACCTGCACTGAGCTCCCATGGGTCACTCTCCACCCAAGAGAGACATCATTTTTAACATACATCCCCTAACACACACACACACACACACACACACACACACACACACACACACACACAGCAAAGGCGTCCCTGGATTCTACAAGCCAAACTTTACTAGGACCTGAAAAAGAATCTTTCTTGTTTTCAGGCCATCCACACAGCCATTGAAAGATTTATTTTTTTTTATCAAACTACATCTCTAGCAATACAAATATTTAATTACAATCCAAACCTTCTGCCAAATAACTCCAAAGACAAATATTACTCTAAAATGTTGACACTGACCAGGACTCATAAATGTTCTACTGAATATAAATGCTTTACAGTATCTAACATATATATAAGCATAAGCGACCATTAGACTGTTCAACTGGTAGCTATGATGTGCACTGACCACCAGAGGGCAGATGCTCAATGCAGATGCTCAGGGCAGATGTTCAGGCATAGAAACATAGAACAGACTGATGAATCTCAGAGGGAAGAGGGGAGAGGGGAGGGCAGGAAGAGATTAACCAAAGATCTTATATGCATACTAGAGGCCCAGTGCATGGATCCATGCACCGATGGGGCCCCTTGGCCTGGCCTGCGAGGATCGGGCCAAAACTAGCAGTCCGACATCCCCTGAGGGGTTCCGGATTGGGAGAGGGCACAGGCCAGGCCAAGGGACCCCACCATTGCACAAATCTGGGCACTGGACCTCTAGTTCATTATAACAGGATTTAAACTGGATGAATTTTGGACCATGTTTAATATGTCCCCAAGATGTTTGGCGGGGGAAAGTCAGTGGCTCATTCATTCAATCCTCCAGCAGACATATGGAAGCACCTATCACATGCCAGGAACTGGCTAGACCCTGCACCCAGCCCCAAGCACATACCATGCGTCTTTAGCAGAGCAGTTGCCCCTGACACACATTCCTACACTACCAGTCCAAATTTCCCGGCCCTTCTGGCCCCTTCTCCCTTCCACCAGTGTTCTGGAGAGTGGCAGGCTATGCCAGACTTTAGATGCAACCCAGGCTAGTACCTTCTCTTCTGTAAACTCTTGGCCTTTGAGGTAACTTGCCCTCAGCACTCCCAGTAAGGCCAAGAGCCCTGGGATGTGTGCCCTGCGGCTCACTTCCCAGGCGATGCTCCAGCCTGCTTTGGAACTACTGTCCACACCTGTTTGCCCCTGGTAGCTGCCCCTCCCTGTGGCCCACAGAGAGCGGTGGGGAAATGGCTCTACACTCATGTCCTGTGGCTCAGAGCCCCATGCCAGTGTCTGGCCCTTCCTTTATTCCTTAGTCTCCGTTTCAACAGAGAGCAAGTGGATAGGCAGGGTCTTACCGGGAAGTTAATTCCCACTTCCTTGTGGCCCACACGATTTATTGCTTCCATCTTTGCTAACAGTGCATGAGTGACATACTTTCTAGTTTCCTGTGTTTGCTAGAGAACTCACCCCGGGCAGTGTTCACTCATGTTTATACAGATGGCTGTGGCTGGATCTGACTCTGGCAGCTGTAGCCATGGCCCCTTCCCCAGTGAATTTAAGTTCTCAAGTTTAAGTTCCCATAAGAAGTGGTATTGAATATATGAATATATCAACATCCAAATGCATGTTCGTTACTTAGGAGCAGGACTTCATAAAGCTCAGTGCTCACCCTGGGGACTCGTTCTCACCTCCCCAAGCTCCCTCACTCCCAGAGGCAGTCGAGTGAGAAAACCCAGGGTCTTCCCTCCCAGTTACAAAAGCCCTGTCCTGGGACTGGGTTGTGGCTCAGAGGTGTCTAAGTCACACTGAGGGGTCAGGGCTCTGCCTCAGTTTCTTTCTCTGCATCCCCATCTCCGATAAAAAAGGAAGCCTGACTTTCATAGACTAGATGTGACCTCCAGGAACAATGTGAGACTTCACCCATCCTCCAGCAAGAAGAGGTTAAGAAGTCTAATGGACTTTAGCCACTTTTTCTCAGTGGTTGGAGCATCAGCCTGAGGACTGAAGGGTCCCGGGTTCAATTCTGATCAATGGCACATACCTGGGTTGCAGGTTTGATCCCTGGCACCAGTCAGGGCAAGTGCAGGAGGCAACCAATCGATGTGTGTCTCTCTCACATCAATGTTTCTCTCTCTGTCTCTCCCCCACCCTTCTACTCTTTCTAAAAATCAATGGAGAAAATATCCTTGGGTGAGGATTAATAAAATAAAAAAGAAGAAGAAGCCTAATGGTTCTCTTAAGAGATGTTTTCTGGAGAAGCAATCTAGTCTGTCCTTAAAGCAAGAGAAACAAGCTAAACAAAAACTACCTTTCAACTCGCATAGCGAGGGCATTTTCCCAAAACCTACACCTCTGAGCAGGTCCCCAGAGTAGACAGTAAGACTCATGCTTCAAACAACCAGGTTTTACCAAATCTGGCAGTGCTCGGGATCGCTGGGGTTCAAGGTGACTTTCTTTCCGGGGGCCAGGCGCCGGCCAGACACCTCACACACGGGGCAGTCTCCAGGGTCAACACAGGTCTGCAAAAGCTCGTCCAGGATTTTCCCTGCATGACAAACCTCTCATCAGGAGCCCAAACTCACCTTTACAACAAGGAAAACTTACCTTTAACTAAAGGTGGCCTAGGTTTTGGGCTAAATCCCTAGAAGGGGGCATGCAGGAGGCAGCCAATCAATGCTGTTTCTCTCTATATATCCCTCTCCCTTCCTCTCTCTCTAAAAATCAATAAAAACATTTTTTTAAAGAAAATGCTGCTCCATGCAATAGACCCATAAATAAGCAAACAGAAGCTCAACTTGACAAAAATCATAGCTGGCCTGGCTCCGATGGAAGGACACGTGCAAACAGGACCCAGGGTTATAGGGTTGGGGATCTGGCAAGGCTGAGATGACGTAGGACAAGGAATCACCTTTCCTGACAAACTGTCCCATCCCTCCATCCGCCCCCACACAGGGCAGGTGGCTGACCTGGAGGGCAGTGTGCATGGCAGCCCTCCACACACTGCACGGGGCAGGCCAGTGGCTCGGGGTGCTGGCATGTGATGGGACAGGCAGGGGCACAGCTGTTGTAGCGCCACTCGCACTCGTACCCATTCTCCCGGATATTCCTCTCCTCACAGTTCTGGGCTGTGTAGACAAGAAATGAGCGTAACCATTCAAGCATAGGCAGTCCTGTGCCCACTAAGATGCCAGGACTGCAGCCAGGCCCCAGACAGATGTGGTGAGACCAGTGGTGGTGGTGATGGCGCTGGGGGAGGTGACGAGAACACTGGGGACAAAGGAACTACAGGAGTCACCAATATTAGAGGCTGCTGGACTTGTAAAGCACCTAAACCAGGAACTCAGTGGTTCTGAATCGGTTTTCCATATAGAAACCATCAGCTGCTTACACCTGAGGAAGACCCTACATAAATGTATGAGTTGATCGCTCATACTGGCAAATATAGTGTCTAGTTAAAGATATATATTCACTTCCCTCTTCTTTTCATCACTGTTCCCTCTTCTCCCTCTTCCAGAATTTCTCCAGAGTAAGGGTCTCTACATATTAATGTCTTTGATCCCTGTCCCCTGTCCCTCCTCACTCACATCAGTGTCTTAACTCCCTTACGCCCTCTACCATCCATCCCCACACTAGAGCTCTGCCTTCTTTCCCATGAAGGTGTCATCCTGCACCCACTTTAAGGTCTTAATGTCTAGATGCACAAGAGTTGAGGAGAAGGGGATTGAGACCCTGAGGGACACCAGGACTCACGACACAACGTGGCTGTCCTCCAGGTCACCACCTTGCCGTGCTGGGCACACACATGAGCATAGGCAGCAATGGTGTCACAGAAGCAGGCACAGTCCCCAATAGACTCGCAGGAGCAGGTGTCATAGATACAAACATCCAGGAATGGCTCGGGGTCCACCTGTAAGGGAGCACCAGGATAGCCCAGGCCTGCAACCAGACAAAGGCACTCTGGCTCTTGGTCTGGATGGGAACGTTCTGGTGGTCAGAGTATGGGAAAGGGGGGTCCAGAGTAGGAGGGGAAACGTAGGTCAATGCTTCCAAAGAGGGGATGGGTAAGAAGGCAGAATTTCCAGCTTCTAATCTGTATTCCAGCAAGAAACATTACGTAAAGCCAGTCTTTCGTAGAATGGTGTGTCTAAGAATTTTTCAAAAGAACATTTGTTTCTATCTGTCCACTTATCTGCTCAATAATCCATCCATCCCCAAAACCGACTCCCAACCTCATGGATGTTTGAGTGTTTTTTACATAGACACATCACACACACACACACACACACACACACACACACACACACACACACTGCTCACTCTATTTCCTTTGCCTCCATTCAGCAAGAAGAGAGAGGAAATACATCAGGACCCACTCACATTGCCCTATGAGGTGCTATGGGACTAGTATGCTGGACAGTAGGACCAGCCTGTGTACGCCTGGCTGACCATAGGTCTACATGAAGAGGTAGCCTATCCACCATCCACATTCAATCACAGGAATCGGGCTGACCTTCCCTTCCCCCAAACATGCCACTACACACATTGGCCTCTTTCAGGGTCACTGTGAAAAGAATGAATTCAGACACTGAGTGGGTCATTATTTCCAACACCCTCCGACAATCCCGGTTCCCCTGACTTCTCTCACTGTCTCCACTGTTCCCATTCAGATGGCAATTCCAAAGAGAACAGAATTCCACCAAAGCAGGGAATCCCGAGTATCTTTGGCGTCCTCCAGGACTAAAAATCACTGGATGGATAGAAAGAGAACTGAGATACAGGTATCCAACCAGTCATGCCCCCAGTGGTGGTGCAGCACAGCAGCATGTGTGTTTGGGGAATTGCTTACCACCATTGGAGAGGAAGACACAAAAGCAAGCCACAAAATGAGGCCTCAACACCCTTTTCTGGAGCTAAGGCCAGAAAAGGGTTTTTGAGACAAGACCTAGGAGCTGTAGGGTTTTATGAGGGGAGAAGATAGAGTACTCGGGTCTGAAGATATAGTGAGGTAACAGCAAAACAAAATTCCTGGCTTTAGTGTTGGAGACAAGATAACTCCGGGGGCACAAGTTCTAAAACTGATGCCCAGAAGAGAAGCTGATGCTCAGAAGAGCGGGGCCTGGCATAAAAGAAACCATGATTCATAAACTGTTCATTATCCTTTCTGTTTCCCAGTTTGCGACAATGAAGGGCGAAATAAAGGTGACCCCATGCAGATCATTTCAAAGGCTCCCAGGCTGGTTCCAGAATTAGACACTTGTGCTCTGAGTGCCCGAGCCACTGGCCAGCCCTCAGCGCTCCTCTGCCTCTGGCTCCCTGGCAGCCCTCACCAGCTTGTTGCAGTCCTGGAAAAGGTCACTGGTGAGGATCCTACAGGAGGAGTCTACCATGCTCTGCTTCATGATGTTGTTGTGGCAGGTGGCAGGGGGCGAGTCCAGCGGCACCTGGGGAACAGGGCAAGAGAACAGAAATAGACCAAAGCAGTCAACCCGGAAGGATCCAAGAGACCCTCTTCCAAGCCCTGCAACCACTGCAGGGCATACCACCGCCCACCCACCACCCGCAGCCCATAAGGAGACCCCAAACGTACTTTCCTGGTGTCAGCACACTGCGGGCTCACTTTCCAGGAATTCCCAAAGTCCACGGGGTCTTCCTCAACTTGGAGATTGCTGCCAGTAAAGTCATTGTTCTGGATGCCGTCGAAATTCCCACAGAGGCCACACACCTGCTCCTGATGACAAGTTGAGAGCATGAGCATTGCAAACCTCAGGGCCAATTCTGACTCAGGGCAAGAAGGGCTCCAGACAGCAAAGGAGGCCGCTCATCTGAGAAGAGGAGGGTGGGGGGAGGCAGGGACGGAGACCCAGAAGAGACCAGAGTGATCGGCAAAGCCTGGCCCTTGCCAAGGCTTTTTCCTGGCCTGCCTCACTGACCTCATTTTAAAGTTAAAAGAAAAAAAGATCATTCACAAAGAGAGACAACCTGCCCATGTCCTGTAGTTGGCCAAGTGTACAAGTGGGAATTAGGCAGTCTTGGCTCTGGAATCTCCAATATAAGCCATCATCCTCCCCAGTAAGGGCCTGGGCAGAGAGGAGCTAGCTCATCGTTGCATCAATGAGAGTGCAGAGGTCTGACTACTTTACACTATGGACACGGGAGTCCTTTATCTGGGTAAACAGCAGCCTGTTCATAGCAGGCTGGCCAGGGTTCTGATGTATACCAAGTGCCACCAGGGCTGACATAAGATTTTATTCATCTTCATATTCACCTATCACAGTGTTGGTATACAAGTCCCAATAAGTGATTACTGAATGAATGGAAACCATCACATAAGAACTAGGGGAGGAACTGGAAATATTTGGCCTGGAAAAGAAAAGATACTACTCTTACAACATAGTTGGAGCCCTGTCTTAGGACAAAGAGCCGTGACTTATTCCTATTTTGATTCAACATGGAGAATTACTGGGAAACATATAAGAATGTTCCCAGAGTTGGGGCAAAAGGCCCAAGATCTTTACATGGATTAACAGCCCCCACAGTATGATCCCTGCCTCCTCCCTACCCTTGTTAACGACCATTCTCCCCAAGTCCCTCCACTCCAGCCACAGGCATCCTTGCTCAAACACTCCAAACATCATCCACCCTGCAGCCTTTGCACGTGCCTAAATTCTCTCATCCAGATGTCTGCATGGCTCACTCACTCCCTTTTCTGAAGATTCTGCTCATGCATCCCCTTTTCAGACCGCCTACCTTCCCCTGAGACATCAGGAGGCACAGTGTCTACTTCCTACTACTCAGGAAACTGAAGAAAACCAATAGCAAGTCACAGACAAGATGAGGAAGAGTGGAGGAAGGCCACTGACCTGGTATGTCTGCTTCAGCACCACGGAGATACTCAGGTGGTGGTCCCAGACCACAGAGAGTGCCTTGCCCAGCAGCAGAATGATGTACCGGCCAGACTCCACCACCTCAAAGTGAGTTTCATCCTTCATGGGCCTCTTCACATTCACCTGAGGGAGGGTGAAGCGTGAGACAGGGAGAGGGAGTACCCATATCTGCCTCCATGGAGCTCCATTTGCCCCATTCAGTGAGAGCTCATCCCTCGTGGCCAGCACCTGCCTGGATGTTTCTGTGTCTGTCTCACCTATCACTCACCACAAGAACCTTCTGACTAAGGGGCAATAATAGAGGTGGCAGCAAAATCATAATTATGAGATTAAAAATACAACAAAACCAGCTAGCGGAAGATCATCCATCACTTCCCTAAAAGAATTTTTGACACTTGATCATTAAATACATGTGAACTCCTAAGTAGGTTTTTAATGTGGCAATGATTTTAAGCATCTCTAGGCAATTGATTTTATTTATTTGTTAAAATACTACAGGCTCAGTGCACGGATTCATGCTTCAGTGGGGTCCCTCGGTATAGCCTACGGGGATGGGGCCAAAACCGGCAGTCCAATGCCGTCTGCCACTCCTGCCTGCCACTCCCACTCACCGCTCATCCCAGCCCTCTGTGCCTGTTGTGGGCTCACACCCAGTCAGTCCCAAGCAGGAGAGGAGTCCCAAGTGGGAGAGGCTTGCACCACCACAGCGGTGCTCGCCAGTCGTGAGCCCTGGATCTGGCACCTGTCGGGAGCACACTGACCACCAGGGGGCAGCTCCTGCGTTGAGCATCTGCCCCCTGGTGGTAGCGCACATCATAGTGACCAGTCAACCAGCTGTTCAGTCATTTGGTCGCTTAGGCTTTTATATACATGGATGTTTTTGTTGACTTTTAGAGAGAGAGGAAACGAGAGGGATAGAGATAGAAACATCAATAAGAGAGAAATGTCATCGATTGGCTGCCTCCTACACGCCCCTACTGGGGATCGAGCCGCAACCCAGGTATTTGCCCTGACCAAGATTCGAACCATGACCCCCTGGTTCATAGGTCGATGCTCAACCACTGAGCCACACCAGCCAGGCTCAACATCTTAAACAAGAGCTCCTTGGTGGTTCTCATATACCCTCTGAGGACCATGTCAAAGATTTACATTGGGCCTCGATCTGGTTACTGCTCTTTTTAAAAAAGATTTATCTGAAAATGTAAAAAAAAAAAAAAAAAAAGTAAAAATTCCCAAAACACCATCACTTCCCAAAATACAAATAATCATATATATATATATATATATATATATATGTAATTGTATTCTATATATATTATGTACACATATAATTAGAAGGAAAAGTCCTCCTGCCCTTCAGTGTCCACTCCACCCTCAGAGGTAAGTACTGATCCTTATGCAGATAACATTACCACCCTTCTCCACACTTTTCTCTTCACCTTCACTAAAATGGGCTCATGCTATGCATACGCATCTCTAACTTGTTATAGAATACTAGAGGCCCAGTGCATGAAATTCATGCACGGGGGTGGGGGGAGTCCCTCAACCCGGCTTGCACCCTCTCGCAGTCCAGGAGCCCTTGGGGGATGTCCAACTGCTGCAGAGGCGGGGGAGGCTCCCACCGCTGTGCTCACCACCATGAATCCAGATTCTGGCTGAGCGGTGCTCCCCCTGTGGGAGCACATTGACCACCAGGAGACAGCTTCCTGCATTGAGCGTCTGCCCCCTGGTGGTCAGTGCACATCATAGCAACCCATCATTCCGCCATTCAGTTGATTTGCATGTTAGCCTTTTATTATATGGGATGTCACAGTCATATGATACAGCTCCACCTCACACTCTTTTATGGCTGCATGATATTCCATTCACGTAAGTTCTAAACGAATGCTTGGCACATGCTCTTCACAAGCCCACAGAAGAACAAGGGGGCCTGAGGGGGAAAGGATGGGCTGCCACTCACCTCTCCATCAAACAGTTCAATCTCTCCTCCTTCCACCAGGATGGTGACCCGCTTCTTGCATTTCACTGAGGGGTAGCCACATCCCTCGTTCCCAACCAGGATCCGAAAGGTCCCAGGGTTACTGCCACAGTAATCCTGGGGGAAAGAGGTGAAATATTATTCCTGCCACCTCTCCCCAGGTCAGAAGATTGGCATCAAGTCATCTCTGGTATGGGTGATAGAGGCTTGGCTAGTTGCTGCTGCTGTTCACTCCCAGCATGCTCTACATGCAACTGGTCAGTGCCCCTGCTCACTCCCAGCATGCTCTACATGCAGCTGGTCAGTGACCCTGCTCACTCCCAGTATGCTCTGCACATGGCTAACTGGTGAAACTGCTCGCTCCCAGCATGCTCTGCACATGGCAGGTCAGGGTGCTGGTTCTGCCCCACTCCCAGCGTGCTGAGCAGGTGTGCACGCTCAGTTACCTTCACTGCCTGACTCACAGGACACTGCAGCTCAGTCTCTGAGACTAAGACTGCTGGGTCTGTGGCCTTCCTCAGACCATACCAAGCCCCCACCCCTCCTCCTCCCAAGAATGGAGACAGAGACACCACATTTGTTTAAAGCTTCACAGAGTTAAGCCATCTCGTCCTTCATGAGAAAAGCCACCATCCCTCCTGGCTTAACACTTTGGTGTCAACCAGCAAGAGAAATTTACAGGAATCCACCCAGCAGGGAGAGGAAGGCAGAGGGCCCTCACTCACAGCTAGGCAGTTTCTCATCCTGCTGGGCAGTGTGGCTTTCCTGTGCCCACCCTCCTTCCTGCCCATTCAGAATTGCACCGGGTTAGAAAAGAAAATGTGGAGAATGCATAGAATCAGAGAGTGGGAAGCAAACTCCAGGGGTCATTTCAACCATCCCCCTGTCCAGGGCCGCTGCATAAGGCTGTGTGGGTTAGATGCCTTGTTCTAATTCTGTTTTGGTGCTGATTTGGGCTGACAGTAGCCTTGCCCT
Source organism: Myotis daubentonii (assembly GCF_963259705.1). Lineage (NCBI taxonomy): Eukaryota > Metazoa > Chordata > Mammalia > Chiroptera > Vespertilionidae > Myotis > Myotis daubentonii. Next base: position 21,384,612 of record NC_081841.1, read on the forward strand.
ACAACAATCCCAGTCAACAAATGAGCTTCTGTCCCATGTTTATGTCTCCATCAGGTAAAGTAAAGGAAGATGGCGATCATGTGAGGCTCGAGCCCTGACCTCTGTAGGCCCTTCTTTCAGGGGCTGGACAGTCACTGGAGAAACCAGCCCAGAGTCAATTCTATGGACAGAGCAGCAGACTCTGACCTGGAGACCCCAGACTGCACCCCCCACCTAAGGACAGCACCTTCCCCCCATCCCTCTCTCTCACCTGCACCAGAACGTACTGGCACTCCCCGGGGAACATGTATTTGAGCCCATCGAAGGTGAGGTAGTGGGCCACGCCGATGGCGGAGCACGTGGCATCACACACATGGTCCGTGCAGTTCCACTTCCGGTCCCGACAGACACTAGGAACAGAAATGGCCAGGATGGTGGGTGTGAAGGGTGTGAGGGGCCCATGGGGGCCCTGGGGGATGAGGAGGCCAGGAAGGAACATAATATTTCAGGTGCCACCCAACCTTTCAGGAAGCCTCAAGAAGTGAGGGATCCAGCAGGAGAGAGGGAAGTCGTGCTGCACTTCGTTACAAGGGGGAAACCGAGGCAAAGAAGGGAACAGGTGATCCAGGCAGCCCAGGGAAGAGACCCAGACCCTCTGTAGACCGCCTGTTACAAGTTTGCTAAAGCTCGGCCTCCCTGGAAGTTGCCTGAGAGTAGCCTCAGGGTCTCTACAAAACAGACACTGCCCAGCCAGTGTGCCTCAGTGGTTGAGCATCGACCTATGAACCAGGAGGTCACGGTTGAATTCCCAGTCAGGGCACATGCCCAGGTTGCAGGCTCGATCCCCAGTGTGGGGCCTGCAGAAGGCAGCCGATCAATGATTCTCATCATTGATGTTTCTATCTCTCCCTCTCCCTTCCTTTCTGAAATCAATAAAAATAAATATTTTTTAAAAACAGACACTGAGGCTGCATGCCATCCGAGGCTGATGCGGAAAACAAGACGGGCCAGCAGGAGCGTTCTGAGTCGGGCAAATAGTGATGAACCGTGCTCTTCTGCCAGGAGAGGTTTTGTGTGCACAGTTATATGGTTAAATCTACAGCGACTTCCCGACTGCCACAACGCCGCATCCCACCGCCCGGTAACCGGAGCTGACATGAGGAGCCACTGTGCGTCAGAGGCGGTGAGCTCAGACCTCAGGCCCCAGACAGCTAAACGCCTTCCTGCCTCTGCCCACATGGGCCTCTCCGTAAAGCCGTGCGCAGCCCCAAAGTGAGAGACACGGTAAATGAGCAGGGCAGAGGGTTATGTGAAGGATGGCCAAGCAGAAGGGAAAAGAGAAGCCAGCCATTCTCACCAGGTGCCTTTTCAGATGGTGTCACTATAAGCACACTCACGGGCAATATGCTTAGGGGGCAATAGAAGGCCAGAGAAGGGACCTCCAACCCCATGCCCTTTGGTGACTTGGCCACATGTACAATGACTGATATGGGGTGAGGTCCTCATCTTCTCCAGGCCCCATCTCTCTGAACGGAAACACTAACCTCTAGAAGAGTGTCCATGCAGGTGAGCACAGGTGGTGATAAAGACTCTCCCCATTTTACAGATAGAGACACAGAGGCTCAAAAAAGGAAAAAGTAACCACATTCCCTCAGATGCTGGAGGCAAGGGTCAACCTTGGCGAGGTCTGCCCCCCACCCCCAGCACCTTGACCTTCATCCCCACCTCTGCTGACTCCCCCCGCAATGGCTCAGTCCCCGCAAAAGCCTCTCCCAGGGCCTCACCAAGTGTTGCAGTTGATCTTCACCGTCTCTCCGGGAGCATACTCCTTGCCCTGGTGGAAGCAGGGACACCTTTCCAGGGCCACGCATCTGTTTTCATGCCGGACCTAAGGGAAAGCGACCCAAGAGTCTTGGGGGCCACAGCGAGTGGCCCAGAGCTCTGCTGGGGAGGCAGCCTCAGCCAGAGGTCAGGCCCTGGAGCCCACACCCAGGGCTGGGCTTGGGGGACACAGGCACCCGGCTACCCGGATCCTCCCTAGCTCAGCTGAAGACTCTCTGACTGCCCTCTGCTTCAGACCCTGATGGGGGCACGGTCACCGGGAACCTGAACGAAGACTCTTCGATAACACGTGTCAGAAAACTTTGAGATGCACATATTCTTAGCCCCCAAACTTCCATGCAGATGACTTCTCCGAATGTAAAAGAGTCATGGTCAGAGGTTAACACAGAATTATTTACTATTGGGAAAAAAAATTGTAGCAACCAAGTATTCAACAATAGAAAAGTGATTAAATCCATTAAGGACTCACCGGGTGATGGTGTCCATGGAGCTATTAGAATGGGCCTTTGGGAGAATCTTAAAAGATGTGAGGAATACTTATGCTGTTAATATTTAAAACAGGGGAGAAAAAACCTGTATATACATATGGTCCCAATTATGAATATATATATATTTCAAAAATAAGACTTAAAGGAAATATAGAAGTTGCCTCCAGATGGTGGGCTAGGGTAGGGGAATTTTATTTTATTTTTGTTGGTTTTAAATATTTTTTTCTAAATGTTCTTTAATGAGCAAATACTATGTTTATAATTGAAGACAATGGACAATATATTTAATAAAATTAATGAATGAATTATTAATGCACCAAAACCAGAGTCTGGGAACTAGCTCAGGCCGCACATGTGCCCTCCTTACCTAGTCCCTGAGATCCTGACACACACCACCCCCCCCACACACACACACACACACATAGAGATGCTCCACTTTCCTGCCCTCCCCCCAACACAGAGGTTACAACATGAGCATGCTATGCTCCTCTCATCGGTTGGGGTAGGGAAGAAAGACTAAGACCTACTGGCCCCAGTGGGCTCAGGAAGAGCTGGCCAAACCCACTCTGACCCCAACATGTAGATCTGCTGCTGTCCCCCCTGCAGGAGGCAGCCCTGGGTGTTGCTCTGGCATGGCTACCGCCAAGTGATCTAAAAGAGCCTGGTCGCCCCCCAGTGAAGGGCCCATGTTTGGTTCTAGAGGAACCAGAGGGTTGAGAAGATCCTAGCATGGCTCAGGACCTGTGTGACCCGGTCACTCCCCAGACAAGCTTGAGTTCCCAGGCCATGAAACAAGACGAAGCCCTGAGAACAGGTGTTCTTGGGCTGGACAAAGGGCTTTCAGGTCAAGGAGCAGAGGTTAAAATTGTGTGTGTGTGTGGGGGGGGGGGGGTTGGGGGGGAGCTGGAAAGGATGGGAAAAATGACCTCCATCACCTTCCCCATCACCTTCCTCAGCCTCAGTTGTTTTCCTGAGTCCTTAGAGCCCAAGTAAAGGGTAGAATGGAGTTGCAGAGAGTGAGGAAGGTGTTGATCGACCACATTCTTGGTAGCGTTTACCTCCTAGGACTACTGTTCTTGGAAGATAATGAGCTTAGTCACCTAATAGGAAAGATGGCAGCTTGGTAGGATCGGGAGGGGATTTAAAAATCTGTCTTCATGCTTCAAAGGCTGTCACAATTAGGGGTCATTCCCACATCCTCCCAAGCTTTGCCAGCTCTGTTAGGCTGGGGCCTGCCACCTAGTGGCTACTCTAAAAATAACATAAATAATGCATCTACTGGGGAACATGGAACACTCTTACAGCTAATGGAGACCAGAAAACAAGCCTCATATCAGAAGCATTACCTGAGACAAAAGTGATGCAGGATGCATAGGGGTGGATTCCGAGAAACACAGCCCTCACCTCACCTCGCAGAGCACATGCTGTCCCATCGCCTACAGCAGGCTGGGTAGAGGGCTCCCAAGCCTCTTCATCTGCGTGTTGTATGTTTTTACCTCTCTTCAAGATAGTCAGCCCATTGACAAAAACGTTCTGCACACCATGGCCCAGGTAGCCCTACCCTGACCCAGGGCTGAGTCCCGGGCAGCCCAGCCCTTCTCCAGTGAACATAAAGCTCAAATCCCAGCTTGGCCGTGAGATTACGCTGCCAGCTCCTTCTGTGCTCCTCTCTGCCCTGACTTATTTTAGTAAAAGGAGATTACTAACTGGTGGATTACAATATTAAAATAGGACTGTATGATTTCACTTATATGTGGAATCTAAAATCAAAACAAATAGAACAGAACAGAAACAGACTCATAGATGCAGAGAACAAATTGTTGCCAGAGGGGAAGGGGTTAAGGAAAAGAAAAAAAAAAGGGGGCGGGGGAGATAAATCAGAGGCAAAAATTTCCAGTTATAAAATAAATAAATCATTGGGGTTGTAATGTACAGCATAGAGAATATAGTCAATAATATCGCAATAACTTTGTGCAGTGTCCGGAGGTTACTAGATTGATCATGGTGATCACTTCGTTAGGCATATGAAAGTTGAATAACTAGGTTGTATGCCTGAAATGAATATAATATTGCATGTTAACTATATTTTAATAAAAGTAAGGACCTTTAGAATGTGGACTGTAGAAAGATGACAGAGACATGGGAATGGATCCCTACGTGTCCGAGCTGCAGGGGAGACAAAGCAAAACTCAAAAGGGGAAGAGAGGTTTCCAGGCCCCGCCTCAGCAGGAGGCTCCTGACGTGGGAGAGAAGATCAGGTAACACCAACCTGAAGCATTAAAGAAATTCATGGAGATAGAAAAATAAAGGCACAATACAGGTGAACGGGGTCTGGATGAGAACTGGCCAGACACGCGGGGTAGGCTAGTAGAGCAGGCCCTAGGCGGATTTCGTGGCAACTTCATGACTAAAATGAAGAGAACCCCTTCAGCCTAGTATTTGCCGCTGTGGGTCACCAAAGGGTTAATAAGATAAAGTTGACAAATAACCCTTCAAAGACTTCAGAAGAAAACAGGCAGAAATAGTCGTCACTATTGTTCCTCCACTCGTGACATCTTCAGTAGGGATGACTCACACTGAGAGCATGGCACCAGGTCTTGATCAGCGCCCCCCAAAAATTATGAAGTAGGAAGAAATGGGTTTGGGGGCTGTTACTCTTCTCTAAAAAAAGTCCCATCTTCCCTACCCCCATTCCAAAACATCAACACCACACTCAGAATGATTCTTCAAAATCCTTCTTGCCTTCCTACTGTCCTTTACTCATTCTCCTACCCCATCAATCCTTCCAGCTCAATGCAGCTGATTTCAATTATATATTTGTGTCTGATTTCTATCACCTCTAAGATTGGGTTATAAGGGTTGTTGTGAGGACAGAATTATGACAGTGGCAGGCACATGGACGTTGCTTAGTAAGTGGTGGTTTAAGATGGCTATTATAAGAAGTTCATGGAGGGGGGGCTGATGAAATAATTCACACTAAGGTGTGAATGACTTCCCGTGAGGATTTATAAGGTTGTAAGCTTCTTTAAAGCTCTTGCTTGTTAACCAAAATGAACTTGAGCTTATTGTATTTTAGTAAGTCTGATTAGCTGACAAATTGTATGAAGTGTAGGAGATATTTTTACGATGGCAGGGGGGGGCTTTCTTGGACCTTTTTAAATGATATCTCATAGGATTCACAATACCCACGTGTGAGGCCCACTCTGGATGGGGCCCCTGATCCCAAGCTCTATATCTCCAAAAACAGTACCAAAGTCTTTCCAGTCTTCATATTGGGCCTGTGAGAAAACTGGGCATCAAAGAAATTAACAAACAGGGAATTTAACACACTTCCCAGTTGCCAAAGGCATCCTTGTACCAGCAGAACGGGTACCAGTTTGGAAATGCAAACACTAGGTTTCAAAAGGGAAGTGAGCATCTCCCAGGCAGTGGTACTACACTTCCTCCACAGCACCTCCGGGCCCAGCCTCCGAAGGGTCCAATCTGGGACTCAGGAGACCAGGATTTCCATTATGCAACTATGTATCCTCAAATGGCTCTGCTTCCTCTCTTCCTCTGGTCTCCTCCTGTGTGTTGGAAGGGGTTGAAATCCTGGGTTGGGGGTTCCTTCTCACTCTGCCCCTGGATGATGCTCCTAGAGAGGGTTCCAGCTGTGTTTGGAATGAGGACTGAACAGTGGGCAGTAGGTTGTGTTTTGCTGCCACCTCCTGGTAGAATCAGGTAAAATTCTAACTTAAAGGCAAGTGGTTCACTCAAGTACCTCTGAAACTAAAGAAAAAGACTTTAAAATTTTCTAGTGCAGCCCCATTTTATTGGTCCAGTGGCCTCATAATGTGGACATTGGGGTTTCAAAAAAATTGCTCCCCGTGTCTGAAAGTGTACTAGGGCATCTCCATTCCTCATATGACTTATGGCTTTACTCCATGAACTTCTTATAATAGCCATCTTAAACCACCACTTACTAAGCAACGTCCATGTGCCTGCCACTGTCATAATTCTGTCCTCACAACAACCCTTATAACCCAATCTTAGAGGTGATAGAAATCAGACACAAAGATTTTAAGTGACTTGCCGCTCCATTAACGAAATGTCAGGAGCCAGGATTCAAACCTAGAATTTTTGGGCTCCAATTCAATGCCTTTTTTATGCTGCTTCTCCACCAACCACTTACCACAAGTGTGCCCACCCTCTTGTTCCATGCAAGGAGCCCTACGCACCAGTGGCAGGATCCAATGAAGGCTGCTACTTGAGGAGTGAACCAGAAAACCTCTGCTCTAGACAGGTGCCCGGCCCTGCTCTCTCCCTGCCCCCAGCATTCTCCAGCAGGTGCTACTGGCCTTGCAATGAGCATTGAGCAACGCTTTGAAAGGCAATCTTCAACCAAGAGCAGCACTGCCCAGAGTGTGGTCCACGGGCCAATGTCAGTCTGTGATGATATGAGCACAGACTGGAGAGGAGGTGTTTAGAAAATCACACGCCAATCTGACTGAGTAATATACACCTGGTGTAGCTCATAAAAATCAAAGGGGTCATATGTTGTACGTAATTGCTTTTTTTGTTTCCTGTTTCTGATTATTCTATTTAGAAAAGCTTTGGTCCACAACAGATTGGAAATTTAAGAAAATGGGCCCTTTGTGTTTCTCCCATGGAAGAGCAGATGGGTCAGCCTCTGAGACTGACCCTTGGTTATTTATGAAAACAATAATGAAAGCTGTTCCTACGATTTGACAGCACTTTCTGGTTTTAAAAGTTCTTTCACATACAACTCCTTCAGGTCCACAGCAAATGCGATGAAGGCAGAACAGGAAGTGTGTCCATGTTACAGACCAGGCAACTGAGACTCAGAGAAAGAGTGGATGATTGTCCAAGAGCAAGGAGCCAGAAAGCCGTGCAGCCTGGACTGAGAACGTGGCCCTCTGACCTCTGTTCCTGCTCAAGGACTCTTTCTGCTCTCAGTAGACCTGCCCCACAGGAAAGAACTACTCCCTCCCCCCTTTCAGGTCCTCAGAACACAGAATTCCTGACCTCTCCCCCCAAACCCTCAGTAACATGCCACAGCCTCGCCACCTTCCACAGGGGACGGCCAAACAGAGAAGCACCCTTGGGAAAGATGTCTGCACCGTCAGATGGGCCCAAATGGGGTGTTTCCAGATCCTTTTTCTTTGCGTTGCGTCCAGGAACACGTGTCCTACGCAGCAGCCAACACGCTGTGCACTTAATAAATCACCCAGGCCTTTCTGCTCTGCCGAATCTGGCCTCTATAATTTGCACGTTAGTCGGCATCATCATGAAGCAGTTGTGAAAATAACCCAATCTCTTAGACCACAAGCTTTCTAGTTGACAAGCCCCTGAGGCTGAGGTGAGAGACAGACTCCCAAAGACGGTCGTCGGGATGCCTGCCAGAGGCTTCAGGAATGCCAGTGAGCTCCTAACAGCCCGCCCACATCCTGTACTCGAGGTCTCACTCTCCACTGGGGCTTGGGGACAATCATGCAATCATTGTGGTTATTAATATTTAAGACTATCTGTATGCTTTCCTTCATGAAAAAATACAACAACAAAACTCATTGAAAAGAGTCCCTGATGCTGATGCAAACTCCTGAAGGATGTCCCTTTTCTTGCCCGAGCCGCCTCGGACGTGGGAGAACGTCACCTCTAGGTATGGAGAAGGGACAGTCAAAATAAGGGGCCTTCGGGGTAAAAGGAGCACATGGAAGCTTGCACCCCTCTCTCCTATTCCTCCTCCTCCTTACATACCTCTTTGAACAGCCTGCTTGTTCTGCCAAGGCACCAGACAAGACCTTCTAGTTTCGGGCCAATCTCTAGCTCCCTCATTAGGAGAGAGAGTTCCAGAATCTTGAGAGGCTAAGACAGAGGGGGATGCCCAGGGGAGAATGAGTGGCAGCTAGTCTCTGTCTTGGAGGAGAAAGGTTTGGTTGGAGGGAAGAGACAGACCATCTGCCCTGCACACACACAATGGCAGCCTTCCTGAGGGCCACGGGTGATGGGTCCTAGTGCCTCCCACCGAATATTGGCAACTCCCCTGGCCCTGGGCACTGCCCCTAAGCCAAGGCCTTGGGCATCATTATGCCCTTTGTAGCCATATGAGAGTCACCCTGCCCCCCTCTTATTTTTGCCTCTACAACCCCTGCCCCTCACCACTCACTTTGGGTCTGAGGAACTGTAGTCAAAGAAAGCAAGAAGACAAGATGCACTTGAAAGAGAAAATCCAGAATCTCTCCTGGTTTTCAGTGTGAAAAGAATAACATATATATAATATTTTTAACTCAAAATGGCCTAAGATTAAACTTGGGAGAAGGTTAAGAAGACTTGGGCATGCTCAGACCATGGCCACCATCAGGAGGCACATAGGAGCCAGGTGGCTGCAAACCACTGTGAACCCTGAGAAAGAAGACACCTACTAAGAAGGGCTCCTGGTGGCTAAGAAAATTCTAGTAGAAGTGCCTATTTTTCACTTGAGTTTTCTGGAAATTCTTGCTTTGCTTCCCATGGCACCTCTGTGCACTAAGCATTTTTGTCAGATCTCATCAGGATCAAGCCCAGACAGTTTCCTACCATCTCCCTTCCTGACTTTGGCGGCTGACTCAGCCAAGGGACCTCCCCGACCCCTGCCCCCATTGCCACTGCCACCTGGTTCCCACCCTGGTTTAACTCTTGTTTCTTCCTCTCTCTGCCTACAGGAAAATGGACAACTGCCGACCCCTGGCAGCAGTGGGTGGCTCACCATGCCCGGGGGACAGAGGCAGCCAGAGACGCAGCCCGCGCTCATGCACTCCAGGTCGTAGTTCTGGCAGGTTTTGGCACACTCCAGCCCTTCAGCCCGCGGGTTGTCAGCAGGACACACCAACTTGACCATGGGAGGCTGGCAGGACAAGCTCCTTTTACCTTGGAGATGGGAAAATCAAAGAGGCCATCAGTGACTGGGTGAATAGACCTACCTTCTATACTGTCCTGTTGTCCCCTAGGTGCGGTCACTCCATTCCAGAGACACAGAGCTGCCCTTTCCTGGGATGGGGTGCTGCCCTACCTCCTGTGGGTCTAGTCTGAGCTCTGTTCCTTGTGTGGGACCAGATGGCAGCTTCGTCTACTCAACCGAGCTTCTGGCCTTTGCCTACACTGAAGGTGTCTCTCTGGATCCCAGCATCCCTCTGATGGCCACACTCCACATCTCCCTTCACCCTGCTATAGAGGGTTGCATTGAACCAGGATGCGTGGTAGAAATGTCCAGACCCAAGCTTTAAAGGACCTGGGTTTGGGTGCTAAAAAGGAACCTCTATGGGCCCCAACAGGACATTCCTAAAATTGTTACCACTAACTTCATCACAAAAACTTGAAAGGGCCTTTTTTCACATGTCACCCTTTGTCCAGCCACTGGCCATCCCAGCAACTCTATTTACATTTGCAACACTCCATCCCTTAAGACCCCCCGCTGACCTCCCTGCTTTCCCATTCTCTACTTGACCACCATCTGATATACCATATATTTTACTTATTTCCCACCCCACCCACTAGAATATGTGCTCCATGAGCACAGGGTTTCTTATTTATTTTGTTCATTGATATATCATATTTCCTGACAATTAGCAGGTATAATGGCTGATTGAATAAATAATGACAGCAGATGTCTGATACAGCCCCTTTCTTTCAAAAATCCTGATGCACTTCATAGCATGTATATCTTACTAGACATACCACTTACAATCTCCTGTGGGCACAGAAGCCAGAATCTCTAGCCTTATTTTTTAAATATGTTTTATTGATTTTATTATTTAAACATTTTTTATTGATTTCAGAGAGGAAAGGAGAGGGAAAGAGAGAGAGAGGAACATCAATGATGAGAGAGAATCATTGATTGGCTGGTTCCTGCATGCTCCCCTACTTGGAATCAAGCCAGCAACCCAGGCAAGTGGCCTTGACTGGAATCAAACCTGGGACCCTTTAGTATGCAGGCCAATGCTCTATCCCAGTGGTCGGCAAACTGCGGCCCCTTGAGTGTGGCTCTTCCACAAAATACTACATGCGGGCGCACTCGTACAGTGCGATTGAAACTTCGTGGCCACACTCAAGGGGCCAAAGAGCTGCATGTGGCTCGTGAGCCGCAGTGTGCCGACCACTGCTCTATCCACAGAGCCAAATCAGCTAGGGCTCTAGCCTTATTTTTATATGGAAACTTTTTGTTGAGAAATTGAAACCCTAAAAGATTAAATGGCTTTTCCAAGTCACACAACATTTTAGGAATTTCCTGACTTTGAAAAGGATGATACCTTCCAGTGACTAGATTAGAAGATTCTGAGAGTTAAAGACAGACCCAAGAGACACAATGAAAGGGAAAGGTGGAATGTGACCAAGATGCTTCAATAAAAGACAGCATGAAGGAGAAAGAGGCAGGCTGCAGTGACCTACAGGTTTACTATGGGCTGAATGTTTGGGTCCCCAAAAATCCATATGTTGAAATCCTAACCCCCAAATGTGATGATATTAGAAGGGGAGGCCTTTGAGAGGTGATTAGGTTATAAGATGGAACCCTCACAAATGGGATTAGTGCCCTTATGAGACTCCACAGAACTCCTTAGCCCCATCTACCATGTGAGGACACAGCGAGAAGGCATCAGCTATGAGCCAGGAAGAGGACCCCCAGCCAACCATGCTGACACCCTGGTCTCAGATTTTCAGCCTCCAGAACTGTCAGCTATAAATTCCTGTTTATAAGCCACCAGGCTGTGGTGTTTTGTTATAGCAGGCTGAACAGAATAGGACAAGGTCATAAGTTTTTCTTTCAACTTGTGAGCCACCCAGTGCTTGGGACTTTGACCCAGCTCCAGACTGAGAGATGCTTCCCAGTCCATCATGTGGGGGGACCAGTCTTCTCACCCAGGGCAAGCTGGCAGACAAACACATGGCACAGAGCGGGGCCACAAGGAAAGAGGGCATCTTGAAGAAAGTGAGAGGCAGAGAGAGGAGCGGTCAAGCTAGAGGTTGAAAATAGCCCACTTAGCTGCCTAAAGCAGTGGTTCTCAACCTTCTGGCTTTTTAAATACAGTTCCTCATGTTGTGACCCAACCATAAAATCATAAAATTATTTTCGTTGCTACTTCATAACTGTAATGTTGCTACTGTTATGAATCGTAATGTAAATTTTTGATATACAGGATGGTCTTAGGCGACCCCTGTGAAAGGGTCATTCGACCACCAAAGGGGTCGCGACCCACAGGTTGAGAACCGCTAAAGGCATTCTCTCCCGGCTGCTGGGAGGGCCTATCTAAGCAAGGGTGACCCATAAATGTGAATATGGTCCCACCGTGCTGGCCCGGCCCCTTCTCTCTTCCAGGCCTTGTCCTTAAACAGCAGCAACTATTAGGACCTTCGAACTAAGAGGACAGGTCCAAACTCTCCTTTTTCAAATACACTTTCTAAAGAAGTGTCCTTGCCAGCAAGTCCTTAGGAAAAAGGAGGCCATTGCAGGCAGGTGTTTTCACCACAATCAAGGCGCCCGACTCACCCAGAGCTGCTCACCATGGACTGAGGTCACCATGGGGAAATTAGAGGCCTCACTGAACCCACCTGCAGATAATTCAGTCTTTCCCAGGTCACAAAAGAAAATTCTTCCTGCCTCAACAACTTGGGTTCACACATACCAAGAAAGGTGTGTCTAGTCCTGAGAGTCACTCACACGAACAGAAATAGTGGCGATCCTGACCTGTGTCTGAATGGACACGCACCTCGGACAGCAGCCCAGCCCTCTCCCCTCTCCATGCATAATAAGTCTGGGTGGCGGGAGGAAGCACCCTTCCAGGGGCCAGTACTCACTGCGGTGAGACAGGGGACCGAGAGGACCGCTGAGGACAATGTGCTGTGGCAACAGGCTTCCCGGGGCTCCGCTCGTGCTGCAGTGCATGAAGCCGTCCTCACAGTAGCTGCAGAGGAAAAACACAGCTCAGCTTTGCAAGAGCGGCTACAACCACCACCTCTGTCTCCTCGCCTCCCACTCACTCTGGGCTCCTTTTCCTAGAACTTAGCACACTGTAGCTTGACATATATTTGGGTTTTTATTGGTTAACATCTCTCTCTGTCTTGGACTATAAGATCCAAGAATGCAGAAGCCATGACTGCTCTTGCTCGCCATTTTATCCCCAGCATCCAGCATAGGCTTTGCATAAAGGACTCGATTTTTATTTTTTTATTTTTTTTCTATCTTCCAATCCCAGCCCTGTCCCCTAACATGGGTATCTATTTCCCTAGCATCTAGTCTCCTAAATGGTCCCCAATGATCCCACATCCTGGTAGCCACACCCCTGTGTAACCTCCTCCTCCACTGTACAAAGTTTGGTCTGTGTGACCAACAGTGCATGGCAGTAGCGACATACCATATGTCACTTAAGATGAGGTTATAAAAGACTGTGGCTTCTATCTCTCTTGAATTACTCACTCTGGGGGAACCACACCATGAGCAACCTTTTCCTGTTCTGAAGGAGTAGAGATTTTTGTCTCTGTTATGGTGAGTCTACCAAATATTAGTTATTTCATCTCAAAACATTGGTTCTACCTACTTTTTGCCAGAACTGTATTAGGTGTTGGGGATCTGGGTCTGACATATGTTCTCTACCCTTGGGGAGGTCACAGTCTAGAAGGATAATCAACACATTTCACTGAAACCCAAGTCTAATGGCCTCAATTGCTTTAATACAAGTGTAAACAGCCTGTTGGGGGTACATTAATTGAGAGGGGCTGCAAGTTAATCTCACTGGAATGATGAGAAAAGTTTTATACCAAATGCAACATGCAGACCTTGTTTGAACCTTGATTCAAATGAACCAATTTAAAATAGACATTTTGAGACAATCAGGAAAAAAGTGAACATGGATTGAATGTTAAATGTTATCAAGGAACTATTGTTAATGTTAGGTTTTTATAAGTACTATCTATTGGAAATACATACTGAAGTATTTTCACATGAAATGAGGTAATAGCTTGGGTTTTCTGTAAACTATTCCAGCCTCAAAGGGAAGGAGGGAGTAGATAAACTAAGAATGACAAAGTGCTGATAATCACTGAAGCTGGGATGAATGCATTAGGGATCCTTACGCTATTCTCTCTCTTTTATGTCTGTGTGAAATTTTCCAGAATCAGGACATTTTAACTGTTCTCCCTAGTAGACTGTCAGCTCCTTTGGGGCCCACACTGTCTGTTCATCTTTAGATGTCCCGTCTCTAGCCCAGCATCAGGGACTGAGCAGGTGCCAAGGAAGTGTTTGCCCAACAAAGCTTCTGCTACAAATTTTTTCTGTGACCATGACAACCCTGCGGAAACTGGCCGTGACAGAGGACCTGGACGAAGGGCAGCAAGAAGCAGGCACTATTTAGAGCTATTTTTCAAGAATGTGCACAAGCCAGTCGGGACAGCAATGCACCACTGAGGCAACACTTCTGTGATGTCTTTTCTTCTGGTTCAAATGTTTCAACCTGAGCCACTGACAAGAGGCTGAAGGGGAGAGGGACAAGGAGAGCCCACGTTTCATGTTCTAGAAAAGGGCCCAACACATGATCGTTGGCAATAAAAATCAAGGAATTCTATTGCCAGCCCACAGTTCTAGTTTCCCACGTAGCAAGAAAGTCAGAAGACCTGGGCGCAGTCCCAGCTCTGCTCTGACTTCCTGTGCAACTGCAGACAAGTCACTCCCGTTCTGAGGCCTCAGCTTACCCATCTGTGAAATGAAGGACTTTCCTTTCCCTGGTGCTTGCACTTACCACATGGTGTGGTGGTCTGAGAAGATGTCTTCGGGCTGGAAGATCTCACCATCATAGTAACAGGGGCACTGGGCCTTAGGCACGCAGTCTCCCCTCTCATCCAGGTAGAGTCCGGGGGGACAGAAGCAGCCCTCCAGGCAGAGCTCGGTGCATTCCTCATCCGGGTAAGAGAGGGAGCGGCAGGTCATGTTGCAGGGGGTCCCACACTGCAGGTACACCTGACCCTGTGGGCAGCTCAGCGCTAGGAGAGAGGGAGAGGAAGGAGGGCTCAGTGGAAACATTAAGATGACAAGGACTTGGGGTGGCCCCTTGCAGCTGTGACCCCCCTCCCCAATTATATCTGTATGGTCACTGCTTTTCTTTCCCACTATGAGCAAAACTGTATCTTTATGCTCACAAATGTCTATTATAATTAGGGATACACATATTTTCTCTGCGTAACCAGAAGGGCCATGCTAGTCATCGCTGAATCCTCAAAACCTGGGACATAGTAGAGATCCTGCTGGGTTGTGAAGCTGTGAATATTAAAAGGAACAAGGATTAATGGGCAAGGGCATTTCTCCCACAATGATAATAACATAATGGCCATAATTTTTTGAGCACCTATTGCATAGCCTGCTCTTTACACACGTTTTATGCCTTTCACACCTCTTGCAGTGAGTTAGATCTCATATCGCCCTTTCTACAGATAAGAAAACTGTCACTTAAGCTAAGTGACTTGTCAGGGTCATGCCTCGAAGGCAGAGCAGAGGCAAGATTGGAACCCAGCTCTCTGTGAACCAAAAGCTCGTGCTCCTAATCATTAGGCTCTAAAAAGGTAACACTCCCTTAGGAGCCATGCTTTTGGGGACACACCAGTCACATAGAGCAGGGACACTCAGACTGATTCCAGCGAAGTAGGCGGCACCCACGTGCCCATAGCCTCCCTCTCCCTGGCCTCCCACATAGAAATAGCACAACAGACAAAAGGCAGAAGGAAGCACGGCAAAGTAGCTAAGAGAGGGGGCTCTGTAACCCAGATTCCTGCGTTCAAGCCCCAGTTCTGCCATCAGTTAGCGAGGTGACTTTGAGTAGTTTCCTTCCTGGAATATGATGACAGTACCCACCTGGATTGTTGGGGCAGTTACGTGAGCTAACGTGTTCAGAGGAATGCCTGGCCCAGGGCAAATGCTCCGTGCTGTTATTGCGTTATGATTACCCTGGAGACGCAGCCCCAGCTCAGGTGGGAGGGGTGTTCCAGAGGAAGGTCTGGGCCTGAGAGACCGGCCCTCCTGGATTCTGGCGGACACATAACCTACCCTCTGTGCTCCCAGCAGTCTCATGGGCACCCCGATGATGCAATTCTTTACTGGGAGGTATGGGAGCAAACCGCTTCCCTGTTGCCAATCGCTGTTGTCCAAGAAATGAGACCCTCGCTCTGGGGACACTGCTCCTGGGGCCATTAGGATCCTTCCCCTCCGTTAGAATCCATTTCTACCGTGAAGCCCACTGGCGGAGCATTTCACAGAAGCTGTAAAAGACAGCCCTGCCCTGAACCTCAGAAATGAGGGGGGCCTCTCCAGAGGTGCCCCGCAGCCTCCCCTCCTGCACCTGCTCTGGGCCTGGTATTTGAGGGTAGCTGGGGAGGAAGGGGGCTCTGTAACCATATTACATATAGATTTTCCTCTGGACCAGCAGAGAGGTCGGGTCATTGGGTAAATAATTAGGGCAAAGGTGGGTGAAGATGGGGTGTGTTGGGCAATAAAGATGGAAGTCCCTTTCAGTCCATTGAACCCACCATGATAAGGGCATATTTCGCCCATTAAAGGAGCAGCTGGACCCAAGAGCTGCTTTTACGCTCTGACGGGCTCTCGCTAGAGCTGGCTTGGAGCCGTGTTAAATGGTTCCTTCCCCAGAAGAATGCACAGTTCCATCCCAGTGTGCTCCCACTGTGTGCCAAGGGTTGTGCTAGGCTCAGGGATGCAGAGATGGTAAAGCTTGGTCCCTGCCTTCAAGGAGCCCACAAAGCAGCTACTAGTATGTCGTCAGTCCTTGCTCCGTGAGTGTCCCCAGTTGGTGTGACCGCTCCTTCTGGATGGAGTCAGTGATTTAGGGAGCTGTTTTTTCTCGGGAAGACAAAGTGAGAAACAGGATGAATCCAAGAGTCCTGCCCACCCTCCTTGGGCTCAGAAGACCAACCCAAGGCCATCCAGTTCACCTCCACATAAACCCATAGAGACAGATTTCTCTTCCGTATCTTAAAGCCTCAGGAGTCAGGGAACTCTCTAATCCAATCTCAGTCCCTGTGAAAGCTGTTATCCATGGAGGCTAAGGACAGCTGCTCTTGGGTGATTAAAGAATATTTAGGTAAGCCCTCAGCATTCTGGGAGAATGTCCTAAAGTAGGAAGTCCTTCGGATGCTATCGCACACTGATCAGGCATCATTTCTAATATTGCTGGACAAGCAAAGCAGATTCACAAACATCACATCATTTACCCCTCATTACTGTCCCCAATATCTAAACAGCAAACACTCATGAGGACCTAAAGTCTGGACAGGGACGTGAAGGGCTCAAGATCTCATGCTGGCAAGTGACAGGCAAGTAGCCAGAAGGCCTCAGCTTTTTTGTGGGATTGCTTTGACTCAAAACATGAGTTGGTTCAATAAACCCCATACCTAAACTCCTCTTCAAATACATGATATTAAGTCCTTTCACCATTCCTCATAGCTCCTATTTTCCTGCTTCTGTCAAGATCACCAAATTTTTGTCTCCAAACACATCTACCTAGCCCAGGGGTGGGCAAACTTTTTGACTCGAGGGCCACAATGGGTTCTTAAACTGGACCGGAGGGCCGGAACAAAAGCATGGATGGAGTGTTTGTGTGAACTAATATAAATTCAAAGTAAACATCATTACATAAAAGGGTACGGTCTTTTTTTTTTTTTTTTTTAGTTTTATTCATTTCAAACGGGCCGTAGTTTGCCCACGGCTGACCTAGCCCTAAAAATGACAATATCCAGCACACCGTATCCTTCCTGAATACCTTCCTCACTTCAATGCATCATACTACTATTCTAGCATGGAAACAACTCTTTTATGCAAAAAAAAAAAAAAAAAGTATTTTAAAAACCTAACCTAGTATGTCACCTCCAGAAAGCCTTCCTTGGTTGCCACTGCAGTAACCTAAGTATCATTTCACTCAGTGTGTTAGGAAACTAGTAGGGAACCAGACCCATCTTTGTCTCAAAAAGGAAGATTCAGGTTCTATGCCACTGCCATTTCCTCACCACACTGGGCACTCAGCAATTATCCCCTGAGCAACTACATTAACAACAAAAAGTGAGCACAATCCATCTACTCGGGGGACCGGAGCATGGGGCAGATTCAACTCTCCTGCCAGAACTAACAGGGCAGAGTGAGACTCTAATGGTGTCATTCCACTTCACACGACTTTATACAATGCCCGAGATTTGGGCCAGGAGTCCACCGATGGTTCGTCTGAACTTAAGAGCAAAGGATTGGCGCGTGCCTGTCCCCTTGCCTTCATCGGGATGCAGGGACCCACTCACTCCACAGTCTGGCCATACATGCAGCCAACACTAGGTGGCAGCAGCCACAGGCAATCTCAGCTTGGCAGGGACACCAATGTTCTAGGCCTCCAGGTAAGGGGTCCAACTTGCCCTTCTGAAACAGGAGGAGTAGCCAGGCTGTCCTATGGGTGAGCCAGCCCCCTCTCCCCCGTGTCCTGCTGGGAGATGGGAATGCAATGTGGCTGCAAATGAACTGTTCCCACACGCTATGCCTGTCAGAAGCCCCTGGGCCGGGTTCGGAATGCAGGAATGTAGGCAGAGCAGAGTAAAGGCCATGTGCATGGAGAGGGAGGGCATCCGCGGCAGATTCTGTTGGGTTTCGGGGAGGGGGTGGCAGGCAGGGAGGGCACCCACCACAGAAGCTGGGCTCCCGCCACGCGACGTGCACCCCTTTCCGGGCACAGGCAGCGGCGTAGTTGGCCACGGCGCTGCACAGGCAGTCCCGGCCATCGGAGCAGGAGCAGACGTCGTAGTGACAGTTCTGCAGGTAGGGCAGCGGGCCCACGGCGTGGTGGCAGGCCTCGAACTTGGGGGACGTCAGGAGAGAGCACGCCTCCTCCGCGAACTTGGCTGTGGGGGAGGGGAGAGACGGGGAGCCGGGCTTAGCGAGGGCACGGCCACAGCCTGGGTGCCCCGCACCCCCAGGGATAACATGGTCTCCTATTCTGCGATCCTCATCCCAGCTTCTCCCTCTGCAGCACATGCCGCCGAAACACCCCTTGGCTCTGTGATTTTTCTTCCCTGGTCAATATCCTTCCTAATTACATTCCGCTTAAATTCATAAGAAGCTGTATGCCCAGGGCACACCTCCTGGCAGAGATGACTCTGCAAAAGGCCCCTCCAGTGCATTTATCTGACGATAATTCAATTCAGTTTGGTGGCTGCTGCCCCAACAGACTGAGAAGGTCCAGGGGTGGGAACTACGTCCTGTTCTTTCCTTTCCCAGAATCTGGCCCACGAAGGGTGCCCAATAAAGGGGCCTTGAAGAATAAAGAATAATCCAGATGAGGGTCAGCAAATGCTGGTGGGAAAAAACCCGAGCGCTTCCCTCCCCCAGCGCCGGGCGCCCCGCCCCGTGGAGCGCGCGGGAACGTGGGGATCTCGGGGCTCCGCGGGCACCTCGCTTTCCGCGGGCTCCCGCACGCACGTACCCAGGCGCGGGTTGAGCTTGCAGGGGTCGCTGTGCTGCTGCCGCAGGTCCGCGCAGTCCGCGTGCAGCTTCCACGCGTTCCCGAAGTCCTCCACCAGGGGCTCCACCAGGCCCGCGGGCGTGCGGAAGTCGTCGCCCTTGTTGCCGTTGAAGTTCCCGCACAGGCCGCAGGTCCTCCCCGCGTAGACCGGGGACAGCTGCGGGGAGAGAGGCCGCCTTGGAGCAGCTGCCGCAGACGCAGCCGCGGCCTCCTTTCGCTAGAGTGGTGGCTTTAATAACAAACGCTCCCGCTCCCCGGGTGAGAGATGCTTACGAAGTTAGTCAACCGCAGCTAAGCCCTGGGCTGCAGGAGGAAGAAAAGAGCTGAGCGCAGGATGGTTTCCCACCAGCTCCAACCCCGTTCTTAAACCAGCAGTCAGAGACCCGGCTGCTGCGGGGGCATTTTAGAGAACATGCAGTCATTTACTGATGGCGACACTGAGTCCAAGGGAGGGAGAGGGTCTTGCCTGAGGTCAGGGAGTTGGGACCAGTAGCCAGGTTGCTGCCACCCTCGCCTGTCAGAGCAGATGCCTGTGCCAATGGGCCCTGTCACCCACGGGAATCAAGTGTAAAGTCAATGTCTTTATTGGGCATTCATATCGGTCACACATGTGGGCCAAAGAGGCTGAGTCGGCTATGGGTCAAGTCCTCTCAGAGCTCACATTTGGTGACAAAGAATAACACCTTCTGGCCCTGCTGGTGTGGTTAAGTGGTTGAGCTTCAACCTATGAATCAGGAAGTCAGGGTTCACTTCCCGGTCAGGGCACATGCCCTCGATCCCCAGTAGAGGGGCGTGCAGGAGGCAATGATTCTCGTCATTGGTGTTTCTATTTCTCCCTCTCCCTTCCTCTCTGAAATCAATAAAAATATATTTTTTTAAAAAAAGAATAACACCTTCCCATCTGTACTTAACTCGGCCACTGAGTGTCACTGAAGAAAAAAAGCCCTGAGCCACGAGGACTGTAGGGGTTGCGATTAGAGGAGGTAAGGTCTCTAGGGGTTGTGATTGGAGGAGGTGGGGTCTCTGGAGCACCCTCTGGAGGGTGACCTGGGGGGATCCTGGGGTCCAGCTCCAGGCCATTGGCATGTGGCTCCTTCTCCATGCTTCTGCACCCAAAGTGCACACTCAGGGACAAGCTGGGGAGTCGAGCCCGTCTCTCTGGGGCATGGCTGGTGTGTATTGAGAGGGCCTGGTTTAAAGATGGCACGGGGTGGGGCCCCAAGTCCTGTCTGCCGACCTGCATGTAATCCATGCAGCTGAACCGGGTCCCTGTGTTCTGAAACCCTCATGCGTGGCCTGGGCCCCGTGTGGTCATCTCTTGGATGACACCTTCCAGTTTCCAGCTCTGATTTAACAAAATGCAGGAGGAACAATCTAGCGGAAGGTTCTGGACCCATAAAAAGTGTATCCAAGTAAATATCATTAATGCGAAAGAGGGTGGAGTATGGTTTCTTGTTTGCTTTACAATGATCAAGTGTTGGCCCCCGAGGCACCCAGTCCTCCCCTGACCGTCCTATTTAAAATGTAACTCCTCCTGGCCCTGGCACTTCTTGCCCCCTCCTCTGCTTTATTGATCTCCCCAGGATTTAGCATCTTCTAATACATGATCTAATTTACTTGTTGGTTTTGTTTATTGTCTATCTCCCCCACTGGAATTTACACTAAATGAGGCAAGGATTCTTATCTGTTTTGTTTCACTGTTGTAACCTCAGCCTGGCCAGTGGTGCCCGTGGACACGCAATAAGTATGTGTTGAGGAAATGAATGCTTGACCAAATGACTGAATGAGTTCATGAATGAATGAGTGAGGCTGAAATGCAATGCCAACAGGGCCAGCCCTGAGCAAAGCAGCAAAATCGGTGACAACTCTTCCTCCTCATCTGCATCTCAGCACCCTCTCTTTCCTCCTCATTGTCAGGCCTCAGTGACCTCCTACCCCGGAAGTGCCCTCCTGTTCATCCCTCCAGGCCTGCCATCACTCCCATGCCCCACTCTTTAAATGATATCTTCTTCCATCCCCTTGGCCTGTTGCAGGGGTCAGCTTGCCCAGGGATGAAGAGTGGGTCTATCCATGGAAATCAGGCAGGGGCTGGCCACCAGCCCTACATAAGCCCAACACCAGAGACTTCCAGAACACGCTTGCTATTTGAAATTAACCTCGGATCAGTGACACTTCTGATAACTGTCAGAGGTGCTTTCTACACTGCTCTGCCTATGGCTGAGTTGGGCCCTGGGTCTCAACCAGCAGAGCCCGGCTGCCTGGACTACCTGGCCTTCAGGGATGGGGCATCTATACCTCACAGGCTGAAAGGAGAGCAGGGAGTCCCCACAGCACCTGGCCGGCCTCCTCTCTGTTAGGTGTGCTCACCCTGCTCCTCCCTGTGACCTGTCTTCAGCTAGAGTCCTCCACTGGGCAGCCCCCACAAACCCCGGGGTCAGCACGGTGATGCGCCCGCCTCCTGGTCCATCCACAAATGCCCCCTTTTGTCCTCCAGACCAAAACACGGAGGGTGTTCCCACAGCCACAATGTCATCTGCTCCTGTCCTGAATCTTGACCAGTGGAGTCCTCCTTCTGTTAGCTAAACGGACTGAAACCCAGCCCCAAAGACAACCCTGCATTCCATTCCCACAGAAAGAGTCTTCTCGGGAGAGAGAGAGAACAGAGAAACCCGAAGAGAACAGCCACCCGGACAAGACGTATGGGCCTGCTGACTCAGGGAGAAATCACACAGATGGAGACCGCCCTCTGTGGGGAGGGCAGGTTCCTGAGAAAGTGACATGCTATTGAGACACCTCCCTTCAAGACAAGTGAGCAGGAGGGGACGTTAGAAACCCAAGTTCCAGTCCTCACTCTGTAACCGAATAGCCATGGGACTGGGCAAGTCACTTTCTTGCTCCAAAAATGATGAGTCTTTATTTCCAACTGTAAATGAGGGGCTGACAAGATCTCCTCGTGCTCTATGGGCTGTGGTCATAGGGTTTATTTTTTACAAAACGGGGGGGGGGGAGGAAGTTAATTTGGAACTCTCTTGGGGACTTGAAAACAAGAGAAAGAACATGACATCATCAGGATGGAGGACGCCAGGAACTCATCAGGGATACCCTAGACGCCCATCACAGTATTATACCCTTAAGCCCTGTGGAACCTGGTACTTGGGGACACAGAAGGGGACTCTTCAGGGATCCTAGGAATGACATAGGGCAATGGTTCTCAGAGTGTGGTCTCGGGAGGGTCTCTGATGCCCTTTCCAGGGACCCTGCAGGCCAAAATATTTTCATAATAACACAAAGACAGTGTTTGGCTTTGTCCCTCTCATTCTCTTATAAGTGTGAAGTGGTATTTCCCAGAGGCAACATGACAAGTAACATCGCAAAGATTGAATACGTACAGAAGTGGCTGTGAGACCAGCTGTCTTCTATTAAGCCAGCCATTAAAGAAATTTGCAGAATTGTAGAACAAGGATATTCTTCTCAATGCTTTTTGTTTTGGGAAAAAGTTTCCTCACCCCCTAAAAATGTTATTTATATTAATCGGTAGTGGGTTTATTATTGTTATTTCTAAATAAATTCCTAAGTACATATTTTAAATGTCTCTGGTTTAACTTCTAATCTGGTAAATATCAGTAGACATAACCTTCATAAGAGTTCTTGAGGTCCTCAATCATTTTTTAAAGGACAAAGGCACCTGAAGACCAAAAAGGGAGCAGGACTGGTCTAGTGGGCAGGTTGCCACCCACAGAGCTGCTGGGCTCTGCCGCCAGCCAGTGTGTAGCACTGGACACGCCTCCCAACCCCCAGGAGCCCAGATTGCTTTGTTTATAAAATGGCAGTGACAATTCCGAAAAAAATATAGAGATTGCTATCTAACTGTGACCCCATCACTACGGAGAGCAAGGGGAAGTGGCCCTGGACTGCACAGGCCCAGGGCCCAGGTGCGGGATCTGGTGATGCCCAGTGCAGCCCTCCCTGGCAATGGGACGGCTTTGTCCCCTATGGGTGCACGACACAGACTTGGCTGCAAGTGCCAATCTGGCTCTTCCCTTGCTGCCCCAGAGACACCCCTTCTCCCAGGTTTTGTTGCAGCCAAGAGGCCGGGCAGCAAATCTGCCCTTCCCAGCCCCTTGGGAGCCCACCTCTTCAGAAGGCCCTAGGGGTACCAGAGCCCCAGGCGTGAGAACCCCTAGGACAAACAAGGAGCATCCAGACAGCAAGCACCAGCCTCTGGTAAACAAGAGAGGCCTGTTCCTCCCTCTGGGGGCATAGGGCCTGCGGAGAAATGAATTCTTTTCCCACACACAAAGCCACTCTGCCCACAGCACAACGGGCACTTTGTAAGGCTGGACTGCGGGGAGGCAGTGATCAGCGGGCCTACCTTCACCAGCAGTCTCCCGCGGCCATCCCAGTCCAGCTGCAGGTCTTCCCCGTAGCTGAGGCGCACAGAGGCCATCACGGTGTGCTGGATGCGGAGGTCACCTAAAACCGAGAGGGGCAGAATTTGGGCTGAGATGGGGAGAGGGTAGCGTGGTGGCAGGCAGATGTATCCTGGGGAGAGATGGGGTGCCTCACGAAGAACTGTAGCAATGGAAGCAATCCATCATGGGGACGATGGAGGTGTCCCGGAACCTTAAAGGGGTCTCAGGAGGATGGGTGTAGTGCAAATAGGATTCCCAAAGAAGGTGCCTCTGTATTCTTGCTGTAGCCGGCCATTCCCCCTATTGCCACAAGGCGGCGGCCGCGGCTTATGCATCCATAGCTTGCACAGGTGCCCTGAGCCAAGGATCTGTCTCCCATGGGACCCCTGAGGCCTGAGCATTTCTTAGGCCCCTCTGCTGCTGCACGACCCTTCCAGACTGAATGACTCTGTCCTCACAGCTGAGCGATACTGTGCGCTCTGGAGGAACATGTCATCTCATGGGCAGACACACAGCGTTAAACTGACACACAGGCATGCTGTGTGCCCACTGGCCCCAGTTCACCAGCTGTGAGCAATGCCAGGACAATGGGCCGATGGCCATGAAGAAGAAGACGAGGGGAGGGGTGTGAGAACCACTTTGAGGGTGACGTTTGAGACCATGCTGGGCAAAATGGCACAGTGCAGCCTGGCAAAGCACTGGACAGGTAGGTTGCCCCCTGTCGTGGGTCACAGGGTCACCTGGCTCTGTCCCATGACATCCAAGGGTCTTACTCATCACCAGCCATTCCTCCAACCTCTCGGTGACAGTCTTTGATCCTTTTCCACCTCAAAGTAGAACCAGAAACATGAAACCCAACCCTCAATTGTCCCCTTGGCTCAAGCTGAGTGGAGAACCGTCTGGGTCCCGCTTTCCCTCTACACTCTCTCCCAGGCCTGGAGCAGCCTCCTCATCTCCAGCATCCAGCCATCTTCCTGTGCTTGTCCTCCTCCTCCAGGAAGCCTTCCATTCTTACAGGGATGCATGCCAAGGATACCCAGCCTGCCCTCCAGAGATAGCACTCTCCTATGTTTCTACAGAAGGGGAAGCAGTGAGCACAGCTGAGGGGCAGGTGCTGTGGGAGCTGGGCCAGCCCAGCCTGTAAGAGGAGGAGGGACCCACCTTGCAGGAGGGGTAGCTGGACATCCTGGCCATCTATGGCGATTCCTCCCCCATGCTTCAGCTTGACCAGGCTGTTGTGCAGGCTGGGCAGGCGGGCGGTGACTGAGCGGGTGCAGACAGCATCAGGGTCATCGGCACACTGCCATGAGGGGCATGCAGAGTGACGTCACCACACCCCGCCAGCCCAGCATCCCAGCCCAGGACCCCTGGACTCAGGGAAAGACTCCAACTCCACACAGCCTCTGGCCTTCTCTCACAGGACACCCCACTGTCACAGCTCCACCGCTGTGAATGGTGCCCCTGGAGTTGTGCAGCAAGAAGGTCCTGAGCCCAACCTATCCCCCTGCCCAGCTTCCCACGGCTCCTGTGCCCTTTCCTGTCTGGGTCTGGTCTTACATGAGGCACCCCAGGCCTCTTGTTCCTTTGGCCTATTGTCTCAAAGCGAATCGGGACTCAGACCCTCAGGGGAAGCCCTACACACTCTATATGTCCTCCCCTTGGCTCCGTTCTCTAGAGAAAAGAAGCATGTCGTGTACACAGCAGCTCAGTAACGAGGGACCACTCATCCCACCCCGTCTCTCCTCTGCTGCCTCCTGACAGGCACCTGTTGAGCTCACCTGCACGGTCTCTATGACAATGGAGAAGGAGTGGTCCTGGCAGTCCCGGGCCAGCAGGTACTGGCAGACCCCACTGAAGGTGAAGTACCTGTCGTCAAAGCTCTTGAAGTGGGACTGTCCTGTGATGATACACTCTCCTGCAGGGGCACAGAGGAGGGGGGATTAGGAGGGGGAGTGGGAGGAGGAGGTCAGGAGGAGGGGGGGGTCAGGAGGAGGAGGGGAATCAGGAGGGGGAGGGGGTCAGGAGGGCAAGGGGGAGGTCAGGAAGAGGAGAGGCCTTTGCCGCCCTGGCATTGTGGGGGTTCCGGACCTGGCCCACCAGGAGAGTCCCCACATGCAAGTGGGCAGAAAGGCCAGCCTGGAGGGCTGATGAGAGGGTGAGGGGGCCCTATTGGAGCTCAGCAGTGCCGAAGCCAGGACCCCATCCTGCTCCTCAGCTGAAGGGCGGCTCTAAGGCCTCCTTATGGGCAAGTTCATGCTGGACTTCAGTCAGGCCAATGGGGGCCCAGGAGGTCACCTTCTTGGCCCAGGCTGACAGGTTTGTGGTGGGAACAAGGATTCCTCTTCATCACCCCACAACTCAGAGCCCTCAACTCACCCCCACCCAACTGCTGACCCATCCTCTCCTGGCCCTGTGCTGCTCACCTAGTGCACCTGGAACCAGAGATCACACATCCTGGGAAGTGTCCATGCAGACACTCCACCAGGGTCTCCCGTGGTCCCCGCTGGTCCATCCAGCCTAGGGCAATCCCATTCCCAATGACCCACTGAAGCTGAAGCAGGCATATGGATCCTTTCCCATCTCCCTTGAGGTATTTCCTCTCACCTTTGCTTTCTACTCTATAGAAACATATAGACATACACCACAGCGGTTCCATAAGTAGGGAGCCCCCATGCCCCACCTGAACACCCCTGATCTCCAGACAGCGGGGGCTTGCTCCCCATTACACTGATGTACTTTCCCCTGGTAGGGTCCTACAGCCAGTCCCACCCAGCCCATCTCCAGGAGCAGGGGCTGGGCTCTGTCCCATTCAGGGGTCCCCAAAGGCCACAGGGAGATTCTGGCTGCCCATCTGTCAAAGGCAAGCTCCACAGCCCTCTGCCTGCCACCTGCACCCATGTTTGCACTGAAAGGCACAGTAGGTGCAGGCAGAGGCTAGACAGCACACTTTGTACCCAGGTGTGGCCTTCCTTTGGCATGTGTTGGAGGCAGGGGTCTGGGTGCAAAGCCCTGGTTATGGTGACTGCCCCTCTGCCTGGTCCTCAGGGCAGCTGACCCCTTCCAGCATGGCATGGTTCAGGAGGGCACACTCAGCCCAGAAGAAATGGGGAGAAAGTAGGGAGGCTCCAGACCATTCTCATCAGCATCAGCTTCTGTGATGATCAGAAAGATGTATTTTGTCTTTGTCCCTGGTTCCTGACACATACCTTCTAAAATCCTGGAATATTCTGGGTATAAGAGCATCTTTTGTTCTAATGAGCCACTTTGGGGGGCCTCAGGGTGGGGCTGGTCACAGAAAGATCAGGCATGATTAGAGGGCTGGGACTTTCAGCCTCACCCCCAACCTCAGGGACGGGAGGTTTACTTAATAGTGATTTAGTTGGCCATCCTACCTAATAAAATCTCCACAAAACCCCAAAACAACGGAGTTTGGAGAGCTGCCAGGCTGGTGAACATATCCAGGCAGGAAGGTGTCACACCCCACTCCACGGGGACAGAAAATCCTGTGCTGGACCCTTCCAGACCTCACACTGTGTCCTTTAAAATGCCCTTCATAGCAAACCTGTAATAGCACGTCCGGTGTCGGCCTTAGTTCTGGGAGCCATTCTAGCAAATATGGAACTCAGGAGGATATTGTGGGAACTCCCAACTTGGAGCCAAGTCAGACAGAAGTAGCTACCCTGAGGGCCCAATGCTGGTGCTTGGCATCTGAAGTGGGGGGCAGTCTTGTGGCCCTTAACCCGCATGGTCTGTTACTGTCAGAATTGAATTGAATTGTGGGACACCCCGTTGGTGTCCAGAAAGTCAGAGAACTGGTTGGTGGGGGCGGAGGGGAATCACACACAAATGGTGCCAGACGTGCTGGGAGTAGAAATAAACAGATCACGCTTCCCCACTGCATTGTCCCCCAAGAAGGGTAAAGGAAGGGTCCCTGTTCATGGAAGTCAGAGCAGAACAGGACGTAGGAAGGGCCAGGTCATCCCCAAGGATTGTAAACGTGCTGGAACTCCATGTCCACTGATGTCACGGGAAAGCCACCGTCTTCTGCAAACACCATGACCTGGGCCTTTGTGTCAAATGCCTCGACCTTGTTGCAGTAAAATGGGTGGGAATTTTCCCTCTAACCTTCCTCTGTTTTCACAAGAGCACTCTTATCTGAGAAGAAATTGGACTTCCATTCTCTTCGACCGACCATGCCCAGGAAAAGAGGGTTCATCAAGAAAATGCGCAAACATTCAAAAGCACAAAGTTCAGGGCTAGCATCTAATCCTCCGATCTGATTTCCTGCTCTGACCCCCACTGCTTTGTGTTCCAAAGTTTCTCAAGAATCAGAAATCT
Organism: Myotis daubentonii; assembly: GCF_963259705.1. Classification (NCBI taxonomy): domain Eukaryota; kingdom Metazoa; phylum Chordata; class Mammalia; order Chiroptera; family Vespertilionidae; genus Myotis; species Myotis daubentonii. The sequence goes on from NC_081841.1 coordinate 21,412,197, forward strand.
AAATATTTTATTTAACTTATCTCCTTAGTACACTTGAGGGATGGAGCTGCAAGCACAGGAAAACCATGGACCTGGACGGGTGAGCTGCTGGGGAGCAGTCGGCCCTGGGAGCTGGAACAGCAGCCAGAACAATGGGGTCCATCCTCGGCCCGGGGTGAGCGGGACACCCCAGATGTTCCCATTCAGTCAGTCAATCAGCAAAAGGCAGCCCCCAGGAAACAGCTGGCCCATCGCCAGCCAGAGAAGGTGGGCAATAGAAGTTTGGTGAATGAATGAAAAGCAGATGATTCTTAACATAACACAGAAAGCAGAACAGCCAGAAGTTAAAGCAGATCCGCCACATGAATGAAGATGCTCCCTCACTAAAAAAGAAAAAACCATCTCCCATCAGATGAGACTCGGTACCTCTTCTGAGCAAACCCTTTGTTTGTTGTGCGGGAGCCTCCACGGGGCTGCTCTGCTCAGCTCATTTTTGTCCGTCCTTACCCAGGCAGCTACAGAAGGACCAGCCCACAGACCTCTAGCAAAGCAATTCAGACTTCCCCCCAATGGAAAAATTCACCAAAGCCTGCCTCTAAGTCACCATCACATAAACTCAACCAAATGTACAAGGTGCATTTCTAAGAATTCTGTGGGTATCGCCTCATTTACTGCTCCCCTGAGCTGGTTGGTCACTAAACAGATGCAGAAACTAACACAGAGGAAAAACTCGCCCACGGCCCTGAAGGAGTCAAACGGGGATTCGCACATGGGCGTCTGTCTGGCTCCAGAGCACAGTGCACTTGACACCACCCAGTACTGCTCCCCCTCCCCCAGGCTGGCTCCTGCAGCCTTTCATGAGCCTGACTTCATGAGGTCAGAGTCGATGTCATCCCGATCCTGGGCCCACATGGGCAGCTGGGTCAGGATGTAGAGACGGAGTGGAGGGAAGCCTTGACTATGAACGGTGATGTGCTGGCCTGACCTGACAGAGGTGTGAGTCCAGAAACCCTAACAGGGCCTGGGGCCAGGCCACAGGAGGTTCCCAGGGTACCTAGAAATGCATGCTCCCACTGAACAGGCGTGGGCCCTGGCTTACTCATCATTTTCTCTGTTAGTCGGAAGGGAAGTTTACCTTTCTTCCCGGAGGCTTTCAAAACAGGCGGCTTGAACAGGCAACCCAAGGTTGAATGATGGGGCTATGTCAGAATGCATGAGAAATGATCCCAAACCAAATACATAACAAGTGTACCAAGGCCCCACACCTCCCCTCAAGACCAGGCAGGTCCACAGGCTGTCCACACGACCAGCCCAAGGTAGGTTCTGGCTCTGTCTCACCCTCCTGCCCCACCTGCCCCAGCCACACCCCACTTCACACCATCCCTCCCCATTTTGGGCCCCTGTGGGCACCAACCTGAACCTGCTTGATGAAGCAGCTATGGCTGTGGCTGTGAAGATGAAAATAGCTAACATTTACTGAGTGCTGGCTGTGTGTCACGTCATAACAGTTTCCATGGGATGAAGCTGCTGTTATCATCCCTGTTTTACAGGTGAGGAAACTGAGGCTGCAAAGGATTAAGCAGTTTGCCAAAAGTCAGCCAGCTAATGAGTGGTGAACTGGAATTCCAGCCAGGCTGCCTGCATCCCCAGCGCATGTCCCTAGCCCATGTCCCCAGCCCCAATATTATGCTACCTCTCGCGCCCGAAGGATTTGGGCCACAAATGGAAAGCCCTCCTCTTACACCTGCCCAGTTCCAGAGGAGTACCTTCCACACTCTTCTGTTTGGAGTCTGAAACCCCATAACCAGAGCTTTATTTGTTTAAGGAACAGTCAGTCCCTCTTCACAGGCATACTCTTTCCTCACTTACCCTAAGCAAAACATTTATGGTTCAATGGGAACTAAATTAGCAGAACTGCTCTGGGCAGCATGTTTTGCAGAGAAAGGAAAGAGAGGCTTAGGGCTACATAAAGGGAGTCTGCAGGCAATGGGGAGATCAGTTTCAACTGGGGCTGCCCTAATTCCTAACCAGATTAGAGGTGTGAGTGAGCAATGAAGAACAAGAGTACACTGCACCCCGGATGGCGTGGCTCAGTGGTTGAGCATCAACCTATGAACTAGGAGGTCATGTTAGATTCCTGCTCAGGGCGCATGCCCAGGTTGAGAGCTGGATCCCCAGAGTGGGGCGTGCAGGAGGCAGCTGATCAATGATTCTCTCTCATCATTGAAGTTTCTATCTCTCTCTCCCTCTTCCTTCCTTCCTGAAACCGATAAAAATATTTTAAAAAAATAAAAAAGCACATCGCAGAAGCTCCTGCCCCTCCCCATATGGACTGCTGCTCGGCTGGGCAATTTTTTTCTCCCTCCCATTCCCCATACACAACATTGTGCTAGACAGCTTCTAAGATGCCTCCTACAGTCTCCATGCACTGTATTTACATCTTTCTGTGGTCCCCTCACCTGTGTGTAGACATGCTGACTTGTTTCTAGTAAATATAATACAGAGGTAAAGAAGGTCACCTTGGAGATCAGGGTTTTACAAGACCATGGCTTCTGTCTTGGCTGCTCCCCCTCACTCTCGCGACATCACTCATCCTAGAGGAAGCCAGCTGTCACATCATGAGGCAGCCCCATGGAGGGGTCCACATGATGGGGGACCAAAGCCTGCCAACTATGCATGAGTGAGCTTCGGAGTGACCCCCTCACCCTGATGGAGACTTCAGATAAGACCACAGCCCAGTCAATAACTTGACTGCAATTTCATGAGTGACTTAGGCCTCACCCAGACTCCTAACATGCAGAAGCCCTGAGATAAAAGATGTGCGGTGTTTGCTAAGTTTGGGGGTAATTTGTTATACAGCAGTAGACAACTAGTACATTCTCATCTTAGTCCAGAGAACCAAAACCCATCTTTTCATTTCTAAGACAACCTCAGCTCCTCCAGGGACTGCAAAGAAGCCCAGTCTGTTCTTTGCTTGGCTAGGCAACAACCAACTAAACTCCAGAACTAAAAATAGAGGATCAGAGCCAGGGCTTTAAATAGGCAAGCAATAGCTTAGTAGTGGTGTTGGCAAAATATCAAACCACTCAGGAGACCAGAGTTGGAGCTGGTTATCCTCCCATCAAAGCTTCAAGAAAATGTCTTGCATCCTCAGCAAAGGTATTTTCTAATTTTTGAATTAAAGACCAAGGGATTGTATTGTCCACCCCAGACCAAGCATTCTATCATTTACACAGTGGGTGTGCAAATAATTATTGGATGGGTGGATGGGTGGACGACCCTCCCTACAGAAAGTGATTATTTAAGAATTCCTAATCTGGTAGTCAATCTGACAAAACTTAATTAAATGAATTCCTAATTCCATCCACTGTGGCTCACAGATCTTATACTGGAACTGCTTATTATTTAGAAACTAGAGGCCCAGTACATGAAATTCATGCACTGGGGGGGGGGGGGTGCCCCTCAGCCCAGCCTGCACCTTCTCCAATCTGGGACCCCTCGGGGGATATCCAACTGCCAGTTTAGGCCCGATCCCAGGGCACTCTGACATCCCTCTCACAATCCAGGACTGCTGGCTCCCAACTGCTCACCTGCCTGCCTGCCTGATTGCCCCTAACCATTTCTGCCTGCCAGCCTGACCACCCCCTAACCACTCCCCTGCCAGCCTGATCAATGCCTAACTGCTCCCCTGCCAGCCCGATTGCCCCCAACTGCCCTCCCCTGCAGGCCTGATCACCCACAACTGCCCTCCCCTCCCGGCCATCTTGTGGCAGCCATCTTGTGACCACATGGGGGTGGCCATCTTGTGTGAGGATGTGATGGTCAATTTGCATATTGCCTCTTCATTATATAGGATTACAAGTTTTTTCACAGGTCAATTGCAACAACCTCATATGTCTTTCAAAGGACTCCCCAGGTCTTTCACGGGGTTTAATTATGTTAAATTGGAACATTAATATCACTTGCAAGAGCCATCTTTTGTCCTCTATGCTTCCTTTAAGAATTGCACAGAAGACAAACCAGCCAGTTGGTGATCCCTGGGCCAGATTTGTTGACCTACCTCTAGTACCAACTTTCCATCTGGTTCCAGACCTTACCAGTGTAGAGGGCACTGGGTAAGGTCCTAAGTGACCCTAAAGTTACAGACCCCACATATGATCCCAGGTATCCAGTTCAACCCCCTGTTAGCCCACCAAAGCCAATAGGGCCTCTTGGGTCCACAGAGAAGGAAGCCTGTTATCTGGCTGTTTGCCTTGCAATTCTTTATTGCACTGTACACACAGGGGGACCCAAAAGTAGTATCCACCATGCAAGTTGAGGTCTTTAACTGAGTGTGGGGTCTCTCCAGAGGTCGTGAAGGATGGGAAAGATCCTCCTGCAAAGGGATGAATCAAAAACTAGGAGAGAGCCCTAGCTGGTGTTTCTCAGTGGTTAGAGTCAGTCTGTGCACCAGAAGGCCTCAGGTTGTATTTCTGGTCAAGGGCACATACCTGCTTTGCAGGTTCCATCTCTGGTCCTAGTCGGGGTTCATGCAGGAGGCAACCCATAGATGTGTCTCATATCGATGTTTCTCTCTCTCTCTCTCTCTCTCTCTCTCTCTCTCTCTCTCTCTCTCTCTCTCTCTCTCCCCTTCTCCCCTTTCCCTCTCTCCCTCCCTTCCGCTCACTCTAAAAAGCAATGGGGGTGGGGAATATCCTCCGGTGAGGATTAACAACATCAACAGAAAACTAGGAGGGAAAGTAAAGGGACAGGAAAAAGTAAAAGTCAGGCAGTTGTGACTTTGAGTCCTGTCTCTGTTTTTAGCAGCTGTGTGATCTTGGGCAAGTTAGTTAACCTCTCTGGGTCTGTTTCCTCTTTTGTAAAATGAGAATACCTTGTACCTGCCTTATAGGTTGTTGTCTTGAGGAAATACATGCAAAGTGCTTAGCATACTGCCTAACACATAGCAAACATCACATGAGTGACCACAAAGGGGGAAATCATCAGGAGAAGAGCCATGGTCCTTGGAGGGTGAGACAGAAAGGAGCTTCGAATGGGCAAAGTTTGCAGTAAATAGAATATAGAGTTTGGGGCCAAACAAACAGAGGAGAAAGCAAAGGGCAGAGATTGTAAGACTTTTCCTAAATAGATTTTCCATGGTGGGGACAAGGTAGGAGAAATCATTTGGTGGTCTGATTTTCCTAGCTCTTGAACCTATCAGGCATTCCAGAAAATTCCAGAAATTCTCACTTCAAGCTTAAAGAATCACCAGGCCCTTCTTCCTCTTAATTTTCCAAAGAATTTGAGTCATCTTTGTTCAGTCAACTGTGACCTTGCAATTTTTATAGCTCATTCAACCTTAATCCTTTTTCTTATCAGGTGATGAAATGGAACAAATAAAACCTTAGCCCAAGTGCATTCTCCCTCAGCTGACCCATGAGTGGGTTAGCACAGCTGGTACCTGAAACCAGAGCTGTGGTCAAGGGATTGTATCCAGCCCGTGCAGAGAAGCCACCTTCTTCCTGCCTTCACGTGTGGCTAGTGAGGGAGGACATACCTCTTCATTCATAGAAGGCAGAGAATGAGCAAAAGGTCGCCTACCTGGACATTCTTCATTGCTGCAGATCCACAGGCTATTTCTGCAAATGCTGTTGGGGAGAGAGGCACAGGTCATGCAAACGCCAGATACAGAGCTCCCTACATATACCACAGCTCTCAAAGGAAGGGATATGGGAGAGAAAAGGAGCTGATACTGGAGGGCCTTTGTGCGGTTAAAGGTGTACAGGACAGGGCTTTGGCCACAGAGGAATCTTGGAGATAGTGCCAAAGGGAATAAACCCTGACAGAGAATTAGACAAAATAAAAAAGCTATGGGGTTTAATGTCCCTATCCAGACACTAAGCAATCAAATTCCTTCTTTTGCCCTGGCCTGGTGGCACAGTTGGTTGGAGCATCATCTTGTACACCAAAAAGGTTGTGTTTTGATTTCCAGTCAGGGCCCATACCTAGGTTGCGGGTTCAATCCCTGGTCAGGGCATGTATGGGAGGCAATCGATCAATGTTTCTCTCTCACATTGATCTTTCTCTCTTCCTCTCTCTAAGATCAATAAAAACATATCCTCAGGTGAGGATTTTTTAAAATTTCTCCCCCAAACCTTACAAGCACACACACACACAAGAGAGGAAGGGTGAGCTGTTGAAAGGAGTAACACCAAAATCATGTTGGGCAGCCCTCTGAGACTCCCGAGAGACTGCCAAGCAGGGAAAGACAGCAAAAAAAAAGAGGCCTGGAGGCAAAAGGTGGAGTTATTCTCCCCATGTGCAGGGGCAGGTGGAGTTAAACAGAGGAAACATCCAGAGAAGTTGTGTGTGTGTGTGTGTATATATATATATATATATATATATATATATATATATATATATATATATATATATAATGTTTTATTGATTGATTTTAGAGAAAGAGGAAGGGGAAGAGAGGAAAAAAACATTGATTTGCTGTTCCACTTATTTATGCATTTCTTGGTTAATTCTTGTATGTGCCCTGACCTGGGATCAAACCTGCAACCTTGGCATTTTGGGACTACACTCTAACCAACTGAGCCACCCAGCCAGGGCCAGATGAGCTTCTTAATGAAATGATTTGAGCTAAGCAGAGAGGACAGCCCAGCCTGGGCCTGGCCTATTGCAGAGAACCATGGAGAGCAGGCCTGCATGAGTTTCCATGGACACTGCTGTTGCCTTCCACCTAGTAGATAAATGATCTCAAGGAGAAAAGAACTGTCTCATTACAGCATAGTTTGGGAGAAAGCTACAGATGTGGTTTGCATGTAAAATACTTCCTTCCCTGACCTCGCCTCCTCTAGGCATATCTGTAATATAATCCTGTTTTGGATCACTGACTTCCATGCCCTTTCCCCAACATCACCTCCCCACCCCTCCCCACCCCCACCAATCTCAACCTCTTCTCCCTCAGCCCAGGCCAGGTCTTATTCCACCTGCCTCTGCCCCCACTGCCCCAGCTTCCCCCCTCAGCCCCTGGCGGCTCCCCCAGACCACACTGCCGAGCCCATTACCAGGTGTTGCAGTCTCTCGAGAGGGAGGCACCTGGAGGGTACCGCTTCCCAGAATGCACACAGGAACACTCCGTGCTTTCCACACAGCGGCCTTCATCAAGGAGCTGTCCCTCTGGGTTCAAAGACATCAAGACACAGTCTCAACCTTGTCATCATCATTACTCGTCTCACAACTATAGAATCCCCATGGGTGACCATCAGCTTAGGGCTTCTTCCAGGAAGCTCAAAGGATTGTTCTGTGATGTTCATCTTTCACATTACAGCAATATGAGGGAGGGGATTGTTAATCTCCACTCTACTGATGGAGAAACAGGGAAAGAGTTTTGTCCAAGGTCCTCAGTAGGGAAGTCATGAGTCTAGGCTGAACACTTCTTCTAGGAAGCCCAAAGAACTTGTGTGACGTTTACCTTTCACATTCACGCAAGGAGGGAGGGGAAGTTAATTCATCTTCATTTTATAGATGAAATCAAAACAAGAGTTTTGTTTAGGGTCTTCCAGTAGGAAAGTCATGAGTCAAAGCTCACAGGACTCACTCTTAAGAACTGAACAGGGTTTTTCACCAAAGCTCACGAAGGCTCTCCTGAGAAAGGCTTCCTAGTGCGAAGCTCTTTTTCAGCTGAGCTCACATGGCAAACCCAGAAAATATTTAAATATCTTTCTCCCAGACCAATTCCCTGACACTTAACTGAGAAAACAAAACTGCCATCAGATTGGACCACGTGCCCCCCAAACAAAGTCGCTGTTGGCACCCAGGCCATGCTTCTGTTTCCTAGACACACATGCGTTCATGAATACAGTACAACAGGAAAACATGAAAACAAATGCCAGCTCGATCCTGACCACTCAGTATGAAGACTTTTTAAAAATAAATAAAAGGCCTCTGATTTCGCGACGGAGACCTCACACAAGTGGCTTTCATCTGGTCTCCCCAGGCCAAGAGCCCTGGCAAGGCCGCGGGTTTGTAAATAAAGTGGGAAGTTATTACCAGGGCAGCTGCAGCCGTCCACACATTGCTCCTGACACACTTCGCTGATTTTCAGGCTCTGGCAGGTCCTGGTGCAAGGGGACACACACTCCTTGTACTCCATGCCAGCAGGGCACGCCGGTCCTGGAACAGAAAGCTCAGGAGTCTCGCCAGGGCAGCTCCCCCCGCGCAGCATCTCACAGGCCACGCTGTACTTAGGCCCCCTTGGTCTGCTCCCCTGTCTCCAGGGCCTCAGGGGCCACCTCCATCCCACTGACACCCAAGATTGTCCCACCCAACCACCCCTCCCCTGAAGGAACATCTTTCATCTTGTAGAGCCTGGCTAAGACCCAGCAGGGTCACCTGGGACCATGACCCCTTCTTCTTGGTCATCTGTTCTCCATGAACAACTTGGCTTTTTTTCTTTTTGCACCTTTAATCTCTCTCCCTTTCAGCTAAAACCCTCTCAGGGTGAAACCATGCTTCTCTAGGCTGAACATGAATGGCCTCCTGGGGCCAAGCAAGGAGTACAAGATGTCCTCAACCATCCTCCTCTGAGGACCCCTCTTCCTCCTAAAATTGTCCCCAAATGCCCCACCCAGCACAAGGCCTATGCCAGTCACACCCACCTTCCCTGTGTTTATTCCCACTGTGCTGCAGGGCTGCCTCCAGAGCCTGTCATCTAAGCATCTGCCCTCCCCACTGGACCCAGCCACACGTGGGCAAGGGCTGGCTCTCCTCCTCTCTCTCCAACACCGTGGCTGTCTAGCCCAGGCTAACTGAAGGACCGGAACTCTTTTCTGGGTTTCACAAGACCAAACCATTGCCCCCAAAACCCTTCTCCTCCAAGATCCATCAGGTATCATCCCCATCCTACTCCAAAAGCCTAAAAAGAACAGCCCCACCCCCTTCAGAGGAGAGCCCAGCGGCTACCAGCCACCTTCCTCACATTCCCCAGCAAACACAAAAGGCTCTAACTTATAAGCTGAGAAAACACAAACTGAATACTGTGTGTGTGGTGTAGTTGGCTGGCTCCCCCATCTCCATGGGCTGGTGTGACCTGTCTAATTATGGCAGACTGGCTGTTCGTCTGCTCGGCTCTGGTCAGCCGAGTGTCTGGGGAGACAGGAGGCTTCTCCCGAGGTGACCGACAGGCTCCTACTTAATCATGATAATTTGGGGATGGTGACAATGTCAATGACTAGGGACCTGATGAAATTAGAAGGTCAAAACCACAGGCGCCACGAGGTGAGGTGGGGGGAATGTGAGCGCTGGGCCTGCAGGACAGAGGCTGATTTAATGACAGGGAAGGACTTAATGAAAGTCTGCCGGGATCGCCAGCCCCAGCTGGGACAGATCGGCTAACTCCCTGCTCTGTGACAGGCGGTCAGCACAGGTATTAGCTGAAGCCGCCGCACTGCTGAGATCTGGCCATAGACAGAACTTTTTTGTGTCCAGGGGATGGAGTTTCTGGGGGAGTCCTGGGGAACCAAATGAGGCATGGTGCTAGAACAGAGGCAGGAGAAATGGCCTAGAGACCTTGGGAAGGCCTTTTGAGCCTCATCACAGACTGTAAGGGAGGGGACTCTCTCTGTGAGCCAGCACTCTGGCCAGGTGACAAAGGGCAGAGGCTGTATAGAAATTAGATGCAGAAACCAGTGGCTCTATAGGCCCTGGCTGGCTGGGGTGTGGTAAAGGCATACGACTGTGGCACCTAGAGATTCCTGTGGGACACCCCAGGACAGACACCACTTTTCCCCAGGCCCTGAGCGCCTCCCCAGCCAGTGGGTGGGCAGTGACTTACGGCATTCGCTGTGCTTGGTCCAGCCGTACAACACCATCCCCTGATGGGCACAGGCCCGGGCATACTCCAGGAGGGCCGCGCAGGGGCACCTCAGCCCCTGGGTGCAGGTGCACAGAGTCCTCTCACACAGGGCCACGAAGGGCTCGGGGTCCACCAGGGGGTGGCAGCGGGTGAACACCGAGTCCCTCTTCAGCAGCTGGCACTGCTCCCACAGGCCCTGCAGGAAGAAGTGCCACCTCGGTGAGCAAGCAGCATGTGGCCCCAGCTCTTCACTGCATGCACTCAGTGTTCCCTGAGGAAAGCCTGCCAGGATCTCCATACAGGGACAGTGCCTGCGCCTAGTAGGTGCTTATCAACAGTTACCAAATTAAACAGTCCATCAATCAAAGGAAAGCTATTGGACTTGTGCTATGTGAACTGTACTGAGACTGAGATTGCCTTAAACCCTGGAAATGCAGAGTCCAGGCCCTTGGACTGCAGCAGCAGTCAGTGTTCCCTGAAGGGAAAGAGCAGAAAAGGAGAAAACAGTGGGAAGAACGCTGAACTTGGAATTCACGTGGAACTCCGCAGGAGGACATGTGACTTGGGAGCCAGGCGTGCTGATCAGCTTCTGTTTTGCACTGACCTGGTCACTTCTGCTCCCTGACATTGACTATAAATGAGGAGTGAGACAAGTTGTGTACAGTAGACATTCCTGGGCCTTACCCTCAGAGATTAAAAATTTCAGTATGAGGGGGATGGAGCTTAGCAGTACCTTTTTCCAACATCCCCCAGGAGACTCCTGGGACCAGAGGGGACCAGTTCCCACCATGAGAAACACCCTAGGTTCTACAAACTGTCCCAGAGACACTCTACCAGGCAAGGGCTCTTCCTGGGTTTTAGCACTTTGCTGATACCCTCAACCAAATAACACGAGGCAGGCTTAGAACTGTTGTCATAGATTACTCCTGTAACATGCTAGTATAAGCAAACACTCCTAAGTGTTGTACTGGCAAACATCTCTGCACTGTGTGTTTTAATGATTCTAAATGAACATCTTTTTTCACCTCTCTGAAATTGGAGTGCAGCTTACAATTGCTGTCACACTGGAAGTAGCCGTTTTTTCTTTTTATATATTTTTTATTGATTTCAGAGAGGAAAAGAAAGAGATAGAAACATCATGAGAGAGAATCATTGCTAGGCTGCCTCCTCCATGCCCCCTACTGGGGATGGAGCCTGCAACCCAGGCAAGTGCCCTGACCGGGAATTGAACCCTGACCTCCTGGTTCAGAGGTTGACGCTCAACCACTGAGCTACAGCTGGGCAGTTTTTTTTTTCTTAGTGATATACTCGAAATAATGCTGTGTCTTAGAATCAACAGCGCCGTCGATTTGACATTACACAGTATTGCTACTAGAAATGGGTGTGTCATTTCTTCCATGCACAGACATGCTTTCCAAAGGGAAGCCAGCAGTTAGTGAAAGGACTTCAGCTACAGAGAGGGAAGTATAACGTATCTAAACAGAAGGGCTGAGTCCTGAAGGGTAAACCAGAGCAAATCCAGTCTACTCACACTGTACAAAGGGCAGCCAGAGCAAGCCTGCATAAGCCAAGAGCCTGGGGCCAGGCCTCATCTTTTGTGGCGCCATGAAGATTCCAGAGGAATGAAAATCTGACCCAGTGCTGCTCAGCATCCTCAGGAACCACCCTGGCAGCACCAGGAATGTGTTGTGGTCCTAGGGAAATCTGTGTCCTGCTCCGGGTGCCACTGAGCGGGGCCCTGCCTCCCACCCAGGCCGCACAGAGCCTGCCACCAGAACCAGGCAGGCAGGGCAGCATGTCACAGATGCACCCTGATTGCAGCCGGCCCAGAAAGAGAAAGGGGGCACAGGGCCCAGATGGCCCAAGCAGTTGGGCGGGGCTGGTTCCCTCTGCACCTTAGAAAGCTACAGCTGTGAACTTGTGGGTCAGAACCATTAGCAGTTCTGCATGTTGGGGGCCAACTGCTGACAGCAGCACTCCCTCCATGGCCCACCCTCCTGACTTACGCCCTTGGGTTTGGACCCCCCAAACCCCTAACCCCCACCCCAGGCACCCACTGTGTGGCTGGGATAAAGCATGGACTTCAGCCCAGCTCTGCCACCAACTGGTGGGGACTGAGACACCTCATTAGAGAAGGGTGTCCTGAGTACAATGGGAACATTACAGGACCTCCTCGTGGGTGATGTGAACACACAGGGCCTGGCACCGAGCAAAGCCATCAACAAAGGAGGACTACTCTGGTGGCCCCATGACCACCAAGAACTCGGATGATATATGCATCCTCCCATTGGCCACCGCACACATTTCATGCAGGGGAAACTGAGGTTTCTGAAGACATTGTCAGGAAGAGTCCTGCCCTGGACCTGTTATGACTTCACTTCCCCTGATCCAAGTTCCACCTCTTCTCATGCTAGTGGTGTGACCTTGGGTTATTCCCTTAACCATCTCTTCGGGAAGATGGGGATGAGGATAACAGCAGAGCCTACCTGAAGAGGCTGAGGTGAAGGTTGAATGGAATAATGTATGTGAAGGTTTAAACTAATAACTGGTGACCCCATATCTTCATCATCACCAATATCTTGGCCACCAGAGAGACCCTTTCCACTGCCCCTCCTGCCATTAGGTTTATCCTCCAGCAGGACAGAAGGACATCTTTGCCCTTTTGCTCTGTCTCTATCTCTCTGGGCTGTATAAGGATGAATGGTTGCAGTGGCAGCATTATCACTTCACTACTATTTTGGGGGTTCCCCAGGGAACAGAGGAGCAACTTTTGTTATTCTTTGATTCCAGAGGGTCACATCTCTCCCGAATCAAAGAATAACAAAGTAGGTTTCTTTCTAGTGGAAGGATGAGGGAGGAGCCGCCCTGTTGTAATAGTTGGTCTGAGAATCTCCTGGGGCTCAGGGGAGGAGGCCTCAGACACACCCTCTGCCCCATCAGCAATGACACTCAAAACATGGGGTTGCTGGACTCTTAAAGAGCAGTTGAGGCCGCCCTGAGAGAGCCCGATGCTCAGCTCTTGCCTACCTCTTTCCCCACCCGCAAGTTAAAACCAGAAAAGAAAAAGAAGAAAGCAACTCCATGGGTTTTTCCTAGTGCTTGCTGAGGTCGCCTGCTCTGTAGGACAGTGGCTCAGAGTCATCCCTGCACCACAGGACTACTTCCTGCAGGTGCAGGGACCGGGCACCTAGGGTTCTCACCAGCAGGACACAATAAAGCCAGAGGAGAGAAGAGACCCAGGCGTCCAGCATCCCGTACCCTGTCAGAGTGACAGTGGACAGAGTCCAGCACAGCCGCCTCCAGCTGGCCCCAGTCTGGTTTTTCCTGTTCAGAGGAACAGTGGGAACAGTAAACCAGCACATTTCCGGGTAGGTCCCTTGAGATATTAAATGGTTTACAGAAAGTCTTAGAAGAAGGGTGTTTTCTGGCTATTTGTCTGCAGGATGGGAGTGGATTTCTACAGAAACAGCCACCTCCCTTCTTAGTATAATTCCTTTGGCCTCTACCGTTTACACCTGAAATCTGGCTAGGATTTCTTCCTTGGCAGAGACTAAAGGAGGGTTCTGCCCCCCTCCCCACATCTTGCCCTCCGGTCTTCCTCTTCAGCCCTGGCTGCACTTGGCCTATTAGAGTGACCACAGTCTAAGGCCGGGCAGGACTGCCAGCCACCAGAGCTGCAGCACGGCCCCCCTCTGGCTGCTAGCCCTGCTCCCCAGGCTTCTCTGTTCCACCATAGGTAGCCCTGCCAGCTCCAGCCAGGTCCTAAGACAAGATGCCTCCACAGACATAAATCTGAGTCTGAGCCACACCCTGTCCTCTCAGACCCAGGGCAGAGATATCGGCAGGTAGGAGGTGACCAAACCTTCACTCACAATATTGGCTGTGTGGCCTCGAGGTCTCCAGCAGCGTGTCCAGGTCAGCATGAAGGGCAAACCTGACAGTGTCCCAGGCCAGCTTAGAGGGCCCAGTTCTGGCTGCTCAGGAAGCAGCGAGACCAGGCCTCCCAGGATCTGACCCTGGCCTACCTCTCTAGTTCATCCCTCCCCACTCCCCCTCTCCTAGGTTACCAATGGTTTCCTGAACATATCAAGTTGTTTCGGAGACCAGCGCATCACCCACTCCCACAAACTGACCCTTCAGAGGCCTGAAGACACCTTCGAAGAACCCAAACCTCCTCAGAGAAAGGTGAGATAAATACAGCCTTTCAGATTTGGAAACTGAGGCATGGAGAGGATGAAGCATTTACAGCTCAGCGGTTCGAAGAGTGTGGTTCAGGGACTCCCTGCAGACTCCCAAGATCCTTTCAGGGGTCCATGAGGTCAAAATCATTTTCATAACAATATCAAGATGTTATTTGCCCTTTTTGCTCTCATCCTTTCGCAAGTGTTCAGTGGAATTTTCCGAGGCTACATGACGTGTTATATCACAGCAGACTAAGTGCAGGAGCCGATCCGAGAATCCAGCTGATTTCTCAGAAGCCAGAGAGTGAAGAGATTTGCAAAACTGAAACAATGCCATTCTTCTCCCCAACCATGTTTTTGTTTATAATATGTAGTTATTTTCATTAAAAGATGTTATTCATGTAAAATATTATGTCTATTGTTTTTAAATTAATTAATATGATTTAAATGTCTCCGTTTTAATATCTAATGCAGTAAATATCAGTAGATATAATCGACATAAATAAAATCTTTGGCATCCCCATTCATTTTTAAGAGTGTAAAGGGGTCTTGAGATTAAACCATTTGCAAACTGCTGAACTAGCAAAGGGGTGACTCAAACCTTCATTCCACCCACAGGCCTGTCACCTGCCACCAAACCACAGTTTATATGGTCTTCCACACCCTCAATGCACCTACCCCACTTTGTTTCCTAACAGTCAGAGTAGAAGACAGTTCAGTGGATGTAGCACAGGTTTAGAAGCCTGGTTGCACTGGAGTTCCAATCCCCTACCAACTTCCAAAATGTGTGACTCGTAAAATCATCTTGCCTTGCTGCACCTCGGTTCCCTCACTTTCAAAGAGGGAGAGTGTAGAGGAAGTGGAAAGTGGCCCAGGACCTATTATTTCTTTCTTAGTCATAGGACCCTCGGTTTCTAGTTTTCCCCTGTACACACAGGCACTGGAATAAAGATTCCATTCCCAGACTCCCTTGCAACCAGAGTAGCCATGTGAGTAAGCTTTGCCCAATAGAATGGAAGCAGAAGATCCTGTGAAACTTCCAGGAAGTGTCCTCAAAGGAGAGGTGCTTCCTTCTCCATCCGTTCTCTTCCTACTGTTGGATCGTGGCTCTGAGGCCTGAGGCTGGAGCCACCATCAGGGCCATGGAATAGAAGCTCATGCTGATGACAGTGGAGAAATAAGACAGAAGGACCTTGGATCCCAGCACCATGGATGGGGTCCTGTACTGGCTCTGGACATCCCACCCCAAGCTTCTTTACAATGAGAGGGAAATAAACCTCTGTGATGCATAAACCATAGTTACCTCGGGTGTCCTGTCACTCACGGCGGAACCTGCTCCTAACACAAACAGCAATCCCTGCCTTAGATGGTTGCTACAAAATAAAATGAAATAAGATCACACAGGAAGGTAATCAAGTGCTTATAAGTATTATCATTGGCCCACTGTCAACATCAGCCCAACGGTTCGAAAATGGCCTCTCCTCAGCTCTCTGCTAAGCCAACCTGGCAGGGAGACAAAAGGACGGTCAGCTAATTAGCACACTTCCAGCATCTCCCTGGCTCCAATGCCGGGCATCAGCTCTCTGTCTTCCTTCATCTCTTGTCCGTGGTTCTAGAAGCTGGCAAAAGAGCTGCAGCCCCAGCTCCATCGATCCATGACCTCACCCTGCCTGGGTGGGTGTGCAGACCCACTTGTGGCCCATCTAATCACATTTTCAGTTCATTAAAGAAAGCCAGACCTCTTCCCTGGAGATGCCACGCCAGTTCAAGGGAGAGGGAGAGAAAAGAAGTGCATCTCCCCAGTGGCAGATGGGGGAGGGGGAGAGTGAGGAGAAAACACAGTGGCAAGAGATCTGAAGCTTAGCTATTGTGTTTGTTCCCCAAGAGCTGACAAAGGAGAAGGGAGGGGGGCATTCCTAGGACCAAAGTGAACAAAGAAAGGAGAGGGTAATATATAAAGTGCAAGATTGTTCAGCCAGGCCCTGATCTTTCCAGCCCTGGTGTGGGTGCCCTGCAGCTGCCCCTGGAGGAGGTGTGGAGGCGCCTAGAGCCTGAACTGGTCCAAAGCAGTGGGTTCAAGAATTTGTCCCTGGGGCAGGGCATCGTTTCTCATTGGTCAGACTGCAAGGATGGATGGGGAAGGGTTCTTGAGTCTATTTATAACTTCTAGGCTGGCCTGGGATTCCCACCCACATTCCAAGATCTGGCTCACAAAGACCCCATGAAACTGGTTGATGGATTTCCACCAAATGGATGTTTTCTGCAGAGTCAGACATTCCTCTCTCTGAGATAGTTGGGGTACAGCCCTCATGAGAAGGAGCAGCTGGATATGTCCCAGAAGCCCCCAGCCCTCCAAAGGACCCTCCTCACCCTCTGTCCTGGTCTCCTGGGGGGCCTCTGAGCAATTCTCAGGGATCGAGACAGGGCTCAGCTGGCTGGGAGGACAAGGGCCAAGTACCAGCCCAGGGTTCCAGTCTGGGGTCTGCCTGAGCTCTGGGGATGGAACCCTCCACCCATTCTGCTCACAGGGAGAAAAGATAATCAGCTCTTATCACAGAGTTGATTCCCCTGAGCTTCCATTACGCTTACCATTCTTTTCACAATTCATCATTTACTACCCAAGATAGCGTGTGTGTGGTTCTCTTTCATGATTGTTCAATTTCTCCTATGTGTCTTGCCCCTTGAACAAGATTGCCAATCCACCTTGCACAGTTTTAGTATCACCCAAACCACACAACACGTTTTAATAAATACGTACTAGTGGGCACCATCGGATTCTTGCTCATTCTTATGCTCACCATGGGGAAGGAGAAGGGAAAGAAAGCCACTCTGGGAATATTCTGTTAAAGGTTTTTGAGATTGTTGCATTAGGGAGGCATTTGAACTGAAAGCTTGAATATGAGAACCTTATCTGTCCCACCTCGATGGTTTGTCAAATAATGTACCCTAAAAGGCCAAGTACTGCTTAACTTGAGAGAAACCTTTGAAACTTTGTGGCAGCCTCTGATCCCTACTATAAGGTCAATCCCCTCAAGACACAGTGACCACGGTCACCCCTGCCCCACTGCAAGCCCATGGGCTCACTGTCCCATCTCCTGCTTTGCATTCTAGGGAGTAAATTTTCACTAATGGGGAAGGGTGCTCCTCAGTGTTGAGTAGAGCTGTTTACCTTGCAAAGGGAAGGCTGAGATGCAGAGCAGGGACGTAAGTAGATGAGGACACAGAGAATCAAGTGGAACCAAGCACAGCACCCTAGATCCTTGGACCTCAGCAAAGCATACAAAGTAAATCCTCACTCCTTAGCCTAAATGTGACTGGAGAGGCTGAGAGAACAGTTCTCAATCAGCAGTAGGGATAAAGGGGAGGCTTATGTTCAAAGTCCAACTCTGAGCTAAACATCAGTGGGACACAATAGGTAGGCACCCTGAATGTAAAACCAGGCCAGGTCACGGTGCCGTCCTCTGACAACTAACTCCTCTGGAGGTCCTGGGTCATAAGGGTCTTCCCTTGAGATTTATTGACTTTCCCTGGACCAGACTCTCTGAACACAGTCTCTCTATGAATCACAATGATTCTACCAAGCAAATGAATGGAACAAAAGTCTTCCCAATCTCCAAGGAAAATCCACTCCAGGCCAAACACCCAATTTAGTGAATGGAAGAGTCAGGGAGTAGAAGCAGGGTGCCAGGAGTAGGCCTGGCCCCTGAGCCCCACAGCTCTGCCAGAGCACTTAGCACCTCAGTCAAGCCAGAGCTTAAATTACCTCTCCCCTGCTTAGTGAGCTCCCTCCCAACACAACTGTGAGCAGAGAGAGTACAAAGAACTGGGTCTCTACTTTGAACCACCATAACATGTTTCCTCAAGAGCACAAAGAGGCACACCAAATACCTATTTTGTTGCGGACAACATAATTCACTCTTCACATCCCCATGAAATATTGTCTCATGAAATAAAGCCCATGGACTCATTGTCCCTTCTTTGCATTCAGAGGAGTGAATTTTCTCTAAAAGGGAAGGGTGCTCTGCTGAGATGCAGAGCAGGGACGTAAGTAGATGAGGACAATATTTCATGAGGATGTGAGGAGTGAATTATGTTGTCCTCAACAAAGTGGGTATTTGGTGTGCCTCTTTGTGCTCTTGAGGAGGCATGCTATGGTGGTTCAAAGCATACATGAGTATTTACAAAGGTTGGCTTGTGCAGGACAGGTGACTTCCTGGAGAAGAGGATTACAGGTGCACAGCGTGCTGCTTCAGAGGAGGGAGAGGGGGACAAAATGTGAAGACATGAACAGCCAAAGGACTAAAGGAACAAGGGTTGTGTTCACTGTATAAAGGCCAAATTCGGAGCCAGTGGAAAACAGGCAACCTGGGACTATTCACAACTGATGGAAGTACCATTGGATGGGAACTCCTGAATAAGACCTGGAGAAACTAGACTGAAAGGATCTTGCTCACCCCAGCATTCACGGTCACTTGGGGAGGGTTTTAGCTTCAAGTGAGGATAAAAAGAAAGGAGAGATTTATCCGGGAGCCAAGATGGGCTGCCCAGGGCTGAGCTCTGCAAGACAGCTGGAAAGATCTCAGCAAGGAAGCCTCAAAGATTAGACTCTCAAATCAAAGCTAGAGCATCACCTGTCTATCAGGATAGAGCTGGGGGAGCATGCATGCAGTGGGCAAGGGGCTGGACTCGGTCGCATCTAGAATCTCATCCCATTCTGCGTTATTGTGAGTCTGTTTCTAACATTGATGAAAAGAAATTTCTTCTGCTCCAGACTCCTGCCTGAGGTTGATGCTGCTGACGGATGATTCGCCACTGGGGTTGAGTAATAACTGGTGCCCTCAGTCTTCTCCAGAAAGACTGGGCATCTTGAGGACCAACTCTGAGGAGATATAAGGACAGAACTGTGAGGGCCAGAGGCATGAAGTGTCCTCACATTCAGACGGCAGCAGCAAAAGCAGGAGATGGCTTTCCCATGCTAGGGAGGTGACCCTGAGGAGGAGGATGGTTGCAGGGACTATGCCTCCCAATGGATGTGAGGCCAAGGCCATGGCATCAAGTATAGTCTGCAGGCCATACAGTGCACAGTGGCAACACACCCAAGGGACCACCATTCACGTCACAGACATTGTATGTGTGCATGTACACTCTATGTCCTGTTATGTTTATGATGGCAACTTCCCAGCAGGTGGTGGTAAAGTGTCCTGAGGAAGGGCTGCCTTTTTCTAGTTAACAAGAGCACTGTATGGACTAGCCCAGCCTCCTGGAGCCATAGTTTTCCCATTGCAGAAGACAAGATCCCTTCACAACATTCAGCCCTTGTTGACATTCTCCAGTCAGATAAAATTTAAAAAAAAAAAAATTTTTAAGGCGACCTAAGGATCTTTCTAAAATGTTTACTGTGCAGTAGATTTGACTGCAAATCAACATCAATTATACGAGCACTTAGAGCTTGGGGTTTTTTATTACCAGGCCTGCGCCCTGTGCTCCGACTCCAGCAGTCCTGCCCTGTGTTTGAAAAGCTGAGAAAGCTGCAAATTTGCATGCACTCAAACAAGCCATTATCAGTCCCAGCAGACAGGCTCTGGGTTTTGTTGGCATAACAAGGGAACATTCATCCCTGAGGTATTAGTAATATGACCTGGCTCTCAGAAGGAGCTGACTCCTTGCTACCATCCTGGGACGACGAGGAAGCACCAGAGAAGTGGGAGAGAGACTCTGCAGGCTCTCAAGGAAAGTTCTTAGGTAAGTGTAGTCTGCCCCACACAGCACTCTGCCACTGGGAGCCACACTGGCACACACGTGTAAATGATCCCACTTACAGACCTGACTTCTGAACCGGAGGCCCAGTGGGACCAAGCCAGCAGCGCACACTTCCAAAGATCATGTTAATCACCTCCCAGGAGAGAAGTCATGGCATTTCCCAGCCAATGAGGGCGCCCCAGTCACAGACCATCACAGCCTGATTGGCTAAGGCAAAGCCAGGCCTCTCTTCTCAGGTAAACAACCTGAAACCTGGCTCAGAGGAGCTGGTACCTTGGGAGGTCTGGCGTGTTTGGGGGCCTCCGCCCAGCACTAAGACCTTGGTAACCAGTGTCTTAAGCTGTTCCCAAGACACTGGTTAGCAGGGACTTGGACGCACCCAGTAGACAAAGTGAGTAGCAAACTTGCAGCTGGAGCCCCCAAAAGGGAAAGAAACAAGGTTTCTGGTGGATTCTCCCTCCCTCCCCTTGGTCTCTGGGAGACCAAGGGCTCCGTCTCCCTCCACAACTGGGCCTCAGTGTCAGGTTCTCCATTTGAAAATCCTGTCTTCACCTCCCACTTCTATGGGTAAATGAGACTATTCCTTTGTATTCTGAGGGTGGGGGAGCATTTGCTCAGCACCAAGCTGGCCTGTGTTTGCAAAATAAAATGTAACAAAGCTCATATGTCCTCAAGAGTTGATTTGGTAGACGGTACATGCACGGCTCCAACCCCACCTTACTGGCTCAGGCACCCCCAACCTTGATCTCACCCCTGCCTCAAAACATTAAAGGGCAGGAGGGGCAAACCGTCAGCCAACCACAGAACTGTAAGCTTGGAAATGAAAGAAGGAAATGATAAAATCCCTCTTCCCCCTTCCTCACTGTACCCTGAAGGGCACTCAATCTGAACTTTACCTGCTTAACAAGCAGCTCTAGAAGGAAGTGGGTCACTCCCCCACCCCTCAGTGTGGATGGTTCAGGAACCTGGTTCTCCTTCTAGGCTCAAGCTGTGCTCAGCTCCCCAAAAGGAATGGGGTGATAATTGGGAGGAAGGAGGAGAAAAAGAATGGATTGGGGAGCTTATGCTGAAAGTGCTGTGTGCTTGTCCTCCTCCCCACTCCCCTCTCGCCATGGGAGCACTCCAGTAGGAACACAGACAGAGGAAGGGCACTGGGAGGTCTTTCCCATCTAAAGTGTCAACCTCCCAGCACCCTGCACAGGATGCACAAAGGCCATCTCTGCTTGCAGAAGGTGGGGGCAGGGTGTTGCCCACACTCTCCCACTCCCATTCCCTTCTCTCCAAGTGGAAGGTTCGGGGCTCGTGGGATCATAAAAGGGAAAGAGCTGCTAATTAGCTACCATACAGGTAAAAACGAGACTGTGGGAAGGATGGAAGGTGCCACCATCTGATTAGGAGGAGACCAGTGATGTGTCCACAAGCCAAGGCATACCGCAGCCACCAGGGCTGGAAGAGGGGGATCTCCCTAAAGCAAGCATGTCAAACTCGCAGCACGAGGGCCACATGTGGCCCACAATGGATATTTTGCAGCCCAGCCAATATAACGGTATGTAAGAAGTGTTTTAATAAAAATTTTGTAACTTAATTTTTACAATATCCTGTTACACATAATTATTAATAACGAACTACAATGTTTGCTAATGACTGATTATTATAATTGTGTTCTCTTCATGTCCCTTATGCACCTTATGCACAGGTGCACCATTTCTCTCCACTAATAGTAGCAGTGAATATTTTAGCAGCCGATTGCCACATCATTAGTCTTGGACTTGTTTGGTGTGCACAACAGGAAATATTTCGCTTTCGGAGAACAAGAAAAATAGGTTTATTTGTGTTACACTTATTAATTTGTACAGTTATTCAGTGTCTGGTAAGTTAATGATCAAAAAAATATTAATTTTTATTAAAATGTTCTATTATTTTATGTTAACAATTATTCATTTATTCCAGCCTTTGTATTCAATATGTCTCTATCAAAATAAACTTACGTTTCTATGAAAATTGAAGCTTTTGTTTTTTTGCAGCCCACCTAAACCTTGTCTATTTGGCCTTTGTTAGCCTTTGAGTTTGACATGCTTGACCTAGCGTCTCAGAGGAAGTCAGGCCCTGCTGGCACCTTGATCTTGGCCAGGGAAACTAAATTCAGTCTTCCGACCTCCAAAACTCTGCGAGAATGCATTTCTGTTGTTGTAAGCCACTAAGTTCAAGATAATTTGCTACTTACTACAGCCTCAGAAAACTATTACAATGCCCAAGCTGGTCGCTTTAGGCCCACCTCATCCCCTCCCTCCCCAGTTTCCACCACTGCACATAACCCCCTTTCCAATGATGTGCTGGTCCTCCTATTTGTACTTTAAACAATCACTTACTGAGCACCTAAAAAGAAACTGTTTTCTAGTGGCAGAATTTCAGACAGGGGCCAGTGATGATGGCAGTATTTGGGGACAAGAGAGCTTGGAGGATAAAGCAGAAAAACAGAGTCACTCACTATATCAAGTCGTTAGACCAGATTCATTTTTAGAGTTCCAGGCCCGGAATAGCTTTAGAATTTGAGTTAACCAGACTCTAGCCACCGTTGGTTTTCAGGAGGAAAGGAACCCATGGGAACCCCACATTGAATAGCCAGAGGGACCCACAGAGGTAGGCCCACAGCTCCCCTAAGTAGAGGATCTGAAGCCAGATGTCCCTCTGCTTCTTAACTCCAGAAGGCCTATACCATCCAGACCACGTCCAGCCTGGGCTGTGCCCACCTGCATTTCCTCAGAGGCGTTGCAAGAGCTACTGGAAGGGGATGCCCGTTTGCACCGCTGTTCTCCGCTGCTCATGGCCCAGGAGTTGGCAAAGTCGTAGGGATCCGAGGTCAAACTCCCTGTGGAGAAAAGTTTCAGGAAAATTAAGCCACATTTATACCGACCCAGGACTTCTGAGTAAAAACTCTAGGTCTGTCATCTCCTGAACCAACTCCCATTAGATTCACACATAGGCATCTGGGGTGGGAGTAGTTTTTGCGCAGCACACAACATAACATGACAGGGCATGGGCCTCCAGAGCTCAGCCAGCGTTTGGGGAAGACAGCATGAAAGATAAGGAGTGTGCCCACCCATTCCCACTTCTCCATGGCTTTGCATGCCATTGTCCCTGTGTGAAATGTTCTCCGCCCCCTTACTGCCTTGACTACCTCAACTCATTCTTCAGGATGTAACTCCTGACCCACTTCCTCCAGGAAGGCCTTCAGAACAGACTCTGCTCCCTGTCCACCCCCCTAGCCTGGGTTGGGTGGGCTCCTTTTCTGTGCTCCCTCTCTCAAAATTCTCATCATCCTTTTTGCTTCTATTCAACCCCCACTTAACTCTGAGCTCCTTAATTCAGAGCACAGGCTGTGTACCTTATCTCTAAATTCTTATCTGGCATATTATGGATACTCAAAAAATATTTTGCAGAATGAAGGTAAGATGTGACATGGAAACTATACCCTCCAATCACTGCACCCCTGTGTTCTGTCCAGTATCTGTGCCTTAGGGCTTATAACCGTCATGTTCCTGTCAGCTACTCACAACCGGCTGAGAGGACCTCATGGGCCGACATGGCATGGTGCACAGTAGGTGCAGCCAGCAGCAGCATAAATAACACTGCTGAACCTTCATTTCAAAGAGCTTCATGGAGCATTGAGGCAAGCAGCCTTTTTGCACAGCCAGGTCTAGAAGAGTAAAGCATGTTTCAAGATCAAATAATGAACTGGGAAATAGGAAACATGCTATCCCTGGGGAAAGAAAAGAAAAGCAGAACCTTAGAAATGTAGTCAATTGGCTTCTGTGATGTCAGAAAAAAATGCCCCACCAAAGGTATATTTACTTCCTCATTCCCTGAGCCTAGAATATTTCTTTATATGGCAACAGATGTGATTAAGTTAAAGATCTTGAAAGAAAGAGTTTATCTTGCATTACCTGAGTATGCCTTAAATGCAATCACATATATCTTTGAAAGAGAGGCAGAGGGAGAACAAACAGAGATACACATAGAGAAGGTGATATGAGGACAGAGGCAGAGATTGGAATGATACAGCCACGGGTCAAAGATTGCCAATAGTGGTTAGAAGAGGCAAGGAATAGATTCTCCCTTAGGGCCTCCAGAGAGAGTACAGTCCTGCCAACACCTTGATTTTGGACTTCTGGCCTCCTAGAATTGTTGAAGAACAAATTTCTGATGTTTTAAGCAATCAAGTTTGTGGTAGAAGGTAACTACAGGAAACTAATACATGGGAGAATCCAAAGGGGAGGGAACTTAAATTTGTGGAGTTTCTGATGTGTGCTGGGCATCATGACAGGGCTGCTCTCTGGGTTCGTGGTTATTCCATAGCGCACAAAGTAGCTCACTTTCTAATATACCATATTAAGAAAGAGGCAGAGAAGCGGCTTTGTGTTGGGTGGGGAAAGCTCTAGAGAGAATTGAGACCTCTAGGACCCAGTCTCAGCTTTCCTTCTATCACCCTATGTGATCTGGGGTTGATTCCACCATGCTTCTGAGCTCAATTTTTCATATGTAAAATAAGCAGTAAGACTAAATGACCTCCAAGATCCTTCCATTCTTGACCTCCCATGAAGTGAAACTCTAGGAGCTCAATCCGAAATGAAGCATAAGGATGTCTACTAGAATGACACAGGTTTGATTAAAACAATTAACAAACTTAATTCAATGAGTGTATATAGAATCCTGCAGCATCAAAGAATACATACATAGAACAATTGCAAAAAAAGATTATGTACTAGGCCACAAACAAATCTACCCAAATTTCTAATTTAATTGAGAAATAAAAAATTTTAAATGTTTGGAAATTTTAAAAACATTTTATAGGTTAAGAAAGAACTCAAAATGGGAATTGGAAAATTCATAGAACTAAATGAAAATATGTTACATATCAAAATTGGTGTGATGCAGCTAACATAGTACTTAAGGAAAATTAATAGCCTTACATGTACATATTGAACAATTAAAAGTTTGAGAAATCAGTGCTGGAAAAGACAAAAACAACTGATCTTACTATTTTCCAGTCTAATGAAAAAAATAGCCAACTGTTTCTTTACACACTAACCCCTTAATCAGAAGGGTAGTCAGGTGATAAGGAAGAAGGAGAACATATACAAATGCTCAGTTTTTGCAAGGGAGCGTCACTAATTAAATATTTGTGTAATTGAAATTACCAAAAATTAGTAGTGATTTCCACATTGTCCACATTACCCTCATTGCTTGTGAACATACACACATGTGCGCACACACATAAACTGGCCTTTGGGGGCAGTGTTGAGCCCTTCCTTTATAGATTTCACCTATGAAGTTTTTTCATAGTGGTTCAGGGGGTGTTGTTCAAACCACGCAGCATTTACCAACCATCTCCCATGTGTAAGTTGCTATGGGTAATTCAAATTTGAAGCAAGTCGGGTTTGAGGAGCTCCAAGATCTGGTGTGACGGGAAGTCCCAGCAGTGAGATGGAATGCTGAGAGATAAGGTTGGCGGGATACATTGAGGTGAGGTCCTGGAGAGGCTGGCGTGCTAGGGGAGGAGCCATAGTGAAGGTTTATGAGCATAACCACACCTCCAGGAAATGGCACCCCAGAGAAGCTTACCTTCTTGGGTCCTAAAGTCATCTTCGGCAAAGATGTTAAAGTTGCCACACAGCCCACAGGTCTTGTTGAAGTATCTGTCTGACAGCAGGATTTGGAAGCTGCCACTGCCATCGATCCTGGCCACAAAGCCATAGGCCTCACTGGACAGCTTGTAGTACCCAGCCTCCGTTTCTAGATACAGCCCTTTGGAGGCATAGGGCATGGAGACACTGGAAGGACAAGGATGAGCTCAGGAAGTAGGCTTCTCAGACATTTTCTGGCTGTCCCTCCCACCCTTCAACCCCAACCCCAGACTAAGGGTTCACACTGTGGTGTAAAGTGGCTGAGGGTCCGGACCAGCAGTCAGGAGCCCTGACTTCCTCTGGACCCATTTACTTCCTGTCTCTGGGCCCCAGCTTCTTCACGTTAAAAATTAGAGGGGGTATGCAAGGGGTATTCCCAGACATTTGGGGCTTCTGACTTACCTCTGGTCCCCTTCCAGCACAGTACCATTGACAAACAAATGGATGTCAAAAAATTCCCCGAGATACACAGAGAGGCTCACTCTCTTGCCATTTTGGAAGTCCCCTGAAAGACAAGAGTCAGGAGTGGTGATTATTATCCAAAAGAGTTAATACATTTATTTCTAATCATCACCTCTATAACCTTATCTCTGTAGAAAACTTCCCCCAAAAGGTGTAACAAATGAGCAACAAAAATCTCCCACAAAATCTCATTGCTCACTCATTTTATTCATCTAGAAACATTTATTGAGTGTCTTCTGGATACATAGCTTTCTAGTAGTCCCTTATATTTCTCAAAAGAAAAATGTAAAAGCATGACCTCTTTCTTCTGGGGGTTTACAATCTAAATAGAAAGCTAAGATGAGCATGAAAATATTGACTACATTGTAAGGCAGCAAATAAAAGTGAGTTGTTCGTAACAGGCACTCTAGGATGAGTTATTTAAAATGTTATTGAACAGCTCTAAACAGGTGCTTTGTTTAAAATGGAGATTCACAAGTCCCACCTCAATTTACTGATTTTACTCTCTGGAAGAAGTTTAGAGATTCTGTAAGTAAAGTTCATCATTCTGTGTGGGGAACTTACTTAGGACACAATAAAGAATCTGTTTTGCCCTTAGAGATTTTTGGATAGCCAAACACATGATAAAATAGTCTCTGACTACATGACAATGGTCCAGTTGTGAGGGACAAACAGAGACACGGGTGGTGGCAGTTACACAAAAGGAGAAAAACAGGTGGAGACACATTTTTGCAACATTATGAAGACCTGGCAACCCACAGCTAGTCCCTGAGAACCGGTGCTCGAGCAGGGCCCTTGGGGTTCAAAGATGACTGAGAGGCCGTGGAGATGAAGGAAACAGAGGAACAGCGTAGAGTCTGACCTCAAGGCTTAGAGTCTGAGAAGCTGATGGAAATAGGATAGGTGATGACAGCCAGTGAGGACCGAGACGGAAGATGCTGGAGGAAGAGGAGGCTGGAGGAAGAGAGAGAGTACAGTGCCATGGGGCTCCTGTAGAAATGGGGCCCGGGGCCCAGGTGGAAAGTTAACTTTGGGAATGAGGAAACATGCCTTCTCCTAGCAGGATCAGGGGAGTGTGGGCTCCAGCTCCTCAACACAAGAGGAGGCAAGGATGTCTGTGGAAGGAAGTCCAGGAAACTTGGGAGGTTCGTTGACATGAGGTCCTATTGCCACAGCTGGGGCCACTGATAAAGAGAGTGAAGGACAAAGCCGCCTCAGTCACAGCCCAGCAGAGGTCTGCGAGGAGGAGTTCCCCAATGGGGGCCTGAGCTGGACTGAGGCTGCTGGAGGACAGCGGCCACCTGGGACACACACACACACACACACACACACTCATAACCAACCAGAATGAGTAAAAAAAAAAAAAAATAGACTGGTTTATGGTGAAATTTCAGTGAGAGCTGTCACATGTGAAGAACTAGCCCAACAAAAACTTATAAGCATGTATGCATAACCCATGGACACAGACAATAGTGTGGTGAAGGCCTGAAGTGGGGAAAGGGAATGGGCTAGAAGGGGTCAATGGGGAAAAAAGGGTACATCTGTATAACTTTTAATAATAAGAATAAGTTAAAAAAAAAAAAAACACAAGAACTAGCCCAGCAATTTTCAATCTTTTTCATCTCATGGCACATAAACTAATTAATAAAATTCTGCAGCACTCCAAATAATACATGTTTTGCCAATCTGACAAAAAAATATAGGTATAATTTTGATTCATTCACACCAGACAGCTATTATTGTGTTGGCTGTTGTCATTTTTTATTTGACAATCTAAAGGAAAAGAGGTCAGTGCCCCTGACTAAATAGTCAGGTATGACATGTTTTAAATATTCCTGCAGCATACCTGTTGGAAATCGCTGAACTCGCCCATTCTAAGACTAGAGTCTTGAATGATATGGTGTTAGCAGCTCAGAGATCACCAGGAAAGGCCTGAGTCCACACACCACACTGTGCAGAGCTCCAGACCCACAGTCAGGAGTCAAAGGAGACGCCAGCTGAGATGAAGGGCTTTCATCCTGTTTGACTAGAGTCTTGCCTGCCCTGCATTCTCACTTAAAACAGTTTCACAGCTAGCACGTCTTTAAAAGGTGGAGCAGACTTTCTGATAGCCAGAAATTAGCCAAAGAGAAACACACGAAACTAGACAGGTAAGAGTAAATTGTTGATGGAAGAATCCAAGCGGTGAGTATATGGGTCTCCGCTGTCCTATTCTATCACCTGTTCTGTATGTTTGGAAATGTTCGTAATAAAATGTTGAAAACACAAACAAATGAGACAGCTTGGCAACAACCTCCGGTTTGCGGTGGACCAAAGACTAAATCCCTTCCCCGGCCTCTGCTGGGGCTGACACTGAATGCTACCCCCAGCTTGGAATGAGCGGGCTCCATCCATGACCTGCCTGCCAGAGAGGGTACAATGAGCCCAAGAGGTCAGGGTATTCAGGTCCCTAATAACCACAGAGCCCATCGCCCCATCAGGACAGTTCTCCCTGCCATCTACCCCCAGCCTCATAGAGCAGATGGGCAGGCAGTTCTGTCCCTGCTTCACTGGGTAACTCAATCAGTATGTCTGTCGTCTCTGAGCCAAAGGCATGTCCCTCCTGGAAACAGCAGAGGACTCCCTGTGAGCCTCTCCCTTTAGCGGGCTCTCCCTCACCTTCGTGGAAATTCAGAAAGGGCCATGAGAATAAGTCAGCCAGGAGTGTGTGACTGGGGGTGGGTAAGGAAGGCTTTGGATACCATCAGGAGGCTTGGGGTGAGCCACCACCCTGCAGCCACAGATCTGTCAGTCCTCCAAGCTTTCACAGATGCAAAGTCAGCAAAGCAGCTGTTCCCCAGGAGACAGAGCTGAGCAGGTGCACAGGCACGCCCAGAGGCCACTCATGGCAAGGTTGAAAGATAGAGCCTACAAGGCTGGATAAGCCAAGAATGCCGCAGAAGCAGAAAGTCAAAGGAGAAGGAAGCAGGAGAATGTGAGACAGAACCCTGAGGCTCCCTCTGTGTGTGGGTGCATGGAGCCCCGCCCTGTTCAAGCAAATGATGAAGGCAGCCTGGCCCCACAGACCATGGGACTTAGGTCCATCGGGGTTGGGGGTGCTGATACTTGAGGTAATTTGCCCGTCGTCATAGAGCTAGTGACTGATGACAGAGCTGGGACTCAGACCGGGTACTGGTTTAAGTATTTGAACGGTCAGCTCTGTGACCCCAGGAGAGATTAGCATTAGGAAGCAGAGGAGGCAGCCTGATGAGCAGCTCCCACTGCCCACCGAGTGCTGTATGAGGCAGCATCCTGTTGGGGACATGGGGCTGGCTGCCCAGGATCATCACCCATCTAGGGGCGGGAGTGGACAGGGGACTGGGATTGGAATCCTTCGTGAGGACTGAACTGCCAGGAGCCTGTGGAATTGCTGCCCCGGGGCAGCTGAGGGAGGCCCCAGATGCCGCCCATCCTCCTCCAAGGCAGGGGGCAGCAAGAGGAGTTTTGGAAATGTATCCTGGAGAAGTCTTCAATTCCAAAAAGCCTACTCTGGCAGCACTGTGAGTCTTGGCGATCATCAAAACAAGTGGCTTTAAACCATTTCCCCCAGAAAAGCAGAGTAAAAACACAATTTCCTTTATGAACCAGTACGTACACACGCACGCATTTCACACAATGATACTTATCCTCACCGTGTGCCATGCACTCAGATATTCTCTGATGTCTTCTGTTTTATTCCATTAATTTTGTAAAAGCTGGTTACATCCAGTAAGTTAATTCTGAGACCCCCAGGGCATGACTCGGTGTGAAAAACACTGATCTAGACTGGCTCCCTTTTCCAGGTGGAGAAACGGAAGCCTGAGTTTACAGCAGGGTTGCTCCATCTCGCACCAATGACACCTGGGCCAGGTACTTCCTTGTGGTGGGGCCGCTTCTACCCACCTGCAGCATCCACCCCCGGTTGTGACAACCCAAAATGTTCCGGACACTGCCAAATGTCCTCTGGGGGAAAATCACCCCAGTGAGAAGAGTTAACTTGGGGTGGAGCCCCACACCTGGGTGTTCTGACTCACAGTCCAGATTCCCTTAGCCCTACAGCTGCCTAACAGGACACCTGGATTCAGTTAAGCACTAATGCAGGGGAGAACTCTAGGTCAGCCTTCTCTTTTATTTGCTTGGTTCCCTCCCTGCAGAACTCGGGAATCATGATGTGCAGCCATTCGGAAGACAACCCTTTAGAAATTGCCAGTGAGCCTGGAGGGGGGGGAGAGCATGGAGGGGACACACCCACACTCCTTACCTGCAGGTTAACACTTCCCATAGCTGCTAGGAGAAGATGGGCTGGGTCTCCACCTCTCAAGAGGCCAGAGCAAACCAGGGACACTCCCCATGGCCCCTGAGCTCAGTGCCTGAGGATCTAGGTGGGGAACAAGGTCTCCCCCTCATGTTGGAGAAGCAGCAGCCTGGAAAGCAGGCTGGCAATCGGAGCCAGAGCAGCTCTGAGTGCTTTCTGGAATATTCGAGTGCAGAGCTGGCTAGTCTGCATTCCAAACGAACACTTCACCCTCCCCTGTGATTCTAACGCAGGTGATCATTATCCAAACTCTGAGGAACAGAAATCAGGTCTGATGCCATTCGCTGATGCGGACACTATGGCTTGAGCTGAGGAAGTGACTCAGCACGTTGGTGGGGGTTTCTGGTTCTCTCTGGGCTGGCTTGGGAGCCAGATCCTGCAGGGTGGCTTTAAAAGAGCAGTCTCTCCAAGCAGGACTCCTGTCGTCTCTTCCTTTTCCCCTCTGCTGGTGGCCTTGGCCTGGGACCCTGGAGCCTGCCTGCCTGCCCTTGAGGAGCCTGGTCAAGGAAAGGGCCTCCCCTTTTCACCGGGCAGCCCTTCAGGCTGAGACATAAACACTTTACTCAGGATGTGTACAACGTCCACAGACAGTCAGAGAGGAATGGGAATTTGCAAGTTAGAACTGAGAAAACAGGATGTCGTTGGAGAACAATGGAGCAGAGCTGTGTACGAGGACACAGTCATGCTCACGGAACTAAACCCGCAGTGTCCAAGCCTGCTGGACCCCGGCCCCTGGCCCCATGCCCCTGAAGCAGCAGGGCCAGCCTCCCCCCTCCTCCCCCCCCCCCCCGCCCGCCACCCTCTCAGGCCCAGCCTCCTCAGATTATTTCTCTCCTCCCTATGCCTTACTCATCACCACCATCAATTAAACCAATCTCCATTAGAGTGTGATCCATAGCCTGGTCTAGGCCAATGACCTGCCAGAAAACTGACACTTGAAAAGAGCAAATTGTTATAAGAATAAGGACCCAGGGCAGGGAGAGGAGGGAGCACTGAGACGTTTTGAAAGAGAGGCCTAACACAGCTCTTCAATTCCTCCTTGGCCACGAAACTCAGAGGATAGCCAGAGAGGCAGGCTAACATGTTGGGGAGGGTGTTGATGTTACCCTAACCTTGACAGAAATGGCCCCAGGACCCAGCAGCCCCTGGTCTCTACCTTGTTCCCATCAGACAAGTGCATGTCCTATAAGGTGGCTGCTTTCAGTCACTAAGGTTTGGGTAACACTTTACATGTGCAAATATTATATCTCCCTTGGTCCTGACAATGTCTCTATTTTAAAGATGAGGACATGGAGGCTGCGAGACACTGTGTGACTCCCCTAAGGACACTCCATGAAGAGCCAGATTAGAGAGCACAGGTTTTATGACTCCAACTCTGGTTCTTTCTATGCTTCGATTTCCTGCTGGGGACTCAGCCACCAGGTCCTATGGGGAAAAACTGCCCATCAGCACAAGTTGATGAGCCCGGTTCTAGAAAGGGGTGGGGTGGGGGCTTCCTAGAGGAGGTGACAGCGACAGCTCAAAGGCATCAACATAGCTTGATAACCCTGACTACTGGGGCTACCATAGGGGGAGGGTTCCAGAGTTGGGTTTAAGTAGTGGAGGGGGCTTTTCCAACATGCTGCTCAACCCCCTGGCCCCAGAATGTGAACTCTGTGCCTGGTACTAAGATTTGATTATGTATTGCTCACAAACCCTTCTCCAGGGTAAGCAGTCTGGAGCAGAGCAGAGCTAAGACACTGTGGGGTCAAGACAGCAACCCCTCCAAGGCACCCTAGTGTCTCCATGGAAACCCCTCTTCCTTGAAACACCGCTGAAGCTCAAAGCCATAGAGTATCATTATTTCCTTCTTTCAAAATCTTCCCCGTTACCCTCCATTTCCACTGACACCCCCAGACCCATCACAGGTGGAAGGTCTCTACCACCTCCATCATGATTTTTATAGATAGATAATAGATAGATAGATAGTACAACTAAAAGAGAGGAAAAAATAAAAATGTTTTTTCCTTATAATGAGAACTTTTAAGATCTACTCTCTTAGCAACTTTCAAATACACCGTACAGCAGAGTTGACTAGAGTCAGCATGTTATACCTTTCATCTCTAGTAATTATTTATCTTATACTGGAATGTGGTACCTTTTGAACACCTTCATCCAGTTCTCCATTCTCCACCTTCCAACCCTGGTAACCACAAATCTAGTCTCTTTCTCCTATGAGTTTGGTGTTACATTGTTTTGTTTTGCTTTTTGAGTCCACATATAAGTGAGATCATACAGTATCTGCCTTTCTCTGATTTATTTCACATGGCACAATGCCCTCAGGTTCCATTCATGTTCCCACAAATGCACCATAATTTTTAAGGTAGAAAAATCCACTTAAAATAAACATTGGCACCACCTGAGATTGAAGGACCTACGCCTTCAATTTCCCAGGGAAAGTAGGGCTTGCTTTTTTTCTTCCCAATGTGGGTCTGTCCATTGCCATCGCAACCTCCCCAAGGCTGAGGACCCCGCCTCTGCTACGTTGTGTAGCATCCCTCACTCACACAGCACACACATCTGATTAATTCTTAGAGTGAGAAGGTCACCAAGCCCCAGTTTCTGTCACTGCCTCCAGGCTCACTTCCAGCCTTGGAAAGTTCCTTCACCCTGACAAACCCAAGATC
Organism: Myotis daubentonii; assembly: GCF_963259705.1. Classification (NCBI taxonomy): domain Eukaryota; kingdom Metazoa; phylum Chordata; class Mammalia; order Chiroptera; family Vespertilionidae; genus Myotis; species Myotis daubentonii. The sequence continues at coordinate 21,445,106 of NC_081841.1, forward strand.
AAAACCCAGGTCCTCCTTTCATTATCTGTCATAGAATCAGACAACCTCTGTGAGTTCTCCATTTTCGGGACAGGAGTGATTATATCTGTCCCTACATCTCGGAACTACTGTGGGGGTGCAGAGATGACACGGGCATGATACCGGCAGTTTTCCAAGAACACAGAAAGTGCTCAACACTAGTGTGATGCTCTGAATTCCACCAACAACACACAGAGATCCTTGCCTGGTGCTAGGGGCTTTGCCTGTTACAAAGCACCTTATACTTCATCATTTCTCTTGATGCTTTGAGCTCCTAGAGTGTTGCCTGGACCCAGAGCAGTGGCCACAATCACTGGAGAAGCATGAAGACTCTCCATCCCACCAGGCTCCATGGAGAGAGACCCACGGAGAAGCCAAGAGGAGCCCTGTGTGATGGAAAGGCCATTCCCCATGGTGCTCTCTGCGGGATCTTCAAGAGCAGGCACTGTTGTAAGGAAATCTCCCCTACCCTTCAGACCCCCACATGCCAGGGCTGAGCTCAGCTGGCTCCCGCTCCCTCTTCCTCCGTTCGGTGCCCAGGACTCACCTATGAGCGAGAAGGAGTGTTTCTGGCAGTCCCCGGCCAGGAGGTAACTGCAGTCTCCAGCAAAGCTGTACATGCTCTCATCAAAGGTGCTGATGAAGTCGTCTCCAAAGAGGCTACATCGGGCCATTGGTGACCTGCCAAGTGACCCTTCTGCACAAAGGGTCCCTGGAGGGAGAGGTCACAGGTGAGCACAGCTGAGACCACCAGCCCAAAAAGCCTTGTAGAAATGAGGCTGCATCTCACAGAAATTGGGCTGTGGGGAAGTACTTTCCCTCCTAAACAAGGCTAAGCCTGTTGCTTTCAGCCCCCAAATATGATCCAGGACTCACAGCAACAATGGAGGAACAGTTTTTCAGGAAATCTATTTGGTTTAATGCCATTTCCATATGCATTTAAAATGTGACACATGCTCATTATAGAAAAGTTGGAGAATACAGAAGAAAAATACAAAAATGTTAAAATTATCCATAAGTAACATTCAGCAATAACTAGAGTTAACATTTTAGTATGTTTTTTCTTCTGTTTTACAGCATATACAAAATTGTGGGTTTTTTATAAAATTGTGATCATCACATGCAAATTATAACCAATTTCTCAATATTTTCAAGAATTTGGCACACCATTGTATATACTTCCAAAATATTATTTGAGTGATTGCATTATACTTCACATTAGATGAATATAGTATAACCCCCTATTGTTAGGATTTTAGCACTTTCCACATTTTCTGATTGTAATGGGCATCTTTCTACATTAATCTACTTGTATACCTTGAACATATTAATTCTAAACAGATCAGCCTACATGTCTGATACACAGAATCTATAGAGTGTTAACTCCTACAGGGTCATATGCTTACTCCACCCTCATACTCTGTGTGTGTGTGTGTGTGTGTGTGTGTTTTGGCAGGTGAGGAACATCAGAAAATCTATTAAATCCATTTTCTGGGCCCCCGACTGGAAGATTCAGAGGGTGTGATCCATGTATGTTTTATCCCAGACTAACCTGTGTGCCGCAGACTGGGTGCTGCTGGCCTGAGTGGTCTAAATGGGGACAGGCCGGGGTCAGAAAAAGGTCCCTCCTGCCACTCACAGACTCAGAATCTCAGTGACAGAAGGAAGACGGTGTAATGCAGTGAAAAGGTGCTGGCCAGGGACCCAGGAAACCTGACCTCTGGTCTTGGCTCAGTGTGACTTTGGAGCATTTTTCCTCTCTGACTCTCAGTCTCTTCATCAGTAATATGAGAGGTTCAACTAGATGACCTCCACAACCCCTTCTAAAACTAGTAACCTATCGGCGTCTTGGATTCCTTTCTCCCCACGCTCCTGCCCCATCATATAGACTGTTCTGGGTGGCCCTTGTACTTATTAATTCCCCAACTGAAGAAGGCATTTGCAGGCACCTGCTCCTTGAGGAGCACAAGTCAGGGGCAGGGGGCTCTGCAGAACTTCTCCAAGAGGAATTGACCAGGCAACCAGGGACTCTGGCCTAACCCAGGTTGGACACAAGTGAGCTGTAGACACACCTGCTTATTTCTGGAAGGGGGTTGTTCCCAATAGTCCTGGGGGCAGAGTGGAGAGTGGGAGCACTTTGGTACCTACCTGGCAAGGTGAGGACCAGAGCAAGCAGCACCCTCGCCAGCCTGGCAGGAATCATCTGCAGAGAAGCAGGAGAAATGAGCTGGTGGTCACTGCCCACATAGATGGCTGCTGGTATATGCTACTGTCCATGCATGAAATGGAAAGAACATTACTTTTAAGCAAGAGAAAAGATTGATCCTCATTGGCCTGAGTTTGCCTTTGAACATGGAGTGCTGGTCCCAAAACAAAGTCCCTGGCCGGGCCCAAGAGTAACAGTCACTGTGAGCCAGGACCCCGGCTCCTTTCCCAAATAGCAGTCTCAGAGCCAGGACAGTGAGGAGGGCTCCGCCTTCTCCTCTGCACGCCTCCAGGCCAGCCTGGCCCTTCTCATTTCCCTGCATGCCTGCAGAAGTTAACAGCTAGTTCACACCTAATTCCTTCCTGCCCCTTCCACACTTGGCAGCAAACAGGAGGGTAGAAACTATCTTTTGCTTTTGTTCCTACCCAGACACCCCGACTTGGAGAACACTCAGGAACCACGTTTGCTGGGCCGTCACCCCTGCTGTACCATGAGCTCCTCACTCATCTCCATCCCCCAGTACCCAGGAGATGTCGGGCAGTTGATCTGATCAATGTTCAGAAGTCCAGCAGCCCTGAGCCTAGACAAGAGTACCCACTGTGTGGCCCACCAGGGAGAGACAATTGACACTGGCTGGCCCAGCACACATCCCTTAGAGCCCCTGTCACATTTGCTAAATTAAGTGTGGAATCTGTCCCTTGAGATTCACTGGAGGTGACTCCTTTCCCACCCAATACCCCAGCCAGCCAAACAAAGAGATAAACCCCATCTATTACATATACAGTGGGGCCTTGACTTACGAGAGTCCCCACTAATGAGTTTTTCGAGATAGGAGCCCTCTCTCGGCCGATTTTTTGCTTTGAGTTGCGAGCTAAAATTCGGGTTACGAGCCAGCTTCAGATACCCCACCGCTAGTTGGCACAGCGAACGTCACAGTGGACGCCACAACATCAGCCCAGCATCACGTGTCTCACTCGTTCACTTTTTTTAAAAAAATATATATATATTATTGATTTTTTACAGAGAGGAAGGGAGAGAGATAGAGAGTTAGAAACATCGATGAGAGAGAAACATCGATCAGCTGCCTCCTGCACATCCCCCACTGGGGATGTGCCCGCAACCCAGGTACATGCCCCTGACCGGAATCGAACCTGGGACCCTTCAGTCCACAGACCGACGCTCCATCCACTGAGCCAAACCGGCTTCGGCTCACTCGTTCACTTTAATGATTTGACATACGAGTAACTTGAGTTACGAGCTCCGTCACGGAACGAATTAAACTCGTAAGTCAAGGCCCCACTGTATGTGGAAGGAATACTTTGATGTCAGTCATGGCCAAGTCTTGGTCCCAAAGCAGAGGCCCTCTCCCACAGCCTCCCCACACACAGGCACAGCAGGCTGCTCCCAGAAAGTACCAGAGGTGAGGGCAAGGCTTGCTCCAGTCTCTTGTAGTCGAGTAGTATAAGCAGTAAAGCCCAGGCAGGAACAGAAGCAGCCACGGGACCCCCAGAGGCAAGTGGACGAGGGGGCATTAGGGTGGTCCCTGGCTTTGAATCACCCTCTAAACAAGGCCCTTCTAGTCCAGGGAGTGAGAAGCCCAGCTCCCCAGGGGGAGGGGTCAGCCCTGATCTTTCTCCCACAACTGAGCCAGCCCTCCTCCCAGAAGACCATACCTTCCCCTGCAAATGGGGCTGCAGGTATCTCCAAGGTCCCTTGGGAAACAGGCACACAGCGGCCGCCAGCCCTAGGCCATGCTCTCCAGTGGCTGCTGCACTGATGGGGTTGCCGCCGCTCTGCCCTGGCGTGCTGCTGACTGGCCCAGGGGCTGCGGACTCCCTGCAGCCAGGCAGATAAAACCCAAGTGGTGACGTCCACCAGTCACCCCCTTCCAACCACAATAGCTGCGAACTGCCACAACAGGGGACTGGCCTCCTCTTAATGACCAAGAGGAAACAATGAACGGAAATGGTATTAGAAATTCCTCCAAGCCGATAAGGCTTTGAACAGTTTGGTGGGAGACCTCTTGGCAGCTGCCATAATGAGCTGCCTTGCCCTCCCCATGCCCCCTAACACTCATCCCTGGTCCTCCCCATATAGGCGGGTCCAGGCCAGGGAGGAATCCAGCCAGACCCAGCTTCGAGATCCGGCTTCTAAGGCCAGATTTTAGGGAAGTTTAGAAAACACCTCAACTTGAGCCAATTTAGTCACCACATTTAGAGGAAGGACAGGACTAATGCTTCCTGTCCACATTAGGTATTTTGAATGGTCCTGTTCTGGCCCCTGACAAAAACAGTCAGTTTGGGTCCTGGCCAGGGTTAATGGACAAGTTAAAGATGAGGGGCTGGTCAGAAGTCCAGGCTTTTGTAAAATGATGACTGAGATGGTTTGCTTCTAATAGTCTTCCCAAAGATTCTTCTACCACTCGTCCCCTGACCTTATACACACACACACACACACACACACACACACACACACACACACACCAATCCTTCTTCTCAACCTCCAATTCCCAAGAGCCTAATTGAGAACATCATCTGCTAAATTCATTCCTGCTAAAAGAGGTAGCTGATAAAATAGGGGAGGAATAGCCCTAGCGGGTTTGGATTAGTGGGTAGAGCATAGTCCTGTGGACTGAAGGGTCCTGGGTTCGATTTCGGTCAAGGGCATGTATTTCTGTTGCAGGCTGTATCCCTGGTCCCAGGCAGGGCACCTACGGGAGGCAACCAATCGATGTGTCTCTCTGGCATCGATGTTTTCTCCCTCCCTGTCTCTCCTCCTCCCTTCCACTCTCTCTAAAAATAAAAATAAGTAGAGGAGGAACGTGACTCTCATGGTGGGATTCCAGGCATGACGACAGGCAACCTAAGACATTTAAGTAAGGAAGCCCACCTCATTGCTTCTCATGTGACACCTAACCTGCCCTAAGACTGGGAAACCATTATGTCCCCAACCTCCTCCCTTTCCCGCACACATACCTCACACTCAATCACTCCTTTTATCAATCTAGGAGAAGATGAATATTCCCAAGAAAAAAATGGTAAAAGAGGCAGAATCGCCATAACATAATAGAAAAGGTACTTAAGGATTTCCAATTTCCAGCTTTTTTTTTAATAATTAGGTAAAATCCATTTACTACAAAATATCTTGATATGCTGTGTGAAATATGACAAATGTCCTTTAAATACACAGCTAAACTGGGAGGAAAATAATATCTCCAAGGATCAAAGAGAAAAAGCACCCAAATGAGCAGGAAGCGGGCAGGCCTCTGTAGTTATCCATTCTTGGTTTCCTCCAGGCTGGAGCCTTGCAACAACAGGAAATGAGGCTTTGGGCCTGAGTCAGGAGGAGCCCTGGAACAAGACCCTTGCACCAGGCTGACACCCTAGAAGGGACCCAGTTTCCCAATGGTGGACTAGGAGAAAAATTCAGCACCAACATAGAAGACAAGAACTCATTTATCTCCATCTGTTTTGGCGGTGGGACATTAAGTCTTTCTATATAATTTGTAGCCATGAGCTTGCACTCATAAAGGTTTCAGGTTAAAACTGACATTCCCATGTGGTGCAGAAACTCCCACATTGAGAAGTGACACGGATGTTAGTCTGAGGTCTATACCTGGGTTTCCTGGCAGAAACAAACAGAAATCTACCTAAAAAGATATACCTTCTTACCCTGGCTAGTGTGGCTCAGTTGATTGAACATTGTCCCATGCACTGAGAGGTCATTGGTTCAATTCTCCGTCAGAGCACATGCCTGTTAACACTGGGGTACATATGAACAGGCAGTGATTGCATAAAAATAACAATAATGATGATAAATTGCTTTGGAACCAAAATACCAGATGAGCAATAGCACCTAATTGGAGATGTGATGAGAGTGAAAGGGTATTAAGGTCCCTGTATTGCTCAGAAGAAAGAAAGAGGTGATAACTGGACTTTGTTAAGGCTAGAATGCATAGTAAAATTTTAAGAGAAGCTATTAAAAGAATAGAATTGAATGTACATATTCCAAACCAATGGGGGAAAACAGAAATTAGGGAAACTAGATTGACCTGGGAGAAAACATGGAAAAAGTAGGGCAAATAGCAAAATACAACAATAAATATCTAACCATTGGTAAACAACAATGAAGAGTAAGAGATTATCAGAGTAGGTGTCTTTTGAAAGACACACCATTCAGCAATGTTCAAGAGATGAGCTGAAAACATAAAAATACAGAGACTGCAAGGGGAAAAAAGAAAAAGGCAAATGACAACCAAGAGAAAGCTGATTCTACTACATTCAGACAAAGCACTTCTTAGAATGAAAGTATTATTAGAGACAAAGAGGATAAAAGATGGTGAAAAGATGAATGCAGCAGGAAGATAGAATTAAAGATTCATATGTACTTCATAACATAAGCTCAAAATGTAGAAAGGACAAAATTATTGAATTATAAGGCAAAGCAGAAAAGGCTTTGAGTAAAAGTCAACAACATCCACTGTGGAAAACAAGCAAACAAAAACATCTAGGTGACCTACAAGAAGAAAAGAACGTCCTTGACCTAAGAAATAGCAATCTTCAGAATTCTGGTAAAATATAAGCCACTTTCCCTGTTAAAACCAGAACAAGACAAAGACAGTCAACATCATCACTGTTAGTCAACATTGGATCAGATGGCCAGGCCAGTACTGAAAAAAGAAAATACAAGGTATATAGCTTCTACAGGAAAAAGCATTAGTTATTATTTGAAGATATATGACTGTCTACATAGGAAAATTCCAGAGAATTCTACATAAAAGAATCTACATAAGAGAATTCTATGTAAGAGAATTTTATGAGTGAAGCAGCTTGTTAAAACAAGGTTATCTTTAAAATCTATTATGTTCCTGTATAATTATAAAGTGTAAACTTAAAGGGACCTTATTAGTAAAACAACAAATACAATAAAATCTGCACAATACCATATGCAGAAAATCATAAATTTTGTTGCAAGACATTAAATAAAAACCAGTGGGAAGGTACGCTATGTTCATATTAAGTCACAATATTGTAAATTTACCAATTATTCTCAAATTAGTCTATAAATCAAATGCAATAACAAAATGGAACAAGGTTTTTCATGAAATTAGGTACTCTGATTGAAAATCAATATGGAAACAAAGGATTAAAAATCAGTCAGACAATTTCAAATTTAAGATTGTCACTAAGAAACAAACAATGGCTATTTTTAAAATATTGACGAGAACATAAATCAGTGTGGCCACTGTGGAAAATAAAATAGTTTCCTCAAAAAATTAAAAATAGAACTAACATGTGATCCAGCAACTTCACTTCTGGATACTTAACTGTAGACACTAATTCAAAAAATATATATGCACCCCATGTTCACTCCAGCATTATTTACAGTAGCCAAGATATGGAAATAATCAGAATTATGGTAAAATATAAGCCACCAAGTGTCCATCAATGGATGAAGGAATAAAGAAAATGTGATACATATATACAATATAATATTATTCAGTAGAGTGAAATCTTGCCATTTGCAACAACGTGAATGGACTTTGAGGGCATTATGCTAAGTGAAATAAGAGAGAAAGACAAATACTATAGGATCTCCCTTGTATGTGGGCTCTAAAAATAAAAATAAAATAAAAACTGAACTCATAGGTACAGAGAACAGATTGGTGGTTGCCAGAGGTGGGGGGTAAGAGGGTGAAGAGGCTTAAAAGGTACAAACTAAATAAATCAGTCATGTATGTAACCTACAGCATGATAACTATAGTTAATAATACTGCATTGTATATTTAAAAGTTGCTGAGAGTAAATGTTTAAAGTCCTCATAACAAGGGAAAAAATTTTGTAACTCTGTGTGGTGATGAATGTTAACTAAACTTATTATGGTGATCATTTCACAATATATACATTATGATCACAATATAATCACAATATAATTGTATGATCACAATACAATATGAACACAATATAATCATTATGTTGTACACCTGAAACAAATATAATATTGTATGTCAATTATATCTAATTTTTTAAAGAATTTAAGTGGACATACAAGCAAGTGGACATAGATAAATGACGTGGAAAGACAATTCACAGAAAAGTACGAAACCCAGTGGGCTGGTAAACATATGAAAAACCGTTCAACCCCACCAATCACCAGGGAATTCCAAAATAAAACCTCAGTTAGTTATCTTCCCATCAGATTGGCAAGGCTGTGGGACTGCTGGAACTATTAGCTGTTGTTAGGACAGATGGTATACCACTTTGGAGAAAAACGTGGAAATAGCTGTTAAACTTAAGGATGATCTTGCCCACAGCCCAGCAATCACAATCCTAGGCATCTTCCCAAAGAAACACTCATCCACGTGCACAAAGCAACCTGCACAGAATGTTCACTGCAGCAGCGAAGGCAGTTCACAAACATATGTAAACAACATAAATGTACTTCAACCGCATGAATAAATCGTGGCACATTCATCCTAAGAAATACCAAACAACATAAAGGACTTGTATGCATGCATATAAGCATAACCAATGGACATAAGACACTGGGTGATAGGGGAGGCTAGGGGACTGTCTAGGGCGGGGGGATAAAATGGATACATATGTAATACCCTTTGTAATACTTTAAGCAATAAAAAAAAAAATAAAATAAAATAAATAAATAAATTAAAAAAAGAGAAAAAAAAAGAAATACCAAACAACAGTTAAAGAATCATCTAGGCTACACATACCAACAGACAAATCCCAAAAATAATGGTGAACAAAAATAAAAACAAGTATCTGAGGATTTCTACAGCATGATAGCGTTTATGTCAAATTAAAGACCATGTAAGCCTGACTGGTGTGGCTCAGTGGTTGAGCATCAACTTATGAATCAGAAGGTCAGGGTTCGATTTCAGATCAGGGCACATGCCCAGGTTGTGGGCTCAACCCCTAGTGTGGGGCTTGCAGGAGGTAGCCGATCAATAATTCTCTTTCACCACTGATGTTTCCATCTCTCTTTCCCTCTCTGAAATCTAAAAATATATATTTCTTAAAAAGACCATGTAAAATAAAACTGTATTATTGATTGTAAATATGTTTAGTTGTGGGAAAAGTAAATATGCATGCTGTGATAACCACTAAGTGCAGAATGGAGATATCTCTAGGTAGGAAGAAAGAAGGAGGGATCCAGAGAATGTTACATAAGGGGTTATACCTCTCTGTGTATGTTTTATTGATTTAATAATTTCAAAAATATGAGGCAAATATGGAAACATGTTAAGATGGGACCAAAGTGGCTGGGTGGGACATGGATATCTTTATATCATCCTCTCTAGTTTTCTATATGGTTGAAATTTTCATTTAAAAGATATAGCCCTGCCCAGTTGGTATGGCTCAGTGGTTGCGCATCGACCCATGAACCAGAAGTCACCAGTTCGATTCCTGGTCAGGGCACATGCCCAGGTTTCAGGCTCGATCCCCAGTAAAGACCGTGCAGGAGGCAGCCGATCGATGATGCTTCTCTCCCATCAGTGTTTTTATCTCTCTATCCCTCTCCCTTCCTCTCTCTCTCTCAAAAAAAAATCAATAAAAACATTTTTTTTAAAGATACAGCCCTGAAGCCAGTGACCTGGCATGTTGATTTTGTCCTTACAAATAACAGAATGACCAACATACTTGCACACCCATCTTCCCACACATGGCCAATTTCCTTAAAACAAATTCCTAGACGAAAAAAAAAAAAAAAAGGTTGGGTCAAAGGGCATAAAAATTATTAAGACTTTTATACATCCTGCCAAGAATTATATCAATTTCCCTTCTATAGCATATTACTATTTTTGTGGGCTAAATGTTTGTCTCCCCTCCCAAAATTCATATGTTGAAGCTCTAACAGTCAACATGATAGCATTAGAGTTGGGGCCTTTCAGAGGTAATTAACATTAAATGAGGTCATGACGGTGGGGCCCCATGATGGGAATAGTCTCCTTATAAGACGAGGAAGAGACACTTGAGTTTTCTCTTGGCCACATGAGGACACATCAAGAAGGCAGTGGTCTGCCCAGCCAGTGTTGCTCAGTGGTTGAGCATCAACCTACGAATCAGGAGATCACAGTTTGATTCCTGATCAGGGCACATGCTCAGGTTGTAGGCTCAATCCCCAGTGTAGGGTGTGCAGGAGGCAGCCAATCAATGATTCTCTCTCATCACTGATGTTTCTATCTCTCTATCCCTCTCCCTTCCTCTCTGAAATCAATAAAAATATTTATTTTTTTAAAAGATGAAGAAGAAGGCAGTGGTCTACAAGCCAGAAAGCAGGCCCTCCCCAAGAACTGAATCTGCAAGCACCTTGGTATTGGCTTTCCATTGTCCAGAACTGTGAGAAATGTCTTTTGTTTAAGCCATCCAGTCTATGGGATTGTGTTATAGCGGCCTGAGCTGACTAAGACGGTTATTTTTTATTATTATTTGGTAATTTAATTGGCAAACACGGGTATAAGCTTGCTGTTTTAATATGCATCCTTTTCCTTATTGGGGAAGGTTTTCTAATATTGCCCATTTGTATTTCTTCTTTTGTGAATTTCTTGCTGGTATTGTCAGCTCATTTTCAACAGAAATGTTTAGCTTTTCCTATTAATTTGTAAAAGCTCTTTATAGATTAAGAATAGTATTCTTTTCTCTCACATTAATATGTGAATGTTTTCTCCGTTCTTCACTTTAATTTTTACTTATGCTGGGTTGGTTTTTGTTTTTGTTTTTTATGTACAGGAGTTTGGGGAACTGTATCATGTTCTTTTGGGGCAGGGGAAAGCGGGCTAAGAGACACAGGTGCAAAGGAAAAGTACAAAACACCAAGTGGAGGAAAGGATACACAGGAAAAAGTCAAATCTCCCTCCTGCCCGGGTGAATAACCACTGTCCCAGTTTGCCCTGAACTGAAGGACCTTTGGGAGCATGGGGTTTTCATTACTAAAACCGGGACAGTTCTCAGCAAACAGGGACACTTGGCCACCCTATCAGCCCCCTAGTTTCCTTCTCTTACCAGTTCCTTGAGTGGCCTTCCAAAAATATTACAAACGTTTTCAACATTTATCTTCAAACTTGAATATGAATCACAGCCTATAAACGTGCATTTGCAAATTTTATCACATCATCTTATTTCCTTGAAATCAAATTAAACCTAACCTTCTTCATAGGTAGGGTGATCCAGGAGGTTACAAAGTGCTCAGGAAACAAAATCAAAGCGCTCACAACTTTGGTCCACCCCTCTTGCTGCTCCCTGCTTCCCGAGCCCACACGACTCCTTTGAAGTCCAGAAACTTCCAGGCCCTGTTGGCATGACCTCTGGGTCCAGCAACCTCTGGCTCCCCAGGCCACTGTTTCAGCTCCATCATGAGCACCAAGAAAGGGTAGGCCAGGCGGGCACAGTGCTGGGAGGAAGGCAGCAGGGTGAGCCAGGAGCCCTACCTCTTTCATTTCCCAGGGTCTCTCCCTGTCAGCACTCACACCCCATAGTCAGCGCACTTAACTGCCTCCTGGGGCCCCATTGTGCACACACCCACCTTGACACTGTCGTGCACCCCAGAATATCTGCCATCAGCCACTGGCATCGCTCCTCAGATACCTCCTGTGCTCAGCTCTGAAATGCCTTCCTCTCCTCTCCCTCCTCTCTGCTATTCACCTTTTTATGACCCTCCTCGTCTGTAGAGAAAGAATTGGTCACCTGCTTCCTATAAATTATCTCCCTTAATCCTCCTGTATTAGTTTTCTGGGGCTGCTGTAATAAATTACAAACCGGGTGGGTTAAACTAACAGAAATGTGTTCTCTCATAGTTCTGTAGAAATCTGAAATCAAGGTGTCAGCAGGGCCATGCTCCCTCCTAAGTTTCTTGGAGAAAGAACTTCCTTGTGTCTTCCAGCTTCTGGTGTCTAGACGTTCTCTGGCTTATGGCTGCGTCACTCCCATCTCTGTGTCCATCTTTACATGGTCTTCTTCTCTTCTCCCAGTGGCTCCCCCTTCTGTGTCTCTCTTATATGGACTCTTGTCATTGAATTTAGGGCCCACCTAAGTGATCTAGGATGATCTCATCCTGAGATCCTTAATTAATCTGCAAAGACCCTTTTTCCAAATAAGGTCACATTCACAGGTTCTGGGGGTTAGAATGTGGACATACCTTTTGGGGACACCATTTAACCTGCTACACCTCCTAACAACCATTCATCTGAATCTGGATGCCGAGACTCCGATAGACTTAGTAACTTGCATAAGATCACGTGGTTACAAAAAGGCAGCCAGCATCTGAAGCCACTTCCATCTAATGAGAAGTCCCTGTTTTTTCCACTAAACCTGTAATTCTTCCAGGGCCCTTTTCTCCTTTCCTCCCTCCCTCCCATCCTCCCCCGCCCCCCTTTCTGACTAGAAAACACTTTCCTGTCTCTAAGCCACACCTGGATATCTCTAGTAGCACCCATCTCATCATGCATTTTCCCTTGTAAGTCTTATCTCCTCTAGTCTTTGATCTCTTGGATCAAGAAGGATGCCTTACTCATCTTTGTATCTTCCAAAGTGTCTGGCATGGAGTATGGCACACATAGGTACTCCAGTAATTTTTGTTGAACTCCCTGTGGTGTTTAATGAACATACAATGTTAAAATGTCACTCCAGGGCTGAAAGAGTTGAGAAAGAATGGCTCAACACCTGAGGAAGCTGTCAGCTGTTCTCCAGTGTGTCAGCACAGAGGTTAAAGGGGAAACAGCCCTCATCACTGTGGACAGGGGGAAATTGCACAGGAAGTCACAGGATTGCTCCCTTATGGGGCAGCGACGTCAGACCAGGGTCAGGACCCATTTTGGCATATCTGGTATGACACTCAGCACTGCTCATTTCTAAAGAACACTCAGATTTCTTTTTAGCACAGTGTAACACCCTAACTGGAATACTGAGATTGTTTTCTCTACATACAGGAGAACTCAGATGAATAAGAACTGAGGTCCTGATTTCCTAAGATTGCTGCAGTGGAGGGTGTGGCTGCTGCAGTGGGAGGAGCCCAGGGCTGGGAGCACCCGCTAAGGCTACCGAGTGATCTCTCTCCAACCCGAAATCCACTGAGCACAGCTAGAATCATGCTGTCGCCACAAGGACCATTGTCTTAGGGAGAACCCAAGTCAGAGGCCAAGCCTTCAAGTTTTCCATTTGGCAGTTTAATCCCAATGACATTAATAGATATTTTATATGTAGATTACAATTGATTGATTAGTACGTTTGAGAATTGCCCAGGGAGACTTGTCTGAGTGAATATTTCCACTGAGGTTGTTGGTCTTCCAGGGGTTAGATGAAGTTCTTTATAGAGAAAAGCATGCTATTTGAACTGAGAGCTGTACACGTTAGCCAGTGGCCCTGATCTACATGAGTGTCTGAGCCATGTGTATGTATACAGCCTGGGGACTAATTGCATTGGTCTGATGCAATTCAACAGTCCAGAGCACATCTCCGCTGCCGTGACTGGTGGTGGGTGACCTCTCCCTCTTATGACCTCATAGTGTTTATTTGGCAAGGATTCACAAGATGTTTCTTAGCAATTTTTGTATATTTTTAAAAACATGCCATGTGCTGATGCCTTATCACCCTAATCAGACCACCAGTTTCATAAGAACAGAAATGGAATTTTGAAAACAACCTGCCTTCCCAGGCTATGCCCACCTCCAGACACAGGGCCAGGTCCCTTAACAAAATGGCCCTCCAAGTCACCTCACAGCCTGGCGTCCTACCTCGGGTTGTGATGTATGGCACGCATGCCCACTCCCAAGGCAGAGAGCACCCTGCAGCCTCACATCACGGAGATGGAGCTCTACACCTGTGGGTTGCTCTGTAGCGATTTCTCAAATGAAAATAAGGAAGGTGTGCTAAGAGCTTGCAAACAGTGCTGGAGGGTCAATGGAGACAGTACTCGCCTTCACCCAGGATGATGGCTCAGGAAAGCTTTAGGAAGGGGAGGAATTTGTACTTGCCTGGCTAGGATGGGTAGAATAAATTTTTAATAATTTCACCCTAACTGGTTTGGCTCAGTGGATAGAGCATCGGCCTGCGGACTCAAGGGTCCTGGGTTTGATTCCGGTTGAGGGCATGTACCTTGGTTGTGGACACATCCCCAGTGGGGGTGTGCAGGAGGCAGCTGATTGATGTTTCTCTCTCATTGATGTTCCTAGTTCTCTATAAAAAAAAAACCAATAAAATATATTTAAAAATTTTTAATAATTTCAACTACTTTTTTGTTATTCTAAAGTAATATGTGGCCATTGTAGGAAAAAAATTTAAAATATGGACAAATAAAAATAAGAAAATCAAAATCACCCATAATGTTACTACCCAGAAATAACCACCATCAACAGTTTAGTATGTTACTTTCACTTTTTAAGAAATGTATGTGTAATATAATTTTTAAATAAAATCGTCCTACACAGAGGGTTCTGTAAAGTGCTATTTTGCTTTTGAATATATTATAAATATCTTTTGATTCATTAATTCTGTTGTGTTCTTTTTGCTTTTGTTCACTGTGTAATGTTTCACTTTGTGATAGTCACAATTTATGTAATCAGTTCCATATTGTTGGCTGTTTATTTAGGTTGGTTCTAATTTTTCCTTTTATTAACAAGGCTACAGTGAACTTTACCTTGAAACTTTATCCATGCCCAATCCTCAGGATTATTTCCATAGTATGAAATTCCTACATGTGGAATTTCTGGGCCCACAATTATCCGCATTTTAAAGCCCAGTAGGATTTTGACAGGTGAAATGAGAGGCGAAGGGCTTTCCAGATGTAAAGCAAGAAGTAAAGGCATAGAAACAGGAAAGCTCTGGGCATGTGAAAGTAAATAAATCACTAAATGGGCTGGTAGTTAAAGCATGTAAAGGAAACGATGGGAGATAAGACAAGAAAGGGTGGTAAGAGAATTTGCCAAGGACCTTGAACCAGGGTGAGGGGTTTGTGTTTACTCAGCAGACTCTGGGTAAAACAACTTGGCTGCAGTTGACCTGGATTTTAGAGGAGCAAGATGGATGAAGGGAGACCCACGGGTCAGCTGGCTGATTGACTATTCCAGAAGAGGCACAATGAGGACCTGAATGAGGCCATGGAGCTCGAGAAGACAAAAGCAGATACAGCCAATCACAGAATGACCCAAAGATGTTCACATCCTAACCCCCAAAACCTGTGAATGTCAATGGGACTTTGTAGATGTGATTAAGTTAAAGCTATGAAGACGAGGGGATTATCCCTGATTATCCAGGTGAACCCAGTCTAATCACAAGTGTCCTTCTATGAGAAGGCCAGAGGGTCAGAAGCAGAGGTTGGGGAGGTAAGAGTCACAAACCAGCAAATGCATGCAGGCAGCCTCTAGAAGCCAGAAGAGGCAAGGAACAGAAAGATTCTGCCCTAGAACCTACAGAAGGAACCCAGCTTTCCCAACACCTTGATTTTGACCCATTTCAGACTTCTGACCTCCAGAACTGTAAGATAAATTTCTGTTGTTTTAAGCACTGAGTTTGTGGCAATGTGTTACAGCAGCAACAGGAAAGTAATACAGGCAGAAACAACATGCCACACAGCCCTGCTCTCATGAAAGGTGTCATCCTAAAACAGTTTTGCTAAATTAGGGTTATGAGGACAATAAGTGCTATGAGGCTCCAGGAAAAGGGATCCCTGAGGGTGAACGTGTAAGGGCCACCAGAGCTGGGCTTGAAAGATAAACTAAGAGACTAAGCACACATGGGAAGATGTGACTGTTGGAAGCACTTGGGACATTGCTGCCCAGAGACAGGGGGATGGATGAGTTGACCTCGGCCTGCCTACAGAGTAAGTTCTCCAGGGTGTATTTACTAGTACAAATGCACAAGAAGCTCAGGGGAGGAAAGATTCCTAGCAGGCTTCATCTCTGCCTTTCTCTTATACCTTTGTAGCATCTCTCCTCCAACGTGAACTCCACAGGAAAGAGAATTTTCTTGGCAGTTCGCTCCAAGTAAACACCCCAGATTTCCCAAGCCAGGCTACCAGCTCCCACCATGTACTGCCAGCACCTCAGCTGAAGGGAAGCCATCCTCCTTCACTTCCTCTCTTCTAGGGGCACAGACATCTGTGGACAGAACAGTATGCTCACTTCCTTCCTTCATGGTCATCAATCATCCTGGTGATGGCATGCTTGCGATACAATGTCGTCAAAAGAATGACACAACTTCAGACTAATCTTCTCACGTTCTCAGTAACTATGCTACTACATTATTATTGCCATGGAGTTAGAGGGTCCAAACCGCTCTGTCTTGTGGACTTTCTGGTCCCAGGAGAACAATAGGATCCCTGAACCCAGAGTCACTATTCAAGGACCTGGGGTTCCAAATGTATAGACAGAAAGTTATAACAATTCTAAATTTGTATGCATCTTATAAAATGGCTTCAAAATGCATACATTGATAAATCAACTTCAAAATCTGTCTCAATTATCCATAGTGCAAGTATATAAAATTGGCAAAATAGAGATTTTTTTTAAAAAAAAATTTTGTGAAAGCCAGTAATTACACTCCTGGGCATTCTGCTGGAAAAATGGAAACTTCAGTTCACACTAAATTCTGTACATGAATGTTCATAGATGTTTTATTTGTAATAGTCAAAAACTGAAAACAGCCCAGATGTCTTTAATTGGGTTAATAGTTAAACTGGGGTCCATCCATCCATGAAATACTAATCAGCAATAAAAAAGAACAAACTACTGATAAACAACATGTATGGATCTCCAGGGAATTATGCTCAGTGAAAAAAGCCAACCCCAGAAGGCTATACACTGTATAATTCCATTTATATAACACTCTTCAAATGACAGAAGTAGAAATGAACAGATTAGTGAGGAAGGGGAACATGAGGGAGGTGCTTGTGGTTATAAAAGGGCAACAAGAGTGATCTTTGTTGTGATGGCCACATCTTGACATGGTGGTGGATACATAAACCTACACATCTGACAAAATTGTACGGAACTAAATACACAGGCACGTGCATTTAGTGTGTGTGTGTGTACAAGTAAAACTGCTTAAATTCGAATAAAACAGATAATCTGTATTAATAATCTGAAGCTCTAAAGGATACACTGAACCTCTCTGTATTGTTTCTTACAATTGCATGCAAATCTATAATTTTCCCAAATTAAAATTAAAAAAAAAAAACAGTAAGTAAGCTTGGTCTAATGTACCTATTTAGAACTCTGCACCCAATAATTATAGAACGCACACTATTCTCAGCCCAGTAACTGACTCCACCCAGTTTGTCCAGGGCTTTCCTGATTTTAGCACTGAAAGTCTTTCATCCCAGGAAATCCTTCAGCCCCAAACAAATTGGGCTGGTTAGTCACCCGAACATTTACAAAATTGATTATACACAATTTTCCACACATTTCAAAGGATAGTTAGCATACGCACCATCTTCTCTGGCCACACTACAATTAAATTGAGTTTTTAATCAATTCAAATGATTTTTTTTAAGCCTCATACCTTTGGAAATTTCTAAATAACTCACAGGTCAATAAATCAGAAGAGACATTTTAAAATACTTAAAACAGAACAGTATGAAGATGCTTCATAATAAACAGTATTCAATGTGTGATGCAATGAAATGTGTGCTCCTGCGCTCTCAGTTCTTAAAGCTGGTGGCACCTTTCTGTAAGGCAACTTGACAACATGGGATGTATGAGACTCCTTTAAAATGTCATTATTCTGGACCGAGTAAACTCCACTTCTAGGAACTAACTAAGGAAATTCTCTACAATGAGGACAAAGATTTACATCCAAGATAGTCACCGAAGCATTGTTTCTAATTGTCAAAATGAAAGTGTAAGCATCCTAAATATCCCCGTCTAGGATATTAGTCAAATAACTTTTGGCATACATGTGGGATGGATTATCACGTAGCGAGGAAAAACAATGTTCAAGAGCAGTTATAAATGACATGGGAAAATAGTTTTGGTGTAAGCTTAAGCGAAAGGAGTTATAAATATGCATATATAGTTCAATCTCAACTATGTGAAAGAGAGACAGAAGAAAATACTGGAAATAATATGCTCACATATTTGCACCATTATATGTAGATGGCAGGAGGTGGTCATTTTCTTATTTAAACGTCTCTGTGTTTTCCAGTGTTTTTTTTTTCACAATGTGCTTGAATAGTATTTAATGTCTTTAAAATGATGTTTGCTTTTTTAATGTTACAAAGGGGGAGGGGGATTAAACACAAAGTTATTGAGAATTCAGCTTACAAAGTAAGTTGCAGATGAGAAAAGGAGGAAGAAGAGGCCACATGTGAATTTCAGAGAGGAAGGGAGAGAGAGATACATATAGAGAAACATCAGTGATGAGAGAGAATCATTGATCGGCTGCCTCCTGCACACCTCACACAGGGGATCGAGCCCACAACCCAGTCATATGCCCGACTGGGAATCAAACCGTGACTTCCTGGTTCATAGGTCAGTGCTCAACCACTGAACCACACCAGCAGGGCAAAAATACTAGTATTCTTTCTTTACCTGATTGGATTCTTGCTTCCCTGAAAAAAGAAGTTGAATTTTTTTTAATGCTGAAAGAGCACAGTAAAAAAAAAAAAATCTTAATTTACTTTTTAATACCTCTTTACAATGAACCAAATTTAGCAACATCTCTATTGTAATAGCCCCACACTGGAAACTATCCAAGGTCCACCAACAGAGGAATGGATACATCCACTGTAGGCTGTTCACACAAAGAATTATTATAAAGTAATGAGAATGATCTATACCCATACACTAGTGTGGATGAATCTTACAAATATAATATTGTGTGAAAGAAACAAGATTTAAGAAAATACTTACTGGCTATTCCACTTGCATAAAATGCAAAAATTGGCAGAACTCATGTATGCTGTTAGAAGTCAGGAGGGTGGTTTCCCTTGGAGAAGGGATTTCGTGACTAGATGGAAGCATGAGTGGAGCTTCCAGGATGCTGGTAATGTTCTATGTCTCAACCAGGTGCTGGTAATGAGGGGGGGGTGTTTAGGTTGTGAAAAACTGTTGAACGGTTGTTTATGACCTGTGTACTTTCTCTATGGAAATTGTACATCAGTATAACTTTTTCAAAATAAAAAAATAATGGTGCTTGGAAATACACTTGGAATTGTCTTCCTTTAATTGTATAAAGAACCTTAAAAAGCCACTTTGGCTTCCTAGAATTTTTTTTAATAATTCAAGTCTCCCAAGCAGTGTCCCAGACAGAGCAGCGTCTACTGATACATCTTATAATCCTTGTTGTAAAACTCACTTACTGTTCTGACATGGCTTTTCTCTGGACCCAGAGCTATTTGCCTCTCCTGATGGACAGACACACAGGCATCCCTGCCTACCACTAATAATTAGTTGCCGTAATTTGATGTATACAGTATATATGGACATCAGCATGACATCTCACAGTGGAGCACAGCTTGGGTTAAAGGGAAGGACAGTAAAGGTGCAAACACGTCTTATTCACAGGAGAGAACGTTCCTGGAGGTCAGAGTCTCCACCTACTTCATTCTCCACCTTGAGAAAGTGACTAAACTTTTCTGGCCCTCGCTTTCCCACAAAGTAGTCAGGTGTATGCACATGACTGTGTGTGTGTGTGTGTGTGTGTGTGTGTGTGTGTGTGTGTGTGTAAATTTTGAGCCAATATTAAAAACTTAGGGTATTTTACATTAAATGTGGATTTCTGACTTCACCTGGAAAACTGGCTGGTTTTACATAACTGGGTCACATTCTCACAAGGAAATATCAGCTAGAGAGAAGGGTTTTCTGTATTTGGATGGGTATGTTCTCTCCAATTTGCCAGTCCTTTCCACATGTTATTATGTCTCCAACAATGAGGTCCATTTATCATTCCATGTACCTTGTCATTTTTTAGGGCACAGAAAACATCTCTTTATAACCATTTCTTCATCTAAAGTGGAAAAAATAAGACACACTAAGGGAGTTAAGTTTCAAGAACAACAGGAGCTCAGAAATAATTATTTTGTACTTGGTTAGCTTTTCTCAGTGGTTATAACTCAGCGTCTCTCAGATGGTGGCTGGGACACCAGTCATGCGAAGACTTGACTGGGGCTGCAGGGTCTGCTTCCAAGGAGGCCCATTTACAGGCTGGTAAGTTGGTCCTGGTTTTTTGTCAAGAGGTCACGGTGCCTTGATGTGTAAACTTCTCCATAGGGATGCTTGAATGTCCTCATGACATGGTGACTGGCTTCCTCCTGTGCAAGTGATTCAAGAGAAAGCAAAATGAAAGACACAATTTCTTTTATGATGTAGCCTCTGAAGTCAAACTGCTATTTCCACAATATCCTATTGGTTTCACAGGTTAGCCCTACTTCATGTTGGAGTGGACTATACAAGGATGTGAATCTGGGAGACACAACTCATTGGGGTCTATCTTGGAAGCTGAGTACTGCTTAATTCTATGATGTTTACAAGAGACCTACCTGAAGTACAAGGACTTGAAAATGTTTGAAGTAAAGTTGGAATGGCTTTATTAATATCAGACAAAATAGACTTTGGAAAAAGCATTATTATGGATATAAAATAATATTAAATAACTAGAGGCCAGTGCACGAAATTTATGCATGGGTAGGGTCCCTAGGCCTGGCCGGCGATCAGGGTCAATTGGGGGCTTCCAGCTGCTGGCCTGGGCCTTCCTTCCCCCAGCTGTCAGCTGCCTGCCAGAGCCTTCCTTCGTTCCATGCTGCCCCCTGGTGGTCAGCACACATCATAGTGAGCAGTTGAACTTCTGGTCAGTGGAACTCCTGAGGGGACAATTTGCATATTAGCCTTTTATTATATAGGATAATTTTTATGTTTTTTATTTTTTATTGATTAAGTTATTATATATGTGTCCTTATCCCCACATTACACCCCCTCCCCCACTCATGTCCTCACCCCCCTGTTGTCTGTGTCCATTGGTTAGGCCTATATGCTTGCATATAAGTCCTTTGGTTGATCTCTCCCCCTTACCCCCACCCTCCCCTACCTTCCCTCTGAGGTTTGACAGTCTGATCGATGATTCTCTGTCTCTGGATCTGTTTTTGTTCATCAGTTTATGTTGCTCATTATATTCCATAAATGAGTGAGATCATGTGATATTTATCTTTCTCTGACTGGCTTATTTCACTTAGCATAATGCTTTCCAGTTCCATCCATGCTGTTGCAAATGGTAAGAACTCTATAGGATGATTTTTAAATGTTTCCTTTACTAAGAAGATATGAATATTATAAACTTAATAAAATAGGTTCAAAATATTGTATATCAAACAAAAAATTAATAGAACTCAGAGAGAAACTGACAAATTCATCATTGTGCCAGGAGATGTCAACACACTATTATTATTACATCAAGGAGACAAAAAAAGTAGAAAGGACAGAAATTTTGAACAATACAATTAATAAGTTTGATTTATTGGACATATATAGAATTCATGTAGAGAATCCAAACAATTAGGGATGACACATTTGGAACATTTATAAAAATTGACCAAATATTAAACCACAAAACAAGCCTCAACAAATTTCAAAGAATCAATATCCATTTCCTAGAATAATGCAATTAGTTAGAAGATAATAACACAATATAATTATTTTTTAAATACATATGCTTGGAAAAATTTAAGCACACTACTAACTCATGGGTCAAAAAAGAAATCATCATGAAAAATGTAAAGTTCAGTCTATTATGTTACAAAGCATGTTAAATTTGGAATACCATTAGTTTAGCATAAAAGTCATGTTGGTTCATATGTTTAAGAGCAAGCTTTCTCACAATTGAAGAAAAAGTGTTTAAAGTTCTTTTTAAAAGCTGAAAATGTTTCATATTGACATCCTCTTATGTAAAAAGTGGCTGGTTTAGTGACTTCAAGAATGACATTTTTCCATTCTGCTAAGGTATCTAGAAAAGCTGCAAATGTATATCAAGAAGCAATGAAGATATTTCTCTAATTCTGCCTCAATGCAATATATGTATATTAAGAAGTCTATATACTCAAGTTTATTTTTTAGTTTAATGAAACGAGTCACCATTAGAAACAAATGCTTTCAAGGACCTATTTCTCAGAGCAGGAATCATAACTCTCAGGATTCAGAGCTATAAAGAACTGACACTGAAGGGATACTGGCCAAAACTTAATCACACAGGAGAGGGTAAGGGAGACTGGAAATATAATCTTTAGCTAAATGTCCAGCTAAAAATTACAGTTCTGTTGTTAAAGAAAGAAGGCCAAAATAACTATTAGAGAAGCATCAGCTGACTGTCACAAGAAAAACATCCCTCACTCAGCTTACGAATCCAATATAACCTTGATGTCAAAACCAGACATGTACAATATAAGAAAAGAAAATCACTGGCCAGACTTGCTCATGAAGATAGAGTAAAAAGTAAAAAGTTCTAAACAAAGTATTAGCAACTGAATCCAAAAGTACATAAAAAGATAATACATTATGATCAAGTTTTGTTTATTCCAGAAATTTAGGAGGGTTTTACCATAAGAAAATCTTTCATTATTATGTACTACACACTAACATTCAAGGATAAAAATAAAAGCATATGCATAGTGGCTGCACCAACTGACATTCCCCACCAACTGTGCACAAGGGTTCCCTTTTCTCCACATCTTCACCAACATTTGTTATTTCTTGTCTTTTTTATGATAGCCATTCTAACAGATGTGAGGTGACGTCTCTTC
The DNA here is from genome assembly GCF_963259705.1 of Myotis daubentonii. NCBI lineage: Eukaryota > Metazoa > Chordata > Mammalia > Chiroptera > Vespertilionidae > Myotis > Myotis daubentonii. The sequence goes on from NC_081841.1 coordinate 21,468,066, forward strand.
ATGGTTTTGATTCGCATTTCCCTGATGATTAGTGATGTTGAGCATCTTTTCATGTACCTGTTGGTCATCTGTGTGTCTTCTTTAGAAAAATGTCTATTCAGACATCTTGTAATGTAAATTGGTGCAGTTACTATGGAACACAGTATGAATGTTTCTCAAAAAAATAAAAATACCATGCGATCCAGCAATTTCACTTCTAGGTATTCATCTGAAAAAAAAAAAAAGAAAGAAAGAAACACTCACTCAAAAAGACATACCATGTTCATTGCAGCATTATTTATAGGAGCAAAAATATGAAAACAACCTAAGTGTGTATCAATGGACGAATGAAGCTAATGTGATATATATATATATATATATATATATATATATATATATATATATATATATAAAAAATATTCTGCGTATATGATAGAATATTACTCAGCCATGAAAAAGAATAAAATCCTGTCATTTGTGACAACATGGATGCACCCTGAAGGCATTATGCTAAGTGAAACAGGTCAAACAGAAAAAGACAGATACTGTATGATCTCACTTATATGTAGAATCAAAACAACAAATAGCCCTGGCTGCTGTTGCTCAGTAGTCAGAATGTCAGCCTGTGCATCAAAGGGTCACAGGTTTGATTCCAGATCAAGGACACATACCTGGGCTGCAGGTTCAATCCTTGGCCCCAGTCGGGGGGCGGGGGGGGGAGCGGTGTCATACACCCATATTCCCTCCCTTGCTTCCACTCTCTCTAAAAATCAATGGAAAAAATATCCTCGAATGCGAATTAACCAAAAAACACACACACATAAACAAACAAAAACAAGCTCATAGATGCAGAGAACAGATTGGTGGTTGCCAGAGGTGGGGCGTGGGGCGGGGGGGGGGGGGGGATGTATAAAATGGGTGAAGGAGGTCAAAAGATAAAACTTCTAGTTATAAAATAAATATGTCATGAAAATGTAACATACAGCATGGCTACTATATATAGTTAATAACACTGTTTTGTATATTCAAAATTTTCTAAGACAGTAAATCTTAAAAGTTCCCATCACAAAAAAAAATATTTCTGTAACTACATATGGTGATGGATGTTAACAAGACTTATTGTGGTGACCTTTTTACAGAATATGCAAATGTTGTACACCTGAAACTAATATAATGTTGCATGTCAATTATGCCTCAATTTAATAATTAATTAGTTAATTAATTAAGAGCCTCTCAATAGATGCAGAAAAAGAATTTGACAAATTTACTCGCTCATCATAAAGACTTTTAACAAACTAGGAATAGAGGAAAATTCTTTAGTCAGTCTAAGATTAACTGGTAAAAACCTACAAGATACATTATTCTAATGAGGAAATGTAAGATCATTTCCTTTAAAATAAAAAATGAGCCATGGCCAATGTAGCTCAGTGGTAGAGTGTCAGTCTGCATACCAAAGGGTCTCCGGTTTAATTCCCAGTCAAGAGAAGATACCTGGGTTGCAGGTTCATTCCCCACCCCCAATCAGGGTACATGCAGGAGGCAACCAATTGATATGTGTCTCTCACATTGATGTTTCTCTCTCACACCCGCCCCATTCCACTCTTTCTAAAAAAAAAAAAAAAAAAATTAAAATTAAAATTAAAAAAAAATCAATGGAAAAAACATCCTCAGGTAAAGATTAATAAAAAAAGAAAGGAAGAAAAATAAAAATGATAGGATGCCTCCTCTTACCACTTCTGCTTAAACTACATTGGAAATCCTGCCACTGCAACAAGATAAGAAAAATATTAAAGTCATAAAAATAAAAAATAAAGAAACAAAACTATCTACACTAATAAAAGAGAAAAATGGTAATTGGCGTACAACGATACCCTTTTCATTGGCTAATCAGGGCTATATGCAAATTAACTGCCAACTATGATTGGCAGTTAACTGCCAACAAGATGGCGGTTAATTTGCATATGTAGGCACAATGCAGGGAGGCGAAAGGGAAAGCAGGAAGAAGCCCCCTGCCACTGACAGTGGTCGGAAACCCAGGGGGGAGCTAAGAGCTGGGGGGCAGGGCAAAGGTGGCCCTGGGGCCGCCTTTGCCCTGCCCCCGAGCCATGATCGGAGAATCAGGCGCCTTTTCCACCCTGGCCAGTGATAGCAGGAAGTAGGGGTGGAGCCAGCGATGGGAGCTGGGCACGGTCGAAGCTGGCAGTCCCGGGAGCTAGGGGTCCCTTGCCTGGGCCTAAAGCGGAGCCCACGATCACGGGGCCGCTGCAGCTGCGGGTCCCCGCTGCCCGAGCCAGACGCCTCAGCCAGAGGCGTTAGGCCTGGGCAGGGGCAGAGCCTACAACCGCGGGGAGCTGGGGGTCCCCTGCCCAGGCCTGACACCTCTGCCGGAGGCCTCAGGCCTGGTCAAGGGGCCGATCCGGTGATTGGTGATCGGAGCGTGATGAGGGTCAACTCCTCTGGCCGAGGCATCAGGCCTGGGTGGGGGGCTGAGCCGGGGATTGGGGGGATATCATGGTCCCCTTGCCCAGGCCTGAAGCCTGGGTCAGAGGCGTCAGGCTTGGGCGGGGTGTGGAGCAAGCGATCAGAGGGAGATGGGGGTCCCCTGCCCAGGCATGATTCCTGGGCCAGAGGCCTCAGGCCTGGGCGGGGGCCAGAACCAGTGATTGGGGGGAGATGGGGGTCCCCTGTCCAAGCCTGACACCTCTGGCGGAGGCGTCAGGCCTGGGCAAGGGGCCGATCAGGTGATCAGAGGGTGATGGGGGTCTACGCCTCTGGCTGAGGCATCAGGCCTGGGCTGGGGGCAGAACCAGTGATGGGGGAAATGGGGGTCCCCTGCGATTGGAGGGTGATGGGGGTCAACGCCTGAGGGCTCCCAGTATGTGAGAGGGGGCAGGCTGGGCTGAGGGACACTCCCCCACACACACACCCAGTGCACAAATTTCGTGCACCGGGCCCCTAGTAATTTATAACATATAATTGTCCCAAAAGTATCTGCAGAATGCAACAGAAATTTCAGCAAGGTAACCAAATATCAGGTCAATATTTAATAATCAGCTGCATTTACATATACCAGCAACAGAAAATATAATTGTAAAAAAAGAAACTCAATTGATATAACTCAGAACTATAAGTACATAACAGCAGATGAACAAAAAATGCTCAATACCTGTAAGGGAAAATAATAAAATATTATTAGAAGACATTAATTAAGACCTAAATAGTTTGAGAGTTATAGCATTGATATTTACATTCAATATCATAACCATGTAAATTAGCACAATCACTTTGTGCTAATAACTTTGTGCTAATTATCTTCTGAACTTAAACATTCACATGCCCTATAATCCATGGGCACCAAGAAATGTGTGTGAGAATAATCATAGTATATTGTTTGTAGTAGAAAAAATCTACATAACAATATGACACCGTTGTCATAAGGCTCAAAATCAAGCAAAAGTAAATAATAAGTAAAGTTTGTGGACATATACATGTATACACACAAGAGTAATAAAGCTACTCTTTTAAAAACAAAGAGGAAATAATAAATACAAAATTCAGGATAGTGGCTCCCTCTTGGGGGGAGGCAGGCATATGGACCAGGGGAGGGGCACATAGGCAGATGCAGTCATATCAATAATGTTCTAATTCTTGTTGAGGTAATGTGTTCACAGATGTTTATTTTGTTACTATGTTTCATAACATTTATTTTGCATTTATTATTTTATACAGAAATTTTTGAAAGAAAATAAATTTTCCTCCAAGGGAAATTTTCCCCTTTCCTAAAGGAACAGATAAGGCCTTTGTTACAGAAGGTGAAAGACAAGTCTGTGAAGTGAAAAATTCCAGCCAATTTTGACATGGGCTACTAGATTGGGCTGGAAGCCTGGGTTGGCAAGATGTGAAGGTGAATCAAGCCAGAGAGTGGAGAGACACTCTGTAGAGTAGGCAGTAGCCTGCTGAGCACCACATAGTTCACCAATGGAGATCCAGGGGTCAGAGACCAACTGGCAATGTACAAGGAGCCAAGAGGGCAGCCATGAGGGGTGGTGTGTAGCACCAAGGCCAGCCAGGCAGGCACCAATGACCAGCTGGGGCTGCCGCCAGCTCTGGAATGCATCCCAAGAATAATCAAAACCAAATTCTTGCAGAGGGACAGGAACAAGCCAAAGCCTTTCAGGTCCAGCTGAGCCTTGTGCAGGAGCCAACTAGAATGTCTAGAATGTTTATCATCTTTGCCGATCAGAGTTCCTGGAAATAAAGAACTCAGAGACTAGACCTGGGAGCAAAATGGAATCTCACTTTAGGATAGTTGTGAAGAAAGGGGTACGCACTACACATAGTAAAATATCCCGTGGCCTCTGGGGCTCTCATCTCATCCCACCTTCACCAACCATGAGCTTAAGGCAGACAGTATCATCTTATTTGTGTAGTGGTGCAGTTTATGGGCCCTGGACAAGTGAACATCTCCCCACTTCTGGTTAATTCCTCTAATGCTACCAGTTTCTCAGTTAATGTTGTTCTTCCTACCTTCTATGTTCTTATAGCATCAAAGCTGCTTGTAACTGTTCTGTCTCTATAGTGATTAGAAAGATATATAGATAGATGATAGATAGATAGATAGATAGATAGATAGATAGATAGATAGATAGATAGATAGACAGATAGATCGATCTTGTCCCCAATTCCTGACAGGAAGTTCCTAAAACTATTGTAATTTCCTGAGTGATGGGGTGATCGGAACATCTTTTGTTACAATATTTGGTCTTAGTCCTTGGTTCCTGACACAAGAACTTCTAAGACCCTTGCAATTTCCAGAGTGGTGGGAGTATCTTTCTGCACGCTAATGAGATGGCTGGTGTTTGGGGATCCTTACATAGCTTCAGGGTTCTCGAAAGACCAAGGCATGATTAGAAGTTGCAGTTTTCAGCCTCATCCCTACCCCAGCCTCCATGAAGGAGAGAGGGGCTGGAGATTGAGTTGATCACCAATGACCAATGATTTCATCAACCATGCCTATGTAATAGAACCTCCATAAAAACTCTAAACAATGGAGCTCAGAGAATGTGCAGTTTGGTGAACACATCAAGTCGTAGGAGGGTGGTGTGGCCAGAGAGGGCATGGAAGCTCCGCCATACCTTTCCCTGTGTACTTCTTCCATAGGCTATTTCTGAATTGTATCTTTTATAATAAACTGGTAAAAGTAAAGTCTTCTCCTGAGTTCTGTGAGCCATTCTAGCAAGTTATCAAACCAGAGAAGGGAGATTGTGGGAACCTCCAATTTATAGCCCCTGGGTCAGAAGTACAGGAGGCCTAGGGCTTGCAGTTGGCATCTGAATTAGGGGCAATCTTGTGAGGCTGAACCCTTTAACCTGTGGGATCTGATGCTAACAGAATTTAATTAAATTGTAGGACACTCAGTTGGTGACAGAGACTTGGTTGTGGGGGCGAGGGGGCGGGGGGGGGGGGGAGACCCACATTTTTGATGACCAAAGTGTTCTGTGGATAGAAACAGATCGCAGTGTATGTTCTCCCTCATTTTATGATTCCTGTGTATGTCCACAGATCCATTACCTTTACTAGGCTGTCAGTATGTTAAGGTCAGTATTTCCTATGTTAAACCAAAAGTCTTTCACTTCCACGACTAAAGTCTTTTTTAAGTAAGATTTTATTGAGCCAAAAATGTTAGGCAAAAGACCGGTCTTGGGCATGGAGCCTAACCACCAGCAGCATGACTAGGTAGAAAAGACAGCATGGCCCTGGCCGGTTTGGCTCAGTGGATAGAGCATCAGCCTGCGGACTGAAGGGTCTCAGGTTCGATTCCAGTCAAGGGCATGTACCTTGGTTGCGGGCACATCCCCAGTAGGAAGTGTGCAGGAGGCAGCTGATCAATGTTTCTCTCTCATCGATGTTTCTAACTCTCTCTCTCTCCCTCTCTCTTCCTCTCTGTAAAAAAATCAATAAAATATAAAAAAAAAAAAGACAGCATGTCCATCATCCCAGAATTTTGTAAGTGTTTTTATACATCAAGTGGAGGGAGTCTGAAAGAATTTACATGAGCTTTAGGCAAAGGGGTGTGAGAAGATGAAGTGCAGTAGCTCTGGGATAGCAACATCCATATAAAGAAGCATCCGCTCCTGTGGAATGACTGTGGGCATTGGTCCAGAAAGCCCATATTCCGGAGGCTCCTGAAGTTAGATGGTGCCCGGCTAAAATAATCTGTGGAAACAGCCACCTGGAAATTAATCCGAAACTCCAACAGGTACAACAGAAATGTGGAAAGTTTTTTTTAGCTGGCCCACAGCCTATAACAGACTAACAATTCTGTCTCCTCTCTCTCTCCAGTAGCTGTAATTTAATTTAGAACACCTATAATTCTTTTTGATCACCTATCAGCTTCCTTAGAACCTTAAGCATAAATATCTTAGCAAACATGGATAAAATTTAAACTTTTAAATCGGGGGAAGAAGGAAGACACTTCGAACTACTATTGTCGGCCTCTAACCCCTTAGTGTAATTTAATTTTCAGGATTTTTTTAAAAGATAGATTTTGATAAAGGAATTGAAATTTAAGGGGAAATTTTTATAATTATGAGGTGTCTTAAAGCAAAACAGGGCAATAATATGTGTCCAAAAAAATAAATAAAATAAAATAATATGTGTCCGTTCAGAGAGATGATTTTTTTAAATCATGATTTATCCATGCCCTAAAATACTGTGGCGACATTAAAAATAACAGATCTCTATAGATGACATAAAAAGTTCTCAGACATATTATTAAGTGCAAAAATAAACATGTAAAACAGTTACAGTGTGGTTCTAATTTTTATTTTTTTAAAAAAAGCAAAACAAAAAATTATGTGCATCTATTTAGAGCAGTGAAACTATTCTGTATGATACTATTATGGTAGATGCATGTCATTATAAATTTGCCCAAACCCATAGAATACACACTACCAAGAATGAGTCCTAATGTAAATTAAGGACTCTGGGTGATTATGATGTGTCAGTGCAAGTCCATCAATTGTAACAAATGTACCACTCTGCTAGGGATATTAATATTGGGGAGGCTGTGCATGTGTGAGGACAGAGGTATATGGGAAACTTCTGTACCTTCTGCTCAAATTTGCTGTGAACCTAAAACTTCTTTAAAAAATAACACCTTTTTTTAACTCCTTAAAGAAAAAGCCAGAAAAACACCATAAAATTTATATGCATCTGTGTTATGAAAAGGTCTAAAAACCTAAACAAAATCATAAGCACTAGTTACCTCGAGGGCCACATTTCTCAAACTCTAATGTGTATACAAATTACCTGAGTATAGTTTTAAACGTATCATGATGTAGTAGCTCTGGAGTGGGGTTTTTGTATCTCTGGCAAGCTCCTGGGCATGATAAACTGGAATCAGCTTGCACTGGCTTGCAAGAGCTGATTGTTACATTTTCAGGAATCTTGTGAATCAGTTATACAATAGTCATTATTTAAAATTAAGTTATATCTGCTTGTAATTAAATCAATTATATTTAAAACAGATAATAAATACTCAACACTCATCATTTCCTAATTGTTTTTTGCATTTTACTATTATCTATACTCTTGAGGCTCTGCATACAGACTGCTGTGTCTGTGTGGTGGAAATACAATATAATAGTGTGCGACTGTCTTACTCTCCCCAATTTTGCATTCAGGAACATCACATTGGTAGCATGAAAATGTTGCCATGTGTAGCCATGGTGGGAGTATTTACACCGTGAACATCAGCTACAGGTCAGGGATTTCTTCCCAGCGAGCTAGTTGTTACACATTACCAGCACACCCCTGCTCCCAAGCACGTAGCACCAGTCTAGGGCATGGGATTGATATGGAGAAAATTTTAAGAGCAAAAGGAGGAAAGAGTGCAGAACAGGGAGGCTATGAAAAATGAATGCAAAATTTTGCCACACTGAGTTTTTCTGTATCCCTAGCTTGTTAGTGGCATGCAGCCCTTAATAAATGTTTGCCAGCTATGTAAACAAATGAATGCAGGGAAGAAGAACCAAGAGCCCTAGCCAGTTTGGCTCAGTGGATAGAGCATCAGCCCGTGGACTGAAGGGTCCAGGTTCTATTCCAGTCAAGAGCATGTAACCTGGTTGCAGGTTCCCCAATCCTGGTCGGGTGCATGCAGGAGGCAACCAATCAATGTGTCTCTCTCACGATGATGTTTCTGTCTCTCCCTCTCCCTACCACTCTCTTTAAAAAAAAATTAAATGAAAAGATGTCCTCAGGTAAGGATTAACAAAACAACAACAAAAAGAAGAGTTTCCACTGGAAAACACAGGATGACTCACTTCACTTCCCACAGGGCCTGGGAATGAATGAGTTGGGTGTGCACTCCCGGGGCTCTCTGGCAGGGGAAGCTCCGGACTGGTCCTCTGGCTCCCTTCCTCCTTTCCTGTATGATTCTGGTTCCCGTATCTGGGAGTCAGTATTTACTTTACTCCTTCTCTGAAGTTTAGCAAGAACTATTCCGCAAGAAAAACCCAAGGCTGCCAAACTACTGGCCAAGTAAACAAACATTCCGGCCTGAAAGTGGACAGCGAGCACCCCAGCAGCCTCCAGCAGCAAGGTTTAGGCAAGAGATGGTTGTGGTAGACCGGGATAGGAGTAGAAGGGGGATTCTGGTTATAGTTTGAAAGTAGATCTGACAAGACATGCTGATGGAGTCCTCATTAGGTGTGAGAGGTAGAAAAGGGTCAAGGATGACCTGATGTTGTGACTTACGTCTGTATTACATCATGCTGTGAAGGCAGGGCCTGTGTCTTCTTCTTCCTCACTGTTCTCCCAGGGATAGAGAGTGGGTACAGTGCCTAGCCGACAATATGGGAGAGAGGAAGTCAGGGGATGGATAAGTGGAGGAGAGAGTACTCAAGCCACTGATATCCCCAAACTCCTGCTTCCCCCATCAAGTCTTCTCAGGCTGACCAAGAGATAACTGGTGGTTCGTTGGGCCGTTCTCAAGAAAATTCCCATAGCCACCTGCCCTCCTGTCTTCTCAGCCCCAACTCCCATTCTTAAACAAAAACAATGCATTAGCAACTAGCCTGTTGAGAACTGGTTTACCACTTTTCCTTCACGGTCACATGGTTAGGCTACAGATTTGACTGCTGTAACAGGTAACCCAAATAACTATGACTTAAATGAGATAGAGAGCATTTCTCCCTAAGTACTACCCTGTCCATAAGTCGTTCAGGCTGCTACAGCAGCTCCACATGGTAGAGATCAGACACCATTTATTTTTGCTCTGTCATCCCTGGGGGCTGGCTGTATCACAAGGTCTCATACAGCTTATCACCACATTCCTGCTCTGGACAGCCAGGAGGAGGAAGGAAGGGGGAGGTGGCGGTTAAGGGAAGAGCCCTGCCCTTTAAGCACATGCCCAGAAGTTGCACCCACCCTTCCATTGCCCAGAACATGGCCCTGTGGCCACCTTGGCTATAAAGGAGCCAGGGAAATAGAGACTTTGTTCTGGGAGGTCATGTCCCCAGCTGCTGTCCAATGACTGTGGAAGAGGGGAGGAGAATGCAGGGGACAAGTAACAGTTCTGCCATGTGAGTATCCAAAGCAGTTTGGTCTGACCCAAATGTCAAGTTCCTGCTCCCTGGGTGAGCCTCTCAGGATAGGGCCCAGCCCAATCCCTTTCATTTCATACACAGGTTTTTTCAACATAGGAAGCATGTTCACCTTCATCTTCACAGTACTCCATGAAGTGTAGTAGTTTTATCAGAGTTTACCCATGAGAGAACAAAGGCTTAAAAGGTGGGAGGATTTGCACAGGTCGATGAACATCTAGGATTTAAACTCAGACCTTCTCACCAGATTCCTTGCCCTGGTTCCTCACTATCAGGGCACTTAATGGATAATTATTGTGATGCGAGGGAGTGGTGACCCCTACCGCTAATACCACCATGACTAGAATTTTCCAGGAAAGACAGTAGCTACAGATAGGTACCACTTGGTAGAACACAGACAAATCCTATCCCTTCTTGTGTATGTGACTCAGAGGCAGAGGAGGTGGAATCAAGGAGCCAGGACAGATCCTAGGACCAGATTGATTCAGCCAATATCCCCGGTGCAACCAGCCTCCATGTCCACAACAGAATCTGGGATTGGAGTCTGTGCCACAAGGTTCTTAAATATTTTTCATATCACCCCTCATGAGCTCTGTTCTTGATCAGTCCCAAGGTGTCCTGTCATCTTAGAGAAGCTCTCAGAGCTTCAAGTTCTACTTCTACAAAAGAAATGAGCCACTCATGCCCCTCCAAACCACCTTCAGCTGGTGAGGAGACAGCTCTAAAGATGGTGGTACAACCAAGAGAGCTGACAGCCAAACTTCTCCCCAGGTCCCTCCAGCATCTTTCACGCCAGCATGCTCCCTGTCATACAGTCTGTCCATGCCAAATCCACACCTGGAGCTACAGCTCCCCACCCTCCCAGCCTGCAGACCCAGCCACTGCAGGTGGCAGTCTTGGAGGACCTGGCAAAAATCACAGACACTTAGAATATCCAAGCAGAAGGGACTTTGGAGACCATTCGATCCTGAGGTCACAGTGGCCCTGCACTGCCTAAGGCTCTCTGCATGTTGCTCTACCTAATTCAGAAGCAACCACCTGGCTTTGATCCCAGCTTGGCCTCAAACAAATTAGACAACCTCTCTATGTCTATGAGTCCTCATGAGTAAAATATAGATGATAATGAGAGCTCTACCTTGTAGGGTCATTGTGATGATGAAATGAACTAATACAGTTATTCATGGTAGTTACGCTCTACAAAGTTGCTATGAACACTGACTTAGCGAACACTGAACCATTGCTCCTAGGGGAATATAAGAGGATGAGTTCTTGCAAACGATCACATTTTCATCAACCAATCAATACATAACCTTGTTTGATGTGAGTTTCTGTTTAAAGACACTTTATTTAATATATATTCTTGATTCATTAATATTCAACTCATAGCCAATAGCACTATAATTCACACTTGAATGAAACTTATCTAACACTTGTGTTTTCTCCCTAAGGCACAGCACAGCTTTCTTGCACTTAGGAACACTAGACAGTACATCAGCACTTAAGGTCCATTTTGAACACTGAAATCACCAACAAAAAGCCCAAACATGAGAAAAATATGGCACCAAATAAACCATAAAAAGAATAGTCTGAGCGCTGAATCAAGAAGGCAGTGATCGCCTCTGACCTCAGCTGGGGTCGTGCACATCAGGCAGCCATATTGTTCTGCCCTCTGCACATGCTCACCAAGGACCATAAGTATTGATGTTGGGGTTACAAATAAATTTTAGCAAGCAAGCAAATTCTCAAATACAAATCCACAAGTAATGAGGATCAACTGTATGCAGAAGAGCCTTACAACGGTGCCTGGTATGTAGGAAAGCATTCAATCGACAGTGTTACTTTGTTAGCTTTACAACATCTACTAAGACAGGCCTTGCTGTTCCCATTTTCTAGATGAGGAAGGTGGGTGTCTGAGAGGTTGAAGAAATGGACCCAGTTCACAGAGCTGGTCAGTGGTGGTGTCAGGACTTGAGCCCAGGTACAGGCTGGCTTAATGTTTTCTCTGCTGCCTAGAACCCAGGACCGCTGCTCTCCCCATGGGGCCTCTGCACAGGCGCACAGGCGCACAGGCACACAGGCATGTCAGATACACAAGCAAGGCAGGCCCCTCACACACAAACAGCATTCCCTGTGTTTACACAAGAGCTTCCTTTCCCAAACCTCCTCAATCTGAGACGCCTTAGCAACAAAAGGTTTCCCAGCTTCCTGCCGAGGTCAGGCCTCCCTCCCTTCTGCAGGCAGCCTTCCCATCCTTTTGTGCCCCTTCTGCTTCAGCACCTCCTTCCGCACACCAGCCACCAAGGGGCCTGACAAAAAGGAGTGGGGACAAGTAGCTGATTGTGGATCATCTCTACTGGCCTTACCCACCTGAGGACAGAAGTCCCAGGAGAAAGGATGGGAGGAAGTAGAGATGCCCAGCCCAGTGAGGAGACAGAGAGGCCCAGCCCAGTGAGCACCCACAGGGCTCCTCAGAGATTGGGCTGAACAAACAGAAGGGCAGGGGTGAGGGCATGACTGAGGGCCCGTCAGAACAGATGCTGAGAGAGGCCCTGGTGCCCACATTTTACTAGGTCTTCAGTAGAGCCAGCATCTGCCTGGACCAGACCGATAACTCTGTCACCCCACCCCACCTCCAGTCCCAGGATTCTGAGGGGGTTTTATGTCCCCTCTGAAATCTAGGAAGATGTGCCATTGTACAGCAGTAGGCATTTCTGTTTAAAAGTTACAAGGATCAGTAAACCACCGCCTGCAGGCCAAATCAAGCCTGTTTGCATATAGCTCACAAGCTAAGAATGGTTTTCACATTTTTATTGTGTATTGATTTCAGAGAAGAAGGGAGAGGGAGAGATAGAAACATCAGTGATGAGAGAGAATCATTGATTGGCTGTCTCCTGCACACCACACACTGGAGATTGAGCCCACAACCTGGGCATGTGCCCTGACCGAGAATCAAACCATGACCTTCTGGCTCATAGATTGACTCTCAACCACTGAGCCACGCCAGCCAGGTGGATTTTACATTTTTAAAGGGTTGAAGAAAGAGAGGGAGGAGGAAGAGAGCAGGAGCCCACATGTCACCCACAAAGCCTAAAATATTTACCTTTTGTAGAAAAAGTCTGCCAGCCCCTGACTCAGGCTGACCTAGATATGGAAGCCCTGCATCCACCCATCCCTGGCCAGTGACATTCATGTGCTATTTAACCTCTATAAGGTTCAATTTCCCATCTGTAAAGTGGAGGCACTAACAGTACCTGTGTCCCAGGGCCATGAGAATTAAAATCAGGTATAATCCATGCCAAGCCCTCAACATAGAGCCCCGGGGTTTCTGCATGTGACAGTGTGATCACTGATGGTAGTTGTGGTGGTGACAGCAGAAGCATAAAATGTGTGGTGGAAGGACATGGAAAAGGTCCCATCCTGACTGGCTGACAGTCCCCATGTTACAGAGAAGTAGGGAAACTAAATCAAGGGGTGACTCATCTGAGGTCACCCACCTATAAATAGGATGTCACCAGGACAGCTTCCCACAGACTCATGAAGGACCTTGGCGCCTCCCTTCCATGTCTCCCCTCCCTGCTCTCCAGTCCTGCCCTCCAGCTTCTGCACACTTCTGTCTCAGGTCCCTCTTTCACAGGACTTCACTCTTTTCAAAAAGCTGATTAACCCCCACCCCCTCTGTTGTATCAGTTATTTCATATCCTAGGGATATTTTCATTTAACAAGTAACTCCTAGACCTCTGGATGCCCAAAGGTATTTCTCTCTAATTGTTTCATGTCAGCCACAGTGACAGGCACAAGGAGCTGCTGAAAATCGCAGATGCCACTTCAAACCAAAGCATTCCTTCATTTTTCCAGGTTACTCCCAACACTGGGACCAAAGCCTCTCAGATCAACTATCCAAACTCAGTCCCCCCTGTTTTGCTCACATGCTGGAACAGACAGGCAAATCTAAGCACATGACTTGGCCAGCTCAGCTCTCAGCCAGCTGGCCTTCCAAGTCCTCTCAGGCCCCCAGTTCACCCCTCACCAGCCTCCTGGCGCTTGAAGGAGGCAGGATCTCTCAGGAGGGCCATGAAAGGGTCCCCTCCATCTTTTGAAAACACCAGTACATATGTTGTAAAATGAAGAAGTGCCCCAATATGGTTACAAAATTTGTGATCTATGTTAAATATTTACATTGCAAAATCAATACTTTCAACTCCAAAGTATAATACAATCTAATGATGCTAACCTACAAAATAATTTCAGGATTTATAACAAACTAGAAGCCCGGTACATAAAATTTGTGCAGGGGGTGGGGGTCCCTCAGCCCAGCCTGCACCCTCTCCAATCCGGGACCCCTCAGGGGATGTTGACTGCCAGGGATCGGGCCTAAACTAGCAGTGGGACATCCCTCTTATGATCCTGGACCGCTGACTCCTAATCACTCACCTGCCTGCCTGTCTGGTTGCCCCTAACTGCCCACCCCCTGCTGGCCTGGTCACCCCTAACTGCCCCCCTGCTGGCCTGGTCGCCCCTCATGGCACCCCCACCAGCCTGGTTGCCCCACACAGCCTACTGTTCAGTCATTTGGTCATCCCTCACTAACCCCCCAGTTGGCCTGGTTGTAGGCAGCCATCTTGTGAGGGTGTGAGGGTTAATTTACATATTATCTCTTTATTATATAGTATATTCATTTTTCCTGAACTTTTAATCAAAGAGGCCCAACAGTGAGCTAGATGGGAGTTTAAAGGTGAACAGCACGTGCTTTCTTTCAGTTCGGTTGGTGTGTCTCTGTGTCTGATTACAGCATTAGTCTATTGGGAAATTAAATCCATGAAAACAAGACCCAAGATGAGTGGCGAAGCTTCCTTTGCCTGGTTCTCCAGGGAATGTCTAGATCAAGTATGTCAAACTCAAAGGCTAACACAGGCCAAATAAACAAGGTATGCGGCCCACGGGTTATGAGTTTGACATGCTTGGCCTAGATGGTTTTCCTACTGCTGGGCCATGCTGACCACTGCTCTTACCCAAATCCAGGACCTGGATTCTCTTCTCATCCATCAAGCTTGCCTCAAAAGCCACCAGCTTCTCCTAACCAGGTGTAAAGTTCTCTTTTGTTCCAGGAGACCTGCCATCACCCTGTTCTGCCCTCTCTCCTCTCTCTCTGTTTCCAGGAGAGTCACCAGTTTCTTCTCCTTCTGGTGCTCAAAACTTAACTTTTAAGCACAGTATTAGAAAAGCAGAGTAACTTGACAAACTTACTGCCTCAACCAGGTGACCAAGGTCAGCTTCAACAGTCATAGGTCATGCTGATACTATGGACCCTTGATATGTAATGATAATGGCACTTTACCTCTGTGGTTTTCCTCCCTAAAACCCATAACCACAGCCTGATCATGAGAAAAACATCCCCAGAAAAAATCACAATTAAGGAACATTTTACAAAATTACTGACCAGTGCTCCTCAATATTGTCAAGGCCATCAAACACAAGGAAAATCAGAGAAACTGTTGCAGCCAAGAGGAGCCTAAGGAGAAATGATAATTAAATGTAATCTGGGATCCAGGATGGGATTCTGGAACAGAAAGGGACATTCAGTTTTTAAAAAGAAGAAGAAGAAAAAGAAAGAAATCTGAATAAACTTTGGGTTTTACGTAATAATGTTATATTGTTTTTGGTTCATTAATACTGTCATATGTACCATACCAATGTAAGATGTCAATAATAGAGGAAACGTAGCATAGTGTATTTGAAAATTCTCAGTACTATATCTGCAAAACAATTCTGCCAATCTAAAATTGTTCTAAAATAAAAGACTTATTTAAAAACCAACTCATAAATGAATGCCTTATCCACCTCCAAAGCACACAGTATCAGGAATACATGGAGGGAAGTGTGGTAGAGTGGTTAAGACCGTAAGCTTCTGGCCCAGCCGGGTGCGGCTTGGTGTTTGAACTTCGACCTATGAATCAAGAGGTCACAGTTCAAATTCAGGTCAGGGCACATGCTCAGATTACTTGGGCTCAATCTCCAGTGGGGGGTAGGGGGTCATGCAAGAGGTAGCCAGTCAATGACTTTCATTATTGATGTTTCTATCTCTCTCCCTCTCTCTCAGAAATCCATAAAAATATATTTTAAAAAAAAAAAGAACATAAGCTTCTGCCTCAGATACATGAGGTCTGAAACCTGGGTCTACCACTTACTGCTAATGACTTGGGGTCATTACTGGACTCCTCTAAGCTTCCGTTTCCTTCATATTAATGGGATGGGGGTGATAACAATAACATCTATTTCATGAAACTATTGACAAGATCAGTGTGTAAAAGCTCTTACTAGTAAACAGTGCCTAAGTCAGAAAGTATTCGCTGTGATATTCACATTTTGTGTGGTCAAGAGATAACATCTGGAAGGGGGGCTGCCCATCATGAGGAGACCTGAATGGTCAGAGGCCTTTCCACACCCCTCAAATCATACCATAGAGATGGCCACCTCCTCCTGAGAAGGATGGAGTCCACGAGAGGAGAAAGAAAGGGGGTGTCTGGAGACCTTACTCAAGAGCCTCCTTGGAATGCTGGGAGGAAGTACAGGGTGTTGCTGTGACTACTACAAAGGCATCCTGACCTCTGCGTTCATGACCGGGGCACTGGCGAGCACAATGGCTGGAAGTGCTATTCACAGCCCAGCAAAACAGACGTCTGCCACCTCCTCTCGCCACTCAGAAGAGCTAGTCACCAATTCCTGCTGAAGTATCCCTACCTCCACCAGGAATACTGGACGCACCACCTCTAAAACAAACTACTGGCTAGCCTGGGCCTCCAGCGCCCCCACCAGCCAGGCCACAGCAAGACCATCTCAGAGCAGCCAGGATACCAACAGCCTTGACAATCTGGCTTCCCCTCAGCATTCATGTGAGCAAGTCCCTGAGGCACACTTGCTTTCCTGACAGATGGAGCAGAGGCCTGTGCTGGGCCTGAACTGGAAATCATAAAACCTGGGTGTGAGTTCTGTGAAGGTCTCCCATTAGCTGGATGGCCTTGAGCAAGTCAACTTCTCAATGGCTCAGCTTCCTCCTCCATCAGGAATTGAACCAGCAACCTTTTGGTGCATGGGATGATACCCAACCAACTAAATGGTGCCTGTCTGAAATATCTCACAGCCTGGGGGAAATCATGTGGATGAAGGTGGTGGTAAGCCCTAAAGCACCACAGTTTTATTACACACCCTGCACCTTCCAAGCAGGACTTGCAAGAAGGGCAGCCTTGCAGCTCTAAATCTCTGCGTGTGATGCAACAAGAGCATTCAGAAGGCATTTGCTACTGAACAAGTAATAATAGTGTGATGAGACCATAGAGAAGGAGGGAAGGGGAAGGAGGCAAGGGAGGGAAGGAGCAAGCAAGAGAACAAATGGAATAAAAAATGACCCAAAGCAGAAGAGTCATCACAAATCAGCTCCCCTCTTCTAGCCTCAATTCCAGAAATCGAAGGACCTGGAGAGGACACATTAATGAGCCAGGAGAGGTATTCTACAATAGTCACTACCACCACTACCTTTATTATCCACAGTTTTGCTGTCATTTTGGTTACTCACAGTCCAAACATATTAAATTTCCCCAACCATGGACATCACCTGCTCCTGACATCCAATCACAGACATTGTGATGCCTCAATGACCCAGGATCACCCCAAGCAGATGATCCTCCTTCTGATGTATCATTAGAAGGTCAATAGTAGCCTAACGCTACATCTCAGTGCCAATGTCATTCAACTCACTTCATTTCAGCATGTAGACATTATATCAACTCACATTATCACAAGGAGAGTGAGCATAGTACAAAAAGATAGCGAGCGAGCGAGAGAGAGAGAGAGAGAGAGAGAGAGAGAGAGAGAGAGAAAGAGAGAAACTGTTTATTGCCTTCACTATCTGATAAGCATAAATAGAGAACCCCGCCCCCCCCGCCCCCCAAGGCTGGGTGCCTTTGAAGCCCTAGCAAAGATTGGAGCTAGGCGCCACCTCTGTTTGTCCAGACAGTGGTGGCTGAAACTACTCCCCCATTTATTACTATGTAAATCCTTGCTAATGGGCTAGTCTGCCTGTTGCAGGGGGTCACCTGCCTAAGGGCTATGCTATGGGTGCATCCCAGATCAATAAAAGCATGGTGAGGCCTGAGCACGGAAGGAAGTCCTTCCCCTTGAGTTGGACTTGCCCGCCTGGCCCCCCAATATTTCCAAATTATCTCTTGTCTTTTCATATTCATTTGTGTGCGGCTCTGCTTCCAGTTCCTGAACCCTGACCCACGCGGGACGTGGGAAGGAAACACTCAACAAGAGAGAACATTTACATAACTTTTGTTACAGTATATTGTTATAATTGTTCTATTTTATTATTAGTTACTAGGGGCCCGGTGCACGAAATTCGTGCACTGGGTGTGTGTGGGGGGGAGTGTCCCTCAGCCCAGCCTGCCCCTTCTCACATACTGGGAGCCCTCAGGCGTTGACCCCATCACCCTCCAATCGCAGGATCGGCCCCTTGCCCAGGCCTGACGCCTCTGGCCTAGGCGTCCGGCCCGGGCAGCGGGGACCTGCAGTGGCAGCGGGGGGGCGCCGCGATTGCGCGGGCTCCGCCCCTGCCCCTGCAGGATGCCTCTGGCTGAGGTGTCCAGCCCAGGCAGCGGGGACCCACAGCTGCAGCGGCCCCGTGATCGTGGGCTTCGCTTTAGGCCCAGGCAAGGGGCCCCTAGCTCCTGGGACTGCCAGCTTCGACCGTGCCCAGCTCCCATCGCTGGTTCCACCCCTACTTCCTGCTATCACTGGCCAGGGCGGAAAAGGCACCTGATTCTCCGATCATGGCTGGAGGGCCGCCTTTGCCCTGCCCCCCAGCTCTTAGCTCCCCCCTGGGTTTCCAACCACTGTCAGTGGCAGGGGGCTTCTTCCTGCTTTCCCTTTCACCTCTCTGCATTGTGCCTACGTATGCAAATTAACCGCCATCTTGTTGACAGTTAACTGCCAATCTTAGTTGGCAGTTAATTTGCATATAGCCCTGATTAGCCAATGAAAAGGGTATCGTCGTACGCCAATTACCATTTTCCTCTTTTATTAGTGTTGATTATTATTAATCTCTTACTGTGCCTAATTTATAAATTAAACTTAATCGCAGGCATGCATAGGAAAAAACATAGTATATATAAGGTTCGGTACAATCTGTGGTTCCAGGTATCCACAGGGGGTCTTGGAAATGTATACCTACAGATAAGGGGGGACTAGTGTATTCATTTCATGGGGCTGCCATAACAAAGTACCACAGACTTGGGGGCTTAAATAACAGGAATTTATTGTCTCACAGTTCTTGGAGATCAGAATTCTGAGGTCAAGGTGTCAGCAGGGTTGGTTCCTCCTGAAGACTGTAGGGAGAATGGTCTCATGCCTTCCCCTAGTCCAGTGGTCGGCAAACTGCAGCTCACGAGCCACATGCGGCTCTTTGGCCCCTTGAGTGTGGCTCTTCCACAAAATACCACGTGCGGGCGCGCACGTACAGTGCGATTGAAACTCCGTGGCCCATGTGCAGAAGTCGGTTTTCGGCCTGGACGAGTCTATTTTGCAGAAGTGGCGTTAGGAGAAGTGGGAGGTGTCGGGCCGCGGGATATGCAGTGCGGGGGAGGGACGCATGATTCATGCACGAGTTGAGTGAGCCAGTCAGCAGTCTCATTGTGCAGTGGTTAGTGCTAGTCACGTCTGCAAATCGCTCGCGGGTGACAAAAGATAGACGAAACAAGTATACAAGAGAGTGTGGATGCGAGAGTTGGAAGGGGTCGACCTCAGCGAACGTACCTCAATCAGATTGAGGACGTTTTTTAGCAAAGGCCAGCTTAGGAGTACCCTAATTAAGTTAATAACAATGTACCTACCTACATAGTTTAAGTTTAAAAAATTTGGCTCTCAAAGGAAATTTCTACCGAAACCGGTTTGGCTCAGTGGATAGAGCGTTGGCCTGTGGACTGAAGGGTCCCGGGTTCGATTCCGGTCAGGGGCATGTGCCTGGGTTGCGGGCACACCCCCATTGGGAGATGTGCAGGAGGCGGCTGATCAATGTTTCTCTCTCATCGATGTTTCTAACTCTCTATCTCTCTCCCTTCCTCTCTGTAAAAAATCAATAAAATATATTAAAAAAAAAAAAAGGAAATTTCAATCGTTGTACTGTTGATATTTGGCTCTGTTAACTAATGAGTTTGCCGACCACTGCCCCAGCCTATACTGGCTTGCTGGCAATCATCGGTGTAACTTGGCTTGTAGATTGCATTCTCTCTGTGTATTCACAGTCTTCCCTTTGTACCTGTCTATTTCTCTTCACATGGCATTCGTGTGTGCTAAAAGATGCATAACAAAAAAGTACCATTTCAATCATGTTTAGGTATAGAGTTCAATGGCATTAAGCACACTTACAATGCTGTGCAATCATCACCACTATCCAACTCCAAAACTTTTTAATCATCCCAAACTGAACCTCTGTACCCATTAAACAATAACTCCCAATTCCCCTCCTCTCCTAGTCCCTGGTAACCACTGTTCTGCTTTTTGTCTCTATGAATTTGACTATTCTAAGTATCTCACAAGTGGGATCACACAATAGTCTTTCTATTGTGACTGGCTTATTGCACTAAGCAAATGTCTTCAAAATGTAGCCATGTTCCCATGGCTCTCTTTTTATAAGGACACCATCATATTGGTTTAGGGGCCCACTCTACTCCAGTATGACCTTATTTTAATTTGACTAATTAGGTCTGCAATGACTCAATTTTTTTAAATATTTTTATTGACTTGAGAGAGAGAGGAAGGGAGAGAGAGAGAGAGAGAGAGAGAGAGAGAGAGAGAGAGAGAGAGAGAAACATCAATGTGATTAGCTGCCTCCTGCATGTCCCCTACCAGGGATTGAGCCTGCAACCTGGGCATGTGCCCTACCCACAAATTGAACCAGCAAACTTTCGGTGCATGGGATGATGCCCAACCAACTGAGCCACACCGGCCAGGGCTGCAATGACCCAATTTTTCATTGCAGTCACATTCTGAGGTATTGGGATGTTAGGACCTCAACCTATGAGTTTGGGGAATACAATTCAATCTGTAACAGATATGCATTAACCAAGACAGAGATGGGAGATACAGAAAAGGCAGCTCTGGTGGGCAGAGTGGGAGGGGTGGATGAGCAAGTTTTTGTTTTGTTGACCCCTAAACCTGCTGTACTCCTGGCAGGAACACTTCTCTGGTACATTTCCCCAGCCAGCATGACTCACTGGACAGGAAGGGAAGGGCAGGAATGACTGGCTGCTGAACCAGGGACCCCACACCTCTAGCTAAGCCTATCATGGCCTCTTGGGGAGCCCCTGCACACCAGCCCTCCCCACTCTGTGTATCCTGCCTGACTAGCAGGTTCAGCACTCAGAGGGAGGTAGAGTGGGCCCCCCTCTCTCTTGACAATGCCCTTATCCAGCGCCCAGCTGTCCTGGCTGACAGCTTCTACTGCAAGTCATTCATCCGTCCACACAAATGAGCACTCACTTCCCTTTCAACAAATAAAAATTAACACTCACTGTGGGCCCAGGCTATAGGCCCTGGAGATACAACAGCAAACAAAAAGAACAGCCATTGCCCCCATGAAGTGTACATTCAAGTCGAAGGAGACAAAGACAAAAAAAATCAACGTACACCATGTTAGGTGGTGATAAGGGTGATGGAGGGAGCAAAGCAGGGGGTGGGGTTAGGGGACGCGTCCGGTGGGCTGGGCTGTGTTATATGTAAAGTCAAGAAGCCATCAATGAGGGTAGGTGTTTTCACTGGAGCAGAGGTCCCAAAGTAGGAAGAATCCTGGGGGAGAGGGACTCAGGCTGAGAACAGCAGGTGCCCAGGCCAAAGGGAAAATCTGCCTGTTGATTTCAAGAAACATCCAAGAGCCCAGGTATGTGTGTTGGGGAGGAGGCACAGAGTGCCTTATATGGTAGGCCCTAAAGCAGCGGTCGCCAACCGGTGGTCTGCAGACCACTGGTGGTCCGTGAGGTCCAAAAGGTTGGCAATCGCTGCACTAAAGGATCTGAGTTTTATCCTGAGGAACTGGGGATAAAAAAGGAAAGAGAACAAAATGTCCCTTGCCCTCAAGGAACTTCTAATCTAGGCTTAGAAGTAGAGCAGTTCCCAGAAGGAGCTGTCAATGGAATTCATGCTAAAGGTGCTTGCAACCCAGCTGACCTCATGAGAAATAAATGTACTTACACTGCCAGGCCCGGGGAAACTGTGCAGATCTCAGTTTAGAAGCCTGGGCTTCTGTGTCAGTGTTGGTTTACTGGTAAGATTTTTTGTCCCAAAAGGAGTTGTTTATCTTAAATCTAAATTAAAAGGGAAAGTGTGGTAATCTCTTGATTAACCACTTTAGTCTCAGATAACAGGCTGATCCAGCTACAGCCAACCCCATGCCAGAGAGGGAGGATACAGTGTGAGTGTGTGTGTGTGTGTGTGTGTGTGTGTGTGTGTGTGTGTGTGTGTTGTGCATGTTCACAGAGGTGCATAAAGACACCCTCTTGGCCTTGCAGCCGAAGAAGCCAATAATGTCTCCCTCCCACCATCTTCCCTTACCCCCTCCAGCTGTTGGTTTTCCTGGGACCCTTCCTCTCTGCTGGAGAGAAGGACAGGGGGTGGGTACAGGAGATGGGAACAGCAAGTACCAGCTTGTAAAAAAAGTAATGAGAATGCCTACCTTTTAGAATCATAATGGGCCCTTTGGAGAGTGTTTGTGGCAGAAACATGTGTGTACAAGCAAACTAGGTAGGGAGGGGTGGAGATGTGGGCAGAGCCCATGTAAATGTTGTGAGCTGAGCCATTTCTGTGGCTCTGAGATCTGAGGAAACAACTAGCAGATCTGACAAGTTCATGCGGAGAGGGGTGCAGTGTGATAGATGGAGCCAGAGCTAAAAATAAGGCAGTGTTTCTATGAGCAGCAAAAGCATTAGCATCTGTGGGTTTGTGTGAGCAGAGTCCCAGCCCACCACCAGGCACAGTGAGGCCAGAGAGGCAGGGGGGCGACGGCTGTGCCTTGGTCTTCAGCAATGAGAGAGGATAGTTCTTCCCCCACAGAGGAGAGAGGGTGTCCCACCTGGGAAGTCAAAGTGGAAAGAAGGCCTGAAGTTGGGCAGGGAAGGACTGAAGAGTGACCAGTACTCCCAGAGTAAGGGAGGGGGCAGGGACAGCCTTCAAAACTCCTCCCACGAAGCAGTTAAGGACAGATGTCAGAAGGTGAGGCTGGGAGCAGAGGGAAGGGATGGGAGATGGATGTATTGAGTGTTCACCACATGTGGGATGCTTTCCCCAGGGTCCCACAACAATCCTGAAAGGCAGATGTCTTCATTCCTTCTTTACATATTTTGAAAATAGGATTCAAAAAGATTTACTTGATGTCTGGGCCACCCAGCCAAGTGAGTCTCAGAGCTGGGACTGGGCCTCACACCTCTGTCCTTCAAGTCTGCACTCCTGCCACACACACACCCCACCCTCCCCACTCCCCCACCCCCTCCCCACACACACACACACACACACACACTAATCTAAAAGGCAGAAGGGCTGCCACTAGGAAGGGAACACAGACTCATACCATGTGGCCCCAGAGGACAGAACAAAGACAGGGGTTGGCTGGGGCAAAACCTTCCTAATAACCAAAACTATCCAATAATAGAGTGTCTGGCCTTAGGAGGGGGTGAGCTCATGCAAAGCTGGCTGTTGGGAACATTAAGGGGATCCTGGAGGCCCCATTACTCTGAGAGGCTATGCTGTGTGGGAGCAGCAAGGAGCCTGCCAGGGTCCAACTGTACCCTTGACAAGCCCTCAGCACAGCAAGAAGGGAACCTCAACTTTGGAAAGAGTGAGAGAGCAGTCCCTTGGGAGCTGCCTATTGATGGACCAATCACTCAGGTGGGCGGTATGCCATCCTAAACACCCAGCACAGAGACCAGAGACATCTGAGCAGAGCCCTGCCCTCACTCTGCTGACCACTGTCCAGGGAAGTGGGGCTTGAACACAAAAGGAAACAAACTCAAAAGATGAGAAGGGTTGTTTGCTGCAGAAATAAGGGCTGAGGGGAGCTGTTGACACCTGGAGAACCCAGGGAGCGCTCCTTGTTACAATAATAATGATAGTGGTAGTATTAACAGCTGTCTTTTTTTTTTTTTTTTTTTTTTTTTTTTTTTGCATTCACTATATGCCAGGAACTGTGCTCAAGTATATTGCGTTCATTATATGGTTTAATCCTCAGAGCAACCCTATGAGTCAGGTGCTCTTAATGACTTTTTACAGACAAGGAGACAGGCTCAGAGAGGTAACATAACTGGCCCAAAATTGCACAGCTAATATGTGGCAGAGCCAGGACTCTCTGGCCTGATACAGAAATATCTCCAACATAGAACGTAGTTGGTTTCCATTGCTGCTGTAACAAAGGACCATGAGCTTGGACACACCCTTATTATATTACATTTCTATAGGTCAGAGATCTGACATGTGAGTCTCACTGGGCTACAATCAATGTGTCAACAAGACTGCCCTCCTTTCTGGAGGCTCCAGGGGAAGTGGGTGTCCTTGCCTTTTTCAGCTTTTAGAAGCTGTCCTTGTGCCTTGGGTGGTGACCTCTTCCTTCAGCTTCAAAGCCAGTATATTGTCTTGTCTCTCCAACCTTTGGTCACAGGCCCTCTGACCACAGCCAGGTAAGATTCTCCGATTTTAAGGGTCCACGTGATGAGACTGGATCCACCTGGATAATTCAGGGTAATCTCCCCATCTTACATCCTTAGCTTTAATCACATCCGAAAAGTCCCTTTTGCCACAGAAAGTAACAAATTCACAGGTGCCAGGGATTAGGGGGTGGACATTTGGGGCAGGGAGGAGTTATTCTGCCAACCACATAAAATAAAGCGGCAAAAGCAAGTGCACCAGTGAAAAGGCGCTAAAAAAGGGAGGAGAGGGAGAAGTGAGTAACAACATACGTTAGTATTTTCATAAAGGAGGAAATAGTGTTGATTATTGGAGAACTAGACTGACAGAGACAGGTTAAATGGAGATTTTTGTTGTTATAGAAGTGTTCACACACACAAAAGTAGAGAAAATAGTAGTATAATGATCCCTATACCTATTATCCAGCATCAACAATTACCATCATTTTGCCGTGCTAGTTTTATCTCCTCACTTTTTGGGAAGTGGCTGAAAAAATGTAAAACAAATCCCAGACATCATACCATTCTAGCATTTAAAAAAAAATCACTATGTATCTCTAAGAGATAGTGTTTGTTGTTGTTGTTGTTGTTGTTTGTTTGTTTGTTTTCAAAAAAATATACCACAATGCCATCATCACACCTAATAAAATTAGCAATATTTCCTTAACATCATCTAATACTTAGTCCATATTTAAATTTCCCTAATTGCCTACAAAACCTTTTTTTAATGATTGGTCTATTTGAATCAGGACCCAAACAAGGCCCACACGTTGCACTTGGTCGATAGGTCTCTTAAATCTCTCTTAATCTATAACAATTTCTAGGAGGGAAAGTTTCCCTCTCTATTCTTTTATATCTTTATTTTCAATCATGTAAATGAGTGGTCTACATAAAAATTTAACTTAGAGGAAAATACATGGAGAGTTAGCCTTTCCAAGGGCCCCAAAGGATGGGGGTGAGGGACAGCGCCCCACACAGTGGGGACTCGGGGCAGAGAGGACAGTGGTGGTGGTGGAAGGCCCCACCAAGTTCCAGGAGGTGGACAGAGTTGGGGAGCCCAGGGCTGGCACTCTCGGGGGTTTCCTGGCCCAGATGGCAGAGGTGGGTGAAAGGTGGTGGTGACACCAGTGACCATCTAGCCTGGGGCAGTCTGAGGAAAGTACCCAAAGCCAAGGATGATGTTATCTTCCTAAATGTGCAAGGCGATAAGAAACCACAGGAAACCCACCACCCACCAAACAGAGCCACATGTTACACCAAAGCACACCCACACTGAGCAAGAGAAGACAGGAGGGACAGGTAACCCACCAAGGACAGAAGGAGCCGATGACACCGGAAGTCAGGAGAGTGGAGTTCTGGTTCTGACTCTGCCACCAGCCGCCTGTACTGCCCCCATGAAAGTCACCTGTAGACTCATTCACTTAAGTAACTATGGCTTGGAGGTAGGGGGTGATAATAGATGTTAGAATTTGCGTGGATTTATTTGCATAAAGAAGGGTACATAAAAAACAAATGTTGACCAGCCGGTGTGGCTCAGTGGTTGAGCATCGACCTATGAGCCAGGAGGTCATGGTTCAATTCTTGGTCAGGGCATATGCCCGGGTTGTGGACTCGATCCCCAGTGTAGGGCATGCAGGAGGCAGCCAATCAATGCTTCTCTCTCATCATTGATGTTTCTATCCCTCTCTCCCTCTCCCTTCCTCTCTGAAATCAATACAAATATATATATATATATATATATATATATATATATATATATATGTATATATATATATATATATATATATATATAAATTTTTTTTTTTAATGACAGTGCAATGAGCTCCTGAGTATGGAAGGGGAAGTGACAATCCTCCCCACTTAATATGGCTGACAGCCAGACCCCCAAAACCCCGCTCCTGCCAAGTTCCCCACATCATCCCTGACCTAAAAGACAGTTTGCTGCAGGCTGAATAGGAGTTTGCTGGGAACAGGAAAGTTACTGTAGACACAGAGAGTGGCAGGGTCAAAGGCGGAGAAACAGGAACAAGCCCAGTGAATGAGCTTAGAGAATTAAAAGGAACACAAAGTGGGATCTTAGATTGGATTCTGGAACAGGAAAAGGACATTAGTGGGGAAACTGGTGAAATCTGAATACAATCTGCAGCTTAGATAATAGTACTGTAAGAGTATTAAGGTCTAGGATTTGACAAAGAAGCCATGGTTATGTAAGATGTTAACATGAGGGGTAAGACATACTGTCCTTGCAACTTTTCTGTAAAACTAAAATTATTCCAAAATAAAGAAGTTATTAAGAAAGAGAGAGAAGAAAAAAAAAAGAAAAATAGTGCAAAATGGCTACAGCATTTAAGGTGCCAGAAGGGGGAAATGGGTGACAGATGTCAGCAGAGGCCAGATTACTAGGGACCTCTGGTGCCATGACAGGGTGCAGACTTCATCTACCTGCAGGGAATAGTCCCCCTCTCTCCAAACCCACGCCTTGGACCTTTTTAATTTTAGGCTAACATCGCTTATAAAAAAAGTCATTTTGTATAATGCATACAGTCGGCTCTCCACGTCTGTGGACTCCCAACCACGAACTGAAAATACTGTTTTTGATCCACAGTTGGTTGAATCCAATGATGCAAAACCCAAGGAAACAGAAGGCCAACTGTATATTTACTGGATAAAAAAAAGTCCACATATAAATGTCACTGAGCAGTTCAAACCCACGTTGTTCAAGGGCCAACTGGATAGGTTAAGACAAGAGAGCAGAGGACCTATATGATGATCTCAGATTTAGGATGTTGGCTTTTCATACATTAAATGAGCACTTGCATACTAGTGCCTGCTGTGCATAGGGCACTGCTCAAGGCACTTCGGGCTGATGATAAACTACTAAGAAAATTCTCCACTCTGTTAGAAAATGGTAAGTGCTATGGAAAACAATTGAAAGTAAAGAGAGCTGGGAGGATTATGAGCAGGTAAAAATGAGTAGAAAAGCTTTAGGAGTTATGACAAAGGAGTGATATCGTGGATGGAAAAAGGGGGAGGGGTTTCGTCTGGAAAATAACATCGCAGGGTGATCTGATCATAGATTTCTAACTGGGCAGGGCATGGTTGGTAGTCACACTCTGGGCATATAACTTCTTTAGCAAGAGGTTTATCTTTGTCTTAAACAAGTCCTGTCCATTGTTTCTATGCATCTGGGTTAACACACCTTTGAAATAACCATCCTCAAAAAAAACACAAAATCTTTTTAACTCTCCTGTAATCCATTTCTATCCTTGCTTTTTCCCATCTCCCTGTAACCTTCCTTACAGTCCCTCTTTAATTTCAAATGCATAAAAGAAACTGCAAACTATTATTCAAGGAAGCTTGTATCTCAGTCTGTTGTGATCTTGCTTCCAGGTGTATCCTCTTTTTGGCTTAAATAAATTTTTATAAAAATTCTCTACAGATCTGGACGTTTCTCTCATCAACAATATTAAATATTAGTTACTTACAACACCTCCCTGGCCCCAGTCTTCTAAAGAAAACAGATCCTGAGAGAACTCTGATTTGTTTGCTAAGCTGAGGCAGTAGGGGGTGAAGGCTATAAACTGGAAATGCCTAGTGAGGGCTACATTGCTCCACATGGACAGGAGGGCAGGGACCAGGAGGCTGGCAGAGGCTGGGCTGGGGGCAGGGGACAAGGCAAGAGTGACGGCCACCTAATAGAAGCTACAAAAGAGAGATATCCAAAAAGGGATGGTGTTCTCTGGCATGGGACCTGTCAGGCCTCATCCACCTCTCCATGAAATCTTCATAAACTCCACACTAAATGTCGGTGGTCTCCACGTTGACTATCTATGTATGTTGAGTGCTGAAGCCCCAAAAGTCTAAACTCAGGGTCAATTCCAAAGAACTGACACATGGCCTTATTCAAATTCATAAGAACTTAAATAGTAGAAATCTACATACACGGGTGAAGCAGCTGCTTGTTTGTTCTCAGCGGTGGCTGGCCGGGGAAGAACCCTCCCAAAACAAGGTCTCTATTTTATAGGGAGTTAATAGTAAAAGCATATGGTGGGTAGTCACACAGACCAGCAGAAAGAAAAACGCATTTCTAAGTTAACCAATAATATCAGGCAGTAATCCACACTCTATACATTCATTAACCTCCTCTCCAGGGCCTGACATTTATCTTTGGGTGGTATTCTGGCTTTTTGGGTAGTCAGCCAAACTTGAGCCTCCAGAGAGTTCAACAGTCACAGGAGGTTAAAGAGAGAGTCCAACATTCCCCAGACACCTTTACGCTGGAGACATATTGCAATACTTGTAGAGCTCCCCTACAAATGCAATGAAAAGAAGGGTGGGCGAGAGTAGAGCAGCCCAAGTCCAATGCCATGAGGAGACAGTCAATCGTGTGGTGTGTGCAGACTGGACAGGTGAACCACAGGGAAATCGGAGGGAGGGCAGGACAGTTGTTTGAGCTGAGGAAGAGTTTCAAAGACATGGTCCCCATCCTGGGTGGAGGCAGGAGGAATGAAAGCTGAGAACCCAGCAGGGGTCTGGAATCAGAAGACCTGAGATCTGATCTTTGCCACTAAATCACTCTCTCCTGCCTCCTTATCTTCAAATTGGACAGCCTCTGTGGACCCTCCCAGTAGATAGGAGAGCTATGAGGAAGCAAGAGCCACATTCTCTAAGCAGGTGTGGGATCTGGGAGAGGAGTCTGACGTGAGGTTTTGGTGCTAATAGGAGACAAGGGTAGGCTAAAAAGAAAGGAAGTCGGCTTCTGGCATAGGGAGGTCCTCGGAGATGACGAATTCTGATCTTGATGTTTATTTTGAGATAAATATATTAGTTTTCTAGTGCTTCTGTAACAAATTACCACAAATTTAGTGGCTTAAAATAACATTATTTTACAGTTCTGAGGGTCAGGAGTCTACAATGAGTCATCAGGATACCTTTGTTCCTTCTGGCAGCTATAGGGAGAATCCATTTCCTTGCTGTTCCCAGTTTCTGAAAGTTGCCTGTGTTCCTTGGTATGTTGCCTCACGTCACTCCGTCTCTGATTCCACCCTCACATCTCCTTCTCAGGCTCTGATCCTCCTGCCTCTTCTTATAAGGACTCTTGTGATGACATTGGGTCCACAAGAATGATCCAGGATAACAACCCATCTCAAGATCCTTCACTTGATCACATGTACAAAATCCCATTTGCTGTGTAAGGTAACACCTTTACAGGTTTGGGGGACTAGGATGTGGGCATATTTAGGGGAAGGCATTAAAACGGAAACGCCAACAGGCCCTCGGATATCATGACAAGTCTAGGGAGAGGTCAGCTCAAAAAAGAAATGGTGAGAGGAAGAAGAGGGGATGGGCGCTCAGTGAGAGAGCTGAGCGGGGGCACACAGGGCAGAGGACTAGAGCCTGAGGAAGGCCCACTCTCCTGCAGTTTTTCCACACATGTTTATAAAGGACCTACTCCGGGCCAGCAAGGAACTGGGTGCTATGGTGAACTCAGAAATGAATCAAATTCAGCCCTGGCTGGGTAGCTCATTTGGTTAGAGTATTGTCCCAATATGCCAAGGTTGCAGGTTGAATCCCTGCCTGGTCAGGGCACATACAAAAATCAACCAATGAATGCATAAAAAAGTGGAACGAATTGATGTTTCTCTCCCTTCCTTCCTTCTTCTCTCTCAAATAAATAAAGTTTAAAAAAAAAGAAATGACTCAAATGCAAATGAACTCTAGAGGAGCTCACCACCAAACTGTGCACACACAAAGAACATGATGGAGGTCAATGAGTCATGAATGATAGAGTCAACAAGATATGGATGAAAAGACTTGTATGAAGAATAGCTTTCATGAAGTGGTGGCATTTTGACCTCAGTAAGAGGAGCAGTAAAGAAGTTTCTAGAAGTAAAAGGAGTGAACCAAGGGAGTGCACCAGAGACACTGAGGGAGAAGTGTCTGGAAAGAAGGGATGGTCAGCAGGATTCAAAGCTACAGCAGCATCAAGGAGGAAAGAAGCCTCCATATGGCCACTGGTGCACCTTAATGGCCTGTGAGGGTGTGAGTCCTGCCTGTTGGCCTCCCACAGCCGCAGGGATGAGCAGGGATATGGGGGTTGAGGGATCATTAGCTCACCAGGCCCCTGAATGTTCAAATCTTACCACCAGGGGGGGTACAAGAGCCAAAGTAGACCCTCATCCTGAACCACGGTTTTTTCCAGAAACAGGATGCCCTGAGGAAAGGGGGAGGGTTTACCCCATCCCAGCACCACAAAGCCTGGAAGGCCTCACGTCTCCATGTGATCTCTGACTCAAGGGATTACCCAGATTTTCCCCTTCCAGCTAAAGCAAACCATATTTTTTCCATTCTCTCCTTTTCCTGGTTGCCTGTAGAACTAAACAGCCGGTCACAAACACAGTTTGGCCCCAAGGCTATTGCACTGTAGAATATCAGAATGGAGAGAATATCTAACCCAAAGTGCTCCTGGTACAGGTGAGGAGACTGAGGCCCAGAGAGAGCAAGTGACTTGTCCAAATAAATAAAAGGGTCTGATCAAGAACAGAGCTCAGATTCCTCACTCACACTATAAGGACCCCTTTGAGAGTACGAAATTTGGTCTTTCACCTCGCCCCCCCCCATTGTTCCTTGAGTGTAAATAATAATAGTAACAGTAACAACAGCCAATATTGAGCATTTCTGGAGCAGGCGCTTTATTAAGCCCAGCTGTGGATTACCTCATTCAATACTCACAATTACCCTAAGACCATGGTCGGCAAACCGCGGCTCTTTGGCCCCTTCAGTGTGGCTCTTCCACAAAATACCACGTGCGGGTGCGCACATACAGTGCAATGGAAACTTCGTGGCCCATGTGCAGAAGTCGGTATTTTGTGGAAGAGCCACACTAAGGGGCCAAAGAGCTGCATGTGGCTCGCGAGCCGTGGTTTGCCGAGCTGCAGTTCGCCGACCACTGCCCTAAGACGTCATTTCTATTATATGCTTAAACATTTACTAAATTCCTCCCAACTGTGCCTGTTAATGGAGGAGAGAGGCAAATCCTATCTAATAAAAGAGAAACATGGTAATTAGCATGCATCCGCTACCCTTCCCATTGGCTAATCAGCGAGATATGCAAATTAACTGCCAGCTAAGATGGCAGCCGGCAGCCAGGCAGCTTGAAGCTAAAATGAGGCTTGCTTGCTTCAGTGATGGAGGAAACCAACGCTCCCCGCCTGCCTTGCTGGCCTCTGAGCTTGTAGTTTGAAACATTGTTACAAATATAGAAGCTAAACAAAACCCCAGAAACCTGCTTTCAGCCTGCCGGGATCTCAGAGCTGGAGTTGATATAGTGTTTCGATTATAGAACCCAAACAAACCAGATACCTGCTTTCAGCAGCAGAGGCCTCAGAGCTGGAGCCAGAGCTAAAGCTGGCCCAGAATAAAAAAAAAAAAGAAAAAAAGGAGCAGTTGGGAGCTTCAGTCACCCGCCAGCCTGAAAACAGCCATCATCCCCTCACCCAGGCTGGCAAGGCACCCCAGTGGGGACCCCCACCCTGAAGGGTGTGTGACCAGCTGCAAACAGCCATCATCCCCTCACCCAGGCTGGCCAGGCACCCCAGTGGGGACCCCCACCCTGATCCAGGACACCCTTCAGGGCAAACCAGCCGGCCCCCACCCGTATACCAGGCCTCTATCCTTTATAGTAAAAGGGTAATATGCCTCCCAGCACCAGGATCAGCATGACAGGGGGCAGCGCCCAAACCCCCTGATCGCCCTGCGGCTCTGTGTGTGACAGGGGGCAGGGCCACAACCTCCCTATCCGCCCTGCTCTGTATGTGACAGGGGAAGGCGCCCCAACCCCCTGATCAGCCCTGCTCTGTGCCTGATAGGGGGGAGCTCCCCAACCCCTGATGGGCCCTGCTCTGTGCGTGACAGGGGGTGGCACCGCAACCACCCCATCGACCCTGCCTTGAGTGTGACAGGGGGCAGTGCCCCAACCCCCCAATCGGCCCTACCCTGAGCGTGACTGAGGGTGGCATCACAACCTCCCAATCCGCCCTGCTCTGTGCATGACAGGGGGCGGCGCCCCAACTCCCCAATCGGCCCTGCTCTGAGCCCGACCAGGGGCTGCACCTAGGGATTGGGCCTGCCCTCTGCCACCCGGGAGCAGGCCTAAGCCAGCAGGTCGTTATCTCCCGAGGGGTCCCAGACTGCGAGAGGGCACAGGCCGGGCTGAGGGACCCCCCTCTCCCCCCCCCCCAGTGCACAAATTTTTGTGCACCGGGCCTCTAGTAGAATATAAAATGACAAAATATTTTCTTTCCTTAGACCTGTTCTCCCAAGATGGGTGAACTCTGATGTCCAGCACAATGGATCATTGTCTGCTTTTCTGCCACCCACGTGCCTCACACATTTCTATGTCCCAACCATCCTCATGAACACTGGCTTGGGTAATGCATTACCAAAATTCCTCTGCTTCGCTGCTCTTGGCATTGGGCAACCCCGTTTTCTCTGCTCCTTCCTCCTTCTCCTTTGTTTTCGGGCTCACCCACTATTGGTAGTTTCCAGGCACAGCCAGCGGCCTGTGCTTTCATGCTCTGTGCCTTTACACAGGTTCCTTCGGCCTTAAATTCCCTCCTGGGCTTATCTGCTGACTTGCTCTCCAGAGTCAGTTGCTGCATGTCCCCTGCACTGGGAAGCCTCTCTCCAGACTCAGGCAGAGTTGGGGACACAACCTGTGCCTCCACCTGTACCTGGGCAACATCACCTGGAGCAAAGATTCCATGGGCTACACATGAAGGTTAGAGGTCGTTTCATCTCAGCATACCGCACAGCATGTGAAACATAGCAGGTGTTCAAGACACGTTAGAGCAGTGGTTCTCAACCTTGGCTGCACATTAGAATCACCTGGGAATCTTTTTAAAATCCTGATTTCTGGGCCTCATCCTCCGGAAATTCTGTTTCTTTGTTATGAGGTGGGGCCACAGCATTAGTAACAAAGAAACAGAATTTCCGGAGGATGAGGCCCAGAAATCAGGATTTTAAAAAGATTCCCAGGTGATTCTACTGTGCAGCCAAGGTTGAGAACCACTGCTCTAGAGTAAGCAAAAATAAACAACGTTCACAATCTGCTTCCTGCTGCCCCAACTGCGATATCCCTTGTCCCCTCCTCTGGTTTTGCTGCATTCTCTCTGGTCTCACCCCATTGCCCCACTTTAGCTCATTTCTCTATGTTTCTCACCAGTCAATGGCCTCCTAACGGATCTCCACACAGTCCTCAGCTCCCCTTTCATCTCCTGCTGCTTCTCTCCCATCACTACATTGTTGGTCCCCAAGTGCCAGCCACATCTCAACTTTCAGTCTAATTCACCAAAGCTCTGAGCCAAGTCCTGAACATACAAACAATGGTTCTTACCCTCAATGGGACAACTGCCTGCCTCTCCTGCCCTCCTCCACCCACTACCTAAGGTACAGGTAGGGATTGAACTAAATCACACAGCCCCTTAAACCCTTTAGTGGCCCCCTCACCTCAAAATGCAAAGTCCAGAGCCAGGTGGCTCCTCTGCACCCTACTCCTTGCTAGGTCCCCACCTTCACCTTCCCTTACACGTCCCACACTGTGAGCTCCAGCCCCAGGCTTTACCCAAGATTCTCTGGGTCTGCAATAACTTTACCTGTGGTTCTGGAGCACTGCTTTCAAGTCTGGGCGAGAGGCCCCTCCTTTTAACATCCCCCCACCACCACCACCACCATCTCTCTCTCTCTCTCTCTCTCTCTCTCTCTCTCTCTCTCTCTCTCTCTCTCTCTCTCTTTCTCTCTCTCTCTCTCTCTGCACTCTGATCCCCTTGTCCCGCTGCCTGAATCCCTCCCCAAGTGGACTCAGAGCTCCTGGAGGTCAAAAACAGGACCAACTCCTTCCTGTTCCTAATAATAGGCCCTCATAAGTAGAGAGTGAAAAGTGTTTTTGAATGAATAAGTTAATGAGACTAACTTGCAGTGAAAATAAACAACTAAATAAGAGTTACGAAATGCTAACACTGGCATTTTCTGGCGGGTGAATTGTTTGCTTGTTGATATTGTCTGATGTTTCTGTAATGAGTGGGTCTTGCTTTTGCAATACTAAAAAAAAAAGAAGAACAGTAAAGGGAACTTCATTTTGATAATAAAAAAAAAAATAACAAGGGGTTTGAGGATTGAAGACTTCAAAAGAAGGAGGAATCTCCTCTTTGGGGTGAGAAACTAGAAAGAAATGTTTAAGGAGCCATGGAATTTCTACAAGTGAAGAGGGGAGGAACCGCCTGCCCGAAGGCGCACGCAGAGCTGGGTGCAGGTGTGGGTGCCAGGTGGCGCAGAGTGTTCCTTTACGGATGCAAGATGAGAAATTTCAACTTCCGTCATTGAATGGAGGGAGGCAGACAGCTTCTGAGCAGAGGAGAAACATGCTCCGCACTCGGCACCCGGAGCAGTAAAGAGCTAGCACTGGGCAAAGTCCTAAGGGCAAGGGCGAGGGTGCTGTGGAGTGGAGGCCAGAGCAGAAGCCCAGCTACAACTCTCTCTGCCCCTCTGGGGGAACCAAACCGCAAGTCCAGGAAGCGCCCCCGGGCTGCCCGGTCCTCTCGCTGCCTTACTACCCTTCGGTGACGGGCATTTGAGAATTACTCCCATAAACCGCCGACCTATCTTCCCACCTGGACGACAGCGCTTCTAACTCCTCCTGCTCCACAAGAGGTGCCAAATACGAGTGTGCTCAACGAGGGAAGGTTTTCAAGGAGACATAACGCCTGGCAGCTCCCCTTCACACCGAGGCCGAAACCAGCAGTGCCCTCACCGTGCGGACAGCCGGCCTCGGGTGACGGGACTCTACCCCGACGACCTGACCGGGGGAAGATCTCCCAAAGTAGAGGCTCCCGCGGGCAGGCCGGGCTCTACCAGGCGAGGTGAGGCTCCCATATAACTCAGGTAGAAGCAGCAGGGCCTGGGGGTCCAGGGAGGTGGGAGGGAGGAGGGGGGAGCGGGCCGAGCCGGAGCCCATGCGGGAAAGAGGAAGGGCGGGTCTGGGGGGCTGTTGGAGCCCGCATCCCCGGAACCTGGGCGGGGGCGGGCCGGGGGCGGGGGCGGGGCAGGTGGGGCCGGGCGGGGCCGGGCGGGGCGGGGTCCACGGCACATGCGCACCGCGGCCGCCGCGCGCTGTAAGGAGTGGTACTTTTTAAAAGTGCAGCCCGGAGGCCAGCCCGCAGCCGCCAGCTCTTCGCTCCTGCCCTGGTCCTGCTCGTTCCGGCCGCGCGTCCCAGTCCCAGACCAGTGCAGCCCAGGCCCGTGCAGCCCTCGCCATGCCGGTCAAAGGAGGCACCAAGTGCATCAAATACCTGCTCTTCGGCTTTAATTTCGTCTTCTGGGTGAGTGAGCGGGACAGCCGCGCGCGCCTTTCCGGGGGTATCTGTCTGCCCCCCGGATCCCCTCCGTGGTCGAGGGTGTCGGTAACTGGCACTGCCCGTCGGGTAGGCTCGGGGCAGAGGAGAAAGGGTCCTGCGGCCACCAGCTGGCTGCTCGGCGGAGTCCGGAGACTGGCGGGGCGGGGCGGGCGCGTTCGTTGCGGGCTCTCCGAAGCCTGGCAGGCGAGGGGACGCGGGGGCCCCGGTGAGCTGGGGCGTGGAGACCGGCCCCCGCCCGGCCTCTCCTTCGCCAAGGGCGTGGGCTGGGGTGTGTGTCTGCCCCTCCGAGTGCAGGGGGTGGGGAGACACAGAGCACCCCTTTCCTGGGAACTCAAGACCGGGGCCAAAGAAGACCTGGGCAGGCAGCGCAGTTCGCGCTCGGGGTGGGGGTCTCACAAGTCGCAGAGCCGCGAGCGGGGAGGACGCGGGCGCTCAAGAGTCTCAGGTGGCGCCGGACGCTCCGCCGAGGGCTGTGGGCACTTCTACCCGCGGGAGGAGGGGCGCGCGGCCGTCGGTGGACGGGACCCCGTCCCAAAGTTGGAGTCCGGACCACCCCCTCCACCCTCGGAAGAGGAACCTTCGGCCGCGCCCCCCCCCCCCCCCCACACACACACAACCATTCTCAAACTTTGGTTCTAAGCCGCCGTGAGAAAGGCCAGGCTCCCTCGAAACTACCTGAAAGACTAGCTTGTCTTGATTTTTTTTTTTCAAAGGTTTGATAAGTATCTGACTGGGGAGAATTCTGGGAGAGTTGGGGAGGGGAGGGGCAGAGGCCCTCGGGCGCTTTTAGTGGCATGAGCCTTGGTTGAGTCTTGAGTATCTCCATTTCCGGGAGAGATCAGGTGCTGGCCCCAGGGTCTCCGCCTTGTGTCTCCCCCCACCCCCACCCCGTTCTCCCCTCCCCAGGCCCCTGGGCGGCCAGGTGGAGCCTCCGGGAGCGCACCTCCACCCGGACTGTCCGCTCCATGACTCCTGCGCTGGCTGCCCTCGGGGAAGCCTGAGGGAGGCCACAGAAAAGGGGAGTGTCCCCTCCACACCTCCCCTTGGGGGATCAAGGGACCACCCAGAGACCTAAGGCGGAGGGGGGAATAGGTTCTGAGGGCCACATCCCCTGCACACAGATGGACAGTATTTGCTCCTCTGCCGCCAGGAGTTTCCAGTGCCACTCTCAAGAGAGATGTCTGTGAATACAGGGGCGTGCCACTCGAGGCTTGTCGCAAAACAACATGTACTTACTCCCCTGGAGCTGGCCACCGGGGTCCCCATGAACCGGGGCAAATCTCCTGAGATTTAATCCTCTCTGTGGAGCTGACCAGATAAGAGACTGAACTGTCCTTTCAAGAGTCACCACATCTGCCCAACCTTTGAACCAGGAGGTCTCAGTTCCATTCCCCGCCAGGGCACATGCCCGGGGGTTGGGAGTTCAGATCCCCAGTAGGGGGCGTGCAGGAGGCAGCCGATGAATGATTCTCTCTCATCATTGTTGTTTCTGTCTCTCTCTCCCTCGCCCTTCCTCTCTGAAATCAATAAAGATGTATTTTCAAGTCACCACATCCAACACATGCCCTAGTGTGGATGGCACATAGGTGTGCCCCTGCCAACCTTGGCGGTCAAGGAGACCCTCCTGCGGTGGGCACCTCCCCTTCTTGGTGTTCCCAGCAGCCAGCCTGCTAGCTGCCAGGCTTGGCTCCCTCCTCTCACCAACTCCTGGCACCAAAAAAGAATGTCAGAAGGCGGGCCGGCCCTGCCCCACCCTTGTCCTTTAGGGAGTTTTCCTCTCCGCTCCCTAGCACAGTCACTCCCCTTCCAGTCTGCTGGTTCGTCCTCAGCCACCTGCCTAGGCTGCATCAGGGTGTGGGGTTGTGGGGAACCACTGACTACGTGTGCCTCCGCACCCCCTGTGCACATACAGGAGCCGGATGGGGGGCTCCCAAGGGCCACTTGTATCTGCTCAGCCTCTTTCTGTCTCCAGCCTGCCACCCCACCCATATTCAGAGCTGCCCCTGCCTGGGCAGCTATGTCCTCTGAAACAGAAATGACTCGCTCTGGTAATGTGTGGGTTTAGAATTAGGAATAACTTTAGAGATTATCCAGACCAGCCCTCTTATTCACAGTGAGAAAGCAGGGAACCCGAGAGGGGGTGATCTGCCCAGGACCACAGAGATAACCAATACTACAATCCCTGGGCCCCTCCCTCTAGTCCAGTGGTTCTCAATCTTCTGGCCCTTTAAATACAGTTCCTCATGTTGTGAATTTTTGTTGCTACTTCATAACTGTAATGTTGCTACTGTTATGAATTGTAATGTAAATATCTGATATGCAGGATGGTCTTAGGCGGCCCCTGTGAAAGGGTCGTTCAACAGCCAAATGGGTCGCGACCCACAGGTTGAGAACCTCTGCTAGTCCTTCCGTCTCCATCACAAAGCCAACGAGGGGGACCTGGTAATAGGCTGGTGGGGAGGGAGGGGGCGGGTTCAGGATTAGCTGTGTTTTTCTGAATTTATTGTTTAGTAGTATCAAGGTCCCTGTAGAGATGAAGTCCTCATCCCCTAGGAGCTGATGGAACAAAGGAACACTGCGATGCACTTGTGAAGCACTTTGTAGTCTGCAAGTTCAAGCCGTCCTTGTACAGCTGGAGCAGGAAGCATTATCCCCATTTTACTGATGGGCAGATGGGCAGGAAACTGGCCCCCAGAGAGGTTAAGTGACTTATCCAGGGTCATGGGCAGGATAGTGTCAGAACGCAGTTTGAAAGCAGATCTGATTGGCTTCAGATCCAATGCATTTGCCATCCCAACCTTCCATACACAACCAAGTGGGAATGGAAGAAGGGTGGCAACAAGCTCTTAGACATCTTTTAAGGGAACCTGTGGTGTAAGGGAGCTGCTTGGATTGTTCTGATGTCAGCACTTTCCTTTCTCTCTTGAGCGAAGGAATTTAAAAACGTGGAATTGGGAACCTGATGTGGGCCTTGGAAAGCGGGAGTTGAGGCCAGGGTGCCACCAGCACCTCCTGAACAGAGGATGCTGAGGAAGGTGGTCTAGCAGGGGTCCAGAGAGAAGAAGCCCACCTCAGTGGCAGTGGGATGATCGGGGCGGGGTAGGCATGTGGGGGTGCCTCTTCCCTGGCCCCCACTTTCATCCCTGTGGGACCCTCAGTGACTGCCTGCGCTGCCAGCCCTCCCCCAAGCGGGGCCTACAGCCCAAGCAGCAATCGGTCTGTTCTTCCAATGCCCCCGGAACCCTAACTTCCCAGCTCTATTCCAGTTGTTTCTCCATTTCCTTCAGACCTCCCTGTCTACCCATCCCCCAAAAAAGGTTGCAAGGGAAAGCATGTTACTGTGAGAGTAGTGAACTCTCAAGCTGTAAGTGGGGAACCAAGGCTAGGGTCAGGCCAGGAACCTGTCTTCCTGGTCTATTCCCCGCTCCTCCCCCCAAATCCTAAGCCTGCATTTAGAGGGCTCAGTACCCACCCCACACCTCCCTCTGCCCCTTTATTCACTGCCTTTCACCTCTTACCCACCCTCACTGATGGGACTAGCCAGGGACTTGTCTTTCCCAAGAAATGGTGCTGCCTTGGACCTAACAGAGGCTTCTTAGAAGCATGAGCAGAGACCCGGATGGAAATTCAGAGATTGGGCGTTAGTCCAGCTGTGTCCCCCACACACTTTGAAGTCTTGGGCAGGTCACTTTTGTGCTCCAGGCCTCAGTTTCCTCATCTGTAAAACCAGTGGGTTGGAGCAAATGGTCTCAAGCTCAGTCTGTGAAACCAACCCCTTCCCCACTGCCTAAAGCAAGAGTACTTTCCCACACAACCCCAAGTGGAGTCAGGCAGTGGGAGGTACTATGAGTACTGTGGCTTGTCCTCAGAGCCGGGGACCTTTACCTCTGTGGCCTGCTTCTTACGTGTCTTTCCTGTTAACCCCGCAGTTCTCTCTGTTCCCCCTGCCTGGGGTCTCTCTGTTTGGGGTTCTCTGTTTCCGTCGCCCTCAGCCATTGTGGTAGTACAGGCTAGCAGTCGGAGCACCAGCTCTGGATTGGATTTACCCATCACCAGATGGAGCTGGAGCCTGCCCCATGGGGGAAGGGTGAAATAAGAGAATGTGTGTGATGCTCGTAGCACTCGAGGCAGAGTAAACTTCCTGTAGCTATTGTTGCTCACAGTGGAAAGTAGATCGAGGCGATGCAGAAGGTGGGAGCAATTTCCTAAAAAGTGTGGAAGAGCAGACCACAGGTTAGCCCGGAGCACACTTCTGCCTGCTCTGGATTGGGTGCTGACTCCATTTCATGTGTGGCTATGCGTTTGAGAGGGTGGGGAGGTGGAGGGTGGGGGTGCCCCACTTCTGAAAATAAAACCAGAGGCAGAGACTCTGGGTCTGGGCAGGGTGTGGACTAGTGGGCTCGGGAGTGGCAAAGCCCCTCCCGACCAACCTGCCGCTTTTCCCAGAAACTGTTGCCTTCGTTGTTGGGCTGAACCAGCTGCTGGGGCGGTGAAGTGAAATGGCTTCCTGAGTTTGGCACCCAGACAGCCCAGCTCTGGGAAAGCCGGCTGTGTTTGTACTGAGGCTGGCAGCTTTGGGGAGAGGTGAGGTGAGGCCAGGTGTCTGCATCTGCTTAAGAAAATCAGACTTCTGTCCAGCCCAGGATCTTGATGGCTTCCCCCACTTTTTCACAATGCTTGTGAACAACAAAAGAATCTGACTCCTGATTTTTAGGGGGTCGGTGGGGAGGATTCCTCTACACATACACACTCTACCCCTTTCTTTCCCAAGTGGCCCACGGGCACCGTTCCAGACCTTACTCTTTTGTACTCAAAGGAGGCGGCCGCTATTTAAGACCCGAATTTGGAGCTGCTTTGAGAGCAGCCCTGTTCAGGGCCACCCTTGCCAGAGCGCCTATCTGCAGTGCACTCCTCTGCGGTCACAGACCACAGTTCAGGCTTCTCACGTCCTCCTGTGTGTGGATTGTGAGTCTTCCCTCTTATACACAAAGCTGTGTGTCCAGGTTAGATTTGTCTCTTTGTTTTCCCGTTCGATTCCGTTTCATAAGGAGGCGTGGCTTTTGGAATTGGTTGCACAGTCTGGAACTTAATAATACCTTAGACTTACAAAAGCACCTTTTTTTCTAAAGAACACAAACCTTGACAGCCTTTCTCAGGTGTGTCGACTGTGAGGGTAAGGGACCTGGGATCATGGCTCCCATGGCTTCTGCGGTCCTGCTGCCTGCTTGGTGGCTGCGTGTTCTAGATCTGCTTGTGTTGACTTGGAGAGCAGAACAGTTTCAGGAAGATACATATAGGGTGTCTCCAACCATCCCCCCCACCCCCCCATACACACTTTAACAGCTGACAGCTCAATTTTGAAAATGAAATGTGTTTTAATAAACACTGCCTTTATAATTATTCAAAGTGTGTGTATACATTTGGGGGGGGACACCCTATATTTATGTTCTGTGTTCCTCCTCCCCCCCAGGTTGGGGTCAATGGGGCTTTATGTGGACCTGCCACAGGTCTTTTCAACTAAAGTCCTGCAGAAACGGTCTTTACCTCTCACAGAAGAGCAATGACTACTGTTTTGGGGTTTGGAAATCTGGGTAAGAGCCTATTGGGCCCATGTCCTCAACTACCCAGAGCTGTCCTTTGCAACCGAGGGAACCCAGGAGACCAAAAGGGCTAATCTTAAGACGCGTTTTAAGTTTATGGTTTTGAAGTCTGACTGCAGATCACTTGCCTGTTTCATTCTGTGGAAAAAGTAATGCCGGTCCAGGGACATTTTCATTTTCCACCGAGTGATGGCATGCAGCTGTGGAAAGCAGCATCCTGTCTCCAGATGAGGTAATTTTATAATAATTACATCCATCCGGTAATTCCTCTCCTCACCCCAAAAATTACTTTGTTCTGGATAGTTGCTAGGTACTATATGCCGTCATCTACACTAGCGAATCTTAACCTTTTTAGGGAGTTCCATGCAATCGATGGGACCTGCCTCCAGAAACATGTTATGTCCATTGTTATTGTATTTTACTTTATTTTATTTGCTTTTTCTCTGGAGGCTCATTCACCTCAGATTATGAACCCCCTGTATTGGTTTTGCTCCCTTGGTTTCCAGACAACCCCAGCTCTGTCTTGAATCCTGTTTCTGCCATGAGAAGCGGGTTGCCTCCCTGCTTCCTGGGGATTGCATGGGGGCCTAATGGGAGGACTCTGAGAAAGGCATTCAGAGTCCTAAGTGCCCCTGGTGATCAAGGCCTCCCCACCCATCCTTGCTCTGACTCTCAGCTTAATCATTGCCCAAGGAGTGGCTTCGACTCTCAATTAATTTAACGAGTGTTTTGCATTTCTAGTCCACAAGAAGAACCCGACTTTATGAGCTTCCAGCCAAGTTTTGCTTCTTGAGTTATGGTTTCCCATAGTGTGGGTGATTTGTTTTGTTCGGGAGGAGTGGAGCTCTCTTTCCCTCCTCCTCCTTCCCACCAAATAGAGACAGAAGTCTTCCCTGGCCTTGCCCCTGAGGACTTTGGGAAGGAAGAAGTGTCTCCAGGGGGTCATTTGGGGACTTGGACTCCTGAGGAGATGACAGGGGCCAGATTTATTTGATTCCAGGGAGGTTGGAGGACTGTTGCCTTTGAGAAAAATCCGAAATCTGGGCTTTTAGGGTCCCTCTTGTTCAATCTTCTTGACAAGCATTGTACAGGGGAGTAGAAACAGTGTCTCATGATGGCTCTGTTAGGAAAGTAACCCTGCAAAGCTTACCTAGTGTACATCATGGTTCCAGTGAACCCCTCAGGCCCAGGCCGCTGGCCTGTGACTTCTACCAAGTCCCTGCCTCCAAACTGCTTAGGAGGCAGCCCCTTGCTTATCTTCCAGTCTCAGCTGCATGTCAGAGTCCAGGTGCAGAAACACAACACGTGGGCCACAGCAGAAAATCCTTGATGGCGGGTTAAAAGTATGATAAAGTAAATCAGACCGTTATCTTGAATTCAAAACACATTCCTGTAGCATTTTAGTGTTAATTCATCTTTAAACCTACATTGATTGAATCAGCAGCATGAAAGGTGATGAGATTGATTTATTAACACTTTAAATGAAAAGATCAGCAAAACCATACTTAGTTGTGAACTCATTGCTTTTCAAGTCAATAGAAATTCGATGTTTTTACCAGTAAAAGATAGTTTTCTATAGACTGAATGTATAGCCCCAAAATGCACGTTAAATGCTAAAGCCCAGTGCGATGGTGTTTGGAAGCGGAGCTTGGGGAGGTGATTAGGCCTTGAGGATGGAACCCTCACGAATAGGATAGGCACTTAAAAGAAGAGGCCCCAACGAGTGCCCTCTTTCCTTCCGCCATGTGTGATTATAGCAAGATGACAGCCCTCTATGAACCAGGTAGCAATTCCTAACCAGACACCAAACCTGCTAGCACCTTGATCTTGGGCATCCCAGCCTCTAGAACTATGGAAAATAAATTATCGTTTGTAAGCCACCCAGTGTATGGTACTTTGTTATAGCAGCCCTAATGGACCAACACAGAGTTATCTACAGGTTCAAATCAAAATCACATCTTCCCTTCTAGGTGAGCATTCACAATGTGCCAGTTTTCACGGGCACCTCATGTCAGTCCCCCCTCTGGTTGGTGGCAACCCTCCCCCCCCCCCCAACCCCCTGGCAGCCCTGCTCCTGAGAAGCGCTGACCTCCTAGAGAAGAATGTGTACTCCACAGGCAGGAAACCCTTCCCACCGAGTGTCTTCCTCCTGCTCACCCCAATGCAATGGAAACAATTTCCTCGTGACGCGATTTCCTCGTGGATTTTAATGTTCCACTCACACCTTTTAAAGCTTCTTTTCTACAAGCTGGGGACATCTACTCGGTACTTAGCTTCCCCCTCTAATCAAATTATGGCCCCGACTCTAGACCAGAGAACCTCTGGTCTCCCACAGCCCAGAAAACTCATTCCAAATAGAAATTAAATTATCTGTAATGTTTTAGAGATAAATTATTAGAGGTGATTTGGGGAGGGACCCTGAGTCTTATAGGAAGCTGGCATTGTCCGTGTGTTGTAGATGCTGCCAAGGCGCCGGGCACTGACCTGCAGTGATGCCATCTCATTCCCTTTGCCAGCAGAATGGTGCTTTGTGGAAAGGGCAGAGGCTCTGGGTCCCACTTTGGGGGTCATTCCTACAGAGGATACTGGGCAGTGGCCACTTGATGGACCACAGCCTCATCTGTGAACATGGTGGCCAGTGGGCACTGCGACAGCGTCTGCACTTGCTGGGCCTGCAGTGGTAGTGAAGCAGGGATAAGAAGAAAATGTGCCAAGTTATTCCAGAGAAGCTGTTGCCCAGACCAGTGCTTGTGTCCACGCTGACATTCTGGCCAGCGCAGCAAGGGTGTGGCGAAGCTCTTGGGCCAGAGGCCAGCAACAGAAAGTGCAGGCTCGCTCTCGAGATCCTGTCACCTGTGGCTCCCCCAGGCTCAGATGGCACCTGCAGGCCACATGGCCTTTGCAGGTGCCTTCTGTCGGTGAGAAAGTAGAGCCCTCTGCTCTTGTAGGTAGGCTGTCTTGGGACCTTTCAGGATAGAAGATGACGCTTTTGATAAGAGATCAGATGTGGCTGTGAGGGAGAAAGGACAAAAGTGAAAAAAATCTTGCTCTTAAAATTCACCAAATAATTCAAAAAGACAAACAGGGAAATGAGAGATATCTGTAATACTATCTACAATAAAGAATACACTTTTAAAAAAACAAACAATTTACCAAAATGATTGAAAACTTTGGCTTTGCACTCAGACTATTTGGGGTTCAAGTTCTAACTCAGCCACTTATTTGCCATGTGATTTCAGACAAGCTTCTTAACTTATGTGTTCAAGTTTTCTCATTTAAAAAGTGGAAGTTAATATTACCTACCTGGTGGGTCTGTTGTGGAAATTAAATAATACAAGAAGTGATTTGAGCAGTATATGGGACATAGCAAATAGTGGGATGCTTGCTATCTAATAATTAA
Source organism: Myotis daubentonii (assembly GCF_963259705.1). Lineage (NCBI taxonomy): Eukaryota > Metazoa > Chordata > Mammalia > Chiroptera > Vespertilionidae > Myotis > Myotis daubentonii. Next base: position 21,512,781 of record NC_081841.1, read on the forward strand.
GAGACCTAAAATGAAGGCAGGGATCATGGCAGAGGAATAGGCAGATAATAGATTAGACACAGCAGTTTGGGAACCTTGACTCTTGTCCCCTTGCTGGCTTGCTATTCAGAATGTCCTATGATGGGGAAGGAGGGCCATTTGCCAACACTGCCGATCCATGCACCATGTGGCATTGCTTGAAGTGTGTAAAAGAAGGGGCGTCTTCCACTACCCAGGGCCATGCAAGCAGCGTAACCGGTTCCAGGGATGGACTGAAAGCTGGCTGGTCCATATGGCTAAAGTACATAAGCAGGAGTGTGTGTGTGTGTGATCGCTAGACATCTTAGTGAAGCGAGTGCAATGGAGAACAAATGAGTGGTGTTCTGGAATTTAAAGCAAAACTTCTCCCAAACACTCCCCTACATCAGATAATTTTGGTTAAGATCAGAATGCCTGCTTTCAGCAGAAAATGGATTTAGGGGCTGGCTAGTATATACTACACGTCTGGCAAGCAGGCAGTGGAAACTTGAAATGAGATTTCTTGTTTAGAAAGAGGTTACCTTGGGCACAGGCCTTCCCTCCCAACCCCTCAGCCCCAAGCTGCTTAACACCAGCACATCATATTAGCTGAAGTTTTTCTCCTCTCTTAGGAAGAATAGGAGCTCTGGTTTTTAAATGAGGCTCACTTTGTTCTTAGAATGGAGGATTTCTCAACACTTGAACTTGTTCAGACCAGGTCGCTTCCTAATTTCCATAAAGTGTGCTGAGAAAAAGTTTACAAGGCTCTTTATCCTCTGCCACACCCCAAGCTACCTCCCTTTCACCAGGGATGAGACTCATGCATGACAGAAGGCGAGCGCTGACAGCTAAGTCGCCCCAGACCTGCTCTGTGTCCCTGGGCAAGTTACTTTACCTCTCTGAGCCCATTTTCCTCATCTTACACTGGGATGATCAGAACTGCCTTGAAGGGTGTCAGGCTGTCCCACCAGCACTTTTAGGTTCCAAAGGGGTGGTCACAGACTTACCGTAGAACTCGTCTTCCGATATTCCTCTTCTCCCTGGGAAATCTCTCACTTGCTCCTACAGGGAATGTGCCTATTATCCCTGTACTAGCCTGAGCCCAGGCTTAAACATTCAAACACAATTGCCCAAAAGAGCAAGGCATAGCGAGAGGATGGCACTCACAGTGTGGCTATTGAGCAACCGTCACCCCTCCTCCCCAGGGAGCCCCCAAGTGCACTAGAATCCCCAGAAAGGGAGGTTATAGGGCCAGGGACAGGCTGACTATGCTTAGGATGCCAGCAATGCAGGCAAGCAAGCCCAAGGAATTGTGGGGCATGTAAGCACTATTGAACTTCTATATACTAATTTTTTTTTTTTAATGTTGATTTATCTAGGTGGTAGGGTAGGTGCCATAATCTTCTCAGAGTCCAGGGCATTAATCTGGCCACAAAAGGCAGAAGTTGGCTTCCCCAAGGGACCTGGCTTCTGGCTTCTCGGGGATGGTTGGATTTTTTTTATTGTCCACTTCCCAGCCTGCCATGGTGTGTAAAAGAGCAACATGTGGTACCACAGACAAACACACACACACACACACACACACACACACACTCACACACTCACTCACTCACATACTCACATGGTGATTGTTGGGGAAGGGGAAGTTGACTTGTTAGAAATGAAGATTCCTGGCAGCGAAGTGGTGACCCTTTAAGCCTCACTGTCCTCATTGTACAATGAAAATAATAATACAACCAAAGTCTTAGGTCCATCAGGAGGAATAATGGGGTATTTAATGCAGAAGCCGACATATGAGCAAGAGCCCATATGTCAGCTTCTGCAGCTGTTGTGGAGTTACTAAAACCTCTCACATTTTTCAGAGATTGAGGTTGTCCTAAACGTTCATTCTCACCCATAGCTTATTGCTTCAGTTCTGTAAAGCTGCATCGCACAGGATTGCTGAAACTTTACAACTGGGCTTCATCCCTTTCAGAAGATGAATTAGAGCCCCAGCTGGTTAGAGCATCAAGCCATGCACCAAAGGGTCACTGGTCCAATTCCTGGTCAAGGGCTTGCAAGTTCAATCCCCCTTACTCCCTTGTCAGGGCATGTGCAGGAGGCAACCCATCCATGTGTCTCTCTCACAATGATTTCTCTCTCTCTCTCTCTCTCACTCTCTCTCTCTCTCTCTCTCCCCCCCCCTCTCCCTCCGCCTCTCTCCGCCCCTCTCTTCCACTCTCTCTAAAATAAATCAATGGAAAAATATCCTCCAGTGAGAATTAACAAACAAAAAGAAGATGAACTAGAGGACTTGTCTTTCTGTCTGTCTACAAAATGCCCATTTCAGAGATTGCCCCAGTCTGGGAACGATGGGTGAGGAGAGGTATCAAGTTTGCACTTTGCTGGAAATGTCCCCATAAGACTGCCCAGTGGGTAGAGGCTCCCCTTTGGAACTGAACAATAGGAGTCAAAAGAAGAAATCTAATCTGCTTGCAAACCAAGAAACGTGGTCTCGGCACCTTTCCTTCTGTTCACTTATCTGGAACTTTCTTGACAACCTGAAGCAGGTCCTAGAGAAGGGACAGAGCCAGTCACCATTGCTTCTGTGTGGACACCAATGGGGAAAAAGAGAGGAAGGGAGAGCTCGCCCTAACGGGTGCGTTGTCCCTGGCACCCAATGATTGTGGGCTTGAGACCACCACCTCCCAGTCTCAACAGCAGGAGAGAGAGAAACCCAATGGAAAAATTCATGGCCGGTGCCCTCCCTGCCTCTTGGCTTCCCCTCAGCTGGATGGATGCCCTGAACCTGAATCACCTCGCTGCAGCGGCAGATTAAGATTTAGGTCACATGCCAAATTCAGCATGTCCAGACCACCCTCTTTTTTCTCAAGAAAAGTTCTTAGGAATTCCCATTCTTCCCCTCAACCAGGTGGCACAGTGCCGGGAGGGGGGGGGAGGGGTATAGAGGAATGCTGCTCCGAGTTGTCCTGCGTGGCCCACTGTGACCTCTGCCTCCTGCTGGCTGGGTCTTTTTCAGCGAATTGTTGCTTAACCTCTCAGAGCCTGTTTCATCTAGAAAATAAGAGTGACGAGAGGATTACATGAGATAATATATGTAAATCACCTCCTATTACGTGGGACACACAGATAATTGCTACTATTATTATGTTGTTTATTTCCCTTTCCCTAGCCTCTGGAGGGGTTGCTCATGGACAGAAAAGCTTGCCAGAAGTCCGATTAACACTAAAGCGAAATAACCCACAACGTCATTGCATTTCTTAAATTTTTCTCTTTTTTGTAGAATGTTGGGTGGTTTGAGGAAGAGGCCCCTCCCAGGCCTAGCCTGGCCTAGGGAGAATGCAGGCTGCAGAAGTCAGGGCGAAGTTTCTACCAAGGGTATCCTGCTTCAGACACGCAGGAGTCATCTTGGCATCTTGCGGAGGAGCGTTCACAGGACTGAACCTGTGTGCTGCATGCACTTTTGGAAGCCAAATGCAGGTTCTGACTTGAATCATTTACGATGAATTCCCAGGCTCAGTGGGTTTAAGGTGGAGTTGTCCAGCCAATATCTGTATGCCTCCTCCCTGCTTAACTGTCCTGTATCCTCCCCCTTAACTGTCACCGGGCAGCAGTTCAGGGGGTCCTGAGGCTGAGTCCCATGGCTTTACAGTGCTAGGCGGGCATCTGAGCCACACTCCAGATTCCACAGTGTAATGTGGAATGGGGGATTCTGCTCCCTGCTGAGCTGAGCCTGTGAGCTCTCACTGACACAGGAACCGGGAGCCCAGAGAAAGCTCACAGCCTGCTCCAGGGCTGCCTGCCCTTCCTTGCTGGCCTCTGCGTTCAGAACCCCCAGAGAGAGCTTTTCCATGTCTTCCCGATTGTTCAGCATTTTATATGAAGGCCTGGAGTGGTGGTTGTCAAACTTGAGCAAGCGTCAGAATCATCTGGGGGCACTTGTTAAAACACAGATTGCTGGGCTCCACCCCACTCAACTTTCTCACTGAGTAAGTCTGGGATGGGGACGGCGAATTTGCATGTCTAGCAAGCTCCCCAGATGCTACTGCTGCTGCAGCTGGAGACCACGCGTGGAGGACCATTGGCCTAAGAAAAAGTTTCCAGTGGCCTTCGAGGATACCAGCTTCTGCAGATTTGCGCGCTGCTCTAAGATGGGGAGCTCAGTAGAAGCCCCAAGAGCAGAAGTTGCCTAGAGGGACGAAATGGCCCAGGAGGATCATACTCGGGGGGCGGGGGAGGAGAGTTGGTGGGGAGGGGGGGGGGAGGGGGGCTTGTTCTCCAGAATGGTGATTTCTGGGGCTTTCCAACTCAGTAAAACGACCGTTAGTGATGTTCCTGGTTGATATCTTCAAACTTTGCCATGAATTAACAGTTTACTTGTGATCCTTAATGAAAGCAAATCGTGGCAAGTTTTGCTGCTGAATAGAGTGGAGCTTGGTTTCTGTGGTTGCTTCACTGTGTGGTGGGACCGCATAAGGGAGGACGCTGAGACCTCTGTTCCTGCCCGAGTGGCTTTGCCCTTGCAAAGACAACAGCTCCCGCCTTCACTTGGAGTTGGGGGGGAGGATACAGGCGAGGATTAGAAGAGGTGGTGGGGCCGGGGCTCAGGCGCCTGTTTGTTCTTGCTGGCAGTGCTGGGCCCGGCCTCCCGACAGTGAATCAGCCCATCCAGGCTTGGCATTCCGTGGTGAGCCAGGGTTGCCATGGAGATGGGTGAGGCCCGGAGCCCGCAGGTCTGGGTGGCCTGACTTGTTTTTAACTGTTGAAGCCTGTGTGAACATAGAGGCCTTAAAGCATGACTGGTATTTTGGGCCCGGAATAGGCTGGATGGGGAAACTTGTATCCTCGATATTCAGTCTCTTGCTAACTTCTGGGCACCGTGGGCAACCATGCCAGGGGTCTCCTAAGTCCAGGACATTAAAAAACAAACAAACAAACCCAGGGCTGATACCTATCTCTCTGAAGGGAGGAAGTAAAGAGGTAAAATCCCTCCCTCTCTGTGATCTGCTCCTTTAATAACTCCTTGCTGCAGCGTTAATTCACCCACAGAAGCAGTCTGTGATCCAAGGAAGGACAGAGGCCTCCAGTCTGAGCCAACAATCTCCCTTTAACCTTCCTTCCCCGCTTTTCTTTGGCCGTTCCCATCTGATCCCAGCAGAGCTCCAGAGACCAAGTATGGGTGTGAAGAAGGTAAATTTATCCACCTCCCCACCACACCACACTCACAAGCTCTCACAGAAACCAGAAAATAGAACCCCAGTGTCCTAATTACCTTGCTCCCGCCCAGCCACCTCCTCAGATCACAGGAGGACACGCAACTGACGTCCGCCAAGTGCCATGAATTGCCCCACTGTCGTCTCATGTCTTTCTCAAGGGTCATTGTGATTGTTGTCATTATCATTCCCCACCCCCCCTACAGAATCTGCCTGGCTACAGCACTTCAGTTTTCAGACTGTTTTATATGCATCGCCTCATTTAATCCTCACTGTCAGCCTAGGTCAAAGGCAGGACAAATATACAGTTTATTATTATTATTGTCTAAAGTTTTCCCCCCCCACTGACACCCCCCCCCGCCCCCCCCCCCCCCCGCCATTCCCATCCTGGCCAAGCCCCCACCACCCCCAGTGTCTGTGTCCATTGGTTATGCTAATATGCATGCATACAAGTCCTTTGGTTGCTCTCTAACCGCCCTCCCCGGCTACCATTTGTCTCTGGATCTATTCCTGTTCTCATACAAATTTTTTTTTAACAAATGAGGACGCTAGGGTTCAAAGAAGCTAAGGAAAGTGTTTAGTGTCATACGGCTCCTAGTGGCAGTGCCAGAATCAGACTCAAGTCCACACCCTTTGACTCATCCAGGCCCTCTCGACAGGGTTGTGCAGAGAAGTCACCTGAATTACCTAGGAACACAGACTCCCCTGGGATGAAGGTGAGGCAGGTGCATGTTTAGAATTCCCCAGGTGATTCTGACAGAAAGCCTATGTAAGCCAGGCCCTGGGTGACACAGGCATTCAAGTGACAGGTAACAGAGTCAAGGTCGAAAACTTTTGCAGCATCTCTTTGACCACAGCCTAACCCAAGTCACCAAATAGTCCTGGCTGTTGCAGGAAGACAATGGGTCATAAAAAAGAAGGTGCTCCCATCTTCCCAGACCCCTTCCTGTTGTCACTGCCCCCTCCAACCCCTCCCAAAGTAACAGCTGTGACCACAAGTCTGAGGTCGGCCTCACCGAGAAACCACTGTGGAGAATGAGCTGCTCTCCGCGTTCTGGCTTTTCTGAAGACAGCTGGACAGAGAAAACGAAAGGAGTATTTTGTCCTTTTTAAAAAAACTGACCAGTCAGGTCATATTACAGAAAAAAGAAGGGACCTAGAGGAAAGGGTGGGGTTGTCACCAAGACCACCCAGTTCATTTGCCACCAGAGGAATTCTCACTGAAGTAGGATTTGTCCCACAGGCAGATATGTTTCTTTCCACCTGAGAGATGGGATACAGGATCACCCTCCACAAACTACACACACACACACACACACACACACACACACACACACACACACACACAGAAACATCCTCATCATTAGCCAATTGCTCTTTTCCTTCCTGTCACCTCCTCATTTTTCTCCACATTCACTTTAAGTGTTTCCGTCAATAGGGCGGCCTCTTCAGAAACAGCTCCTCAGGTTCTAACTGGAACTCATTTTGCAGACTCGGGCGTGGGGCCCAGAACAGCCAGGTGCCCCTAAGCGGCATTACTCTGATTTGTTTTCAGCCTCCTTTAGAACTGGAGCTGGTTCCTTGGACTCCAGGTGTGCGTTTCAGTGTAAGATTTCTGGGCCTGTCCCTGTAGCGAGACTAGTGTGACTCACAGAGATCCTGGTTTTCGCGTGGGTGTTTCAGCACAGTGTTTACGGTGGCAAGAGAGGAGACGAGGAAGCTGCTGCCTGTGGGCCCGGCCTTGGGGACGTGCTGAGTTTCATGGCTCCTGACATGGTCATAAGTCCCAGAGACGGGATTACCTGTGTTGTGTGCTCGTAAAATGTCAGTGTGTGTAACTGGATTCTTGGGGGGGGGGGGGGGGGGGCTGTGAAACAGCAGTGCAGGGACTTTTTATAAACTCTCATTTTCAAAAGACTTTATGTGGACTTGCTCCTAAATCTCACTGTGACATTCACCACGTGCCCTCGTGGGTTTTTCTCAGGGCAAGTAATTGTTCTTTGTAATTTCTGACTTTACTTGTGAGATATTCGAAGGTGGGTCTGGATGAAAACTCAGATGGGAAAGGAGGCTTGCCAAGGGGAGAGGGCCAGGGAGGAAATTCTGGTGAGTTTCAGAGATTCTCTTTCATTGAAGTAATCCTTCATTTGCGGAATAATTATTTACTAATGACCGTTTTGTCCGAAGTGTGAATGGGGCAGGGGAGCCATGGAGATGAGTAAGAAATGGCCCTGCCCTCAAGGAGCTAAGCTCTGGTTAGAGACAAAGACAAGCACACTCATGAGAGGAAGGGAGGGTGTGAGGGTGCTGCAGAGCCAATGTGGAGCTCAAGGGATTGAGGGCATCTTGGTGGGGAAACAGCAGGCCTAGGTGGCCAGGACTACATTCCAGGAGGAGGGACTGGCAGGAGCAGAGGCAGGAGCATACGAGACGTATTTGGGAAACGTTGAGTGCTCCCATGCACGGAGCAGGTGAGGAGGAGGCGGAGGTGAGTGCTGTCATGCTTCTGGGAGATCAAACAATGTGAAGACAGAACAAAAAGCCTTAAAAGTTGGTGACCAACCTAAACTGTCTGCAGCCTTTCGGAGTGAGGTTGAAGGAAGAGAGGTTTTGTTTTCTGTTTGGTGTTTCAGGATAGATACACCTGCCCATGTGTGTTGGCAAAGGATGAGACAGAGTGCAGAGGCAGGAAAGAGGTGGATTAATGGAGCAGGTTCTTGAAGGAGATGGGAAGCCTTGAGAGAGGCCCCATCTTCTTTATATTAGATACACACACGTGTAGTCCCAGGATCCCCTCCACAGTGCACGGGACAGTTGTCAGTCTCCATCGCCTCTCATCTCCTCTGGTCTAAGCCAGTTTCTGTCTTTCCTTGTTTTTCATGACCTTGACTGTGTTGAGAAGTTCTGGTCAAGTCTTTTGTAGAATGCCCTCAGTTGGGTGTGTGTCTTGTTTTTCTCATGGCCCATCTTCTGTGAAGAAGAAGAATTTTTTTTTTTAATATATTTCTTTATTGATTCCAGAGAGGAAGAGAGAAGGAGAGATAGAAACATCAATGATAAGAGAGAATCATTGAAGTGAGTTCTCCCCAGAATACTCTGCACCCCTTAGATAGTGCTGCCCCCACAACCATTTACGCCATTACTAGGTGGCGACAATTATACTCATTTCATGGCCTTGTGACCCAGCCAAATGAAGCAGTTTCTCCAATAGCATTACAGAAAATGGGGCCGCTAATGGCTTACACAGCATCTCCTCAGGCCAATGAGCTCAGTGATCCAACCAAAAAACATCAGCAGGGCCCATTCCTCTGGTGAACCAAGTGCTCCCGGTCCTGCCCCTGACCTCCCTTCCCCCTCTCTTACGGTGAGGCTTTAGGTATGAGACTGCCACCTATTGCCGCTTCTTCCATTTCTCCAGAACCAGCTGCTTCTTCCCCCATTCCGCAAAGTGTTCGGGATGGGGTCCAGACATGCAGGACCTGTGTTCCTGTATCTGGCCTTGTCTTTCACTGGGTGAGAACTGAAGTCTTTCTCCTGCTCGTTTCAGTTCTCTGGGAAATGTCCTTATTGCCACCTGTGCGTGTAGACCAGAGAACTGACTGGCCTTCTACAGATTGACTTGGGATCCTTGAAATTATGAAATGGGAGAGGCTTAACCGATGGAGGTTTTGGAGCGAGCCCCATCATTATCAAGCATGCATCGCTCCCAAAGAGACCCAGCTCCTGCCCATGAGAAGCTTCTGTGCACAGTGCAGCCTTCCATCACCTTTTGTAGCTTCGTTCCTTTGGGTGGGATTGTTTTTACTCTTTTCATGGTGACTGACTTAAGAACTTTGCTGGCAGAGGAAGGAGTGGGGCGTCTGAGTAACTTTACCCACTGGAAGAATGAGATGACTTGAAGATAATTCTTTGATAAGCACAAGCCTAGAACAGAAAGGACACTGCCTCTCAGCAACAGCAGCACCAAGATGAGGGCGAGAGGGAGGACTGAGGAGAAGGTCTGTGGCTAAGGGCTAACCAAAACCTGGAACAACCTCCGGCTGTGTGTGAAGCTCCAGCCTGCAGGGTTCTCAGGTTGATGCTTGTGTGTCTGCAAGGCCAGCAGCCTGTCTCCCATTTTCCAAGGGTCTGATTGGGCCTCCTCGTGTTCGGGTGGGGGAGTGGGAAAAGCATCGCCTTCTTTCTTTTTAACTCTCTGGGACCCAGGGGAGCTAGGCCAGGGCCTGCCCCCCATGAAGTCAAGTGCATGCGTATCCAGTACCCAGTATACGGGGAGTCCTAACTGGGCCCCACCTAACGGCATGTCCCTGCTCTAATGAATCAGGACAACTCAGTCTGAACCAGAGTGTCCAGACTGGGAATGGGAGAGAGACTCACAGAGCCATGTCCATTGTCTTTGGCCTAAGCCAGGAGATCCTCGCTCACCTGCATGTCTTGTCTTAATAAGATGGAAGACCTGCCACATTTGCTTGAACCTAAAGCTTTCTGGTTTGTTTTAACTCTAAAAGTCCTGCTCTTTCAAGTCTGGCACCCATGAGTTTTTCTTCTCTGTACTGTCCGACCATGGACCATCGGTGATGTGCCATTTTTACTACTGTTTGGTGTTGCCTTCCCTAAGGTGGGGACTGGGAGGTTTGGGAAGGTGCTGAGTGACTGTTCAAGGGGGTAGGAGTGTCGTTGTGGTGACCTAGAAGCTGACAAAGTTGTTCTCACAATCACTTGTAATATATAGTCTCCTTTATTTGTAGACATACTTAAAAGGCAAGAAAGGGCCACCTTCCTGTTTTACAGGTGAGAGACTGAAGAGTAGAATTCTGAGCGGGAATTCCAGCCCGTCCCTGGGGAACACACCCAGGGCAGTGTACACCACTGCGGGTCTCGGCAAGGTTTTCACTACTGCACGCGGAGGTCTTGGGTCACCCTTTCCACTGCTGCTGTCTCTCCTCTTCCACCGAACTGCCAAGTCATGGGGAAAAGGAGGGGAGCAAAAAAGGAAGGAAAGAGAGGCCTGTCCAAACCCTGGGCTGTCTCAGCTCTCCGGGGGCAGAGAACCAAGGTTCCTGAAGAGCAGGGCTCTGGCGTAGGGCGTCTCTGTTGAGAAGGGTGGGCCAGTGAAACCTGGTGCCTGGGCGTTGGCCCGGAGCCCACCCCCTCAGGCATCCAGCTGGCCACTACACTGCAGCCTGAGTCACTGCCCAGCAAGTCCTGGTACGAGCATGAGAGACGGAGCTCAGCTGGCCCTGAGGGTGGTGAGAGGGCTTGGCAGGAGGCCACCTCCACAGGCATCTAGTTCAATAATGCCAGGCCAGGATTTGGCACCTTAGTTTGGTTCTTTATTGGGAAAGTCTGCCCATTACAGTCCAGTATCTCAACTTGCCCACCTATGAAATGGGATTTCCATCAGATTGGAAGATCACTTGGAGGTTTCTCATCTGATGTTTGTAAGGATCACTGGTAAGAAAGCAAGTACCTAACCTAGAACTGGGCAGGTCAGCTTGTAAGTTTTCCCTGTGTGGAAAGAGAAAGGAGCAAATGTGGACGCCCTGGAGGGGACTCTGAGGTCTGATAGGAATCACAACTGCCCTCATTGGCACATGGGTGTGCCCTTTGGCCATCTTATTTCTTGTTTTATTGTATGGTATATACACAGAGCAGAGCATAAAACATGAATGGCTTAAAGAATAACTATGAAGTGAATACCCATGTCACCACCACCCAAGTCAAAAGCTGGAATATTGCCAGTGCCCCAGACCCTGTCCCCAAGTGCTCTTCCCTGATGAGAACTCCTCCCTCCTACTACAGGTCACCACCACTCGACTTTATAATAATCACTTCACTTTCTTCCCTTTGTCATCTATATACCCCTAAACAGTAGAGTAATATTTAACTATATGGAATATATTGAATGTATTCTTGGGGTTCTTCATTTGTTTAACATGGTGAGATGCACTATAGGATTGCATATTGCTATAGTTGTTCATTTTCTCGGCTGTATAGTATTCCATTATTCATAAAGTAACCATATTGCTGTACTGCTAGTAGGTAATTATTTACAAGTATTCCCAGCTTACTGATATTTTTAGCAAATGGATTGATCCCCTACTCCCAATCCTACACGGCCTGCTGCTACTACAGGTACATGGGTGAGGGGCAGAAACCAAGTGTGGTCTCACCTTCAGCACTCAGAGATCGTGCTCTCCCTGGCAGCCAGAATTAATGCCAACACCGTGTATTTCTTGCAGCTTGCTGGGATTGCAGTCCTTGCCATTGGACTATGGCTCCGATTCGACTCTCAGACGAAGAGCATCTTCGAGCAAGAAAATAGTCATTCCAGCTTCTACACAGGTGAGCATGGGGAGACTTGGTGCTTCCTCCAGCTGCGGAAATGCCTTGTTGATCCAGGGACTTGGCCTTGGGAAAGACGTTTGCTCTGGCCACATTGGTCAGTCATGTTCCTTTCAAGCTTTGCTTTTGTGTAGTTATGCCCATGAATTTGCATTTGACTGATGTGGTTTCTTTTTTCATGCTGACTAAGTCTGGAGTTTCGACTATTCTCTGATGTGAAGTTGGCTCCACCAAAGTTGCTGCCACTCTTGGGGATTTATTTAAAAACCTCTGTCCTGCCCTTGCCAGTGTGGCTAACTGGTTAGAGCATCGACCTGAGCACTGTAAGATTGTGGCTTTGATTTTCAGGTCAGGGCATGTGTGGGAGGCAAACAATCAATGTGTCTCTCTCACATTGATGTTTCTCTCCCCGACTCCCTTCCACTCTCTCTGAAAATCAATGGAAAAAATATCCTCAAGTGAGGATTAACACACACAAAAAAAGAAAGAACCTCTGTCCTGGATCCTGATCCCCTCTTCGTTTCATGTCTTCTCTGGCTTAATCGTCTCCTCAATTCAAAAAGCTTTGTCCTGCGGAATCCACAGTGCCAGGCAAAGGAGAGGTGACTCCTCCCCAATTGTTCAGATAGGGGCTCTGAGACCCCAAAGACCTGCCTCCTGGATAATAACAGTCAAAATTAGTAAGAGAGACTAGCAGAGACTCTAGCCCTCTGGACCCCTGGTGCTGGAGTAAAGGCCAAGCACTCCTGCTTTAGGGAAAAGGTTTCCAACTTAAGCAAGAATTGATTTAACATGCCCTGGCTGGTTTGGCTCAGTGGACGGTGCGTCAGCCTGTGGACTGAAGGGTCCCAGGTTCGATTCCAGTCAGGGGCACATGCCCCGGTTGCGGGCTCGATCCCCAGTGGGGGACGTATGGGAGGCAGCAATCAATGATCCTCTCTCATCGTTGATGTTTCTGTTTCTCTCTCCCTCTCCCTTCCTCTCTGAAATCAATAAAAATATATTAAAAAAAAAAAAAAAAAGAATTGACTTAACGGGTTTCTTGGTACCCACAGGCTCCGTGGCATTTTTCCTAGCATCATTCTGTCGCTTTTCACCGCCGTATCGCCCGTAAACGCCTCTCTAAAATGAGTGGGAGCGTGGAGGGAGCCTGTCAGACACAACTGCCCAGTTTCTGGGACGACCCAGGCTCTGCTACTCTACTTTCTGCCCAGTTTCAGAATAGGAGACATTTCATTTGCGAGAAGCAAAAGCAGCCCCCATTTCCCCTATTTTTAGGATGGTGTTGTCACATCATCAGGCTCAAAGTATAAGTTTGGTCACTTCCTTCCCACCCACAAAAGAAGTTATGTAAGAAAAAAAAAAGGATGAAGAAAACAGTCTGAAGAAAATTATCGCCAGGCCTTCAGGAAGAGCGCGGTTGGCTGCCAGCCTGCAGACCTCCTTCCCGCCTCCCAGAGGCCAGCCACATGGTTCCAGGGCCCTGGGCTCTGTGGATGGTTTCCAGGCTCTTATTATTTTTTGCTGTTGTCGTTAGTTGGGTTTTTTAGGGTGTGCCTCCCTATTGTGAGAAAAAAGTGAGGGGAAGAAAAGCACAATGCGTGTGTGCATTTTTAAACTGCGCACAGTTTTCAGGGAGCAGGTCTCCATAGTGCCCCGACTTGTTTTAGCAACAGCTTGCTTTCTGTGAGTTTGTGGCAGCCCTGGAATGCCGCCTACAGAACTAGAGGGGCAGGGGCGGGGGCGGGGTGCTGGGGGTGGGGACCAGGAGCACTCCATTTCCTGTCATGTCATGTCATGTCATGTCACACCAGGCTGCTGGGAACCCTCTGCAGGGAGGGGGGAGAGCAGATTTGCTGGAGGAATGTGGAGGCGGGGGCAGCCATTGCAGGCAGATCCTCCTGAGGAGAGCCCCAGGCACCCCATAGCTCTCTGCAGGGACCCAGCTCCCACACTCTCCCACTAACCCTTCTCTGTGTGTCCTTCACTGTCTCACGTGTGGTTATGTAATGAATCACGGGAACGCTTCACCGTACACGGAGTGATCCCCATCTCACTGATGAAGAAACAGAGGCCTCGGGAGTTAATAACCTGTCCGAGCGCCATACCCTCAAAAGGCAGGGCTAGGATTTGAACCCCGTCCTGTGAAAGTTGCTTCTTGTATGACCTGTACTGGATTGTGGGGAGGACTCCCCTATGTAGGAATGGAAAATATCTATACTGACCGGATGTTACCCAGGGGTGGGGACAGGGTGGGGGCTCTTTGGGCCTTTGATTTTGCCCAAATTGTAGTTGGAGGGGGGAAACCGCAAGTATCGGTGGCTCCAGCCAGCAGATGACAGGTGGGAAAGTCGTGTAGAGTGTCAGGAGAGTGATGAGCACACTGTCTGGGTGAGCCAGGACCTGCTTCTGGGAACCTCACAGGTCATTGAAGGCCCTCCCCACCTCCCACCCCCACCCTCCGCCCCCCATGGCCACTGGTCCTACCTTCAGTGACTAGGATAGGGATTGGAAGGCACAATCCCAAAGAGACACAATGCATGTGGGGGTTATTTTTGCATTAACACAGCCTTAAGCTCTAACAGAGGAAATGGACCCTTTGCAGCTGGACCCCCTCCCTGGGAAAGAGCTCAGCTTGCGGAAGCTCAGGGAGCAAAGGGTGATGCAAGTGACACCAGAGCATCAGTCAGCTGGGATGGCCACTTGGGTCTAGCCTGGCCCTGCCTTTCCCTGAATGCTTTCTGAAATTCAATCATTATGGTCCATGGGCAAAGAGCTAAGGAGGCTTCATACACTGTGTCCCCTTCCACTCGGACTGTGACACCAGCCTTGGTATTGACCCATTGCCCTCTTCCAGCAGCGTGCCAGCTCTACCCCCACTGCTATTCCCAGCATCAGGAGGTGACCATCCCTTGCCCAGGGGCACTGACCATCTGCAGGGCAATCCACAGGCCAGCCTGACCATATAGCTGGCCCATCAGGAAACCTGAAGGACCACAGCTTTGAAAGAAGAGAAAGAATGGGTAGCCAGGCAGAGAAGCAAGTGAAAAAGAAACGTTCCAACATTCAAAACAGGCCGTAGTGAAGCAGAACAGCTGACAGGCGGCCTTATAAGGGCCTTGTCTGCTGTTCAGGCCCTGGGAGAGTCAGCCCGTCAGTATTCGTGATCCCAGGCTGCAAACATGCTGGGGAACTTCATTTTCTTGGTCTCGGGCCAGCAGCCCTTCTTAACTCCTTGGTGTCCTCCCAGAGCATAGCCACTGAATGAGGGCATGGGGGGGGGGGGGGGGGTGTTGGTGAACCAGAGACCATGGGTATCCACACTCTCAAGGAACGTTCCCCTTTTGTGACAGGGTAACTGACGCATCGCCTGCGTCAGCTGACTTCCCTGTTCCCAGCTTATGACTTGGGGCAGCTTGTTTTGTTGCTCTGTGTCTCTTCGTCTTCCTGTCCTAAAACTGGCAGAGTGTACACACCCACACCTCTGGGAGGCAGAGCACTCTGTGCTTGGCAAAGGGGGTTCGAAGTGGTGCTCATTAATGAAAACAGTGGGATGGAGAGGGACGGAGAGAGCTGTTGGGGTTCCTGGGAACCCTGATTATGTTCATTGGAGATAATCAACTGTTCTAAGCAAGTGGAGGCCAGTAGTCTGCTGGGTTTTGTTCTCCACACAAACAGGTATGGTGAGTGCTTTTTGCAAGATGGCGTTGAGGTGGTGACAGGAGGCTGATGAGTCCTCTGTCCAGCCAGCGCCGAGCCCTGATAAACAGGTGAAAGGACACCCTAGCATCTGCCACTGCTACACCAAGGGCTTTTTTAAACACTAGCAGCTATAATGTCAGCCTGAAAAAAAAAAGCAGAATAAACAACCCTTGAGCAAACTACACAGTAATCCTAGAGAAGGCTCTGTGACAAATAACTTTTTCCATGAGTCAGATGGAAAGCCCACATTCACTTGTTTTATAAAGGAGAACGCTTTGTTATCTGGATGGCCAGCCCTTGCTAACGAGTTGGGGTGGAAGCTAAGAGGAGCTTCGCAAGAAGGATCCCTGCAGGGATGGCCCTTTTAACAGCAGCCCACTCCCCTGACTTCCGGGGGGGGCGCTTGCAGATGAGCCATCTTACAGCTGCTGCTAAAATCCCCATAAACAGCTGCCAGGGAACTGGAGAGGGTGAAGCCAAGACACCGCAGATCTGCAGCTGCTTGAGCAAGATTTAAAGCCAACAGCAGCCTTTGTCCTAAAGTCTTCGTCCGCTAAGCCCAAGAATGAATATTTCTTATTAAGGGAAGCCCATTAGGAGACTATTCTTTCTTTCTCTCTAGCTAGCTAGCTAGCTATCTGCACTGGATCCCTATCACAGATCCCTAATGCTACTCACCCAACTCCCCAACTTCTGCCAGGGTCTCCAGGCCTACTAACTGGGATCTGGACTTAGAGAAAACATGCCTGTTTGTTCATTCCCACTCAACGGATTTCATTTGTTTGTAAATCCTTTAGATCTCTTAATAACCCCTATTTACTCAGTCCCTGCTATGGAGCTCAGAGTGACTCATCCTCATTGTCTTCCCGATAAGAGGGGGAGAAGCCGAGGCCGTGTCACTGCCTCTACGCACGGGTGTCCTCATGTCAGAGCCCTCCTCCGCAGCTCCTGGGGCTTGGGCCCCGCAGTATGGAACTGCCCGGGAGGATGGGACTTGACTCAAGGACAAGCTGCATTTGTCCCCTTGCCCAGTCTGAGCCAGGCATGCACAGGAACAATACCCATATTCATACAGCATAGGGGTTTGCCAGTAAACCCACGTGACTTGACATCACGACAGATGTGGGGCAAAGGGGGCAAAGACACAAACGCTCCCTTGTGTGCATTCTGCTCGGTGCTGCCCGTGAGCTTCAGCTGCAGGCAGACTGCACAGTTTGTGGCCTGCAAAGCCTCGGCCCCATACTAGGGGTCCAGATGTGGACCAGTGAAGTCACAGACACCTGCCCAGGGTTATCACTTCAGTATCCTGTTGTGTATTGTGTGGAAGTATCATAGATTCTCTCCCTTTCAGCCCCTATTTCAAGAAAGTTGACCTGGTCCCAGTTAGCAGGGAGGGATCAGCAAGTATATAAAAATTCATCATTATGATTCATAATTGTCACCCATCCTTTGTATTCTTAAGATTAGCAGTAGCTTGAATTTGTTGTGCACATCTTGATGACATGTCACTTAATCTTCATAACCATCTCGTGGTGGACATTACCATCCCCGCTTTGCAGATAGAGAAGTGATGCTCAGAGAGATCAGGTGGCATTCCTAGGGTCACAGAGCTGGATTTCAAACCCAGTCTTCCGGGGTAGAAATGCCCCATGGGGCCTGCGTGAGGGGGGTAGGGTAGTCCCTGAAGAACCACTGTGACTTCTCCAGAATATAGCTGCAACCTGGGCCCCTCTGGGCATTCCCGGGGGGTGACTAGGGCTAGTATGCTCCACCGGATCCCCATCCCAGGACTATGCCTTTTGTTGGGCATAGAAATTGTAAAAGGCACTGCCCTTCTCATCACCCCCTCCCCATTGGTCACTAAAATTGAAGGCTTAGAACGTGTCACTCACACCTCCCCTTTAACAAGAGGATAGAGCCTTTTCACCCTTGACATAGAGTAACCGAATTGCAACCGCAAGATCTCTGTAGTGTGCTCTAAGGGCAGGATCTTTTTTAAATTTTCTAGCAGCCAACCTCTCATGTTACTGATAAGGAAGTTGAGACCAAGAAAGGGAACATGTCTTACCCATGATTACACAGAACTTAGTAGCAGAGTTAGGACCCAGTCAAGGGTCTCCTGACACCAGGCCTATCTTCTCTGCACTAGAGCAAGCTGCTCTACCTTTGCCAACATGTGCCCTTGGGTGTCACTAACTGTGCGTGCCTCGCTGCCACTCATGGCAGGGCCGGCTGCCCCAGTGTGCACAGCCCCTTGCTGCTGGAAGCTTGCCCTGACAGCTTCTTCTGCCAGGTAGAGGCTGGCAGGGGGCTCATCAGAGTCCCAGGAATTTACCCTGAGTTTGGGGGGTCTGTTTTCATTAGCCTATGTGGATTCATCTACCTGGAAACAGGTGACAGACTAGGCCAGTTTGTGTCCTTCGTAGAATCTGGGGCTCCCAGGGATATTCTTTGTCCCAGTTAAGGGGTATAGGCACCCTCCAGGAAGGCTGAGGGTAAGATAGGAGTGAGGACTTGATGCCATGGGGTCCTAGAAGAGAGACTGGTGGGAAGGAGGCTTGAGAGCAAAGGTGGAGGGGGACAGAGAGATGGAGGGAGCACAGTCATATCAAGGGAAAACGGAATTGCAGGAAACAGCTGGGCCTCCATGCTAATACCTCCATGTCCTGTCCTCTGTCCTCTCTCCTCAGGAGTTTATATTCTGATTGGAGCCGGTGCCCTCATGATGCTGGTGGGTTTCCTGGGCTGCTGTGGGGCTGTGCAAGAGTCCCAGTGCATGCTGGGATTGGTGAGTATCCTTTCTGTGTTCCCCACACCCACCCCACCCCCTGCCCCGAGATCTCATAGAACAGATGGGATGGGGTGGGATGGGGTGGGGTGGGGTGGGGTGGGGCGGGGCAGGGTGGTGCTCGGGAAGGGGGGTAGAGGGGGGGAGAGAGGGGAGGGTGAATAGGATACCCCAAGGGCATGAGCTGTCCTCAGCACCCCCAGGGTCCCTCCACTCAGGGCCCTACCCCAGCCTCCTGGCCAGGCAGCTGTCTTGTCCTCTCCCCTGTGGTGATGCCTCCCTCTCTTCCTCTCTGGAGTCTCTATCTTATCACTTTCCTTCAGGTGACTAAATGCCAGGACTTTGTTTTTCCTTTTTTCGAGGGCCACGTTTGCTTTCTTTCCCTGAATCCACAGGTACCTGTGCCTTCTCTTTTTCAAAAACTTGTTTCAATTTTCCTCAAACTCCAGAGTGTTCTCACTTTATTTCCTCAAATCTCTGTGGTTTTGTAAGTGAGCAGTGGTATTTTATTATTGACTGGCTCCTAATTAACTCCTTAGAAATACCAATGCTGGGGCCCCCTGTACCCAGGCCTTCCCTCCAGGCCTTCCCTGCTGCAGCTTTCGCTCCTCGCCCGGGCTTAGCTCTCTCAGCTCCCCCACTTCTGGGAACGGCTCCGTTTGTGTCCCCAGGTGCCCGGTCCCAGGGAATTGCTATTCCTCCTTGTTTGCCAGGATACCCTTTACTGTTCTGGTTGGCTAAGATTGTTCCTCGCCCACCCCCCTTTTTACCTTCTAGTTCTTTATGTTCCTCTTGGTGATATTTGCCCTTGAAATAGCTGCGGCCGTCTGGGGATATTCGCACAAAGATGAGGTAGGTGCTTTCTGTAAGATCTCGGGGCCTCCCGTGATTTGGGTTTGGGAGTTAGCAGATGAGGGGTGATGCGGGCGGAAGGGTGTCCTGGCTGCCCACCTTGGTCAGCTTTCATCGCGCCTCTTATTCCACCACGTTCCCACATGCCCTCAGAACGTGAGCTTCCCAGGGCAGGGTATGTGAGCGTTATACTACCCTGGGTGGTACTGTGCCAACCACTGCTTCCAGTTCCCCAAACGGTGTTGGCACAGAGTAGATGTTCAGGAAATAGTCACTGGGCCAGCGTATCTGTGCATGTGTCTCACACCTCGGCAGCCTTTCCCCAGTTCTTCTGGAAAAGACAGCTTAGGGCAGCGGTTCTCAGCCTGTGGGTCGCGACCCCTTCGGCGGTCAAACGACCCTTTCACAGGGGTCGCCTAAGACCATCCTGCATATCAGATATTTACATTACGATTCATAACAGTAGCAACATTACAGTTATGAAGTAGCAACGAAAATAATTTTATGGTTGGGTCACAACATGAGGAACTGTATTTAAAGGGCCAGAAGGTTGAGAACCACTGGCCTGGGATGGACGCCCTTGCTCCTTTACCCAGTCTATAAATATGAGCCAAGCGATGCACAAACTGTTGCTCTCATCTTAAGGACCTTTGCCACCTAGTGTGGCAGACAGACATGCATTTGGTAAGTGTCACAGAAGTCACTAATATCCAAAAGCCCCGTGGGGTAGGAAAGGGGACTCCGGCTTCCTGGAGAAGAGAGCATTGGCCTAAACCTTGAGTGAGAGAGATTTCAGGAGGAACGTTGGTGGGAGACAGGGTACTTTCCCGCAAAGAAAGGGCCTGAGCACAGCTGAGCTTGGGCTCCATGGGGAGACCAATGCATTATGGGCCAGGATGGCCACGTCAGAACACTGTTTTAGGAAGGACTGTGTTGTCATGTTGAGCAGGAGGGAGGAAAGCAGAGAGACACTAGATGCGGGAACCCTGTTTAAGAAAAAAAATGATTTCATTATTCAGATGATAGAAGCCACAGTCATGGAAATAGGAAGGGATAACGATGAAAAATACTGAAGGAGGAACGCTGGACGTTGGTCAGCTTATTGATATTGTGGGTGTGGGGGGACCAAGAGACAGGCATCCATTAAATTGGAACAACCTCAGTTACGGGAGGATGGTAACATCTCCTTTCTTTCATAATAGGTAATACTTATTCCCCAAATTTACTTTGTCCCAGACACTGTGTTAAGAGCTTAACATGTAATGTCACATTGAAATTTTCACAGTAATCTCTCGGGTAGGGATTAATATACTTTCCATCCTAAAGATGCAGAAAGTGAGGTTCTGAGGGGCTTGGTTAATTTGCCAAAAGTCACACAGCCTCTGAGTGAAGAAAACAGGAAGACAGAAGCCTGAGGAGCTAGCCAGATCAGGAGTTCTGTTTTGTTTTTTAATTTAAGTTGAGGAGATAACATTTTGTTCATAGATAGAAGGGAAGGAGCCACGTGGGACCAAAGGGACCAACCATAGGTGCAGGAGAAGGGGGAATGACGGGAGCAGAGTTCCTAGAGGATGTGGGAGGAAAGCGAGGGGTCCCAGAGATGGCTGAGGGGAAGTGGGGGCGTGGGGACGAGGGCAGTCTGCTCGGTAACATTTCCCGAGCACGGGAATTTGTTGGCTGAGTGTGGAGAAGACGGAACAGGTGACATTTGTTCATTTGTTCTGCTGCTCTCTCATCTGTTGGTCCATCACAGGTGATTAAGGAACTCCAGGAATTTTACACGGACACCTACTCCAAGCTGAAAAACAAGGACGAGCCCCAACGGGAAACGCTGAAAGCCATCCACTATGCGGTATGTCGCCTTTGCATCTTCAGAGCATGTGCACACGGGCACTTGCTGCCCCAGACCAGTGCGTCTCTATTTCAGTCACTTTTGTGTTTGTTTCTCTCACCCCGTCCCTGCTCTTCTCTCTGCAGTTGGATTGCTGTGGTATAGTAGGGGGAGTGGAACAATTCATCTCGGACATCTGCCCCAAAAAGGATGTACTCACAAGCATCACAGTGAAGGTAAATGTGAAGAGCAAGTGCCCCAGCCCACTTGCTCTGGGCAAATCCCATAAGGGTAGAAGTGGAAGTTTGCCCTCTCGTTCTGGGAGGACAGGCATCTAAGTGCTTCACAAATATGTCTTCCACCTGCAACATCCCAGGGTGGTCACCTCATTTCTCCACTGCCTTGGCGCCTTCTGTGTCCCCAAGGGCAGCAAAACAAAGGCCAGACCAGGGAAATAGCAAAGTGCTTCTAGCTGCCTGCAATGATTTGGCAGCTGGAACTGCCCAGTGCTGCCCCATGTTCTGCCTCCCCCAGCACTCAAGGCATCCGGGACAGGTGTGCTCTGAGTCAAGGACATTGGCTTTGTAGACTTGGAAATGGCTCAAGATTGTAAACTAGAGCTAATGTCCAAACTGCAGAATGATAAGATGTAACCCAGATAAGAAATAGACCCAAAGCAGGGGCTTACCCCTCTTTCTTCTATGATTTCTTATCCAAATATGTGGGACCCGCCTCCTATTCCTCTCTTGGTTCTCCTTTCTATGCACCAACCAAGACACCTGAATCCTCCTGTCCCCTTCCCTTTCCCTGGAACCACCAATGCTCTGGGTGTGAAACGGGTATTGTGGGAGGAAGGAGGTGTGAGCAGGGATCGTGTGTGACCAGGGTCTTGGTTTGCCCCTCTAAGCCCTGCCCTGAGGCCATCAAAGAGGTCTTCCACAACAAGTTCCACATCATTGGCGCCGTGGGCATCGGGATCGCCGTGGTGATGGTGAGTGTCCTGGACATCGGCGTGGGGGGTAGGAGGGGGTCCTCTTAGGAGTTAACATTGATTAAGGGTATGCTCTGGCCAGGCACTATCTTAAGTGCTACACATTTATCAGCTGATTGAATCCTCACCATACCTATGAGGTGGAACTCTTAGCATTCCCATTTTAGAGACTAGGGAACGGAGAGACAGAGAGGTTGAGTAAGTTGATCAAAGTCTCTGAGCTCATGAGTGAAGCTTCTGGGATTTGAACTCAGTGTTCAAATCCATTCTCTTAACCATTAAGGTTCAGGGGTAAGTGTAAGGTGAAGCCACTGCTGCTAGTCCACAGACCATGCAAGGGTCTGGATCACCCCAGACCTGTTAGTTATCCTGGAATGATCTTCGAAACATGTTTTCATCATGCACCTGCTCTTCTTTTCCCCCCAAAAAAATAGTTCAATGAAAGCTACATGGATGTGAATTGTTTCATCTCCCTCTATAGTCTGAAAGGCATCCAGAGTGGACAGCCCAACGCGTCATATAATCTACTCTCTAGTAATCAGCTCCCAGGAACCATCAAGGGTTGACGAGGTTCCCTGGGGAACTCTTCAAGGGGCACAGCCCTCGTCTGCCCCTCATAAGACTACCCCAAAAGAGAGAATTGCTTCCTTTCTAAGTGGTTATTTGTACCACTCATCTGCATCTAGAAGACCTTGGCACAGCTTTCAGTAAAAGAGATAACCATACTTTTTAAAGTAGAATATAAAACTCACAAAAACACAAAAGTGGAAGTGAAAGTTCCGGCCTGTGTGGACTATGGAAACATCTGAATTTGAGCATTTAATTTAGCTCTGAGTGTATTTGTCTCACCCTGAAAGTTCTCCGGGGAAGTTACTTGCATTAGCAAGTGGCTGCAGACTCTCAGAACCCCACCTGTCAGTGATCCCTCCCATTATCTAGCCTACACGCCCCTGCTTTGATATTTAATTCATTTGGCCTCTGATTCTCATAGTCCTTTGTCTTGGCCTGAATGACTCATGGCTTTCCCTCAGCAAAGCCACTTTGTTCCTCCTATTCCTCCCTGTCTTCCAGATCTTTGGCATGATCTTCAGTATGATCCTGTGCTGTGCTATCCGCAGAAGCCGAGAGATGGTCTAGAGTCAGCGTGCGCTCCTGAGCAGGAAAGTTTACCCCTGAAGATCGTTGGCTATTTTCCTGGGGTTTTATTTTTGTTGTTATAGTTTTGTTGTTGTTTCTTTTTTGTTTTTTCTTTTTTTTGCCACTAACTTTTAGTATTCATTCTGCATTTATAAACAAGGAAAAAAGTTATTCTATGTTTATCTTTTTTAATGCTTTATTCATATGGATAGTTGAGAGATTGAGGGACTTGTTTTGCTTTGGTTTATAATTTTTGGTTTGTTTTTGCTTATTATGTTAGGCAGAAATCCTGCAATGAAAGGTACTATATTTGCTAGACTCGAGACAAAAGATATTGTACATAAAGAGATTTTTTTTTCTTTAAATAGATTTTAAAAAATGTCTATCAAATTTAATCAGATTGTAACTTATGTTGAAGACAATTTGATACATAATAAAAGATTATGACAATATCCTGGATTGGTTTTGGGGTTTCATGGCTTCCTTTATCTTTTTTTAGAGCTATGTGTTTCTCAGATGTCTTTCAACTTCTATCTGCTTTAACTGCATTTACATGAAAAGTAGGTTGGAAGGTTGGTCTTCCTACTTTACTAATGAAAAAAAATCAAAGTGTGAAGAGATGAAGGGATTCTGACCCAAGGTCACACAACTGCTAATAGGTCAACACTAGAACCCCTCTCTTACAGTGTGTTGTGTCTTAGGGTTACAGCAGTAAATGTGAGATCCCTGGTGGCAGGGACTTTGTTTTATTCACTGCTGTGCCCCCAGCACTTAGAACCTAGTGTCTGGTACATAGTAGCTGCTCAGTATTTATTATCCATTAACATTTGTTGGTTGATAAATGAGTACGTACCCATTAGGGTTTGATCCAAGAAGCAGAATATTAAATATTATGGAGAGAGAAAGAGACTTTGCTACAATCATTGGAGCTGGCTAAGCAGTCTCTGTAAGACATCTTTGCATCTGATGCTGGAGCCTGAAGCCCACAGGGCAGACAGGAAGGACGTGAATTGGGGATGGGAAGGCAAGAACAAGCTAGAACTCGCAAGCATAAGCCCACAGAGACAGACAAATCTGTATGGGCTCTTGTTCCTCTGATGTTGGTGGTATGGGTCCTACAGAGACATTGGCCAGGAGTTGGACAAGCTGAAGTGAGCTAGCAAAAAAGCAACGATTTGAGCTACAAAATGGCTGCTGCTTTATTTCCCTCCTCCAGACCTCCTACAAGGATCTTCTGGGTCTCCTCCTGCTCCACTCTAACCAGAACCGTTCAGGAGGGGCATGCTGGGAAGTATAGTTCAGCTTAACTAGGTTGAACATTCACTGAGCCATCGGTGTGGGAGACGTGGCTCTACTCAAAATGTCTGCAATCTAGCGGGCAATTCAAAGTTAGGCAGGCAATTACTACAGAGGGAGATAAACACTATGAGAGGATAAGTAGAGGCATACGAAACCTGTTTTTATTCTCCACCCCTTGATTCAGTTTGGGCTCTTTCTTAGTGTTTAAAAAAAAAACACCAAAAAACCAGCACACCAATGTTCCTAGCAGCATTATTCACAATAACCAAAAGGTGGCAACAACCCAACTACCCATCAACAAATAAATGGATAAACAAAACGTGGTATATCCATACAATGGAATATTATTTCATACAAAAAAGAAATGATGCATTAATACACATCCTACATACAGCACAGATGAAGCCTGAAGATATTATGTTAAGTGAAAGAAACAAAGAAAAAAATGCTATATGACTCCAATTATATGAGGTGCCTAGAATAAATAAATTCATAGAGATAGAAAGTAGATTAAGGATAATCAGGGCCTAGGGGTGGGGAGAATAGGGAGCTATTACTTTAATGAGTACAGAGTTTCTGTTTAGGATGATGAAATTTTTCTGGAAATAGTGGTATGGTTACATTGTGAATGTACTCAGTGCCACTGAAGTGTACACTTAAAAATGGTTAAAACGGTAAATTTTATGTTATATTTGCCACATTTAAAAAAAAAAAATCGTCTGGGTTGGCATCCTGGGTTTCATTGCTGTTCTATGGCCCCAGGTCCCTTATTTAAGCATTTGAAGTCTTACTACTATTTGTGGAAATAGTAAGTTAACCATTGGTTTTATGTACGAGTGAATGAGACTACGTTGACATATGGCATCACGTACCCTGCTTAATTCCAATACCCACTGTTTGCCAGCTCCCTCTAGGAAAAGCAAGTCCCATATACACACTTCCATCCTGCCTCTTTGCTGCAGGTGGCTGGAGTCAGTATAACAGATTGCCACTATTTAAATTGAGGGCTACCTCGGTCTTATACCCCCTGTATTTTCAGTTTGTTGGAAATAGCAGACCAATGGGCTAGCTTAAGCAAAAGCAAACAATGTATTAAGAGCACAGGTGGTGTCTTATGGAGCCTAAGAATAGAAACAGTTGAGCCATAGGAAGATCCTGGACCCGCCGTGGACGAGGAACTGCAGCTCTCCGCTTGTGTGCTGTGTGCTCTCCAAAGAGACGAATTGTTTCTGCTGCTCTGTCCACATCGGGTGGGAAAGGGCTGGCCCTCAACTCCCAAGCTTACAGAGAAAACCTCCATTAGCCAGCCCCATTTGAAGCTTTAGGAGAAAACATCTGAGCCAGTTTTAGTCAAATATCTATCCCTGTCTGGTCAGCTGGCAGTGAGGGGGGAGGGGAGCATGTAGTAAAGACAGGGCCATGCTCTGACCTGTAGACGGGACCCAGGACCCTCCACCCTGCCATCGATCCAGTGAAACACGTTTGCCTGACTCCGGGCCCACAGGTCCAGGTGATGCTCTAAAGCAGTGGTTTTCAACCTTCTGGCCCTTTAAATACAGTTCCTCATGTTGTGACCCAACCATAAAATTACTTCATTGCTATTTGTAACTGTAATGTTGCTACTGTTATGAATCGTATTGTAAAAAATATCTGATATGCAGGGTGGTCTTAGGCAACCCCTGTGAAGGGGTCGTTCGACCGCCAAAGGGGTCGTGACCCACAGGTTGAGAACCGCTGGTCTAGAGTTAAGGCAAAACGAAGCTGCTACATAGCCCTCAGGACCCGAAGGTCTTACGGAGCAAAGGCCTTTAAGAAGCTTTAGGTCACAAAAAGGCAATAGACTCTGCCAATAGCAACAAGAGCTTTGGGCCCAGAAAGAATCACTTTAAGCAAAAGAGGAATGCACCGCTGAGTATGTTGACCTCTGGTTCAACTGTTAAAAGCAGCCCAGGGCAACACATTTGAATAAACACAGCTGGATAGTAAAAGGTTATGACTTCACCCTGTGCCCTTCAGAACTGAAAGTGCTTTAAAATCCCTAAACTCCTGGCAGTCTCCTCACAAGGGCCCATCTCCACATCCCACGTCCTAATACAGCGGAATGGCGCAAGGGTGGATCCAAGACCCCACGCATCCCAGCACTGGTGCTGCTTGCTGGCGCTTCCTTGGGAAGGGGCTTTGACTAGTGCCGTGGTCGGCAAACTGCGGCTCGCGAGCCACATGCGGCTCTTTGGCCCCTTGAGTGTGGCTCTTCCACAAAATACTACGTGCAGGTGTGCATGTACAGTGCGATTGAAACTTCGTGGCCCATGCACAGAAGTCGGTATTTTGTGGAAGAGACACACTCAAGGGGCCAAAGAGCCGCATGTGGCTCGTGAGCCGCAGTTTGCCAACCACTGGACTAGTGCATTAAGACACTCCAGGAGTTCAGGCAATTTTTGTTTCACTAAACGTTAGGTGAGGGCATCTCATGAGCTTCATGGGCAAAGATGGAAAAGTATGGGAGGACTTATAGCATAATGAGGCAGACCCCCCATACAAGGGGAAAGGTCTCTATTGATGGGCTAAGGGGGTCCTGCTTTGCCTTATCCTGGTCAATGTTTTAAATGGTAACTTGAAATATATTATTAAATATTGTAGATTTCACAAAGCTCTGAGGAATATCCAGTAATTTGAGTAACAGAATTATGGTTCAAAGAGAGATTTCAGGGTCTGGAATTAATAAGTAAATGAAATCAAGCAATCTACAGTCTCTGATCCTTATAGCTAGGATAGATTTGGCTGGTTAGATAATGGGATTTTTCCCCCATATTAAGTCTAAAGACAACCACTGTATTGACTTGGCAGCTAGGTACTGTCAAAGATGGCATCTCTGATTCTCTTAGCTTGTCCCCCATGGTTACAAAGCAGCTGCTGCAGCTCCAACCATCTCTACTACACAGCAGGAAGTGGAGAGGGACAAATGCTCGCTAAGGCTCCTACCCCTTTTAGCTAAAATGCAAAAGCTTCCTCCAACAAAAGCCAACTTCCATTTGTGAAACATTGGCCCCAGTCTGTCACATGGGTACTCATAACTATAGGGGAGGCTGAGAACACATCTAGTTTTTCTAATCTACAGTGAAGGTAGGAAAGGGACAGGTCAGTTGTGAATGTTTTCTTTCATTTTACTGTTCGAGAACTTGAGGTTCAGAGAAAAATATTTGTCCCAACATTATACAGTTCATATACTGGATACAAACTTGAATCCAGGTTTGTCTTTCTCCAGTTTCAACCAGGCTGCCTCCCAGGATTAATATCATAAGAGGAAATTTAACAGGAACAAACTGGAACATCTTTTGCTTGGAAGAACTGATAAAATGCAGGAGATGAAGAAACAATTTCCCTTGAAAAAAGACATGGAAATGTAGCTTACCACAAAGTTAAGTGAGGCTGCCTGGGCTCCATCCAGAGTCACAGATGCAGTGGTTGAGCCGGAGGGCGGTATGATGCTCCAATCTGGGGCCACTCCTTAAAAAGGAAAGTGCCAATCAGAGACCTGAAGGGGACAGACCTTATTGGGGAGGGGCCTACAATCATGTCACCCCAAGAGGAGAGTGAAGGACCTGAGAATTCTAACCTAGGGTTGGGGGAGAGGGAGCAACAACACAGTGATCTTTGTTTTCAAATATCTAAAGGGCTTAAGGGCTATACCAGGGGCATATATTATCTCAGAGGTCACAGTAAGAACTGATGGGTGGAACCCACAGAAAAACAAATTTTGACTGAACACAAAGAAAACTCCTTAAAAGCAGGGATCTCCAATGGAGAAGATGCTCTCCAGGAGTAGTGTTCCCCCAGGAGAGGCTGGAGATGGGGTTATGCCAATTCTTGCACTGATGGGGACTTGAGGAATTCTTATCTCCCTTCCACCCCTAAGCACTTATGAAGATGTAGGTCTCTAAGCAAAAAAAAAAAAAAAGTTCATTATGGAGGGGGCAAGGGTGGGGTGAGGACCTCTAATAAAGGTTAGTGTAAGAGTACAGTTTCTGTTTCTATGGGCAACCCTAAAATACTTAAAAATAATGCTTTATCTCTGAAATTATTGCATGTTTTCATACTCAGTGCTATTCGAGGGCTCTTGGAGATGAAAGGGAGAGAGCACCGGAAGCCTTAAATCATGGGGTTTGTTGGGAGGATATTCAGCATCTCAGCAACCACAGCACGACTTCTGAGTTCCTGTGCGATCTAGCCTGGCCTGCAACAGGCCAAGCAGAGAGGAGACACTGGCTCGTCCCAGCTCTTCATATGGCCTCTGCTCCCCTCCCTCGCCCTCGCATCCCTAGGTCTTTCTGCAACCTCATCCAAGTTCGCTTAGCAAAAGGCTCTAAACAGGTTGTTTGGCACCGGAGCTGCTGCTGCTGCTGCTGCTGCTGGCATGCCATGACTGCGCTGGGCCCCGCCCCTCACCCACTCCCACCCTGACCTGCCCCGCGGGGCTTGACGGCCTGGCAAGTCTGCATTCACTGCGCCCCCGCGCCACTTCCTGCGCCTGTGAGCGCCCCCCCCCCACCCCCCCACAGCCCTCGCCCCACATGTGGGCGCTGCAGCACCGGGAGCCCGGCTCCAGCACCGGCGGGCGGCCGGGGCTTCCACCTGGCCTGCTCCCTGGGCTGGCTGCCTGTCTGGTGGTGGGGCTGCCTGCTCTCCGTCAGAAGCGACCAAAGTTTCTTATCAAAGAAAATTTGGTTGGAATCCCCAGAGCTCTATGAAATAAAAACACTCGAAAACTTTGCCTCTCTCTGACTTGCACAAATTTAGTTTGGCTCATGCATTAGAAGGGGTGGAAAGATGGGTGGATGTCAATCACATTAACTGCTCAGCCGATAGGCTGTACTTACCAGATTCAGACTTTTTAAAAAGTCTTTTGCCCACTGGGAGGAATAACGACTGAAGAAATCATGAAGGAAGGCAAGAAATTTCACCCAGTAGTGCTACGCAGTAGCCACGTTTATAGTATCCAGGTGACTGTCTAAAGCAGGGGTGGGCAAACTTTTTGACTCGAGGGCCACAATGGGTTCTTAAACTGGACCGGAGGGCCGGAACAAAAGCATGGATGGAGTGTTTGTGTGAACTAATATAAATTCAAAGTAAACATCATTACATAAAAGGGTACGGTCTTTTTTTTTCAATAGTTTTATTCATTTCAAACGGGCCGGATCCGGCCCGCGGGCCGTAGTTTGCCCACGGCTGGTCTAAAGTATAACCGTGTTTATCCTAAGAACTAGGTAGTAGTAAGAGCTATTTGTAGTGGATTGCTTATTTGTAAACTGGCCAATTTCAGTTACTTGAAATTGTGCGAATGAATAATGCGGGTTGACCAGACTTGCTTAGAATTTAAGGAACCCTGTGCCTGTAAATGTTACATATAGTACAGTTTTCATATTCCAGGTGTATCATGGAGCTCTCTTGCTTCTTCTACTTTTTATTTTTTTTATTTATTTTTTTAAAAATATATTTTATTGATTTTTTACAGAGAGGAAGGGAGAGAGATAGAGAGTTAGAAACATCGATGAGAGAGAAACATCGATCAGCTGCCTCCTGCACATCTCCCACTGGGGATATGCCCGCAACCCAGGTACATGCCCTTGACCGGAATCGAACCCTGGACCCTTCAGTCCGCAGGCCGACGCTCTATCCACTGAGCCAAACCGGTTTCGGCGCTTCTTCTACTTTTTAAACTTCATGGTGTCACACAACTATAACATATTAATGATCTTGTTATCAAAATGAGAGGAAAAACAAACTTTTCACCAGAGTTTCCACTTCTATATTGTTTTATTACCAAACGATTAGATAAGCTGTTCTACTGCCGTTGCCTTTTAAATGTCCAGGGTATTAGCACTTTCCTGGATGTGCTTGGGAGATCGAGCTATGAATTCCTTGGATTTTCTGCTGGAGTTCATGTAAGGGTGTCCGATTACATGATGAACAGTAGACTGAGACGACCTTCAAGTGACAATGTCATGATTTTCTTGTTATGTTTCAGCTTTCTGATTAAGATACAATTCTGTTTAAAACCAAATAGCATTAAAACAAAAACAAATGGCATTGGTTGTAGGTTTCCAATTTGGGAAACCTATTTTAGTTAATGT
Organism: Myotis daubentonii; assembly: GCF_963259705.1. Taxonomy (NCBI): domain Eukaryota; kingdom Metazoa; phylum Chordata; class Mammalia; order Chiroptera; family Vespertilionidae; genus Myotis; species Myotis daubentonii. Next base: position 21,543,067 of record NC_081841.1, read on the forward strand.
TTCAAAGAAATATGAAGCCTTAACTATTTTTACTCTGGAATGCTAATGAAACAAATAGATTAGAGAGATGTTGAATTATTCATCATTTAATGGTGTTTATTAACAACTAGAGGCCCGGTGCACAAATTCATGCACAGGTGGGGGGGTCAGCCAGCCTGCCCCGATCCTGGCCGAGAGGAGGGAATGTGGGAGTTTGGCCGGCCGGCCCCATCCCCTGGTCAAACTTCCAGTCAAACTCACAGTCAAGGGGACAATTTACATATTACCCTTTTATTATATAGGATGTTTATTTTCAGTATTTTAATATGGGTAAAATTTTTCACTTCCTCTTAAGAGGAATAATGTTTATTGATTAAAGTGGGAAATGGCAAACAACAAGTACTGGCGATGACATGGAGAAAAGGGAACCTTTGTGCACTGCTGGTGGGAATGCAGACTGGTGCAGCCACTGTGGAAAACAGTATGGAGTGTCCTCAAAAAAAAAAAAAAAAAAATGGAACTGCCTTTTGACCCAGTGATCCTAAGAATTGTGAAACACCAATCAGAAAGAATATATGCACCCCTATGTTCATAGCAGTGTTTTTTACAATAGCTAAGATCTGGAAATAACCCAAGTGCCCATCAGTAGATGAGTGGATAAAAAAGCTGTGGTACATTTATACAGGTATACTACACAGCTATAAAAAAGAGAGAAGTCTTGCCCTGACTGGTTTGGCTCAGTGGATAGAGCATCAGCCTGCGGACTCAATGGTCCTGGGTTTGATTCCAGTCAAGGGCATGTACCTTGGTTGCAAGTCTTACCCTTTGAGACAGCACGGATGGATCTGGAGAATATTATACTAAGTGAAATAAGCCAGTCAGAGAGAGACAAATACATATGATCTCACTAATATATGGAATCTAATGAACAAAGTAAACCGATAAACAAAATGGAACCAGAAGCATGAATACATGGAAGAGACTGGCCAGTACCCAAAGGGAAGTGCTGGAAGCCGGTCCATCCTTGCTGCTTGACACAGTCGCTGCAGGAAAGAAACATCTGCACAGCATATGTTTCAAGAGACCTGGCGTATATAGCATACTGTTCTTAATATGTTTGCTCCCCTTAGCGCTGTGTGTTTTAACCAAGGTCACCTCTCCGAGAAAGGTTGTTTCCCCAGGTAGGAATTTTTCCCTGAAGTCAGGGAGGGGATGAAACTCCTTAACTAAGTGCCAGGCGGGTAGTTAATCACTACAAACAATCATGCTTAAGCTACATAATCTTTACTCCCTGGAATGGAGATAAGAAACGCCCTAACCTTTGTAATAGAAATTGACAGGATTAAAATCAACTGGGATAAATACGGATGTAACAAGACAATAAACAGCAGAACCTCTCTGGAGATCCAGACCAGAACTTGGCTGGAGATCCTGGCTGGAGATCCTGGCTAGGCTGCTGATCAACTGAACACTGTCTCCGTGTCATACCTTCTTCGCCGACTCCATCCACACCTTAGGTCACCCCTGGACCTGCTGGGGTTGGACCCCAGCAGGGAAGGATCAGGTAACTGGATAAAGATGATGAAGGAAATAGCTAAAGAACATATGCATACCTCATGGACATGGACAATAATTTGGTAAAAGCCAAGGAAGGGATTGTCGGGGGAGGTTGGAGGTGGGTAAAGGGGGGCGGGGGGCAAGGAATTCCTGCAATAATAACAACATTTTTAAAATGTTTAATAAAAAGATGGGAAATTATTAAGACACCAATTGTATTTCAGATCTTTGACTATAGTATGCAATAGATTTCATTTTTCATGAACTGTCTTAGCTTTTCTACTTGTAAAGTAGAGGTATTGATGAAAAAAAAAGCATCTCTATTATTATCTTTTGTCAGGTCATGGATCCCTGGCCCCAGTGCTTGTGGTTAAGGGAGCAATATCAACGTTGAGAATCCCCCACGTCCTTCCAAGCACAGGAAATTAAGCAGAAAGAACTTCCTGGAACACCTTCCCTCATTAGAACTGACTGGCTCCAGGACCACCTGGGACCAACCCCATAGTCTTTACACCCTAAGGAAGTCTGCAGTGGAATTCTTGGAGTAGATATGCCTGTTGAGGGGTAGTCTCCTAAAATAAGTATGACCACACTCCAAAAGAAGTAGGATTATGCATGTGGGTCTTTGAGAAAGTGAAGTTACAGAGGGTCTGTGTACAATGGAAAAATCAGTGGAGAGTCCATGGATCCCAAGCCAAGGATCATCAGAGTCTAAGGCAGTGATGGCGAACCTATGACACGCGTGTCAGATGACACGCGAACTCATTTTTTTGGTTGATTTTTCTGTGTTAAATGGCATTTAAATATGTAAAATAAATATCAAAAATATAAATCTTTGTTTTACTATGATTGCAAATATCAAAAAATTTCTATATGTGACACGGCACCAGAGTTAAGTTAGGGTTTTTCAAAATGCTGACAAGCCGAGCTCAAAAGGTTTGCCATCACTGGTCTAAGGACTTATTCCACTAAACTAAGTTTTCTCCACCTCCTCCCTCAGCCCATCTCCACCCACCCTCAGTTATAATGCTGTCTTGGAGAGGCCTGAGCAGCTAATGGAATAGTTTTCACTCAAGCTTTGGCCTGCAAACCCCTGGAAAACTAATTTGATTTCTTTCTTTTTAAATTGGATTTCCCCAAATCATCTGCTTCCCCTTTGGCTATGCAAACAGGATCAGATCTTATCCCAGTGTAGAATCTTCCCTATTCTGAAAGGCTCCCAGGAGCCAGAGCCGACCTTCTGGCCAAGCAGGGCAATGAGGGACCAGTAGGGCTGTTCTAACACACCGTGCAAGGGCGGTACTGGTTCGAAACTCTCAGAGGTTCCCAGAAGAAATCCAGCTCAAGTGTCAACTAGCAGTCACATCCTTTTGATAACCTCTTCCAACACCCCACCCCTCATGACCAGCTCTTACCATGTCACATGCACTCCCCCCTCTTCCACAATGAGGTCTGACTAGTCAGCAAGGGGTTTCACTAGCATGGAGGTGGTTCATTTGGCAGCTACCTGGCTGCATAGGAGGCAGATGCTGCAGCAACAATATAGGCACATGCAAGAGGAAAAACAGATTAGATGTTTCCCGAAATAAGTAACGATTTTCTCTACCAAGAGTCGTGATCCCAAACATTGATTTACTAAGTCCCCTAGGCTAGAGAGTTGAATCACTAAGGGCATTTATTAGAGTCCTCATGTGATTTAATAAAGATGATACATTAGCAAATTCATCGAATATGAAGGCACAACATTCTGTTTGAATAATGTAATCAGTGCCTTCTTGTGATGCAGTAATAATGTCCAAAGCCATCCTATTTTGGAGGAGTTTGTCTCATTAGAGACACTTCAGTTTTCAGTACAGACAGGCTTCTCTGGCTATCGTTTAAGGCTTGCTGGGGAAGGGTGAGGAAGGAGAGGAGCGGGGAGAATAGAGAGCAGAGGAGGAAGTGAAGGAGGAGGAGGAGGAGCACACAACCTCACTGAAACAGTGGTGAGTGGCAGCTACAATGGTCAGTAGTTCTGGTGTTTGGACAAAAGGCACTAGCACTGACCTGAACACCATTGCTTTGGTTTAGAAATAAAGAGGTGCCAACATTGCCTGGTCCACTTTTTTTTAATCTTTGAAGAAGTTATCAGCAATGAAGAAAATGAACAGGAAAAGAAAGATGCAAAGATGATATTTCAGCAAATCAAAGTTAAGAATCCTCTGAATCTCTTCAAAACAAACCCAACCCCATGATGTCAAAAGAAACTCAGGGGAACTTTTCCTATATCTTCTACCATGCCCCCTGGTCCCTCTAGACTTAGGAAAACTTAGACTCAAATTCAGTGGCCATCACCCTTTTTTATCAGGCTACACCATCATATCCTTCTGGACCAGCACGGAGTCCCCCATCACCTCCTTGCTCCCAGGTCCTGGTGATGTGGATGTGGTGGAAGGTGTGTTTGTAGTTTGACTCATGAGTGACATATTGGGCACCCTCTGGGCTTAAAGCAAAGGCAGCGGAGGAAGATCACAGCACTTCAGTTAAGTACAGATATCTCTCTCCAAGGGAAAGTAGTTTATCAAACCCTGGCTGACATCAGCAAATGTTTAATCATTTTCTTCATAAATAAGTGGCTGTTAAGGTTAGTACAATTTACATCTCCTTTCAATTGCGGTGGATTGGAAATTGTTACATTACCAATGTATGATTAGAGTCTGGTCAAGAAGACAGGGTCCGGGAGAACCAAGATGGCGGCATAGGTTAACGCCGGAGTTTGCTGCTTTGAACAACTACTTCAAAAGTGAAACCAAAAAACGGAAGGGACATCACCCAGAACCACAGGAACGCTGGCTGAGTGGAAGTCCTACAATTAGGAGGAAAGAGAAACGCATACGGACACTCAGAGGAGGCGCAGTGCTGAAGTCAAATTCTGAGGTGCGGAGTGCGCGGAGCGGGCTGGCGGCGGAGGGCGCGCTTGTTGTTTTCAATTGGGAGGGAGTCGCAGACTCTGAGCACCAGATCCGGGCGAGTCTTTAGGGACCCAGACTCAAACGGGAGAAGCGGGACTGTCTGGCTTCGGTCAGAGCGAGTGCAGCTTTCTCTCCGAGCTTTGCAGCGGGTGCTGGGACTCAGAGAGGCAGAGCCCCTTGGGACAGGACTGAGAGCCGCCATAACTGCTCTCTCCGGCCCACCCTGTTGATCCTGTGCGACCCGCCCCGCCCAAGCCCTGCACACAGGCATTTGCCGGATAGCCTCAGGCAAAGGCATTTGCCGGATAGCCTCAGGCAAAGACTAGATTAGCACCTCCCTAGAGGACAGAAGTTCTCTCACTGCTGACACAGCTGATTCTCATAGCCACTTGGCCTGGAGGTCAAACCCTCCCTGGAATTAGCTACAACAATCAAGATTTATCTATAAGACTGCAAACAAAGACCACTAGGGGGTGCACCAAGGAAGCATAACAAAATTCGGAGACAAAGAAACAGGACAAAATTGTCAGTGGAAGAAATAGAGTTCAGAACCACACTTTTAAGGTCTCTCAAGAACTGTTTAGAAGCTGCCGATAAACTTAATGAGATCTACACGAAAACTAATAAGACCCTCGATCTTATATTGGGGAACCAACTAGAAATTAAGCACACACAGACTGAAATAACGAATATTATACAGACGCCCGGCAGCAGACCAGAGGAGCGCAAGAATCAAGTCAATGATTTGAAATGCGAGGAAGCAAAAAACATCCAACCGGAAAAGCAAAATGAAAAAAGAATCCAAAAATGCGAGGATAGTGTAAGGAGCCTCTGGGACAGCTTCAAGCGTACCAACATCAGAATTATAGGGGTGCCAGAAGATGAGAGAGAGCAAGATATTGAAGACCTATTTGAAGAAATAATGACAGAAAACTTCCCCCACCTGGTGAAAGAGATGGACTTGCAGGTCCAGGAAGCGCGGAGAACCCCAAGCGAAGGGAGTCCAAAGAGGACCACACCAAGACACATCGTGGTTAAAATGCCAAGAGCAAAAGATAAAGAGAGAATCTTAAAAACAGCAGGAGAAGGAAACTCAGTTACCTACAAGGGAATACCCATACGACTGTCAGCTGATTTCTCAACAGAAACTTTGCAGACCAGAAGGGAGTGGCAAGAAATATTCAAAGTGATGAATACCAAGAACCTACAACCAAGATTACTTTATTCAGCAGGGCTATCATTCGGAATTGAAGGTCAGATGAAGAGCTTCACAGATAAGGAAAAGCTGAGGGAGTTCATCACCACCAAACCAGGATTATATGAAATGCTGAAAGGTATCCTTTAAGAAGAGGAAGAGGAAGAAAAAGGTAAAGATACAAATTATGAACAACAAATATGCATCTATCAACAAGTGAATCTAAGAATCAAGTGAATAAATAATCTGATGAACAGAATGAACTGTTGATTATAATAGAATCAGGGACATAGAAAGGGAATGGACTGACTATTCTTGGGGGGGAAGGGGGTGTGGGAGATGTGGGAAGAGACTGGACAAAAATCGTGCACCTATGGATGAGGACAGTGGGTGGGGAGTGGGGGCGGAGGGTGGGGCGGGAACTGGGAGGAGGGGAGTTATGGGGGGGAAAAAAAAAAGAGGAACAAATGTAATAATCTGAACAATAAAGATTTAATTTAAAAAAAAAAAAAGAAGACAGGGTCCGAAATAGGTAATTCCTCAGAGTGAATTTGACATAGGGAATTGGTTAAACAAGTTTTGGAAGACTGCAAAATCAAAACGAGAACAATGAGGGAATGCAGAAATAATAACCACAGGAAACAGCTACCAGCGTAGGGCTGGGGGCATAGAAGGAAGGGGTTGGGACCCAGACCTCAAGGAGGAGCCATGTGCCCGCTGCTGTGGGGACCTCTGAGGGCTGTGAGAGTCTGCTTCTGAGAATAGTACACTCTCTGCCTCTGATCATTGCCTGAAATTCCTAAAACCTTCTCCAAATGGGAGCTCAAAAAATGCAGCTAGGTGAGCAGAAGTAAACAGACAGGAGAGGAAAAGCTGGCCATACCTAGTTGGCAACAGCAGGCCTCCACTGGCATAAGGAAAGTGGTGATAATTTTGACTATAATTGGAAGCTTTGACTATTACCTGTCACTGCAACTTGCAATTCTGGAATGAAGACTGTGTTTGGCAACTCAAAATCACTGTAGTACTTGTGAAAATAAATAAAGAAAACCTTATTCAAATAGAGTCAAGGAAGCCCTGAAAGTGTAGCTCTCATGAACATATGACCTGCTGAGCTTACTTTACAAATTTGGGCAGGAAGAAGCTTATTTTACTACCTCAGCAACAACCCAGCAAAGGAGAAGCCACCACACTCAGCCAATGAGAAGCCACTGCCACCTTGAACTCTCATTCTCCTCCAGTGGACTTTTGCTCATACTCACCCCTCCCAACTTTCCCCTTTTTCTCCATAAAATAACTTTCCACCATAGCCGGTTGGGCTCAGTGGATAGAGTGTTAGCCCTCGGACTGAAAGGTTCCAGGTTCAATTCCAGTCAAGGGCATGTACCTTGGTTACAGGCTTGATCCCTGGACCTGGTCGGGACACTTATGGGAGGCAACCAACCCATGTGCCTCTCTCACATTGATGTTTCTCTCTCCCTCCTCCTCCTTTCCACTCTCTCTAAAAATCAATGGAAAAATATCCTCAGGAGAGGAATGAATAAATAAATAAATAAATAAATAAATAAATAAATAAATAAATAAATAAATAAATAAATAAATAAACTTTCCCCTTTTTTGTTCTCCAGACTTGCCTGTGGTTTGCCATCGTTTGCATGTCTCAGAATGCAATTCCTCTCCTATTCCCAAATATACTGATTTTTTGCTGGTAAAATAACTGGCTATTTTATTTTTAAATCTGACAAACTTTATCCTAAAAGTCATCAGGAAAGTCATGGGACTGCCACACACCTAACCTGGGCAAAGAAAAACTGCCCCCACAGAACACAACTGAAGAATAGGGCAAGACAAAAGAGAATGGCTGTAAGATTGCAACCCATGAGCCCTACTTGTTCAGCCTACTAGGTGCCAATATAAAGTGTCTGGCACATAGTAGAAACACAATAACTGGCCTTATTATTGAAACCTAGGGCTCTGACCCCTCCCACAATGCAGCACTGACCATTACATAAGAGTGTTAGAACTCCACCTCAACAAAAGATGACAAAATCCTCAGCTCTCAGTTGTGCTGGGAGCAGCACTGTCTAAAAGAATACCACAAGCTCAGCTTTCCACAACTTAACAGACTGCAACATCCCCTGGGCTCCACTCCAGTCCCACATCCACAATGGCTGGCCCCAAGCAGCCTCTGGGTTCTGTCATTAACAAAATTGCTTCCATATTTGTCCTGTAAAGAAGAGCAGGGTCTTGCTGGCCTAGTGCTTGTAAATTTTCCCTTTCCTCACCTTTTCCATGCCATGGGATGCTGTAATTCATCCTGAATCCCAGTGATTAACAGGTGGGGACCCAGATGGAGACCATCTGCATAACAGTCCCCAATCAACACAAAACAAAGTAGATTGCCACAGATATTCACAGCCTTCTATATTCTGGTCTCATTCTTTCTACCCAGATTTATCTATCTCTCCACCCCAAATGCAGGCCCTACCCCAATTGGGTCTCCTTTGAATCAGCTCCTTACCTGAATACTGTGCCCATCACCACTCACTGAAAGCCGGAATTGTAAAACCCGCCATCCATGAAATGTAGTGATTTGTAGTTGTATTGAAGCATGAAATCTGAATGTCACGCTGTGAGGATGGTCTGTAAGAGTGAACCAATCAGCAGGAGAGGGAGGCTGTGAGGTCCAATTGCAAAGGCTTGGCTGGGGAGTGAAACAGACCTGAGTTTAAATCCTGGCTCTGCCACTGAACTACCTGAGGCAAATCATTCAACTTCTGAACCGCTGGCTCTCCTCCATAAAGTGAGGGACAATCTGTACCTGCCAGAGCGCTACAGAGCAGGGAAAGGGGCTCAGTAAACAATGGCTAACCTTAATAGTGTGTTGCTATTCTCACTAATGAGCACACTTGGAGAGTATGAGAAAACCTGTGAGAAAACCTGACCCCTGTGACCTAATATCAGAGGCAGGTTGCTAGGGCTACTGAGGCGGTTGGGATGTACTAGTGGGGGAGAGGGGGGCTCCCCAAGAGCCAGGTGCAGGCTCTGGGCTGGGGAAGGGCAGGAAAGGGTTAGAACTAGAAGTCTGAGCAAGGAGTAAGAATGACTTTGCTGTATCCTCTACAGACTCCTGGGACATTTTTTGAAGAGTTTTAACCCTGTATTAACATCTTTCCCTCCAGCACTACCCCTGTAAAGTCTTGGTGATTTCAGGGTTCACAATAAAATCTTTCCAATGGCCTGGTATCTCCCTTCTTCGACCTCCTCACCCGTTTTCATGGCCAGTGGCTTTCAAACTTGTTTGTCCATGCATGGCCCAACCATATGTGTGACTCAGTGCACACACACACATCATATATAAATACCCACGTCTACACATACATAAATGAAATCAAGTTTTATAATATGATACTTACCCTTACTACATGCATTGTGCTCTGCTATTTCCTATTTTGTTCTATTTCATTTTTATAGATGCACTAACTTAATTTTGTGATTCACTAATGGTTCTGTCTCTCAATTTGAAAAACACTGCCCTAGATTTTTTAATTACATCACTGCAGTTTTAGAGACCAGAAAGCTGGGGAGGAACAACAAGGAGACTGAGATGAAGTAGCCAATGAGGTAGAAGAACAAACAGACCCTTCACTAGCACAATCCAAATACAGTCATGTGCCCCATAATGATGTTCCTGTCAACAGAGGACCACATATAGGACCACATATAAGATTATAATGGAACTGAAAAATTCCCATCACCTAGTGACATCATAGCCACCGTAACGTTGTAGTGCAACACATTACTTACTATAACTTTTTTACCTGATGTAATTTAAAAGGTTATACAATACTAAAGTAAACTAATTTATCATTGAAAAAAGGAAAAATTTTAAATAACTTTAGTGTGGCCTAAGTGTGCAGTATTTATAAATCCACAGTAGTGTACAGTAATATCCTAAGCCTTCATTCATTCACTCACCATTCACTGACTCACCCAGAGCATCTTCCAGTCCTGCAAGCTCCATCCATGGCAAGTGCCCTATACATATGGATATATTGCTTTTTAAACCTTTATACTATATCTTTATTGTACCTTTTCTATATTTAGATATGTTTAGCTATACAAATACTTACTGTTGTGTTACAATTGCCTACAGTATTCAGTACAATAACATGCTGTGCAGGTTTGTAGCCTAAGAGTAATGGGCTATACCACATGGCCTAGAAGTGTAGTAGACTGTACCATCTAGGTTTGTATAATGACCTCTATGATGCTCTCACAATGCAAGACAGAATCACACTCTCTAATCTCTTCCTGTCACTCAAACTCATTGGCTCTAGTACTCCAAGTTCAACTATTTTCCAACCCCACCCAGTGCCTCCAATCTTACCACCTTCCTCTCATGATGTCACTTCCTCTTTATCTGATTTAGATTACCTAGCTCATAGTAATCATCCATCAAGTGATTCATTTAATAAATAGTTGCCGAGTTTTCCCACTCTGTGCCAAATACTGTTCTAGGTGCTGGGGATACAGCAGTGAACAAAACAAAGTCCCTCCCTGTGAAGACCTTTTTATTGGAGGGAAAACAGACAATAAGCAAATCAACAAGAACAACTAAGCTATCTATATATATAAAAGCCTAATATGCAAAGTGTCTCCTGGGGAATTCAACCAGGAGACCGAGAGTTCACTTGCTCACTACGACGTCTGCTGACCACCAGGGGCAGTGCGGTGAGGAACAACGGAAGGCCGGATCAACCCTGATTGCTGGCCAGGCCTAGGGACCCTACCTGTGCATGAATTTGTGCACTGAGCCTCTAGTCTCAGTATAATAGCCAGTGCAAAACCTAAAGCAGAAGAGCACCTACAGGTCCCAGGGACAGCACAGAGGCTAGCAAGCCTGGAGCAGAGTGAGAAGAGGGAGAGGGGGTCAGAAAGAAAGCAAGAAGCCAGATGGTCTCCTAGTCTATTCCAGGGACTTTGGGTTTTACTCTGAATGCGATGGGCTATCATTGCAGGATTTGAGGGAAGGGAGCATCCTGATCTGGTTTATGTCTTTAAAAGCCTCCTCTGTTTGGAGAATAGATGGTCGGGAAACCAGGGAAGAGGATTCAGATTAAGATACTATTGGATGCATCCAGGTGAGAGATAATGGTGGCTTGGACCAAGGTAGTGGGAAGGAGGTAGTGAGAAGTGGATATAATTTTGAAGGTATAGCTACTAGAATTTGCTGATAGGATCGTGTCAAGGGTGATGCCAAGGTTTTGGGCTTGAGCAGCAGAAGTATGGAGTTGCCTTTTACTGAAATGGGGAGACTTTAGGAGGAGTTTTGGGGTTGAGGGAGTCAAGAGTTGCATTTTAGATACATCAGTTAAAAACCCAAGTAGAGAAATATGTAGTCAGCATTTCAATATATGCAGTTCAGGAGGGTGGTCTGGAAAGGAGCTATAAACAGGGAGGTATTAGCATCTACTTGATATTGAAATCAGGAGACTGGATGAAAGGACCTATGGAATGAGTGAGAACAGGAGAGGGAAGAGTTCCAAGGATGGAGCCAAGAGGTCAAGTTGATGAGGAGAAAATGGCAAAGGAGACCAGAAAAAAGCAGCCAGTGACAGGAAGAGAGAAATCAGAGTGTAGGCTCCAGGAATGCTGGGAGAGAAAGTGCTTCCCAAAGGCGGAGGCGATGCTCCATGCCAAAGGAGGATGAAGATGCCCAGCTTTATCCGCAATCAGGGAAATGCACATCAAGAGCACAGGTGAGCCCTAGGCGGTTTGGCTTAGTGGATAGAGCGTCATCCTGTGGACTGAAGGGTCCTGGGTTCGATTTTGATCAAGGGCACATACCTCAGTTGTAGGATCCTCCCTGAACCAGGCCCTGGTTGGGACTCATGCAGTAGGCAACCAATCGACCCTACCGATTGGTTGGGTCTCTCACATTACTATTTCTCTCTGTCTTTCCCTTTCTCTTCCACCCTCTCTAAAAATCAATGGAAAAATATCCTCGGGTGAGTATTTAAAGAAAAAGATCACATTTATACCAGTTAACTGGTAATAATTTGAAGCTTGTGAAGATCATATGTGGAAAGAGACTTTATTTAGATACAGCAACAGGCTGTCTTATATATGACTGGTAGAAGTGTAAGCAGGATCAACCATTTGGAAAACAATTTGGCTTTCTTTTTGTTATGATGTTACAGGATGACATTATACAATCCAGCAATTCCTCTCGTAGGTGTCACCTGCTGGCCACGACCTTCATTTTGCAGATGGGGAACAGAGGCAAGGAGAGGGGAGGCCATTTGCACAATTAGGGACAGAACCAAGAGGAGAGCCCTTGCCTGGTAGTGTCATGAAAAGCCGTGTCAGGTAACTATGTCAAAGAGAAACAAACAGGTTCAGGAACTGTCTCTAGATCACATTGCTGTAAGTGGTGGAGTTGGGATTTGAATTCCAGTTTCACACTTTGAAACCCTTGCTCTTGTCACCGCCCCTTGATGTTAAGGTTAACAGACACCCCAGACAGGACACAGACACAAACCCACACAGATATTTGCATTCCCATGTTTCCGTTTCCATGCTTCTCTTTTTAACTTCTCTTTAACCAAACTACCACCTTTCAATTCTCCCCACCCCCAACACACACCCCCACAGTTCCAGACAGATCTGCCTCATGAAAACGTCACAGTGAGTGGAACAGCACACTTTTATGGAGTGCTGTCTCTGTGCGAGGCATGGTGCCCATCAGATCTGAAGGGCAACACACCTGCCAAACTGTTATAGGAGGGGGACAGGACACAGGCAAGAAAATGGACAATGACCATCCAGAATAAGAAGTAATCTGATAAGAAACATCTGTATGACTTTCAATAATAAAGATAAATTTCAAAAAAAGATTCCAGAGTGGGGAAAAGAAGTGATCTCAGAGAGGCAGACGAGAACACCAAGAGCCACCGTGAGGGTGCTGAAGCTGTAGGAGGGATCTTAGGAAATACTTCCCCAAGAAGGGACATTTAAGCAGAGACCAAGGTATGACAAAGGAGTTAACCGAGGAAGGGCACCCGACCCAGTGTGCAGGGCTAAAGGCTTTCTAAAGCACTGATCTGATCAAACACCCTCTCCCCACCCCACCCCCATCCCTCCACCCCCATTAGCAGTCCTGCGTGGCCTCCCATTCCCAAATGAAAACATCCTAAACATGTCCTACATTCCGTTGGGGGCAACTTTGAATATCTAGGGGACATCCAATGGAAGATGGTGAGTAGCAATGAGAGCCAAGAGTCTTGGGTCAGAAGGAAGATCTGGACAGGGGATAAAAAGAAAGTCAGTTAGCACATAATGACCGTTGACATGAATGAGCTCGCCTAAGGAAAGGAGGCAGAATGGGAAGAGAAATGGGAACACCAAGATTTAAGGAATCAACATGTTCCCAGCCTGGTTTTGAAACCAGCATTAGGACTGACTTCTTGTGAGTGGATTGTATTTGTGTGATCGCACTTAAATCTCTCTGGCCTCAGTTTCCTTGTCTGTAAAATGGGCTAGTAATAGTACCTACTTCCTTGGGTTGTCTGAGTAGATGGGTCAATACATGCAAGTGCTTAGAACAGCACCTGACACATAGAGCTCAATAAATGTCCGATAAAAGAATCCGACGGGCTGAGGAGCGAATGGAACTGGAAGAGATGGAAGGTGCTGGGTGTAAACTAGTCTTTCAAGAAGTCTGACTCTGAAGTGGAAAAGAAAACAGTAGCTGGAGGTAATGGGAGGCGGTCATGAGAGGGTTTGCTTTTGTTTTCTTTTTCCACCCCATGCTACTTTGGGAATTCCTCCCTTCTGCATTTAAAAGAGTGACCCTCCCAGTTACTTTGGAAACCCTGTTCACCAAAGTAGTGATTTCAGACGACCCCCTCCCCCACCCACCCCCACCCCTGGCGCTGTGGAGGGAGCCCCTGGAGCCACACAGTAAACCCCGCCCACCTGAGGGGGGACTGCCCACCATGCTGGGGAGGAAACCCCACCACGCTGCCCTGGGAACCCCTGTGCTGGGTAAGATGCACCCGTGCTACTTAGGAAACCCGCATTCTCTAGGGGGCCCAGGCACCACGCAAAGGGGAAGGAGCCCCCGCATGCTACAGAGGGAGCTGCGGGATTTGGAAGGAGCCGGGAGAGAGAGGTTGGAGACGGGGAGTTGGGGAGGAAGGCTAAGTAAACAGTAGAGCCGGTCCCTGAGGAGGCTTCTCTGCTCTTCTTTCTCGGCCCGAGAGAGGGCGGGAGGGAGGTGAGGTGGGGCAGATGCCAGTAAACGGGTGGGCGGGTGTGGCTGGGAGGCTGGGGAACCACCTTCTGTTTACTCCCTGTGGTGGAGGTGACCCATCAGCTGAGAATGTGGAGGCGGAGGAGAGGTTCGGGGAAATACACAAGACGCCCAAGTCTGTGGGGCGGAGAATAACCTCTCACTCGCAGGCCTGAACCATTCACAGGACAGCTTCTCAACGCGTCCTCATTCCATCCTCCCAACACCCCCAAGGAATGTTCTTGCCTTACCTCTCAGTGGAAGGAAACTGAGCCTGAGTTCAGGCCACACCCCTGCACAAACATGCACATAAACATTTGCACGCCCGTGCACGGGCGCTCACGAAGAGACACACACACGTGCACACACACCCTCGCTAGGGCCCTGGGGAGTCCAGGGCTGCTGCCCACCACCCCCTCTCGCCCTGGCTGGAAGGCCTTTCAGGATGCAAGTGAGTGAGGGCCGCCCTTCCACGGGAGGTTCTCAGATCTGCCCTCCACAAGGAGAAAAGGTAGTAAATGATTCACAAGTGAAAAAAACAAAAACAAAACGAGGCTCGGGACAGTGGGAATAACATGCTAACATTTTTGTAATAAATGGGGTGGGAAGAATGTGTTTGCTTATATGTGCATAAAACATTTCTGGAAGGATGCCGAAAACTCAAGTGTGGTGACCTCTGGGGAGGGGAGCTGCCAGCCGGAAAGGAAGGAGAATGTTCAGTGTATCCCCTTCTCTGCCTTTTGAATTTTGAAATAAATAAGTAAATGTATGCTTTAAATACAAACCAGTGGTCTGACTATTACGAGTAAGTAACATCCCACAGCTGATCTACGTTGTGATGTCATGACTGAAAGCTCTGTTCCACCCTGGTCCCTTCGCCTTTCCTTCCTCTCCCCCTTGGCTTCTGGTCTAACTCTTCCCCCTAAGGAGCCTGAGGCCTCCCTGTGAACCACAGGAACCAGTGACACAGAGTGGCGGCCACGACCCTTTGAATACGATAGAGCAGACCACGGCAGGCTCCGCAGTCTGGGACTGGCCTCATCCCCTTGGTTGCTACAATCACTCTTAATTAGGTCAAACACTGGGGGGATTCGTGTAAGGAACTGACAGCAAGAAGGATCTGAAGTATTCCAGGGAACCCAGAAACAGCCACACACGTGGGCCTTGTTACTCAGGAAGGGGACAGTGCTCGGGACCCAGGACACTCCAGAGCCCGGATCACCTGATGGGGAGGGGGCTGCTGCTTTCTCTGCTCTTTCTGCTTCTGCCCCCTCTACCAGAAGGCCCAGCCCATCACCGTGGCTCCAATATAGGCACAATCCCATCACAGGCCTTCGGGTGGGTGCAATTGCGGGACCAATCATCTGGGCCCAAAGGAGGCAGGGCCACCAGGTTCAGGACAGTTCCTCTTCAGAAGGGACGGTGAGCAGGATGGTCATATAGAATCACAAAAATCCTTTGGACCCTCAGTCCTGGAGCCTTGGTTTACCCCTCCAGGCTGGCCCGGCCTCACCTAACCCCTGGAAACTGTGTTCCTGTGAACAGAGGCGAGGATACCTTCCCCAACTCTAAGGGCCAGAAAAAATATCTCTGATATTTGTTACAAGGGAGAAACTCCAGATTTATAAATACTTGACTACAAAGGGCCCACACAGGCACACCCCTCCTCTCCTCTCCTCCCCCGCCACAGCCTCTGGCAGCCACCCTACTTGCTGCCTTTGCCAGGACTCCAGCGGTGGTGAAAACATTTGGAGATTTCGGACAACCCCTGCACACAAAAATAGAGAAAAGTAAGCCACAGAAACATCATGGGATTTTAAACCAGAAAGATCTAGATTTTATTTCTCCATCTGCCACTGACTAGCTATATGATCTTAGGCAAGCCACTTAACCTCATTGAACCTCAGTTTCTTTATCTGTGAGGTGGGAGTAATGAAACCTAATTCACAAGGTTGGCATGAGAATTAAAAGAAATCATGCATATGACGAAGCACTGATGCTCCACAAATGGCCCTTTCCTCCCTTCCCCCTTCTCGCTCCCCGCCCTTTCCTCTCCCGCCTTCCTGCAATAAATCCCCTCGGTTTAAGTTAACCAGAGTCCATTTCTGTCAGCTGCAACCCAGAACACAGACTGAGAGAATCTGTGACCTTCTCTTCACCTCCACCTCACAGCCCCCTCATAGTGGACATGTCTCATGTTTTCTTGCTGCCCAACACTTTTGAATACCCTTTCTATGTTTGGGGGATTCCTGCCTTGCGTTCCAATTTTCCCAGGTAGAAGCATGAAAACTAGGTAGCAGGTATGTGTCCTAGGCTCCATCGCCCAGAGGCAACTAAGTGAGGTTTCAAACAGTGAGTGAAGAAAGGGTGTGAGGAGGCAGGAACCACGTGGGACGCAACTGGTGACGGGGAAACAGGGGCAGCGGATTTTGGGCCACTGGAGAGGAGGGTCCAGTGTCTGGGGGACCAGTGTTGGCAGCATGAGATGCACTGCCCTTGAGCAAGGGTGGTGGCCTTCTCAAGGTGACGCAGTCAGAGATATGTTGTGTGTAGCCTGCAAGCTAGGTTCTCTGGTCCTCCTGGAGGTTCCTTGGGAATCAAATGTGCTAAAACAAATTTCTTTTCTGACCAAAGCAATAATGAGTTCTATATTTTGCAACTAAGAACACTGACACACACATATGTACAGTACGTGGCTGTTTTTATTTCAGCCTTATTGAGGAGTAATCTAGATATATGAAAGCCTAAGTGACCATCACAACCAAACAGGCTGCGTGAGGCAACCAGGCCAGCAGGGGTTTAGTGAGGGACGACCAAATGATTGAGCAACAGGCTGCAAAGTTGGCGGTACCCACAGCCAATAAGGAGGGAATATGCTAATTGATTGCCACACCCTCAAAGATGGTGGTGCCCATAGCCACAAGATAGCAGTGCCCAGTGCCCTCAGCCCTGCCAGGGCGGCAGGCACATGGCAAGGCTCCTGCCTCTGGAATCCCCCAGCTGCCCAGGGCTGACCCAAGGTGCAGGCAAGCCTCGGATGGCGGCTGCCCAAGCACCCAGGGCCGCCCAAGACTCAGGTAACCAGGGCCAGCTGAGGCTTGTGCTGCCAGCAGTGGCAGCAGCAGAGGTGTGATGAGGACGTCGCCTTCCCCTCTGAGTAGAAGAATGTCCACTTCTGTAATGTGATGAGGACGTTGCCGGGTCACCTCCCACGCCTGAGGGCTCTGGGACTGTGAGAGGGGGAAGGCAGGCTGAGGAACCCCCCACCTCCAGTGCATGAATTTTCATGCACCAGGCCTCTAGTCCTATATAATAAAGAGGTAATATGCAAATTGACCATCACGCCCTTGCACAAGATGGCCACCCCCATGTGGTCAAAGATGGCCATCATGGCCAGCAGGGGAGGGCAGTTGGGGGTGACCAGGCCAGCATGGGAGGGCAGTTGGGGGTTACCAGGCCAGCATGGGAACAGTTAGGCGTTGATCGGGCTGGCAGGGGAGTGGTTAGGGGGTGATCAGGCTGGCAGGCAGAAGCGGTTAGGGGCAATCAGGCAAGCAGGCAGGTGAGTGGTTAGGAGACAACAGTCCCAGATTGTAGAGGGATGTCTGACAGTGGGACATCTCCCGAGGAGTCCCAGAATGAAGAGGGTGCAAGCTGGGCTTAGGGACACCTCTCCCCCAGTGCACGAATTTCATGCACCGGGCTTCTAGTTGCCATATAAAATTATAAGATATTAAAAGTGTACATTGTGGTGATTTTTTTTTTTAATATATTTTTATTGATTTTTCACAGAGAGGAAAGGAGAGAGATAGAGAGTTAGAAACATCGATGAGAGAGAAACATCGATCAGCTGCCTCCTGCACATCTCCCACTGGGGATGTGCCTGCAACCCTGGCACATGCCCTTGACCGGAATCGAACCTGGGACCTTTCAGTCCACAGGCCGACGCTCTATCCACTGAGCCAAACCGGTTTCGGCTACATTGTGGTGATTTGATATGCATGTACATTGTGAAAAGATTCCCTCATCTAATTAATTCACACATTCATCATCTCACATATTTATCTTTATTTTTATAAGATCTACTCTTTTAACAATTTAAATTATGCCATACATTGTCATCATCTATAGTCACCATGTTGTACATTAGATCCTCAGATCTTATTCATCTTTGAGCTGAAAGTAGTAAAGTCCCAACTATTTTTTTAAAAAATATATTTTATTGATTTTTTACAGAGAGGAAGGTAGAGGGATAGAGAGTTAGAAATATCGATGAGAGAGAAACATCGATCAGCTGCCTCCTGCACATCTCCCACTGGGGATGTGCCCGCAACCAAGGTACATGCCCTTGACCAGAATCGAACCTGGGACCCTTCAGTCCGCAGGCCGACGCTCTATCCACTGAGCCAAACCGGTTTCGGCACCAACTATTATTATATTGCTGTCTACTTCCCCCTTCATGTCTGTCAATATTTGCTTTCTATATTTAGATACATCCAGGATGGGTACATAAATATTTACAAGTGCTATATCCTCTTGTTGGATTGACTCCTTTATCCATTATACAATAAACTTCTTTGTTTCTTATTACAGTCTTTGGCTTAAAATCTACTTTGTCTTATATAACTATAGTTCCCCTTGCTTTCTTCTTCTTCTTCTTCTTCTTCTTCTTCTTCTTCTTCTTCTTCTTCTTCTTCTTTTTTTTTTTTTTTTTTGGTTAATCCTCAACCGAGGATATTTTTCCATTGAGTTTTAGAGAGAGTGGAAGGGAGGGGAGAGACAGAAACATTGATGTAAGAGACACACATCCATTGGACGACTCCCACACACACCCTGACCAGAGCCAGGGATCAAGCCTGCAACCGAGGTACATGCGCTGACCAGACTGGAACCCGTGACCCTTCAGTCCTCAGGCCAACGCTCTATCCACTGAGCCAAACTGGCTAGGGCAGACCCTAGCTTTCTTTTTATTCTATTTCCATGAAATAGCTATTTCCATACCTTTACTTTCAGTCTATATGTGTCTTTAAAGCTGAGGTGAGTCTCTTGAAAGCAGCATATAGTTGGGTCTTATTTTTTATTCCATTCAGCCAGTCTATGTCTTTTGATTGGAGGATTTAGACCATTTACATTTAAAGTAATTATTGATTCGTTGAGACTTTCTATTGTAAATTTATTGTTTTCTGGCTGTTTTGTGATTCCTTTGTTCCTTTCTTCTCTTGCTTTTTTCCCTTGTTATATAATGTTTTTCTATAGTAGTATGTTTAGAGTCCTTTCTTTTGTGTATTTCGATAGGTTTTTGCTTTGTGATTATCATAAAACATTTGCTTTGAGATTTACATAAAACATTTTATATTTACAAAACTATAGTTTATGCTGATAACAACTTAACTTTGGATGCATACTAAAACTCTACATCTTTACTCTCCCCACATATATATTTTATGTTTTTGATGTCATAATTAACATCTTTTTACCTTGTGTACCCATTACCAAATTAGTGTATAGTTATTTTTAATACTTTTGTCTTTTAACCTTCATTCTACATTTAGAAGTGATTTGCCTACCACCATTACATTAGAGTATTCTGAATTTAACTATATATTTACCTAAACCAATGAGATTTATACTTTCATGTGTTTCTGTTAGTAATTAGCATCCTTTCATTTCAGCTTGAAAATGTCCCTTTAATGTTTCTTATAAAGACAATCTAGTGGTGATGAGCAACTTCACCTTTTGCTTGTTGTAAAATTCTTTCTCTCCTTCAATTCTGAAGGACAACTTTGCTGGGTAGGGTATTCTTGGTTGATAATATTTTTTCTTTCAGCACTTTGAATATATCATGCCACTCCCTTCTGGCCTGCAAAGTGTCTGCTGAAAAATCTGCTCATAGTCTTATGGAGTTTACCTTGTACATAACAAGTTGAGTTTTCTTCTGCTGCTTTTAAAACTTCTTCTCTTTTTCTAGAAGAATCCAAAGGCAAGAAAATCTCAGACATATGCCGAAGCAATTTCTTCACTGATACAGCTCCTAGGGCACTTGAAACTAAAGAAAAAATGAACAAATGGGACTACATCAAAATAAAAAGCTTCTGCACAGCAAAAGAAACCATCAACAAAACAACGAGAAGACGCACTGTGTGGGAAAACATATTTGCCAATGACATATCTGATAAGGGCCTAATCTCCAAAATTTATAGGGAACTCATACAACTGAACAAAAGGAAGATAAACAATCCAATCAAAAAATGGGCAAAGGACCTAAATAGACACCTTTCAAAAGAGGACATTCAGAAAGCCAAGAGACATCTGAAAACATGCTCAAAGTCACTAATCATCCGAGAGATGCAAATCAAAACAGCAATGAGGTACCATCTCACACCTGTCAGACTGGCTATCATCAACAAATCAACAAACGACAAGTGCTGGAGAGGATGTGGAGAAAAAGGAACACTTGTGCACTGCTGGTGGGAATGCAGACTGGTGCAGCCACTATGGAAGACAGTATGGAGTTTCCTTAAAAAACTGAAAATGGAACTCCCATTTGACCCTGTGATCCCACTTCTAGGAATATATCCCAAGAAACCAGAAACACCAATCAGAAAGGATATATGCACCCCTATGTTCATAGCAGCACAATTCACCATAGCTAAGATCTGGAAACAGCCTAAGTGCCCATCAGTAGATGAATGGATTAGAAAACTGTGGTACATCTACACGATGGAATACTATGCTGCTGTAAAAAGGAAGGAACTCTTACCATTTGCAACGTCATGGATGGAACTGGAGAGCATTATGCTAAGTGAAATAAGCCAGTCAATAAAGGAAAAATACCACATGATCTCACTCATTCATGGACAATAGAGACCATTATAAACTTTTGAACAATAATAGATACAGAGGCAGAGCTGCCTCAAACAGATTGTCAAACTGCAGCGGGAAGGCCGGGGAGGGTTGGGGGGCAGGAGGTAGGGGGGTAAGAGATCAACTAAAGGACTTGTATGCATGCATATAAGCATAACCAATGGACATAAGACACTGGGGGATAGGGGAGGCTAGGGGACTGTCTAGGGCGGGGGGATAAAATGGATACATATGTAATACCCTTTGTAATACTTTAAGCAATAAAAAAAAAAAATAGAAACTTCTGTATGTCACCTCTCTCACCCCAAGGTAATAAAACTCCATTGAAATCATAATCCTATCTAATAAAACAGAAAAATGGTAAAAAAAAAAAAAAAAAAAAAAAAACTTCTTCTCTTTAACTTTTGCAATTTAATTATAGTGTGTCTTAGTTTGGGTTTCTTTAGGTTAATCTTGCTTGGAACTTTCTGGGCTTCCTGCATGTGGATGTCTGTTTCTTTCCTCAGGTCAAGGAATCTCTCAGCCATTCTTTCTTTGCATAAGCTTTCTCTCCCTCTTCTCCTGGGACTTCTCTAATGCAAATACTTCTACTCTTGATTGTGTCCCATAAGTCCTTTAGTTTTTTTACTCTTTTTTATTTCTTTTTCTTTTTGTTCCTCTGATTGGATGAATTCCACTCTCATGTCTTTGAGTTCACTGATATTTCTTCCATGTTAGTCTGTTTTTAAACCCTTCTGTTGAATTTTTCAGTTCAATAGTTATATTCTTCAGCTCTGTGATTTCTGTTTGGTACTTCCTTTTATTTTCTATCACTTTGTTGAAAATCTCACCTTGTTTCATGCATTGTTCTCCTGACCTCGATGAACATCTTAATGACCATTATTTTGAACTCCTTATCAGAAAAATCACTTACCTGCATCTCATTAAGGTCTGTTTCTGAAGTTTTATCTCATTCTTTTGTTTGGAACATATTCTTTATATTTGTATTTTATACTTATATGTCTTCATTTTCCTTGACTTTCCGTGTTGGTTTCTGTGCATTAGAAAAAATAGCTACCTCTTCCAATCATGAGGGAGTGGTCTCATGTAGAAGATAAACATTATCATTTAGCCCAGCCTGAGTGCTTGATTGTCTCTCAAAGCTTTCTCATTATCCAAGCTGTCTCCTTTATTCTTAGTGGCTCCCAGTAGTTGGAGATGTGCCAAGACCTGTCAGTTTCCCTAACAAGGACCTAGAAGTAGGCTAATTGGAAGCCAAACTCTCAGGCAGCAGCTCTTAAAATGCAAATAAGCCTCTTTCATGGAAAGATTCAAAGATGGATGTTTCTATCTGCTATCT
Organism: Myotis daubentonii; assembly: GCF_963259705.1. NCBI lineage: Eukaryota > Metazoa > Chordata > Mammalia > Chiroptera > Vespertilionidae > Myotis > Myotis daubentonii. The sequence continues at coordinate 21,565,248 of NC_081841.1, forward strand.
CTGCACTGAGCCCTGTTGGTCCTATGGATGAAGCCCCATTGTTTTTCTAATCTAGTTGTTTTAGGGACCCATCTCTCAGATGGAAGTCTTAAAAGTTGGGTTACAATATATTGGATCCAAACCCTTGGCTCCTTGGGGAGAAGGTGGGAATTGTGCATTCCTTCCCAATACATGTTGCTGTGCTGGGACTGGATTTTTGGTGAAAGTGTGTCTCAGTCTTTTTTACCCATTTTTATGTGAGTATTTTCTCATTCCTACAATGTGTAGAAGTCACTTGGCTCATTGCTGAATTTCATTCAGAGGGAATTATCCCATTTGTTGCTGTAGATTCATTATGTCTGCAGAAGCAGTGAGTTCAGGAGACTTCTATGTCACCATCTTGAACCAGACAGTACCTGACAGTATTTATGTTTTTATTTTGTTCCTATTCATTGAATTTATTGGGGTGACACCAGTCAACAAAATTATACAGGTTTCAGGTACATAATTCTACAACATATTATCTGCAAACTGTATTATCTAAGTTCTAGCTGAGCTAAGAATCAAATTAACATGAGATAGACTAACAGGAAGAAATGTCCAAAACTTATTATGGATATACATTTGGGGACTCATAAGATATGAGACTCAAAGACACTTTGGGGTTGAGGTTTATAGGCCATTTTGAACAGAGGACAAGGGGACAGGGGCTTGAGATTTCAAAGGGAAAGCAGGCAGTTCACAGGCAGATGAGAAAGAACAAACGTGTTAAATAAATTCTTGCTGGGCCACCCAGAAACAATGGGACACAGAGGGGAATCTAGCACACAGATTTTTGCTTGCATCCTCTTTATCCAGGAACACATAATTCAAGTGTGCTAAGTGAATACGTTAAGATTCCCTTTCTGAAGTGGTTCTTCTATTTTAATTCCTTTTTGTAAGGGAGAGGGACAAAGATTCTCTGTTTGGGGTTTTTTTTTTTTTTTTTGTTCTTAATAACCAGCTTAAAATCAATATCCCAAAAGGCATATTTTGGGGTGGCAAAGCTTTGGTCCCCTTCAATGCCCAGTGGACTTGAAGAAAATGCTGAAACCTAGGCCCAACCCCACAAGAATTCTGATTGAATAGGCCTGGGGCTCAGCCTGGGCATTGGGATGATTCCAGTGTGCAGCTGAGGTTGAGCCACCACTGCTCCGAGGGGTGAGTAGGTGGCTTTTAAGAAGCTGTTCATGCATTTTTCTTGTGCAGCTGTAGTTTTAAACTTCTGGTGTAGAACTCATTTTCTTCTAATTGGCTTTGAAGAGTGTCCTAGATTCTTCCAAAAGAAGTTCCCGTGTCACATGTGGGAACTGCTTCTGAAGGAGTCATGTCCCTTCTCGGCCTCTCCTGGCCTCTACCTTAGTTTAAGGGATTTCTCTCCTTACTACCCATCAGTATTCTCATCCACCAGTGGGGCTCATTTCTTGCAGGTTCTGGGCAAAGTGGTTACTCCTCTGAGCTCGTAACCTGGACCTGAGACCCTTGAATTCTGGAAGCTCAGACCAGCCAAGTTGGCAGCCCAAGGACCTTAGTGAGCCCTCATGTCTGTCTTCTTTCCACAGGTCTCCACTAGACTGGGTTATTATGACATGTGAGCCGCGTGGGATGATTGTTTCCTTCCCTCAGTTTTAGTCTTGCATTATACCCTGGAGTAAAGCTATACCTGACATCTCCCACCTTGATAGCCTTTCCTGTTTGTCTTTGAATACTAGGTGTTATCTTGGATTCTAGGTGCACACACTAGGTATTAGGCTAGGAGGCTAGGGACCTGGGTTCTGGACTAACTGTGTTCCCTGGGTCATATCACATAACCTCTCTGACTTTCAATTTCCTCATGTATTAAATGGGCTGATGTATCCTGCCACCTCACAAGACTGCTATGTGGTTCAAACAGTATGGTCTGCAAACATGTGCTTTGGTGGCTGCAAATTGTGACACCAATGTTACCTATAGTCATCAAGTTGAAATCTCATTCCTAGTTGGCAGAGTGAAGGGTAATTTGCCCTTTCTTAGAGAACACCCAAGCTGGTATGAAAGTCCCTGACAATGGTATATCATAGAATCTTGTCTCCCTTCCTCATTGAATCAAAATGTATTCATTGAGAGCCTACTGTATGTACCCAGCACAGTGTTAGGTATTAGGCGCAGGGGTGGGCAAACTTTTTGACTCGAGGGCCACAATGGGTTCTTAAACTGGACCAAAGGGCCGGAACAAAAGCATGGATGGAGTGTTTGTGTGAACTAATATAAATTCAAAGTAAACATCATTACATAAAAGGGTACAGTTTTTTATTTTTTTTAGTTTTATTCATTTCAAACGGGCCAGATCCGGCCCTCGGGCCATAGTTTGCCCACTGCTATATTAGGGGATCCTCAGTCATTTGTTGGGAAGTAAGGCAATCCACATAAAAAAAGAGGTGAGAGAGTGCTATAAGCAGTGAATGCTTTAGGATTTCTGAGGGACAGTTTAGCATAAATGGTCAGAGAATAAATGCTTTATGCAGAGGAGGAACCTGAACCAGACAAGCCCAGAAGGACAGGTTGGAATTAGATGGAGGGAGAGAAGGATCTGGGCAAAGGAAGGTGCCCTGTGAGAGGATATAGAGCTGAGCTGAGAGAGAGAAAATTGGATTGGCAGGCCACCCTTCACCCCAGTTTCTATAGTAACCCAGCTCAGCCGGACTGACTGGGCATGGAGGCCTCTTAGGCACCAGCATTAAAAAAAATGGTGTCATAAATCAGTCACTGAACAAAGTTATGCCCCCGCCCCTTTTTTGTTGTTCATCCTCACCCTAGGATATTTTTCCATTGATTTTCAGAGGGAGTAGAAGGGAGGGGAAGAGACAGAGAGAGAAACATTGATGTGAGAGAGACACATCAATTAGTTGCCTCCCACATGCACCCTGACCAGAGCCTGCAATAGAAGTATGTGCCCTTCCCCAGAATCAAACCTGGAACCCTTCAGCTCTATTCACTGAACCAAACCAGCTAGGCCTCCTTTGCTTTTCTAAGCAAAAAGACCATCCTTATTCCAGTAGTCTCCTCTGAAGGGAGACCCAGTGCCCTACCCCTCTGGAATCTGCCACTCACTAGTAACCATTTTTGATGCATTGACAAGGAAGGATGAATAAAAGCCCTTTCTTCCCATCCCACTGGCATGGGACCAAGGCAGGGCCAGCCACACTTTGATATGTCCTTATGTTGTCAACACAATAAAAGTTCCTTATTGACAACATTCTAAATGTGTTAGGTTGCCAGGTCACTCCTCATCATGTCTCCCCTTCAATCCTCTCTCCTTCACTCTGGGTTCTCTGGCATCCCCTATGCCGCCTCATGCTGTTACTCTTCCTCCCCATTCCCGCCCCACCAACATAACATGGTCCCGCCCTGCCCAAGTGCCCTCTAGCCTTCACCTAGAGCCACCATCCATTGTTCTAATAAACAGTTCTTGGGAATGGGATGCAACTAGGGAAATCACTCTGTTTGCGGCCAAGGAGGAAGGAAAGAGGGACGGGATGGAAAGGGTGGGTGATGGAAAAAGTGACTTTCCCACCATTCCCTGGACTTGGGCCTGGAAGGCAGCTCACAGTAGTTGCCGTGGTGATGGCAACCACTGGTTCCCCTTTCAGAACTGAAGAATGTTGGCTGTGCCTTTCCTCCCTACTCCAATACCTCAGTCCCCTCTCCATCTGCTTTGCGACATAGTTGGCTGATCTTTGAGACTTGCTTCTACTGGGCTCCCTTGCCCTCTGGCTTCCAATCAACCATTGGGAGGCACCAGCAGGTCCTGGAGCATGAGAGGAGAGTGGAGCTGGCACTCGCCTCCCTGGCTCACTTACCACTGCATTGCTGATGGACAGTGACTTCCTTCTTTGCCTAAGGGCACAGCTTTAGGCCTTGCTGGCTCCTGCCCCCTTCCCCTTGCTTTCTCATGCATCAGCCCCAGGGTGCTTCACTATCACTGCTTGGTTTCCCTCAACCCTGCCTGTCCCTCTATGATTAGCCCTTCCAATAAACTTCCCCGGTCACCCCTATGGCTAAGTTCCCTCTGTGTGCTGCTGAGACCTGACTGATACAGAGAATGTCTTAACCACAAGGAAGGAAGGTGGTTTACTCAGGACTCCTTTCTTGGCGGTCAGGGCTCTGGCAGGCTGGCTATGTGGGTGGGGTATCCTTTCAGGTATAATTTGAGATGTACCCAGAAGCCTGTCCTGCCCAGAAATAGCAAGGCTGCAATCCTGAAGCTAGGGGGCCATTTCTTTGGATTAAAATGTGTCTCTGTAAAGAGCCCACATTCCCTAGGAAGGAGAGTATTTTTATCTCATCATTCATCCCTCAACATGTCTCAGTTTCATCAGGTGAGAGGTTTGACTGAAAGCTCTATAAATGCAAGGACTGTGTGTGTTTCATTGTGCAGACATGGGTAGCATGGGGCCTGGTGAAGAGTAGCCTTAAACATCTGTTGAATAAATTTATTCACCATTCAACAAATGTGTTTTGAGTGCTTACTATGTTCCGGGCATTGTTCTAGGTGCTTGGGATATATTAGTGAACAAAAGAAAGATCCCCCTCAAGGAGAGAAACAGACAATAAATACCCCTCAAGCAAAAAATATATACACATACACACACATGTATATGTATATACATATAATGTTGCAAAATTATGAGTGCCATAGAAAAATAAAAAGAGCAGGTTTGAAAAATCAGGGGTGCTAGAGAGTTGTTATTGAAATTTTATGGAGGTTGGTCAGGGAAGGCCTTATTAGGAAGGTGACATTTGAGCAGACTTGAAGGAGTGGTGAGACAGTTCTACAGCTATGGAGAGGGCAGAGTGAGAGACACAAGAGGGAATAGTCAGGGCAAAGACCCCATGGCTGGAGTCTGCCTGGCACCAATGAGGAATAATAAAAAGCAAAGTATGGCTGACTGGTGTTGCTCAGTGGTTGAATACGGACCTATGAACCAGGAGGTCACAGATCGATTCGGATCAGGGCATCTGCCTGGGTTGTGGGCTTGATCCCCAGTAGGGGATGTGCAGAAGGCAGCTGATCAATGATTCTCATCACTGATGTTTCTATCTCTCTCTCCCTCTCCCTTCCTTTCAAAATCAATAAAAAGATATTAAATAAAAAAAAAAAGGAAAGTGTGTTTGGAGTGGCATGGGGAGGTAGTTTGCCATGACATCTTCTTGTTTCTTTTTGGGGGCCTGACCTATCTTTCAGGGCCTCTCACCATGGCCCTTAGGCCTCCAAGGCCTGCCACCCCCACTGGAGAATACCACTGAACCACATAATCCCATCCAGACTTCTGTCCCATGCTCTGAGCAGTGAAATCTCTCCCTGTTTCCTTGGTGTCTCTGAACTCAGAGACAGTTTAATAAGAAAGCAAAGCCTCCTTACAAATGAGGTAAGTGTGGCTCCTAGGAGTTTTATCAGTGGATATTTGAAAATCCACCCACACTGGTGAAATTCAATGCAGTGTAACACACTGTATTAAAAACAAGCAATGAATACATTCTGATTCAATGAGGGAGGCAGACAGGATCCTATGATATACCATTGTCAGGGACTTCAATACCAGCTTGGGTGTTTCCTAAGAAAGGGCAAATTACCCTTCACTCTGCCAACTAGAAAAGAGATTTCAACTTGATGACTATAGGTAACATTGGTGTCACAATTTGCAGCCACCAAAGCACATGTTTGCAGACTATCCTGTTTGAACCACACAGCAGTCTTGTGCGCTGGCAGGATACATCAGCCCATTAAATACATGAGGAAATTGAAAGTCAGAGAGGTTGTGTGATATGACCCAGGGGACACAGTTAGTCCAGAACTCAGGTCCCTAGCCTCCTAGCCTAATACCTAGTGTGTGCACCTAGAATCCAAGATAACACCTAGTATTCAAAGACAAACAGGAAAGGCTATCAAGGTGGAAGATGATGTTACCGACAAGACCTCGGTTTTGGCCTTCTTGAAGGAAAGATTTCAGTCAAGAGACAAAGTGCAGCAAAGCAATCAACAATTTATTGGCCACAGCAAAAGCACACTCAGATGGGATGTTTATTAATGCTGGGGCAGTGAAGCAAGGAAGGGCTTAGCATAGAAGAAGTAAAAAAAAGAACCTAGGCTGGGCTGCTTTGACTCATTGAGAAGTCAGAGGAAGGGGGGTCTTGGAGACAGGTTCAGGGGGTTAGACTATCACGAGCTGCCATAGCCTATTGCTCCCCTCGTTGCAGGTTTCTGTGGGGTTCCTTCACCCCTGTGAGAGAAGAAGAGAGGGAAGAAGAGGGAGGAGGGAAAGGTGTGGGCTTGCTCCCCACAGGGAGAGGTGCTGGGTCCTTCATGCTGAAGGTATTTCTCTCTCTCTTGCAGGTCGGAATCTTAAGGGAGTTCTCCGGGGAGGATCTCAATAGACTATTTATCAGCTTTCCAGGTGTGCTCTTTCAGGGTTTCGGTCTCCACTGATTGGGGCCAGGACAGAGTCATTAGTCAATACAGCTGATCCTGAGGCAGCCATGGTATCACTTGTCTCGTTTTGCTGCTTTTCTGGGCCTGGAGCTGAAACACGACTGAGGCCTAGATGTTATCTTTGGTGAGGAAAAGTCAGGGGACCTGAGCCACATGACTAGCGATATGAAAAGTCACGGGTTCAAACCACATGACCAGTGCTAGGAGAGCAAAGGTTACCCTGGGGTTGAGGTCATTGTTTTCCCAGTTTTGCCTTTTGCTGGGCAGGAGGGCTTTCCGCCCTAGTGACCTGTACCTGGCCCATTGTCCTTGCTTTGCTCACGTCTGCCTAACGAATGACAGATACAGCTTTACTCCAGGGTAGAATGCAAGACTGAAAGATGAGGGGAGGAAACAATTACTCCACCCAGCTCACAGGTCATAATAACCCAGTCTAGTGGAGACCTGTGGAAAGAAAACAGACATGAGGGCTCACTAAGGTCCTTGGGCTGCCAATTTGGCTGGTCTGAGCCTCAGAGTTCAAGGGTCTCAGGTCCCGGTCATGAACTCAAAGGAGTGACCGCCTTGCCCAGAACCTGCAAGAAAAGAACCCCAGTGGGTGGGTGAGAATACTGATGAGTGGTAAGAAGAGAAATCCCTTAAATTGCGGTAGAGGCCAGGAGAAGCTGAGAAGGGACATGACTCCTTCAGAAGCAGTTCCCACATGTGACACGGGTACTTCTGTTGGAAGAATCTAGGACACCCTTCAAAGCCAATTAGAAGAAAGTAAATTCTACACCAGAAGTTTAAAAACTTCTGTTTGAGCGGCGACCTATGAACCAGGAGGTCATGGTTCAATTCCCGGTCAGGGCACATGCCCAGGTTGCAGGCTCAATCCCCAATGCAGGGCCTGCAGGAGGCAGCTGATCAATGATTCTCTTTCATCATTGATGTTTCTATCTCTCTCTCCCTCTCTGAAATCAATAAAAATATTTTTTAAAAGTAAAACAAAAAACCCACACAGCTGCACAATGCATGAGCTGCTCCTTAAAAGCCACCGACTCACCCCTCGGGGCAGTGGTGGCTGCACACTGGAATCATCCTGATGCCCAGGCTGAGCCCCAGGCCTATTCAATCAGAATTTTTGGGGGGTAGGGCCTAGGCATCAGCATTTCTTCAAGTCCACTGGGTATTGAAGGGGACCAAAGTTTTGCCACCCCAAAATATGCCTTTTGGGGTATTGATTTTAAGCTGGTCACTAAGAAACAAAAGACTCAGGAAAAACCTTTGCCCCTCCCCCTTACAAAAAGGAATTCAGCCCTGGCCTTGTGGCTCAGTTTGTTGGGTGTCATCCCATGCAGCAAAAGGTTGCCAGTTTGATTCCTGGGCAGGGCACATGCCCAGGTTGGGTGCTTGATTCCTGGTAGGGAGTGCACAGGAGGCAGTTGATAGATGTTTCCCTCTCACATCGATGTTTCTCTTCCTCTCCCTTCCTCTCTCTCTCAAAAATCAATAAAAATATTTTTTAAGGAAATTCAGATAGAAGAACCTGCTTCAGAAAGGGAATCAGCATACTCACTTAGCACATTTGAATTATGTGTGGCTGGACAAGGAGGATGCAAGCAAACATCTGTGTGCTAGATTCCCCTCTGTGTCCCATTATTTCTGGGTGGCCCAACAAGAATTTATTTGCCACATGTTTGCTCTTTCTCATCTGCCTGTGAACTGCCTGCTTGCCCTTTGAAATCCCAGACCCCTGCCCGCCTTGTCCTCTGTCCAAAATGGCATATAAACCTCCACCCAGTGTGTGCTTGAATCTCATATCTTATGACACCCTAGATCAATGGTCGGAAAACTGTGGCTCACGAGCCACATGCGGCTTTTTGGCCCCTTGAGTGTGGCTCTTCCACAAAATACCAACTTCTGCGCATGGGCCACGAAGTTTCAATCCCACTGTACGTGCACACCCGCACGTGGTATTTTGTGGAAGAGCCACACTCAAGGGGCCAAAGAGCCTCATGTGGCTTGAGAGCCACAGTTTGCCGACCACTGCCCTAGATGAATAGCCATAACAAGTTTTGGACATTTTCTCCTGTTAATCTATCTCGTGTTAATTTGATTATTAGCCCAACTTAGAAGGTGGGAGGAAAATTGTTGTGTTGGTTTTTGTGTTTTTTGTAGCCCCACAGTTTCAATGTACAATCAAGGTTGAGAATCATTACTCTCCAATGGGCTGGAATCTTTGTGTTTAACAAATGCTCCCCAAGTGATTCTAATGAACCCAAGTCCACCTCACTCTGTTGAAAGGTATTTGGGAAACTTTTCTAACGGTAACTTTCTCTAAAGCGGCAAGGGTAGTCTACCAAACCAGCAAGGGGGAATAGTGGGGACTAGGTCCTGGGGCCATAGAGATAACTAACAAGGTAACAAAAATCGCTCTCAGCGATTCTCTTCTGGCACTGTGGCCCAAGTTAAGGGATTTTCAACAAGGACCCGAGGAAAAACTACAGAGCTTAGGCCACTGCAGTAGCAGAGCCAGCAAGGCCTCCTCCCCCAGAGCTGGGAATAACACTGCTCTTCAGACGCCCTGAGGATGCAAACCACTTACAGTTTATTCCTGGTGCTAACAAGAAACAGCAGACCCAAAATGGAGTCACTTTTGCTAAGCCCCAGCACGACTTAACATCTGACCTAACTGCTGCTCTAGCCTCTCCCAGGAGTGGAATTTTAAACCAGTCAGTCTGGAATTTCCTGGTCAGCATTAGTCAGGTAACCTGACTGATAAGTCCCCCTCCTACCTTCTCCTAAGGGATGATGACTTGGCCTGAAATAATCCACTCTTTTTTTTTTTTTAAATATATTTTATTGATTTTCCACAGAGAGGAAAGGGAGAGAGATAGAGAGTTAGAAACATCGATGAGAGAGAAACATCGATCAGCTGCCTCCTGCACATCCCCTACTGGGGACGTGCCCGCAACCCCAGGCACATGCCCTTGACCGGAATCGAACCCGGGACCTTTCAGTCCGCAGGCCGACGCTCTATCCACTGAGCCAAACCGGTTTCGGCGAAATAATCCACTCTTAACTTTCTTGTCCCACCCTCTTTCTGCCCATCCGTTTTGTACAACTCCCCAGCGTGCCCTTCTATTGCTGCTAGATTCACGAGTCACTCAATAGAACCTAGTAGGTCTTCAAATTTACTTGGTTTAATGTTGTTCTTCAACACTAGACCCCACCAATACTTGAGGTCAGTCTCAGGCAGCAGCCTGTAAAGCCAGGGAGGGGGTGAGGGGGAAGTCTGACTTTACTTCCTATACATCTGTGGACGAAAGGGGCCACATGCTGACCTGACAAGCTCAGGGGAGGCCTGCATGGCAGTTTTGCAGACTCGGAGACCTAAAGTCACCACAAAGGATGGTCTGAAATTAAACTTTAACTAAACGCAGTTATGGTGGGCAGTTACGTCCTAGGCCAGTATTTTCACTGACAAGGTCAACCTTTACCGTAACTGAGCCTATCTGTCTTTTTGCATCTATGATAATATACCCTTGAAATGTCTGGGTAACTTGTGACTTCCCTTTATCTGGAGCCCCTGGGGCACAACCAAATGTGCTGGGCCCCAGAACAGATACCACAAATTCCTTCATCATCATGTTAATTGATCCTGCACCCACCTAAGTATGTGTCCATCATTTTACTTTTTATCCAATCCCAGAGGTTTCCCTGCTTTGCTTATCCTTCCTCCTTAATCTGTCACCAATGAATTTCATGTAACCCACCTATGTCCCTCCTTTGATTGCAATGTATAAATACAAATGTAACCCCGCCATTCTCCGGAGCACTATCTCAATCCGTTGAGGTTCTGCTACCTGGCATATGTCGACAGTTTGGCTCAAATAAACTCACAAAAATTCTTTACAGGTTTCAATGGGTTTTTTTTTTTTTTTTTTTTTTTAATATATTTTATTGATTTTTTACAGAGAGGAAAGGAGAGAGATAGAGAGTTAGAAACATCGATCAGCTGCCTCCTGCACATCTCCCACTAGGGATGTGCCCGCAACCAAGGTACATGCCCCTGACCGGAATCGAACCTGGGACCTTTCAGTCTGCAGGCCGATGCTCTATCCACTGAGCCAAACCGGTTTCGGCTCAATGGGGTTTTTTTAACGTTAACACATCCTAGCTATGTGATCCTGTGCAAGTCACCTAACTTCTCTGAGCAGTTGTTTCTTCAGCTGCCATATGGGGATGATAATAGTATTTGTCTTAGTGTAGTTGTGAGGATCAAATGAGGTAATTAATACATGAAGAGCACTTGGAACAATACTTGGCACGCCATAAGTGCCCTATAAAGATTAGTTAATACCACACACACACACACACACACACACACACACACACACACACAACTGACTGCATGCCAGGCACTATTTTAGGTACTTTCCATGCACCTTGTGAGTGGGAGGCCGGCACCCAGGAGCTCGGGGCTCCTCCCTGAAGCCTTTGGACACAGGTCACTTCCCTCCCGGGGCTGGGCAAGCAATGAGCTCGGCACTGTCTCTCGAAACTTGAACACTGCATGGTTTGAGCCAAGTCCTCTCCCGGCACCTTCTCCAACCTGCATTTAGGACGCAGGGGTTCCTGTTCCTTCGGATTTACTCTGAGAAGAGGCGAAAACACCCCGCCACACCCAAAAACAGAGCAGGCTCTCTCCCAGTGGTTTTGGCAGGGGCATGCTTCCCTCGGCGCCACCACAGCCCAGCCCTGGTACGGAGAAGTCCGCGGATCCCAGCCCAGGCCCAGGCGGGATCCTGAGCCCGTTCTGGAGAGATGCAAGTCCCGAAGGGAGGGTGGGGGGTGGAGGGTGGGGGACCCCGCCCCAGCCCGCAGGGAGTGCCACCCCGGCCCAGCCCAGAGCCTCCCCGCGGGGCCGCGCCTGGCTACACACACACACACACACACACACACACACACACACCCTCTGATCTCGCCCAGAGGGACCTTTGTCTCCTGCAGGAAAGGGAACCCCGGGAGAGCAGCCGCCCTGGGATTCCGGGGAGAGGCCTGGCCCTGGCCCCAGAAAAGGAAATGCAAGCCACCAGGCCAGGCGCGAACGCCGCGGGAGCCACTGGCCGCTCCGAGCGCAGCGGGAGGGAGGCCGAGCCCGGGTTCCCGGAAAGCCCGCGGCCCTGGACGGGGGCGTTAGTGAGGCCCCGAGGGGCCGGGCCGAGGACGCTCCCAAGGGTCAGCTCTGGGCGGGCGCCCGGGGGCCGCCGCGGGGGGGCGGGGGGGGGCGAGCGACCTTGGGCGCAGGAAACGGACCAGGGCTGACTCATCCTCCCACCAACTCAGTGAGTCACCCGAGCAGCTCGGCCCCACAAAGTGGCCACTGTCCCGCCCGTCCCGCCCGGGCCGGGCCGCGGCGCCCCCTCGCGGCCACCGGGAAGCGCAGCCAGGCGCCCCGGCCCCGCTGCCCCTGTCGGGTTCGCCGCGTCCCCGCACCCTCTGGGCGTCCAACGCCTCTGCGCGCTCAGACCCTCGCTCTGCTCTTTACCGGCCTCTGAGCCCAGCAAGAGGCCGACAGTGAGGGAATCTAGGGTGGTACTTTTCCATTTTCTTGTAGATATGAGCATTTTTTAAAAGATGAGTTTCCTGGCCTTCTCCTGGGACCCCAACCCAAGGCCAGTTTGGAGCTGGACATTGGCGCGGCCTCCCCACCCACGCCAGCCTCCAAGAGGAAAGACTAGAAATACCCCTTTAGCTCCCTGGAGCCAATCAGCGGCCTAACCTGCTACCTCCTGTCCCCACCTGGGACGTGGGTTCTCCACGCCATTCCCAACGTTAAGCAAGTATTTTCATACACTAGATCCTCAACAAACAGTACGAAATGAGTCCTGGCCGCTGTGGCTCAGTTGTTGAGTCCTCCCAGGCACCGAAAGGTCGCAGAATGGATTCCTGGGTCAGGGCACATGCCCAGGTTTCCCACTCGATCCCCAATAGTGGGGTGCAGGAGGCAGCTCTCTCATCTATCTCCATCCTCTCTCTCTAAAATCAATAAAAACATTTTTTTTTATGAACTAAATGAAAGAATGGATGTGGGACTTTGGAGCACAGGGGGTCGGGCAGAAGCAGTGGTGGGTCCCATTCTCTCCTCCTCCAGCTACACTTATGCCTAGAAATCTCACAAAACTTGCTCATCAAGGGACTCAGTCTTCTTCTACCTCCTTCACCCTCAAGGAGCTAAGGCACTAAAAGTGATCACCCACCTGCTCACCATGCCAGTTCCAGGTGGATTCCATGCCTGGCACCCAGCAGCCTGACTCCCAGCGCTCGGTCTGGCACAACTACCCATTTCCCCTGCCTGGTGGGGCCTGGTCCTGAGACAGCAAGAATTCACTGGAGATGACAGGGGACTAATGATGGTGGCCAACGTTTACCCAGTGCCATGTGCCAGTCACATGTGCCAAGATAAGCCTCTTATACATATTGTTTATTTAATATACACAGCCACCTTGGGTAAGTGCTATTATGTATCCATACTTAGAAAAGGAAATAAAAGCTCAAGTATGACTTGATGACATTTGTAGAGCTCTTAATTATTTAGGCAACACTTACATTTAATTCCACAACAATTCGGGGAATGCCCGACTCCCCTACCCCCCACTCCCCCACCCCCATTACAGATCAACCAAACGGAAAAGTAAATGATTTGTTCAAGGTCACACAGCTCAGGCCTCACACAGCCAGTCCTCAGGTTCTTTCCACTGTCACCCCCACGTCTCCCTGCCCCAAGCAACAAAAGTGACTCACTCTCTTAACTCACTTCTCATCCAGATTCCAGTAGCCATGAGTAATTTAATCTGCTGGTAGCTTTTGCATTTAGAACAAACCTAAACAAATACCCCTGCTAGGCAACCAGCTCCACGGAACAGGGATTTTTATTTTTATTTGTAAGAGAGAGAAAGGGAGGGAGCGAGCGAGAGGAAAAAAACATCAATTACTTATTGATGCATTCATTGGTTGATTCTTGTATGTGTCCCGACTGGCGATCAGACCCACAACCTTGGTGTATCTGGATGATGCTCTGATCAACTGAGCTACACGGCCAGGGCAGGACAGGGGTTTCTTTTTCTCTGTTTTGTTCACTGGTATCTCTCCAACACCTAGAAGACTGAGTCTCTACATATCTTGGGGCTCAATAAATTGGCGTTGGATGAATGAAACTCTACACCAAAAGAGACCAGGCTGCTCCTATCAGACCTCAAATAGATTGGAAGATAGGGAACTAAAGGGTTGGGGGCGGGGCCAATTCTGCTCCTAAACCTCTCCAGGAAGGAAAGACGCCCCCTGGGGCTGCTGTAACTGCCGGTCTCTCTCACATGATGTTTCTCTCATTCTCACTCCGTCCCTCCCACTCTTTCTAAACATCAATGGGAAAATACCAACAGAAGAAGATTAATGACAAGGAATAAATTTTTAAAAAGACAATTGAAAGCAGAGTCTTGAAGAGATATTTGTACACCCATGTTCAGGGCATCATTAGTCACAATAGCCAAAAGGCAGAAGCAACCCAAGTATCTATAGACAGACGACTGGATAAACAAAATGTGATATATATATAATGGAATATTATTCTGCCCTAAAAAGGAAGGAAATTCTGACACATGCTGGAACATGGATGAACCTTGGGGACATTATGCTAAATGAAATGAGTCAGTCTCACACACACACACACACACACACACACACACACACACACACACAGCCTGTCTAACTCCACTTATGTAAGTATCTAGAGTAGTCAAATTCATAGAGACAGAAAGTAGAATGGTGGTTGCCAGGGCCTGGATGGGAGAGGGTGGAAAATTGTTGTTTAGTGAGTAGAACATTTTAGTTTTGGAAAATGAAAGAATTCTGGAAATGGATTGCACAACAATGTGAATGTACTGAACACTACGGACCTATAAACTTAAAAAAATGAAGATAGTAAATTTGATGTTTTGTGATTTTTTACAATTAAAAATAAAATGGAAAAATATAAATTAACTCAAGCTTCCCCCCTGCTTTAAGCCCTATGATGGCTTCCCATTCCTCTGAAAATGAAATCTGAATTCCTTACCTGGTCTAGAAACCCTGCTGACTTCTGTTTCCCTGTCACTCTCACCCTTGCTCATGGTGCCCTCCTCAGCCACTCTGGCTGCCTCTGACATGTGTACCCAGGTGCTATCTTCTCATCTTCCCACTGCAGGCTCCTTCATTCTTTACCCCGGCCTAACACCCTATCCCCTCAGATAGGCCTTCCCTTGCCAACCTATCTGTAGATTTCCCTATTTTTCTATGTTGTTATCCTCTGTTTATTTCCTGCAGGGCACTTTTCGCAATTTGCAGTTGCATAATTATTTGTTTACGTCTGTGTCCCATTAACATGACCACCACAGCCACCACCTCCAGATGCTAAGCTCCAAAAAGTCAGGAAACAAAGTTGTGTGTTCTCCTCGCATGGCTGGACCCACACAGCCTCTCATACATCTCTGCTAAGGAGCGAATGAGTCTCTCATTTTTTTCTCTGTGTAGTAACAGAGCAGTGAGAGTCAGCCATTCCTGGAACTAAATCCCAGACTCTTAATAGCCATGTGATCTGGAATAAAGCACTTGAACTTCAGGTTCAAAGGGAATGGAATATCTTGCAAGGTAGTTTGGGGAATTATTATGTGAAATAACATATGAAGTGCTTGCCACTGGTAGATAGATGTCAGCAGCTTAGTACCTAACAGCACTATGTTCTACACCTTCAAGGGGATACATTACATTCTACACTTCAGGGGATACTATTGCTTTGGGGGATGGGGAGGTCACAAATCACTTGGAAAGTTTGATTTAAAATATAAAACCTTTTTCTAGATAGAAAAATGCAGCTAGTGTTCACTGACCATCAGAAGCCTGTCCATAATATCAAGTTAAGAATCCTGAATAGAGCAGAGAAAAACAAAATTAAAATGATGGAAGACCCGAGGGTTGGGTAGTGTTCAAGAATGCCTGGAGGAAAGAACTCTAGACCCACTGGTCCAAAGCAGGCATCCTCAGTTCTACAGTGCCCCCTGGTGGTGGGCTTTAACTATCGCATAGGACTCCCAGGCCAGAGGAGGAAATAGGATTCCGTGGGGAAGTGCTCCAGGGTCCACTCTCAGTCTCCCCCGCAACACTTCAGAGGCCTCTGTCCACCTATGTTCTTAAACATCTTCTCCAAAGTCCACATCTTGGGCATTTAAATTCTCTTGGAGCAGTGAAATGCTTCCAAGGACAGTTTTATCACTAGGTCCTTGGGTAAGACTGGTAATTTCAGGGGGTAGTTTCAGGGGAAAAAGTGATCGAAGATGTTTTTCCCTATCTTTCACAAATTCGAAATATGGCATTGATTATGGCTGTCACAAACATCTCATTATGTTAATAATTATTGCATTCCCAGTAATTATTACAATCTTAGAGTTTTCAGAACTGCTTTAATCACAAGGGGCATTTACCTTGGCTAATTTTATTTTCCTATCATATGCATATTTTTGTTTATATTTTAAAATATGCGTTATGTGTCACCAAGTCACAAAAAGTCATTAGTGGCTTAAATGTGCTTTATTGACTCAAGTAGCGAGGAAAATAGTAGCGTAGATCTGACAACTCAGAACAGCGTCATCCATAAACAGTGAACAGAATTTCAGTGGGAATATAATTAATATGTCTGTATGTGCTGGGACAAAGGAAGATGTAAGATTGATCATTTTGCACAATAGCAAAAAGAAGCTGCAACCCTCACAGTGTGGCTCAGTTGGTTGAGCATCTTCCCATGCACCAGCAGGGGGCAGACCGCAGCCCATCCATGTTTCTCAAATCGATGTTTCTTTCTCGCCCTCTTCCTTCCTCTCTCTCTAAGTCAATAAAAACGTTTTTGTTTTTGTTTTTGTTTTTTAAGAAGAAGCCTGGAGAATATTAATGCTAAGCGAAATAAGCCAATCAGAGAAAGACAAGTATCTCATGATTTCACTCATATGTGGAATCTAATTAACAAAATTAAACTGTTGAACAAAATAGATCCAGAGACACAGAGGCATGGAACAGACTGTTTAATCTCAGAAGGAAGATAGGAGTGGGTGGGGAGCCCAGGGAGGTGGTGAGGAGAGATCAACCAAAGAACTTGTATACATATATGCATACATAACCCATGGACACAGACAATAGGGTGATGGAGGCCTGGAGGGGGCAGGAGAGCGGGCTATAAGGGGCCAAGGGGGGGGGGGGACATATGTAATGCTTTCAACAATAAAGATTTTTTAAAGAAGAAGAAGAACAACAACAAGAGGCTGCAGACAGGAACTGCCACCAAGATTATGTGGAACCTGGGTTTTATTGACTATTCGCCTCTTATCCTCAAATGTATATCAACTGTGAAATGTCAAAATATGCCTTAAATTCATCAAAGCTTCCGTACTGGTTATAGTTAAAGCCTACTGATTTTTTCCAGAATAAGCGGCAAATAAAATGTCCCAGGATAAAAATTTAATTTTGTGTTAAAGACAGAGAAAGGCACCAAGCATATAGCACAGCACTTAAAGTTGGACACACTCCTCAGAACAAATACAGGTACAAGACACTTGCACAATAAGAGAAGCTGGGCAGGCCAGCTGTGAAGTCCGTGATGCAAACACTTAGGGAGGAAGCAGTTTTATCAAGTGCCACTGCTGGATGTCACACAAACATGGCAAACAACGTGAAGAACAGTCACCATCGTGTGTGCTTGTAGTGTTCAGTTCTCGTTATGGTTGGCCAAAATCCTGACTGACAGACTGTGAAATAGCTTTTAGAAGGAGAAGGTATACATGATGGCAAAGAAGTTGTTGACTCTTTGTTCCCCTCTCTCTAAAATTCCCTATGACTGGGGAAAACATTTGTGTTACTGGAGATTTGTTTGTGAATGAAAAAGACACACCAGAATCAGTGCAGCTGGACACTGGCTTTGGGAGCAAGAAGGCAGAGAGTTGACATTTTAACAAAAGAGGCTGTGCCTCTCTTTGCTTCAGTTTTCCTTCTGAAAATTGGGAATGATGATGCTGATTATATATATATAAAAGTCTAAGCGACCAAATGACCGAACGACCGAAAGACCAGTCTACTGGTCGCTACGACGCACACTGACCACCAGGGAGTGTGTTGAATGAATGAAAATGCAGGAGCTGCCCCCTGGTAGTCAGTGCACTCCAACAGCAGGAGCACCACTCAGCTGACCAATGGGTGCCAGAAGTCAGGCTCACGGCTGGCAAGAGCAGCTGCAGCTGCATGAGCCCCTCCCACCTCCATGGCAGTGCTACTGAGTGGCAGCAAGCGCAGAGGGGCTGGGATGAGCGGGATGGTGCTGCACCTGGCCCAGGCTCGGGCTTCTCCCCAGCCACCTGCCACTTCGTACACTATTCCATCCCTGTGGCAGTCGGGCCAAAACCAGCAGTCCGACATCCCCTGAGGGGTCCCGGATTGCGAGAGGGCACAGGCCAGGCTGACAGACTCCACTGGTGCACGAATCCGTGCACCAGGCCTCTAAAAGTAATCATAATGCCCATTTCATACAGTTGTGGTAAAGATTAGTGAAGAAATAGATGCAACGTTCTTAGGACAATGTCTGGCGTATTCAAAGTTACCTGTTATTGTTACCATCACATCAATGCCAGTTTAACACTGTTTAATTCACAGAGAACCACCGACAGCCCTCAAAATGCCTCCTGAGCCCAATTCAGTATTGCGGAAATCAAACACATTGTCATCATGATTCAAACTGCAGTCACTAAGGATACATTCTTTTCAACATGTTCATGCAGAAATGGGCAATGAATACAAGAAACTACTTCCTCCTCCGCAACCCTAGGAAATCTGCTGACTCTAGAGGGCAAAGGTGCTCACATAAATTCTGTTTTGCTTTAACATTTTTATTGAGATATAATTCACATACATAAAATTCACCATTTTAAAGTGTACCCTGCAGAGGTTTTTAATTTTTTCACTATGTTGTGTTACCATCATCACTACCTAATTCCAGAACATGTTTATCACTCCAAAAAGAAACTTTGTATTTATTAGAAAATTAGTCCAAATTTTCTCTCTCCCCAACCCCCTGGCAACTGCTAAGCTGATTTCTGTCTCTATAGATTTGCCTGTTCTAGACATTTTATAACAGTGGAACCATATAATAGGTGGCCTTTTGTGGCTGGCTTCTTTCACTTACTACAATATTTTCAAGGTTTATCCATGTTGGATCCTGTATCAGTTCTTCATTCCTCTTTATGACGGGATAATATTCCATTATGTGGATTTACTATATTTTGTTTATTCATCACTTGGTGGACATTTGGGTTGTTTCTACTTTTTGGCTATTGTGAGTAAGGCTGCTATGGACATTCATGTGCAAGTTATTGTGTGAACATATGTTTTCAATGTCCTCAAATATTTCCTCTTAATCTTCTGAGGAACTGTCAAACTATTTTCCACAGCAACTGTACCATTTTACATTCCAACTAGCAATGTGTGAGAGTTTCAACTTCTCTACATTCTCACCACTTACGTTCCTTTTTAAACTAGTATAGCTATCTTCGTGGGTGTGAAGTGATATTCCATTATGGTTTTGATTTGCATTTTCCTAATAACTAATGGTGCGGAGCTTCTTTTCATGTGTTTATTGGCCATTTGTATATCTTCTTTGAAGAAATGTCTATTCAAATCCTTTGCCCATTTTTGAATTGTTGTCTTTTTATGGTTGTTATGGACAGTTCTGTATATATTCTGGATACCAGAACCTTGTTAGATATATGATTTGTAAATATTTTCTCCCATTCTGTGGGTTGCCTTTTCACTTTCTTGTTAGTGTTGTTCAACCCATGAAGTCTGGCATAGAGACATATTTATTTTTTCTTTGATTGTTTGTGCTTTTGGTGTCATATCTAAGAAACCACTGCCTAATCCAAGATCATGCAGATTTTCACCTGTGTTTCTTCTTCTTTTTTTTTTTAAAATATATTTTATTGATTTTTTACAGAGAGGAAGGGAGAGAGATAGAGAGTTAGAAACATCGATGAGAGAGAAACATCGATCAGCTGCCTCCTGCACATCCCCTACAGGGGATGTGCCCGCAACCCAGGTATATGCCCTTGACCGGAATCGAACCTGGGACCTTTCAGTCCACAGGCCGACGCTCTATCCACTGAGCCAAACCGGTTTTGGCTGTGTTTCTTCTTAAAAGTTTTACTTTTAGCTCTTACATCTAGGTCTTTTATCTATTTTTAGGTTTTGTATATGATATGAAGTAAGAGTCCAAATTCATTCTTTTACTTGTGGATATCCAGTTGTCCCACCATCATTTGTTGAAAAAGCTGTTCCCTCCCTATTGAATGGTCTTGTCAAAAATTAATTGACTTTATATATGGGTTTATTTCTGGATTCTCAAATCTATTCCATTGATCTGTCTGTCTTTATGCCAGTAACACACTGTCTTGATTACTGTAGTTTGTAGTGAGTTTTTAAATTGGGAAGTATTAGCTCTCCAGCTTTGTTGTGTGTGTGTGTGTGTGTGTGTGTGTGTGTTGTGTGTGTGTGTGTGTTTTCAAGATTATTTTGGTTACTTTTGGCTTCTTGCCATTCCATATGAAATTTAGGATGTTTGTCCCTTTATAAAATACTAGAGGCCCAGTGCATGAAATTCATGCACGGGTAGGGTCCCTAGGCCTGGCTGGGGATCAGGGCCCTCCTTCATTCCGCGCTGCCCCCTGGTAGTCAGTGCATGTTATAGCAAGCGATCAAACTCCCAGTCTTCCAGTCGAACTCCCGAGGGGACACTTTGCATATTACCTTATATATAGATAGATAAAAGCAGTTTTGATAGAGATTGCATTGAATCTGTAGGCCAATTTGATGACTATCGCCATCTTAAGAATATTGTTTTCCAGACAACGAACACAGATGTCCTTAGACTTATTTAAGTCTTCTTTAATTTTTTTCACCTATGTTTCACAGTGTATAAGTCTTGTACTTCTTTGGTTAAATTTATCCCTAAGTATTATATTCTTTTTTATATTATTATAAATAGAATTGTTTTCCTTTTTCACTTTCAAATTATTGAGTGCTGATGTATAGAAATGCAACTGAGCCCTGGCAGAGTGACTCAGTTAGTTGAGCATCATCCTGTACACCAAAAGGTGGCAGGTTTGATTCCCAGTCAGGGCACACACCTAGGTTGTGGGTTTGATCCCCAGTTGGGGCCTGTAAGGGAGGCAACCAATCCCTGTTTCTTTCTCTCTCTCTCTCTCTCTCTCTCTCTCTCTCTCTCTCTCTCTCTCTCCCTCTCCCTTTCTCTCTCTCTCAAATAAAAAGTACATATCCTTGGGCAAGGATTAAAAATAATAATAATAAATTTTTAAAGGTATGTGGATGCCAAAGTTTAGTAGAAAGTAGTAGATTTAGAAAGCGCACTGGACTGTGAGCCGGGAAGTCTAGGTTCTAGTTTTGAGTTTCACCTTGGCCATGTTAATCAACTTCATAAGCCTTCGTCTCCCCATTATAGAATAGATTGCCATTTCCTCTCCTGGATTCCCCACAGAACTTTCATGAAAGCAAATGAAAAAAATGGATACACAAGTGCTTTGTAACCTTTGTAAGCCTTCGAGCAAATGTATGAGATGAGATCATCTTTTAAAAAGCCATCTGTCCCTTTGGCTTTCCTTTCTTTTCATTCCTTTGTGTATGTCCCTACCAGTTGTCAGCCTGTTCTCCCCCCACCACCCACCACTGGCTTTGTCTGTTACCCCCACCACCTCCTTGGGGAACAAACCCTGCTTGTTCCTGGTGAAGAAAGTGGCCAGGTATCTCTATCTCTATCTTGCTCTAGGTTCTCTCTCTCTCTCTCTCTCTCTCTCTCTCTCTCTCTCTCTCTCTCTCTCTTTCTCTCTCTCCCTTCCTCCCTTTCACCTTCCCTCCCTCCCTCCCTTCTCTCTCTCTCTCTCTCTCTCTCTCTCTCTCTCTCTCTCTCTCCCTTCCTCCCTTTCACCCTCCCTCCCTCCCTCCATCTCCTGGGTTCCTTTCATAATTATTTTGATGGAGTGGGGCTTCTGATCAGCTTGAAGCTGCATAGCTCTTTCTCACACACATGTACACCTAGGCCCATCTGCACAGATCTGTTCCCTAACCCCACTCAGCTCCTTGCTGCAGCCTCTATCTCATCCCATCCTAAGGAAACCCACATTTGACATTCGCACACAAAGACTCTCCCAATCACCTCTGCTATAGCTGGGAAGCTCTGCAGGGTTTTGATCCAGAAAAGGGAGAGGACAGCCCTGCCCTGCAGACCCACCCTCTAGGAACGGATTTATGCCTCATTGTTGGTGGCAACCATAGAAACAACAGGTGTCTATGAGTCAAATGGTAATAAACAGGATTCTTTAACAACAGAAGTTACCTGGGACAACCCTGGGAGGGCAGGGCCTTGGATTTCCTGGTTTGGCCTCTGAGCACCTCCTAGAACAGTAGAGCTCATGGGTTGAGATATTAGGTAATACCAATGAGCACAGGGAAATTATCTACCATTCTCCTGGAGTTCCTTCTCAAGACCCCAAGCCTCACTTGAACTGAGTTCCCCATCCTGAGCTTCTTTGCATTTCACAAACTCACCATGTTGTCTCTTGGCTCTTGACTTTCCTACTTGAGCTTCCAATTCCCTGAAATTCTCCTCCTTCATCTTTTTACTTAGAAAACACCTTTTTGTCCTATAGGTCTTAGGCCCTTTGATTGTCAGGTCCTTCTCTGACACCTGGAAGTGTCCGCAACCCCATAAATGATGGAATCTTGCCCAGCTGGCATGGCTCAGTGGTTGAGCGTGACCTATGAACCAGGAGGTCAGGGTTTGATTCCAGGTCAGGGCACTTGCCCGGGTTGTGGGCTCGATCCCCAGTGTGGGGCTGTGCAGGAGGCCTTGCATCTCCCTAGAATCCTTGGTATCCAGGCTCCTTCCCACTCTGCCAGCCCTCCAGTGACTCTCTCAGTCTCACAGTCTAGGATGGCAGTATCTGCATTCTTGCCAGCAGGAGGGAGACAGGAGCAAGTAGAAAAGGAACCATGAGTTGTGTCG
Source organism: Myotis daubentonii (assembly GCF_963259705.1). Taxonomy (NCBI): domain Eukaryota; kingdom Metazoa; phylum Chordata; class Mammalia; order Chiroptera; family Vespertilionidae; genus Myotis; species Myotis daubentonii. The sequence continues at coordinate 21,587,864 of NC_081841.1, forward strand.
CAAAACAGGTCCTTAAATCCACCAGGAGTACTCTGCAGTTGGAAGGCAATCGATTTCCACCATCACCTTCTTCCTAAAATATTCCTGCCTGCAGTCAAGGCATCTTCCTGTTCTCTTGTCCCACCTGCCTGCTGGCACGCTCCACAGCACTGCCCCTTTATGAAAGAAAGGTAGAACTCTTACCAACCATGTGCAAGAGCAGGGTAGTGGGGACTGCCCCTCCTCCCCCACACCAAGGGCCAGCAGTAGGTTGTCTACACAAAATTTTAAAGTAGTAATCGACCACGGGCTGCTGCTCCTTGTTATCACCTTGACCAGCAATTCTAAACATCAGTGATAAAACATCCCTCCCATGAAAAATATTTTGTTGGTCTAACTTCTAAATCGAAACAAATGCTGTGGTTCCATTGGCTTTTGAGCAGGACCAAATTTTCGCAGCCCAAAATATGCCGCTTGAGATATTGATTTTAAGCTGGTTATTAAGAAACAAAAGACTCAGCAGAAAGAATTTTTTACCCTCCCCCTTACCTGCCTAAAGGAACTCAGATAGGAAAACCTGGTTAAAGGATTATAAGATAAACTAAAATTGGCGAACAGGGAGAAATCCAGCAAAGCCTGTTTGTTGCCCTTCCCTCTGTGTCCCATCGTTTCTGGGTGGCCCAGCAATAATTTGTTTACCACATATTTGCTTTCTTGACTACCTGTGCATTGCCTACTTTTACTTTGAAATACCAGGCCCCGCCCCCATTCTTCTTTGTCCAAAATGACATATAAGCCCTGGCCAGTGTTGCTCTATTGGTTGGAGCATCAGCCTGTGGTGGCTGGTTCAATTTCCAATCAGGGTACATACCTACCTAGGTTGCAGGTTTGATTCCCCTGTGCATATGCAAGGCAATTGATCCATGTTTCTCTCTCATATCAATGTCTCTCTCTCTCTCTCTCTCTCTCTCTCTCTCTCTCTCTCTCTCTCTCTCTCTCCTCTCTCTCTCTCTCTTTCTCTCTCAAATCAATTTTTAAAAACATGTATTTTTTTTTAAAATGGTGCCTAGGCTGTTCCCTTCCCTCCACTTAAAAAAAAAAAAAGGCATATAAACCTCAGCTGCCTAAATGCTTCTTTGGGTCTCATATCTTATGGCACCCCCGCATGTACATCCTCAACAAATTTTGGACATTGTCTCCTGTTTAATTTTTTTTAAAATATATTTTATTAATTTTTTTACAGAGAGGAAAGGAGAGGGATAGAGAGTTAGAAGTATCGATGAGAGAGAAACATCAATCAGCTGCCTCTTGCACAATCCCTACTGGGAGTGTGCCCGCAACCAAGGTACATGCCCTTGACAGGAATCAAAACTGGGACCCTTCAGTCTGCAGGCCAATGCTCTATCCACGGGGCCAAACCAGTCAGGGCTCTCCTGTTTAATTTTATTATTATCCCAGCTAGAAGAACTTAGAGGTGGGAGAAAATTTTCAATGATAGATAAACTTCAAATTAACATTTTTTATAACTTATCATTTAAAGAAAACATTATGTTTTATATAGAATTTCATCCAGGAAACTTCACTTGTACAGTGGGTCCATGGAAGCCCCAACTCAGCCACATGGGCCCCTTTGCAGACTGAGTTTATGAGGGCTCCCTCCTTTGGAATCATCCAAGCCCCCTTCATGCGAGGTGGACACCCCCATCCCTGAGGAACTGCATATCTCTGCATTTAAACAGTAGATTAAAAGGAAGCGATGACACCACCATGATTGTAAACACAAAAATAAATAAAATTATTTTACCTCCATCTGTTATTGGAGAAATTGGGGTATCCTCTTCCCCACTGGGCGCTAAGAGGGGGGGTCCTTATGATATCTCGAGAAAAAGAATTTTCTAAAACTCGCACAGGAGGATGAGTGATTTTTATTCGCATGGAATCACCTCCCTGGGTTTTCAAAGTTCCATTTCCCTTAGTCCAGTTATAGAAGAAATATAGCTGGGGTTTCAGTAAGCCTAAGGGCAAAGCCAGTGTTCAGAGTGTTTGTTCCATGTTGCAGCTGAGCTAGTTCAGTATCAGGCTACTTGTAGTCCATTAGTCCGTTTATGTGGGGGTCTGCATGGCCATGGGCCATGTGGGCAATACAGGAGCCTGTGCCCCGAGCAACAGGAGTCCCAAGAGCCTAAGAGAGTGAACTTCTTTGTTTAGGGGATTAAATATCCCAAATTTCCTGCCCTTGCAGTGGCCATGCCCATTCTGGCCAATGACCTGTTCCCAGGTGTGACTGACAGTCAAGTGCCTTCCTGACATCACCTCAACTTTACTGGCTATTTTATCTAGTCTATTCTCCTCCCTGTCCAATCCCTTCCCCCAGTGATCTGTGATCTGTGGTGGGGATAGATGGGTGGTTCCCTGGGGAGGGTAAACCTTTGGCTTCCTGGTGAAGCTGCCCAAATGACATGCCTATAATATTTGACCTTCCCTTTGCTCCTTTCCTGTTATTAATAACTAGGTTAATTACAGCAATGTCATATCTACTTGTAGTTTTAACTTACGTTTAAAATTTGAAACAATAAAAAGGAGAAAAATTGCAAGTTGGACTATTTTTGTTTAGTAAGGGCAAACATGAAATATAATCATTTTATTTCATTATATTGGTATTAAAAAAATAATCTATGCCATTGTCAAAAACCGTAGGCACACCTTAGCCTCTCGTTCCTCCCAAATTTTGTTAAGACTTAATGCTCGAGATGTAAAAGCTTCATGGCCCCAAACAAAAAGACACCAAAATATTGGTTTTGTTGAATCCTCTTTTTTAATATATATACACTAATGGCCTGGTGCACGAATTCGTGCACATTGAAAGGAAATTAATTAGAAAAAATATTTTAATATCGCTATTTGCCCTTTTTCTATAATAGAAGTGTCAACCAAATTCACGATCTACAATGATAGATTGAAACACATGCGTGTGATTGACGCCAGCAAGAGCTTTATATCTTATATAATAGCTGGTGAAGCCACTATGGAAGACAGTATGGAGTTTCCTCAAAAAGTTAAAAATGGAACTCCCATTTGACCCAGTGATCCCACTTCTAGGAATATATCCCAAGAAACCAGATACACCAATCAGAAAGGATATATGCATCCCTATGTTCATAGCAGCACAATTTACCATAGCTAAGATTTGGAAACAGCCTAAGTGCCCATCAACAGATGAATGGATTAGAAAACTGTGGTACATCTACACAATGGAATACTATGCTGCTGTAGAAAAGAAGGAATTCTTACCATTTGTCACAGCATGGATGGAACTGGAGAGCATTATGCTAAGTGAAATAAGCCAGTCAATGAAAGAAAAATACCACATGATCTCACACATTTATGGATAATAAAGACCATTATAAACTGATGAACAAAAATAGATACAGAGGCAGCGCAGCATTGAACAGACTGTCAAACTACAGCAGGAAGGCCTGGGATGGTTGCGGGGGGGGGATGGGGGGGTTAAGAGATCAACCAAAGGGCTTGTATGCATGCATATAAGCATAACCAATGGACACAAGACACTGGGGGGTAGGGGAGGCTGGGGGAAGGTCAAGGGGGGGAAAAAAGGAGACATATGTACTACTCTTTGTAATACTTTAAACAATAAAACAAAATATTTTTTTAAAAAAAGAGCTAATATGCAAATTCACCCTCATGCCCTCACACAAGATGGCTGCCACCCATGTTGTCACAAAATGGTCGCCACAAGATGGCCAGCAGGGGAGGGCAGTTGTGGGTGATCAGGCCAGCAGGGGAGGGCAGTTAGGGGCAACCAGGCCAGCAGGGGAGGACAGTTGGGAGCGACCAGGCCTACAGGGGAGGGAGGGCAGTTGGGAGCTACCAGGCCAGCAGGGGAGGCAGTTAGGGGTGACTGGGCTGGCAGGGGAGGGCAGTTGAGGGTGATTGGTCCAACAGGGGAGCAGTTAGGCATCAATCGGGCTGGCAGGGGAGTGGTTACAGGGTGATCAGGCTGGCAGGCAGAAGCGGTTAGGGGCAATCAGGCAGGCAGGCAGGCGAGCGGTTGGGAGCCAGCAGTCCCAGATTGTGAGAGGGATGTCCCAGATTGGAGAGGGTGCAGGCTGGGCTGAGGGACACCCCCCACACACACTCAGTGCACAAATTTTGTGCACTGGTCCTCTAGTATATAGATAAATTTGCTTAATTAGACCTGCTTTCTGATTTAGCTAAACTTTTTCCAGCCCAGTGAAGCACCCCAACTTCTCTTTCAGGTAATTGTCAGTAACACAGCAGTAAATATCAACACGAAGCAGATTATTATTGTAGATCATGCAGGGTGAACAAAGGGTAAAATATTTAACTGCAGCAGTGTTTGACTATATTCTGTACAGTGAGAAAACCTGAAGTCATTTTTAAGGTCCATCATTTCTTACTTCTTTTCGGTCAAGTCAAGTTTCTAAGCTTTCTAAATCTCTGTTTTCTGGCTAATGAAAAGAAAATAGGATTCCACTGAGTCTCCTATCTACCTACTCCAGGACTTCTGTGAGGATCAAAATGAGGTGAGGCACAGGAAAACACTTCACAGACATTTTGTCAAAGTGTAAAATGTTTCCACCTGGCTATAAAGCAAGTTATGTTCCTGGGCTGAAGAAACTCTAAGGAGGCTAGTCACTAGGGAGAGGAAGCCAGGCATTGCTATTTGACGTCATTACCCAGCACCCACAGCCACCGTTTCCGGGCTGGGCTGGGCTGTGGACCGCATTTTGTGCTATGGGGTCTCAGCAGTGTCAGTGGTGATTTGGTGGGCTGTCGTTCCGGGGTGGTAGCGGGGTCTGTGTCCCAGTTGGGGGAAGCCGAGTGTTGCTTGGTCGGCATCAGGTCCGTGGTGCCGTTTCTCTGTAAATGGCCAGTGCGTATCACAGCAGCTCCTACGTTGAGCATCTGCCCCCTGGTGGTCAGTGCGCATCATAGCACACCAGTCAGATGGTCGGACACTTAGCATATTAGCCTTTTATATAGATAGATAGACAGGCAGTCCTTGGGTTACGTCAGACTCAACATATGTCATTTCATGGTTACATTGCCATTTCCCATTTATTTATAAAAAAAAAAAAGTTCCATCATTCTGACTTATGTACATATGTGCTTTATGTTTTTTATTATTTATTCACCACAAGTAAAGGTCAGGAATTGTTATCGTTCTTTTAATTTTTTTTTACTGTTTCACTTCATTACTGCTGTGTATTGCTCCATGTGAGTGACATAGGTGCTTATGTAGGTGGGTTCCAACTTACGGCAAAAATTGTGTTATGTTGCACCGAAGGGATGGATCTCCAACGTAACCTGAGGACCTACTGTATTGATTTCAGAGAGGAAAAGAGAGGGAGAGAGATATAAACATCAATGATGAAAGAGAATCATTGATCAGCTGCCTCCTGCACGCCCCCTACTGTGGGTCAAGCCCGCAACCTTGACCAGAATAGAACCTCGGAGGGTTCAGTCCACAGGTCCATGCTCTAGCCACTGAGCCAAACTGGCCAGGGCGAATCCTCTTTGGATGAAATGTCACAGACATGTGGCAGTTCTTCATGTTTTCTCTGTCATGTACATACTTTTGTAATGGGTACAAGGTGAAATTTAAAATAAGATATTTTGGCTCATGTTGAAATGTTCTGGACTCAGATAGATATAGAGTAGGGCTGGCGGTATTCATTTCCATGGGCTCCAACTGTCCAAGCATGCCTGCTTCCTGAGGGAAAAATCCCTTGAGCACAAAGCAATGAAATACTGAAAGTGATGGTACCGTATAGCACGGAGGTGACAATGGCAGAGCTCCATGCCTAATCTTAAAAATATTCATGATTCTTAAAAAGCATCTGGTCAATGTCTATCAGACACTCAGCACACTCAGGGCCCTTGCTCAGTGCTCAGTGGTTAGAAAGAGTGTGGCCAAGACTCAGCCATCCTGTCTGTGTCTGTTCTCCTTTGCATATTTGCATGACTTCAAGGAAGAGGAAGTGAAAGTTTCACATTTACTTTCAACAGATGAACATGACATTTTTAAATAAAAGGAACATATATCTGAAGCACTTCAGTGTTTTATATTTTTGCAAACATTTACTGACTTGTAGAAAAAGTTTTTTCATTAACTTTCACCCTCAAATTAATGGATAATGGAAAATCACATTCTTTTTTATGTAAATTGTTATTCTAACAATAAATATTTGTTCATTGATGCATCTATTTATATCATAAACATAAATTGTGCTTACAATATATCAAGTAATGTTCCAAACACTTTAGAATACTAACTTATTTGGCCCTCACCATGACCATATGAGACAGATACTAATTTTAGGAAGAGTTTGAGATACAGGGAGATTAAATAACTTGGCCAAGCCACACAGCTAAAAAGTGGCAGAACCAGGATTCAAATAAAGGCTGCCTGGCCCTAGCCAGTTTGGCTCAGTGGATAGAAGTGTCAATCTGTGGATGGAAGGGTCCTGGGTTCGATTCCAGTTAAGGGCACAGCTTCTCCCATGCGGCCCAGGTCCTGGTCGGGGTTCATGCAGGAGGCAACCAATCAATATTTCTCTCTGTCTTTCCCTCTCTCTTCCACTCTTTCTAAAAATCAACGGAAAAATATCTGCAGGTGAGGATTTTACATATATATATACTAGAAGCCCGGCGAACAAAAATTTGTGCACTGGCAGGGGTTGGGGGGGAGGGTCTCTCAGCCCAACCTGTGCCCTCTCACAGTCTGAGACCCCTCGGGAGATAACCACCTGCTGGCTTAGGCCCGCTCCCCTGGTGGCAGATGGCATGCCCAATCCCGTGGTGCCTACCCCGTCTCCCCCAGTCACACACGGCAGGCCCGGATCCCACCCTGGGGCGGGCGGCAGCTCGGGATCGCGCTGCTGCCCCTGCAGGGAGGCACAGCAGGATCTGCCTGCAGTATGCAAATTTAATGGCCATCTTTGTTGGGTTAATTTGCATATTCTTCTGATTGGCGGATGCGCTTAGAGAAGGTATGGTCAATTAGCATCTTTGTCTTTTATTAGTGTAGATATTTATTTACTAGAGGCCCAGTACACAAAAATTTGTGCACGGGGGGGGGGGGGGGGGGGGCGGGGGTGTCCCTCAGCCCGGCCTGTGCCCTCTCCCAGTCTGGGACCCCTCAGGGGATGACCACCTGTGGTTTAGGCCCACTCCCCAGGTGATTGGGCCTAAGCTGGCAATCAGACATCCCTCTGGCAGTCCAGGAGCCCTTGGGAGATGTCCATTTGCCAGTGGAGAGCAGGTCTATGCCGCAGTCTGACATCCTTAGCGCTGCTGAGGAGATGGGAGAGGCTCCCACCACCACGGCTGTACTGGCAGCTGTCAGCCTGGCTTGTGGCTGAGCAGAGCTCCCCCTGTGGAGGCGCACTGACCACCAGGGGGCAGCTCCTGCATTGAGCGTCTGCCTCCTGGTGGTCAGTGTGTGTCATAGTGACCAGTCATTCCCAGTCTTTCTGCTGTTAGAGTCAGTTTGCATATTGCCCTTTTATTATATAGGATTTATTTACTTTTAGAGACTACACTAAGCTAACTTTCTGAAAAAATTTAGGGAAGTCAAAGGGATGTTCTGCCCATCTCATTAGGAAAGTACAATCCCAATAAAATTTCTCTTTTTAAGTTTAACATGAATTTAAAATATATTTCTGTTTTGATTAATTGTATATTATTTTTTTTAAATATATTTTATTGATTTTTTACAGAGAGGAAGGGAGAGAGATAGAGAGTTAGAAACATCGATGAGAGAGAAACATCGATCAGCTGCCTCCTGCACATCTCCTACTGGGGATGTGCCCGCAACCCAGGTACATGCCCTTGACCGGAATTGAACCTGGGACCTTTCAGTCCGCAGGCCGACGCTCTATCCACTGAGCCAAACCAGTTTCGGCAAGATTAATTGTATATTAATAACAATTCTAAAGCTATATAGTGAATGTGAGAGCAAGTGGGGGCAGCATATTAATAATGAATGAATCTAGGAAAGGGGTATACAAAAAGTCACTATATATTTTTTTAATTTTTTACAGATTTTAATTTTTAATAAAGTTAAAATATAAGTGAATACTTTTATTTTGAATGTTAATATTGATTACATGCTTAAAAGTTACAATTAAAATTATAAAGAAAAATTTTAGATATAAAAAATATGCAAGGATGCATATAGTTTTCCAAAATTCTTTTGGATATTGTAACAAGAGCAAGGTTTGAAAACAACAGTCTTAAAGAACATTTAGGAAACCACTATGTGACTCTTTTGCTTTCACCCCATTGGCCAGAACTTGCCACATGGTCATTTGCATCCTATTTCACAGGTGAGTTTCAAAAAATCAGTCTCTAAGATGGAGATAAGAGAATTTTGGGAAGCACTCTTGGATTCAACCCCTGTAGAGGATAAATAAAGCAAGATTTGGCAGAGGGAGAAGTAGGGAGATAATGCTGTCACAACAAAGACCTTAGCTGATCCCACAGGCAGCTCTGGAGCTAGGATGGCCCTGTAGCATTGTCTCAAACTGGAACAAGAGGGCTAGAACTTTATACTTCCACATTAGCAGGCTGCCTCAGGAAAGGAGATAGAACCTTGGGTGAGGCAGCTCTTCAGATGAAGCAGTCACTGGAAGAAGGAGAGACTAGGCTTTGAGCTGTCACCAGTGTCCAATAAGTGCCCATTTTACAGACAAGAAAGTTGAGGTACACAGAGATTATATAGTTTTCCCAAGGTCATACAGCTGGTAAATGGTTGTACCAGTTATCTATTGCCACATAAATGCTGCATAACAAACAGCCATAAAAACTTTAATAACAGGCTAATAATAGCTATTTACTTTTGTGCATGAGTCTAAGGTCAGCTAGGAGGTTCTGCTGATTTGGGCCAGGCTAGGCTGACTTCAGCTGGGCTCACTCATGCACTTATGTCCATGGGTCAGCTTTAGTCTGCCTAACCTAGAATGGCCTCAGCTGGGATGACTTGGCTGTCCTCCACATGGTCTCTCATCCTCCAGAAAGCTGCCCTGGGCTTGTCATGATGATGGAAAGATTTTGAGAGAGGATGAAACACCCAGAGCCTTCGGAGCCAAAAATTGGAACCAATACATCATCACTTCTTCCACTCTGTTGGCCAAAGCAATACCAGGCCAAGTCCAGAGCGAGTGTGGGAAGAAGGCATATATTCACAGAGGCATGGAAACCCAGGACCGATATACTATAGAGATGGAACCACGAAGCAGACTCTTAAGAGCCAGATTCTTAACCATTATTCCACAGCCATCCCCTCAGCTAATCTTTTATTAGTTCCCTCAATTTATGTGCCCAGCACCTTGATGGGCACTGTGAAGGGACAAGGTCCTCCTTTCAAAGAGCTTACAACATAGCTAAGGAGACAAGACACTCAACATGGCAAGTTTGGTAACAACAAAATCAAGACAAATGGTAGCAACAGGAATCAAAGGTAGGAAAGGATACTGTGGACTGGAGAGTTGGGAGGGCCAGTGGAGATTGACCTGGGTCTTGCAAAGTGTGCAGAGTTGAGTCAGATGGTAAAGAGGGACAAATAACTCCACTTCTTCTTCCCTCCCCAGGGAACTGACAGAAGGGGAAAGGAAAGAGAGATGGAATGAGGGTCCCAGGAGGAAAGCAGTTTTCTAAATCCCCTCACAGTTGACTACTCAGCCCCTTAGGATTTCCTTCTACCTGCCTTGGACATACATTGAGTGCCCAACATGCCACAATCATAGTCAACTCTTATATGGGTTTACTACCCCCCTTTTGAACACGGTGGGTTCTCAGAAAAGTCTTTGGATTTGCTGAGCAGAAGGGTAGACAGCACTCTCAAAGGGAGGACAAGAGTAGATGGCTCTACAAAGGAAAGGAAATACAGCTACTGAGGGGAGGGATCAGGAAGAGGGCTTGGAAGGAGACAGAAGAGAGTAGGTGAGGTCTGAACAGATGTTATGAGGAGTGATGTTTTGAGGACAGGGAATGACGTGTGACGACACCTTTTTAGGAAATGTTGCTACGTGGTAAGCTGCAGGACCCTATGCTCCAGGTCAACAGCCTTTAGCAAAAACCAGTGCCATTTCTCAAGGCTTTGGAAGTTATATTTCTGTTTCTTTGAATGCTGAGATGACCCTTAGGATAGAAACAAGGAAGTCAGTTTTCTTTGGTTTTCTTGCCATATGGCAGGCTTACTCATAGCAAGCAAATTTTTTCCCTATAAGATGGTTTGGAGTAAGACAACTTGAGTTTAAATCCTGACTTTTCTTCTTGCTAACGTCATCATTTTGAATGTGGAATGTAACCTTTCTGAGCCTGTTTCTTATAGGAGGATAATGTCTAACTCATAGGGTTTTGTGAGGATTAAATGAAATGAAATGTCTCAAGTGCTTAATTATGCCTGCACATAGTAATTGCTTTATTAAAGAGGTAGCTGGTATTATTATCATGATCCTAAAATTTAGTATTATTATCCTCATTTTACATATAAGGATGAAGACTTAGAGAAATCAAGTCCACCTTCCCCCAAAACCCTTGTGAAGGGCTTGCCCTTGAACAAAGACACTGACATGGAACAAAGAACAGTGGGAATGCCTAAGGCCATGACTGAAGAATGAGAAGGTTTAATGCAAAATTAGGGTGGAGACCAACAATAAAAGGGGAGAGAGGTCAGAGGAAGACAGCAGGACTAAATGCTCACAGAGGCCTCCTGCTTGGAGGCCAGTGGTTGGAACAAATGCTCACACAAAAGTCCTATGGGATGTAGGAATTGGATCCCAGCTGTTTCACATGTTGGCTTTGTTTTGTTTTTTAATTATTTTATTTATTGATTTTAGAGAGAAAGAGAAATATCAATTTTTGTTTCCAATTATTGATACATTCATTAATTGATTCTTATATGTGCCCTGACCGGGAATTGAATCCAAAACCTTGGCATATCAGGACGATACTCTAACCAACTGAGCTTCCTGGCCAGGGCCCAGAGGTCACTTTGTGATCTTAACCAAGTTACCTTACCTCAGAGATTCAGTCTTGCATCTATCAAAAGGAGTAATACCAAGAGTACCTGCTTCATTGGGTTGATTATTGCAAACTGAGCATCCAGCACAGTGTCTGGCACACAGGATGGGTCAGAGACCCAAGTGCCTGCCCATATGAACCCAAACTGAGAACCTGGGTCTCTGAAGGATCAGGTTCTGGATCCTCCTAAAATGACCCAAATTGCAGTTCAATTGTCCAAAGAGGGGTTTATGATACAGAGGAGGATATTCCCCAGAGCATGAGGACATTACTTTAAGCTTGAGCTGGAGGTATTTGGATAAGACATGCAAAAGAACTTCCTGAAACTCAGGGTTGTCAAATTATATTAGAAATAATGATTTAGGATTATTGTGTCAGCATCTACTCTAAGAGTAAAATATCTGCCCATCTTCCTGGGCTGGGCACGATGTGTCATAATGAGGTGGGCTGAGACAGTCAGCCACAATGCATGTGCCACAGCAAGGGCTGTGTCCCTGGAGCTCGTAGCAGTTGACTATTGTAAGGAGTGGGGCTGTTCTAACTTTGAAAACTGACCCAGAGCCTTCATCTTCTTCATTACATGTACTTTTGCTCACCCCAGGCTGCGGAGGTAGAGACCCAATGTCAGCAAAGACCTGAGAGAGGAAATCAAATGATTGCTTGGAGCTAAGGGGGCCTGAAGGAAGGGACCACACTGTCACTGATCAGAGTCTCCTGAAGAAAGACACACTCTGAGAGCAGCATTGCTGGAAGTTGTCAGGCAGAGGCAGGGGTCATCTGCCAAGGACACCAACCAGCATTTCTGCATGGGGAGGAATGTTGGACTGCAAGGCCATATGGATCCTATTCAATTGGGAAAGGCCAGGACTGGAGGCCTGTCAACTTGTGGTTCCATAAACCAAGTGAAATTTCATTGCATTTCCAGGGGTTGCCACTGGGGGAGACTATAGCTCCCAGGTGCAATGGGCAAAGGTAGACTGCCATGAAATAAATCATCTCTAAAGATCATTTGCTTTTATTATGTGCTTGTCATTCTTGAAGGCCTGAGCTGCATAGGAGGAGACAGAGTGGGGAACATCCTCATAGGTGGGGGACTCAATGGCATCGCCTCAGCCTCACCTGCTAAGGAACCTGCCAGGCCCTATTGGCCAGACTAGGATGTCACAGCCTCCCTGGGGACTGATCATGTCAAGAGCAGGAAGGGGCTTGGTCAGAGCACAGACCTGGACATTCAGGCACCTGACTCCAAGCTCGGCCCCAAGAAATTCCAAGAAGGTAAATCTACCTTTGGAGCCCTCACCTCCTGTTTTATTCACTCGCCCCCCCCCCCCCCCCCCCCCCCCCCCCCGCCAGCGTCTAAGGCCCTGTGACCTCACAGTGCCCCAATCTTGACTTAAGGCAAGAAAAGTACCTGATAAACTAACCTCTACATTAAGGCAGAGGGACCCCCCCCACACACACACACACACACAAGGCAGGCATTGCTAAACCAAGTTAGCACTCTTTCTTCTGAGCTCCCCCTCCAATAATCCACAGAATCTTTCTTAACATAATATTCTAGAGAAACCACTACTAATCCATCAGAATTGGCATGCGAGCAAGGTAAAACTTACATAGTGTGTTTGTTCTATAGGGTCAGAAACCTTTAGAAGGAGGGCCAAAGAAATGTTGAAGCTACAGTAATGAACCAGGAATGTGGAACTGAAGAATGTCAGGTATTTTAAAAGCAAAGGTAGGAATAGAGAGATGACAGAGTAAGTCTACCTAAATGTCGATTCTATCTGATTCTATCAAGTCAATGCAGCTCAACTCCACAAACACTGACCCTGAGCCTTAAACTTCCTCATGTCATATACTTTTGGTCACCCTCAGGCTGAGGTGCCCAGCACCCACTAGTAGCTGGTCCCTGACCTCAAGGAGCTTGGAGTGTAGTAAGGAACATGGACATCTATGCAACAGTACTGGGCAGAGTAGGAGTGGTGCCTTTTAAAGAAACACAGTGGCCAAGGCAGTTGAAAACAAGACGAAAAGCGATCACTCTGGTTGGGGGATCCTCAGGAAAAGATTCCTGAAGTGAAGCAGTCCGTGGGAAGGACTTGAAGGAGGAGAGTGTGGGAATGGGAAGACAAGGGGCTGAGGGCATGATGCCAGCTGAGGAAAAGTGATTGAGCACAGGCTTGGAATCAGGGACGCCGGGCAGAGTCAGAGAGTAGGGACATGTCCAGGGGTGGAGTAGGGGAGTGGCAGGTGAAAGGCAGGCAGCATACTAGGGTCACACTGTGGGGGTCCTGAGTGCTAGGAAAAGGGTATGTCCTTCTAAGTCACCACTCAGAGATCAGGTGCTGGAGGATGGGATGTCCCCAGGCATCCATCAGGCCGACTCTCAGGAGGCCTTAGAGCAGTGGTTCTCAACCTTCTGGCCCTTTCAATACAGTTCCTCATGTTGTGACCCAACCATAAAATTATTTTCGTTGCTACTTCATAACTGTAATGTTGCTACTGTTATGAATCGTAATGTAAATATCTTGATATGCAGGGTGGTCTTAGGCGAGCCCTGTGAAAGGGTCGTTCGACCACCAAGGGGGTTTCGACCCACAGGTTGAGAACCGCTGCCTTAGAGAAAGCCTGCTCTTTCCCCCTTTCTTTTTGACCATGTTCCTCTATATCTGTGTCTTTGCTCATGCTGTTCCCTCCTCCAGAAATTCCCTTCCTTTCTACTTTGCCCAGCAAATTCCTACTCATCTTTAAAGTCCCAGCACAAAGTTCGCCTCTTCTATGAAGCCTTCCTGACTCCCTTATGTAGTTACTAGTCCCTCCCAAAGTGCTCCCACAGCTCTTGGTGCATTCTTTCTATGTATGACTTGCATGTCAATGTTCTGTTCACAATTAGTCTGTCTGTCTCCCCATATTAGTCTGTAATCTCTTGGAGGTCAGGAACTGTCTCTTATTTCAGGAATAGGACTATCCCCCATACCTTGCACACTGCCAATAAGTGTGGAAGGAAGGGATGGAGGGAAGAATTAAAAAGGAAAGGAAGAGGGCATCAGTGCTGGTCTAAGTTGCTGGCAGCTGTGCCCAGTGGCCCAGCCTCCTGGTTTTATCTGCCTCACATGACCTGGTGCCTCCCAGACTGAGCCCTCGGCTTTCCCTCTCCCCGACTCTGGGCCAAGGAGGACACCCTTCCGATCAGCTGCCTCCTTTAGCACCTGCCCAGATGCTCATTAACCCAGATGGCTCCGCTCTGCCCTGAGAGGTGGGGACTGGGCAGAGCTCAGGGCTCCAGTGAGTCTCCTTGACCTTCCTGCCTGTGAAGAAGGGAGAAGAAATTTGCCGCGCCCCCCCCCCCCCATTCCAGCCCCAGAGAGTTACCCTCCTGCTGTGTCAGGTGGAAGTTTCTGACCCTCAGTGCTCTGATCTTGGACAGACATCTCATCAGCTGTGGGGTTGAGCTGGGGCCCAACGAGGGGTATCTGCACTGGGAGAGAAACTGAGACATGGAGAAGGGATATGACTCAAGCTAAAGATGTGAGGAAAGACAGGGGCCAGCCAGAAAGAAAGACAAGTACCCAGGTCCCCTCTCTGGGCCAAAGGCCAGGTGCTCCCCAGTGCCACTTAGTAGGGACCAGTCCTCCAACCTCCCAATTCTTCAGGCTTCATTCATGTGTCTTCTCTCCACAACACAGAAGGGCTAGGGAAAATGGAGGTCGTGAGAACAACAACCTGACAAGAAGGCCAGAATAGACCAATTAGAACACAGGGATCCCACCTCCCAGCCCACAGCCCACGTAGTGACCTGCCACACCTCCAGCTTTAAGACTCAAGCTTTCCTGGGAACCTCTCCTTCCAGAGAGGCTGAAGACAGGCCCTGGGGCAGGCAGTAGATGGAGATTGGATTCCAGTCTTGCAGGAAGTGAAAGGGTTAGTTTTCCCCATGTCCATCAGGCCAGTCTAGATATCTCACCCCAGAGTGCTGTGAGCCCAGACTTGTCTCTAGTGTTCTCTCAATTTCAATTTCTCTCTTACTCCTCCTCCTACCTCTTTCTGGGAGGCAGTAGAAGGAGGAGCTAGGGACCCTTGGCACCAGCTATTCCTGGGGTGTCATTTAATGCTGCCAGTAATCACCATCTCCAGGTTTATTATTAGCTCTCTTTCCCTCATGACTACTCTTGTCATCACTGGATCAATTGATATCTCTGTGTTTGAACAACGCTCTGTGGTTGAGCATCGACCTATGAATCAGGAGGTTGACACAGTCCAATTCCCAGTTGGGGCGTAAGGGCATATGCCTCGGTTGTGGGCTCTATCCCCAGTGTGGGGTATGCAGGAGGCAGCTGATCAATGATTCTCCCTCATCATTGATGTTTCTATCTCTAGCTCTCCCTTCCTCTCTGAAATCAATAAAAATATATATTTTTTAAAAACAGGGTAGTGATAATAGACACACACACACACACACACACACACACACACAGTGAATGGGAAGAGAAAAGGTCTTCTCTCCACTGCAATTCCTGCTCTAAAACCCTCCAACCCACTGGGAAGCAGGAAGTAGCATGCAGGGGGTAGAGGCACAAAGAACTCTTCTGAACCAACAGAGCAATCATGTAACAGCAAGCTCAGAAAAAGAGAGTATCGAAGGGCAAATATGAGGAGGGCAGACAAAACTAGAAACCAACGAATGGGTGTGGGGATGGCAAGGGGGCAGGGGGTTAGGGGCTGGGTGGAGGGAGGCAAAGTGTGTGTGTGTGTTGGGGGAGGAATGGGACATCTGTAATAGTGTCAACAATGAAAATAAAGTTTAAAAAATTGATAGTTGTTGAATGTGGGGCTCATTATACTATTATTTACACTTTTTTGTATGTTTAATTTTTGTATTACAACTTTAAATTATGCATGTTGCTTAAATAAAGCTGTTTGACACTTTTAAAAAAAATACTAAGAATGATAAAGATTTCTCTCCAAAACAAAATAGAGTCCTCATAGTGAGGACGAGAACACTGCAGATCATTTAGGTGTTTAATTTGCCAGACAGGAGAGCAGAGTGGAGAAAGATCTAGTGACCTGACATTATGCTTGTGAATGTGTTTTGTAAATTTCAGGATGCTCTACAAATGCAAGAAGTCGTATCAGTCCCTGCATAGCCGGGCTGCAGGAGGAAGACCCAGGATGTGGGAGGGGGCCAGGTGGGGGCACTCAGACCTGCCCCTGCCCCATTACAGGGTCTTTGGCTTCATGACTGTAAGATTATAACGATCACACCTCCATGGACACTTCTGATTCCCAGTATCCACCCTTCTGTCAGACAACGTCATGATTTATGGATGTGACAGTGCGGTCCTTCCATGGCATGTCCAGCATTGCCCTTCCCGGAGCAGGTCTGTTTGAGCAGCTGCTGTAGGTGCGAAACCTGGAGGGTGCCTGTTTGCCATGAAGCATGAAGGTACCCCCGCCGGTGGCTCCTGTCCTCCCTCCCCAGCCTCAGGTGATGGGAGAAATGTTGGGTCAGGGACCTGGCCCCAGGTGCGGTCCTTGGAGCAAAGACAAAGTCCAGCCTTCCACAGATGGCCAGGGCAGTGAGAGATAAGGGTCATACTTTGGACTCCACGCCAAAGAGCCCCACGAGGGCCCCAGCATCCCTGAGCCCCTACATCCCTTCTGCTGGCTGCCCCGCTCCCCTGCCTGGTTGAAAAAGGAAGACGAGGCGGGGGTGGGGTGGGGAGGGATAGCCGGTCACTCACTGCACCCAGAAAGCGAGGTGGCCGCCTCCTCAGCGCGCTCAGCCCCGCGCTTAAGCCTCAGCACTCGGGAGCCTCCGGGGTCCGGCCGAGAGGGGAGCGAGCGCCTGACGGTGGCGCGCGGCTCCAGCCCTTCCGCTCCGGCCGGGTGGGTGGTGAGCTCAGGTGCAAAGGAAAGAGGGAAATGGGGACGCCGCAAAGCGAGCTCTTCTTCCCGGGAGGGTGGGGGCTGCGTCCGGGGCAGGGGCTCCTCGGTCCCCCAGGCCCCATGGGCGTCCCCACTGCGCCGTCGGTCCGGCGCCCACGGTGAGAGGGCGGTGCCTGCCCGCGTCCCCGCCCCTGTCCTGCCACCTTCCCTCCGCCCGGCCCTGCGCTGCGCTGCCCGGGTCCTGCGGGCCGCTCGGTCCCAGACCCAGGCCCGGCAGCGGGGCTGGCATCGCTGGGGGAGCCGTCCGCTAGCGGGAGCCCCGCGGGCGGGGGCCGGCAGCGCGACCCGCTGGCGCTGGGACACCTGCAAGCACAGGTGAGCGAGTGGAGGCGGGACGGGCCGGGGGCGCGGGGCGAGAGACTCAGGGAAGCCGAGTAGGAAGACAGCGAGAGGGAGACAGAGCCCTCGGAGGGAGGACTGCTGGGAGGGGCCTGGGAGGCAGTGACAGCTTTTCTTCCCGGCTCATAAATCAGGGAAAAGGTAAGGAGAGGGGCCCAGGCCCACGGAGAGGGGCCAGCAGCTGCTTAAGAGGCCTCTTCTATTCAAGCCCTACCTACGCAGAGGGTGGGTCCTCTACCCAGGTAGAGGGGGAAGGGATGGAGCTCCACACCTGGCCCCCTGCTCCATAGACATGTCCACAGAAACTGGGGAAGACCCAATGTACCCCGAGACCAGAGGGACCTTGTTTCTGCTCTGCTCATCTCCAAGGCCAAGGGCTCCATAGCCGCTCCTCCCTCACACCGTGTCTGTGGCCAGGAGCGTCCAGATAAGGGGTGGGCAAACTTGTCAGTAAAGGGCCAGATGGTAAATATTTTAGATTTCGAAGTCTATACGATCTCTATAGAAACTAGCTGGAAAGCAGTCAGGGACCATCAGCAAACGAGTAAATGTGGCTGTGTCCCAATAAAACTTCCATTATGGGCACTGAAATGTGAATTTTATATACGTTCTCTCTGTAATGAAATCGTATTTTTAATTTCTTTTTCAACTATTTAAACATGTAAAAAGCATTCTTAGCTGGCAGGTTGTACAAAAACAGATGACAGGTCCAGGCAGTCTCCTGTCCTCTCTCACGTGACCTCCCTGCAGGCTGCCTATGGGGAAAGGGAAGCTGTAACTGGGTGCAAGGGGAATCCCCCCACCTGGGGGCATCCGGGAAACTGGGCACTTGTCTATCCAACTCCTCTCAGAACTACAGCCTCGTCTGAGGCCAGTGTGGGAGTTTATACGCCAAATGTGCACACAAATGGAGGAAGTATAGTTCCAGGGGCTTTCTAACCAGCAGGTGGGGGCATTCCCCACCCCCACCAAGTCAGAGATGAGGTAGCCAGGCTCTCCCAACAAGTGACCAAGCCCTCGACCCTCCATCCTCCTCACTCCCCCCCTCCATCACCTTGGTTTCAGGTCTAGTGCCACCCTCTGATCGAGGCTGGCCCTTCCATTCATTTTCTCTTTGCAGACTCAGGGGACCCCTTTCTCCTGGACCTTGGAACTATGAACCTTTGGAGGTGACCTAGGAGAGAAGGGATGCAACCTTTTGGTCCTCCAGATGAGCGTCCCCTCCGAGGACTTGTGGAGTCCCGCATTGAGACTTATGGGGGCCAGCATCGGGCTTTGGCCCAGAGTACTGGCAGCAATCTCTATGCCCGAAGAGGCCTCGTGCTGGTGAGTCCAGGCCGTGCCCCAAAGGTGACCTGGGTGGGGCAGATGGGAGGATGCCCAGGCTTTCAGGTCTCTACCTTTTACCGGTTCGTGGGCTGCTCTATTCCTATCCCTCACCCTACCTTCTCTCCTGGGTTGGGAGAGGTTGAGGAAGACAGTGCTGGGCCAGGCTCCCAGGACTCTGCACCCATCCCAGACAGATGCGGCACTCGAGGCAGAGAGCCAGGGGTGCCGGGCCCTCAGAGGAGGTGCTGTTAGACAGGTCCGAGTCAGGGAGCTGGGGAACTTCGCCAAGCCCTGGGGATGGCACCTCCCAGACTCCCACCTCTCCTGGGAGGAGCCTGTGGGCTCTGAGTCAGGGCTGGAGGAAGAGCAAAGGTTCAGAGTGCCCCTACTCTGAAAGTGAGGAGGGGTGTGGGGGCCCCCTAGCTCCACCCTGGCCCCACCCTCCTGGCCTGCCTCCAGTGCTGACCAAGGAAAGGGGTGTGGTGGCCAGCGGTCTTTCCCTCGGCCTCCACGGTTCCCTCCACCTTGAGAGCAGATCTGCTTCCCGTTGGGGGTATCCCCAGCCTTACTGGAGGAAGATGTGTCCCTGGGAGACAGGGAGGACAGCTGGGGGTTCTCCCAGGCTGAGGGCGGAAAGGCAGAATAGGAAGTCTGTGGAGTAAATCCAACCACAGGCCGATCAAGGAATGTGACCAGGCCTGTCCAGGAGGAGACTTGTGGCCACGGCCTCAACCTCTCACATGGAAGGGCAGCTGCCCCCACTGGATGGGACGCAGGCTGCATGCCCCTGGGGAGGAGCCACACATGTGTGTGCCCTCATCCCCACGTGTCAGGGAAGCTGTTCCCAAACCAGGGAAGCTGTGAGGGACCCAGATTTAGCGTGCACCATGCATTGTGCATGCAAGTCTAAGGTGCAGGGAGCGCACAGGTGAGTGGGCAGACACGGGGAGGACACACACCAGAGCCCAGGCGTGTGCGCACCTGTGTGCTGCTCTGCAGGAGGCCCTGCTTCTGCCCTGGGCTCACTCGAGGAGCCAGCTTGGCATGTCCCTGCCCAACCCACTTGGCCTCCCTGGTAGCAGCCACTGTGACTCAGGGCAGGAGCGGCTCACACCAAACTGGTTTGAGGAGAGAAGTGAGTCAGTTCAGCTTGGACGGGTAAGGGCCTGGCTCCCAGTCCCTCCCTAGGACTTCTGGGGGAAGGGAGACACCCCCTGACCTTTCCTTGCTCTTCCCCCAGGATCCTGGTCGCCTACGCCTCCAGGACTATGTCCCCTTTGCCAAGAGCTCTGGCCAGACCCGAATCCTGTCTCCCATGAAGTTTCGAGAACCAGAGCCTGAGAAAAGGCTTGGAAGCCCTTTTGGGGCTGGCCCACCTCACTCGCCCAAACTCAAGGTGAGGGGTTCCTCTCTTCCCATTGCCATGCTCACAACCTGAGCTGTGATGTCCTCCAGAGATATTAGAGCTGCGAGCTCAGGCAGCCCCTCCAATAAGCCACTGGTCCTGTCTGGAGTCCTTCCCAGGAATACGTCTCTAAGCTATGCTTCCTCATAAAAATGTCCACATTATGGGCAAATATCAAAATGCTGCCTGAGACCTCTGGTTTCCTAAGTCCTATTCTGGTCTCCCCCTGAAGGTCCCGCTAAAGGGTTATGTCTCAAGAGACCCCTGGAAGGCACCTTTCTGGTCAGAGATCCCAGGTCAGACCCCTCTGTCCAGGGACCTTTCTGCAGACCAAAGTGCCTCTCCATCCATGTTCCAGGGCACCCTTGCCCCTGTAATCCCAGCAGGGGTCGATCCCTGTCCCCTAGGCTTACACACACACACACACACACACACACACACACACACACACACACAGCCCTCCCTGGGCTGTTGGGCTGCGTGCCTGGACTGTGGCCACAACTAATCCCTTTCTCAATTCCACCAGGAAGTCACCAAGGCCCATGAGCTGGAGATGAGGCTGTATACGTTCAGCATGTTTGGGATGCCCCGCCTGCCTCCTGAGGACCGGCGGCGCTGGGAGATAGGAAAGGGCAGCGACAGCGACCTGACCATTGAGAAGTCCTGGAAGGAGCTGGTGCCTGGGCACAAGGTGAGCCTGTAACATAGTGTCTGTCCCCATGGGGTTACAGACACAAGTACACACATCTCACCTCTGTCTCTTCCCAAGGGAAAGGCCTCGGGTCATGTGGGGAAAGTGTTTGGAGAGATCTTATTCTAGGTCAGTGGTTCCCAACATGGGGCACATGCCCCACAGGGGGACAATTTGATTTTTAAGGGGGGCAATTTGAGAATGAGTTATTAACAGTGAATTTTTTGCATTTCTTATGGTTCTAGGGGCCTCATCTACAGTATATAAATATATAGTGAGCCCAGCCAACATTGCTCAGTGGTTGAGCATCAACCTATGAACCAGGAGGTCATGGTTCGATTCCTAGTCAGAGCACATGCCCGGACTGTGGGCTTGTTCCCCAGTGTGGGGTGTGCAGGAGGCAGCCAATCAATGGTTCTCTCTCATCATTGATGTTTCTATCGCTCTCCCTCTCCCTTCCTCTCTGAAATCAATAAAAATATATTTTATAAAAACTAAATATATAGTGACATATTTATGCATTTCAGTTCTCTATTACTAGTATATGTTTTGAAACTTTATTTGCTATTTTTTCATATCACTTCATATTATTATTATTGTTTAACTATTTCTTGGTGATTTCTTCCTCCATACTTCAACCGTCCTTTCGTTCTTTTATTTTTCTCTTTCATGGATACCATGTCCTTTGTAAGCCTGTTTAGATCAAGTTAATGGCCTTTTAGGCTTCCTCCACGTGAATAGAAATTCACTTTTTGAATAAAAGAATTATATGTCATGAGGGGGTGGTAATCAGGATTTTAGAGATGGTTAGGTGGGGCATGGCCAAAAAAAGGTTGGGAATCACTGCTCTAGGTTCAAATCCAAACTCTGTCACTTACTAGTGAGACCTTGGTCATGACAGCAAACCTCACTGAGCCTCAGTCATCTCACCTGTAAAATGGGGATGACACCTATCCTCTGGAGGTTTGGTTTAAAGATTAAAAAGTCATCCACAAGCCCTAACTGATGGAATCAGTGGTTAGAGCATAGACCCATGCACTGAAGGGTCTTGGGTTCAATTCCCAGTCAAGGGCATGTACCTGGGTTGCAGCTTCAATTCCTAGCTCCAGTCAAGCTGTGTGCAAGAGGCAACCAATATCTCTCACACTGGTGTTTCTAGCTCTCTCCCCCTCCCTCCTTCCTTCCCTTCTACTCTCTAAAAACCAGTGGGGAAAATATACTCAGATGAGGATTAACAACAACAACAAAAGTCATCTATGAAGTAGATCCAGTAGCATAACAAATGGTAGCTGTTCTGTTCTTTTCACTGTTCCCCAACTGAACCAGCCCCACTCCCATCCCAGGAGATGAGCCGGGAGCTTTGCCACCAACAGGAAGCACTTTGGGAGCTACTGACCACAGAACTGACCTACATTCGAATGCTCAAGATCATGACCGATGTGAGCCTCCCTCGGTCCCAGCCCTGGCCCCTTCCTCAGCCATATACCCATCTCCCTTACATTTTCTCTGATCCTCCCAGACCAGAGGAGCAGGGTTGCTGGGGGAAGGAGGGGCAGGATACCAAAAGATCCCCCTGATTTGAGACCTTCCCAGGATCTTGGGAGAGAGGTTGGCAGTACTGAAGTTGGGGGTGGGGATGCATTAAAGGGCTAGGCTGGGGTCCTGAGAGGAAGAGGCCAGGTGCTAAGACCCTCATCTCTCCCTTCATCTAGCTCCTAGCCGCTGGTTTGCTGAACTTGCAGCGAGTAGGGCTGCTGATAGAAGTAAGTGGGAGTTCAGGAGGGGAGTCTGGTACATCCCAACCTCTGAGCCCGAGAAGCGGGGGGTAGGGTTGGAGGGGTCACAGAGAGCCCTCTAGGCTGCCCAGTCTGAATTTCCACTGTCCCATTTTCTAGGACACCTGCCCTTCCTACTCCCCTTCTTGGTCTAGACCCCAATAGGCCAGTGGTCCCTTCCCACTCCTCACCATCCAAGCTTAGCAGTTCTTGCTTGTCCATGGCCAAAGTTGCCTGCGGTGACCTGCCAAGTCATGCTGCTAAATTCTGCTCCCTCCTCCAGGTGTCAGCTGAGACCCTATTCGGAAATGTCCCCAGCCTGATTCGGGCCCACCGGAGCTTTTGGGAAGAGGTGCTGGGGCCTACCCTGGGGAAGACTCGAGCCTCTGGTCAGCCTCTGGACCCTGTCAGCCTGCAGGACGGTTTCCTGGCGGTGAGGCATGGAGAAGGGTTTGATGAAGTGGGACTGGGGGAGCCCAGGGGTCCTGTCTGCAGGGCATGTCTACACAAATGGAATCCTTCCATGACTTGAGGGTGTCCCAGGGCACAACCCCTTCCCCAAAATATCACTTCACCCCCTGCCCTTCACTTGACAAGTATGACCTCTGTCCCAGAGGATCTTTGGGCTTCTGGAGACCCTTACATATGACGTGAAATTGCAGCTGTCTCAGGAAAGAGTTCCACCTAAGCTCTTATCAACTACAGTGGGGCCTTGACTTACGAGTGTCCCGACTAACGAGTTTTTTGAGGTACCAGCTGTCTCTCGTTGATTTTTTGCATTGAGTTGATAGAGTAATTTGAGTTAACGAGCTCCATAATGAGCTTGGTCTCGAACGAATTAAACTTGTAAGTCAAGGCCCCACTGTATAACATCTTACTTCTTAGACAGAGATCCACTGACAAACAGCTGGAAGCAAGAATGGGGCCTGGGTGAGGGGTGTAAAAGGCCGCCAGGGTACCTGGAGCATGAAGTATGACAAGAGAAAGAAAGAGAGGCCCAGGACCAGACTTTCCCAGTTTTCTCCAACCAGGAAAATGTGGGCCTTGCAGAGTTGGAAAGGGGTAGTGAGTTGGGGAGACAATCTCCTGGGAGCCATAGGTGGCCCCCTTCCACAGGACAGGGCTTCTGGGCCAGCCTCAGATCACCACCCCCCTGTCAGGTGAAATGGGATCTGCATGTCCTGAAGACGTTTCGGCTGAATTATTGATGGCAGGAGTGAATTCAGAGCAGCAGGGCAGGCAGGGGCTGTGGACAGGAGCTCAGAGAGCAGCAGTAGGTCAGCCTCTCAGGTCCTCAACTCCTCCTTAGAATCCAGAGAAGGGCTGGCAGTCATGGGAGGTAGGGATTGGCAGGAGCTGGACTAAGGGTCTATGAGAGGCTGTCTCCACCCCCACCCTACCCTGTACACCCTGATCCCCATGCTCTGCAGCCAAAGTCTGTATCTCATGACCTTCTTTCCCTGCCTCCTCCCCTCCCCCCCCCCCCCCCCCCCGTCCCTCTAGATCAGCCAGCGGTTCCAGCCCTATGTCCAGTACTGCCTGAGAGTGAAGCAGACCATGGCTTACGCCCGGGAGCAGCAAGACAATAACCCTCTCTTCCGTACCTTCGTGCAGGTGGGAGAGGGGGTGGCAGGAAGGGAGATGGGCGGACCCTAGACAACTGGATTCCCCTCTACCCCCCACCCCCGATCTCCAGCTGGGCCCAAGGCTGAGTCCATCAATTAGGGTGGGGCAGACTGCTGACCCCCTGCCCACCTTCCCTGGCAGTGGTGTGAGAAGCACAAGCGCTCGGGGAGGCAGATGCTGGGTGACTTACTCATCAAGCCCCACCAGCGCATCACCAAGTACCCACTGCTGCTACAGGCCGTGCTCAAGAGGACCCCTGAGGCACAAGCCCGCCAGGCCTTGAACGACATGGTAGGTGGCCTGGCAGGGCCAGTACCCTGGGAGTTGGAGGGTGGTGTGCGGGAGCTGCCCTCCAGGAACTCTTGAGGGTCTCTTTTCTTGAATGAATGTGACAGTGTGGCACTGACCAGCCAGCCTGCAAGGAGGCTGTGGTTGCCGTTGGTTGGGTGGGATGTACAGGGTGTGGAGCTGAGCTGCTCCTCCTGCCACACCCCACCTTCACCTAGATCACAGCTGTGGAGTCGTTCCTGCAACACATCAATAAGCAGGTCCGCCAGGGCGAAGATCAGGAGAATTTGGTGGCGGCAGCCCAGCGCATTGGGCCCTATGAGGTGCTGGAGCCGTCCAGTGAGGAGATGGAGAAGGTGAGAGAGGGAAGGGGGCTCAGAGAAAGCAAGGTCCCCAGGAAAGTGGATGCAGCGGAGGCCTGGAGGGGAAGGGGTGGAAGTGCCACAGAGAGGTGTGCCCATCATTCCTTCCTGGTGGTGAGGGTCCCAGGGGCAGAGTTCAAAAGAGTAGAAAAAAGGCCCTGAAATGCTTCCTCTCCCTCCAAGTGGAGGATGGAGGACAGATGGAAAGAGCCACTGCTGGTGACAGAACCAAGAACCATCTTGGCCAGGAGGTACACTGGAGTCCTATGCAGTCCCCTAACCCTCTCCTCTGTGTCCCTCAGAACCTGCGTCCTTTCTCCAACCTGGACTTGATGTCCCCCATGCTGGGGGTTGCTCCTGAGCACACCAGGCAGCTGCTGCTGGAGGGACCTGCGAGAGTGAAGGAGGGGCGAGAAGGGAAGGTGAGGGAGCATGGGTAGGAGCAGAGATGATGTGAGATGGACTGAAGAGAAGGGAGAGATGATGGGAGGTAGGATAAGAGTCATATAAGATGAAAATGGGAGAGAGGGGTGTGTGTGTGTGTGTGTGTGTGTGTGTGTGTGTGTGTGTGTCTGTCTCTCTGTCTGTCTCTGTGTGTGTGTCTATGTGTGTGACTAGGTCACTTCTATGTGTGTATGGGGAAGAAGACATGGTTTTGGCTACAGCTCTGATTGTTTGTACAACCCTGAGTCAGCCACTTTCCCTGCCTGTAAAGTGAGAGAAGGGACCAAGCTGACACCCCCTCCAGCCCTAGCATTCCACAATGTGCACTTGTCCCTATGTATGTGCACACCCACATGTGCATACCCATGCATGAGACCCCACGTGTGCACACTCATGCATGAGTCCAGTCCCTGCCCCGCCCTTCCCCCTGCTCCAGCTGACCTGGCCTCTTTCTCCTACACATGCCCCCAGCTGGACGTGTACCTGTTCCTCTTCTCTGACGTGCTCCTGGTGACCAAGCCTCAACGCAGGGCGGACAAAGCCAAGGTTATCCGCCCCCCCTTCATGCTGGAGAAGCTTGTGTGTCGACCACTCCGGGACCCTAGTATGTCTCCCCTGTGGGGACTTTTTCCCTCCCCTTTCCTCTTGGAAGAGGGAAAGAGGTGTCAGGATGGGCTTCCAAAACAATCCAGTCCTTGAAGCAAACCTTTTCCCCCACTCAGACAGCTTTCTGGCAATCCACCTCACTGACTTCCAGTGCGTCTCCAGTGCCCTCATCGTGCACTGTCCCAGCACTGCAGACCGTGCCCAGTGGCTGGAGAAGACCCAGCAGGCCCAGGTATGTGAGAGCCAGGTGTGGAAGGGGTGGCTGGGGGCCCTGGAGCTCAGAACCTGGAGCACAGAGGGGAGGAGGAAGAGAGAGAGGCTGGAGTTGATGCAGGCTCAGACTGTCCTCAGGAGGGAGACACAGCCTTGACT
This sequence comes from Myotis daubentonii, assembly GCF_963259705.1. NCBI lineage: Eukaryota > Metazoa > Chordata > Mammalia > Chiroptera > Vespertilionidae > Myotis > Myotis daubentonii. The sequence continues at coordinate 21,614,093 of NC_081841.1, forward strand.
ATCCCTGACCATCATAAGAGGAGAGAAGAGCCCCTTGAGCCACCTGCTCTGCCAGTCCCTGGGAGAGTCCAAGACGGCATCCCCTAGAAGTTTCTATTCCTTGAAACAATTTACTTCTGAACTTCAGTCTTGTCAACAGACATTAATGGGGCCCTTACCGGCTGCAGGCACCAGCTCAGCGCTGGGCAATCAGAAAGGAGTAAAACAGTGTTCCTGCCCTCAAGGAATGTGCATGGCAGCCTAGCTAGACAAGTTAGTGTATGACTACAGAAACATGCATACGTAATGGAACTCAGCCCAGAAGAGAATAATTCGTTCTGCCTGGAGGGTTGGTTAGGAAGGGGACAGACAAGGGGGAGGGTGCGCTGAGAAGCCTTCACTGAGGAGCCCTTATCTGAGCTCCGTTTGGGGGAATATCTAGGAATATCTAGGAGTGTTTCAGGGAAACAGGGTGGGAAGGAAAGGTATTTCAAATGGAGACACGGAATGTGCAAAGGTCGGAGATATGAAACAGCTGTGTGATGTGTTGAGAGACGCACCAGCCTGGGAGTTCATATCACCAGGACATAAAGCACAGGCAGGCACAGCGGCAGAGAGGCTGGGAGGCAGGCCCCGCCAGCTTGCCCATCTCCCATGTCACGTAAGGAACTTGAACTTTGTCCTTCAGATGACAGGGAACCAGTGAAGGTGCTGAAAGTGACGTGGGCAGATGTCGGTGATTAGAGCTAGAGGAGTTCAGAAGGCAGAGCCACATGGAGCTATACTGGCACCACAAACGGAGCGACTTACAGTAGCAGAAACATGTTCTTTCCCAGTTCTGGAGGCCAGAAGTTGGAAACCAAGGGGCCACACTTTCTCTCCAAGGTTCTAGGGGACAACCCTTCCTTGCTTCTCCCAGTTCCAGCTGTTCCTTGGCTTCTCTATTCTCTGCCTCTGTCCAAATTTCCCTCTCCTGTCTCTCATGAAGACACCGGCCATTACATTTAGAGCCCACCCTAAATCCAGGATGGCCCTTAACTTAGGATCTTCGCACCCTCTTTACGAATAAGGTCACATTCCCAGGACCTAGACAAATCTTCCTGGGCTACTGTTCAACCCACTGCAGGAGCAGAACGACCAAAGTAGTGTGAGGAGTGGAGCTGGACTTAAAGGACAGGGAAGATCATGAGCAGAAGAATCAAGGGAGCACTTGGTGGGATTTGTTTGGGGATAGTGACCTTGTGTGTCTGAGTCTGGAGCAAAAGGGTTTATGTGAGCTGGTGATTGAGAGGCCAGGCTCTACAGGACCCCAAGAGCTACAGAAGAGAGTAGACTGGGCAAGACTGGAACTGAATTGGGTTGATGAGAGAGAACCACCATAGATTCTTGGGCCAGGAGTGCCATGGTGAAATCAATGTGTTTTGTCTTTGTCTTGAATTGTAAGGTGACCATGACAGGTGGGCTGGGGGAGGGGAAGATTGGTGGCAGGAGATTTATTTTGCTGGTTGGGGTGTAAAATACTGAGGTTTATTTAATGCCATGGTCTTTGGGACATGTTGCCAAAAAAAGGGGGGTAGGGGAAGAGAGGAAGAAAGGAGCTAAAGAAGAAGAAACAGGTGAGCCTTAGGGAGACTGGTTAAAAGCCTACACTGAATGAATGAATATCTAGGCTCAAACACCAGTTCTACCTCTCACTAGCTGGGTCATCTTGGGTGAGCTTCCATTTCTTTGCCTGCAAATAGATATACTGTTATTATTTACTTTTTGTGCACTCAGGGGGAGGCGGGTGTCCCTCAGCCTGGCCTGTGCCCTCTCACAGTCTGGGACCCCTCGGGGGATGACCACCTGCTGGCTTAGGCCCACTCCCTGGGGGATTGGGCCTAAGCTGGCAGTCAGACATCCCTCTGGCAGCCCGGGAGCCCTCAGGGGATGTCCACTTGCCAGCGGGGAGCAGGCCTAAGCTGCAGTCGGACATTCTTAGCGCTGCTGAGGAGGCGGGAGAGGCTCCTGCCACCAGCGCTGTACTGGCAGCCGGCAGCCTGGCTTGTGGCTGAGCAAAACTCCCACTGTGGGAGCGCACTGACCACCAGGGGGAAGCACCTGCATTGAGCGTCTGCCCCCTGGTGATCAGTGTGTGTCATAGTGACCAGTCATTCCCAGTCGTTCTGCTGTTAGGGTCAATTTGCATATTACCCTTTTATTATATAGGATAGAGGCCTGGTGCATGGGTGGGGGCTGGCTGTTTTGCCCTGAAGGGTGTCCCAGATCAGGGTGGGGGTCCTGCTGGGGTGCCTGGCAAGCCTGGGTGAAGAGCTGAGGGCCGTTTTCAGACTGGTCACATCCCTTTAGGGAGGGGGGTCCTGCTTGGGTGCCTGGCCAGCCTGGGTGAGAGGCTGATGGCTGTTTGCAGGCTGGCCACAGCCCCTTCAGGGTGGGGGTCCTTGATGGTGTGCCTGGCCATCCTGGGTGAGGGGCTGATGGCTATTTGCAGGCTGGCCACAGCCCCTTCAGTGTGGGGGTCCCTGCTGGGGTGCCTGGCCATCCTGGGTGAGGGGCTGAGGGCTGTTTGCAGGCTGGCCACAGCCCCCAGCCACCAAAGCTCCCAGTGGAGGCTAGCTGGAAACAGGTATCTGGGATTTATTTATCTTCTATAATTGAAACTTTGTTGCCTTGAGCAGAGCCAGCCAGGACAGGCAGGAAGTTTGGCTTCCTCCATCACCAGGGCAACCAAGCCTCCTGCTTGCTCCAGCTCCGTGGCTGCCAGCCGCTATCTTAGTTGTGTTAATTTGCATATAGTCTCTCTGTCTGGTGGACATGGCTTATAGGTGTGGCTTGTGAGTGTAGCAGAGGTATGGTCAATTTGCATGCTTCTCTTTTATTAGATAAGATAACAGTCCTTGCTTCACAGAGAAGATTCCAAGGTCATTCTGATTAAGCAAATGCATGATCACAGCTCTGAAACCCTTCCACAGAGAACAAGGATGGTTGCTCCCCAAGGTTCCCGTATGAAAGACTGCTTTGGCTATGGTGCCCCTGACAGAAATGAATCCTTAGAAAGAGAAGCCTGTTTGTTAAGTTGTTGTTTCCTGGGAGTTGTTTCCTAGGGTAGCAATATTCAGTTTTAAACAGAAGCACTTTGGAAATGCGTCAGTGGGAGACAGCCAAGGGGAGGCATCTTGGAGGCTTGTCGAAACATGGAAACACAGACCTGAGTTCAGGTGAGAAATGAGGGTGAACTATGAAAGTTGCTAAAAGAGTAAATCTTAAAAGTTCTTACCACAAGAAGAAATTTTTTTCTAACAATGTATGGTGATGGATGTTAACTAGACTTAGTGTGGTGATCATTTCATTATATATCCTATATAATAAAAGCCTCATATGCGAACTGGTCGGCCATTCAACCAATCAAAGCATAATATGCTAATGATAAGCTAAGGCCGCTCAACCACTCCCTATGTCATGCACTGACCACCAGGGGGTAGACGCTCTGACTGGTAGGTTAGCTTGCTGCTGGGGTCCAGTCGATCAGGACTGAGAGAGATGGGCTGGACTTGCCCTGGAGCCCTCCCACAGTCCCTCTCCGGCTGGCCAACCTCCTGCATCCCTCCCTGACCCCAATCCTGCACCAGTGGGGTCCCTCGGCCTGGCCTGTGCCCTCTCACAATCCAGGCTGAGAGGGACCCCCCCAAGTGCACAAATTTTGTGCACTGGGCCTCAAGTTTATTTATATATATATATATATATATATATATATATATATATATATATATATATATATAAAATCATAACCTTGTACACCTGAAATTAATATAATGTTATATGTCAATTATACCTCAATTTTAAAAACAGAAGAGGCGTTTTGAACAAGGAAAGAAATTTTATTGTAGATTATTTCTAAAGAATGCAACTTCATCATGTTTAAGATGTTTAAGTCAAATTAGTGTTCCTCATAGAGCTTGCTGTAATGAATAGATAACAATGATTTGTCATTAGCACATCAGGCAGTTAGGGCTTCTGAAACTTCTGAGAATATGTGAAGAGTCTGTTCTTTAAATAATTTTAAGCATTCTTTCCGCAATCTTATTTATGATATTGTATCATAATATGGACAGATTATTTGAGGAAAGAAAAACCAGAGCTTAGTCTCTGTTTAAATACCATATTAAAAATTCTGAATTGGGGGAGTAAAAAATAAATATGGGTTTTTTGCCATTTAAAAAAAAGAAGAATGAATTAAGGGTGAAAGGAGGAACCTCAAGATATTATGTCCTCCAGCCCTGCGGGCTGCCACTTCCTTAAATACCTAAAACAGGATGGTGACAGTCCCCAGGAAGGCAGAGGTAGGGGACAGGGTTGGGTGTGGGGTGGGGGTGGTTTTAGTGGCGACTGGTCTCCGGCTGCTCTGCTTCAGGCCCCCTCATACTTCCCTCTCTCTATGTGGCAGGGTCCTTCTCTCTATCCCACTCTCCCCAGCACAAACACAGTGTCCACATGGCTGGACTGGCCCACAACCAGCACCACTCCAGTGGCCAGTCGAGTTGTACTGAAGGCTGGATAGGAGTGGAGCTGAGGACAAAACTGGAGACAAGCCCAGCCTGTCAGGACCACAGGTGGGGCCCTGACCTGCAGGCAGCCTCCCTTCTGTACCAGCCCCGCCAGCAGGACGTTCTCCTTTTCCTTTGGTTCCTAGTCCCAGGACAATACCCCCACCCCTTCTCCTTTTAGAACCCCCAAGGGACCACAAAAACGTGCTGACATTTTATTATGCAAAATAATTGAGCCCCCTAGTCTCACTACTGACTAACAGAGGAAAGGAGGTCACTTCTGATGCCTAAAACTCCGGCCACCCTTTGCAAAACAAAGAACGGAAGCTTTGAAATTAATTTGTCCTGCTGTTATCTCACACCAGATTCTCAGAGAACAACCCCCCCCCCTCCCCCCCTCCTCTGTCGCCATCAGTCACTGTAAACTGCAGAGGGCAGTAGAGGATCTACAGCAACCCCCAGAGGTCAGATTTTTTTCTCCCCTCACAGAAATGCAGATGGAGATTTATTCCTGGCGAGTCTGCCCACAGCGGCTTAAGCTTTTAGAGAAAAGGAGCTTCTCAGGGGAAGGCAGACTGAATCTTGGGAAATGCCCATATTTAGGGGATGAGAAGAGGAAAAGACACCAGTGACAGGAACAGAAAGAGATGAAGGCCAAGAAATGAGAGGCAGGGCGGAGCCTAGCTCGGGTTGTCTGTGTTCTCACAGGAGTCATTACGTGTCTCTGGGGAACTGCCGTGACAAAGGGAACTGCCACGCAGGACAGACGAGAGAATTATGTTTGTAAACTGTTTGGCCCGAAGCCCAGCCCGAAATGGGCGCTCCATACATGCTTGTTGTTGTCATCCTGAGGCGGGTGGGGGACCTCAACATCTGGGGGCCTCTGGAAGGAGAGGGGTGGATCTGGGAGCCGCCCCAGGGGCAGCGGGACAAGAGGCATTTCCTCTTAAGGCGTCAGGTCCCCGCCAGGGCAAGGGAAGAGTGTGCGCTGAGGGGGCCCTCCCCTCCTGTTCCCGGCTGCTGGGGTGTCACAGTCTGGCTCAAGCACCAATTTCCTCTTCCTTTCCCACCCTGCCCCCAGCATGTCTTTCCTGTTATCCCTGCTAAGAAAACCTCTGGGTTACTGGAGAGGCTTTGGGGTGGCCGGGGGCCCTTCAAACAGCCCCAGCCCCTGGTGTCTGAGGTCCCTGCCTCCCTGCTTCTTCCTGGGGCAGGGCCAGGGGCAAGGTTAGTGGAGATGCTGGTATTGGATGTTCCTTACAGACACCCCACCCCCATTTCCAGTTATTTTCTTCCACACACTGTCCCTATCCTGAACGTCCCAAACACAACACTGAACTTTGGTCTTGTAGGGTAAAAGGGCTTGGCATCTAAGCAGGATGAGCCGGCTGTCCCGGCCACTCCCAGGCCCCAGAATGGCCCCTCCCACACTCAGCACGGAGAGGGGACAGGGAGAAGTCCCAGGCCCTGGCCTGGTGTGCTGGGTTCCTGCTCCCAGGTACCATCATCCCTTGCTCTGGCCAACAGACCAAGTCTTATGAGACCGCTAAGAATCCTCACAATGCTTTCTCCCTCTGGAGACTGACTGGACAGCCAGGGCAAGGAGAATTGGAAATAGAAGCTCATGTCGCTGATGTCATTTTCCTATTCCTGTCCACCATTCTCCAATATGTCTCTTGTCCTGATCTCCCGAACCACTGTGTTCCTGAGAAGCTTTAGGGAGGTCTAGGCACCCAGTAGTTGCTGGTTCATATACCTGAAGTGGGGAGATATTCAAATGCTTACCAACCAGAATGGCATGGGCACCAACCAATCAGAGTGGAGCATTGGGAAGGTGGCGGGTCTTAGAGGTCCTCTGCTGAGCAGGATGCTAACTGTCCCCTGCAGTTGCTGGATTTGGGGGAGCAGGGTAGCCCTAGGGAAAGGAGGCAGAAGGCTCAGAAGCCCTTGGCTTACCAGCGTGGAAGTACTTGAGTATTTTAACAACTATGGGCCATCCAGTGAGTACTGACATCAGCGCTGCCCCCAGCAGCCACCAGTCCCTTTCACCACACCTCCTCCTTCAGCCTCTCCTGGGTTCCGTAGCCTTCCCTCCTCCTCCCCCAGCAGATGTTATCCTTTCACAACTCTGAACCCTTTCCGCTGCCCTTGATTACTGCCCGAAGACTCAGGGAAAAGCCCAGTCCCAGTGCTGTTTCTCTCTACTGTGCAACCTTGAGCTAGTCCCTTCATCTCTCAAAGTCTTGTTTACTCATCTGTAAAATGGGCTAATATCCATGCTTTTCCACTCTGCAGGGTGATGGTGTGTCTCAAATGACTGTGTGCATGTGGAGGTGCTCTGTGAACCACTTCTCAGATGTCACTATTTTATTCTGATGATGCCCCTATGAAAATGTTGAGGCAGGAAGACAGAAAACATAATGTATCCTCTCTCCAAACCTCTTGAGATAGCCTTGTTTTCATCTCTGAAGGACAGCAGAGTCCTCAGCGCAGGACAAAGCCTGCCCCTACCCATCCTGGTGGCAGGAGGAAGAATAACCTGAGGATGCAGGACTTATGCCCCACCATCACCACCAATCAGGGAGGGCTTCCTGAAGGAGGAGGCAGACCAGATAGAGGGCTTGTCAAGGGACATGAGAAGCAGGAAGAACTGTATATGGAGGAAAGAGGGCTTTCTGTCCAAGAGTTCAAATCCTGGTTCTGTCCCACTTCCTTACTGCATGATCTTGGCAGTCATTAACCTCAGTCTCCATTTCTCAGTAGCAAAGTAGAAGTAAAAAAAAAAATAGCATCTGCCTCATCTGGTTGTTGTGAAGACTAAAGGAGATAATGTATGTAAAGCACTTAGCCCAGTGCCTGGCATACAGCAAATGCTCAATAATCGAGGATCTTTTCTTTTTTTATATATATATTTTAAAATCTTTTTTAAAAATTTTATTAGAGAGAGAGGAGAGACATCGGTTTGTTGTTCCACTAATTTATACACTCATTGGTTGATTCTTGTGTGTGCCCTGATGGGGGATCGAACCCGCAACCTTGGCATATCAGGATGACACTCTAACCAACAATAATCAAGGATCTTAATGGAAGTATTCCCATCCCAGGTCACCCTGCAAAAGCTGAAGGCACAGGAATATGTCCAACAGAAGAGGGAACTCCTGGCCCTCTACAGGGACCAGGACCAGGAGTCTCTGAGCACCAGGCCCTCCACGCCTTCCCCAGAGGGCTCTCAGAGCAGTGTGGAAGGGAGGTAAGACCCACAGGGACCACCAGCTCTCCCACAAGAAGGAGGCTGCAGGTAAAGAGGGAGAGACGGGGAAAGGCTGCAAAATGATATGACAGCGCTTGGGGCAGTTAGGAATAGACTGCGGAACCCAGGCTACAGGTTGGAGAACAGGTTGGCATCAGCCGTGTGCAGGGCCTCCTGGGGCAGCCTAGGAGGTTAGCCAGCCTAGGGTTGGCGCAGACTGAAATAAATAAACACAAGAAGCGTGAACTCCCTGAGAGGAGCAGGCTCCCCAGGCTGGGGATGGAGAGTGAAGGCCGGTAGGGATTTGCAGCAAGTCAGAGCGGCAGGGACCAACTTAGTCCAGATTCCCAGAGTGTGAGAGGTTCATCCTTAAAAACAGCTGTTCAGCAGCATGGTTGGAGGAAAAAGAGCCATCAGGGGGGTAACCTCGGATGTCAGGAACCCCACAGAACATACCTGAGCACTTACTTGACACAAGGACCTGGACCAAGTGTAGTGAGCTTACAGTCCAACCAGAGATGATAAAACAGTGTAAAGGCGATACCAAATTAAATTGGGAGGAGGGACCACTTCTGAATGGAGTGAGCAAGGGATACTTCCTGGATTTGAACCTGACCCCTGAGCATCTGACTCTGACCATTCATTCATTTGTAGGAATTCTGAGTTCTGCACCATCATCCCCCACCTGGTGGTGACGGACGACACGGATGAAGACATCCCCTTGGTACCAGATGACACCTCAGACTCTGGCTACAGCACTCTGATCCCAGTCTGCCCCAAGGAGTCCCACTCCCCACTGAGCCGGCTGCGCCCGTGGGCCCTTCGGCGGCACCCCGGCTTCACCCTCTCCGCCCTGGACCTCCGGGATGTTACTTTGCGCCCCCAGCCTCCTGACCCCCAAGCTCCCCAGCGCCGAAGCACCCCTGAACTGCCAGGGGAAGTTATCCGAAGAGGAAGCAGCCTTCCCAGGGGAGAGCGGCCCGCCTGGTCTGAGGAAGAAGATGGGACCTCGGTGGGAGGGAACGTGGTAGTGGAGACCTTGCATAGGGCCCAGCTTCGGGGGCAGCTCCCACACTCCCCGACCCATGCTGACTCTGCTGGGGAAAGCCCCTGGGCGTCCTCAGAGGACGAAGAAGAAGAGGGGCCCCTCTTCCGGAGACCCTCCCCGGGCCCCCTCAGTGCTGAGGACATGCTCAGAGAGATCCGGGAGGAGCTGGCCAGCCAAAGGATCGAGGGCACCCCGGAGCCTGGGGACAGCGGGCCTCGGAAGCTGACTCGGGTCCAATTGCAGAGGATGCGTGGGCCCCACATCATACGGCTGGACACCCCCGTGTCCACATCGTAAGTGCTGAAGGGAAGGTGGCCTGGGAGGGAGCAGGGGGGAAGGAAGGCCAGGACGGAGTGGGCCGGGGTGTCAGGGTAGGAGGTCGGTGGGGAGGGGTCGGTAGAGAAGGGCAGAGCCAGAGCAGGGGCCATGGCAGGGCCGGGCCATGGCAGGGCCGAGCCCTGAGCCTCACTCTTCATCCCCTGTCTTTTCAGAGAGGTGTGAGGAACACGCAGGACCTTTGGTTTGGCATTGCTTCCCGAGGACATCTCTCTCCCAAGAGTGCTGGTCACCACCACCCCGCCCCCCAGGACTGCACCTCAAGGTCCACACTCCCCGTGAGGAAGCCTGGCCCGGGATACCCCGGGCTCCCTGCTCTAAGAACTCTGGGCATCGAGCGCTGTACATTGTGTACCATAGACACCAGAGCCCCACATAAAGTTGTGCATAAAAATGACTGCCCGGTCAGCGCTGCGTGGGGGAAGAAGCGGAGGGGGTAGCAGTGCTCACAGGCTGCTCCTCTGGCAGCGGGCATGATGGTGGTGGGGTACCTGGCCCGAGTGGACTTGTCACCATCCCACCCAGCGGGACCCAGGTCCGGCCCCGGGCTCCCACCGCCACTCAGAAGACCACTCCCTCCAGGAGCAGAGCTTTAATTCTCCAGTTTTAGTGTATTTACAGAAGTCCAAGCTCCAGCGGGAGGCTCCAGGGTGTGTGCCTGTCCCTGCCGGGGAGAGTCCAGCTTACTCTGTGCTTGTCCAGGCAGGGACTGGAGGGGTGCCAGGTTTCGATTAGCATGACATAGTTGATACGGATTGCTTATGGGCTGTGGAAAAGGCCCAGGGACCAACCAGGGCTGCTAAAGGGCCTTGATGGGTCCTCCAGGCAAAACAGGAATGAGGCATGGCGCCTGCCGTCCCAACCACCCGCTTGGGCTCGGGGCACACTCAGACTCTCACAACCGCACACAACGCATCTATCCATCTCCATTCTCTCCCTCTCTCTCACACACACACATACACGCACACGCACACGCACACGCACAGCTGACCCTCCGGCAGTGCTCAGCTGAGAGAGCTCTGAACACTGAGGGAGTAGCACCAAGTAAGTGGCTGCCAGCTCATGCCTGCCCCTCCAAGACCCTTCCTCTGCAGAAAAAAAAAGAGGTCCAGAGGGCATCTTGCGAAGTCCTTCAGAGGTCCCCCGGCAGGAAGTCTTCGGGTCCTCGGGGCAGGCCCCTTCCGAGGGCATGGCCTCATCGGGGAAGGTGCGGCTGCAGGGAGAGGGAGGCGGGGCCGCACAGAGCCGCCTCGATTTCCTCCAGGCAGCCCCCCAGGTCCATGTCGCGGAGCACGAGCCTCAGCACCTCCAGCGTGGCCTCGCGCCGGGGCGTGCGCTGCCGCCAGGCCGCCAGCATGCTGTACTGCGCCTCCCGCAGGCAGCGGCCGTTCTGCAGCTCCAGCCGCTCGATCTCGTTCTCGCTCAGCCCCAGGCGCCGCATGAACTCCTTCCAGCGCAACACGGGCACGCAGTCCACCAGGGCGTACAGCATGGCTGGGTCCGCTGCAAGGAAGCGGGGGTGAACATGGGGCTGCGGCTCCCAGGCCCGGCCGGCTCCCGGCTCATGCATCTGCTCTCTTGGAGCCCCACCCGCCTGCACCCCCACCGGGCTTCCTGGCTGGGCGCTCACCCTCTGGGCGCTGCGTGTAGGTGCTGCCTTCCCACTTCTGAAGAAGCGTGGCCGTGGGGGCGGAGGCTGGAGCCGCCGTGAGGAGAGGGCCGGCCTGCTGGTGGGATGGGGCCATCTCTCTGGGCGGTGGTGCAGCTCTGAAGTCGTGCCAGTCACCAGGGGTAAAGGTGGAACTTGGCATGGAGCTGGGGATGGGACTGAAGCCTGTGGTGGGGCTGAAGCCAGGGGCGGTGGCCAGGAGCTCCGGCACCCCCTGAAAGAGACGAGGTACAGCATTCGTGGGGAGAGTGAAAACAGCCCGGCCCTCTTCATTCTGGATGGGGTTGGGGCTAGAGGGAGTTAGGGGATCCTCAGGGTCAGGGGCGACAATACCTAATTTGATTCTTACAAGATTACAAGGGACAGAGAAGCGGGGGAGGGATCCCTGGTTTCATCTTACCTCCTTTACAGGTGTCGATTTCCCACAAACTGAGAAAAAAAATGAGAGACAATGTCACAAATTTCACTTCCCCTCTCAGCCCTGGCGCCCATCCTGGGGCTGGCCCTGGGGACTTGTGGTGACATGCTTCAGGGCCTATGTAGTCCCAGGGATGAGAGAGCTACTGATGCAGTGTGACCTCTTACCACCATCCAGGGCCACCTCCCACCAAGGGAGCCCCACAGCGAACTAGGGGGATGCTCACTCCCCTCCTCACTGGCGCGCTGGTGCCTCTTACCACACCGGTGGGTCTTACCACCCGGCCTCCTCTCACGTCCCCACTGGCACCCTTTCCCCTCCCAGAGGCCCCACTCACCAATGGACTGGAGCTTGGGCTTCCACCGTTGGAAGTGGCATGTTAAGCCCATGAAGAGGAGGCATAAAAGGCAGAAACCAAAGAAGATCACCAGGGACAACAGCACTGGGGACAAAGCAGATTGTGATCAGGGCGGGCTGCAGGAGGAAGCCGGGGCAAGGTTACGACAGGGCAGGTGAGCATGGGCACCCGGTTATTTCTCCTCACCTGAGTCCGGAGAGCCCCCAATAACTTCACCTGTGGATGGGCACAACTTTGTGCACTCCGTGTTTTTCTCACAACTAAAGGAAGAAATTGCGCAGGTGAGTAGGGGCCCTACCATAGGAATACAGGTTAAAAAATAAAGAAAAAAAACACATTGTTGAGGAGTCTCTGCTTTACAAGTATTTTAACTACCTCTTGAAAAAGAATGAAAATTAAAACTAGCTTGGGAATTGATGCAAAGGAATGAAACAAATGAACCACAAAATCATCTAATTTAGCCCTCGCTGGTCTGGCTCAGGGGATAGAGCGTCAGCCTGCAGACTGAAGGGTCCCGGGTTCAATTACGATCAAGGGCACATGTCTGGGTTGTGGGTTCAGTTTCCAGTAGGGGGCGTGCAGGAAGTAGCCAATCAATGATTCTTTCTCATCATTGATGTTTCTATCTCTCCCTCTCTGAAATCAATAAAAAATATTTTTTAAATAATTTAAAACTGTAATTGATCTTGAAGAGGCTGTGTAGGAAAACAGTTAAAAGCAGTCAGGGTTGGGGTTTAATTCCAGCCCAGTCATAGGCTAGCAGTGTGACTCCAAGCAAGTCATGTAACCTGTATGTCTCAGTATCCTCATCAGGAAAACAGGGATCCTACCCACCTATCAGGATTGAGGACTGAGTGAGAAAATCCTGCCTGACATATATATAGTAAGTGCTCAACAAATGGTAGCTGTCATTGGATTGTTACTTTATCATTGTTCTGCTGAAGAGAATCCTGTGGCAAAGAGAGGTTAAAGAGCTTTTTCTCAAGATGGCACTGCTATAGACAATACCTGACTTTGAGGGAGGGGTCCAACATGCATGTGAAAAATTTAAAAATACACATTGCTGGCCGGCACCAGACAGCACTCTAGAACAAACACATCTTCCCATGTTGGGAGCGGTTACTGGGCAGCGTGGAGTGATGAGAACTCCATGGGAGGCCTAGAAGGACCTTGAAAATGTGAGTTCTCACCAGGAATCTGAAAGCAGAAAGATTCAGATTCACAAGTGCATGATGAGAACCATATGGGATGGGTGTAAAGCTCTTTCAAGCAGAGACAAAACTTAGCGGGAAAAAGAAGAGTTTCTTGTCGGACATTTTGTGGCTATATATCGTGGTTCTTACAACTTCGCCAAGTGGATGTCATTATACCCTTACTTTTTTTTAACATATTTTATTGATTTTTAGAGAGAGGAGGGGAGAGGGAGAGAGAGAAACAAACATCAATAATGAGAGAGAATCATTGATCAGCTGCCTTCTGCATGCCCTCTCCTGGGGATGGAGCCTGCAAGCCGGGTTTGTGCCTTGACAGGGAATGGAATCGTGACCTCCTGGTTCATGGGCCAATGCTCAGTCACATGAGCCACACTTGCCAGGCATTACTCATACTTTAAAGGTAAAAAAAATCTAAGACTCAGAGATGTTACATCACTTGCCCAAAGGTGCACAGCCAATAAATGGCTAGGTTGAGATTTAAACCCAGGTCAGTTCAACTTTAGAGCTCTCAGAGTTTTTTCTTTGCAAGCAAGTATGCAAGAACAGCCAGGAGTGAGGAGGCCTGGTCAAAGGGACTGGGGAGGAAATACCATATCGCATGAAACCTACGATACCATCAACACTAGGAGGCACCATTATTTGCATAAAACACTCACACAGAGCTACCAGTTAAACCATGCCACAGCATCCATTGTTGTCAGATGCAGTCTGATTTCAGAGATGTGAATTAATTATAGGCACTGTCACCCAAGGATTTCAATGTCAAAAAAAGAGGAATCTGAATGCCTGAGTTAGGGGAACTACAAGTCCCTGGTGTCTGAGCCTCTATCCCCAAAGACTTCTTAAGATTTGACCGATAAGTTGGGAGAAAGGAGAAGGTCTACCTGCTGTCTTGACATGAAGTGTCTCCCACTCAAACAACCAGTGGGAGCCAGAGCACCCTGGGGTGTCCCCCTTGTCCTGCTGGTGGCTCTCACCACAGCCACCCCGTGCCCCCTGACCCAGTGCCCAGCAGCTGGGAGATACTCACTTATCACAGGGGACGCACTTGTTGTCTTTTAGGAAGAACCCTGTGTGGCAGGTGCACACGGTGTTCTGCTTCGCACTGCCTGTGAAGAGAGGGGCAGCACAGTTACAGGAGGGCTGGCCTGCAGCCTGAGGAGCAGGGCGGGAGCCGGGAGGACCCAGGATAGATGGCCCGAGTGGAGGTGTCCCCACAGACTGCAGGAGTGGGAAGGATAGAAAGTGCTGCCTCTTGGGGAAGGAGTGCAGAAAGGGGGAGACCCTCCCCCTAAGACAGGGCCCACCCCTGCAATGAGGATGGGGCTGGGGTCAGGAGGGCCATGCTCACAGGAGATTTGCACCGTGCCATTGAGGCAGGGGCTGCAGTTCCGGCACCGGAAAAGAGTGTCACTCAAAGACTCCTGGTACTGGTTCTTCTTGCAGCCACACACGGTGTTCTGATCCACTGTGCAAGGAGAAATCTCCACCTGGTCCATTTCTGGTGAGAGGAAGAGATGGGGTAGGAGCCTCTCCTCTCTCTGTGGCACGCACTCACGCCCACCCACGCACTCTATCTCACAGGCACACGCACTTCTGCCCGCACCCAGCAGCACAGACTTGCACACCCTCCCAGGTGGATAGGCACGCACACCCTTCTCAATGCCCACCTGGCCCATCCTACTTGGAGCCCTTGCCCTCTCCTGAGACTCACCTTTCCGGCATATGGAGCAGCTGATGCATTGACTGAGGTAGTTCTCCGAAGCAGTATAGGTGCCGTTTTCACACTTCTTGCATTCTGTGTCCCGCCCTGGGGCTGGACAGTCATTGTACCGGTAGGTCCCTGTGATTGGGAGGGTCTGGATGAGGCTGCAGCGAGAGCTCATGGAAGGAGCTCCATGCTAGGGAAAGCAGCCTGGGCCACCTCTCCAGAGAGGAAAGGAGGGAGAAAATCTCAGCCAGAGAGAAGCAGCTAAGTTAGGAGACTTGGGGACAAAAGGAAAGAAAGTAGCAGGACCCATAACGAGGAGATTCACGGTTACCACTTCCTCCTACCTTTATGGCACTTTGTACAGCAGATGGAGCTATTAAGAGAGTGGACGTATTTTCCGTGGGGACACTGGCTCTCTCTCTTCTCCCGGTTCCTGGAGTGAGGGACCAGACCAATAACCCCTGAGGGGTATATTTCCACCAACAGAGCCAGGAGCACCTGGGGAAGAATTAGTAGAGGAGATCCCATCAGGATCTAAGCTTGAACAGCTGGCACCGTGCAATCGCGTGCTTAACTGTCCTCTAGTTGTTCTGTGTAGTAATGACCTATGTCCCTTCAACTCAAGTCTGGGGGACCCCAGGCCCAGCTGTATCTTTATCCTTATTTCCCCATAGCAGCTAACAGTGTTGGACACAGGGCAGATGTTCAAGGGAGGTGTTTTGTCTTTTTAATTGGGGACTGATCGGTTACCTCAGTTCTGCCCCTTCCTTCCCAATAAGCAGTCCCAAGGAATGAGCTTGTTTCTCCATCTGAGTGCTGTGTTACCACAGAGTGAACGTTCGCAGAGGTGGCCAGGGGGTCTGTGCCCTTTTCCTCTTTTATGTTATACCAGCAACAAGGTTCTCAGTCACATCACAGTGGAATGGAGGTATTCCATGTCCCTGTGGGCACCACTCCTGGGCAGCACGCAGAAGCAAGTTTCTTGATAAATTTCTTGTATCAAAAACTCACTCAGAATCCCACCCTCAGACTCTATGCCACACCCCTTCCACCACCTAATCTGCACAGATACTCCAGGTCGGCCAGGGCCAGTGGGAGGGGAGTCAAAGAATGGGGGGGGGGGGGGTGACAAAATTCCCATGAAGACAGGAGTAGGCAAAGGCATGTCGGTTACATGCAGCTGGCACTGGCCAGAGGCTGGGGATCCAGCTTAAGTCTCAGTCAAGTCAGGAGCAAAGGGGGGGCCAGGGAGTCCCGAAGCTCTTTGCACACCGAGGCACACTCTGGAAGCCTTGGGCAAGCCCATGGCAGCTGACTCACTGGCCCATTTCTGGCTTAGGTGCCTGGACAGCAAAGCCAGGGGTCAGTGCTGAGCTCCATCCAACCCAGACTTTGCTCTTTGTCAGCCTCTTGCTGGCTTTTCCTAGTTCTCAGTTTTTGTTTCTCTGCTGTAAGAGCTGTTTATGTAAAGAAAAGAGGATGTCCTCAAAGTACATTAAATAATGGGGAGCCACAGACTCATCAGGTCACGGAAACCTCGGCCCGGACAGGAGGGCCTAGCAGCCCACAGCCCCAGGGGCCCCGCATATCAACAGGCAGTTAGGCAGCTCACACACCTCAGTCACCCCCTGGCAGACGCTGCAGCAACCTAAACGCCCGGGCCTCGGGCATCCACAGGGGAAGCCTCGCTCAGAAACAGCAGCAAACCGGAGCAGCTCCCCAAGAGGCATGCCCCCCTCCTCAGAGGGCAGCGGCCCTTCCTGGCCCACTCCGGGCGGTGGGCAGGCGGGCAGGCAGGCAGGCGCTGCAGCATTTCCCCTGAGCAGGCCTGGGGCTTCCAGGGCAACAGGAAGAGTGTGAGAAGTTAATGAGAAGAACTTCCTGATCCCAAAAGGAGAGCTTTCCCGAAGGAGAGCTCAGCACCTAAGGTCGTGGGCACTTGGCATTCCATCCAGGAGGCTGGGAGCCAAGCCAACCAGCAAAGGCAGAGCCAGGAAGAAGGGGGGGGGGGATTGCGGGGGGGGGGGGGCGCGTGGGAGGGGGGCTTCCAGTTCCAGGACAGTCTTGGGGGGAGCTTTTCAGGGACCTCATCCTGTGAAGAATAAACTTCCAGGACTGCGGGAGGGAGGGAAGCTTTCTCGGCCACGTGTCCCCTCTCCAGCAGCACTTTGGGGGTTAAGTCAAATCCGGGAAAGGGAAATCTTTTCCCAGAAGCACCGCCCAGTGACTCAGGCCAAAGGGAGGGAGAGGACCTGGGGGAGGGGAGAGGGAACCAGCAGTTCCCCAGCTCCTCAGGGGTCATGAGTCAGCAGAAAGACTAAGGGGCCAGCCAGCAGTTGGTAGCACCGGATCCCTTCCTCCTGTGCGCCCCCTTTCCTCCCTCCCCGCCCTCTCAAAAGAGCCAGGCAACCGACCCCTGTCCCACTAGGCCCCTGTATTTCGGGAAGTGGCTCCCTCTCCCATTCCATCCCAAAGGGAAGTCTCCCTCGACCCCTGGCTTCCTCCCATCAAGTCACTACCCACCCCTCCCTGAGAGCCACTCAATCCCTTCCCCAATTCCTTCCCACCCCCCAGCATCCTTCCTTTAGACTAGGCCCAGTCCTGGCTCCTCCTCCCAGTTCAACCCGTCCCTACAGATGAGCCCCATCCCTGGGTTCTCTCCCAGGCCCCAGTTCCAGAAGGAAGCCAGCTAAGGCTTCCCACAGCCTGGCTGCCAGGTTCTGACCAGTTAGGTTGAGTTTGGGGACTTCTCTGGGCTCCCAGATGATCCTTAGGAAATAAAGCTAGTTCTGCCTCCTCAGCCCCTCCCCAAACACACAGGCAGCACAGGAAAACCTCGGAGCCCTGAATACCCTCGTCCAGGAGAGAACAAACAAGAAGGGATGCCAGACAGTCAGTACCATCGCCCAGGTCTCTTGTGGGCCCAGCAGCGGCACTGTTTGTTAGCACTGGCTGGCTCCAGTGAGCGCCATCCTTAGCAGCTGCATCTTGCAGCAAAACAGCAGAAGCAGGTGAGCTCAGAGCACCCAGACCCCAGCTTGTGTAACTGTAACTTGGAGCAGGGGAAGGGCAGGAAGCCGGGGGTGCCTGTGGAGAGACAGCTGAGGGGGTGGCCCAGCACCCCTTCAACTCCCCCACAACTTCCGTCTGGGGAGGCTTTGAAGTTCGACTTCCTGTGCTGGGGCTGCAGCAGGGGGTGGAAAGCGACCCTGTGGTCTACTCTGACCCAGCCATCTCGCCAGACTGCTCAGCTGTTCCCTTCCCCCGTAAGAATTTTCTAAAGACTTTTATTGGTTTTTAGAGAGAGAAGAAACGAGAGAAACATCAGAGGGGAAACATGGATCAGCTGCCTCCTGCACATCCCCTACCAGGGATTGAGCCCGCAACCCAGGCATGTGCCCTGACCAGGAACTGAACCAGCAACCTTTCGGTGCACGGGACGATGCCCAACCAGCTGAGCCACATGGGCTAGGGCCCCTGTAAGAATTTGTCCATTACACTGTGTTTGTTCACTTAATGTCAGAACCTTTGAGGAGCTCATGCAGCTTCTCTAAAGCCCCGTTGCAATCCCACCTCCCTGCCCTGAAGCCCTCCATTAATGAGGCTTCCCCTACCCAAGCTCATTGGATGCTCAGCCCCCTGTGAACTTTAATAACACGAATTAACTTTATGTATTCTTGGCACTTATCATAATAGAATTATCTTGGGTAAGTAGATATGATCTTCCCACTAGACCATAAACTCTCTAAGAGACCAGAGAGAGTATCTTGGTCAGAGATAGTGGCCTATCTTCTTGGGTATCTTCTCAGCACCCAGAACTTGGGGAGCAAAAAAAAAACAAAACAAGGTTGACCTAATGGCTGATCTGCCCTCCACTCCAGGTGAAGCCAATGATTTCCAAAGAGGGAGTCAGTGTCCCGCCTCCCCTTAGGAATATGTTTATCTCCAGGGGAGAGTTCTTAAAGTACCCGCCTCCATCCCACACATGCACACCCTCACTGGAGATTGTGATAAGTGCCCCCCCCCCCCCCACACACACACACACACTCTCCCTTTGAGAGTCACTGGTGAGTAAAAGCAGCACCTACGAATGATACAAAGGCCGATAAGAGTTTGAGAACCTCTGCTCTGGCTTGTTAAGACACGTACTTCACTTGGCTATTCCCCGGACCCTTCGCAGGCCCCGAATTAAATCCATCAATCTCCTGCCCTAGAAAAATGTCGCACCACCAACTTCTCAGCACCAATGCTGAGACCTCTGCCACCTTTCTCTCCTCAGGGCCCTCCCCACCTCTGCTGCCATCCAGTCGGTCATTCCTCTTGCCAGTCCCTCCTCTGTGATCTCAAGGCCCTCTCCATGTCCATGATTGCCTCACACCTGGATTCCTGCAACTGCCATCCAGCAGACTGCCAGCCCCTTTCCTGCTCCAACCCATCCCACAGACTTCCTTATCTGCACTCATGCTTCAACTTGCACCCACATGTGTGGGAATCTTCCTCTCCAGAACCTGACCTCGACATCATTTCCACAGGTCACTGCTATCCTGAGAATAGCAGAGGTGTCTCACTACTATTCTGAACACATTCCTGGTCAGTGGGCCCTCAGAGAACCCTTTCTGAATGAATGAATGAATGAATGAATGAATGAATGAATGAATTCCTGCACCTGGGACCACAGTTCAAGATTCTCTTTTCATCCCCTCCCACACTCCCTCCAATTTTCTCATTTCTTTCTTTTTTTTCAATCTTCACCCGAGGATATTTTTCCATTGATTTTTAGAGAAAGTGGAAGAGAGAGGAAAAGACAGAGAGAAATATCAATGTGAGAGAAACACATTGATTGGTTGACACCCGCATGAGCCCTGACCAGGGACCCAGCAAGGGGAGGAGCCTGAAACAGAGGTCCGTGCACTTGACCGGAATTGTGCCCTTGACCGGAATCAAATCCGGGACCCTTCGCTCTGCAGGCCAATGCTCTATCACTGAGCCAAACCCACTAGGGCTCATTTCTTTCTTTTTTTAAATTTTTAATCTTTTTTATTTTATTATTGATTTTAGAGAGGAAGGAAGGGGAAAAGAGAGGGAGAGAAACATCATTGAGAAAAACATTGATTAGGGGATTGAGCCTGCAACCCAGGCATGTGCCCTGGCTGGGAATCGAACCAGTGACCTCTCGGTGCATGGGACGGACAACACTCAACCAACTGAGCCATATCAGCCAAGGTTCTTCTCTTTTATTGTTCCTCAACATGGTCTTCCACTCCAGCCAAGGCGTTCAGCTTCCTGCCACCACCACCCAATACAAAAACCCCTCTCTCCTTTCCTCTAATTTTCCTCAACCAGTCTCCCTTCTTTCTAGCCACCCTGCCGGTCAGTGACTTCGAATCTCAACTCTAAATCCACTTTTCCTTTCTTTTTTTTCTCCTCACCCCAGAATATATGTTCATTGATTTTTAGAGAGAGAGGAAGAATGAGAGAGAAACATGGATCCGTTGCCTCCCATATGCACCCCACACCCCGACTGTACCCCATGTCCTGACCGGGATGGAATTGCAACCTTAGGTATGTGCCCTGACTGAGAATAAAACCTGAAACCTTTTGGTTGATGGGATGACACTCCAACCAACTCAGCCATCCAGCCAAGGCAAATCCACTTTTCTACAAGGTTTTCCCTACCTCACCCCATCTAACCAATCTTTTGTTCCTTTATTCAGTCAACAAATAGTTAAGGAGCAATCAATCTATGCCCCAGGGCCCTGGCCAGTGTGGCTCAGATGGTTGAGCATCGACCTGTCCCAGGCACCAAAAGGTCCCCCGTTTAATTCCTGGTCAGGGCACATACCCATGGTGTGGGCTCCATCCCTGGTCAGAGGAAGTCTGAGGAGATTTCTGGAAGAGAAAGTTAACACCCTGAGGAAGGAGAGGAAGGAGCCATAGGTGGGCAGGGACTCAGAAGAAACGGCATCACAGGTGGGAAATGCAACTGATCAGTGTTTCTCTCTCTCTCTCCCTCTCCTTTCCTCTCTCTCTAAAAAAAAATCAATAAAATCATATATTTTTTCAAAATCTACGCACCAGGGAGGCAGAGATGAAACAACACCGCTCATGCTCTCATGAGTTCTCCAGTTGCAGACAGCCACTTGTAGGCTCTGCGGTCTGGGCACAGGAGCACAGACACTAGAGTTGAGGTCTGCTACCCAAGAAAAGGCAGCTGGACAACACTCCATTGGTGTCCCAGGGCACCACGTCACGATGCTTTCGTGAAGATTTCCCTCCACACTGTTCCAAAATCACATTTTTGCTGAAAGCTGTCTTGGCTCCTAGACTGTAAGCTTTTTGAGAGTAGCAACGTCCTGTTTGCTTGTCACGCTCTCTCCTGTATTCTTTCCCACTCCCTTCCCAACACACACACACACACACACACACACACACACACACACACACACACACAAATACACACTGTGTGCTCTGAATTGCCCACTGAATGGTGAGCTGCTGGAAAGTTCATGGACAGCCTTATCCAGACCTTGCCTACCTCCCATTTCCCCTCCAACTCCAGACTGAGCTGGTGTCAGATTCTCACCTGGGCTGGATCAGATCAGCCCCAGCCCCCAGACACTTTCCTTTATTTGTGTCCCCTGGTTTCCAAATGCAGTAGCTATCAAGTAATGACTACCGTACTTTACTATGGACTCCTAACACTAACGATGTAAAAGCTAGCATTTACGGAGCACTTTCTATTTGCTATATCCTATCCCTCTTCTAGAATGTAGACTCTATGAGTGATTTTGTGTATTCTGTAGTCCCAACACCTGAAACAATGTCTCTAGCACAGAGCAGACACTTAATAAATTGAATATTTAATCTATATCGATCTATTTAATCTTCCAAACAACATTATGAGGTAGTGACTATTACGTTCATGTTAGAGATAAGGAAACGATGGCATGGAGGGGTTATATAACCTGCTCAAGTTTAGACAACTAGCATGTGAGGGAGCCAGAACTGAATCTACTGCCAAAAAGATAAGATAGCAGAGCTGCTGGATGGGGTGACCTGGGAGGCCAGCCATGAGAGAAGGGAAGAGATGGGGCTGGGAGACAGGAGGTGGGAGAACCTGAAGATTAGGGTAGAGAGAGGTTGTGTGGGACACTAAGGTCTAGAAATATGGAAAAGAGAGGGAGAGGGAGGCAACTCAAGAGAAAGGGTTTCCAAAAGGAGACTCTGAGAAGTCTGAGGAGATTCCTGGAAGAGAAAGTTAACACCCTGAGGGAGGAGAGGAAGGAGCCATGGGTGGGCAGGGACTCAGAAGAAACTGGGCATCACAGGTGAGAAATGCACCTAGCCAGGTGTGTGTGTGGGGGGGGGGGGGGGGCGGGACTTGGGGCATCTGCACAGGGTGACTCCAGACACGGAGAGTGATAAGGGATACCTGACATAAGACCAAGGCAAGAGAAAGGGACATTTTCCAGTGACGAAAACAACTTTCTTCCAACTTCCTCAAACTGACTCTAGAAGAAACCAAGGGATTGTTGTCTAGGGCTGTGGGGAGGGGCCGGCAGGCAGGCAGAGGGACAGTGTCCAGGTGGAGCTGGTGCTAGCTACCTAGAGAGGGGCAGTCCAGCGGAGGCCACCAGCCTGGAAACTGAGGCGGAGGCAGAGGTTGAAGAATGCCCCCATTGGTACCAGATTTACCACTGAAAGTGTGGCATCTCAAAACAAACAAGAACGACCCCAGTGGGAGGCCTCAGCCTGGGGGGAGCACTGGACATGCTCTCCACAGGCGGCCCATGCCAGTTCCCACTCCATTCCCACATAGCTCCCGCCATATGCCACCCCAAACTTACCACACCCACCTACCCCCTCTCCCAGACTCTGTTTCCCCACTTCACT
The DNA here is from genome assembly GCF_963259705.1 of Myotis daubentonii. Classification (NCBI taxonomy): domain Eukaryota; kingdom Metazoa; phylum Chordata; class Mammalia; order Chiroptera; family Vespertilionidae; genus Myotis; species Myotis daubentonii. The sequence continues at coordinate 21,636,513 of NC_081841.1, forward strand.
ATCACCCAACTCCTGCCTCTAGCAGGGTTTGCTCTCCTGCTGGCAGCCGCACCTCCACACCCCAACTCACTCCTGGGTCGGCCAGCTGACCAGAGGGCCTGGCCAGAGTTCTGAATCATCTGGAATCTGAGAGACTGACTTCTTCCCCCACTCCTTTCCTTTCCCTACCAAATCTGCCCCACCCTCGGCCATCACCTGTCCCCACTTTTTCAGACACCCCTTAACCCCAGCAAACTTCCTTGGCTATCAGGAGCCAGAGCTCCCTTTCATTCCCCACCTTTCAAACTCCTCCCCTGCCCCTGATTCAGAGAAACCTGGGCTTCTGGCTGAGGTCAGGCCATGGGCCCTCTCCCCGCGGCGGCGAGGGCTCCTTCCAGCCCGCCGGCGGCACCCTGCGCCCACCAGCCTCCTCCGCCCTGGTCCCTGGTCTCACCAGTGGCAGCAGTGGGCCAGGCACGGTGGGGAGGCCCATGTCCGGCCAGCTGTGGCCTCTTACTCCCCCATCAGGGCCCAGGCAGCAGAGGCAGCAGTGGTGGCGGCAGGCGAAGTGGCATCCACCGAGTCCCGGAGTCCCGGGATGAGCCGGTCAGGAGATCCCAAGAGGAGCCCTGGCCTTAGGTGGGGGAGTGAGGGTTGAGCTTGGGATGAAGATCAGGATCCAGTCCCAGGGGCCTCAAACCCCGAAGGCCAGAACCCGAGCCTGAGCCCGGACTACGAGAAAGAGGTGGGAGGGAAAGGGAAAGAGGCTGATGGGTGTTGCAACAGCAAGACAGGAAGGACTTGGGGGAGGAGGCTGGAGGAGGCGGGTAGAGGAGGGAGGAGGGGGCAAAGGTTTTTTAACTCTTTGTAGCACAGTGGGAGGTTCCACAGTCCTGGATCCACCAACCTGACCCTCCCAACCAAACACCCACGCGCAGTAAGCCCCCTCCCTCCTCACCCCCATGCCCTGGCTTCTCCCAATTGAGTAGCAATAGACAGACCCAGGGCTTTGGATTCAAATTCCCTGGGGTACAGTTCAGAGTCCTCTGCTTTTTAGCTGGGTGGTCTTGGACAAACAATCTAAACTTTCTGAGCCTACTTTCCAATGTGCCAAATAGTGAGACCCCATTTCAAGTGGTTGCTGTAAAGATTGATTGAAACAGGGCAGATACGTGTCTGATACATGACAAGGACTCCGTGTTCCTCAGTAACACTTCCCGTTCTCCCAGAGTTCTCCACTGACACCCTCACCTCCCACTTTCTTGGGAATGTACCCCTCCAATCTAAACCTCCAAGTAAATCCTAACCCCAGTTTTCTGCCGGCTCGCGGCCTTCACACCCTCCCCCCAATCTGGTTCTCACCCAGCCTGTGCTAGGCTGCGTCTCACAGCTGCTGAGCCTGGCTCTGCCACCAAACATTGGTGGGACCTCACACAGCACCTCCACTGGGTCTTGGCTCCCTTGTTATGGAGTGAGAGGAACAATGCCTATCCCACCAACACAGGAAAGCGGTGTCACGAGGATTAATGAGATCATATCTGTGAAAACGCTTTGGGAATTCCAGATATCTCAATCAGATATTACTAATACGTTCCCAGAGCCCTTCTCCCAAATATCATTCTGTATTTCAGTCCAAAGCGACCTTCGAGATCATCTACTGCACCTTCTTGTTTTATAGATGAGGAAACTGAGAGCCAGAGACACACAGAGCATGTTCCCTGAAGACCCTGAAACCCAGGGGCCCATTTTGCTACCTTAGACACATGGCCACTTTTCTGTCTGGCCCTCTGGTTCAGACCCAACTCCCTGACTCTGGGCATTTTATGTCACCCCAATTCGTGCAGGACACCTCCAAAATGAATCACACAAGGGTACAATGTTCACTCAAATGTCCTCTGAACAAAATGACCTTCCCTCTACCCAGCCCAGGCCCGTGGTCCTCTGGTGGCTGAGTTTGCTAGAAATGCAGGAAGACAGAGGAGTGAGGTCCAAGGGCTTTGTGACTTGGAATCAGAGCTCCTGGTTCCTTCTCCCCTTGATCCAGCAGCTCAGCTCCCTACCCCAGGGTCCACCCTGCCTGGCTTTTCCTGGCCTCCCCTCTCTGATCCTAAGGACAGAGCATCCATAGGTGAGAATGGAGCTTGGATGTCCCCACCTTGGGCTGACTTGACTCCACCCCACCCCCCAGCCTCTGAAGAACTGGAGAGTTGAAGCTGGACTCAGAGGAACTCACCTCTACCAACACACAGGGAGCCTCCAAGGATAGTACAGTGGACCGGAAGCAGGGCTCTCAAAGCAGAGTCATTGGAATCAAGTGCAAGAGTCAGAACGCCCAGTTTCCACTGTGAAGAAGCAAGGAGGGCCACAGGCTCCTCACCTACAAAACGGGAACACCCCAGTACCCTCACGTCACAGGCACCGATAAGTAAATGCATACAAAGTGTTTAGCAAGTGTTTGCGGGATACCAAGGACTCAATAAGAAAGAGGCAGCAATATTAACCGTTTGTGTTAATGATTAATAATGACCTCAATGTCCTAGTTTTAATGTTACAAGGAATTTTAATAGTCTGTGCCAACTGTTCAAGCCATTACACATAGCCTGGTAGAAAAAGAGAATCTCTATCATTGTTCAGGATAAATGCTAATTCACTCAATAAGTTTAAAGTTTTGAGAAATGTGGTATTAAATTGTTTTTATTTTATTATTTTTTTAATCCTCACTCTAGAGGGAGTGGAAGGGGGGGAGGGAGGGAGAGAAACATCAATGTGAGAGAGACACATTGATTAGTTGCCTCCTGCACCCGCCCCAACCAGGGCTCGGGATCAACCTGCAACCCAGGTATGTGCCCTTGACCCAGAATTTAACCCACAACCCTTTGGTCTGAGGGCCGATGCTCTAACCACCGAGCAAACGAGCCAGGGCTCAATAAAATTGTTTTTAAAAAGATGGTGAGAGTTAGATAGACCTAGGAATATGAAAAGCTAACTAGTTTCATGGAGAAATTTCTTCCAGGGAAAGAAGAAGGAATAATGGTGAGAGAGGGAACGGGATAAGAGGAGCAAATTAGGGGATGACAGAATTGGTTGTTAGGGTCTATGGAGCAAAGGATACAGAAGAGAGCTTCAGATGGCAGAGTCCCCCCGCCCCATCACCTCTCTCTCTCTCTCTCTCTCTCTCTCTCTCTCTCTCTCTCTCTCACACACACACACACGCACACGCACACGCACACGCACACACTCCACAGCAGTACAGAGTGATCCAAAGGGCACTGACTCCAGATGAGGATGATGTGGGTTGCAGCCGCAGCCCTGCCATCCTGACTCTGTGGATCATAGAAAGGGACCCAGGTTCCAGGCTGGTTCTGTAAGAATCATGAACTTGAGCAAGTTATGTCTCCTGCTAAGGAAAAGAAGGCAACTTAACTGGATCCTCCCTAACACTCAAATTCTAACTCCTAACCCTGAGGTCCAGGGGCAGCATATAGATACAGGATGGAGAGAAGGAAACCCCACAGAGTGGAAACTCCACAGGACAAGACAACTCCAGGTGGGGAGGAGCTGACTGCCATTATCTGTAACAGGTCAGCTGTCCAACAGGACTGCCCACCCCAGCCAGAGGACAGGCCGCTGGGGACAGGTGGGGAAAAGCTGGGCTGTGGCAGAGAGTACACAGGGCGGACTGAGCCTGAGGGCTCTGACGGAAGAGACTGTTGTAACACCCTCATTTCCCTCTCATCAGCTTGAGTGTAGGAAAGGGAAGTCGGAAAGCACCGCATCAGTTCCTGGTCACAACCTTATCCATCTCTCCACTCCCTTCACCATCTCTTCCTCTTTTCCCAAGATGCACTTGGCTCCTCAGGACAGGGAGACTGTAATTGAGGGGAGTAAGATCAGGGCAGTAAGGGAAATGTCCGCAAAGTGACAAGGATGGGTAACTTCTAGGTTCCAAGTGTCATGCTGCAGTGCGGGGAGGAACCAGGGGCTCGAAAACCCGGGCTCCACTCAGACATCCCTCAGTCTCTCCTCTATTGAAACCTGGGAGGGCCTGGCTGGTGTGGTTCAGTGGTTGAGCATTGACCCATGAACCAGGAGGTCCCAGTTTGATTCCCAGTCAGGGCACATGCCCAGGTTGTGGGCTTGATCCCCAGTTGGGGGTGTGCCGGAGGCAGTTGATCAATGATTCTCTCTCATCACTGATGTTTCTATCTCTCTCTCCCTCTCCCTTCCTCTGTCTGAAATCAATAAAAAACATAGTTTTAAGAAATAACCTGGGAGGATTCCCACTGCTCTCACTCTAGGATGATGCAAGAATGAGAATACATGAGAATACACAGGCTTTGAGGGTCCAGAAGAATGTGGCCTGAGTCTCATCCTCCTCCAGCACAACTGTGCAGCTGATGGGGAGGGAGCAGATGAGGGCGTTATGTTGCAGCGGGGTGGTGAGTGGTGGGTGCTCCGCGAATGGAATGAAAGGTTGCTGATGATGGTAACTAAAGTTGGGAGGAAAAGGACGTTCAGGCAATGGACGGGTGAGGGAGTACGCAGCGACTGGGGGAGGTGGGGAGTTATCCCAAGCACTGCCTACTAGGTCTGAGGGGAGTGCCCATGTCTTTGCCCTCCCACCCTAACATGGTGATGGGCACATAACAGATGCATATCAATATCCATGGAGGAACTAGCAGGACAGTTTGTCTCTCCTGAGGCCCCCGAAAAATGGTCATTTCCACAGTGAAGCTGAGGGGAAGGAGTCTGTCTCCCTCACCCCCACCCCAGGACCTCCTAGGAGCTTGAGCAGAGACCCAGGGACTCAGATCCACTCCCTACCCCCTAGAGGGCACCCCATTCAACTCTCCAGACATTTTTTTATGCAACAAATATTTATTGAGTGCCTGCCTACTATTTATTGAGTGCTCCAAGTCGGACACTGGGCTAGACCCTGAGGTTACATAAATGAACAACAGTCCCTGACTACAAGGAGCTCACAGTCTAGTTGGGGAGGCAAACACAAATGAACAGGAAAGTAAAATGCAAAATCAGCATTCCAACCAATGTTATGGTGCACTATGGGAGTCCAGGGAAGAGGGGAGTGATCAATTCTGGGGAAGACAAGATGGGGCAGAAGCCTTCATAGAAGTAGTTGTGTCTGTGTGGGGTTCTAAGGGATGCATAGGAGTTCTCCAGACCATGGTGGGGAAAGCTTCCAGGTTTAGGAAATAGTTTGAGATGACTTGCAGAGGTGTGAGGATACAGGCAGAGTGCTAGGATGGGCTGTGGGGGGTGGGTGGGGTGGTGGTGGTAGGGGTATAGATGAGGCTGGAAGAGTCCTGGGTCCAACTGGAAATGCCAAACCTTTACTGCACTGATCTGCTCCAGCCCCTACTCTGGGGAGTCATGGAAGGGGACTTGCCCAAGAACTAACTCAGGGGGCTTTTGGGTAAGGTTCCCCACCCAACTTCAAGAAGAGGAGCAAACGTCTGTGTCGCTGGAAAGCAGTGTGGCCGGGCCAGTCAGAGCTGGCTTCAGTCATCCTTGGGTAGGAGACCTGGGCATGCCTTTGTGTGCCCTTGTGTGTTTTGTTCTGGTCTTCATTTGTTTCCTAGCAAAGTTCCTTGTCAAAGCTCCAGGTCTGACTTGGCTGATCCAAGGGAAAAAGGAGATTTCTCTCCACTTGGATGAGGAAGCCAGAGGGTTCTGGAGGCAGGACCAGGGGGTACTGGGCAGGAGCCAAGGGCAATTCTGGGCAGCTTCCGGGGCCCCTGTTTTCCAAGCAATTTCTGTAGCTCCTTATTCACCCTGCTTTCCTCCTCCACACCGAAGGCAGTTGGGGCAGCTGAGAACAAGCCCAAAACATTCTTTAATCCTGCCAAGGTCTGTCCCCACCCACCAAGGGAAGCTGCTTGCCTCGGGGGCTGACACCCTCCTTTCCTCTCAGGTTTCCTCTCAGGGCTCCTCCAGAGTGAAGACAGAGGAGCTGGCCCCTGCCAAGCTGGATGGAGCTGGGCAGGGGCCCAGGGTGGCATAGGCTGGTGGAGGGGCGGTCAAGGTTGGGGAAGTATCAGGGCTTGGCAGGGATGAGGCCAGGGAGGGGAGCTTGGGGCAAACGCTGGAAGGGAGGGAGGAAGCTGGAGTGGAGGCCACCTCCTGGGCACCTCTGCCCCCTCGGCCTGGAGACCAGTATCGGCTTCTGAACCTCCGGAGCAGCATGAGAAATGTAATGACCATGAGGTCAAAGATGAGCTCCGCCATCTCCACCACAGACAGCACCGAGGAGCCGAACCACAGGCTCCACTGGCTGCCCAGGTTGGACAGGAGGGTGACCATCTGTGAGGGCGAAAGGCACACTGACCACTGGGCAGAGGGCCCGGGGTGGGTTCCGGCAGAGGAGTCCCATCCCTCCTTACCTGGTCCTCAGCCACCCCTCTCAGCCTCTCGGTGGCCCCCTGGACCCCTTCTGTCCAAGTCATACCCACCTGGCACACCCTTCCCTCCCACTACCCCAAGAGGCTTCATTCCCCCAGCCAAGATCCCCTTCTTCCAACCCTCTCCCCCCCACCCCTCTCCTTGGTCCCCTACCTTCAAGGCCCAGACACTCTGGCCCAACAAAGGCAACCCCTTGTTTTCCCTGACCCCCCCCAGAAAATCACAGGCTCAGTGAGGCAGGACGTACCGTGACGGAGGGAGACTCAGAATTGGTTTTGTAGTTCAGCTCCTTGAAGAAGACATTGAGTTTGGCAACTCCGTTTCTTTGGAGAAGGGGAGAGGGTGGGAAGAAATGGCAGAGGATTAACTTCTCGGAACCTCACAAACACCCTCCTCTAATCACCTATATCAATCCTTCTTTCCAGATTTGATTTTCCTCCCAAGGATTTCTTTCTTGGGGCTGGGACCAGGGTAGGACTGACCTCTTGTTTTTGATGGTGTAATTATTCTGTAGGGATAACATCCGGAAGACCCAGTCCTGGGAGAGAATTGGAATGTCAAGGGGGCCACCCATACTCTCCAGGCTTACAGAGTTGGGGGTGGGGTCAAACACACCCATATACATATACCCAGAGAAGACCACAGGGTCATACACATGTCCCCTGTCCTTCCCCTTCCCCACTTTACCTGGGATGTCACTGAGGGCCATCGCGAGTAACCTGCAGAGAGCTTGTAACTGGTCACACTGGGAATGGAGAGAGGCACTCAGTAATGGAGGTGGGGCTCTCCCACTCAAAGGCTTAGCTGAGTACCTGTATTCCACCCAGCCAAGCAGCCCGCCGCCCAGCCTGTGTCCAGGCGAAGGGGACACTCACCTGCACGGCTTCAGGCACTTGGTGAAACAGCCCAGGCGATCTGAGGAGAAGGCACCCTGGAGCTTATAGTAGCAGTAGCCTGTGGGTGCAGAGCGGACACCTCAACCTTCTCTGCCCCACACCCAAGAGGCCTCTCAAGATCCTGGGGCACCCCCTTCCCAAGAGTATCAGATTATAGTGATGTCTCCTGAGTGGCTGCACCCAAAACAGCTTAAGAAATTAAGCTAATTTTTTTTTGGGGGGGGGTGCACTACATCTATGTAAAGATGTGTAGGATTTAAACAAAAATTAGAAAGTCAGAAAGAATGGGAACAATTGTGTAAAGTAATGAGATTAAAGCACAATGAGATATCACTTCATACCCACTAGAATGGCTATAATTGAACAAAAGACCAACGTCACCCCAATAAATTCAATTTAAAAAAGGACAAGAGCAAGTGTTACTGTAGAGACACTGGAACCGCCTACATTGCTGCTGAGCATGTAAAACGGTGCGGCCACGTTGGAAAACCGTCTGGCAGTTCCTCAGAATTTTAAACATACAGCTATGATCTGACTCAGAAATTCCACTCCTAGGTATATACCCAAGAGACTTCAAAACATATGTTCACACAAAAACTTGTACACAGATGTTCATAGTCACTATAGTAAAAAAAAAAAAAAAAAAAAAAAAAAGTATAAAAAACCCAAATGTCCATCAACTGATGAATGAATAAACAAATGTGGTCTGTCCCTACAATGGAACATTATTTGGCCATAAATAGGAATGAAGTTCTTGCACATGCTACAAGATGGATGAATCTTGAAAATATCCCAGTCACAAAGGACCATAGGTTATATGATTCTACATATATGAAAGGTACGGAATAGGCAAATCTAGAGACAGAGAGCAAACTAGTGCTTGCCAAGGGTGCGGGGGTGGGGAGAGGGAGAATGGCACTGCGGGTGCAGGGAATGGGGAACTTGAAGAGTGCTAATGGGTACAAAGTTTCTTTCTGGTGTGATAAAAACGGCTGTGGCCATTGTTGCACAACTCTATGACTATACTAAAACCTAAAACTACCTTAAAATTGAATTGTGCACTCTAAATGGGTTGAATTGTCTCCAAAAGCTGTTACCAAAAAAAAGAAAGAACAGTAGGTTTATAGATTCCCTTTCTCCCCCATTTGCCGAAGTCTAAGTAAGGTTATATTGTCCTTCCTGCTACTCTTAGTCACCCAGTCTGGAAGTCCTCCTTCATTTCTGACCCAAATGTCTCAGCCTACCAGGACTGGGGATCTTTAATTAGGAAGACTGGGAAACAGCGGGGCCCTTTTCTCCGGGGAGTGAGCAGTCCTTAGGAAACGCAACAGACTGAATTTTTAACCTAGTGCCTTTCCCTCCTCCTCACAGCTTCTCAGCAATCAGTACTGTTATTTTTCTCCCACAGATCTTCAAACTCACAAACACTTAGAAATCACTGTTTGGGGGCGAGGGGAGCAGTGGGCAGGGAGCCATGTCTCCCCTCAGGGTCTCAGCTTGCTTATCTGAGCGAGGAGAAGGTGAGGCCAGGAGGAAACACGCCAGCTCGGATGCTCTATGATTTTCTAAGGTCAGAGACACGGGAAGGGAGGCCACAATGACAAAGTCCAGCAGGGGAGAGAGCTGGGTGGAGCAGACCCAGGAAAGGAAGGAGGCCGCAAGATCAACACAGACAGAGCCAAGCCAGGCAGACGCGGAACTCCAGGGTCTGCGGGGCCCCTGCCTCGTCCTGAGAGGCGTGAAGGTGTGTGTCCTCCAGCAATGGCCAGCCACCCACCTGCAGGGGGAGAGTTGGTCCCAGGGGAGCGGGGGAGAAGGAGACCCGGGACGATCAGTCAGCTGCGACAGATAAGAGCATGTGCACCAGGAAAGCCAACCCTCTGTTTCCATGGTTTCCTGTTTAGGATTTTCTCTCCCCCGGCTTCCTAGCACACAGCTTCCCTGCTGAGTAGCCCAGCTGTAGCGAAAAGAAAAGGGGATCTGTCTACTCCCAGACCAGGATAAGGAGGAGACTCCAGGGCTCTCCAAACTTCTTTGATTGTGCCCTCCTGGAGATAAAAACTTCTTAAATAAGCAACTCCAGTATATGTATTTGGTTTATAAAGCACATACCTGTTACTATTGAATTGATGCATATGTACATTATAAAACATACATAAAATGGAATGTGTAAGAAAATGATAGTGACACATTTAACTTCTGGTATTCCCTCCCTGCACCCAGTGAGTTATCCCAGTGCCTGGCCCGGAGCCTTGAGTGAGATGAGGAAGCTATAGACAGAGTGTGCACAGAAACCTCAGCAGGCAGAGGGAATGGGGAGATTTTTCACACACCTTATGCTGCAAGTTATTTTAAATAGAGCCATCCTACATAATAAAGAGCTAATATGCTAATTAGGCCAGACAGTGGGAGGGCGGGTGGGCCCGCGAGGCAGCTGGGGCTGCTGCGAGGGCCAAGCCCCTGGCACTAATTTTGTGCACTGGGCCTCTAGTTCCTTTATAAACACACAGAAGCCAAAACAGAAGGGGAGAAACTGTGAGGGAGGGACACAGATAGTGCGTAGAAAACTGAGAGAGGCCAGTCTAAGGACTGGAAAACAAGAGACAAGGAGAATTCATCAGGGCCAGTGAGAGGCAGAAGCAGCCCCACAGATGAGGGTGCTAAGAGGAGAGGGCTCTCAGGAAAGGCCTGGTCGATGGGCAGCCCAGGGGCTCCCTCCTGGACTCTCACCCCAGGAATCATGCTTCTTGTAGTCACAGTACTCCACATGCTCGGGCCGTGGGTAGAAGATGTAGGCACAGCCACACTCCTTGACCATGCTCTCCTGGAAGCAAGAGTGAATACACACCTACAGAGAGGAGAGTGAGGGGGGAGGGGGTCAGGCCTGCGCTCGCCCACAAACAGCCCAGAAGAGACAGAGAAGGGAAGGACAAATAATTCTCTGTGCTGCACAGCCATCCCTCTTTCCCCTGTTTACACACACACACACACACACACACACACACACACACACACACTCACACACACACCCTTCAATTTTGACTGACCAACAGTGCAGGCCTGGGAGATGGTTGCCATAAAAACAGACTGGCCTCACCTGCTGTGTGTACTTGGAATGGTAAAGGTTCTTGACAGGGACGTCACTACCATTATAGGTACAGTCTCCATAGTTGCCCCCAAGTCTGTCCAGGGTTTCCTGTGAATATACACACACCAAGATGTCAGAGGTCGCAGAGCAGAGCAAGTGGCCCAGGCCTCCTCCTGAATCCTCTGTCTTCCCTCAGTCTCAGGTTGCATCTCCTACCCTGCCAGCCTCTCCTGTCTGCCTCCCCATTTCAAAACATGCTCCCAGTGGCCCACAACTCCCAGTGGCTCAGTGCCACTTTCAAGGACACCAGGCCCACAGCATCCTACGCATGTTCTGAATCCCTTCTAAGCACTCTCATCCAAGGCCCACTCCTCTGCTCCCTTCTTCCTGGTGTCCACTCTTCCAGCCCCTTGCCCCTGGTTTCTGCTCCTGTAGACCTCCACATACTCAAGGTCCCAGCCTGCATGATCCCCCTCCTCAGCCTCTGGTTGTCAAGTCCACTTCCCATGCCCCTCGCCAATCTAGGGCTCTCCTCCCAGGCTCCCCAGGCAGCATGCTTGCCTTCCTCATGCTGATGGAGGTCTCCACACCAGGCCGCAAGTTAAAGCCACCATCATCCATAAAGGCAGGCTCATCCTGCCCGTGCACCGTTACCCTGGCCCCAGTCACTGTGGACAGCAGCGGGATGAAGTCATTCTGCTCTGTGCGCAGTGTCAGGGACAGACCTGGGGTGTGTAGAGGGAGCAGAGTTGGGGGAAGGTCTTGGAAAAGCATTAGGGGATGGAAAACACCCTCCCACTCTGCCCAGTTCCTCATGCTCCAAGGAGAGCAAAGCAGAAAGACCTACAAATGGATGGATTCTGGGGGCGGGCTAGAAGGACTGGGACAGGGTTCCTATCACACCTGGAATGGACAACGTGGTACCCATAGTGGAGAAAGAACAGCGAGGACTCCTTCCTGGACTGAGATAGGCACATTACGGCGATGCCCAGAGGCTCACAGAATCTCTAGGATGGAGCTCAAGGTGGGTAAATGTGGGTGGGCAGGGCAGTAGGAAGGGCTGAGGCAGAGGTCAGGGATTGAGAGTATGGGGTGTTGCTCACCATTGTTGACCCCAGGCATAGAAGACATCCAGAGGTTGGAGTTGTTCTCACCATTGAAAGTGTAGCAGTTTCCATATATCGGGTGGTGGAAGTGAGAGTAATTCCTATTCAGGAGGGAGAGAGAGAAGAGTCACAGAGAAAAGGGACCAGGGAGGGAGGGACTTTCAGAACCTTTTGTTTCCTGGTCATCTACTATGTGCCAACAGCTGCGAGGGCATCATCCCCACAGCACAAAAGAGGAAGATGGGGCACAAACAGTGATGACAAACTTGGGAGTCAAACCCAGGTCATTTACCTGCTAGCCCGGGTTTCTCCCAGCAGGCCACTTGACCTGCCTGGCCTTGTGGCCTCTCTTGTGTCACTGTGCTGCATTGTGGAGACTCTTGCAGTGTCTCTAGCTTCTCACATGTCTAAAGCATAGTTCACCATTTGGATTCTGATATCCTTAAAGAGGGGAGCCAGATCCCATTCATCTCTGTATCACCTCTGGGTTAATTGCATAGATGTTGGCATATAGGGGACAGTTAGTAAATAGTTAATAAATGAATGAAAAGGAAGGGAACAGCAGAGAGTAAGGCCAGGGGTGAGCATGGAGCTGAGAAGAGGAAGATCAAATCCCAAGGCAGAAATGAGTAGGGTTCTGGTTGCATGGCTCTGAGCAGGTCATTTTTTCTAAGCTTATTCTTCTCGTCTATAATAATAAAAGTGTAATATGCTAATTATACCAGACAGCCTAATGACCTTCCAGACATCATTCCGGATGTCCTTCCGGATGAAGCTGCAGTGGCAGGGGCTGAGGCAGAGAAGGTTAGGGGCGATCAGGCAGGCAGGCAGAATGGTTAGGGACAATCAGGCAGGCAGGCAGGCAGGCCAGCAGTCAGGAGCCAGCAGTTCCCAGATTGCGAGGGGGATGTCTGACTGCGAGATTGGGCCTAAACCAGCAGTCAGACATCACCCAAGGGGTCCCAGATTGCGAGAGGGTGCAGGCCAGGCTGAAGGACACCCCCACTCCCATGCAAGAATTTCATGCACTGGGCCTCTAGTCTATAATAATAAAAGCTAATATGCTAATTAGACCAGATGTCCTTCTGGATGACCAGCCAGACGAAGCTGGGGCTTCAAGGGAAACCTGGGTCCCAAGTGCCAGGGGAAGGAAGGCCTACTCTTGCACGAATTTCGTGCATCATGCCTCTAGTTGTAAAATAAGGAGATTGGAACAAGGTGATCTGGAATATCCCATTGGCCTTGAAGAACGAAGGCACAGAGGTGTGAAATATTGGTGCACATTCTGGGAAGCACTAGAAAGTCAACATTTCCAGAGCAAAGGCTGGATTCAAGGAGTGATGGAAGAGGAAACTATAAAAGAGAGCAGGGGCCAGGGCTGAGGGGCCTGTGAGCCCTGCTCAGTGGTAGAGGGGACAGGTGCCATGTGTGGATACACACTATGCAGCAGGTAACAGAGCAGATCCAGCAACATGGATGGATCTTAAAATGAGAGCTTAGTAAAAAAAGTAAGAGGTGAAATGAGATATACAACACACCACTTATATTACGTACACATTGTGCAAAAACAGGTACAAAGGGATACACACTAAGTACATTGTAAGAATATATGAAAAGCAGTATAGCATGAAGAGCACAGACTCCAGAACCAAATGACTCGTATTTGAATCATAGCTCTAACAAGTATTAGCTGTGGGACCAATGAAATCACTTTATCTCTGTGTGTTGTGATTTCCTTATCTGTAAAATGGGATACTACTTACCTCACAGGGGTGTTATGAGGATTAAATGACTCTCAGAACAGTGCTTAGCACTTAGGAAGAGCTACATAAGTTTACTATTAACATTATAGGGATTTATTAAGATGGCTAACATCAGCCCTGGCCAGGTAGTTCAGTTGGTTAGAGTGTTACTTGATCCCCAGTCAGGGCACATACAAGAACCAACAAGTGCCTTCATAATAAGTGGAACAACAAATCTCTCTTTCTCTCTCCCCTTTCCCTTCCTCTCTCTCTCTCTCTAAAATCAATTTTTTAAAAAAAAAAAAAAAAGATGACTAAAGTAAAAAAGACAGACAATAACAAATGGAGGATGTGAAGAATTTAGAATTCTCATACATTGCTGGTGGGAATGTAAATGGCACCGCCACTTAGAAAATAGTCTTGCAGTTCCTCAAAATGTTAAACATAGAATTACCATATGACCCAGCAATCCCACTCCTAGGTATATACCTAAAAGAAATGAAAACATATCCATACAAAAACTTATACAGGAATGTTCATAGCAGCATTATTTATAATAGCCAAAAAGTATGTGTGTGTGTGGGGGGGGGGGGAGACACAAAAAGTCCATCAGCTAAGGAATAGATAAACAAAATGTGGTATATCCATACAATGGAATATTATTCAGTCACTAAAAGGAATGAAGTACTGATACATGCTGCAACATGGATGAATCTTGAAGACATTATGTTAAGTGAAAGAAGCCAGATGCAAAAGAACACATGTATGATACATTTATATGACATATCTACAGTAGGAAAAGCTATAGACACAGAAAGTGGAATAGTGGTTTCCAGGGCTTAGAGGAGAGGAGGGAATAGGGAATGACTGCTAATCAGTACAGGCTTTCTTTTTGGGGTGAAGATGTTCTAAAATTAGTGGTAATGGTTGCAAAAGTCTTTGAATATACCAAAACACACACACACACACACACACACACACACACACAAAAACAACAACAACAACACTAAATGGTATATGTTAAAAGGATGGTTTTAATGGTATGTGAAATATATCTCAATAAATTTGTTTTTAAAGAAAAAAATGTTGAGCTCTGGCTGGTTTGGCTCAATAGATAGAGCATCGGCCTGCAGACTGAAGGGTCCCAGGTTCAATTAGGGTCAAGGGCAGATGCCTGGGTTGCGGGCTCGATCCTCAGTAGGGGGCATGCAGGAGGCAGCCGATCGATGATTCTCTCTCATCATTGATGTTTCTATCTCTCTCCCTCTCCCTTCCTCTCTGAAATCAATAAAAAAAATATATATTAAATAAAAAAATATTGAGAGAAGGGGAAAGGGTGCCTGACATTGGGGAGAAGAGTTGGGTGAGAACGACATGATAAAGAGCTTCAACTTGATTCTGAAGGCCATGAGAGATGTTGAAGGATATTAAACAGGACTAACTGGCACAGTTCAGTACAGTGAATTGAAGTAAGAACAGTAATGTATAAAGCTTCCTGTGATTACAGAATGAAGAGAGGATATAGAAAGGCAAATTGGGAGGGGGTGGTGATGGTGGTAACAATAACCTAGGGGAGAAATAATGAGGCTCTGAGCTAAGGAAGTGACCTAAGCATCAACACGGAGATGAACCTTGGTCTTTCCATTGATAGGGAGGTAGGAGCATAGGACAGGCAGAGTGAAAGGATCGGTGGGAAGGTGACAGACAGCTAGAGAGAATGGGTGGCAGTTGTGAGCTGACCCAGGCTCAGGTGCTGCTACTGTCCCACTTCCTGGCAGCTCCTGTCCTCAAACAAACACAAGACTAGATAGAGGCAGAAACAAAATTGTGTGCTGGGAAGAGTGTATGTGCCAGGTGAGGGGTGGAGGCAGAAGCAGGTGACACCTGGCCCTGCTGCCATTCGGCAGTGACATGGCAAGGCTCCCTGTAGAGTGGAGAGGCTGCCTCAACACCCTTCCTCAGCCAGGCAGAGGCAAGAAGATGGCACCTGAAAATTAAGGATCCGAATCAGGGAGGGAAAGGTGGGGGTAGGAGGAGCCAGAGACTACAGCAGGAAACTTCCCTTACTCCTAGCCTCTCCCAGCCCTCAGAGAGCTAGCAGCTGCCATGACCTCTTTACAAGGTCATAATGACAGGAATCTTAACAGAAAGAATCCCTGGGGGAAAGAATCCTTAAACTAGGGCTGGCCTGGTGGCCTAGGGCAAGTCACTTCTGCATGAGTACAGAGTAATGAGACCCAACATTCATTGTAGTTTACTAAGTGCCCTAGAATTTGACATCTCATGCACTTGGAGATGTATATTATCACCATCTTCATCACTGGAGTAAACATGCCAAAAGGGCAAGGATTCTATATATTTTCTTCTCTGATGCATACCAAATGCCTTAGACCAGTGACTGGCACATAGCCTACCCGTGGTCGGCAAACTGCGGCTCGCGAGCCACATGCGGCCCTTTGGCCCCTTGAGTGTGGCTCTCCTAAGCCTTAGGAGCACCCTAATTAAGTTAATAACAATGTACCTACCTATATAGTTTAAGTTTAAAAAATTTGGCTCTCAAAAGAAATTTCAATCGTTGTACTATTGATATTTGGCTCTGTTGACTAATGAGTTTGCCGACCACTGGCCTAGACAGTCAAAACTATTCGTTGTATGAACATTGAAGAAATCTCATTTTCAGCCCATTTTACAAACAAACAAACAAGTTCTGAAGAGTGATTTGAAATGCCCAGGTTCACCTGGTCAGGAAGTAACAGAGCCAAAGCAGGAACTCAGGTTTAACCCCTCACTTAGTCCATGCTATTTCCACCACATGCCTGCCCATCTCATCTGAGAAAGTGGAGGATGGAACCAGATGACCTTCTGGGCACTTTTGAGTTTGATGCTAGTGAGCAAGAGGCCTTAGATAGACAGGGAACCATGCCTCCAGCTCTTGGTTTCTCAAAGCTGGACCTCCACCCCAACCTTCCCAGGGCAGCCATCTGAGGCTACTTCACTCAGACCCAGCCCTGCAGGGAGCAGCAGAAGTCTTACAGAATGATCCAGGGGACAGAGGTGCGGACCTGAGGTCAATGCATCCCCTCCTCGGTACAGGCATTTATTTAGTCAACAAGCATTTCCTGGGTGCCACTCCTGCTGGGCCTCAGGCTGGCTCTGGGAGGGAGACACCAGGGGTGGGGAGCACAGAGGCAGGCAAGACAGACTCACGCCTGGCTGCAGGAGGCCTGGTTGAAGCGACAGCTGAAGATGAAGTTGCCCAGCTTGTCCTCCTCCAGGGATGTGAAGGAGTCTGGCAGTCTCGACAGAATGTTGATGTAGTGGAAGCGGTACCACTCCCTCACCGCATCCACCCCTGATGAGTATGTCTGGTAGAAGCAGTCGGATTTGTTCTGGTTACACTGGAAACAGAGACCAGAGCGTCAGAGGGCCAGCAGCAGGGGTCAGGCAGCAGGGCAGGGCCAAGATCAAGGACTGAAGGGTCTGGGGTCCTGAGGACTGACAGACAGGAGTGGGGAACCGGGAGTAGACCAGAACAGAAGGCAGAGAGGAGCAGAAGCCCGTAGGAGAGTGGACCAGAGGACATGGGATTAAGGGAGTGGGAGGCCAAGGAGACCAGAAGCTGTCATGTATACAGTCTCTGCCAGAGAGTGGAGCAAGGATTCTTCTCCCCATTTCACTGATGGGAAGACTGAGGGACCAACAGGTTTGTCCCAGCAATAGAGCTAGGACTAGCTAGCTATGATTAAAGGAGGCTTCTCTTTCTTCTTCCCCCTGCTGCTCTCCCACTTCCTCTTCCTCTCTTTCTTTCTTCTTCTTCTTCTTTTTTTTTTTTAGAAAAGAGATCGGGCACTTTCAGGGTGGTATGGCCTTTCTCTATTTTTTAAAATTTTTCATTGAAACACATTTTAAGTCTGCGTTTTCACAGTCTCCTGATTCTCTGCCTGAGACCTGCAAAACCCCGGTTCCCTATCACACTGGAGGTTCCCAAATAAGTCCCAGCAGGGGGACCTGTATTTCAGAAAGGGGCATTTTCCACAGCAGATTTGACTTCCGGCCACCTAAACGTTCCCACAGAAGCCCCCGGAGAGGAGAGACACCCCAAGCTGACGCTCAGAGAGATGTTATTTCGTTTTATTTTTCAAAATGTATTAATTTTGACAGCCAGCTGACGAACCGCTGGCTCATCACTAGCCAACAGAGGCGGGTGGGGAAAGGGCGCGGGGTCCGGAGACTGGGCGCAACCGGAAAGGCGTGGGCTGCGCCCGTCGGGCCGGGGGCGGGCCATAAGGGGGCGGGGCCTGTGAGCGGGGAGGGGCGGGGCCTGTGGTGGGCGGGGGCGGGGCCTGCGGTGGGCGGGGCCTTACCAGCTTGAAGCCGATCTTCCAGTCCTTCCAGTTCACCGGGGGGTTGTTGTCCCGCAAGCTGGAGGCGGCGCTGCGGTCTTTGCGGGCCGCGTGGGGCGAGGCCGGGTCCCACAGGAGCTGCAGGGGGTGCGGCAGGGTCTCCCGGAGGCCGCGGCGGCCGCGGGGGTGGCTCCCGAGGGTGTTGAAGGAGTTGTATTTGTACAAGTCGGAGAGCGTCTGCTCCGTGATGCGGTCCAGCTCCTCCAGATCCCCTTTCATTTGCGTGTACCTGGAGGGGCGATGGGGAAAGGGTCGGCTACGGGCAGCCTCGCCTGGCCTTTGGGCCTCAGTTTCCTCCTCTGAAACTGGTGAGGCGGGGGGAGGGGGGTGGACAGGTGTGTCCGCCGGGATTAGCGGAGGCGACAGTGAGCCCCAGCGGTGACGGCATTTATCGTGGCCAGTGTCCTGTTTATTGAAAGGGAGAGGCAGGCGGCGCCCGCTGATGAGGCGCTGTCCTCCCACTCGCCGCGGCCTAGAAGGGAACCCGGAACTGTGTACCCTTCCCCGAGACAGAAGAGGGCCTTGACCTGGGCCCCTCACTCATCCCACCCGAATCCCCTCGTGGGGGCGGAGGGGGGTGGCCTTTGGTCCTGTCTGCCACCCGCACCTTCTAAACCAGGGGTTCTCAATTGCACTTCTACCGAGGAACTTCAAAAAATACCAGTGCTGCACACTGACTGCCCCTCCCCACCAGGATTAGATTTTCATGAGTTTTGGGTGGGGCCCAAACTCCCTAAGTTAAACACTGTGCAGCATAAATAATCACATTCTTCCTCATTCTGGTCCTCTTACCGTCTCTATCATGAAAGTACAGAGTAGCAGGGCCTTAGGGATAGAACCTTCCAAAACAGCAAACACACACGCACACGCACGCGCACGCACACGCACACGGACACACACCTAGAAGTAATAGATTAAACAAGGTTGCAGGATACAACATCAATACACAAAAATTGATCATATTTCTACATACTAGCAACAAAAAATTGGGAAATGGAATCATAAAAACACCATATTAAATAGCATGAACAACATCAAATACTAGAAATAAATTTAATGAAAGATGTGCAAGACCAACCTCTACAGTAGAAATCCTGCTGAGTGCAATCAAAGACCAAAAAAATGGAGAGTTATATATGTTTATGGATCAGAAACTCAATGGAGTTAAGATGTCTCCCAAATAGATCTTTAGATTCAACACAATCCCTATAAAAACTTCAGCAAACATTTTTTTAAAGAAATTGACAGGCTGGTCCTAAGACTTATATGAAAATGGAAAGAATTCAGAAAGGCCAAAATAATTTTAGAAAAGAAGAGCAGAGTTGAAGTACTTACTCTTCCTAACTCTAAGACTTACTGTAAGATCACAATAATCAAAATAGGGTAGTACTTATGTAAGGACAGACAGTAGATCAATGGAACAGAATAAAGTCCAGAAATTAATTCACACATATATGGTCAACTGATTTTTTCCTAAAGCACCAGTCCAATTCAATGGGGAAAATGTGTGTGTGTGTGTGTGTGTGTGTGTGTGTGTGTGTGTGTGTTTATTGATTTGAGAGAGAGAGAGCAGGGGAGAGGGAGAGGGAGAGAGAGAAACATCAATGCAATAGATGAGTTGCCTCCTGCACACACACTGACCTGGGGAATCCAAAACCTAGGTATGTGCCCTGACCAGGAATTGAACCAGTGACCTTTTGGTGAATGGGATGACTTTCAACCAACTGAGCCACAGCAGATGAGGCAGTAAAATAACTTTTTTTAAACATTTGGTGCTGGAACAATTTGTATCCTGTACTGGAGGAAAAAAAATGATCTTCAACCTCTACCTCAGTCCATACACAAAAATTAAGGCATAGACCCAAGCATAAAATTCAGAACCATAAAGACTCTCAAAGATATACACTGAGTGGCCAGATTATTATGACCACCTGACGTTTGTAGGCAAATTAGCTATAATTTCGGGCTGAAGTTGCTAGAGGGCCAGACCATTATAAATAGGGAAGCAGGTTGTTTTCCACGACAGTAGAAGTGATTTTTTTTTCTGAAGATATGAGTAAACAACATGATTTAACAGCCTTTGAACGTGGGATATAGTATCTATACTGTATATCTTCATGACCTTGGGATATATATCTTCATGACCTTGGGATAGGCAGATATTTGGAGGATAAATATCTACGGAAGAACTCCTCCTGAAATATAAAGACCTCTGGCAGCTCCAGCTGCAGCCTCATCCCCTAATAGGAGAAAATGTAGCTCAGGTTGAAGGTGTGTGTGTGATATTCTGAGAGATTTGTTTGTTACTGGTAATTAAAAGAATAGCTGTGATAGCTAGTACTTACTGAGCCAGGCACTGTGGTGTTAGAATGTACATTACTTAATGTAATCTTCAGGGTTTTCAGCATACTATTAGCCACTGTTAGCTAATACTATTGCCATTCCCTTTTACAGATGAAAACCCTGAGGCAGGTGACTTGTTCAAGGTCACACAATGCGGAAAGGGTCAGAAAGCTCTCTAACCATCACACTGCCCTTCACTGTGTCCCTACCGGCTCTGGCTATTTCAGGAAGTTGTAAAGGTGCCCCAGAAAGAACACCAGAGTTAGTCGGCTGGATGTGGGTCCTGGTGTCCCACACTTTCTAACTGTGTGATGTTGTAAGGACACGTTCTGAATCCAACCTATTTCCTCATCTGTAAAGTGGGCCTAACACTAAATCTGCCTACGTATGAAGCTTTCAGAGGTTAAGTGAGAAAATAGTCAGTGACACAAAGTGAAGAGGCCATCAAATATCAGCAAGACACAGACCGGACCCAGAAGCCCAAATGTCTTCCTTGTAGTCACATTGCAAGGATCCAGGTGCCCCAACTTAGCTGGAGTTATTTCTACAACATGAGCCATCACATCCCTGCCTGAGCCCCCATCCCAACCTGTCTCAAGTCCCTCTGTACCCCTCTTCTGCCTCCTGCACCGCCCTCATTCTCATCACCAACTCCAAGCTGTCTATCACTTCTCAAGCCACATCTCTCTTCTCCACTGAGCCCATGCTGTGCCAATCCAGGCTCACCCTTCAGTGGCCCTCCTCATATTCACCTCCCTCCTGCCTCTTCCAAAGAAGCCTTTGTTAACCAGCTCCTGGACTCCCACCTGGGACAAGGCCCCCAGGCTCATACAAAATGCCATCACTCCCCAACCTCTGCTTCTCTCCCCTTACAGTATTTAGCTTGAGGCAGCAAGAAGTATTCCCATATCACCCCTTCAATAAAGAAACTCTCCCTCCCTTTCAGTTAACACCTAGCATTAAAAAACTGCCCACTGACCAAAACCACTGATTACATCAGATCATGTCCTGCAAGAAGGACGACCCAGGTGAGAAGTAACCAGGGCTGCGGGGGTGTAGAATGCAGACAAGAGGGCTTCAGCAAGACAGTCCAGCCCTTCTAACCTTGACCTCCTACCCAGGTCATGAGCACCACCCTCATTTTCATCTGCTCTGGCAGCCCTGCACTGGGGAGGTGGGGTGGTGAACCGTTGCACAATTCGATCAGGCAGGCATTACTATCTCCATTTTACAGTTGAGGGATCTGAGACCCATCAACCAGGCAACTTCCCCCAAGGTCACTCAGCTAGGACGTACAGAGAGTAAGATATGAACCCAGCCTTTTTGGACTCCATGGCCCCAGCTGTTTTTAGTACTCTGCCTTGAGGCTTGGAAACACTTAAGGCTAGGCAGCAAAATCTTTCCTGGCAGCTGGCCGTCTCCCCTCCAGCCCTTCTTCTCCACCCAGGACAGACTGGCAGGGTCAGGGACACTGGGAGCCTTGGGGTTGATACCCTGTTCTCTTCCTACCTATGTCTCCTCCTCCCTCCCTCTTTCTCCTGGGTGATCTTCTCTCACATGATCCTCATGCTCAACAGGCAACTTTGGGATTAGCCCAAACCCTCATCCCACACACACACCCACCAGGCAGCCCCTAGCTGAGCACTCTCAGTCAGCATTCTGGAAGTACAAGACAGGACTGGGCACAGGAAACTCACCAGCTTCCTCCCCTGCCATGTGCATCTGGGGACCTAGCCCTCCTTCCTCCAGGATCACCTAGAAGTCTTCACTTCCCCAGCTCCATTCTCCTCCACATCTCAGCACCTCCAATCTGTCTCCCAGGTTGGGAGACATGCTCCCTCCACCATGGCCCCTATATGAACCCGGCCAGCACCACAGCATCTCCTCACCTGTGATCCCTCTGGGGACAGTCCTCCCCTCCAGAGTTGGTGCTGAGCTCTCAGATCACACGTGGAAACAGCCCTGGCTGTGACATTTTAAGAGTAATAGATGCTCACATCTCTCTCTCTCCCAATTTTTTGGGGGGAGGCAACTAAAATTTTTGGTGGCCTTTATAAAAAAAAAAAAGTAATAGATGCTCACAAACCAATAATTATTCAGAGGATAGATGACTAGGGCAGTGAGAGCTCTAGAAACCATTTCATCCAGGGAAAAGACAGGAACTAAATTCTAACCAGGCTCATAACCTTGCCAGGTTAGGCAGTTAGCCTTGGAGAAGTTACTTATCCTCTGTGCCTCTGTTTCACCATCTATACAATGGGAGTATTGATAGGACCTGCTGCATGGAGTTGCCATGAGAATGAAATGAGCTAACATATGAAAAGTAGTACAGCTCAAAACACCTGGCCGAGTAGGTACGGTACAACTGCTGCTGTTGTTCTTATTATCATTACTGTTACTATCACTATGATTGGAGAAGAAAATGCTAAGGAGACACAGGAGCACTGCCTGCCAGGCATCTATAGTGTGACTCTCTTCTTAATAAAAGTGGATCCTAAGACCAGATTCCAATTCTGACCCCTCCACTTAACAGCTAAGTGATCCCAGAGCCTCCATTTTCTCATCTGCCTCGAGGGTGGTATTTCCCTCCTCACCTAACAAGCTGGCTACGAGGATCAGAAAGCAATCTTGGACTTTGCAAGCTGTGACACAGTTTCTGCTCTCCTAGGGGCACCAGAGCTGATGACCGCTGGGTAAAGAAGGAGGCATTGTCTTTAGGGTTGCTTCAAAGAGACAGAACCAAGACCAGAGGGTAGATACTATCATGAGGTCAGCTGCAGCTTTAACTGAGGAAGAACTTTCTTACAGCAGCTTCCCAGAAGTAGTGAGGTTCCTGAGCCCATCACTGAGAGGACAGTGGGAGGAGTCGGCTTTAAGGGTCTGGGTTTCTGTCCCTGCTAGGCCTGCCACCCCAGACCCGGGTTTCTGGATCCTGCAGAAAGTGTACATCTCCCCACCAGGGATAGGGACAGGAAGACCTAGCTCAGATTCCTGCCCTCCCTCCCTGCAGCTTCTCCCTTCGGGGAACCGCCCCTCTCCTCACCCCATGCCTGCTGCCCTGCCTCCTGCTCTGCCATCTCCGGAGAGTCCATGACCTCCTTCGTTGTTAAGAACCTCAAGTCCTTCCATAGCTCAAGCCTAAATCCTTCTAAGAATTGGGTGAAAAGTTATGTTCTGTTTTCCATAGATGGGAAGACTGGCCCTCCCTCTTGGGTGAACAAAACCCTCTCCTGTGTTGGCCGGAATAAAAAGGAACCACAGTGGCTGACCCTTTACATTGGACTCTTAGAACATCCTTGCTTAGAGTGGTAGGTCTTTAGCCTTTACCCCTTTCCTGGAAGTTACGAAGCAGCCGAGAATCCTGCGCCTCCTCCTCCTTCCTCCCTCTCTGCTGGCCCTGCCCAGCTGCCACTAAGTGGGCATCCCTGGTCTGATTTTGCCTCGTTCAGTTACCTTGTCTACTGATTCCCACCTCCTCCCTTCTTCCCCGTAGGCGTCATTCATCTCACTTCTGCTTCCTGCACCTGCCACCGGCATGATTCACACTTGGGTCACTACCTACCAGGCTGCATTAACTTATCCGCCCACTCCTGCCTCTCTTCTTAAACAGAAGCCAACAGCCCTAGACCCCTCCCTCCTGTACTCCTGACTAGTACCCTCTCCTCTTACTGCTGCTGTTCCCCAGGGACTCTCCCTCCCTCCCTCCACCAGCTGCCCTCCCTCCCTCCACCCCCCAACACTGGATGCCTCTACCTGGCCCCTCAAAGTGCAATGGGAGAAAGAGCTTTGAAATCAAACACATTTGACTTGTTACTCGGTTGCTAACCGGGGAGGCACTGGCTTCTGGGAATGGGAGCGGGGGGGATTGTTTTTAATCCCAGGTTTACTACCTGCTTCCTGTGTTAACTAGGGCAAGTTATTTCACCTCAGTTTCCTCTTCTATAAAATGAGAGTAATACTGGTACCTACTTCAGAGGTCTGTGGTGAAGATTAAATAATTAATGTAGAATTTAATTTGTCTGACACATATTAAGTTTATATAAGTTTTAGCTCTTGGTGCTCTTGTTGTTGCTTTAGTTGCTGTGTGACCTTGCTCAATTGTTTCGCCTCCATTTCCTCTTCTGCAAAATGGAAATAATAATAACGCCTGCCTCCATGGGCTTGTCGGGATTCAATGAGGTAGTGCTTGTAAAGCATCCAGTATCCGGTCGAGCACATAGTAGGTATTCAATAACCTTCCTCTGCACCGAGGAGCTTCCCCTGACTCCCCTCCCTTCCTGGGTGCTCTCTCCACTAGGCCCTGCAGCAGCCCAGCCCATCAGGCACAAGGGATTTTTTCTTTTGTTTTTTTAAGATTGATTTCACAGAGGAAGGTGAGGGAGAGAGAGATAGAAACATCAATGATGAAAGAGAATCACGGATGGGCTGCCTCCAGTACGACCCCGACTGGGGATCAACCCTGCATCCTGGGCATGTGCCCTAACCAGGAATTGAACCGTGACCTCTTGGTTCATAGGTCGGTGCTCAAGTACTGAGCCACACCGGCCGGGCACAAGGGATTCTTTCTGTATGGGTGCCTGTCTCCCGGCCTTCAGGCACATGGAGGCAGAGGTTCTGGTTTTCATTCTCTGAGGCTTTCTCCTGGACTGTCCAGGGCCTGCACCCAACAGAACCTTAGAAAACATGCAGGCCTGAACAGATTCACCCCTGCCCTCCCCATTTCTCACCTACATCTTTCAACTACAGTCGTTTTTGAGCACCTACTACTCTGCCTGTTGTCCCTCCTGCTTGCTAGCCCTTCCCTCCCTGCTGGCTCAGAGCACTCCAGTGTCCCTCCTCTCCACCAAGGCTAAAGGCGATGAGGGGTGGGGAGATGGGGGAAGGATTAGGGCAGAAGAGCTACAGAGGTCCAGGAAGAAGAGGAGCAAAGCCAGTGGCCACCCAGGGAAGAGAAAAGAGGCTGAGGGAGGAATAATAAAGAACTGGGAAATGGCATGTAAACATCTCAGGAAACTTCACTTATTCTACATCCCGCATCTTGGGTATTGAGAAGAGGTAGGGGTTTGTGATCAGGCAAACAGAGGGTAAGTCACAGCTCAGTTACTATCTCTGTGGCCCAGTGAGTTGTCTCTTTTTGCCTCAGTTTCCTCAAGTGTCCAGTGGGATGTTAATAGTACCTGTCCTGGAGGATTGTTGGGAGAATTAAAGGAGGGGCCTGTAGAGAACTCAGTAGTGCCGGTTGCACAAAGCAGCTTCGTAGTAAATGGCTCCTGACCCTGGACACTCTACAAAACAGCCCAGCAGTTTTTTCCCTGCAGGACAGGACGTCCCAATCCTTATTAGCCCAAGACACACCTTCGGGTACAATAGAATATATGGGACCTTCACCGCCAACATGTGACCAAACCCAATCCTCCATTGCACGCACACCCAATGTGTTTGCTCACCCACATACACACACTCACACAATTGCAAACACACGCACCCATCAATCTTCCACTCCTTGAAGGTAGAGACTAGACCTCACACAAACTTTATTATAATTAGTACAGTGCGCTGCAGGCATTTGTCTATATGCCTAGCGCTTCCATTTTTTCTTTCCCCGTACCCGGCAAACTATCTGGCCTTCCATGAAAATTGTATGAATTGTTAAGAAGCCCATCTTCCAGGTGCCTAGCACTGTGTCTGGCTTGCGGCAGGAGTTCCCACCGTGCTGCATGGCTGAGTGACCACAAATACAAGGTACATATAAACACCAGCCCCACCCTCCTTTCTTCTCCACAGTTTACCACCCGCTCTGGCTTCCAGACCAAACGTTGGCAGAAAGCACTGATGAAACCCAAAACTTCAGGACACACCCAGGTTCCTGGGCAGAGGTCACCTCCCCGTTTTCGCCTGGGTCTTTGGACGACCAGCTGGACAAGGGAACAGGGGAACAGCTATCTTGTCCCGTTCTCCTTCTGGCTCCCTAACTCTCCACCCCCAGTCTCGAGGCTCACCATTGCTTTGCCGCCATCCCTCATTTTGCTTTCTCCAGCACAAACTCCCCATCTGACCCAAGACAGACATAGCAGGGTCTAACCCAGCCGTGGGCAAACTACGGCCCGCGGGCCGGGTCCAGCCCGTTTGAAATGAATAAAACTATTGAAAAAAAAGACCGTACCCTTTTATGTAATGATGTTTACTTTGAATTTATATTAGTTCACACAAACACTCCATCCATGCTTTTGTTCCGGCCCTCCGGTCCAGTTTAAGAACCATTGTGGCCCTCGAGTCAAAGAGTTTGCCCACCCCTGGCTAACCCCTGCCAGCTCCCACCACCCATGCCATAGCCCCTGAGATAGGTTCTTCTCTGGAGGAGGAGGCCCTGTTCTTTGCTCTCCTCTGCCTCCAGGGAAAGGCTGGGGATGACCTCCACCCTGCCCTTTGGGAAGTTACCAGCATCTTACCCTCATTAGCGCCCCCTACTGCTTGCAGGAGGAAGGGAGGAGGAAGGCACTGTCGGTCCACCAACCACGCTTTGAATAAGCCTTGGACACTAGGAAAACTCCACTGGAAAGAACTGCCAGCCCAGCAAGTGGGGAGCTCCCAATCTGGCCCAAAGGGAGGTCTGCCTGGGGGCGGTTTTGGCTTCTACCCCTGGGCCTGAGAGTCTGCCTGCCCAGTGGGCACCTCGGTACCCTCTGCGCCACCCTTGCGGGCACCAGGAAGTGGCGGGGGGCCCAACTGACCTGTAGGGATTGAGGGTGCAGACGGTAACGGCGGGGAAGACAAGCTTGTCGGAGTTGAGGTTGATGTTGAGGCTGACAGGGTAGCTAAAGTACTCTTCGAACAGCAGGGCGAACTGCCAGTACATCATGCCGAAGGTGCAGAGCCAGAGCACGGCCCAGAAGGCCGTCTTCATGCGGTTGTGCTGGGAGCACACCAGGCGGATGGCGCCGTGGATGGTGGTGTTGTTGCAGAAGAACTGGAACAGGTCTCGGTAGGAGCGGTGGAACTCGATCAGGGCCTCCTCCTCCTCCGTGGGCTGCAGGGGGGCCGCCGCGGGCTTGGGGTCCAGCCCCGGCTCCTCGCACTTGTCTCCCTTCATGAGCCCTTGGTGAGTTGTGGAGGGTCGGGGTCAGGGTCAGGGTCAGGGCAGAGTTCTGGGCTCCAAGTGCCCTTCCCATCATCAGCCTGACCCCAGAGAGAGGCTGCCCCAGGCCATGCCCACCTCCCACTCCTCCCTCCCTCCACCTGCCCAGGAGCCAGCTGACCTGCTGGAGCCAGGGCCAGAGCTGGAGCTGGGTTTCGCTGGAGTGGCCTCTCCTCTGCTTCCCTGATAAGGTCACCTTTTGGTTTCAGTCCCAGAACCTCCCTTTTCGTTTCCTCAGCCATCAGCCTCTGCTTAGTAGTCAGTCCCGTTCTTGGTCTCTCTCTCTCTCTCCCTCTCCCCCCCACCTCTCTCTCCTTCTCTTGGGTTTCTTTCCCAACTCTCTCCTTCCTTGCCTGGCTCTTCTGTGTGCCAGGCTCTCTGATCCTGCCTCTCTTCCTCTTCCTCCCCCTCTCCCCTCTCAGTCCAGGTTCTCTCCTCCAGTCTCCCGTCCTGCTCCTGCCTGGTCTGTGTCCTGACTCGCTGTGTCCTGACTCCCTCTGTCCCAGGTCCCAAGGATGGCAGGTCTCCAGAAGTCCTGGCTGCCACCTGCTCCCCACTCCCAAGTTGTGACTGGACTGGGACTGGTTCCTTTCTAGCTGAATCTGGCAGCCAAGAGCCTCTCCTCCCCCTCACCTGACAGGTGCAGAGACCGGCCTGGGAGCCCGCCTGCCGGCCGGGGTGGAAGCAACAGAAGCCTCATTAGCATCTCAATTAAAGGTGAGCAGGGCAGAGCGGGGGAGGGTCAGAGGAGGAGTCTGAGCTGCGAGAACCAGGAGGAGGACTCCCGAGGGCTGATTTGGGAGTAGGGACAGAGAAGCAGAGTCGGCCTGGGGAGTGATAGGAAGCTGACAGGCAAGGAACAGACGGGCAAGTGAGAGTCAGAAATCTTGACCGGGGAGAAGGATCCCGAACACAAAGCTAGGAGGGCAAAAACGAGGAAAACGGACAAGCCAGGACTCTGAGACTAAGGGGGAGAGACCAGGAGAGCAGGAAAGGCAGAAAAAGGGAGACAGATGCAGGAAGGACTGGGAGGGGGCATGGAGGAGAGGCAGAGAGAGGAAGGAGGCGGGAGCCAGCCCCAAAGGGACTCTCCCCTCTCCTGCAGGAGAGCAATGGAGGGAGCCTCAAGTGGGCTTCCAGGAGCTAGGTCCGCTCCCTGGGGAGTCCCTCCAAGGGCACCCACAGGTCAGCCTCACCCCCCAGGTGGCGGAGAGGATTCTAGTGGGAGTACCTCTTGGCACTCAGCACGAAGCTCCCCTCTGCCTCTCCCTCCTGGTTTATCCTCTTCCCTCCTGACTCCTCACCATCACCCCCTACCTTGTCCAGGCCAGGGAGGGGCCCAGGTGAAGCTGGGGGCTAGGCGGGGCCCTGGGACATTCTGTTCCTTTTTACACCATTGGCTGCCAGACCAGGAATGTGTAATGTCCCCTGTTGTGGTCACGGGGTTGCAGGAATGTGGGCACTGAGAGGCAGGTAGGGGACAGGCCGGGGCACTTAGGCACAGACCCGGAGCCCAGGGACAGCAGGCACTGAGGGGGCAGGGAGGGATGTGAGTCGCATTGGGTGTCCGGGAGGAAGAGGGCAGGCATGGCCAAGTCTACACCAGCCCTGGAAGGAAGGAGACGCTCATTGTCGGGGCTTTTCCTCCAAAGTCTCTTCCCAAACGTAATCCAGCAAGAGCATAAACAGTAAAATACCAGGCAGAGAGGGAAGGGTCAGAGAATCAGGCCCAATAAGAGGGTCCAAACAGGCACAGGATACCCACCCACACAGCCCAGGCCCCTTGTGAGAGCGAGAGGCCGACCCCTTGTGGACCCTCAGCAGGCAGCCCCGAGTGTGCTCACTGGTTTCTCCTTCCTCCTTGCTTCCTCAGAGGAGCAGGCATGGGCATCCCGCTGACGTGCCCAGCACAGGCACTGATACAGGGTGGAAGAAGACAGGCCTGCAATATAGGAAGAGGAGGATTCTAGTGGCAGAGATAAAAGCCCTGGGCTTGCCCTGGCTGGTTTGGCTCAGTGGATAGAGTGTCGGCCTGTGAACTGAAGGGTCCCAGGTTCGATTCTGGTCGACGGTACATTTCCTGGTTGTGGGCTCGATCCCCAGTGGGGGTGTGTGCAAAAGGCAGCCAATCAATGATTCTCTCTCATTGATGTCTCTCTCTCTCTCTCTCTCTCTCTCTCTCTCTCTCTCTCTCTCTCCCTTCCTCTCTGAAATCAATATATATATATATATATATATATATATATATATATATATATATATATTTTTTTTTTTTTTTTTTTAAGCCCTGGGCTTAGTGAGCCTGAGGAGGGAGGGAGAGACTCTAGCCTGGAGAGAGTCACGAAGACTTCCTGGAGAAGGTGGCATCTCAGGTGGGTGTTGTAAGGAACAACAGGGACTTTAGCAGGCAAAGAAGAGGGAAGCAGGGAACTCTAGGCTCAGGATACAACCAGGGTGCTGTCTGTCTGGGCAGTCTCTTATGGTCTCTTAAAGCGAGAGCTACTGTCAACCAGGATGCCAAACCCAGTCCTGTTTTTTTCCTTTGATGTCTGCTGGGGACACCCAGCTGAGAAGGGAAAGGCTGGCTTTTTCTTCATTTTCCAGGTGAATAAACTGAGCCTCCACAGAGATAAGCCAGTTGTATGAGGGCACAAAACAAAATAGCAACTGAGGGAAAACAGAATCAGAATTCTCCTCCTCTGGGGTTGTCTACTTCGGGCTTTTGCCATTTACTTCCCTAGACAGACCAGCCACAGGCTCCGGGGGAATCGGGCTACTCTGGCCCTGGTTTTGAAAGCCAGGAAGGTTCCCACATTCACACAGAGTCCATGGATTCATCAGCAGTCTGGTCCTGGATTACCTCCCTGGCCTTGCAAAAACCTCTCTGCCTTGTTCCCACCTTCCCAGGGCACCCAGACACCCCTAGAAGCTCCATTCTCCCTTGATCCAGGTCCTTAACTTAGGGACAATCCTGCCTACAAATGCGATGGCAGCGCCCAGCCTGTTTGATCTCAAAGGTTCTGAGAGACACTCCCCTGCCTTTTCCATCTGCTGCCTGGTGCCTGAAACCCCGCTGCTGGCTTACGGAAGCACAAGCAAATAGTTTTCATCTCAAGGGCTCTGGGAGGAGAGCTGCAAGGGCTGGGTCTGGGCTGAGCGGGAGTGCGGTGTCCCTGCAGTCGCCTGCCAGGGTACAGGGTGGCAGCTCAGAGACCGCAGCAGCCTAGATCTGGAACTGGCCAGAGCAAGTTTGTTGTTGGGAGAAAAACAGAAATCTGAAACCTGCACTTTTGTCATAGCTCCATTTTAAATATTATCTTTCAAAGTGCAGAAATACCCAAATACATTTTTTTTTTTTTTTTTTTTTTTTTTTTTTTTTTTATAAAAAACCCACCTTATTTTTTTAATTGGTCAGTGATGGTAGAAGTTTGTTACAAAACTGGGCCTGTGGAATGTGAGGGGCGGGTCCGCTCTGCCAGCCATCCGCACTAGGGCTGTGCAGCAGAGCCCCGTGGGGGGCTGTCTTCACCCCCCGGAGAGGGCAGCAGGCCCAAACACAGTCGCTCAAGAGGAAGCTGTCCCTGGGGCCCTACTCCTTGGCAATGGCAAAGGGCTTTTCCACCTCGATCTTGCCACAGTCTGCAATGATCACATCCTTCAGGGGCTTGTCCCGACCATCTGTCTTGGTGCTCTCCACCTTCCGTACTACTTCCATGCCCTCTAGAACTTTGCCAAACACCACATGCTTGCCATCCAGCCAGGCTGTCTTGACTGTTGTGATAAAGAACTGGGAGCCGTTGGTGTCTTTGCCAGCATTGGCCATGCTCACCCAGCCGGGCCCATAGTGTTTCAGCTTGAAGTTCTCATCAGGGAAGCGTTCACCGTAGATGCTCTTACCTCCAGTGCCGTCTCCCCGAGTGAAGTCTCCGCCCTGGATCATGAAGTCCTTGATCACACGATGGAATTTGCTGTCTTTGTAGCCAAATCCTTTCTCTCCCGTAGCTAAGGCCACGAAATTATCCACTGTTTTTGGAACAGTCTTTCCAAAGAGACCTATGACCACCCGGCCGATGTCTTCATCGCCAATCCGCAGGTCGAAGTACACCTTGACGGTGACTTTGGGCCCCTTCTTCTTCTCATCGGCCGTGGAAGGTCCCGGCAACAGAAGGAAGACGACGGAGCCCACGATCAGGGCGGCGACGAAGAGAAGCTTCATGTTCCGCTCCGAGAGGCGTAGCATCCACCGGGAGAAGGGAGCACGGCCAGGCAGCCGAGCCCAAATACATTTTTTGTGGCAATACAATTTTCCAGTAATACATAAGTGGGCAGAACTCTGAAAGCTTCTCTTAGTCCCATTCCTTTCCCACCCCTCAGCCCAAGGGGAGCCGATGTAATTGATGTATCCATTTCTATCTTTTTGATGCCTGTATAGACTTGCACGTATTTTTTAAACATATCTTTATTGTTGAAAGTATTACAGATGCCCCACTGACCCCCTCTACCGTGCACTCATATATTCTGAGTTTCATTTTTGCCTTTAAACTCTGATCCTAGCTGGTTTGGCTCAGCAGATAGAGTATTGGCCATGTGGACTAAAGGGTCCCGGGTTCAATTTCCTGTCAGGGCACATGCCCAGGTTCTGGGCTCAATCCGCAGTAGGGGCTGTGCAGGAGGCAGCCGATCCATGATTCTCTCATCACTGATGTTTCTCTCTCCCTCTGCCTTCCTCTCTGAAGTCAATAATGTGTGTGTGTGTGTGTGTGTGTGTGTGTGTGTGTGTGTCCTCTGTATGTGACTTTGAAAATGACACTTGACCTCTCTGAAAAACAAAATGGCAGGAGCGGGTGGATAAGGCAGCCCAGGCGGTTGCAAAGGCCCTTCCCAGCTGACTCTGCAACTAGCTGCTTGCTTCACACATGAGGGAACTGAAAAGCCCAGAGAAGCAGAGCGACTTGCCCACAGTCACCCAGGGGTTTCAGCGGGGCCAGATTCAGAGCTGAGACTCGGCTCTCCAAGTCCAGTGCCGCTCCCCTAACTTCCAGAGAAGCCGAGTCTTGTTCTGTGGGGACCTGGGGTCTTGCAGACTTTGTCTTGGAAGCTACCCCCGCCTCTCTCAGAGCTCCAGTCCTTCCTTCCTTTTAGGGCTGCCTCCCCACACCCAACACCAGCCATCCTCTAACCCTGCGGTGTGGCCATAAAATGTGCACAGGCTGCAGGGAGAGAAGTGAAACAAGAGGGTCTGTCGTGGGATGAGGGTTATGAGTTCAAAGGGTCTTCCTGCCTCTTGCTCTCTGGGGAACAGGAGACTATAGCAATAACCACTTTCTCCACCACGCTTCGAGACAGAGCCGTGTTTAAAACACAACTGCAGCACTTCCATCTGCATACTGTTCTTATCCTGGTGTGTGCGTGTGCATTTGTGCATCTACCTAGGCATGGGTCATATTATGAGTTCTCTGAAGTCAGGCACCAGGCGTATTCACCTTGGTGGCCCTCCTTGCTGACCCACTGTGCAAAAGACACCAGAATTAGCATCTGGGGTAAGACCCAAGGTTCAATTTTGACTGAGAGTGTGACATATATGACAAAGCATCCCCACTACATCTTAATTTCCTCTGGCAACCCGTTCATTTGTGGTCTATTAATTTACCTACATTTTATTCGCTTTTTCCATTTCAGCCTGTATCCTTTCTAGGGTAAACATGTGTCATTCATTGAAATGCAACTCTTTAGTTTTAAAAACGTAGCGATAATAAGCCTCTCCACAGTGGCCACCCCAGTGTGGGGAAAAGTGGCCCTTTCATCTGCACTTATATAGCATGAATTTCTCTTTAATCTAAAATGATGCCCCAGAAAATCTCCTCCAGCCACTCCTAGTCCAGTCACCTGGCAGGATGCATAGAAGTTCACCATCACAAGTTTATTCCTTTGGGTGAAGGCCGGAATTTTCAACCTTGGCTCTATTGACATTTAGACAATTCATTGTCACGGGAAGTACTGCCCTGTGCACCATAGGATGCTTAGCAGCATCCCTGGCCTCTACCTACTAGATGCCATAGTACCCCCTGCATTGTGACAATCAACCCCTCCAGATGTTGCCAGATGTCTTCTGGGGGGCAAAGTCACCCTAGTTGAGACGACTGGGCTAAGGGATTGTCCCCAGTGGTAGTGGAAATGCTCTAGAAAAGGACAACGCTCATCAAATACACGTTTCTCAGTGTTTATAAGACCCTTTCCAAGGGTCTGAATTAATTATCACCAACCCCCTTTTGGGTTCTTCCTGGGCCTGTGGAAGAAGATTCACTCAGCAATCTCCTCCAAAGAAGGCTTGGGAGAAGTGCCCCACCCACCCACATTCTGAGAGTCTATGGGGCACTTAGTCTGAGGCTGGTGTTGCCCAATGGAAACCAGTAACACTTCAAGGAAGCTGGCGAAGAGCATGAAAGAAAAGAAGCAGAGACAATGCCCTGATCACAAAGAATCCACGGATTCCTCACTCCTGTGAGTCTCCCTTCATCCTCTTGGAAAAGGTTGGGTAGACATAAAAACCATGCATTGACAAGATTTGTCAATCATGGTCTAGCCAGGAAACAGGAAACACTCTAAATCTTTCAAACAAAAGAAATTTAACACAGGCAACTGGTACATGGCTGATGGAGGAGCCAACAGGAGACGGTGAGGCAATCTAGAAAACAGCAAAGCAGGAAGCAGCTATCATCTCTAGGGCTGGAAAGACAACAGGGTAATGTCACATTATAGACCCAGAAGCCTCCAGAACTATTTGCCAGGAACTAAATAGTAGGGGCTGCCTGGTAGGACATGGGGTTATGGAAGAAGAGAAGGAAGAAACACAGCCAACCGCAGGCGATGTTAGAAAGCAAATGTGGGGTGAGGGTGGTGGCGAAACAGCCTGCTTCTCTCTTCCCACCCACCTGTCCTCCACCTACCTGTCTTCCTATTGGCTGACCCTATCCAGCAGCCAGGGGGAAAAGGAGTCTGGGAAATGTAGTTCCCAGTAGAGATACAGCTCAGAACAGGGGAAGGGTGGAGAACAGCTCTGCAAGGAAACCAGCCATTGACTAGCACAAATAAAAGAGCCCCAGAGAGGTGAAGTGGTGGGGCCAGGATTAAAGTTCATCTCTTTAGGGCTCTTTCCTTAGGATGCAGAGAGTCATTGCAGGCTGAAGTGAGAGCATGAGACTGGCAGCAGAAAGAAGGATGAAGTTCAGCCAGCTGGGCTTGAAAAGAATCTGAGATAGTGCCTACTGTGAAGCCAGGAGCTTTGACCAGAAAGGGCATGCAGCAAACATTGTGGGGAGATAACGGGATACAGAAAAGTGAAGGTCTTTGACCCGCATACGTAAGAAAAAGAGTTGCTGTCTTTTAGAGTAACATCCTGAAGTAATTTCAAACAAAATGACACATATGTGTGGGATTTGCTTCAGAATAATTAAGGGGAGATTAGATGAGTGCGGGAGGATTATATGGAAGAATAAGACTGGCCCTGAGTTGAAGCTGGGAGTTCACAATGCTATTTTCTCTCCTTTTGTATATGTATATTTATATTTATGTGTGAATTTTCACAATAAAAAAGTAGAGTGAAAAAATAATCTAAGGCCACTACATACATACACTTTTACACCCTTAGGAGCTCAGTGATAAGCCCGGTCCAGGCCCCCAGTTCCCTTGGCCTGGAAATAAGTGCCCCCTGAGCAGTGCACGCTGTTCTGGCATTTCTTCCCTCTCCAGGAGGCCTGCACTACAGCAGAGTGTGGGCCCTAGGCCTGCACCAGGAGAGGAGAGAGAAGTGTCTAAGTTCAGGCAAACCTTTCATCCCATGAGCCCTCCTCCCCAGGCACACTCCTGCACCAGGACTTCTCAGATCCATCCCCTAGAGCCTGTCCAGCCAGTCAGACCAACCAAGGGTAAGGATGAGCCCTGAACTGGGCTCTCCAGGGTGCAGGGTGGGGACAGTGCCCAGGTGACCTATCTCAAGAGAGGAAGTCAGCCCCTCACACTAAGGGCAGCAATCTGCATCACCAGGAGGCAGTGTGGTTGCTAAAATGAGCTGGGACCCAGACTTCGGTCGTCCTGGACTCTAGGCCTGGCTATGTGACACGGGAAAGGCATCAGTCCTTCACCCATAAATATGTACTAGACACGTGGGATGTCAGACTAAACACTGGAAACCCAGACATAAAGATCCAAGCCATTGCTGGGCTCGCAGTCAGCCTGTAAGGGGTAAGCAGCAGGTCACAGAGAGCAGGCTGAGTGGAGCTGTGCAGCCTGGAGTGGGCGTGCTGCCCAGAGCCCCAGGGAACCTCCAGGATAGGTGGGACTTAGCCAGGAGCACAGAAGCTCGGAGGCCAGAAAACCTGACACAGGGGGAGGGGGACAGACTACTGCAAGTCACTCCAGGGCCACTGTTCACGGTGAGAAAGAAAAGGGACAGCCCTGGACTAAGCCCTGCGGAGTCCTGGTCTCTTCTACCTGAGCCTCAGTCTCTTCATCCTTTAGGTGAGGGGGCTGGACGGGGTGCCCCCTCAGCTCCTTCCCGTTCAAAGGGATTCAAAGGCTCCTGCGCTGCCCTGCTCGCGAGGATCTGTCTCCTGTCCTCTCCCTCCTCTGAGGACAGGGGAGCCGGAGCTGCACCCTCTGCAGTGTCTTGTAGGTGACCTGCGCCCATCAGCATGGGGACTGGCTGGATCAGGGGAGGGGAGGACTGGCTAGTTTTTTATTCCTTTGTAATTTATCTTAAAAAGCCACACAACAGGGCAGGAACCCAGGAGTCCAGACAGTCTGCACCCAGGACTTCTGGTTCCCAGATGCTGCGTGTCTGGCTGGCTGTGCAGCGGGCAGTCCCAGGGCCTCTGCACCCTCCATGTCTGGCAGTCCCAGGCACTCCATTTTTCAGATCTGGCACCCGGAACTCCATCTCTTCTGGTCAGCTCTGCCCCAGCCAGCCTCTTGAGGCCCATCTGAGCACTGTCCACTGGCTCTGCTCCCCCTCTCCCACCAGCTGGGCCTGCCCCCGGCAGCCCTCTCCCAGCAGGGCTTCCGAAGAAGGGAGGAGGTCGGTTCCGGGCGGCTGCCCTCACGTGTTTTCCCGGCTGCCCCCTCCCGCCCAGCAGCAGGGCAGCCAAGCCTGTTCCTCTTCCCGATTGCGACAGAGGCTCAGCTCCCAGCGCTCCCTGTCCCCGCCCCGTGGCCGGCCAGCTCCACTCCCACTTCCTGAGCCTGGCGCTGGAGCCCTGGAGGCCAGGCCAGCCCGGCCGCTCTGGCCCCCCGGGGCACTTCGGCCTGAGTCCTGTCCCAGCCCCGGGCTCCGGAGGCTGCTGTCACCACTGCCCCAAGAGCCAGGCCTCTCTCCTTACCCCCAGGCCTCCACCCGGCTGGACTGGCGGCCATGCGCCCGCTGTGGGCCTCCCCCGGCGTCCTGGCCTGGGGGCCACTCGTCCTAGGCCTCTGCGGTCTCCTGACAGCATCCCAGCCCCGACTGGTGAGGGAGGGGCCACGCAGGTGGGTGGGTGCTGGCTTGGATAGGGGCAGCTCCTTCTCTGGTCTCTCTGCCCTCCCCAACTGTCCCCTCAATAATTCTTCCCCCAAATCTATCTCCCCTTGAAGTTGCCCCCATACCGCACGGAGAACCAAACCTGCCGGGACCAGGAAAAGGAATACTACGAACCCAAGCATCAGGCCTGCTGCTCCCGCTGCCCCCCAGGTGAGAGGCACTGGCCGGAGGAAGCCTGGGACAGGGAGGCGGGTTCCAGGGGACTCCTTCCACCTCGCTGCCTCCGAAGGCAGGGAGCCACCATCTCCCAGGAAAACCAGCTGGCAGAGACAGTGAGAGACACTGGCCA
Source organism: Myotis daubentonii (assembly GCF_963259705.1). Taxonomy (NCBI): domain Eukaryota; kingdom Metazoa; phylum Chordata; class Mammalia; order Chiroptera; family Vespertilionidae; genus Myotis; species Myotis daubentonii. Next base: position 21,673,485 of record NC_081841.1, read on the forward strand.
TCCCTCATATGCAGGCACCGAGAGGGACGGGCCCAGGGTCACACAGCCGGTGGCAGAAGTAAGGGTGGAACCCTGGTCCCCTGACACTCCTACTGCCCCACTCACATTCCAGGCACTCGCGTCTCTGCTGAATGTAGCCGCGATCAGGACACAGTTTGTGACTCGTGCCCTGAAAACTCCTACAATGAGCACTGGAACCATCTGTCCCACTGCCAGCTGTGCCGCCCCTGTGATCAGAGTGAGTGTGGTGTGCCTGGGGAGGACCGGGATCCCCTGGAGTGCAGCCACTCCACCGAGCTGTCTTATCTCCCCTCAAGTCCTGGGCTTCCAGGAGACTGCACCTTGCACGAGCAAACAGAAAACCCAGTGCCACTGCCAGCCAGGAATGTCCTGCGTCTATGTGAACCATGAGTGTATGCACTGCGAGCCACCCCGCAACTGCCAACCAGGCACTGAAGTTGAGCTCAAAGGTCAGAGGTCACTAAGGGCAGAAGGCAGGGAGGAGGCTGGGTGCTGGTGATCTTGCATGGGGGCAGGAAGCATGGTACCATGTGCATGGTGAGCCTCCGGGTAGTTCTCTTTGGCTTAAAAAGCCTCTACCTGCAGAGAAATGGAACTGGGACAGGGGCAGGGATCGTGGGGGGTCCCCTCAGCACTGGGGAAACTCAGCAAGGGGGAGATCAGGAAAGGTACCAGCTCAGAATAGGATGGGTGGGCAGGGAGGGGCCATCCATGGGCATAAAGGAAGCTCACAGCTGGGCAAGAGGCTCCTTCTGCCCACTCATCCTGGCTGGCCTGGCCTCTCTCTTGCCAGGTGAGGCTGGGGAGGCTAATCACCACTGTGTGCCCTGTAAGGCAGGGCACTTCCAGAACACCTCCTCCCCTGACGCCCGCTGCCTACCCCACACCAGGTGAGTATGCCCATGTTCCTCCCACCCTCCCAGAAGCCCCAGCTGCTGACAACCCCACCCCCTTGCTCAACTCTATAGGACCCTCCTTGCCACTTGCCTCTTCCAGTCGCGTGCCCTCTTGAATTGGGCCTTTCTTTCCTCCACAGGTGTGAGGACCAGGGCCTGGTAGAAGCAGTGCCAGGCACCACCGAGACTGACACCAGCTGCAGAAATCCATCAGAAACCCCCGAGATGCCAGGTGAGGGGCTGGGGTTCGGGGACATGGGGTGGGGGTATCTGGGAAAATACCTTAATTCCTCCCATCTGAAAAAATAGGGAAAAGGTGAATCCTTCTCTCAGAATGGGGTCAAGAAGAAAAGTTCCTTAAAGAGAAATTGGGGTGTCCCCAAGCCAGCTTACTTACACACACGCTTGTACACACGCACCCACGCACACACACACACACTTTTTACATTACATATTATACATATAATATTAGTCTAAGGAGATGTCAGTGTTGACATCACTGTCACCATTTTGTAGTTGCCACCATCATATAATCCATTTACTAGACTGAGTACCTCTTTATTAGATTGCACACTTTCGTTGTTAGAGAGGTAATTCCACATTTGACTCTTTTGGGGTTTTTTGGTGGAGTTATCGGTTTCCTAGCCTAATAGACAATTACAGGATGTTTCTAACGGCTGGAATCATTATTCATTGGGAAAGAGTTTATTTTATTAGCTTTTTAAAATTAGCAAATATTTGTAATCTTAGCTTCCGTTTATTCAGAGCAAGTGTGTCAGGCACTCTTCAAATATTTAACATTCACTAGTTATTTTAATCCTCTTATTGATCCTATCAAGTAGTTCTATTATCAGCCTCACTGACAGGATAAGGAAAACGAGGCTCAGATGTTGTGTGACTTGCCCAAGATCACCCATGTGGTAACTGGTGTTATGAAGACCTGTACTCGGGTCATTTACTTTTTGATGCATGCACACTATAAAAAATTATAAAATTCAGACACATAAAAATTAATCATCACCCACAGAACCATCACCTAGAACCATGGTCATCAAACTGCAGCTCGCGAGCCACGTGCGGCTCTTTGGCCCCTTGCGTGTGGCTCTTCCACAAAACACCACGCGCGGGCGCATGTACAGTGCAATTGAAACTTCGTGGCCCATGCGCAGAAGTCGGTTTTCGGCCTGGGCGAGTCTATTTTGAAGAAGTACTGTTGATATTTGGCTCTGTTGACTAATGAATTTGCCGACCACTGACCTAGAATATCCACTCTTTAACATTTTTTTATATATCTTCCCAAACATTTTTTCCATGTATGTTTATACGGATAATTTTTTTTCTAAAAGTGGAGTCATTTGAGTATTTTGTAACCTGACTTTTCATTCATCTATGTCATAAATATTTTCCATGTCCTCTTATTTTTAACTGTGTATCAAATATGACTGGCATTTTAGAGAGTCGAATCGACCTTATTTTATATATGAAAAAAAATTGATGCTCAGAGAGGTGGACTGACTTAAAAAGTCACACAGCTGGGCAGCCCAGGTGTCCAAGACTCCAGGTCCAGTTTCTCCCCATGCTTCCCTCCTGTACTCCCTTCAGCCACAGATCCAGGTGGACTGGAGAGAGCCCCCTCCCAGGTGCAAATGTCCAAGCCTTCCTGACCCTCCTCAGGTGTGGTTGATGGGCACCACAGACTCCAGGCTGTGGATGGCAGCACTGAGGCCCATAGAAAGACAAAAGCTATCCACTGCCCCACATCAGGTCCTGGGAAACTGAACACCCAGCCTCCTGTTCCCATAACGACCTGGAACCTGCAAGCGGGTGGAGACTTTGCAACCCCTCGTCTTTCAGGCAACCACAGGCAGAATTCAGAAGCGAGGCTCCCCACTCTCCCACCTCTGTGAACACCCCGCAGGTACAGAGGGACACTCTCGGTTCCTGCGGTGGCCTCTCTGTAAGACAGTCTACCCTGTGGCCTGAGCCTGCTTATAGCCCTAAGCCCCGCCCTCCCTGTACTGCCTCTCACCACCACTGCCAGCCCTTGAAAATCAACTGCCTCAGGCCGCTGGGACCTGCACCACCCCAAACATCTCCATCTCCCACACTTTCTCCTGGCTATCTGGAGGTCCCCCCAAGTCCAACCGAGTTCCCTTTCTCTGCCACCCAGGGAAGTGTCTGTCTCTAATTCTGCCTTTAGGAACTTATTTTTTGTCTGGGTTGCCCGGAGAATTGAAAAGCTATTCATGAACTTCCTTCCCCTCTGCCCTTCTCCCCCCATCATGCCGCCTGCTGTCTGCTGTCCTGGCAGGAACTATGCTGGTGCTGGCCATCCTGCTGCCCCTGGTCTCCCTGCTGTTCCTCTCCGCCATCCTCGCCTGCACCTGGAAGAGCCACCCGTCTCTCTGCAGAAAGCTGGGTAGGGTAGGAAGGGCTGGATGCAGGCAGGGATGTGGTTGTCAGTCCCGACCTGGATGCGGGAGGGGGTGGGAGGGAATTTTCATCTTCCCCATACAACCCTTCCACATGCCCAAGACTCCCAGTGCCTGCTCCCAACATAGACATCGTCTCCCTTTAGCCCCCCCCCCACACCCCCATTCTGAGCCTAGAGAGAAGGGTCATGATAGCCTATTCCTTCCGGGACCCCAGCGTGGGCAGCAACACCTCGTGGTGGGGTGTGGAGGGTGAAAGCCTGGGGTCTGAGGTCTGCCAGAGGCCCTACATCCATTTTATTTTCATTGCAGGATCCCTGCTCAAGAGCCGTCCGGAGGTAATGAGGGAAGCTGAGAAGGCAGCAAGGAGGGGCAGGAAGTGAGAGTGAACAATGTGGGGGTAGGCAGGAAAAGAGCGTGCAGGCCTCAACATTCATTCATTCAATGAATAACTTTTGAGCATGCCATCTGTCCAGCACTGTTCTAGGCACGTGGATATAGCAGTGAGTGGACAAAGTAACTCCCCTCCTGGAGTAACATACCAGTGGAGCAAGAGTAAATAAGGATGTATCAGGTCCTGATAACGGACAAATAAAGCAGGATAGGGGAACAATGGACGACCGTGGCAGAGGATGGGGGTATATTACCTTAGACAGTGGACAGAGGGCCTCTCTGATGAGCCCATCTTTGAGCAGAGAGCTGAAGAAACGAAGGCATCGGGATGCCTGGGGAAATGCTCCAAGAGGCAAGAATGTCAAGTGCAAAGGCCTGCGGCAGGGACCTTGAGAAGGAGCAGAGGAGGGCCCTGGGCTGCCTAAGCTGGGGTGGGATGTGGGAATTAAAGAAAGATGGGGGTCTGAGGCCCACATCATTGGTTGATTCTCTGCTTCCCTCCTGCAGGGAGAGGAATCCAATATTGCGGATGGAAACTGGCAGCCTCCAAGCATCAACCCACATATCCCTGACCTGGTAAAGCCACTTCTGCCCATCCCTGGAGACTTGCCCCTGGCCTCAGCCAGGCCCCCAACACCCCCAGTTGTGGAGCAAGAGGTGCTACAACAGCAGAGTCCTCTGAGCCAAGCCCGGGAGCTGGAGGCTGAGCTCCCAGAGCAAGGCCAGGTGGCCCATGGTAAGCAGGCTGCAGGGAGGGGAGGGGTGGGAAGGTGCGGTGGGAAGGATGGTGGGCAGGGAGAGAAAGTGCGAGGCAAGACAGAGACTGAGAGCCAGCCAGAATGTCCCAGCTAGAGAGAAAGGAAGAGTCTGAGAAAGCCAGAAACAGAAATGAATGCAGGGCTCAAGAAACCAATAGCAAATGGGAGTGGGACCAGAGAGGAAATGGAGAAGGCAGAAGAGTGAGGGCATTCAGGATGTAGGGGCACCAATGCAGGGGGCACACAGGCCTTCCTTCCCCCACAGTGCCCCTCAGCCCCTCTCACTCTGCCTCCCTTCCCACAGGTACCAATGGCATTGTTGTCGGCAAAGGCGGGTCTGTGACTGTCACTGGCAATATCTACATCTACAATGGACCCGTACTGGGAGGAGCACGAGGTCCTGGAGACCCCCCTGCGCCCCCGGAGCCTCCATACCCCATTCCCGAAGAGGGTGCCCCTGGTCCTCCCGGGCTCTCTACACCCTACCAGGAAGATGGCAAAGCTTGGCACCTGGCCGAGACAGAGACACTGGGATGCCATGACCTCTAACGGGACCAAGGACCCAATCTGTCACCCATGCCTCATGGTGTCTGGAAGAAGCCAGGAGAAGGGAGGCACAAGAGCACCTTCTCCCCGAGGCTTCCCTGCCCACACAGGATTGACAGGGGGCCTGGGTAGGGCCCCTGAGAGGCAAGCCCTAAGGGGCCAGGCCTCAGACACCTCCGAGAGCAGGGCCGGGCACTGGCTGGGTACGGTGCCTGCCACAGGACTCTCACTACTGCCTGAACAGGCCTGAGACTTCATTGCAGATCCCCTGGGCACTGGAGCTGCACCAGCTCAGCTTCAGGCGGACAGAGCATATGATGCCTGCTGCTGCCCACCGTGGCGCTCTGCACCCAAAGCGTGGCATAGAAGGAAGCCAGCCACATGGTCACTTGCAAGGATGCCACGGAACCTCTGACAGATTCGTGGCACTCATCCCAAGCTTCAGAGGCCCCTTGAGGACCTGCACTTCACATGGACTGAGGTAGACCCTATATGAATATGGAGTTACATGGACCATCACCCCTCTCCTCTGGAGAAGAAAAGGAGTCATTAAAAACTGGGGGTTTGGGTAGGGTTACCAGGTAAAAGGAAAGTTTCGGAGAGGAAGTGAAATGGCAAGTGTATTTATAAATTGTAACCACATGCAAATAAAGTGGAGATTGAGACCTAGATCATTTATTTTCTGGGGATTCATATAGAAACACTATTCCACTGGGCAATGTCAAAGGCAAAGGTCAAAACTAAAATATAATCCCACAGAGGTATGTCTATGAGGGACTGGTATATGTGATTCTGTTAATAACAGTATAAGCCAGCGATCACTGACAACACGCCAGGCCGTGTTGAAATGCTTTGCAATAATAATTTATGTAATCTTCACAACATCCCTATGAGCTAGATACTACTACTACGATTCCCGTTTAACGCCTGAGGAAACCGAGGCACAGAGAGGGTACGTCACTTGCCCAATTCAACTGCAAATGGCAAAGCTGGGATTTGCACCCAGTTAGCCTGGTTCTAGGAGCCTCGAGTAAAAACTCCACGTACCACATTCTTCCAGAATTTCTTTGCAGGGGTAAAATGGGCTGGTTTTCTCAGGGAGCCAGACCCCCTGCATGTTCCACAGGCATGAGCCCTCACAGTCACATTGCAGGGTGCAAACATGTTCTGCGGGGTTGACTGAGGGGGAAAATATGACTTGAGGCATAAAATGTGAGAGGCCAAGTTCACATTCTGTTGGTGTCGAGATCAAGGCTGACCTCCTGTCACCCAGAAGGAGCACTCACGACTTTTATTTTGTTTATTTCTTTTCGCCTTATTGTATTTTTTGCCTGAAAGAAGTTGAAATCTTCTCAAGCTCTCTTAGTAAATGTTTGGGCCCCCAGAATTGATTTACCGTGCTGCCCGGTAGAGACGATCTGAGCTTGAAGGATTGTAAAGGGAGCGGCTGCTGGCTGACGGCTCCTTCCTTAAAAGGCCACCATCTGGGTCTCATGTTAAGAACTCTGTGGCTGGGGCTCATCAAGATTGGGTGGCTCTAAAACACATACTCCAGGAGTCGCCTGATCCAAGCGAGGGGATGGGTTATTTAAGGTTGACCTCATGAAAGTATTCCAACCATCTTCCTTGGTTGAGAAGTCAACAATGGTGAGCTGTATGTTTAGATAGTTAAACCCTCCTGCTTTGCAGTACGCTACAGCCAGACAACATGAATCCTTAATCATTGTTCCCATGTGTTCAGATAAAAAACAACTCTTCTACACTGTCAACAATATAAAAGGAAAAACACTTTTAGAAAGTGGTGCGAAGACAGAGTTCTACGTAACACCATTCAAATGTAAGATTTATACCTTCTTGTATTAATCTGCTAGGATTGCTCTAACAAAGTACCACAGTTTGGGAGGCTTAAACAACAAAAAAATTATTTTCTCACAGTTCTGGAGGCTACAAGTCCAAGATCAAGGTGTCGGCAGAGTTGGTTTCTTCTGAGGCTTCTCTCCTTGGCTTGCTGATGGCGTTTTCTCTGTGTATCTTCACAAGGTCCTCCTCTGTTTGTGCCTGTGTCCTAACCTCCTCTTCTTATAGGGAAACCAGTCATACTGGATTAGGGCCCACACTAATGACCTCACTTAAATTTAATTTTCTCTTTAAAAACCCTACGTCCAAATACAGTCACATTCTGAGGCACTGAAGGTTAGGACTTTAACATCTGAATTGTGGGAGACACGACTCAGCCCATAACGCTGCCCATGCTTGTCTTACCAGGGTCGAATTCATACAGACTCCAGGAGCACGCGTTAGATTGAGGAGCTCCTGTCTAGAATGAAAGCTGATAGAAAATCAATGAAGACAGCCTCTTGACAGTTGCCTTAGAAAGATGGGACCCGATACAATAGTAGTTAATAATGGGACAATTAAGCCTGAATCCAGGTAGCTTCTCATATATTAATTTTGAGAACCCCACTCTGATATCACAGAGAGCAAAAAGCCAATACTGAATCCAGCGATGTGAACATGGGTACGGGAAGGCCAGGGAGGATGCCACGCCAGCAGCCCAGGAGAGAGATGGATTTAACTGTGTCAAGTGGCAGCAGTGGGATATGTCGGGGTAGACAGGCCTGGTAACTAAGAATTTCTTTTTCAGAAGATGGAGTGGTTCACATTGGCAGCTGTGATGGAGTCTTTCTGCAACCTACCCAGCAGACTTCCACACCTTCCCTAGCAACAGAACCCCTTTTCTGTACCAATACAGACATTCCATGATGTCAGGAGGAGCGGCCCTTCCTCTAGAAGCCAGTAAAAAACCATTTCCCTTTGCCAGGAATTGGTTTAGGATGGGGCCTAGGATCCATTTCAGGCCAATGACAGTACAGAAACGTCTCATTCTTAGGACAAAAAGCATCATTAGGGAAAAGTTTTTGGTTTTCCTTGTCCTTTCTTTCTTGTTCGGGGGATGTTTGTTTGAGGACATGAAGCCTGAGCTGTCGCAGCCATCTCACTGTCACGAGGAAGCAGCCATGGAGATAAAAAGCCAATCCTCTGAGGACAGCGGTCCTGGAAGAAAAGAAAGAACGAGGCATCCTTGAGCAGCTGAACAAGTCAGTTTGGGCTTCTTTTTATGAGAGAAAAGCAAACCCTCGTTTGTGTACATCACAGTCAGTCAACTTTTCCTCGCCTTTGTTAGGTTTAATTTTATCTGTTTCCTTTTTTTGGCCAAATAATTTATTGACATGGTTCAAAATCCAAAATGTATCCAACAGTAAACAGTGGAATGTCTCTTCAGTCTTGTCCCTCAACTACCATGGCCCTCTCCCTTGAAGCAACCAATGTGACTGTTTCTGATGCTTTTCCAGAGGTAACTTATGCACATTCCAGAATATATATACATATATATTTCGTTCCTCTCCACCCACCCCTCCCCCCGCAAATGGTAGCATGTTCTCTGTATAGTCTTCCCCTTGCCTTTTTCATTTATCAAAATAGGTTGGCCAGTCCTAGCTGGTTTGGCTCAGTGGATACAGTCAGCCTGTGGATTGAAGGGTCCTGGGTTTGAGTCCGGTCAAGGACACATGCCGGAGCAGCCAATCAATGATTCTCTCTCATCATTGAGGTTTCTATCTCTCCCTCTCCCTTCCTCTCTGAAATCAATAAAAATGTATATTTTTTTAAAAAATAGCTTGGCCATAATTCCATATCACTGTCACAAGACTTCTAAAATTTTTTTTTATGTCAGCATAGTATCTCATTTATATGGCTCCACCACTTAACTAGATCTCTTTGAGGATTTTATTTTTTTTAAATATATTTTATTGACTTTTTTACAGAGAGGAAGGGAGAGGGATAGAGAGTTAGAAACATCGATGAGAGAGAAGCATCGATCAGCTGCCTCCTACACATCCCCTACTGGGGATGTGCCTGCAATCAAGGTACATGCCCTTGACTGGAATCGAACCTGGGACTCTTCAGTCCCCAGACCGACGCTCTCTCCAGTGAGCCAAACTGGCTAGGGCCCCTTTGAGGATTTTAAATTCATTTCCAATCTATTACATTCTATACTAATTAACTATGTAGTTTTGCACATGTAGGAGTATTGCTATCAAAATTTTGCTAGAAATGAAATTGTGGGTCAAAGGTACATATAATATTTTGATAAAGATTACCAAATTGTCCTCCACGTAGATTGAATGTCAGCAATATTTAAGAGCGTCTATTTCCACATATAAATACCAACATTTCTGTGCTATCAAACATTTTGATCTTTGTCAATCTGAAAGGTGAAAAATACTATCTCATTGTAATCTTTAGTTGCATTTCTTACTGTGAGGGAAATTTTCTATTTCACTGTGAGTGAACATTTTCATATGTTAAAGAGTCATTTGTAATTTATTTTCCACTAACTATTCATATCTCTTACTATTTTCACTGGACAATTTCCTAATGTTATCTTATCCCAAATCATTTATTGAACAATAATTTTTTCTTCACTAATTTGAAATGCTACCATTATAAATCAAATTTGTGTATGAATTTGAATTTACTTCTGGATTTTCCATTCTCTTCCCTCTGTTTTTTTTTTAATTTGTTAGCACCATAGTCTTTCAACTATTTTAGCTTTATATTTTAATATCTATTTGAGCTCCTTTTAATCTTCTTTTTCAAAATTTTCCTAACTATATTTTCTTATTTCTTATTCCACATGAACTTTAAGATCAACTTATCTAGTACTCCCCTCCAAAGAACTCCTATTGGTATTTGTATTGAGATTGCATTACACATCTAGATTACTTAGAGAGAATTGACATCTTCCTAGTGTTAGTCTTCCTTTCAAGAACATAGTTTTCCTTCCTATTTGTTGATTCCTTTTGTGTCACTCGGTAGTATTTTAATTTTTAAAAATATAGATCTTGAGTATTTCTTGTTAAGTTCATTCATTCACAGGTGCTGTATCCCTGTGTTATAGAAGGGGATCTTTTCTATCTTTTAATTTTTTCTACTTAGCCACCTACTAAATTCTCTTATTAAGTACTAGAGGACCGGTGCACTAAATTCATGCACTGGAGGAGGGAGTCCCTGAGCCCAGCCTGTGCCCTCTCACAGTCTGGGACCCCTCAGGGGATGTCCACCTGCCAGCTTAGGCCCGATCCCCCAGGCTGGCAGTCATACATCCCTCTCGCAGGCCGGAGCTCTTGCAATCCTGGACCCCTCACTCCTTACTGCCCACCTGCAGCAGAGGCAGGAAAGGCTCCCGCCACTGTCATGCACTTGCCAGCCATGAGCCCAGCTTCTGGCTGAGCAGTACTCTCCCTGTGGGAGCGCACTGACCAGGGGCAACTCCTGCATTGAGCAACCGCCTCCTGGTAGTCAGTGCACGTCATAGTGACCGGTAGTTCCACCATTCAGTCGATTTGCATATTAGGGTTTTATTGTATAGGATAATAGTTTTGCAGTGATTATCTTAGGGTGTCACCTATAAATAATGTGAAACTTATCTCTGTCTAACTTTTATATTTCTAATATTTTTTAAAGAAGCATTTTTTTAAAATAAACTTTTAAAAATATATTTTATTGATTTCAGAGAGGAGGGGAGACATAGAAATGTCAATGATGAGAGAGAATCATTGATCAGCTGCCTCCTGCATGCCCCACACTGGGAACCAAGCCCACAACCCAGGCACATGCACTGACCAGGAATGGAACCGTGACCTCCTGGTTCATAGGCTGATGCTCAACCACTGAGCCACGCTGGCCAGGCTATGATTGCTTTTTTAATATTGGCCTTGTATCTTACAACTTTGCTAAATTCACTTATTAGTTCTAAGAAAGTTTTTGTAGATTCCTTGGTGCTTTTACATAGACAATCACAATCATGTTATCTTTAAACAAAGACAGTTTTATTTCTTCCTTTCCATTTTGTATGCTTTTTATTTATTCTCATGCCTAATTAAGATAATGGCTAGGACTTCCAGTGTGATACTGAATAGGAATTCTGGTCAAAAACTCCTTACAGCCAAATGATCATTTCTGTCAGAGCATTTACACTTAGTGCGGCATTTATAGGCTAGCTATAGCAATTGTACAAACACTAATATGCCTAACAATTGGAGAAGCCAGTGTGGAATAGGGATAGCCAAAAAGAAACAACTAATATGTTCTATAAAGCCATTACATACATTTTTATATTCTTGTACTAATTTGATTACTCTTTTCCCACCTGGATCTACTGCTACTTGTACCTTATAATAAACCTGTGCAGAATTATTTAGGACAGAAATCAGCTGATGGTTAGATAGATCCAGTTCTTGCACAGGTCATTTTCCATAGGTATTATATCCTAAGGAGACTTTAATTCAACTCCCAATACATTTGATAATCAATATCAGTATTATCATAAGACATTTTCATGAGGTAGTCAAATCTTACCAACACCACCAGTATTACACCTTATCGCAGTATGATATCTTATGTAACAGATGTAGTCTGAAAATTATGAGTTAAAAGATACTGGCATAGCCCCAGTCAGCTGGCATGGCTCAGTGGTTGAGTGACGACCTATGAACCAGGAGGTCACGGTTGGATTCCTGGTCAGGGCACATGCCCAGGTTGAGGGCTCGATCTCCAGTGTGCGGCATGCAAGAGGCAGCCAATCAATGATTCTCTCTCATCATTGATGTTTCTCTCTCCCTCTCTCTTCCTCTCTGAAATCAATAAAAAATGGTTTTTTTAAGATAGTAAAAATGATGTGGGAAATAGAGCTGAAGAGGGATTTTCAGGGACTAGTTCTTATAGATAAGCCCTGCTAATGTGGGAATAAAGGAAGTCAGGTTTGGGGGTGGGAGGGAGAGAGATACTGGCATATTACTGAAGTTCCATTTAGTCATTTTCAGTTGGTGTAAATCACCATCATATCATATGAGCAGGATATCTCCTAGAGCAATGTCCATTCAGGCTGCCATGGGACCTTATCAAGTTACAAAAGCAGGGGTTGTTTCAGCAAACATAGCTTTACCCTTTCTAGGCATCTGGTATAATTATCTAAGAGATAATATTATTCTCTTGTTCTGAGTCTTTCTAGAGGCATTAATACTATGTTGGATTTCCCTCATTGCATAACCCACTTATTCCTTTACTCTCAGCTATTATTTCTCTTTTTCACCATTTATTTTTCTCCCAACATTTCCACCTTTGGAAAGTACATTAGTTCAGCCACTGTGCTGGTCCAGATTGCTGGCAGCAGTTCTAGTTTAGCAAGTCCCTCCCTGACAGTCAACTCGCATTCATAAAGGATGGAACTAATGGGCTGACCCAATCACTAGGCAATGCAGCAGAATTCACTGTTAACCCTGACTTTGCCAGATCAGTGAAGGCACAGTACACCCTATCAGGTCCTCAGGAATTCTGGCATGAAGGTTTAAAGGTATGATTAATGTTGCTTGCTTAGGAATCCTCCCTGCTTCCAGCACCCATAGTTGCACCCTTGATCCTGGAACCATTGCATCATATAGGGAAAAAAAAGTTGAAATGATGTGGGGAAGACCGGTATAGTGACACCACCATTCTCCCTAACCCCCTCTTTCCCATCTCCTCCAGAAAATTGGAGGAATCTATCCAGGAGGAACCCACTTGGCCCCCCTTGTGTTGAGTGTGAGCACACACTCGGAAAGGCATGCAAGCTAGTCTCTCTTGCTTTTATCTTCCCCATTTTAATTTTTTTATTGATTTATGAGAGAGAGAGAGAGAGAGAGAGAGAGAGAGAGAGAGAGAGATTTGTAGTTCCACTTATTTATACATTCACTGGTTGATTCTTGTATATGCCCTGACCAGAGATCAAACCCATAATCTTGGCGTACTGGGACAATACTCTAACCAACTGAAATACCAGGCCAGGGCTATCTCTCCCCATTTTAGACAGCAATTGTTTCAAGTGCCCATTCCAATTCTCTGTTAGACCATTACTCTGAGGATGATATGCAACATGATTTGTCCATTTGATATGATATCTCTTTGCCTACTGTTGGGCACTATGGGCTATAAATAGCATGCATCCCTTGGTCTAAAGAAACATTAACTCAGAGGCCAAATTTGGTACAGTATCTTCTACTAGTATACCAATCCTTTTGTAGTATTTTGAGCATCTGTGTTGTTAAAGAACAAAAATTCAACCAAGTAAATTTAAGATCTAATTGGCTTTATATAATGATTCATGAAGCAGGAAGCATCCCATGTGGTAAACTCAGGAGCTATAAGTTTCTATAGGCTGAAACAGGGTGGGACAAGGAAGTTAAAAGAGTGGATGGTTTCAAGCAAAGTCATCTTCCCTTAGGAGAAGGCAAGGGGTCTTATCAGGCAGGTTACCTCACTAGTGCTGACCAGAAAATTCTAGACTGACTGGTTTAAAATTCCACTCCTGGGAGAGGCTGAAACTGCAATTAAGTTAGGCTTACCATAGTGACTCCATTTTGGGTAGGTTGTTTATTTTTAACTGTGTCTACCACCAGGTATGCAAAGTCCAGAATGTCTATCCCTGTCAGGACCCTGGGGCTACCAGCATTGGTCCAATGTAATCTACTTGCCAACTAGCAGGGCCTCCCCAACCCCACACCCAGTGAGATCTTCCCAAGAGCCAGTTTCTGTCTCTTTTGTTGAAAGAACAGTTCTTGCTGGCATTTTTGAGCTTCACAGGGTGCAAGAGGCGTATATCTATATTCAGCCCATTTCTGCATTACTACAGCACCCACATGTCCACTCATTTCATGGGTCCAAGTGGCCATCTCAAGAGAGCACACCATCAGGTCCACTTGACAGTTCCAATCACCTTCTGAATCTGGAGGAAGGTTCTTCTGATGAGCATTGACATGTCCTACTTTAACAGACCCCTTATATTCCCCGAGTGATTTCTACAAGGCCATGCCCCATACAGGCATCCCCTTAAGTGCAGTTTTCCATCACCTATCTACCTTAACCATATGGCTAGGCCATTTGCTATTGCCCATGAGTCTGTAAAAACCCAAACATAGGATTTTGAGGTGGTTTGTTGTTGTTGTTGTTTTACCATTGTTCAATTCTTTCATCACTGCTAGAAAACAGCATGCAATTCAACCCAGTGAGAGATGGCCTGTTTCAATCAGCCTTCCATTGAACAGTCTTACTGCAGCAGCTTTCCATACAGGACGCTGTCCATTCATCTTAGAACTACCATCAGTTTTCATCCAAACTTTCGCCTTAATTCCATCAACCATTGCATCTGCATATTCTCCTAATCTAATGTAACCTCACCCCCATTAAGACTTCACCACTGTGATTTTGGAATTACAATGCATTGGGATCCTGTGTCAAGGAGTCCCAGAAAAGTCTTTCCCCAACCATTTTGTCCACACATGCATATGGTCTTGGATCCCCAGCTGGGGCTTAGGCCAAGAGGGTCCTAACTTCTCAAATCTGTGTTTGGTCAAGAATTAAGGTCTGACCCAGTACTCCATTTTATTTTCATCTTAGTACTCTCTTTTATTTTCATATTACCAATAACACCAACCAAGGATCTGTATGTTTAGCCTGCTTCCTTTCATTTTGCATTTACTTACATATCCAATATAGGAATCAAGTCTACCATCATTTATACATTCCATTATTACTAACGGCAGCACAGATACAGTTTCAGACCATGAGTGACTAGGTAGCCATCCAGAGACCAAAGCATCAGAGATTTCTCATCCCTCCCCCACTTCATACTTTCTTTTCCCAAACCACATGTTTCTGTGAGCGGGGGCTGTTTTTACCCAATCCCACTTCTGACACCAATTAATACAATCCATTTTTATTCACAACATTTCTGACACCAAATGTGTGGGTTTTCCACACCAGTATATTCTCCAATTCTCTGCAGACACTAACTAGGTGTCTTACAATTTAATTCCATTTTGATACTAACTACCCAGAGTTAGCAAGTTACACACAATTCTGTCCAACTTGGATTCAAATCAGGGGTTCCCAAGACCCCTTTTCCGTTTTGATAATTTGCTATAACAATTTACAGAACTCAGGAAAACACTTTACTTATTACTACAGGTTTATTATGAAGAATATTATAAAGGACACAAATGAGCAGCGAGATAAAGAGATACATAGTGAGAGGTTTGGAAGCGTCCTGACCACAAGAGCTTCTGTCCCCATGGAGCTTGGGGCGCGACACCACCCAGCTCATGGAGTATTCACCAACCTGGGAGCTCTCTGGGCCCTGTCATTTAGAGATATTTATGGAGGCAGCTTCATCATGTAAGAATGATCGCTTATTAACTCGATTTCCAGCCCCTCTCCCATTCCTGGAGGATGGGTGGGTAGAACTGATAGTTCCAATGCCAAATACATATATTTTTACATATAAACTAGAGGCCCGGTGCACAGATTTGTGCACATTGAAAGGAAATTAATTAGAAGAAATATTTCAGAGTCAGGGGAGGGACCACGGGAGGTTGGCTCCAGGGTGTGTCCAGCCCCTCTCACCCTGTCCTGATTGGCTGGACCCCAATAGCAAGCTAACCTACCAGTTGGAGTGTCTACCCCCTGGTGGTCAGTGTGCATCATCGTGACTGGTCAAATGGTTGGATACTAAGCCATATTAGGCTTTTATTATATGGGATATTATATATATACTAGTGGCCCGGTGCACGAAATTCGTGCACGGGGAAGGGTGTGTTCCTCAGCCTGGCCTGTACCCTCTCCAATTTGGGACCCCTCGAAAAATGTCCTGCCAGTTTACAGGGATTGGTCCTAAACCAGTAGTTGGACATCCCTCTCATAATCCGGGACTGCTCTGCCCACACTGCAGCCACCGACCGCTACTGCCTCAGCCACTGCCTGCCCAAGATCCATGGCTGTGGGGAGAGGGCCTGCGCCCACGCCCCGCAGAGAATCAGCTGGGTGGGAGTGCTGTACGCTGGCAGTGGGGCCAAGGACCGGTCCCTGGACCCCGCCAAGTGGGCCCAGCTGCAGAGGAGCCTGGATAAGAAGCTGGGCGAGCTAAGCAGCCAGAGGAGGAGCAAAAGGAGGGAGAAGGAGATGTGAGCCAGCCCTCACACCCTCCGGCCTTTTCTTAGCAAATGCAAGTGGGAGCAAGCGGCTGTCCATGGTGCTTTCTGTGCCTTATAGCTGCTCCGGTGATGTGACCAGGGCTGCATGAGCAAGCCAGGGGCCTCTGGGAGGGGGTGGGTGGGCCCAGCGTGTCATGCCTTGCGCTGGGGTGGGGGCGGGCTGCAGTGGCTGTTCTCTGGACCTTCTGGGGAGAGCCGCCCCAGGTCTGTTTTGCTGGCACCAGGGCCCCCTGGGGCTCTCCGAGGTCCCTCGCCAACTGCCTTAAGAGAACCTTTAAGAGAGGTTCCGGGAGTCCAGGTTGTGGCCTGGCCTGCGCCCCACCCTCCTGCCCTCCGATCGCCATGGCGATGGAGGGGTGCAGGCCCTCCCGCCCTTCAGTTGCCATGGTGGGGGTCCAGGGTTGATGCCTGGACTGCGCCCCGCCCTCCAGCCCTCCGATCGCCATGGCGATTGAGGGACGCAGGCCCTCCCGCCCTTCAATTGCCATGGTGGGGGTCTGCGGCTGCTGCCTGGCCTGTGCTCCGGCCTTCCTGCCCTCCGATTGCCATGGCGGGGGTCCAGGGTTGCTGCCTCGCCTGGGCTCAGGCCCTCCCGCCCTCCGATCACCATGGCAATTGAGGGACGCAGGCCCTCCCGCCCATCAGTTGCCATGGTGGGGGTCCGGGGTTGCGGCCTGGCCTGCACCCCCCCTCCCGCCCTTCGACCGCCATGGTGGGGGTCCGCGGTTGCTGCCTGGCCTGCAGCACGGCCCTCCCGCCATCCTATCGCCATGGCGGTCGAGGGACACAGGCCCTCCCGCCCTCCGATCGCCATGGCGGTGGTCCGGTGTTGCGGCCTGGCCTGCGCTCCGGCCCTATGCCCTTCAATCGCCATGGTGGGGGTCCGCGGCTGCTGCCTGGCCTGCGCTCCGGCCCTCCTGCCCTCCGATCGCCATGGCGGGGGTCCAGGGTTGCTGCCTGGCCTGCAACACGGCCCTCCCGCCCTTCAATTGCCATGGCAGGGGTCTGGGGTTGATGCCGCCCTCCCATCGCCATGGCGGAGAGGGTTGCGGCCTGGCCTGCGCCCTGCCCTCCCGCCCTTCAATTGCCATGGTGGGGGTCCGTGGTTGCTGCCTGGCCTGCAACACGGCCCTCCCGCCCTCCGATCACCATGGCGGGGGTCCGGGGTTGTTGCCTGGCCTGCACCCTGCCCTCCCGCCCTTCCACCGCCATGGTGGGGGTCCGCGGTTGCCGCCTGGCCTGGCTCCGGCCCTCCTGCCCTCCAATTGCCCTGGCGATCAGGGCCACAGGCCAGCCGGCAACCCCAGCTTTCCCACGGCAATCACCCGCTGGGGGGTGGGGAAAGGCAGCCGTTGCCCACCCCCCAACTCTTGCCTGCCGCCTGGGTTGCTGATCACCATTCTTCAGTCCTTCCCCTTTCGCCTCTCATCATTGTGAGTATGCAAATTAACCGCCATTCGTGCACTGGGGGGGGGGGGGGGAGTGTCCCTCAGCCCAGCCTGCCCCCTCTCACATACTGGGAGCCCTCAGGCATTGACCCCCATCACCCTCCAATCGCAGGATCGGCCCCTTGCCCAGGCCTGACGCCTCTGGCCTAGGCGTCCGGCCCGGGCAGCGGGGACCCGCAGTTGCAGCGGCCCTGTGATCCTGGGCTTCGCTTTAGGCCCAGGCAAGGGGCCCCTAGCTCCTGGGACTGCCAGCTTCCACCGTGCCCAGCTCCCATCGCTGGCTCCACCCCTACTTCCTGCTATCACTGGCCAGGGTGGAAAAGGCACCTGATTCTCCGATCATGGCTGGGGGGCAGGGCAAAGGCGGCCCCAGGGCTGCCTTTGCTCTGCCCCCCAGCTCTTAGCTCCCCCCTGGGTTTCCGATCACTGTCAGTGGCAGGGGGCTTCTTCCTGCTTTCCCTTTCGCCTCCCTGCATTGTGCCTACATATGCAAATTAACCGCCATCTTGTTGGCAGTTAACTGCCATCTCAGTTGGCAGTTAATTTGCATATAGCCCTGATTAGCCAATGAAAAGGGTATCGTCGTACGCCAATTACCATTTTTCTCTTTTATTAGTGTTGATTGTTCAACCTCACCAAGTCATTAAAATACATATTAAAATAACAAGATACTATTTCATGCATATCAGATTCAGCAAAAATTAAGAAATCTGATGATACCAAGAACTGACAAGGATTTAGAGCAGTGATGGCAAACCTTTTGAGTTTGGCGTGTCAGCATTTTGAAAAACCCTAACTTAACTCTGGTGCCGTGTCACATATAGAAATGTTTTGATCTTTGCAACCATAGTAAAACAAAGACTTATATTTTTGATATTTATTTTATATATTTAAATGCCATTTAACAAAGAAAAATTAACCAAAAAAAGGAGTTCGCGTGTCACCTCTGACACGCGTGTCATAGGTTCGCCATTACTGATTTAGAGCAACCAGAGCTCTCATACGTTACTAAGGATAATATAAATAAATAAAATCATTTTGAAGAGCAATTCAGCCATATATGAGATATTTGTAGAAAATTATAAGAATATGCATGAAAATGATGAAATCAAATTCAGGATATATAAAGGTCCTCAATTTCACACACAATGTCTCATTTTTTAAGCTAAGTCATGGTCACATGTGTGATTAGATACTATTATCTACACTTTTTTACATGCCAGAAATATTTCATTAAAAATATTTTTAAAAAAGAAAGCAATAGAGAGAACGTACAGGTTCCAGTAATAACAGACTAGGTTTTTTTTAGTCCAAACCTCTGGCTGAAAGCAACTAAAAATAATGGATACTTTTTAAAAATCATGCAAAAAGCACCAGAGATGACAAGATACTAAGGAATTACCCAGAAAAAAATCTGAGAGACAGTGAGTATCCAGACATACAGGTGGCAAAAGCTAAACTCTCACTTTGCCAAAAAGGAAATCCAAATGGCCAATAAACACATAAAAAGTGCTCACCCTCAACAGACATCAGAGAAACACAAATAAAACCACATCCACCAGATTGGCAAAGGGTCAAAACTCTGACAGTACACAATACTGAATGTTGATATATGTGTGGAGCAACCAGGAGTCTCACATAATGCCCAGGAAGTGTAAAATGGTTCAATTGCCATGGAAATCAATTTCCACTATCTGACAATACTCTATGGTCCTGCCAGTCTACCCCAAGGTACATACTTAGAAAAATGCATGCATACACTTACCAGGATACTAGTACAATAGGGTCAGTAAAAGCAGTGCTCATAATATTGGTTCCAAAAACTGGAAATAAATCCAATGTTCATCATCATGAATAATGGTATAGTCACATCATTGCTAATAGTGAAAGTGGGTGAACTATAGTGAAACTTGGCAATAAGCATGAATCTCAACATCATTTTGTTGAGAAAGAGACAGAAAAGAAAACATACAGTGTGCCCTGGCCAGGTAGCTCAGTTGGGTAGAGCATTGTCCTGATACACCAAGGTTGCAGGTTCGATCTCCAGTCAGGGGACATACAAGCCTCAACCAATGAATGCATGAATAAGTGGAACAACAAATCAATGTCTCTCTCTCTCCCTCTCTCTCTCTCCCCCTTTAATCTCTCTCAACTCAATTAAAAATTTTTTTCAAAAGGAAACAGTGTGATTCATAAAGTTTAAAAAACTAAACTACATTGTTTAGGGATGCATACATAAGAGTTGAAACTAATATAACAAAAAGCAAAGAAATTATTTTTTAAATATATTTTATTGATTTTTTACAGAGAGGAAGGGAGAGGGATAGAGAGTTAGAAACATCGATGGGAGAGACACATCGATCAGCTGCCTCCTGCACACCTCCCACTGGGGATGTGCCCACAATCAAGGTACATGCCCTTGACCGGAATCGAACCCGGGACCCTTCAGTCCGCAGGCCAACGCTCTATCCACTGAGCCAAACCGGTTACGGCAAGCAAAGAAATTATTACCACCAAAGACCGTGTACTCATTGCTCTAGGAAGGAGGAATTTTATTATGTTCAGAGAAGGGCACATGAATGACCTCTCAGCATCCTATAATGCTCCATCTCTTAATGTAGGTGGTAATTACATAGTAATTTCACTTTATAATTATTCATCAAATATACACACACTTATGCAATTTTCTGCTAAAATGTATATTTCACACATAAAGTAAAATAAAAGGGAACAGGTTTGGGTTAAGTATGGCAAAGGACCTTAAAGATTCAGTTTTGAGCATTTTGAGCATGAAGTACCTGTGAGACAATCAAATGTTTGTGCCAAATAGATTGGAGACAAATTTGGGAGTCCTGGATACATAGGTGATAAGTTAAGCATAAGAGTGGATAAGATCGATCGCCTAAAAAGAGTGTGTGAGGGTGACATGAGAAGAGGGCCTAAGACAAGACCCATGGAACTCCGCATTTAATGGTCATGGAGAGGAAGAAGAGCTGGC
The DNA here is from genome assembly GCF_963259705.1 of Myotis daubentonii. Classification (NCBI taxonomy): domain Eukaryota; kingdom Metazoa; phylum Chordata; class Mammalia; order Chiroptera; family Vespertilionidae; genus Myotis; species Myotis daubentonii. The sequence continues at coordinate 21,694,061 of NC_081841.1, forward strand.
AAAGGAGACTGAAAAGCAATAGTCACAGAAATAGGAAGAAACCAAGGAAATATTTGGTGGTATGGGGCAGATAGATTGCAAAAGGGCATAAGGGGACTTCATGGGGTGATGGAAATATTCCATAACTTGATTGGAATGGTGGTTATATGGGTAAATACAATTGTCAAAATTAATCCAACTGTACATGTAAGACCTATGTGTTTTACTGTTATGTAAAATATACTTCAAAACAAATATCAGTTTCTTTAAAAAATAAAATAAAATAAAGCTTTTTTCAGGTGCTTCTGCATCCTGCCACATTGCAATTACTGGAAAATGTTATCAGAAATGAAGAATGCACAATCATTTATGTTTGGGGTATTGAGATTTAGGGATCCTGCTTTAATATATCTATTAAATGGCCCAAAGTGGCTTAATTTAGCTGGCTTGGGCTACGATGTTGTGGAGCCATTCAAGAGCTCATACGGGAGATAATTTTGGAAGAGCAAGATAACAGAGTCCAGAGAGCATCACTACTGGTTACAGACCTGAGAAGTGATGATAAGACTGAATAAGGTCTGGCTTGGAAGGAGAAACCCTAGCTGGGTAAGATCTTGGAAGGAAGTGGTACAAAGGGTCAGAGTGGTCTTTTTCGGTGGGCAAGACTGTCACTGGAATAGACTCAAGACAGGAGCAGGATTCTCAGTTGGTATGTGCTCAGGTTTGAAATATGGACAAAGGGAAGAGTGACTGAGCCTTCCTGGGAACAGTAGGCTTAGTGCGGCTCTCTGAGGGGTCCCAGCCTCTGCAGCCCTTTTCCCACTCCCAGGCCTTCAGACCAAGGCTGCCCTGACCTGAAGCAGAGTCACTTTCAGAACTCCAACCCAGCACCAGGGCCAGGACCTGGCCTGATCACTGACTCTCCACTTCATTTTCTAATCTCTAACTCTGCCTCCCATTCAAATGTTGCTGCTGAAGCAAAGCCTTTTCCATTGGAAACCAAAATTATAGCCCCAGCCTGTCCCTTTCCTGGTTTCAGCTTTGGCCCTGAAACACAGCCAGTAATAGTAATGTGGTGAAAGTCATGGTGTGGGAGAAGTGCTGTTGTTGCAATAGGACTAGTAATTAGAGTAGTGGTAGTTGTTATTATAGTAGCATCAGTAGCTTATATTTAATGACACAACTATTTTCAGGCCCTGAACTGAATGTTTAAATGCTTTATTATTTTTTATATTGATTTCAGAAAGGAAGGGGGGAGAGAGAGAAACATCAATGATGAGGGAGAATTATTGACCAGCTGCCTCCTGCATGCCCCCTACTGGGGATTGAGCATGCAACCTGGACATGTGCCCTGACCAGCAATCGAACCATGACCTCCTGATTCACAGGTCGACGCTCAATCACCGAACCACCCTGGCCAGGCTACTTTATATTATTTAATTCTAAGTTTCCCCATCTTACAAAGGAGGAACTAGAAACTCTTTGTAAATACTCTGTTATGACTTTGTTGTTCCTATTCATTATAGGAAAAAATTGGAAGATTCAGGTTAGCAAAAAATATAAAGTAAAAGTCATCCATCATCTCATCTCTTTAAGTTAACTACTACTATGCCCTACCAGGTATAAATTCTTCAATACATTTTTAAAAACAGAATTATGCAGTATGTGGTTTATTTTTCTTATTTCATCCAATAAGATGTCTAACTTTTCTCCATTAAGAAATATACTTTAAAAATCATTTTAATAGCTATTTTATATTCCATCTTTTATAATACAGTACAACTATCCAATCTCCTTTGTTGGACATTTAGATTGTTTCCTTTTTTTAAAAAAAAAGTGCTGTTATAAAAAAATTTCCATAGACCATCTTTATAGCTAAGTATTTGGATATATCTTCATTTATTTCTCTAGGATAGATTCCTAGAAGTAGACTTGTTTCATTAGAGAGTGTAGGCATTTTTAGGGCCTTGAAGTCAGACCCCCTGACCGTGAATCCTGGCTTCGGGCATATGGCCTGAGGCAAATCACATCTGCAATGTCCAAAACCATCTTCCAAAGAGGCCATACCACTTTGGGTGCTGAGTTCGTGCTCTGTGCTCCTTCTTCTCCTCTATTTGCTACTTATCACATTTTCCTATTATTACTCTTCGTCCATAGGTGGCGCACTCTTCCTTGATTGTAAACCCTGGGCTTGGCCTGTGCATATTCTTCACCGTGTCCTCACCAGGACCCAGCACACAGCTCAGTATCTAGTTAGAGGCAATTTGGTGCTGCAGAACGAGTAACGGTCTGGAAGGAAGACACCAAGGTTCCATTCCCAACATTACCACTACTAACACTGTGATCATAGCAAAGCCCTCAGGACCTGGCCTCGCCGTCCCTACTCATCACCTCACTCCACGCATTTACACTGGGATTCTGAGATAATGGTTGTCAGAACGAATCGTTTTCAGAACACACCTTGCTCTTGTACATTTCTATGCCTTTGCCCACATTCAGGATGGTAGCCGATACTGTGCCTTCACACAAATTAGGGAAAGATGGCCCTGTCCGGGTAGTTCAGTTGGTGAGAGCATTTGATCCAAGGTTGCTGGTTAGATCTCCGTGAAGGTACATACAAGTATCAACCAATGAATGCATAAATAAGTGGAACAACAAATCAATCTTTCTATCTTTCTCTCTCCCTTCCTCTCTCTCTCTCTAAAATGAGTAAATAAAAAAATTAATAATTAGGAAAAGATGCCTCTTCCACCCTGTGGAGTGCAGCTAAATTTCTGGCCCCACTCATCCCTTGGCCTAACACCATATTGCATTGACCAGCCTGCAGACCATTTCCAAAACCTGGAACAAATTCAGCTAGCCCACCTAGCAAACCCCTTGTCATGCATCATGTCACAGCTCAAATGCTACCTCCTCTGTTAAGTCATCTTGCTCTAGCTAGCTGATGTATTTGGCTTCCCTTATTTTTTGAATAGCCTCCATTAAAGCCATTATCTTTATTGAATTATGGTTGTTTGCTTACATACCTCTCTACCCAATTAGGTTATTTTCATCAGTGTTTTTCTTCTTTTATTTCTCCTACAAAGCCCACCTGACACATAGGAAGTGATTGATAAGCTTGAATGAATGGATGAATGAATGAGTGACATTTTACATCTCTGGTCCTCGTGTTGCTTGTCTGAGAATAAAGGAATCAAATTAAGAGATGCCTGTAATTCCTGCCAACTCTAAAATTCTCTTTTCCAATATACATTAAGTAAACATTTAGTGAACAAAGTGCACCCAACCAAAAGAAAAATCCTTTTAAAGATGTGTCTTAAAGGGACGTGAGTCAATTGTTTAAGTTTTCTTCTAGAAGCGAGGCAGTATGCATTTTTTTATTCTTTTATATTTTGCCTTGCCTCTGGAAACTCCTTAGAGACATTGCCGACCATCTGAAATAGAGTTTAAGAAGAGTTGCTTTAGGAAGGCCTTCCAGAGAATGGCTTGCCTTTCACCTCATTATGTGGATAACCTAGTTCTGTTATTTGTCTTTCTAAGATATTTTCCCAAAAGAGACGACTGTTTTCAACACAAGGAAGCTTTTTAGGTTCAAAGAGGCTAAAGTTACTTCTCTTGTGAGAAGAAATTTTACCCTGTGTTCTTCCTCCCCCTCCAGAGATCTTGTCCCTAAGAGGACATTGCCAATCTCCCCAGAAGGGCAGCAAATCTATCCAAGGGCAACAAGTTTCTGAGACCAATGGAAGTAGTGATCTAGAGTGGGGGCTTTTACAAACTATGTGGGTCCCTGGATCCCCAAAGTGTTCGTTATTTCCCTGGAATTCCATACACAACATTGTGTGCATGTGTATTTTCTAAAGAAAGATCAACAACTTTCTTCAGATTCTCAGAGGAGCCCCTTAACTCCAAAAAAGCTAAGTAAGAACCACTGGTCTAGAGTCTGGGCTAAAATAGCCTGGAAAGTACTTCAAAGGGGCTTTGAAGATCAGATAATGCTCTGGTGTATTATTTGGATTATACTAAAGAAGGGTTCCCCAACAGCCACAGAAGGGAGTCCTTGGGACTGAGTCCCTCTGCCCATACAATGGTCCTCCCTAAGGGCTTCCCCAAATCCGTTGGACTTGCTGAAATCCAGCCTGCTCTGCAGATACAGGAAAGTTTTTTTGGGAGGTAGGGAGGGGGGTGTCGGAGGTGTGACATCTCTACTCTTATGTTTCAATAGCAGTAATGGCCTTGGAGAGACAGAAGATTGGGTTCCTGAGAGGACACAGACCCTCTGAAAACAAGAATCACTTCTGCCACAAGGGGGCACCCAAAGTCCAGACAGATGGGACACCAAACATCCTGCCTCCACTCAAATCAAGCCTGTGACTGGAGACCAGATTAGTCCCTCCACGGAGACCCAACGCTTGAAGCTCCTGGTATTACAGTCGGCCCCAAAGCCCTCTACCCACACCCAGTGTCCTTTAAGGGTCCTCAATGCTCTTTTCAGTGCAAAGTTGGTGCATGGTTCTTGCTGGCTTCAGTCCTCTCCCTAGGGGTGACCTGAACCCCACATTCCTCCCTAGAGTCTGCCCTGGATATGTCATTTGAATGGCAAAGATCCTGATTCTGGGTGAAGGTAGCACACACACTTCTGGTCTCCATTCTTGGAGTTACTCCTGGGCCCTCGGGGTCCACACCCGGTGTTCAGAGCCATTAGCATGATTTCGGGGTTGTGAGAGAGCCCTGCAGAGGTATGCAGGGGGTGTCATAAAATATCTCTAGAGCTGTGATCCACTCAGACAAGAAGAATAAGGAGAGGCTCCAGTATTCACTTAGACCGGGTTACTAAGAGTAGCTGTATCTTGGTTAGGGATCCCGACTGCATTGTACTCTAGTGAGGATGCAACTTAGATCCAGAAGTCAGGACGCAAATCTGAACCCATCAGAAGGGTATGGACTTAGACAAAATCAAAAACATCAAATGCTTAGAGTTCAAAACATTTATGGGAACTTTAGTGTACTCAATCAAGAAGACTTGTCTACATGTATGTAGACCCCAGGTCTGGCATCCCATCATCAAATCTCTGGCAAATAGACAACTTCAATGTTCTTAAGATGATAATTACAGATCATGGTCATAGACTGTCCACTTGAGATAGTAAAACTGTTCCCGTAGTGGACAGGTATACTTTTAACTCCAGGAAAGTTTGGAATTAACAGGGTGGCTTTTTAGTATGTCATCTTAGCTAAGGTGAAACTACATTTCTTGGAATTCCCTCCCAGTATGGTTCCTGGTTAGGGTTGGCCACAAGAGAAATGTGTTATGAGATTTGAAAGGTAAAAAGCCAGAACTGAAGCAACAGCAAGGCCTGTGTGCATCTCATGGCAAAAGGAAGATGTGGAGAAAGTCAAGAATACAATGTGTGAACAAAATGGAAATATCAGTAAAGAAATAGAAAACCTAAAAAGAAACAACAACAAAATTCTAGAGCTGAAAATCACAATAACTGAAATGAAAATTTCACTAGAGGAATTCAGAGGCACTTTTGAGCATCCAGAAGAAAGAATCAGCAAACTTGAAATAGGACAAATATGATCCCAACAATGTGAATATTTAATACCACTGAACTGAATATACTGGTTAAGATGGTCAAGTTTATATGTACTTCACCACAATAAAAAATGTCACCCAAAAAGTCAAGATTATTTTATTTGTCTTACTATAAGTTGTCAAACAAAATCTATAGGTTGAAATGAAAGAAAAACAAGTAATATTTTCAAATTTCTATTAGATTCAAAATAGAATGACAATTTGTAATTTGAACTTAAAAACATAAGGAAAAATAGATTTTGACATTGATGACTTTAATAAACTAGTATCTAAAATTTAAATACCGTAACTATGCATAGACTTTTTTTTCTGTGCCCTCAAATATCAAAACACAGAAACTTGCAATAGCCTGCTTGCAGCTGTCCCTAGTTAGCTGTTCCATTCCTTTGGCATGAAAATGTTATGGGGTCTCCTCACCCCCAGAGCCACCACACTGCCCATCTGAATTGCTAACTCTGAGCGCTAGTAAAGGTGAGATTTGCCCCATTTGTCTCCCATATACCTCCTCCTGGTGGACTTTCCCACTCTTTCCATTCCATTATGAACTCTATGCCACTTGAGCAATCGTGAACTCTCACACTGCCCAAACCCCAAGAAGGAAAGGAGCTTAATAATCAACTCATACTCCCAGGAACAATAACTGGCACCTTCTGGGCCAAGCCCTGTACAGGGTGTTCCCCTGTACATGTTACTGCTCACATCCACCCTGTGAGGTAAGTTCCCTCATCCCCATGTTAGAGTGGTAACGAGCAGCTTGAGCAACTGGCCCTGCTCACAAGGGATCAAGCAGAGAGATGGCCTCGGACATGGTTCAGGCAGCACATATTTACCTTGACTGGTCCTCCACTTCTCTGATTTTTACCATATGGTTGATCCTTATATACCCTCCGACTCCTCTAATTCCACCGCCTCCAGGACCCTGCCTGAACCTGTCACTCTCAATATTCCTCTGTGGCAGTGATTTCCAACCTTTTCATCTCGTGGCACATAACCTAATTAGTAAAATTCTGTGGCACATCAAGAAATATATTTTTTGCCTAACTGACAAAAAAAAAAAATAGGTATAGCCCTGGACGGGTAGTTCAGTTGGTTAGAGCATCATCCTGATACAGCAAGGTTGCAGATTCAATCCCCAGTCATGGTACATACTAGAATCAACCAATAAATGCATAAATAAGCAGAACAGCAAATCAATGTTTCTCTATCTATCTCTATCTATTCCCCCAACCTTCCTCTCTCTCTAATATCAATAAAATAAAAATGTTCAAAAATATAGGTATCATTGTGATTCATTCACACTGGACTGCTATTGTTACGTTGGCTGTTGTCATTTTTTGATTTGACAATCTAAGGGAAAACAGGTCAATACTGCTAACCAAATAGGTATTGCATGTTTAAAAATTCTTGTGGCACACCAGTGTGCCATTGCCCACCGATTAAAAATCGCTGCTCTGTTCACATGACGTCCATTAAAAGAGGGAGGATGCTGGCCCAAATTGCAAGTAAGAGAAGATTGCCACAGCCCTGCCTTCAGGGCTTTAGAGGTGCCCCCCAAACCCTGAAGAATACCCACTCTGTTCCTCTCCCAGTGAGGGAGCCATCAGAAGTAAAGTGAGTGTGGGAAAGATGAGTCAGACATGTTTCCCTTTGTGTCATAGAATCAAACTCTACATCTGTGACTTCAGATCAGTCACAGGGAAGCTTAAGCAACGGCCCACAGGATGTAATAGCAACACACCTACACCCCAAGGCATCACCTTCCAACTCTGTGGCGTAAACAACTGCCTCCTTCAAAAGCCAACGTGTGAGGTGAACAATGAACACTTTGAAAATGAAACTAAGAAAACAATTCCATTTACAATACCATCAAAAAGAGGAAAATGCAGCCCAGCCCACGTGGCTCAGTGGCTGAGCGTCAACCTATGAAGCAGGAGGTCACGGTTCAATTTCTGGTCAGGACACATGCCCGAGGCTGTGGGCTCGATCCCCAGTGTGGGGCACGCAGGAGGCGGCCGATCAATGATTCTCTCTCATCATTGATGTCTCTATCTCTCTCCCCCTCTCCCTTCCTCTCTCTAAAATCAATAAAAACATTTTTAAAAAATAGTGTAGTGCTGTCCTGGCTAGTGTGGCTCAGTTGGTTGAGCATAGTCTCATGCACCGAAGGGTCACAGGTTTTGATTCCCCACTCAGGACACATACCCAGGTTGCAAATTTGATCCCCAGTCCAGGTTCTGATCAAGGAGTGTGCAGGAGGCAACCAATTGATATTTCTCTCTCATATCAATGTTTCTCTCTCTCTCCCTCTCTCTTCACCTTTCTCTAAAAATCAATAAAATTTATATTTAAAAAAATACTGTGGTCTGGTATAATGATATTAGACCCCAACTCAAATCATATACAAAAAGTAACTCAAAATAAATCTAAGAGCTAAAACTATAAAATTATTAGGAAAGAACAGGTGTAAATCTGTGTAACCTTGGATTAAGCAACAATTTCTTATTGTGACACCAAAATCACAAGCAGCAAAAAAATAAAAGAAAAAAGAAAAATTAGATTTTGCTAAAATTTAAAACTGTTGTATATTGAAGGACACTATCAAGAAAATGAAAAAACTTCCCTAGCCGGTTTGGCTCAGTGGATAGAGTGTCGACCTGTGGACTGAAGGGTCCCTGGTTCAACTCCGGTCAAGGTCACATGCCTGGGTTGCAGATCGATCCATATTAGAGGGCGTGCAGGAGGCAGCTGATCAATGATTCTCTCTCATCATTGATGTTTCTATCCCTCTTTCCCTCTCCCTTCCTTTCTGAAAATCAATAAAAATATATTTAAAAAAAAAAAAAAACAGCCCTAGCCGGTTTGGCTCAGTGAATATAGTGTCGGCCTGTGGACTGAAGGGTCCTGGATTCAATTCTGGTCAATGACACAAACCTCAGTTGCAGGTTCCTGGCCCTGGCTGGGGTGTGTGCAGGAGGCAGCCAGTCAATGTGTCTCTCTCACATGGATGTTTCTCTCTGTCTGTCCCTCCCCATTCCATTCTGTAAAAATCAATGGGAAAATATCCTTAGCTGAGGATTAACCAAAAAATAAAAAATGAAAATGAAAAAACAGCCCATAAAATAGGGAAATGTTTACAAATCATGTTTCCGATAAGGATTTAGTATCCAGAATATGTAAAGAACTCTTACAATTCAAAAAAAGGGGTAAATAATCCCATTTAAATACAGGCAAGTGATTTGAACAGACATTTCTCAACGAAGATATATAAATGGCCACTACACACTTGGAAAGATAGATGCTCAGGTCCTGGGCAGGTGGTAGCTCAGTTGGTTGGAGCATCATCCCAATATGTCAGGGTGTGGGTTCGATCCCCAGTCAGGAGGGAACATACAAGAATCTACCAATGAATGCACAAATAAGTGGAAAAACAAATCAATGTTTCTTTCTCTCTCTCTTTCTCTCAAATATCAATTTTAAATAAAGATAGATGCTCAGCACCATTCATCTTTGGGAAATGCAAATCAAAACCACAAGGAAATGCCACTTCATACCAATGTGGCTGGCTATACATTTTTTTATGAAAATTAATATGTGTTGGTTAAGCACACAGACAAACTAGAACCTTCATGTACCACTGATGGTAAAATGATTCAGCTATGGAAAACAGTTTGTCAGTTTCTCAAGAAGTTAAACACACAATTTTCATATGACCCAACAATTCCACTGGTTGGCACATACTGAAAAGAATTCTAAACATATATTCACAGAAAACTTGTACATGCATGTCAACAACAGCATTATTCATAACTAGAGGCCCAGTGCATGAATTCGTGCAGGGGTAGGGTCCGGCCGGCCCGCCCTGATTGGGCTGATCGGGCTGGTCGGCCGGGGGGAGGGGCCACAGGAGGTTGGCAGGTTGGCCTGATCGGGGTTGGGGGGGGCTGATCGGGGCCATAGTGTGCGTCAAAGCAAGCGGTTGTTCCCATCTTTCCGGCGTTCTGGTCTCTTGGCTTTTATGTATATAGATAGCCAAAAAGTGGAAACAACCCAAACATCTATCAATTGATAAAGAGATAACCAAATGTGGTATATCCATACAATGGAATATTACTCAGCCACAAAAAGGATTGAAGTACTGATAATACATGCTACAATATTGATAAACCTTAAAGATACTATGCTGGATTGAAAGAAGCCAGACGTAAATGGTCATATATTATATGACTCCATTTATATGAAATGCCAAGAATAGGCCAAACCATAGAGACAGAAAATAGATTAGTGAGGTTGGGGGCGGGGGAGAGGGGAAGGGGGAGGGAGACATAATAAGTTTTAGGTATGAGTTTTATAGGGAAGATCATAATGTTCTGGAATTAGATGGTGGCTGATATTTGCACAATTTTGTGAAAATACTAAAAGCCACTGAATTGTACATTATAAAGTGGCTAAAATGTTGAATCTTATCTCAATTTAAAAAGTCAACAGGCACCATGGAGCCCTTCAGTCTGGGCTGGAGGCCAGTGTAGTCTTGAGGCATGCATTCAGTGCTAAGCAGAGGAGTCTAGGGGTCACTCAAGTCCCAAATGCCATCTCACAAATGAGGTGAGGGACAGGTCTGAGGTCCTCTGAGTCTGCAAAAAGGTAACAGGGACACCTCCCCTGCCACAGGAGGCTCTCCCCGGCCCCTGGAGCCGATGGCCAATATCTGCAGGGACCCACAGGCTGGGCAGAGGCCCTGCAGGCTGGGTCACAAGACAGAGGATTTTCGTAGAGAAGAGCCAAGAGTGGACTTTAGATCACTGGTGGTGACACAAGGGTAAGAAGACATTTGTCACAAAGGAGAAAATACAAACCACCAGTGATCATGGAAAGATGCTCGGCCTTTCTGGCCATCAGAGGAATGTACCCTGAAACATTGAGGCAGGATTTTTCCTCATTTAGCTTGTCAAAAATAGTTAGCTAATATGAGCGGTTGGCAAGATGTGAGAAAATATGTGCTCTTGTTCCACTGCTGTGTGAAGTGGTAGAGCCACTTTGGAGGGCAACTTGCCAGCATCTAATAAAATGAAAAATGTGCATACCCTATGACTCAGCGATCCTAATGCCTAGTATTTACTCTAAAGCGACACTCGCACATGCACAGGGAAATGCAGGTTATATATGTGACATTATTTGTAATAGTGAAACGTTGGGGAAAACCTTATTATTGAATTCATGAATAGGAGGATGGCTAATAAGCCTATTTTCAGCCATTCTCTATTTAACAAAATGAGCAGTTCTATCTGTATAACATAAAATAATCTCCAAAGATATATTATGGGATTTAAAAAGCAAAAAGCAAATTCTACGTGGATATACTAGTATACTATATATATATATATAATTTATGGGGCGGGGGGAGCCAAAATACAAATGTGCTGGGGCCCTTGGAGAATTCTGCCTGCCAGATTGAGACGCTAGGCCAACAGAAAAGATGGATTTTAAAAGCAATGTAAGAAAATCATGCAGCAGAGCCCTGGCCGGGTAGCTCAGTTGGTTAGAACATTGTCCAGGTATACTAAGGTTGCCAGTTTGATCACAAGTTAGGGCACATACAAGAATCAACCAATGAATGCATAAATAAGTTGAATAATAAATCTCTCTTGGTCAAATCAATATTAAAATTAAAGGGGGGAAAAACATGAAATTGCCATTTCCAAAAGATAATTTTTTTTCATCCTCACCCAAGGATATTTTCCCATTAATTTTTAGAGAGAATGGAAGAGAGAAGGAAAGACAGAGAGAAATATCGATATGAGAGAAACACATTGATTGGTTGCCTCCTGCACGTGCCCCAATCAGGGCCGGGTCAGGGAGGAGCCTGCAACCGAGGTACATGCCCTTGACCTGAATCGACCCAGGATCCTTCGGTCCATAGGCCGACACTCCATGCACTGAGTCAAACTGGCTAGGGCCAAAAGCTAACTTTTTAACAAGCAGAGAGAGCCGATGCATGATTTGTTCCCTAGGCTTTACTTCTTGCTTTGTGTTAGATCACTGCAGACCTGTGTAATATTTCCTTTGGAAAACATAAGCAACCTACCATGTCCCAAATAAGAACGGGAAAGTTAAGTTAAATGTCCTTGCTGTCAATCATCCTACCTAATAATAGACAAACATGGCAATTGACCGTACCTTCGCTATGCCTCCCATTGGCTAATCAGCGTGATATGCAAATTAGCTGCCAACAAAGATGGCGATTAATTTGCATACGTAGGCTCCAAGCGGTGGAGCGAAGCCTGACGGTCCAGGGCCGGTGGAGGAGCGAGGCCTGACGTTTCTGGAGCCGGCAGAGCAGCAAGGCCTCATGGCCCTGGGGCCGGCAGAGCAGCGAGGCCTGACGTTTCCAGGGCCAGTGGAGCAGCGAGGCCTGATGTTTTCGGGGCCGGAGGAGCAGCGAGGCCTGACGTTTCCGGGGCCAGCAGAGCAGCGAGGCCTGACGTTTCCAGGGCCAGTGGAGCAGCGAGGCCTGACGTTTCCGGGGCCAGAGGAGCAGCGAGGCCTGACGTTTCCAGGGCCAGAGGAGCAGCGAGGCCTGACGTTTCCGGGGCCAGCTCCGGCCAGAACTCGGCCAGAGTGAAGGCCTGGGCCCCGGGTGCTGGAGGCAAACCGGTGCCAGCAGACAGGGGAAAGGAAGGCCTATTGCGTGAATCTCTTCATGCAACAGGCCTCTAGTCTTAGGTATAAAAGAGGTGGGTAAGCCCAACGGGTGTGGTTCAGTGGTTGAGTGTCCACTTGAACCAGGAGGTCATGGTTCGATTCCCGGTCAGGGCATATACCCAGGTTGCAGGCTCCATCTCCAGTGTGGGGCGTGTAGGAGGCAGCCAATCAATGATTCTCTCTCCTCACTGATGTTTCTATCTCTCTCTCCCTTCCTCTCTGAAATCAATAAAAAAAAATTTTTTTTTTTTTTTAAAAGAGAGTTAAGGCTCAAATGACAGCCTTGGAGGCTAGAAGGGGAAATAAAGGCAAGTTACTCACAGAAGTCACAGTGCTTTAGACTCAGTGTAAGTTTGGAGAAATCAGAGTTGCCTCCCCCCTGCAGGGAATGTCACTGTATACAATCTTTACTAATTTGGGTAGGCAAAAGGAATCACTCAGGAAAAGAGCAAGTAGGAAATGCTAGGGCCCAGGAGTCCACTGTAAGAGAAAATACCCCGTACCCCTTGCAAAATCACGTTTCTGCATTATGAAGAATGCTCTGACTCTGAATAGTACAATAGACCTAGTGCCCATGCACAGCTTGCTCAGTTTAGCGAGCTGTTCTGTCTCTTTCATGCTCCTTTGGCTTATTTTCCAGTTGAATAGACTGTGTGTTCCTTCAACCCCATTTCTTGGAACTTGCAGCCTCAAAAGCCAAGAAAGGGAAGGCAGAAATGAGCATTTATTGAGTACCCAAACGAGGCAAGCCATTTTATTTACATAGTTACCCATAATTCTCCCAACATGCTGCATAGTACGTTACACTATCCCCAAGTGGACACAGACTCAGTTCAGAGAGGCTTTAGGACTCGCCCGAGAAGGTCCGGGTAATAACTGGAGGAGATGCCTGTGGACCACCAATCTGGGTGATTCTGAAAGCCATACTCTGTCCACCTACCCCGGGATCCTCGTGTCTCAGTGAGTTTGGGACCCAGGACCCTCACTGTTTCTCCCCTTGCCCGGGCATCTTTGAGAATTTCCCTTTCCTGGTTTTGTCCTTCACGGGCTACATGACAGACAGAAAACCTGAGCAGTCAAACCATCCATGGGTCTACTTATATAATGTCTGATTTCAGAAATTAGCTTTACCTTAAACCGGAATTACTTCTTTAAACCACATACCACAGAAAATCAGGATACTCGACAAGCTCTAAATAAGAAAGAGTGCTTAGGAAGGTCACAGAGCACCCTGTGAAATGGGACTTCTAACTTCTGCAACAAAGGTCTTGAAATGCTACATAACATTCTTTTACATGAAGAGTTAAACTCTCTGGAAGGACCCGGAGAGTATCATGCTAAGCAAAATAAGCCAATCAGAGAAAGACAAGTCTCACATGATCTCATTCATATGTGGATTCTAATGAACAAAATAAACTGATGAACAAAATAGATCCAAAGACATAGAAGCATAGAACAGAATGCGGAATCTCAGAGGAAAGGTGGGGGAGGGTGGGTGGGTGGGAAGTGATCAACCAAAGAACTTGTATGCATATAGATGCATAACCCATGGACACAGACAATAGAGTGATGAAGGCCTAGAAGGGTCAATGGGGGACAAAAGAGGACATATGTAATACCTTCAACAATAAAGATTTTTTTAAAAAGAAAATGAGACAGGAGCTCTCAACAAAGAAAGGGGAATCCTAGGTGCCAGAGAAGCATGCAGAACTGGACATTACTGGGGTAAGTTCATAAACAGCCACTGAGGGACTCTGGTCACCTAGGGGCTGAGGTTTTAACCCCACATTGGTCCAAAAAGGAAAACCTTGGGCCCCATCAGCCAGGAAATTAGAAAGGACATCCTCCCACATAAGCTGGAAACATGTAAGGGAAATTTATAAATAAATAAATAAATAAATAGATAGATAGATAGATAGATAGATAGATAACATTTTAATGCCCTGGCCAGGCAGCTCAGTTGATTAGAGCATTGTCCTAATATGCCAAGGTTGCAAGTTTGATCCCCAGTCAGGGCACATACAAGAATCAACCAATGAATAAATGCATAAATGGGTGGAACAACAAATCAATGTTCTCTCTCTCTCTCCCCACCCCTACCCCCCTCCTTTCCACTCTCTCTAAAAATATTAATGGAAAAATATCCTCGGGTGAGGATTAACAAAGAAACCAAAAAAAAAAAAAAAGAGTATTTGCCCTGGCCGGTGTGGCTCAATTGGTTGAGCATTGTCCCATGCAACCTGAGGTCTTCGGTTTGACTCCTGGTCAATGGTGCATGCCTGGGTTGCAGACTCAATCCCCAGTAGGGGGTGTGCAGGATATAGGTGATCCATGCTTCTCTTTCTCTCTCCCTCTCCCTTCCTCTCTCTCTCAAATGAATAAAAACATGTATTTTAAAAGAATACTTAAAATAATAATAACATAATGGGAAAAAAGATAAATGGACAATAATAAAAACACAATATAGTAAAACTTATGAGATGTAACTAAAGTAGTTCTTAGAGGGAAATTTATGGCCTTAAATGCATATATTTAAAAGAAAAAATTTAATTAATGAACCAAGCATCCAATTCAAGAAGTTAGAAAAATAATGCAGAATAAACCTAAGGACAGTAAAAGAAAGAAAATAATTTAAAAATTAGATCAAGCCCTAACCAGTTTGGCTCAGTGGATAGAGCATCAGCCTGTGGACCCAGGGGTCCCAGGTTTGAGTCTGGTCAAGGGCATGTACCTTGGTTATGGTCACATTCCCAGTGGGGAGTGTGCAGGAGGCAGCTGATCAATGTTTCTCTCTCATTGATGTTTCTAACTCTCTAACCCTCTCCCTTCCTCTCTGTAAAAAATCAATAATACATACATATATATATATATATATATATATATATATATATATATATATATTTTTTTAAAACGAGTCTTTTTATTTTTTTTAAATATATTTTATTGATTTTTTACAGAGAGGAAGGGAGAGAGATAGAGAGTTAGAAACATCTATGAGAGAGAAACATTGATCAGCCGCCTCCTGCACATCTCCTACTGGGGATATGCCCGCAACCCAGGTACATGCCCCCGACCGGAATCGAACCTGGGACCCTTCAGTCCGCAGGCTGACGCTCTATCCACCGAGCCAAACCAGTTTCGGCAATAAAATATATTTTTTAAAAATTAGATCAGATGGAGAGAAACCAAGATGGCGACATAGGTAAACACCAGAGTTTGCTGCCTCGAACAACCACTTCAAAAATACAACTAAAAGATGGAATGGACATCATCCAGAACCACAGGAAGGCTGGCTGAGTGGAAGTTCTACAACTAGGAGGAAAGAGAAAAGCATACCGAGACTCAGAGGAGGCGCAGTGCTCAAGTAAAATACTAAGGTGCGGAGTGCATGTGGAGCGGGCTGGCGGCTGAGGGCTTGGTTGTCGTTTTCAATCGGAAGGGAGTCTCAGGCTCTGAGCTCCAGTTCTGGGCGAGTCTCTAGGGAACCAGACTCATACGGGAGAAGTGGGGCAGCTTTCTCTCTGTGGGGCTTGCAGCGATTACTGGGACACTGAGAAGCAGAGCCTCTGAGGGCAAGACTGAGAGCAGCCATAACTGCTAGCCCTGCCCTGTTGATCCCATGGGACCCGCCCCGCTCAAGCCCTGCAGGGAGACTTTTGCTGGATAGCCTCAGGCAAAGGCTAGATTAGCACCTCCCTAAAGATCCAGGGACCAGGAAGCCCAGAGGTCAGAGTGGGACCATCCAGTTTGCAGCTCCGTGGAACCATAAAAGACACACTCAGGGGGCAGACTCAGTGAGCACCAAAGCCCCATCAAAGCAAGTCTAGCCCCAGAGGGGTGTCTCCAGCACAGAAGTTCTCCCACTGCAGACACAGCTGATTCTCAGCCAATTGACCTGGAGGGCAATTCCTCACAGTGATAACTACAACAATCAAGGCTTAATTACAACAAGACTGTGCACAAAGCCCACAAGGGGGTGCACCAAGAGTGTCTACCTCAGGTAATTGGGACACTTAGCACAGAAAGGCATTCTATCGACACAGCGAAGCATAAAAAATGCTGAGACAAAGAAACAGGACACAAACGACAGAATTGGAGGAAAGCAAACGCTGGATATAGAGTTCAAAACCACACTTTTAAGGTCTTTAAAGAACTGTCTAGAAGCCGCCAATAAATTTAATAAGGCCCTCGAAAAGACTGGTGAGACCGCCGATAAATGTAGTGAGATCTTCAAGAAGACTGGTGAGACCGCCGATAAATGTAGTGAGATCCTCAAGAAGACTGGTGAAACCCTCAATGTTGTGATAAAGAACCAACTAGAAATTAAGGATACACTGACTGAAATAAAGAATGTTATACAGACTCCCAACAGCAGACCAAAGGATCGCAAGAATCAAGTCAAAGACTTGAAATACGAAGAAGCGCCCTGACTGGTTTGGCTCAGTGGATAAAGCATTGGCATGTGGACTGAAGGGTCCCTGGTTCTATTCCAGTCAAGGGCATGTACCTTGGTTGCTGGCACATCCCTGGTGGCCAGTCTGCAGGAGGCAGCTGATTGATGTTTCTCTCTCATCGAAGTTTCTAACTCTCTATCCTCTCCCTTCCACTCTGTAAAAAAATCAAATATATATTTAAAAAAGATAGAAAAAAAGAAAAAAAAAAAGAAATACGAAGAAGCAAAAAACACCCAACCAGAAAAGCAAAATGAAACAAGAATCCAAAAATACGAAGATAGTGTAAGGAGCCTCTGGGACAACTTCAAGCGTACCAACATCCGAATTATAGGGGTGCCAGAAGAAGAGAGAGAGCAAGATATTGAAAACCTATTTGAAGAAATAATGACAGAAAACTTCCCCTACCTGGTGAAAGAAATAGACTTACAAGTCCAGGAAGTGCAGAGAACCCCAAACAAAAGGAATCCACACCAAGGCACATCATAATTAAAATGTCAAGAGCAAAAGACAAAAAGAGAATCTTAAAAGCAGCAAGAGAAAGAAAATCAGTTACCTACAAGGGAGTACCCATATGACTGTCAGCTGATTTCTCAACAGAAACTTTGCAGGCCAGAAGGGAGTGGCAAGAAATATTCAAAGTGATGAATACCAAGAACCTACAACCAAGACTACTTTATCCAGCAAAGCTATCATTCAGAAGTGAAGGCCAGATAAAGAGCTTCACAGATAAGAAAAAGCTAAAGGAGTTCATCACCACCAAACCAGTATTATATAAAATGCTGAAAGGTATCCTTTAAGAAGAGGAAGAAGAAGAAAAAGGTAAAGATACAAATTATGAACAACAAATACACATCTAGCCGAAACCGGTTTGGCTCAGTGGGTAGAGCATCGGCCTGCGGACTGAGAGGTCCCAGGTTCGATTCCGGTCAAGGGCATGTACCTGGGTTGCGGGCATATCCCCAGTGGGAGATGTGCAGGAGGCAGCTGATCGATGATTCTCTCTCATCGATGTTTCTAACTCTCTATCTCTCTCCCTTCCTCTCTAAAAAATCAATAAAATATATTAAAAAAAAACAAAAAACAAAAAACAAATACACATCTATCAACAAGTGAATCTAAAAATCAAGTGAATAAATAATCTGATGAACAGTATGAACTGGTGATTGAAATAGAATCAGGGACATAGAAAGGGAAAGGACTGACTATTCTTGGGGGGGGGGGAAAGGGGTGTGGGGGTGAGGGAAGAGATTGGACAATAATCGTGCACCTATGGATGAGGACAGTGGGTGGGGAGTGAGGGTGGAGGGTGGGGTGGGAACTGGGTGGAGGGGAGTTATGGTGGGAAAAAAGAGTAACTAATGTAATAATCTGAACAATAAAGATTTAATTTAAAAAATTAGATCAAAGAGTAAAATAAAACAGAGAAGAAGGAAATAATAAGGAAACACAAAATCAAAAGGTGGTTCTTTGAAGCAATTAATAAATTAGACATATTTCTGGCAAAATGTATCAAGAAAAAATGAGAAAATTATAAATAAATAATATTGGGAGTGAAAGGGGGAAATAACTGCAGATCTTGTGATAACTTTAAACATTTATGCCCATTAATATGAAACAAATTTAATAGACAGTTTTCTGGTAAAATATAACCTACTGAAACTGACTCTAGAATAATCAGCAGTGAAAAAATCTACACTCAAAATACACACACACACACACACACACACACACACACACACACACTCCAGGCCTTGAAGGAATAGATCATCCCTATTTTGTAAAATCTGTATATGAGAAAAATTATCATTGATCAAAGAATAGAAGTGGTCAAAGGAAGAATAGGGTGATATCTAGAAACCAAAGGAAGAAACAACTTTCCAGAAGGTGAGAGCTGTCAGATCCACACATCTCTCAGTTAAACTTTGCTTCCTGGTTGAAGCACTGAACCCCCCCTATTAATGGTCAAGCACCTATATTGCACCCTGACTCTCCCCTTCATGGTGCTTAATATGGCCATTACTAATAACTTTACATTTGTCTTATGAGGTTATTTTATCAGTGTTTGACTCTCTCACTGTTGTCTCAACTCCATGAGGGCAGAAATCACGTGTTTATTTTTTTTTCACCTTTGTGTCCTATTACTTAATTGGTACCTGGAATGAATGGACGTGCAACAAATACTTGTCAAGTGAATGAGAAGTAGAATTTAGGAGGTCAATGTGGCCTGGGATCCCTGAAATTTCAATTTTATAATTGTGGATAGAACCGTCAAGGAACAAGGCTAAGACTGGACCATCTAATATATAGTGAGTGCCTTACATGCTAGGAGATACTAGGAGCTGTGGCTGAAAGTGATCAGAGATGGAAAGAAATGCCCACAGCAGAGTCCCCCTGAGACCCAGACTGGGGAGCCCCAGGAATGCAAATTACAGAATGGGGATATGAGTAACCAGACCCTTGTTAATCAGTCCACCCAACTTTCCTGCCCAGCTGTTCTCTAAAGGCTCTCTGGGAAGGAGGATTTAAAGCAGTGGGGGAGTGGCTGGGGTCATCAAAGAAAACAGGAATGGAGAAATAAGAAATAGAGTGAGAGACAAAGAAGGCTAGAAAAACTAAAGGGTTTGGTTGATAAGGATCACAAACAGTGATTTCTGACATCTATGTAATATAACAAAATTTCCTTCTAAGGAAACATCTTGAAGAGAGTTTAATTCCATGGAGTACTTTGATTCTGGTTATTGATTTATAAAGAGCCAAGATTGATTTTTGGGATTAGGGGCTGAAGAGAGATGAGATATGATGCCTGACATATTTCTGAAAGTTAATCTGGGACCAAAATAAAGGAGGGAGGAGAGGAGAGATGTGTCAGCAAGATGGCCAGTGCCTTTACTGCTTTGTAGGGTAACTAGACCACTGATCAATCTCAGGGGTGGAAAGGACCATTAAGAACAAAAATATGCAAGCAGAGAATCAAATCAGAAATTGGGAAGATAAGGAAGCAGAAAACACCCAAGCAGAAAGAGAGAGAGAGAGAGAGAGAGAGAGAGAGAGAGAGAGAGAGAGGAGAGAGAGAATTTTTAAAAATGAGGGTAGTATAAGAACCTCTGGATCAACTTAAAGTGTACCAACATTCGCATCATGGGGGTGCCAGAAGGAGAAGAGAGAAAGCAATAAATTAAAAACCTATTTGAAAAAATAATGACAGAAAACTTTCCTAACTTACTGAAGAAAATATACATCCAGGTCAAGGAAGCGCATAGACTCCCCAACAAGATAAACCCAAAGAGACCCACACTAAGGCACATAATAATTAAAATGCCAAAAGTTAAAGACAAAGAGAGAATCTTAAAAGCAGCAAGAGAAAAGCAGTTAGTTACCCGCTAGGGAGCTCCCATAAGACTGTCGGCTGATTTCTCAACAGAAACTTTGCAGACCAGAAGGGACTGGCAAGACATATTCAAAGTGATGAAAAGCAAGGAACCAAGATTACTCTAGCCAGCAAAGCTATTATTTGGAATTGAAGGGCAGATTAAGAGCTTCCCAGACAAGAAAAAGCTAAAGGAATCCATCACCATGAAATGTTAAGGGTGAGGAGGAGGAGGAGGAGGGGGAGAAATATGAACAAAATGGCAATAAATACATATCTATTAACAATTGAATCAAAAAATAAAATAAACAAGCAGAACAGAAACAGACTCATAGATACAGAAAACATTTTGTGGTTGCCAGATGGGAAAGGGTTGGGGGGTTGGATGAAAAAGGTGAAAGGATTAAGAAGTACAAATTGATTGTTACAGAATAGTCATGGGGTTGTAAAGTACAGCATAGGGAATATAGTCAATAGTATTCTAATAAATATGTATGGTGCCAGATGGGTGCGAAATTTATTGGGATGATCATATATAAGTTATGTAATGTCTAATCACTGGGGTGTACACCTGAAACTAATATAATAATGTATGTCAACTGTAATTTTAAAAAATCTTGCCGAAACCGGTTTGGCTCAGTGGATAGAGCATCAGCCTGCGGACTGAAAGGTCCCAGGTTCGATTCCGGTCAAGGGCATGTACCTTGGTTGCGGGCACATCTCCAGTAGGGGGTGTGCAGGAGGCAGCTGATCGATGTTTCTCTCTCATCGATGTTTCTAACTCTCTATCTCTCTCCCTTCCTCTCTGTAAAAAATCAATAAAATATATTTTTTAAAAAAATCTTAAAAAAAAGAACAGGAATATGCAAAATACTATTTTAAGTGGTATCCTTATGATATATAAAACTTCTGTAAAAATGTTACCACACCTAACAACCTTCTGTTTACAGCTGGTTTATAGGAAAATTCAAGAAAGGACTGTATCCCAAATTTAGGACCTGTGGTAGGGCAAAGGTTAAGGAAACAGCCAGACTGAGGGTTTGGTCAGGACCCCTCAAAAGTAATGAAAGTCATCAAAAGAGAGGCTTCGGTGGGTCTGTCTCTGAAGATGTAAGAAAAGGAGGGAGTTGTTGAAAAACACCACATATCTGTGCCAGACAACTGTGGGGAGCTGAACCCCAAAGAAAAAGAGGTGATGGAAGATTTTGAGGGAAAGATCAGCAGGTTGCACTTTCAGAGCCTGTAGACTGTCCAGGAAGCCAGCCTAGGACAGGCTAATGCTCACCAAAAGTTGATGCAACTTTTGCATCACAGAAGGCAGGAGAATAGTAAGGTCTAGAAACGTGGCTCTCCTTCTCCCAACCAGGGGTCCTCCAGGAGAGCCAGGCAGACCCTTCTCTTGCCCTCTCCCCCACAGAGAGGTGATGAGTAGAAGAGGGGACATGGGCCTTGGCACAGAGAACACAGACTCATGTGGGTGAGCAGCTCAGGGTCTAGTCAAGGTTGTTAGTCTTCTGTGTCCTCCAAGTCCCCCTGCGGCAAGTTTCTCCTTAAAAGTCCCCAACTCATCATTCCTCTGGGGTCACGTCCATCCCCACAGGATCCCACCTCTCCATGGCCTCCTTGATGTTGAAGATTAACAGTAGAGAAATTGACCATCACCTGAGAATGGGGCAGGACTGTTAGCAACCACAAAAATCCTCAGATCCCAAAGTTAACATTCTGAGATGGGAATTCAGGCACCCTGCCCAACCGTGAAAATGAAGGTTTTTGCATAAGTAGCTATTCAAATCACACCCATATATGGCTCCCCAGTAGACAGGACCACCTGAAGACTTGAAGGGGTCGGGGAAGGGCAAGGGGATGGAAAAAATGAAGAGAAAGGAAATGAAAGAGTAAGACAGAGAACCAATATAGCAAGTGAAATCACAGGGGTGTGACATTTTACAAGACCTGTGAAAACAACTGCAAAGCCCCTGAGTGAAAAATAGCCTAGACTCTAGGCCCTAGAGAAATGAGGCACCCACGCCTCATTCCTCAGGGAAAAAGGAGGGGACAGCCGTCTGACCCATAAGTTCCTAGAACTCAGAGGGGAAAGTCCAGCTATGTCCAATATTCCCCAAACCATAGAAGTAGGGACGAGATGACTCACAGGCATGGACCTTTAACCTCAGTGCCCAAGGCTTATGGGGGAGAGGCCCTGGGGGCTCCAGGACTTCAGCGACTGACACAGTCAGAGGTGGCAAGGGGAAGATGAAGGTGCTAGTGGGGTGAGGAGGGAAAGACAGATGGGCAGTGGGTGATACCTGTATCACAGACTGGCAGGAACACTAAATGAGGTCATGTGTGATCTCCTAGTGCAGAGCGTGACAGAGGTTTACGTCCCTTGGATGCCATTTTAACGCTTCCATCACAAACTTTTGGCCATAAAACCAAGGCTAGTCATGGCCATTATTCACCCCACTTAGCATGAACAGTCAACCGTCCTGCTGCAGAAATGCTGCACTGGACTGCGATTGCTACCCCAGCCACGTGAAGGTGTCTTGTGGTGCTAGTTCCTTCCCCAAACCTGAAAACTTCTCAGTTCTAAAATTCACCTGTCCCCGTTTCAGATCCTCAGTTCCTGTTCCCCTTCCTTCTCTGCATTGCTTATCTCTGTGAAAAAAATTAACTTATCCTCTGCGGAGAGGGCAGAAGGGACGTGCCAATTAGCTTGTACGCTGTGAACAGGGCAGTAATGTGGGCACCTTTGAGCACAAGTGTGTGAATGAGAGGCGGGTGACTGCATGCTCAACGCTGTCTAAAAGAGGCGGGCGTACATGGGTTACATTCTTCACGGGCACCAAGCAGAGACGGAAACGGAGAAGCTGCATGTTGGGGGGGAGGAGGGGGGTGACTTTGAAGAGCAGCAGGTCTTCTGACAGAGTTTGCCCTTTAACCACTCTCCCCAGCACCCAGCATGCAAAAAGGGTGGAGGAGTAAGAGGTTGCTGCTGAAAAGACAAACAAACAACAACAACAAAAAACAGTCACAGCAGAGCTTCAACTGCCATCAAAAGGTAGCTTGCCACCTTTAGCAGGACTACACGGAGACCCGCAGCTGCTGCCCAGGAGGTGCAAAGAGGAGGAAACGGCGCCCAGTGTCGAGGCCAGCAGTTAGCTTCCTGGGCAGGAGCCATGGCTTGGCCACCTTCCTGCTGGCTGTGGGTTCTGGGGGCTCTGGCAGGGCTCTCAGCTACCCCAGCCCCCAATAGCTGCCCAGAGAAGCACTACCGGGCTCAGAAGGAACTGTGCTGCCAGATGTGTGAGCCAGGTAAGAGAGGACGCCTTGCCAGGGGCAGACTGATATGGGAGAGGACTGGGATTGGGGGGAAGAGAAGCAGAATGGGAGTCTGCGCTCCAGCAGGGGAGGAATCCCGCAGTGCCCGAGGCACCACCTTGCAGAGGGCAGAGAAGCAGCCTTGACGCTGGACTTCTGCTCACAGGAACGTTCCTCAAGAAGCACTGCGACCAGCAGAGAGCGGCTGCTCAGTGTGAACCATGTATACCGGGGGTCTCCTTCTCCCCAGACCACAACGCCCGGCCCCACTGCGAGAGCTGCCGGCACTGTCACTCCGGTGAGATGGGCAAGCATCTGGGGAGCCAGGTGGCAGAGCTGGGTGTGGAGGAGCAAAGAGGGGGTAGAGTTCAAGGCTAGGGCAAGGGAGCCAATGCTGGGGAAATAGGGCACCGGGGAGCGGGGATGCTGATGTGATGAGAACTCGAGTGTTTAGGGAAAGAGTAGGCAAAATCCGAGGGACCGCTGAGAATGGGTCTATGGTTGGCATCAAGACACTAAAAAAGAGGAAGTGGCTCTAGAACCCCTGATTTCAGCCACACACACAAATAAAATTTTGTCATTTCTTTTATTTTTTTAAAGTAGGAAGTGTAATATCTGTGGCTGTGTTCGGAATCCTTTTATTATTCCTCCACAGTAGCTAGGATTTCAGGAATGAGGAGGTGCCAGTGCACAGGAGTGGCAGGTTTTAACGGGGACTCTTTGAACAGGTGCCCTGCGGCACGACACTTGTGAGGACGGACGACTTAGCTGAGCTATTCCACTACTTGCCTTTAAAATGTGTTTGGTCTCACTGGGCTTTTAACACTGTGTTCTTTAAAAAATTAACTAAATAAAAAAGGTTTTGCCATTGCAAATCAAACAGCAACAGCTTGCATACACAAGAAGCGTTCCCCAGTCCACGTAACTTAAAAATGTGACCGTTAACAGCCGTTTTTCTCTTCTTGACAGCAAACCCAGCAGGGTTGGACTTTTAAAATTCAAAACCTGCCCCAGTCCCTCTGCAGGCCCCACCAGAAAGCCTTCTCCCAGCACTGAGCCAGCCTGTGTTCCCTTCGCTATGTTCCAGCCCAGCCCAATCCATGATCCCTCTCTCTATGAGACACAGCCCATAGGTTCCTCAAAGCACTCAGGCAGCACCTGGCTGCTGGACGGAGCAGGGGAGTGGAGGGGCCTGGCCTGAGAGGGAGGAGACTGAATGAGTTTGGTCCTCTTCGACCTCAGTATTCCCATCTGTAAGATGGAGAAGTACCAGATAGCCTAGAATTTTGTGCACATGTTACACATGGTGGGGAAAAAAAACCTCCAGATTTCTGGATACTCATCACTGAAAACAATGGCATTTCATCCATTTTTACCCAATCCCAGCCCCTTCTTTTCTTTTTAATATACATTTTTATTGATTTCAGAGAGGAAAGGAGAGAGAGAGAAACATCAATGATGAGACTCATTGATTGGCTGCCTCCTGCACATCCACAACCCGGGTATGTGCCCTCACAGGGAATTGAACTGTGATCTCCTGGTCCATAGGTGGATGCTCAACCGCTGAGCCAGGCCAGCAGGCCCAGCCCCTTCTTTAGCCCTTCCCTTCTTTTGGACAAACAGCTGCATGATCACCCCCTACTGGTCATCTTCTGTTTAACCTGCTGCTGATTATACTTGTGAGACCAACTGGTACCAAACTTCTCTATACTATAATCCAATTGTAAAAATCTCAGACTGTTTCTACTCTTCATAGTGTCTCTTTCTGAACCATGAATTTTCTAAAAGGTCCAAGTTTTTTTTTCTTAATAACAATAATACTAATGGCAAAGGGACTGGGTGGTGGTGAGAGAGAGGCCAGCCTCTGTGTGGGTGGGGTGGGCCTGGGGGAGAGGATTAAGCAAGGGGGGCTTGCAGGTCTCTGAGGCCTGAGTGTCTTGTATTCCTCCCGCCCCCTCTGTCTCCAGGTCATCTCATTCAAAACTGCACCCCCACCGCCAATGCCGTGTGTACCTGCCCCACAGGCTGGGAGTGCAAGGACAAGGAGTGTACCGAGTGTGATCCTGCTAGAACCCCCACGCTGACCCCTCATCTATCATCGGCCCCTGGCCCACAACCCACCCACTTACCTTACACCAAAAGTAAGTTCCAGGGAACTCTTTGTCCAGTTTGGGGTAAGGGTCACTCTCAAGTAGCACCCCGTCTGAGCTCACCCCCCACATGAGTTGCCTGGTTGGCTTGTCTCTGCTTTTCCATCTCATCCAACTCTTCCCAGGCCTCTAGGCCTTCAGCCTGGTCTTTCCCTGCAGGCTCCCTGCTGTTGCTCACCCTATGTCTGTTTTTCCAGAGTTGCTGGAGGCCAGGACAGCCAGGCACGTGCAAACTCTGGCTGACCTCAGGCTGCCTGCCCCAGCTCTCTCGACTCAACGGCCAGGTGAGTTTTCTCCACATTCTCCACTCCAAGAGAATATATATGGGAGAGTCCAAGAGAGAAGCCAGCTCCTAGGAGTGGGGAGACGGGGAGGAGGAGGAGCAGAGTCTAGGGATGAAGAGAGGACTTGGTCCAATGATGGGGGGGAAGAGAGGAAGGCCGGGAGGAGAGAGGCAAAGATGAGGGGAGGGCTGGGGTGAGAAGCATCTAGGGCTGGGCCCTTCTCCCAAACCCTTGTGTGGCCCCTGCCTATCACAGCCCAGAGGTTCCTATGCAACTCAGAGTGCATCAGAATCTTCGTGATCCTGTCTGGAATGTTCCTTGTTTTCACCATGGGCGGAGCCCTGTTCCTCCATCAACAAAGAAAAAATGGACTAAGTAAGAGACAAAATACAGGCCTCCAGTCCTGTTTCTGACCCCACCTCACCTCACCTCCGCAGCCCTGCCACCCATGCCTGGGACGTCCTGGAAGCCTCCCCCGCTCCATCTGTATCCACCTGGCTCCTGCCTCGTCCTCCTCTCCTCTTAGCTGAGGTCCTCCTGACAGCCCTCCCCAAGCTTTCCTGCTTTGCTTATCTCCTCTTCCTTCGCCTCCTCCCCTGACCACTGGCCAAGAGTCATCTGTTTCATTTCTGCAGACAAAGGAGAAAGTCCGGCGGTGCCTGCTGAGCCTTGTCCCTACAGCTGTCCCAGGGAGGAGGAAGGCGAAGCCATCCCCGTCCAGGAGGATTACCGAAAGCCTGAGCCTGCTTCCTACCTCTGAGCTGGCACTCCCCAGAGGGGGTCATCACTGCAGAAAAGGCCTGGCCTCCACCTCGGCCCACTGCCCAGCCAGAGGCAATGAGACCCAGCAACCGCAAATTCAGTACCATGCCCTGGCAGGGCCCTTTCCTGTGCACAGACTTGAGAAAGTACCCTTTGAGACTGGTGTGACAAGGACAGCGGGAGGTGGGGGGTGGGAAGCGGGATGTGTCCTGGCCCAGCCAGCTTCACCTCCGTGCTGGACGAGGGCTGGGGTTCCAGCTGCAAAATACACTGAAGCCCAGGAAAGCCCCCCGTGCTGTATTTAGAAACTCAGCAGAATAAAGTGACAGACTGCCACAGGCCGCCTCTCTGAAATTCCACTCAGACACAGGCCACTCCCAGCCCCATCTCCACCAGGGATCGGAGGGAGGAGCCTTCCCCCCTGCGGTCTGCTGTTGGGGCCTGCCCAGCAGGGGAGGGAGGAGGTGTGGCACCAACAGAAAATGAGAAAAGGTTCCCAGACTCCGGGGGTTCCTGCTTCTAGCTTCGGTCTCTCCCTTCCTCCTCCCACCTCCCTTTCCCTACAGCTCCACTTTCTTGGGGCGGGTGGGGAGCAGAAGGGTGCACGCAGTGAAGTCAGGTCTTGAACTCGCCAGGGGATGACGGGGGTGGGCAGTGGGGCTGGAGAGGAGAACGGTGAACAGGACTCTGGCACCAGCAAGAAATGGCTTCACCCAGAGGCGAAGGCAGCCGCAGTGGCACTTCCTCAAAGTGAAAGTGAAAGAGACGTAGGCGGAGGACAGGAGAGAAACTCACAAGCCGTTGGCCACTAAGGAGTATTGAAAGGAGTGTTGAGAGAGACCCCTCTTCTCCAGCTGGGACCTTGCCAGCAGGGAGCCGGTGGAGACGGGCAGCGGAGGGGGCCTGAGAGCAGCCCCCATGGGCACAGAGGGCTGGTGGCTGCTGCTCTGCTTGGCTCTGTCCGGAGCTGCCGTGGACACGGGTGAGTGGGACAGGCTGGAGGGAAGTGTGAGGCCAGGGAAGCTGCGGACAGCCACTCTCCCGGATGACACAAGGGGAGAGGAGCCAATCGCTTCTAAGCCCAAGGGGGGAAAGGCTCAGAGGCTGACAACGGAACCAGTTGTGCTGGGGAGAGAGGCAGAGACCCGGGAGGAAAAGCCAAATGAGAAAGAGGGGCCTTCACGGTGACTGTGGTGGGAGCGCTGTCCTTGGGAGAGGGGACACCTTCGGAAGAGAAAGGGTCCCCAGCTAGGAAGTCACCAGGAAGGTGATCGGGAGGTGGGAGGGGAAGGCCACATGTTGGGGCAGAAAGCAGAGCAGACCTGTTGTCAGTTGGGAAGTGGAGAAGATGGCTGCCAACACCCTGGGCTGCATGATGGCCTGTCGCCTCTCCCCCTGGCAATGCTGCTCACTTATTTGCTTTGCTGAGAACTCCTTTTCCTGAAAATAGCTTTCATTCGATGGTTGGAAATGAAAGTAAAAGCATAAACCCGTCGGAGCAAGGCAAATCCAGGACTTTAAATCACTCGCATCAAGAAGTACCTGGAAAGGCAGGTGCTTCCCAGAAAGCTGGCCTGGGGGGTGACAAGATAGGGACAGAGACAGCTGGGCCCCTGGAACCCAACCTTTACCCTTAGTGACTCCGAAGTTGGGGCAGGGAGTGGGCACAGAAGTAACTTTCTGGGCGGGAGGGTGTGGCTGCAGCCCACTCTTTTCCCTGCAGCAGAAAGGCAGTGGCGGGCCGTGGACGTGGTCTTGGACTGCTTCTTGGTGGAGGAAGGCAAGCACCATGGAGGCTTTGCCAGCGATAAGAACATGGTGAAGGCCCTGCTGGTGCTGAAGCAGGTGCCAGTGCTGGATGATGGCTCCCTGGAAGGCTTCACCGACTTCCAAGTGAGCACACTGTCCAAAGACAACCCACCTGTTACCTTTGAGGCCTCAGGTAAGAGCCTCCACCCCGTGTCCCAGTCCTGCTGGGCTCCCGCCACTGGGACAGCCCAGTTCCCAGTGCGCCCACCTGCATCTGCTTCCCGTGTCCTCAATCCAGTCCACCCTGTGCCGCCCGCCCTTCTCCCCCAGTGAGTCCGGTGCAGATTCCCCACGCAGAGGCCTTGCTCCATGCTGACTGCAGCGAGAAGGAGGTGACCTGCGAGATCTCCCGCTATTTTCTCCAGGCCAGACAAGAGGCGGCTGTTGAGACAGCAGCTTGGTTCATCACCAACTTGCAGGTCTCTGGAGGGGGACCCAGGGTCTCCATCCTGATGAAGGCTCTCAGGGATGCCGAGAACAGGGCTGTCATGCCCCCAACGCTGAACCTGCCCCTGGGCCCCCAGGGGACTGTGCTGACTACAGGTAAGAAAATGAAAAGTAGCAGAAAGTTTTATTTTAATATATTATTATTGAGTTCAGAGAGGGAGAGATAGAATCAATGATGAGAATCATTGATCGGCTGCCTCCTGCAGGCCCCACACTGGGGATCAAGCCCACAACCCAGGCATGTGCCCTGACTGGGAATCAAACCGTGACCTCCCGGTTCATAGGTCAACGCTCAACCACTGAGCCACGCCAGCTGGGCAAGAAATAGAAGAAGGGAGGGAACAAGTCCACCTCCATCCACATCAGTCATCTCAAAGTGTCCCCTCGACCTCAGTCCTTTCTTTCGAAAGGTCCAAA
This sequence comes from Myotis daubentonii, assembly GCF_963259705.1. Classification (NCBI taxonomy): domain Eukaryota; kingdom Metazoa; phylum Chordata; class Mammalia; order Chiroptera; family Vespertilionidae; genus Myotis; species Myotis daubentonii. The sequence continues at coordinate 21,723,343 of NC_081841.1, forward strand.
ACGGGGATAACTTTCTCCTCACGGTTTTGCCTGAGGAAATGACATGTGGTGCTCTATTCCATGTCTGCTGTTCGTAGTAGGCTTACTGGGCCAAGCACCAGTTTTCTCCCAGTGAAAAGCCATCCTGGTCTGGTGTTTGACGAGAGCAAAGCACAGGGATTCGGAATTTGTTCGTTGCCCCTTATTAATATTATTAGTAAAACCCAGTTCCTGCCTTCTCTAGCACATCCCAGAGGGCGCAGGGAATTGAGAACATGAGGATAAGTTTCTCCAGAGTTCATTAAATCTACTATTTTACCTCCAAAAGGAGACAACCAAGTCCAAAGATTAGGGAGCTACCCACCTATCCTTAGAAAGCCCCAGAACATTCGACCTTTCTGTGGTCCAACCTAAGTGTATCCTGCTACACCAGAAAAGAGGAGTCCTCATAGTCCTGGTATAGCGAGATAGTCCCTTTTTATTTTGGGATATTTTAAGCCTACAAAAGGTGAAAGAATAATGTAATGAACACCTGTATGTCGTACACCTAGGTCCCATCAACTGAATTCTCATTATAGATATTGCTGAACAAATTAAAAGCTGCAGAAATCCCAGTACTTCACCCCAAATTCTGCCATATATAGCATGTGGTTTATAGCATTTGGTTTATAACCAAAGACAGGGATATCCTCCATCATCACAGAACCAGCACCTCAGCAAACCAAGGTGGGGTGGTCTACCATGGTGCAGACAATAAGCGGGTACAGTGTGTCAAGAATTTAAGGTGTGTACAGGCTTTGGGCGTTCCCATCAGAGAGGTCAGTGATGGTGAACCTATGACACGCGTGTCAGAGGTGACACGCGAACTCATTTTTTTGGCTGATTTTTCTTTGTTAAATGGCATTTAAATATATAAAATAAATAGCAAAAATATAAGTCTTGCCGAAACCGGGTAGGCTCAGTGGATAGAGCGTCGGCCTGCGGACTGAAAGTTCCCAGGCTTGATTCCGGTCAAGGGCATGTACCTTGGTTGCAGGCACATCCCTAGTAGGAGATGTGCAGGAGGCAGCTGATCGATGTTTCTCTCTCATCTATGTTTCTAACTCTCTATCTCTTTCCCTTCCTCTCTGTAAAAAATCAATAAAATATATTTAAAAAAAAAAAAAGAATTTAAGAACATATTTGCCAGGGCAGTCCCCCTTGCTACACCACTGAGCATCATATTTAAGGTCAATATTTAAAAATTGATAACAATAATACCGTCGAGTATGAAGTCCAAATTCAAACTTCTCCAATTACCCCAATAATGTCCCTTGTAGCTCTCTGGTTCTTGTAGAGTCCAGGATTCAAGCAAGGACCACACAAGTGTTTCGCTGTCTTGTGCCTTTAGGCTCCTTTACTCCAGAACGGTCTTTCATAGCCCTGACGTCTTTGAAGAGCCTAGGCCCTTGTCTGGTAGCATATCCCACTGCCTGACTGTTTTCCTCATTAGATTTAGGTTTAGCACGTCTGGCACAAATACTACTGCGTGCTTTTTATTTTAGTTTTTAATCCTCATGCTTAGAGAGGGCGCGAGAGAGAAACAGTGATGTGAGAGAGGAACATCGATCGGTTACCTTCCGTACATGCCCTGACCAGGGATTGAACCCACAACCCAGGTATGTGCCCCCACCAGGAATCGAACCGGCAACCGTGCACAGGACGATCCCCAACCAACTGAGCCACAGCAGCTGGGCATACAGTGCACTTTTCAAACTCTTACTCCTACTTAGACTTCACAGCAGCCTTGCCTTCGGCAGGTGAGCTTGGCAACACTAAGAGACTTGTCCAAGGCCACAGAGCGGCCACATGGAAGAATCAGGCTTCCAAAATGTTTTATCTGCTCCCGTGGTTCTTACCCAAGAGCCAACAGTAACCCACCATTTTGCATGTGTATCCTCCTGGTGAGAGGCCAACAGCTTTCCTCAGATTATCCGGGAGCGACTCCAAAATAGTTAAGATCACCTTGTGTGTCACACTGCCTTTCCAGAGCCCACTTCTTTTCTGTTGTTGTTTGTTTTGTTTTTTAATAAAATTTTATTGGAGTGACATTAGTCAACATGAACATACAGGTTTCATGTGTAGGTGACTAACTTACAAAGTCTGTCTCTAGCACCATGTACCCACCATCCAAAGTCACATCTTCTCCTGTCACCTCACATTTGGACCCCTTTTCCTCCCCCACCCCCCTTCCTTTGGCAACCACCACGCTGCTGTTTGTGTTCGTAAGTTTCAGTTTTATATTCCACATGTGAGTGAAATCATGTGGTTCTAGAGCCCCCTTTTTTGTGGTTCCATCTGTTTGGGAAATGAGCCTAACCGCCCTCACTGTCCAAGAAAGGAGGGAGGGGCAGATGTGTACCCACAACATGCCCACGGCTCAGATCAGGTGGTCTCAAGCGGCAGCTGAGCACATCCCCCTCTTTCTCTCACCACAGTGGAGTTCCAGGTGACAACACATACCCCATCCCTGATTTTCCAGCGGGGGTCCTCAGCCTCCCTGCACTGCGGCTTCTCCATGACGCCAGGCTTGGACCTCGCCAGAGTGGAGTGGCGGCTGCAGCATAAAGGCAGCGGCCAGCTGGTGTACAGCTGGACCACAGGGCAGGGGCAGGCCAAGCGAGAGGGCGCTACCCTGGAGCCGGAGCAGCTCCTCCTGGCCGGGGACGCCTCCCTCACGCTACCCAGCCTCACTCTGAAGGACGAGGGAACCTACATTTGCCAGATCACCACCTCTCTGTACCAAGCTCAACAAATCATCCAGCTCCATGTCCAAGGTGAGGCCAGAACTCACTTCTCTGGGGGAGCGGGAAAGGGATATGCTTATTGGGAGTGTTTTCCATAGTGGAGTCCAACTACAAGGGCATTTCCTGAGAGGCAGACTGCATTCCCACAACCTAAAGGCCATCTCCGCCCTAGAGGTGCAGAGGGCATCAGACTGTCTTCTGTCACACTTCGGGATAAGTCCACCGAGAAACTTTCCAGCCCAGGATCCGGTTGCCCGGCCCTGCTGGCTGCCTCCAATCACACTCCCTAAAGGAGCAGAGCCAGCCCAGGAGGCGCAGTGGGCGTGGCCCTGATTGAGAAGAGGGTTTCATCACTGATACCCTTTCAAGTCACTGCTTATAGTGATGATAAGAAGCAAGCCAGCCGTTAGTTGGTTTTACTAGCGTCTTTCAATTACCTGTGGAAGGTGTACTCCTTTGTGGCCTGCATCCAGGGTGGACTCCTCACCGCCCCTTGGCACTCCACTGAGGATGAAACTTCAGCCTCCACATCCTAGCTCACTCTCAGCAGGGAGAGAAGGCTTTGGGCTTCTCGTTGTCCCATTGACCCCTCGGAATGTTATTCTTTCTTCCAGCTTCTCCCAAAGTACGACTGGGCTTGGCAAATGAAGCTCTGCCACCCACTCTCATCTGCAATATCGTTGGCTATTACCCTCTGGACGTGACTGTGACGTGGACCCGAGAGGAACTGGGTGCAGCCCCAGTCCCAGTCTCTGATGCCTCCTTCTCCAGCCTCCGGCAAAGCGCAGAGGGCACCTACAGCATCTCCTCCTCCCTGACGGCGGAACCTGGCTCTGCTGGTGCCACTTACACCTGTCAGGTCACCCACATCTCCCTGGATGAGCCCATTGTGACCAGCACCTGGGCTGCCCCACCAGGTACTGGGGTGCCCACCTCTACCCTGAGCTTGTGGCTCTCCTACCTCCAGCTCATCTTTGGTCTTGTTCTGCTTCCCACCACACTATGTTCATTCACAGTCTCAGCTTCTTTCCAGGGCAGCAGCCCCCATAGCTGCCACCACCATCCTGAGACTTCAGTGCACCCCAGGTGCCAGGGCACCAGGCGGTGTGCTGGAAATGAAGGCTGGATAACTCCTGATCCTGCCCTTAAGGAGCTTAGTCCAGTTGGAGGGACCGACTAGGCAGGCAGGGAAGATGACCTGGGAAGGGGGAGGGCATGAAAACCAAGTTAGCTAGCTCGAGGGGCAAGGAAACACCAAGACAGAAAGAACGACATGCATGAAGGCCAAGTATAACGCAGCCTGAAGAGCACTCGGGGAACTGCACAGCTAGAGCCGAGAGTGTGTGGGAAAACTGGGAAGTGGCCTTAAGCTTGAGAAGTAATTGTATTTACTGAGCATTGACATGAGTTGACCACTATGCTAAGCACTTAGATGTATGATCACATGTCTTAGCATGACTCCCATTGTATTAATGAGTGAACTGGCACTTACAGATGTTAAGTAATTTGCCCAAGGTCACCTACCTAGTAAATGGTAAAGGGTGAAGTGTGAAAAAACAGGCAGCCTGATTACACTAGAACCTCAAACCCTCCACTGCTATTAGTGGGCTGACACTTTTTCTTTTTCATCCTCACCTGAGGTGTGAAGATATGTTTTTCCATTGATTTGTAGAGAGAGTGGAAAGGAGGGGTGAGAGCAAGGAGAAGAGAAGAGAGACTGGGGTTGCCTCCCACTCCCAACTGGAGCTGGGGAACAAACGTGCAACCGAGGTATGTGCCCTTGACAGCGAATTGAACCCATGACCCTCCGGTGTGCAGGCCAATGCTCTAACCATTGGGCGCACTGACCAGGGCTAGTGGGCTGATACTGATGGGCCTTCAAGCTGGAACTTCATCCTGAAGCCACAGAATATTATGTAAAATTTTTAAACAGGAAAGAATCAGTACCTAGAATGCAAACATCCAGGAGCACTGGGCATTATTATTTGAGACTGGGGTTTTGTCTCAACTTACATCATTCTCCGGCTATTTATAAAATCCTAGTTTAACTGCCAACCGCTATCTAACTTAAATTTCTCTTGCAAAGCAATAAAAAAAAAAAAATGTTGTCCTGAGGTGGGAAACGGTAGGAATTCTGTGTGGAGAAACGCACAAACATCCAACAACCTTGAGCAAGTACAAATGCTACTGTGTGCCCAGTTCCTGGGTGAGAGCAGAACTCTTGATAAGAGCTCCCTACACGGGGACTCACACACTCACACACACCCCTTTGTCCTCCTGCTGGTGCAGGCTGAGCTGGTTCCTGCCCACTGATTCCTGCCTGCACTCTTCTCACCTACAGAGCAGAGAACTGTGGCCTTTGGAGTCCTTTTTGCCAGCACCCTCTTCCTCCTTGCACTGCTGTACCTGGGACTTCAGAGATGGAAAGGTAAGAGTCCATTGCCCTCAGCTCAGCCCGACCCACCTCACTTACAGACCAGCCTCCGCTAACCACCTCCCCACCCAGACCAGGGATGAAGCCCAAGCATCCCACGTTCCAGCCAGCCACCCCCCCCCTCACCACAGACCACAGCTTTGGGGGTTACCACAGCTGAAACCAACCTCACTCCCTCTTGTTCTCTCCTAGCTACCTCATCCAAGGTCTGCCAAGACTCCGAGGCCCTCTGGGAAACCACTCTCCTGCCTCCGAGTAAAAAGAAAGAGTAGTCACGTTCTCCCAGAAGGACTCTAAGCCAAGCCTCAAAGCTCAAAAATACCCCAAGAAAAGCATGAAGAAAGCACAGATCACTGGGGCACTGACTCTGAACCTGTGCAGGACTCTGCCTTCCTTCTGCGTCAGGGAGGAGATGCTGTAGGTGCCGTCTGGGCTTTGCCTGGGGTAAACGGGACAGAGGACATCAGGAAGGTCTGGGTGGAAGTTAAAACAAGAACCAGATTTGAGGTACAGTGGCAGGAACAGAAAATGGGAAGAAATTAAGAAAGGAGCAAGTGAGGGGCAGTGGGACAAAGGGATAGAGGTTGGGCCACCACACACAAATATTGAACTCTGTCCAAATAAAAGCCTCTTGGGTCCTTGGCGGCAAAGCTTTTCCACTTTCCTATCTTCCCGTGTTGGACCCAACTGAGCTGTGTCCCGGGCCTTGCTGCAAAGTGTTCAAGCTGTGAAATAAAGGCCCTCGAAGGCAGCCCCAGGGCCCGTCTCAATTGCTCTGTGTAACCTGGAGCTGTAATTAGGTTCTGCTCCTTAGACAGTTGCTGGTCACTTCAGGATACCTACAACTCCTCATCCCTACTCCTCCTCACACGACTCAGCTGCCAGGGAAAGATTTTTTTTATTCATTTCTAAAATCTGCTAGTCCATACAGTGGGACACCCCAGGAAGGAAGGAGGTAGATAGGAAATGTCTGAGAAAACCTGCAGTTGTTTATCAGTGTGAGATCCTCACTCAACTTCCTGTTGTCACTTCCTCTCACTGGCACCTGAAGAGTTGGGTTGCGTCAGGCATGAATGCTGAGAGCAGAGACCACTTCCTTTGCCAACACAGAGCTTTAATCTCCGAAGACCATCTGACACACATAAGCCAGCCCTTCCGGCCTACAGCAACATCAGACTACTAGAAAGAAGCAACACTCCCCGTCTCCCCCTCTCTGCTCAGTTACTCCAACCCAAACAACACCCAAGTCAGTGTAGTTAGGAATTTATATTTTTTGCGCCTTTGTTTAGAATACATGACATTGGTAAATATGCCACATGCCTTTGGTGAAGTACAATTATTATTCTATACACGTATGAGATTGAGGTTAGGGAAAAAGACAAAGAGGTGATGACAGACACACAGTGGAAACCCCACATCGTCTCATGGCAAACCAAAGGGGATCTGGGAAGCTCAGCTGCATTTGACTGCTAAGTCCCAGGGTTTAGTTGCACATTTGCTCATGCACATGGGTGGTAGGAGGGAAAGGGGACAGCAAAGACACAAAAGAGGGTACACAGTGGGATGAGAAAGAAAGTAGAAGGGCTGACATCTCCAAAAGAACAAAGCCAACTATATCTGGTGAGCCTCAGAGGGACAGACACCCAGGAAATAATTCCTGTGACAACGGTGGGTGGGCTAAGAGGGCGAATTTGCTCCAGGCTTGGGACACATCGAGGACAGTGGTGGCTCTTCTCCAGCGGTGACCCCCTGCATTAGGCAAAGAGGAGCCCAGAGGAGAGTGGAGACCTTCGGGGGGAACCGTTGGGAGGGTACACTGACTGCTTTCTTCCAGCTCTTCAGTCCCACCCTGGGGCAGGACAAAGGGAAGGTGGGGAACAGGGGCGAAGGGAGAGGAAGGATGGTTTTGCACAATGAAATGCTGCTGCATGGAAAGTGAGCATCCAACCCGGCCCAGCCTGGCCCCAGCCTCTTCCTGCTTGTGGGCCAGAGGACAGAAGGAATACAAGCGCATGGGTGTTTCCCCTTCTGTTCCCAGCCTGCCTGCCTCCCCTCACAACACCCTATCCTGACGCCCAGGAGTGGCCCTGCACAGGCTGAGTAGCTCCCATCCTTAGATTCCACTGTCTGTACCCACAAGCCATGCAAAGAGGAAAGGAAAGGCGGCAAAGTGGAATTCAGATGGGTACACATGGTTTAGAAGGGGAGTACAATGCAGGAAGGACAGACAGGTGGCTCTAGGTGAAAGGGCCCCGTGATAGCACAAACTCTACACTGTCCGCCTCCTACCCCAAGACTGAGTTGGTGAGTATACTGGGCTTTTCTAAAATATTCAGAATCGGCCAGGCCTCAGGAAGGACATCTTGCCTCGTCCCTGTCTTTGGCAAGTACACAGGAGTGGTGTACAGGAAGTCCCTGAAAGTCCAAGGACCCCTCACACTCCTTAATCAACAGGAAGGGAGGAGCAGGACCCTCCTTCACGAGAGGGCAAGAAGTGGCTTCCACTGAGCTTGTTATTTTCAAATTAGGCCCTTCATTCACTGTTTCTAACTAATAGGCATTCTCTCTGTATGCCAACAGTGGAAACTAATCAAGAGCCCCAAACTTTGGCTAGATGAAGTTATTTGGTACTCTCATGAACAGTACAGAATGCTGCAGAAAATGTGGACAAGGGACAACCCTTTCCGGTTATGAGCTTGTGGGACTGCTTCTAGGATGGCAATGAGAATTCTGGTATTTTCACAATTAGTATGTGTTCTCCAGGTCGCTGGAGAACAAAGTAAAAGGCTGTAAGATCCCTGAAGACGTAGAAAATCTTGGACTAACAGATTAGAAATAACTGCAAAAAACAGGTTTTACTCTCTAAGAGGGTATTGCACCAGGACCGAGTTGGACTTTGTGCCCACCCAGGATCCTCTTCACGCCTGGCATAGGAGAAAAGCTCCAAGTGACCAGGGCAGCCCTGAGTGAGCCACCATTTTCGCAGGTGTTTATGGCCTCCTCCTGCCAGCGGCCTGGCTTTCCTGGAGGCACCACGGGCACTGATACCCTTCTCCTCCCCAAATCTTGACACTTTTGTGGACACATCACTACAGCTACGCCCGTCCCCTTCCCTTGGCCTCCATCTCTTTTTGGCTTTGGAGGAATTTGCGAGTATATAAGAAGCAGGTAGGGAGGAGGTGCCAGCTGTTGCTCTTCAGATAGTTGCTTCAAATTGCGCCAGGAGCAGCATTTCCAGTGTTGAGGGACATAGTGCAAATGAAAGCAACAGCAAAGGAGGAGTGAGCGATGGAGAAGCTGGGCTGGGATGGAGGAAGGTAGATGGGGAAGTTGTTGAGAGAGCAAACAAGGAAAGGAACATGAGTTTGGATGGCAATGGAGAACAGGGAAGGGGTGGCACATTCTCAAGTAAAAAAGTAGACTGGACACAGGAATCAGGAAGTCCAAGATGGAGAAGAGAGAGAGACAGGAGAAAACAAGAGCACAAATTACATCAAGTTACTAGGCATTCGGGTCTTTCCGTTGTAGGTGTCCCCTCCCCATGTCTCCCTCTGACCCACGACAGTGACAAACAGCAGAGGGAAGCCTTGCCCATCAAGGGAGTCCTTTGTCTTTGCCCTTCCTCCCTCCTGAGCCAGGTGACGATGCCACAACAGTGATCTCCATACCTCAGTCAGAGCAGCCCCACTCCTCGGGCAGGGAGGCAAGCAGGCAGGGCTGGGAGAAGACTCCAGGACCTTCCCACCTCTTCACCCCACCAGAAACCTCAGGAATACTTACTTGCAATAACTACCACGATGATGGCACAGATAACCCCCAGCATGATCATCATCTGAGGAGAAATTGACAAAAAATGGGTCCTTGGACTTGGGAAAGGAAAGAGCCAGGAAGAGAACTTACTCTGTCTTTGGGACAATGCAAGAAACACACATCACCCAGGAGATCTGCAGGCCTCTTGGCAAGGGCCCAGCCCCCATGCTCCCCATCAGACAATAACCCCTGCACCACAGGGGAAGCTCCTCAGAAACATCAGAGCGCTTGTAGCTGCTTCTTTTTCCTTAGGTCCTGTCGTGTTGAAAAGAACTGCAATGGATCTGCAGTCAGATGGTTCATTTTTCAATGTGAAGTGCTCAGCTCATTCCTCAAAGCTGCATGTATGTAAATACATTTATCTACTCCAGTCATTGTGTCCGTGTTGGGTGTTTGAGGAAGGGCCAGGTGAAAAATTTCCCAGGGGTCCTTCTGGCAAAGGCAGCTTGACTAACCATTTCCAAACTCCTCAGGGTGTCCCGGTGAGTGGGTCTGAATACTCTAGCCTACCCTGGTGGCCAATTCTGGGTAATGCAGCTCAAGGAGGCTTTTAAGACTTCCCTCCCAAGAGTTCTGCAGGGCAAAGATCCTGTACCACTAAAGGGGAGGAATGCAAAGGGTGTCCCAAAATTCACGCAAGAAGTAATTTTGATAGAAAACACAGATTTATAATTAAAAATTGTAAATTTATATTGATTCATAAAGTATACAGTATAGGGTTATGTATGGAATAGCATATCAGGTAAATGGCCTCCACGGCCTTGCTGGCACATACGCACTCTTTTGTTGAAATTTTCCATGACGGAAATGCGGCTGCTCAGGCAATAACAGTTAACGGTGCTCGCTATCGCGACATGATAATCCAGTTTTTTTGTGCTATGGATGCCATTTACCCGATATGCTATTCCATACATAACCCTATATTGTATACTTTATGAATCAATAAAAAATTTACAATTTTTAATTATAAACATGTGTTTTCTTTCAAAATTACTTCTTGCGTGAATTTTGGGACACCCTTTAGAACCGGAGGGTTTTCTTGCCTTCTGTGAGCTGTGGCGAAGGAAGAAGAAGAGGGAAAGGACAAGAAAATTCACCTTGCAGTTTTTCCACCAATACTTCCTCTTCAGCTTGGCAGCGCTGCTCTCAAACTGTGACGCTCCCATCTGCAAGGCATCAGCGCGGTCATCTAGCTCTGACAGTATCTCGTCCCTCTTCAGGACCTTGTCCACATTTACACGCATGATGTCCACCACCTGAGGGGGGCCAGAAACAAAGCTGCTAAGCTCTCCACCAGAGACACGGGAAAGAACAGCAACCAGGGGATCACAGGGTTGCCCTGTGTAACTCCAACGGATGCCTTGCCTCCCAAAGCCTTTAGCTAGCGCTCTATGACAGCGGTTCTCAACCTGTGGGTCGCGACCCCTTTGGTGGTCGAACGACCCTTTCACAGGGGTCGCCTAAGACCATCCTGCATATCAGATATTTACATTACGATTCATAACAGTAGCAAAATTACAGTTATGAAGTAGCAACGAAAATAATTTTATGGTGTGGGTCACCACAACATGAGGAACTGTATTAAAGGGCCAGAAGGTTGAGAACCGCTGCTCTATAAGAAAGAAAAGTTCTAAATGCCTATGATTTGGAAACCCTCGGGGAAAAACGCTCCACCTACCTCCTCTACTTGTGCCTGGGTTTGCTGTAGTCGTCTGTTGCTGGTCGTATTAGGAGGAGGGCCAGGGGGACCCCCACCTGGGGCAGTCCCTTCTGCCCCTTCCGTGGGCGGCTGAGCTGGATCGGACCTGTAGAGAAAGTGGACGACTTGTAGGCATATATGCATAACCCATGGATGGACACAGACAATGGGGTTCTGAGGGCCTGGGGCGGGCGGGAAGATGGGAGCGGGCTGGAAGAGGTTAACGGGGGGGGGGGGGGGGGCTGAATAATACTTTCAACAATAAAGATTTTTTTAAAAGAAAATATAATAAAAATAAAGAAAGAAAGAAAAGTGGACAGAGTACACAAAGTACCCAAAACAAGAAAGAAATCATGTGCCCTCTCACCCCACACCATCGAATTCATGGCAATTAGGTTACTATATGTAATTAGAAGGGGTTCTAGCTCCTTGGCCCTACCAAGGAGGGAGATACAGCACAGTGACAAGAAGCAAAAGATAAAAGATGCGGGAAGCCACCCATTATCTTCACTATCAGAGAAGTGTAAACAAGGATCCCGGAAAGCTGGTGAACCTGGAGCCCCTGGCAAGGGCCAGAGCTATGCACAGATGTTTAGTCCAGACAGTGGGGATTCAAGCTATTTCCTGACCGAACAGTCTCAGAGTACATCTTTCTAATATTTACTGACCTTTAAGATAGTCTGCCTGTTACTACAATTATCTGCCTGACTAAGAGCTAGATGTGTATCCAAAATTGAATAAAAGGTTGGCAAGGCCTGGGCACCAGTGGAAGTCCTTTCCCTTGCACTGGGCTTTCTGTCTTGGCTCCCAATATTTCCAAATTATTATTTCTTGTCTCGTCTCTTTCATTTGCGTGCGGCCCCTTCTCCAGATCCCAAACCCTGAGCCACGCGGGACGTGGGATATTCACAAAAGATCCTGTAACAACATTTAGTGGGGGTCGGGGACATCCAGGGTGGTATCAAGAGATCTTATTTGGGCCGTCTTCTGACCCAAATTCACACACATCCTCTGACACAATGGTTCCAGGGACTATTGTGCTACCTTTGGCCTGAATGGCATTGCCCTGGCTGTCAGAGCCTTTCACATAAAGTCAAACTGGAAACCTCCAATCCAGGTTAGAAGACATTTGTACAAAAGACTAAACCCTCAGGATAAGCCTATGGACTAAACAGCCCTTTTCCCCAAAGCCTAAATCTACAAAGAGCAAGCTGACAGATTCTGCTTAAGGTTATGTTTCATTCCACAATTAGTATATTGGGGCTGTTGTAAGGACAACTTGGAGACTCACCAAAGGCAGAGCCTCTGTAGGTGGAGTGAGTCAGAACAGTTTGCTTGCTTTGTTTTTGGCAGAGAAGATAGATGGAACTAGGGCCTAAAACAATTACATTAATTATGAAACTGTTCCAAGAGTATAGACAGGAGGCAAAATGAAGAGAAATGGGCCTCAGTGTACATGCATCTTTGACATTCTGTCCCTTCTTTTTCTAGATTTGGCAACAAATCTCAGGAAAGTACCCTGTGTCCCAAAGAGACGTATGTCCCTTATGTCCCAAAGAGAAATTTTGGTTTACACTACTACCCACAGTGACTGTCCTCATTCCCTCAGCCTTAGAAGGGATTAACGTGTTCAAGACAGACTCTTTTTCATGAAGTTTAACCTACGGCCTGAGATTTTCTCTCCCAAGGAAGACCCTGCCAGCAGGAGGGAGGTCTCTCAAATCTGATGGAGAATAGAAATTACAATAAGAACTCCTCAAACAGAAGCTGAATCTCACAAAACACACCTCCTAGGAGCAGTCTAAGAATGAATGATGGAGGGATTCAACCATCACCAAGTCACCACGCAGGAAATGCCTTGACTACTCACAATAGACCTAATGCCCAGAAGTTCCTCCTCCCTAAATGAATTTCTTTCAAGTCTACAAAGATAGAGAATAACACCTCAGAAAGGAGACGCTAGCAGATTACATCTGGCGTATCCCCATTAACATCACTGTCTCACTTCTAAGGCGTAAAGGCGCAAAGGGAAGACCCAAAGCCATGGAAGCCAGGAGGCTCCTGTGCTACCACTGAGCTCAGCAGCAATCTAGTTCTCTGAAGACCGAAAACCCAGTGAGTGGGTAGGAGCCACTGTTTGGTCTTGGAAGCAGGCCAGGATGGCGGCAGCAATGACAAGACTGAGGTCAGAGGCCTTGTGATGCCCTGCTGGTCCCCGCACTTTCTCCACCTCCTTCGGTGCATCCCACATGGGTGCTCCTGGGAACCAGTGAGCCGAGAAGGATCCTCCTTCCCCAAATGCAAACAAATGGGTTCCTAGGACTTGGCCAAGATGCACAGAATGTCACAGAGTAAAAGCTGCAGAAATCCAATTGAGAAAATGTGACATGGTTATAAAGCATGTGAAGGGACCATTCCACTTACGACTTGTTGGGAGTTGGGAACACTCAGCAATAAAACATCCAGCACAGTTATAACCTTTATGTAGGATAAGTAAACCTTTTCCCGTTGTGTTTTTTTTTTTTTGTCTAGGACCAGGCCAGGACTCCAGGCAATGGCAAGGAAGAAAGACCTCTACCAAGCAGACAGTGGTCCTGACAGGGGAGTGCTTCGCTTCTCCAGCCACGGTTCTCCCTCGGATCTTAGGATGCGGGTGATGCTGAAGATGGTCCGAGACTAAATGTAATGCGCTGGGGAAGACCGGGATCCTCAGGTCTATTTCTCTCCCCAGCACTTGGCTGAGACTCAGTGAAGGAAAACACCTCAGGGTGGCCATGGGAGGAAGGCAGTTTGGAATCATAGGGCACTGCCCCTGAGTTCTGAGAACTGGCAGATAAGTTTCTGGAGCTTTGCTCACTGCCAAGGTGGGAGGGAGGCAACACGTAACAGTTGGGGTGAGGGACATACAGAAATTACTAACTAGCAGATGCACCTACGACTGTCTTTCCAGAGGAACCAAGTACAGATTCGTTCAGACCCTACCCGATAACTCCATGCCCCACCTTCGCCCTCTCCCGGGCTCCGCTAGACAGAGAGCTGCATGAGGCGCCCCTCGGGCGAGAAGAATGGGTGCAATGAATGTGGGACCCCTGCGCCCCTGCCCCGCCCGTGGGGTGCTGGCTGTGGCTGGTGCAGGAGTGGAGTGCTGCCCTCCTCGCTGGGTGTGGTCAGGTCTGGGGGCTGCGCGCGGGGGTAGTTCCCCGCGTCGCTGCAGCTGCTGCGCAATGCGCCATTTCCATCCCGCAGAGTCTGACGCTGGCGGTGACAGTTGGCATGGAGGGTCGAGCTCCCTACACCAGAGTCAACTCACATTTTTCTGAGAAGTGAGGATCGGTCTCCTCTCCGGAGGCTGCGACGAGACACCCGGCGAGGGGAACGCCGCGGCTGAAATCCACGGAACTGCCGAGCTGCACGTCTAGTTGACCACCCGGAGCTCTAGCTGCGGTGGAACTTACTGCAGCTGCAGTTCGGGTCCCGGTCTTTATTAGTGCCGGCCACGCCTCCCCGATAATATCGATTGACAATTCCGCGGCCCAATCCAAGCCCGGGACAGGCGCAGTCCAGAGGGAAGCCCGAGCAAATTGGCCAAAGAAGCAGTTTCCTCATTCACTGACAAAGATGACTATAGTTGGCTAATCTGTAACTAAGCGACAGGGGGTTGTGAAAACACGCTTCAACACTCTGGAGGGGCAACTCCAACATTTCGAGTTAAGCCTTTTCTGGTGCCTGCTAGCCAATCGCTGAACAGCTTCTGAAGCCTGGCCCCGCCCAAGGTCCCAGCGCCGGCAGCTCCAGCCAATCGCGCCGCTCTCGCCGACAGCGGCCGAGTGCCCCGGCTCACAGTGGCCGGGACTCCCGGGGAAGTCGGTGGTATGTCAGTCCACGCACGGCCCTGACGCCCAGATCTGTCCGGCGTCCCACCCACCTGCCCGCCTCTGACCAACAACTCCGCGGAGGCAGAGTCCGTCAAGGCAGAACGGCAGGCTCTCGGGCCCAAGTACCGGACGGGGGTTCCGTCCCCGCAAAGCAGATACGCAGGCTTCGTTCATCCGGTTCCTTCCACGCTGCCGACAAGCGCCTCACGCCGTGTATCCGACACGGAACCTCCCGCCAAACCTGCCCCTCCCGTGCCTTCCAGGTACCTTACCCACCAGGTGGCCCAAACGGACACCACCCTGGACTTCCTCCCCGTTCATCCTCACCCCTCCTCTAATAATTCACCAAGTCGAGTCGATTTTTCCTTGTATTTCAAGAATTCTCTCCCCTTGTCTCACTATTCTTATCCGTTGTAAAACTCAACATTCTTTCAGCTCCCGCTAGGAAAACAAGGTAGCAAATTGACTCGATGCTTTCTTATCAGAACTGTTTTTATATTTATTGAAAGTATAGACTTATATAGAGATTTTTATATTTCACTCTGGTGCATATGTAAAAAAAGAAAATACAAAAGAATAACATGGTAACAGTATTCCTAAAACGTCATATTGAGGCTCTTATGATTCATTTTTTTTACTCAATCTTAGGTGTTCATAATTTTCCACACAATGTAGTTAGTCATCAAGAACTTTGGTGAGACAGCATTTCTCAAAGTGTTCCTCTGCTGTCTCTGAATTTTCTTCCAAGCCTCAGACACTCATTTGGCTAACAGTTATATTGAAACATCCTAATTTAGATGTTAACATTTTTTTAAAAGTGTATTTTAGAATTAGTGAAATACCTTTGTGTTTCTAGTCTTGCCCTCCCTCATATCCATCCTTTAAGGAACCACCAGAATGCTCTATGCAAATGTCACAACCCTGCTTAAAACCAATGAACAATTGCTCTTAGAAACATAATGTACTGATCATGTGTTTGTCCCATCCACCTCCTATAACCACACCAAAATGACAACTTGTAGGAACTGAAAACAAATCATAAACCCTCAAAGACAAAATTAATGGGAAGAATTATTTTTGGCAGCATGAACACCTAAGTATCCCCACCAACTTTCCCCTGAAAACTAAAACACTGAATTTTTTTTTAATTGAAATACTTTTAAAATTAAGAAAATAATACAGGGAGGTTCCCCTATAGCCCTTCACCTATAATATTAAAACCAGGAAATTGACATTGGTACAGCCCACAGAGCTTATTCACATTTTGCCATTTTTACATACATTCTTGAGTATATGTGTGTGTGGGCCTGCATGTGTATATAGTTTTATAAAATAGTGTAGATTCCTTTTACCACAATCAGAGTACAGAACTATTATACAAGCACAAGACTCCCTGGAGCTGTCTCTTTATAGTCACACCCACCCCACCCCCAACCCTTAGCAAACACTAATTTTTTTGTAACACTGACTAGGACCTTTAGTACTAAGTTATAATGCAGCAGTAATAGTGGGCATCCTTGTCTTGTTGCTGATTTTTAAAGGGAATACATGTCCATAAATGTATGTTGTTAATCTCCAGTATATAATCTTTATCAAATTAATGAAATTTCCCTCTGTTACTAGTTTAACAGGTTTTATTTTAATCATAAAAAGGAGCCCAGCCAGCGTGGCTCAGTGGTTGAGTGTTGACATATGAAACGGGAGGTCACAGTTCAATTCCTGGTCAGAGCACATAGTGAAGATGCAGGTTTGATCCCCAGTTGGGGTGTCTATGGGAGGCAACCAATCAATGTTTCTCTTTCTCTAAAATCGATATTTTTAAAAAGAGCCCATATATAAAAATATCTAATATGCCAGATATTCAACTACTGCAGCAATCAAATATGTGCAAGACAGTCCCTACCTTCAGTGGGAATGAGGCTTAACTAATGGGGAAGACAGACACAGACACATTAAACCAAGCAAAATCAAACAGTAAAAATATTATGAGTTCAGAGACTCAGCCAAATCAAAGTAAAGGAACCCTAAAAAGCACTCCCTTGCCTTCTTCCATTTTCCAAAGCAGTGGTACTCAATCCTAATTTAGAACCTCTTGGGAGCTTTTAAAAACATGAATGCTTGGAACCCAGTCTCAGATTGATTTCATGGTGTAGGATGGGTCCAAGTCTTCTTTGTTGTTGTTTGTTTTGTTGAAGACTCTGAGAAGTTTCTAACATGTAACCAGGATTGAACAGCTCTGGTCTACAGGGTTAAAAAAATCTAAGGTCTTCATCCTGGCTAGACTCCTGGTCATTTGCGCTATTTTTCCTATCTAAAACTTATTTCCTGTTATTAGAAAAATATTACTGATATGTTAATGATCATTAACTTAATCCTATGGACCTGTCAGTAGTTGCCACCTTTGCTCACATGTCTATGTTCCCATGACAAGGCTATTCCCCATTCCCCTACCCACCGCAATTATTTCTACTCATCAAAGCTGCTGCCCATATGTTACTGTTCATAGTTAACATTGATTTCCCATGTCCTTAAGCTGAAATTTTCCAAGACTTAGCTCAAATGTCATCTTTTCAACAAATACCTTTTCTGACTACCCACTCCCCCACCCCAGCCAAGAAAAAACTCTTAGAAGTCTCTAATTTTTCTATGCAATTACCATATTCAAATTCATATTGTTTACATATATATATATATCTTTTTTTTTTAAAATATATTTTATTAATTTTTCACAGAGAAGAAGGGAGAGGGATAGAAAGTCAGAAACATCGATGAGAGAGATTGATCAGCTGCCTCCTACACACCCCCCACTGGGGATGTGCCCGCAACCCAGGCACATGCCCCTGACTGGAATCGAACCCGGGACCCTTGAGTCCGCAGGCCGACGCTCTATCCACTGAGCCAAACCAGTTCGGCTATATATATATATATCTTAAGTAGAATGAAAGCTACTGAGAGTTAGGAATCAATCCTGACAGTGATTTATGTCCCTACAAATAACCTTGCACATATGATTCAGTGTTTATTGAATGAAAATGTTATATACTGTTTCACACCTAAAACAAGATTGTTCTGTCCTTGAAAACAAGACCTTTTATATTTTCACAGCAGGAAACATTTTATAAACGCTCACTGAACTGAACTATCAGTTTCCTCTTCACTAATAATCACATGTTCTACTAAAATATCCTATATAATAAAAAGCTAATATGCAAATCGACCAAATGGCAGAACAACCAGTCGCTATGACATGCACTGACCACCAGGGGGCAGACACTCAACGCAGGAACTGCCCCCTGGTGGCCAGTGCGCTTCCACAGGGGGAGCACCGCTCAGCCAGAAGCTGGGCTCACGGCTGGCGAGCATAGCGGCAGTGGCAGGAGCCTCTCTGGCCTCCCCCAGCAGCGCTAAGAATGTCCAACTGCCAGCTTAGGCCTGCTCCCCACGTGAAAAGTTTAGGGTTTCAGAGAAATGGATATGGGTATGTGTGAACATAAATTACAATCCTAGGTCTCATGGAAATGTATATATTATGTATCGGGGCTCATAATATGGGAGAGTGTTTTCAAAGTGATGGCTGGAGAAGAGCTGGATATAAGAATGGAGAGGTGGGTATGAAATATGAGTGGCTCTGGAATACCTTACATGATTTGGTGGGACTGGAGAGGAGACAATCAAATATTTGAGACTGCTAAGTGCAAGGTGTTCTGAAGAATATATATATATATATATATATATACACACACACACACACACACACACACACACACACACTAGAGCAGTGGTTCTCAACCTTCCTAATGCCGCAACCCTTTAATACAGTTCCTCATGTTGTGGTGACCCTCCAATTTCAAATTGGACATAATTAAAGCATAGTGATTAATCACAAAACAGTGTGTAATTATATATGTGTTTTCTGATGGTCTTAGGTGACCCCTGTGAAAGGGTCATTCGACCCCCAAAGGGGTCGTGACCCACAGTTTGAGAACTGCTGCACTAGAGGCTGGTGCACAAAATTCATGCACTTGGGTGGGGGTCCCTCAGCCCAGCCTGCACTCTCTCGCAGTCCAGGAGCTTCGGGGATGTCCGACCGCAGCTTAGGCCCACTCCTTAGTGCTGCCAGAGGTGGGCTACTGTGCTTGCCAACTGTCAGCCCAGCTTGTGGCTAAGCAGCGCTCCCCCTGTGGAAGCACACTGACCACCAGAGGGCAGCTCCTGCATTGAGCATCTGCCCCCTGGTGGTCAGTGCATGTTATAGCGACCGGTCATTTGCTGTTCAGTCGATTTGCCTATTACCCTTTTATTATATAGGATAGGCTAGGATATCCCTAACTAGAAAAGCATATGCAGAGAGTGGGTCAAGGATATATTACACATTTTTGTTTCTCCTACAATTTTCTGCTCAGAAAAAGTAACCAATAGTTTTTATAAGAATAGTACAGAAATATAATGCCACTTTTCCATTACATTTCACTCCAGTGTGGATTTTTTTAAAACATATTTTTATTAATTTCAGAGAGGGAGAGGGAGATAGAAAAATCAATGAGAAGCATTGATTGGCTGCCTCCTTCCTGCCCCCAACTGTGGACCAAGCCTGAAACCTGGGCTCCTGGTTTATAGGTTGATGCTCAACCACTGAGCCACACCAGCCAGACCCACTGTGGATTTTTTTTAAATATATTTAATATTAAGAGGCAATTAAAAATTACCACTTTCAATATATGAAGCCCAAATGTCAAAAAATGCCAACAACAATTTTTCTTTTTTAAAGGCCATAGACATGGCTAGACTGCAAAAGGCAAGTGGTAAAGCCCAAATCTAAGACTCTAAGACTTAGGAATGAGTCAGACTTCATAGTCTATGCAAGTAAAAGTAACATCTAGAGGAAAATAAAGTGTGGATAACAGATTCTAAAGAAGCCTCATTTTATTACAGAGAGCATACAAATTCCTTTCCTCATAGGAAAAAGAGTACTGTTTCCCTTCACCTGGATGTTAGATATGCCTCTTCCACAGTCCCCAGCTTACTCTTCTACCGGTACTTTCCATGTCGGTTAAAATGTTTGTAGAGATAGCTGATTCGTTTGTTAAGGTTGTGCAGGTCATCACTGAACATCCGATTTCCAACCATTCTCTTCTTTCGGATACAACGCTGCAATTCATTCCCCTTCCAGCCTCGAAGCCATTTGGGGCCCCTGATTAGTTCTTTGGGGTGCTTTTCAAAATTTCCTGTGTAATGTGAGAGAACATATTAGTTCCAAGACAACACAGCCTCGACCAGCTGCTAAGCCTTCCGCATACAGTTGCACCGCTCAGAGCAGCCCCTACAGACAAGACACATCACACTACAGTATCAAGAGCACAGACTTTGGAGCCAGACTGTTTGGGGTTCAAATTCTGACACTGCTATTTGCTAGTTTTGAAAAAATTACTTAGCCTCTTTATGCTTCAGTTTCCTCACCTATAAAATGAAAACGTTATTATGCGGATTAATGAGTTAATACATGTAGGACACTCAGAACAATGCCCAGTATAACGTAAATAACCACATAAGTGTTTGCTCTTTGCTATTGAGCACGGTACCATCCCCAAAAAAAGCTGGGGTGGGGTGGGGGATGGAAAGGCCACTGTTGCAACGTAATTGCCATTCTTAAATTCTGTGCAAGGGAGTCGAGTCTTACCCAGGATCCCGATGTTATCATACACCCCAAACATGGCCCTCTTCTCGTTCCAACGATCAACCACTTTGGGGGGCGGGACGGTGTGCCTTACAAAATACAAGTCAGGAACACCTAGGGATGGAGAAGGAAGACACTGAATCCTGGCCGCTTACTGAAAAGCAGATCTCCGGGCGTCTCTCTCCATCCGCCACTTACCCAGAGAGAAACTTCTGCAGGCCTGGGGCACCCAGCTCCACAGGCGCCTTCCTGCGTCCGCAGCGAGGCACCCTGCCATTGTTCTCGTCTCTCCCCTACAACAGCATGCAGCTATGGCAGAGTGCTGGCCAGACGTGAGCTTCAAGGAGATGGCAGGGACCGCTCGTGCTGCCCTCCCGTCGGTACTAGGTGAAAGCAGCCATCTTGGACCTTACCCAGGTAGCTCTGGGCGCAGCGAGCTCCTAAGCCCCTCCTTCCCCAGCCACAAGCCCCGCCTCCCGGGTTCGGGCGCACAGAGGCCGGGGTGTCTGTCACTCAGACCCTGCCCCGCCTAGGCGCTTCCGTTCTGCGAGCCGGAAGTCTTGGAGCGGTAGAAGAGGTGAGGGAGTCTCTCCGTCGTGTGTCCCCAAACTGGATTTCAAGAAAATTCATTCTTTTGTTTCCTTGGCCGTCCCTCAGCTGCGAGGGAGATGTTTCAGACCCTGGAACCCAGAGCTTCCTTTTTCTATGCTTCACAGCAGTTTTGCGCTGTCGCTTTTTTTTTTTTTTTACTACCCCTATTGTACAGAGGAGAAAATCGGGCTCCTGAGTGAAGTGACTTGCTGGACGTCACGCAGCAGAGGAAATGGCGGAACCCGGACTAGATCCTAAACCTTCTCAGTCCCGGCCTGGACTTGGCTCCAGTCCTGGGTTTGACTGAGTGGGTCACTACTCCAGGGGCTCTACCGCTGCCCAGCTAGGAACGCGGCACCCCTGGCGGACACTGCCGGGCCTCCTCCCCACCGACTGAGGGCAAGGACCAAGCAGGGAAGGCAGCAGCCGCAAGATTAGGGCGCTGGAGTCCAGATTCTGTAACGAGGCCCCGCCCCTCTCTAGGCGGCGCGGCCCGGCTTTCCGGATCCTGCGCTGTGATTGGTCGGCCTCTGCAGCGAGCGTCGCGATTGGTCCTCTTGCGGCCGTTGGGATTTGAACTCTACATTTGTGGCTTTGCCCGCGCGTCGCCCGGCTCAGAGGCAGGTTTTTGCCTCCGCCTGCCGGGGATTGGCCGGTTTCTCTGCCCGCTTGAGTGCTGCCCCGCTGATTGGTGCGTATTTTGCACGCCCGGTTTTCTCCATTTCAGCTCCACTACCCGAGTCCCAGGAACGACCGGTGAGGCTCTCGGGTAAGATGTGGGGGTAATGGAGAGCGGATGATGGAAAGACTGGGAAAATAGGGTCCCGGGGGCACGGGTAATAGGACGCGGTGTTAGGCGGCCTGCGAGAGGCAGGGAGGTCTAGTGGGCATATCCTGGGGGTACGATGTGGTAGAAACAGTCTGATAGTTCTGCGGCAGAATTTGCGTGAGTCTCTTGCTTTAAGGCTTAAGCTTTCTTAGCCTCATTTTCATCATCTGTTAATTGGGCTGTGTTATGTACTCCATGAGAGTGGGATCCGAAGAATTAAATCAGATATGGTCTATTCAAATAGCCTAATAGGCCCTGGCATACAGTAAACATGTAATAAATTTTAATGCTCTCCCATTCTGGAGCCAGGAAACCCACATGCCAGGCCATTGTTCTGGTCTCAGGAGAGACATTCTACTTAATAAGCTTTGTCCATAAAAACAAATCATAATGCAAACACGGGATTGATAGTTCTTTCCACACTTTAGTACCCCTTGACTCAGGGCACCTATGTACAGTGACCAGAAACTAGTAACCCCATTGTACAGATGAGGTCCATGACATGACCAAGTGGCAGAGTCATGAGTGAAATGAGATTCTACTCCTGGGTTGATCTCATATCCTCTAAGATGTTACCTGCATGATGTAAGACTAAAAATCACTCTATACTGGGAGGGAGAGGAGAACTAGAAGAAAAGATAGGCCTTAGATATTTTCTGTTTGGTTCCCAGCCCTGTGAGCCAGTGGGAGAAGGATGTCTCCCCAACTCTGTGAGTTCCATCTGCCCTTAACCCCAGAGGAATTGTTGAAAAGTGGAGGGGTGAATCAGTATGTTGTGCAAGAGGTACTGTCCGTCAGAAATCTTCCCTCACAGCTTAAAGGTAAGACTCCATAGCTGGCACTGTGCCTAGCACTTCAAAACAACCATTCCACATGTAATCAAATTGTCTGTCTGTTCCACTACACCACTAAGCTCCATAAGGGCAAGGAAACTCTTTCATTTTCCCTAATATTTCCTCCTCAGCATTGCATGGGATGCATTACAGGAAGAATGCACTCATTGACCACCTTATCTCAGTTATTCAATAAACATCCTTAGTGTATATGGGTGGCGGGGCAGGGGCGGGGGGGATTATTTCAGGTCTTTACCTCTTTACATATGCTGAAATAAGTAGATTTAAGGGGTACAGGAGAAGATAGCTTTCTCAGAGTGTCTGGGACTTTACCTGACCTGTTTCAAGTAAAACTTTATTTTTAGAGTCTAGAACTCTTGTTTCCAAGAGTGTGCAATAATGGGAAAAAACATAATACAGTGGGGCCCTGACTTACGAGTTTAATTCGTTCCGTGACAGAGCTCGTAACTCAAATTACTTATATGTCAAATCAATTGTGAACGAGTGAGACACGTGATGCTGGGCTGATGTTGTGGCGTTCACTGTGACGTTCGCTGCGCCAACTAGCGGTGGGGTATCTGAAGATGGCTCGTAACCCGAATTTTAGCTCGCAACTCAAAGCAAAAAATCGTCTGAAAGATGGCTCGTATCTCGAAAAACTCATTAGTCGGGACTCTCGTAAGTCAAGGCCCCACTGTATATATGTACAGCTGCAACACTAGAATATATGTGCAATGCAGTTACCCATGGAAACCTATAGATGACCGAGAACAATTTATGTATTATCAAGCAAGACCCATACTGTCACTGGAAGTGGTTGTGCATCAGTTAGATTGCTTTGGAGAGATTCACAAAGTAGAGATTAAGACTCTGGAGCCAAGTTGCCTGAATTTGAATCCTGGCTGTCCCACTCTGACCTTGGACAAGTTACTTGGTCTCTCCATGCATCAGTTTTCCCCATGTGTAAAGATAAAAATAATAACATACAGTGGGGCCTTGACTTACGAGTTTAATTCGTTCCGTGACGGAGCTCATAACTCAAATTACTCGTATGTCAAATCAACAGTGAACGAGTGAGACACGTGATGCTGGGCTGATATTGTGGCGTTCGCTGTGACGTTCGCTGCACCAACTAGCGGTGGGGTATCTGAAGCTGGCTCGTAACCCGAATTTTAGCTCGCAACTCAAAGCAAAAAATCGGCTAAGAGACGGCTCATATCTCGAAAAACTTGTTAGTCGGGACACTCGTAAGTCAAGGCCCCACTGTACTTCACTTACTATCTTCTTCAACAGGAGGGTCAGTTAATGCAGCATCTTGATAATCTGACAAACTCCCCTTTATCTCCTCTTAGCCATTCTATCTTGTGCTTTTTCTTTCTCTTTAAAAATTTTTACCAGAAACTTCCCAACAGATTTAGCCATAATTGGATCATGTGCTATTTCCCTAACTAATTACTAGTAAGAGAAATGGAATTACTAAAATTGGCTAAATTAATCAAGATTATTACCTAGGTTTAGTCTCCCTAAACCCGAACATATCGCCATTTGGTAAACAAGGAATAAGGTGGAGTGTGGAGGTCGACTGACTGATGGGCGGCCAATCAACAGTGTCACAGACTGTTCTGTCCTTATTGCGTAGATATATGTATCACCAATTGCACATGTTGCACACTATAGCAAACTGTTCTTCAGTTATTATAATGCATTATTTTTTTAAATGGATGGTCCCTCTCTTTAAGAGTCTTTAAATAACACTTGCATTGCTTTTGGTGTTTAAAATCCTCAATATAAGTTTTATAAATATCCAAAATCAGATCATTTGATTTGTTCAACAGGTATATACTGAGGACATGCTATGTGCCAGGCACTGTTCTAGGCAACACAATAGTAAACAAAACAGACAAGATGACAGTTTTCTCAAGGCTCTCAACAAGTAATAAGCAAATATGGAGTATGCCGGGTGGTTGTAAGTGCCAACAAGAAAAGTAAAACAAGATGAAAAAGATAAGGTGTGCCATTGGCAGGGACTGGCATTTTGTGTTGGATGATTGGAGAAAGCCTGCTTATAGGTGACATTTGATCAGAGATCTTAAAAGTGAGGGAGTGATCTATGCAGATCTCAAGGCAGGGCATTCCAAGCAGACAGAAAAGCCAGTGCATAGCATGTCAGCCTGAGGACTAAAGAGTCAAGGATTCCATTTCCAGTCAAGGGCACTTACCTCTGTTGCACCTGCTCTGGTTAGTGAGCTTGTGGGAGGCAACCAATTGATGTGTCTCTCTCACATCAGTGTTTCTCTACTGCTCCCTTCCACTCTCTCTAAAAATCAATGGAAAAATATCCTTGGGTAAGGATTAACAAAACAAAAATTAAAAGGATTACTCTAGCCGAAACCGGTTTGGCTGAGTGGATAGAGCGTCGGCCTGCGGACTGGGGGGTCCCGGGTTCGATTCCGGTCAAGGGCATGTACCTGGGTTGCGGGCACATCCCCGTTGGGGGATGTGCAGGAGGCGGCTGATCGATGTTTCTAACTCTCTCTGTCTCTCTCCCTTCCTCTCTGTGAAAAATCAATAAAATATAAAAAAAAAAGGATTACTCTGTTGAACAGAGACTCTCTGTAAAGGGCAAGGGAAGAAGCAGGGAGAGTAATAGGCTATTACAGTAACCGGTAGCTTGCCTGGGATGATAGCAGTGGAGGGGAATCATAAAGAGTTAGATTCTGAATATTTTGTGTGTGTGTTTTTTTAATTGATTTTAGAGAGAGGGGGGAAGGGAGAGGAATACTGATTTGTTGTTCCGCTCATTTATGCATTCATTGGTTGGTTCTTATATGTGCCCTGACGGGATTGAACCCAAAACTTTGTCATATCAGGATGACACTCTAACCAACTGAGCTCCCTGATCAGGGCCTGAGTATATTTTGAAAGTAAAGCCAATAGGATTATTGTCGGATCAGATTGGATTTATAGGGCTAGAAAAAAAGAAGGGATTGCAAGTCTTTTGACTTGAGCAACTAGAAGAATGGAGTTGTAATTTATTGAGACCAGGATGTGAGAGGAGCAGATTTAGACTGTGGAATTCAGGGGAGAGGTTCCAGCTAAAGATATTTGAGATTTAATTTTCAGCATGTAGAGGGCATTTAAAGTCATGAGATTGGAGTGAAAGCAGTTGGAGAAGAAAAACAATTTGAAGTCATAAAACCAGAAACAAGTCCAAGCTTTAAAGGCTGCAGAACCCGGCCGTCATGGCTCAATAATTGAGCATTGACCTATGAACCAGTAAATCACAGTTCAGTTCCCTGTGAGGGCATATACCCAGGTAGCAGGCTTGATCCCCAGTAGGGAGTGTGCAGAAGGCAGCCAATCAATGAATGATTCTCTTTCATCATTGATGTTTTTATCTCCCTCTCCCTTCCTCTCTGAAATCAATAAAAATATATTTATTTAAAGGCTGGAGAGAGGAGAAAGAACCTGTAGAAGAAACCAAGGACCAATTATTGAAGCAGAAAGTGAATTAAGGCACTAAGTGGGAGCTACATTAAGAGAACATTTCAAAAAGGAAAGATCAACTGCAAATTGAGATTACTGAATTTAGCGATTTGGCAGTTGCTGGCAACCGTGATAAAAGCTGTTTCAGAGAAACGGTGGTATAGGCTTATGAAAAAATGGGAGGAGAGAGATTAGAGATGGTGGTAAGTTTAGATAACTTTTCGTTTTGCTTTAAGGGGTATCAGAGAAATGGGATGGTAGCTAAAAGGGGAGGTAGAGTCAATGGGGGACATTTTTGGTAAGATGGGCAGCATTACATGTGTCTGTGCTGAATGGAAATGATCAGAGAGGGAAAAGCTAATGATGCAGAAGGGAGAGGAAACAATTATTGGAACAATATATTTTAGTAGGTAAGAGTATGTGGTCTGGTACATAGGTGGGAAATGGTTTTATTAGAGCATGGACAGTTTATGTGCAGTAGCAAAAGAGAAGGAAGGAGTCTATGAGCACAGATGCAGGTAGTGCGGTAAATACAGAGCTTGGGGCAGCTAGAAGTTCTCTTCTGTCACAATTCTGTTTTCTCCGTGAGATGGGAAGTGATGCCTTTAACTGAGGGTGAGTTAAGAAAGGAGGTCTTGATGTCATAAGCAGAGGAAAGTGAAACATTGCCAAGAAGAAAGTGAGTAACCTTAGGGATTTGTAAAAGGCTTAAGAAATAATCCTATATAATAAAAGGCTAATATGCAAATTGTCCCTTCAACCAGGGGGCAGGGCGGGCCCACCAACCGCCCGGGGCCCCTCCCCCCGGCTGATCAGCCAGATCCTGGTGGGCCAGCTGGATGGACGGACCCCACCTGTGCACGAATTCATGCACCAGGCCTCTAGTAACTCATAAGTTTAAAGTAAAAATAGCCAGCATGGTGGTGTGTTTGTTTGCTTGTGTTGTTTTGGTGGGGTTTTTTGTTTGCTTGTTTTTGTTAATCCTTACCTGAGGATATTTTTTCTATTGATTTTTTAGAGAGAGCGAAAGATCAATGTGAGGGAGAACATCGATTGGTTGCCTCCCAAACTCGCCCCAACCAGGGCCAGGGATCCAGCCTGCAACCCAGGTACATGCCCTTGCCTGGGAATTGAATCTGCCACCCTTCAGTGTGTGGGCCAATGTCTAACCACTGAGAACACCAGCCAGGGCAGTAAATTTATATTTTATAAGGTGTGGGTTAGTAATTCTAAAACTGCTTTATGTGTTTACTAGGTTAACTAAGCTAATACGTCAATGAACTCACGTGTTTAATATAGACAGAGACATACATAAGTATATATCCTGCTTTTCTCTACTGAGAGGGTCTAAAAGCAATGATACTCCAATAGCAGTAAGCCTAACTAGTGCCTAGAACTTGCTTTCTACATACTCTCATAAAAGGAACCAGAATTCTGTTGAGAATGTTGATGCCAGAACAGCGTCAGTGAAAGTATAAGATGAGCTGGAACATCATGTGGTACAAAAAAGTACAAGAGTACAAGTGCAGGAGGCATGTCAGGACACAGGCCAAGTTAAAGGAGCTACCAATAGTCAAGTTTGGGATGATTTGAGCAACAAAATAAATAGTAATACGAATGGATTAAGACACAGAATAAAAGAAATATCCATGAATCCACTCTGATATAAATAAATAAATGAGGGGAAAGGCACAGCTCATCCTCATAGTGGCATTCCCATTAGTAAGTGTAAAAGGAATGATGGAGATAGAAAAGTCACCATTTAGAAAATATCACAATAATAATTGTGGCAGGCAAGAATTATTAATAGATGCTTAGATTAGTGGGCGAATATGATAAGAAACAGGATATTTGCATAGTTTCTAAGTATCTCCCCACAAGATACTTATTATTTGCAAAGGGTAAAATAGTAACTTTACAGTGGAGACACCTGACAAACACTAAATAATCAAAGTTAACATCACCAATACTAAGACATTGACATCACATACTTGTTTGTATGATGCATCTGAAGGACCCAACCTCCCTTCCATGGTAATTTAATAAAAATGCAAATTAATCTAACCTCACTCTAATCATGAGACAATATCAGACAAACCCAAACTGAGAGACATTCTAAAGAATAACTGGCTAGTACACTTCGAAAGTGTCAAGATCATGAAAGAAAGATTAGAGGAGACAACAGCTGAATGCACTGTGGTGTGCTAGATAGGATCCTGAACCAGAAAGGGGCATAGCTACAACTGGCAAAATTCAAATAAGATTTATAGATTAATTAATAATTTCAAAATTAAAATTATTTCACTACTAACTACTGTAAGCTAGACAGGTCACATAACTACTTTTTGACCATTTCTTTTCCCATAAAATAGGTGTAATACTGTCTGCTTTGTCTAGCTCAGAAATATGATGAAAGGCTTTACTTATAAAACAGGACAAAATGTAAGATATTATAATAGGTTACATTGAAATGAACTGTTTTGTGATTCTGCCAATAAAAACAATTAACTCAATTTTCTGCCATGAATAGAATGAGCCAAAAGTGCCTCTCCCCTCTGTATTGATCAGATTCTTTCATCTTTATAGCTTTTCAGGCTGCCTTCCGAGCTCAGGGGCCTCTGGCCATGCTGGAGCACTTTGATACTGTCTACAGCATTCTACAGTAAGTAAAGTACTCACTGGTGTTTTAAAAAGAACTGGTGGCGCCCTAACTGGTTCAGGCCTGCGGACTGAAAGGTCCCAGGTTCGATTCCGGCCAAGGGCATGTACCTTTGTTGCGGGCACATCCCCAGTGGGAGGTGTGCAGGAGGCAGCTGACTGATGTTTCTCTCTCATTGATATTTCTAGCTCTCTATCCCTCTCCCTTCCTCTCTGTAAAAAATCGATAAAATATATTTAAAATAAATAAATAAATACTTACTTACTTATTTATTTATTTATTTTAAAAAAGAAAGAAAGAACTGGTGGCTGTTTGAACTAACTTTGCATGTTAGTCCTGAAATTCTAAATTATGTTCATTGATAAATTGTTCTGGGTGCATCCTAGCTGGTTTGGCTCAGTGGATAGAGCATCAGCCTGCGGACTGAAAGGTCTCAGGTTCGATTCTGGTCAAGGCCAAATGCCTGGGTCACAGGCTCGATCCCAAGTGTGGGGCTTGCAGGAAGCAACCGATCAATGATTCTCTCTCATCATTGATGTTTCTCTCTCTTCCTCTCCCTTCCTCTCTGAAATCAATAAAAATATATTTTAAAAAAATTGTTCTGGGTGCTGATATCTCTACTGATGAGCATTTACACCAACTTGCCACCATATTTTTTCAGTTGAGCAATTTCACATGTATTTTTAGCCATTAGGTTCTTTTTTTAAAAATATATTTTATTGATTTTTCACAGAGAGGAGAGGGATAGAGAGTAAGAAACATCGATCAGCTGCCTCCTGCACACCTCCTACAGGGGATGTGCCTGCAACCAAGGTACATGCCCTTGGCCGGAATCGAACCTGGGACCTTTCAGTCCGTAGGCCGACGCTCTATCCAATGATCCAAACCGGTTAGGGCGCCATTAGGTTCTTCAAGTTAGATCTGATCTGTTAGAATGGGCTCTGCAGGTTCCTGTCTCAACCCTTGCACTTTCTTTCCCTCATAGTCACTTTCGAAGTATAGATCCTGGCCTCAAGGAAGATGCCCTGGAATTCCTGATAAAAGGTGTGTATGGGGGGTGGGAGGGGCAAGAATGGGATAGAAAGTGTTTGTTGTTTGTTTACTACATTTTATCAGCCACATGATGATATCAAGGCTTTGGTGATTCAGTTGGTTTGGCTAAGCCCAGGGACCTTTGACCTATTAGGTCTGTAATCTTGGTGGGCAATACAGAGTTATGTGTGTTCACTGTAAGGGCAGACCAACAAGAAATTCTTCCTGCTTTTGAACTATCTCTTTTTCATGGAGATATTTCTTCCCAGTTGCCAGGAAGAAATTGTGGTAACTGGAGTGAGTAGGGAGGGACAAGGCATGTTCATGGTATCAGGGTCAAGGGTCCCAAAGGACTTAGCTGGTGTTGTGGCCACTGAGAAATGAAACACAGATCTTTGGTAATCTGATGGCTGCGCGTGCAGGGTGTTTGGAGGGTGGGGTACTATGAGGAAAGGGAATGAAACTGACTCCGATTCTGACCCTGGCAGTGGTATCCCGCCACGCTCAGGAACTTCCAGCTGTCCTCGATGACGCAACTTTGAGTGTATCAGATAGAAGCGCCCACCTAAATGCCCTCAAAATGAACTGCTATGCTCTGGTACGCCTCTTGGAATCCTTTGAGACTATGACCACCCAGACGAATCTCGTGGACCTGGACCTTGGTGGGAAGGTAACTTAGAGTTCCTGGCTCATTTAATAGGAAGGATGGGTGAATTGATAGGAAAGAAGGAAACCCAATGATTCTGAAACTCTTTTCTGTTCTTATTTAGGGTTTATGCTCAAAAGTATCACAACATACCCTTCCGTGACAATCAGCTTTTCTCTATTTTGGAACTTATGTCTCCTGTGTATTACCTTCTATCTTGTCTCGATACTGGTTAGCTTTGGCACTCAGACTAGCAGATCTTGACTTTTTTTCTTATTTTTCTAAATGTATACATGATCTTTTTTTAGGGCAAGAAAGCCAGGGCCAAGTCAGCCCATGGCTTTGACTGGGAAGAAGAGAGGCAACCAATTCTTCAGCTTTTAACACAGCTGCTCCAGTTGGACATTCGTCACCTATGGAACCACTCAATAATTGAAGAGGAATTTGTCAGGTAGGCAGTTAAAACAACTACAGATGATACTGAGCTATGTGGATGAGGGCTCTTTTGCTGGACCTACCTTGTAAATACTTCATTTCATGCCTCAGTTGTATCTGTAATATACTAGAAATATACTCAAAACATTAAGTTATTAGGAAGTAGATAATGAATGTTAGAAACTGCTGTGAATTTCCCATCTTTTTTTTCTAATTTCTCGTCTTTAATACCCATGTATTCATTCATGAAACATTATTTACTGAGAATCTCCTAGGTGCATAGTTGGTATCATTATAGGCACCAGAAACAAAAATTTTTGCCCTCAGTTTATTTTATAGAGCAGAAGCCAATTTTTAAAATAAGAATATATAGTATATTTTATGGCTTATTACTATGGAGAAAAATGGGGCGGGGGAGCATTTAATGGAAGAAGGTTGTGATTTTAATTCAGTCGTTCTGGCAAGATCTCTGACTCAGTGACATTTGAGCAAAGACCCCGAGGAAGTCATCAGAGCCATGAGAGGGCAAGGACCCTGAGGAGGGAGCGTGTCCAGCGAGTACAAGGACTAGCAATGAGGCCAGAGAGAGGGATGGGTTATAGGTCAGGGCGGGCATGGGGGAGCCAAACTGCAGATGCTTGTAGGTCTTCATGGTAATTGGCATTTCTTAGAGTGAGGTGGGATCCCTCAAGGGTTCCGAGCAGGGAAACGGGTGTTCTTTTCTCGGTCTTTAACAGGGCCATCTTGGCTGTTGTGCTGACACAGACTATGGAGGGAAAGAAGTGGAAGACCAGTTAGGAGGCTATTGCAGTAACTTGGGCAAGAGATGATGATAATTTAGACCAGAGAGTATTAGTGGAGATAAAGAGAAGTGGTTGTAGTTCATACTTTATTTTCTTAAGGGTAGAGCTTACAAGATGAGGTGACAGATGTGTGTGAGGTTTGAGGGAGGATGACGAAATCGGAGCATTTGGAAGAATGGAATTGTCTAACTGAAACATGGGGAAGGCTATGGGGGTGTGTTTTGGGGAAGACCATTAGAAGTTTTGTTTTAAACATACAGAGTTTGAGGTGCTTATTAGATATCCAAATAATGTCAGATTCAGATGGGGAATGTACAGATCTGGAGCCCAGGAGAGAGGTGTGGCCTAGAGGTACACATTTGGGAATATATGTTTTTATAGCCATAAGACTGAAGGAGATTATTAATCAGTAAGTAGCCACAATAGAGCAGAAATCCAAAGACTATACCCTGGGATACTTCAGCATTAAGAAGGTGGGGTGATGAGGAGGGATCAGACAAAGAAACTGAGAGGAGACTCTGGCATTCTAGAAGCCATATGAAGCATGTTTCTTTTGGAGAAAGGAGTGACCAACTATGTCAAATGGAGCTGAAAAGTTGATTAAGCTAAGGACTGAATTGACTTATGTTTAACAATGAGAAGTCATTGGTGATTTTGTCCTATCTTTTATCATATACAGGGGTGGGCAAAGTAGGTGTATAGTTGTTTGTATGGTAAATAGTGCAATAATAGCCGAAACCGGTTTGGCTCAGTTGATAGAGCGTCTGCCTGCGGACTGAAAGGTCCCAGGTTCGATTCCGGTCAAGGGCATGTACCTGGGTTGCGGGCACATCCCCAGTAGGAGATGTGCAGGAGGCAGCTGATCGATGTTTCTCTCTCATCGATGTTTCTAACTCTCTATCTCTCTCCCTTCCTCTCTGTAAAAAATCAATAAAATATATTTTTTAAAAAAAAGTGAGGAAATGCATTTTAAAAAAAAATAGTGCAATAATAAATAATACACGAATAAACTCTTTCACATACTCACAACTGTAAACCGGACTTTTGCGCACCCCTGTATTCAGGTTCTGTACAGGCATCCTAACTGGTTTAAGGTTGGTAATCTCAAAGGACCAAGTACCTATCTGAGGTCAGCAAAGCAAATTGGTATAGAAGGTGGTATAGATAAATGAAGAAAACTAGAAGACCTTGACTTTGGTGGCAGTAGAAATAGAATGAATGAGGCAGACCCCAAAATAATTGACTCCAGATTTCGTCATCTCACTTTGTTCCTTTCTCAGTTTGGTTACTGGTTGCTGTTACCGCCTTCTGGAGAACCCCACCATTAGTCACCAGAAGAACCGCTCTACCCGGGAAGCCATAACACGCCTGCTTGGTGTCGCCTTGACACATTACAACCATATGCTCAGTAAGTTAGCCCTTCACTGTGCCCCTACCCTTTTCACTTTGCCCATAATTCCTCATGTTTAGTACTTCCACAGGTGCCACAGTGAAAATCATCCAGATGCTGCAGCACTTTGAACACCTGGCACCTGTACTGGTGGCAGCTGTGAGTCTGTGGGCCACTGATTATGGAATGAAGAGCATAGTGGGAGAGATTGTAAGGTAACTCTTCGCTTCTACGTTTCTAATTCTCATTTCTCTCAGGGAGAACATAAGGAAAGATTAGAAATACAGTATATTCTCTGTGCAATACTAGATTCCTTCAGCTATTAGATACCGGTCTTACCTCCTCTTACTGGGAATTGAGTATCTTGCTGTGGCTGTTTTCTTTCCTGCATAGAGAGATTGGACAGAAGTGTCCCCAGGAGCTGAGTCGGGACCCTACAGGGGCAAAGGGCTTTGCAGCCTTCTTGACAGAACTAGCAGAACGTATCCCAGCCATCCTGATGTCCAGCATGTGCATTTTGCTAGATCACCTGGATGGAGAGGTAGGTGGTACACTGGGAATCTCAGGTTTTCTGGGGATTTATGTATGTTTTTTTACCAAGGAGGTAGCTTTCACATGAAGTCGAGTTGTCTGGTCTTATCACTGTGGCACTTCCTTCCCGTAGAGAGGCAGATAAAGTTTATTAAATAAAGAGCCTATTTCAGTGTCACATTGGTGTTCTCTAGGTCTGGTAGGGGAGGTGACAGTTCCACAGCTTAAGTTCAGAGAGAGTGACAGCTGTGATTCTGAATCCCATCCGTTTCTTTCTCAGGATGAAGCTTCTTCCTACCATCTGGCTTGCCTTTCTTCCTCAATACAGTAAACTTTCTCCAGCCAATCCATGTCACCTCTCTCAAGTCTCTCTTTTTAGAAATATACATATATATATATTTTTTTTTAATTGATTTCAGAGAGGGAGGGGAGGGAGAGAGAAAAAACATCAATGGTGAGAGAGAATCATTGATTGTCTGCCCCCTGTACTAGGGGTTTGAGCCCAAAATTAGGCATCAAATCGTGACCTTCTGGTTCATAGGTCGACATTCAACCAATGAGCCATACCAGCCTGGCTCAATTCTCTTCTATCCCTGAATGCCAACCTGGTCATTTCCCAAACTAATGCAGGGCACTCCTAGGTGAATAATATCAAGGACAAAGACGGCCCGCTTGTTCATCTAATTTATTGTTAACTTCTTGTTCAAGACCCCCTTCTCTGGCTCTTGGCCTAGAAAATAACCCTAAACCCTTTTCTCTACCAGATTCTGTAATGGACTTGCTGGCACTATAGGTCTGATTTCTATTTCTCTGTGTTTCCTTTTCTGTCAGTAAAATAGAGGAGTGGGAGGGAAGGGCGCATTTATTAGTAAGGATCAAAGGTGGTGAAAGGTAGTCATTAATGCTTTTCAAATGTATATTGGGGGTAAATTCAATTTCATATTCAGCTACCACCATGATTACCTGGATGAACCTTAGCGGGGAAATGGTTTTTGGCTCTTGTTTATTTTGTCTCTACATCCTTCTCTGAGCAAACAAAGCTCCTCTGGGATTCAGATTTTTCCAGGGAAAGTTACAGCTAAGACAAGCAAGTTTAACCTTGACTAAAGGGCCTTGCCCCTTCTGAGTGCCTGGACAGGCTTAAGAATTAGGAAAGGGAAAGTGAGTAGTGGATGCAGAGGCTTATACCAACTTCATTTCTCTCTCAGAATTACATGATGCGCAATGCTGTGCTCGCAGCCATGGCAGAGATGATACTGCAGGTTCTGAATGGTGATCAGCTGGAGGAAGCAGCCCGAGACACCAGAGACCAGTTCTTGGACACCCTGCAAGCCCATGGCCATGATGTCAATTCCTTTGTACGAAGCCGTGTTTTGCAACTCTTCACCCGAATCGTCCAGCAGAAGGTGAACAGCCTTCTACCTAATAAAGATACATGGTACCACTCGATGTATAGGCCAGAGAAAAGAGGAATCAGTGTCAAAAAAAAAATCTGTCCCAAACAAGAGTCTAGAATTCAGGTGGTTACTACCAGTAATAAAGGTCTTTGTCTGCCAAAGGGCAAGGATGTCTGGCTCCACTTAAGGACTGTACTGTGTCTTAACTACTACAAAGAGTACTCCTTAATTATTTTATATCCCACAGATATAAGTAGGAATGAATAGGTAGCTCATTTAAAGTTACTTCAAGAACATCTTGAGCAGAAAGGATGATGTGGGATGTGAGCTGATTCTTTTTGTATCCCACATAGG
The DNA here is from genome assembly GCF_963259705.1 of Myotis daubentonii. NCBI lineage: Eukaryota > Metazoa > Chordata > Mammalia > Chiroptera > Vespertilionidae > Myotis > Myotis daubentonii. The sequence continues at coordinate 21,758,586 of NC_081841.1, forward strand.
CTCTCCCGCTGACACGATTCCAGGCAGTGGTGGCCTTGGCAGTGGGCCGTCTGGCAGACAAGTCGGTGCTAGTATGTAAAAACGCTATCCAGCTGCTGGCCAGTTTTCTCACCAATAATCCCTTTTCCTGCAAGGTAAGTAGAGCTGGGCCATCCAAAAGAGAAAGGAAACGGGGGATGGAATTCTGTGACTTGGTGACCCTGACGCTCATTTTACCTTGACAGCTTAGCGATACTGACCTTGCTGGACCGCTGCAGAAGGAAACCCAGAAATTACAAGAGATGAGGGCACAGAGGCAAACTGCAGTTGCTTGTGAGTTAATGCGTAGGAATCCCACCCCAGACAGTCCTCCCTGCAGCAGAAACACCAGTGAAAGAGTCTAAGTGAGACTTTCTCATTCAGCCGCAGTGCTGGACCCCGAGGAGGAGTGGGAAGCCATGCTGCCAGAGTTGAAGTCTACCTTACGACAGCTGCTCACACCTCCCCAGGAAGAAGAGGAGATTCCTGAAAAAATTGCTACTACAGAGACCACAGAAGAGGTGAAAGGACGCATCCGTCAGTTACTTGCCAAAGCTAGTTACAAGTATGTGAAGAATGAGATATTCCCTAATGGCCTGTTTAGGTTTAGTGTTTAACCTTCGAGAAACAATGTTTCTTTAAAATGAACTGTACTTAGAGTATGCTGCCACCAGGTGATGTTACGTGTTTTCACTGTAGTAATGGTCTGAACATCAGATTTATACCAAAGGCATAGTCCACAATTAAGCATGCTTTTCGACTTTTTTTTTAATCCTCACCGAGGATATTTTTCCACTGATTTTTAGAGAGTGGAAGAGAGAGGGAAAGACAGAAGAAATACCAATGTGAGAGAAAGGCATCCATTGGTTGCCCCCTGCACAGGCCCTTCAGGACCTGGGCCAGGGAGGAGCCTGCAACCGAGCTATGTACCCTTGACCAGAATCAAACCCGGGACCCTTGGGTCCGCAGGCTGACACTATGCAGTGAGCCAAACTGGCTAGGGCTACTGTTGGACTTTTGCAAATGCTTAAGAGAAACTACTAAAATTACTAAATATAAATAGCATTGCATTAAAGATAACAAAAGTCCCTCTTTGAAGAGAAAACCTGTAAATATAAGTATGTGCCCTGACCAAGAGGGAAACATCCATCTGCTGCTTCCAGCAAAGACCACAAGAACTTTGAAGCAGCTTTGCAGAAACAGACCTTAGAGATGTCATCAGGTATTCTTAAACCTTGGCCACAGTTATTTATTTACTTCTCACTTAATTAGGCTGTTCAGAAAGGGCTAAATATGAATAGAATGTAGCTACATATAATCCCATTGTATTGAAAGTTAATTTTTTCCACATTTTCTCTTGGCAAAATTTTTAAACAGATGTTTGTGATTTTTAAAATTTAAAGGCTTTATTTGAGTGTTTTGAAGACTATAGTTAAGCCTTATCACTTCAGAAATAAGTATTTGAGCTCCACCCCTTCTTAGGTGCATAAGTGTGAGAAGTGCTTCTTTTCCTTGGGATAGTAGGTCTAGGTGCTTGATGGGATTATCATGTAACTTCCTTAAGTCTACAGTGACACTCTTATATGTCAATTATACTTTTTTTCTTCAAAAGGCTGCAGTGATGCTTTTATGGGTGCTAAGTTGGTGACAGTTGATGTTCTTTTAGGCAGGCCATCATTCTCACCCGAGAAGCCCTAAGCCACTTCCAGGAGTCTGAACCCTTCAATCATATGGACCCAGAGGAGTCGGAGGAGACCAGATTTCTGAATCTCTTAGGAACTATTTTTAAAGGTAATTCCCTTTCTTCGTCAACAAACAGAACATTTCAACTAGTGTTCATGGACCATTTACTTTATGCCAGACATGGGCCTACCTAACAGAACCTGGTGCTAAAAGAGGCCCAAGGGGAGTTGGCAATGCTTCTGCTCTGTAATGGAGGCACCCAAAGGCCAAGATTGATAGTCACAGGCTGTGAAAGGGTATTTCCAAACCACTGAGAACTTCAGGAATCTTTTTTTGAGAAATGAACTAATATTTAGAATAGGTTCTAAACTTGTACCTTTTTTTTGAAGAGAAATATCCAGGATGTTATAGATGTTGAATTTCCTCATCTTGAACATGCTCTAACTCCTAGGTGCATCAGCTTCCACACAGGAGAAGAGTCCCCCGGCATCTGCAGAGAACATGGGCCCAGGACAGACTGATTATAAAGACAATCCCAGTGTGTCAGAGCCTGAGAAATCCAAGGGAAAAGATGAACTGGTAAAGCAAGAGATGCTGGTGCAGTATCTGCAGGATGCCTATAACTTCTCTCTGAAGATTACAGAGGCCATTGGCATCATCAGCAAGATGATGTATGAAAACACAACCACAGGTGTGGTATACCAAGTTCCTTTCTGTAAGGATGGGTCTTGAGGTTGGAAAAATCAGTCTTGTCCATATATTATTGATACCTAGCTGCTCCTTTAAAAGAAAGGAATCCTTGCCCAGCCTGTGTGGCTCAGTGATTGAGCGTTGACCCATGAACCAGGAGGTTACAGTTCATTCCGGTTGCGGCACATTGCCCGGGTTGTGGGCTCAATCCCCTTTTGCGGGGTGTGCAAGAGGCAGCTGATTGAAAATTGTCTCTCATCCTTTATGTTTTTATCCCTACCACTCTCTTCCCCTCTCTCTGAAATTAATAAAAACATATTTTAAATTAACAAATAAAAGGAAGGAAGGAATTCTTGCCCTGGCCAGTGTGGCTCAGTTGGTTGGGCATCGTCCTATATACCAAAAGGTTGCTGGTTGGATTCCGGGTGGGCATATGCCCAGGTTTCAGGCTCAATCCCAGGTAGGGGGTGTGCAGGAGGCACCTGATCAATGTTTCACCCTTACATTGATGTTTCTTTATCTCCCCCTTCCTCTCTCTCAAAATCAATTTTTTTTAAAAATTCTCTTTTTTTGGTTGTTTGCTACATATAAGGAATTCTTTTTTTGTTTGCTTTGTATAGCCTCATGGCGCTTACCTTTTTACTGCATGTGGTATTTCAGGATAAGGCATTCTAGGAGACAGCAGTCTCAGGGAAAATGAGGAAGATCTTGTGTGTTGCTACATCAGAAAGTTCTGTCTTGATTTCGGAGGAGGACAGTTTTGCCAAGCACATGGGTGACATTCGTGTGTTCTCTCAGTGGTACAGGAGGTGATTGAATTCTTTGTGATGGCATTCCAATTTGGGGTACCTCAGGCCCTGTTTGGGGTACGCCGCATGCTGCCTCTCATCTGGTCTAAGGAGCCTGGTATCCGGGAAGCTGTGCTTAATGCCTACCGCCAACTTTACCTCAACCCCAAAGGGGACTCTGCCAGGTATATGGGGTACTTTTGCCTTTGCTGACTTTTCTAAGGTCAGCTTCTCAATATTTCTAGTCTCCTGAGAATTGGGGGGCATCCTTCTAGAGGAGTTCTGAATGTGTAAGCAGTAGGTCTATAGAGTGGGCTCGGAGTGGGGCTCAGAGCGGGGCTGACCTTTCAGTGAAACCCACCCTAAGCACTATTGGCCCTGGGGTGCGGGGCGGCAGGGGGGGGAGGTGCTAGTAGCCCTAATCACCTGTTTACAGGATTCGGTGATCAGTCTTCTAATGACCCCTAATCTTTGTTCTTCCCCCAGAGCCAAGGCGCAGGTTTTGATTCAGAATCTCTCTTTGCTGCTAGTGGATGCCTCAGTTGGGACAATTCAATGTCTTGAGGAAATTGTAAGTCCCCTCACTTCCTCTTTATTCATTCAACAGGTATTAGTGATTACTGTGTGTTCAGCAATTTATTCAGCCCCACAAAGGATAAGACTATTTGCTTCTAAGTTTCCAAATTAAAAAGAACCAACAGTCTAGTTAGTAGCCAAAATACATAAACCACTTGTCAAATATGCAGCCGAGGCAATGGTTATAGTAGCAATCGTATATAATAAAAGGGCAGGACCATAAGCGGAACGACCAGAACGACTGCTTGACCAGTCACCATGAGGTGCATTGACCACTTCTCGGTCCCTCCCCACCACCCCCGTCCTGCAGGCTCCAATCGCAGCATGGCAAACAGGGAACCACAGCGAACAGAGGAGGGGGGGTGGGGACAATGACTGGGGACTGTTGAGCTGCGGTGGGCAGCAGTGAGCGTCACGGAGCTTTGCAGGGCTTCGGCAGCAATCATCGCAGAGCAGGGAGTGTCACGGAGGGGCGGGGACATGGCCCCGATCGCAGGCTAGGCCTAGGGACTCTACTCACGCACGATTTCATGCACTGGGCCTCTAGTAGTAATATAATAACACTGTATATTCTAAGCATTATTAACGCTTTACTCATATTAACGTGTTTTATCCTCACAGCAATCCTGTGTGGTAATTCTATTATCTATATTTTACAATGAGAAATCTGAGTCACAAAGAAATGAAAGAACTTGGCTATATAAAGCTAATTAGCGGCAAAGTTTGAGATTTGAACTCAGGCAGAAGAGCTCCAGAAAACACACTCATAACTTATATGTTACACTGATGAATGCAGAGTGGGACAGAGCAGTGTGAGGTGGAATGGGCAAGGAAAGCTTCCTGAAGGCAGTAGGACTCAAGTTGGGTCTTGATAAGTAGGATTTAGAGAATTAGAAAAAGGAGGGAAGCCTTCCAGACAGAAAGCCAAGAAAGGGCACAGTCTATGTTGTAAAATGAGGAAGATAATGTTCCAGCTCAAAATTGTTATCTGGAAAAGACGATAAAGCTGGGGTGTGAGTTGAAACAAAACCGAAAGTCCCTGGATGCCTTTCCAGAGTCTAGGACTTTAATCTTGTTAGCCAGGGACCCCAGCATTTTAGACAGATCTGCCCTGAAGCATTTGGATTGTGGGGACAAAAGGTGGAGGTGGTGCGGACCACCAGCTTCCACTGGCAGGAGCACTCCTGCCAGCACGTTTGTCTCCCTGCTGGAAGAGGAAAAGAGCCTGGTGGTGGTGACTGGCCCGAGAGCCCATGTTCTAGCTCTTGGTCCAAGCCCCTAAAGTAGGCAAAGGAGAGAGCCTTCTAATTGGCAGCCATGGTGTGGCATTAGGAAGTGGAGACGGCCCAACAGTAGCATACAAGCATTCAAGTTGGTTGGAGCAGAGATGGGGCACAGGAAGGTCCCTGGAGGCTGTTTTGGTGTTCAGTGACAAGGTAGGGCTAGGCCCTGGGAGTGGAGGGAAAGCTATAGAATTGAACTTTGGAAGACAAATGTTGAAGAATAGGTAGGACTAAGTGACTGATTAATAAAAAATTAGGTAACTGCCCTGGCTGGTTTGGCTTAGTGGACAGAGCGTCAGCCTACAGACTGAAGGGCCCCAGGTTCAATTCCGGTCCGGGGCCCATTGCCCACGTTGCAGGCTCGATCCCCAGTAGGAGGCGTGCAGGAGGCAGCCAATCAATGATTCTCTCTCATCATTGATGTTTCTATCTCTCTCCCTCTCCCTTCCTCTCTGAAGCCAATAAAAAATAAATTTTTAAAAATTAGATAACTGAAATTTTAAGCATATGGGACTAAGAGAGTATTGGTACCAATCACTGGCAAAATGAAAAGGCAAGGAAGGCTTCCATTTTAGACATGTTGGGTTTGTAGTAACAGCTAGAAAGTAGTCAGAACTAGAGAGCACATGGAGCTCAACAAGGTCAGCTTCAGTATGTCATCCTAATGAACGTAGTTTTGATGACATGAGAGTAGAAAAGTAGCGGAACAGGAAGTACCTCCCCAAACGACTTTACATTTTGAGCCTCCTCCTTCCATTTCCATTCCGGAGTATTGCTTTTCCCCACCTCAGGTTCTCCTATTCTCTGCAGAGAAGTGGACCAAGGACCAGGGCAATTGATACCTTTTAGCCTCAGCCCTTTTTTTTCTCTTCAGCTCTGTGAGTTTGTGCAGAAGGATGAATTGAAACCGGCCGTGACCCAGCTGCTTTGGGAGCGGGCAACTGAGAAGGTCCCCTGCTCCCCGCTGGAGCGCTGTTCCTCCGTCATGCTTCTTGGAATGATGTCACGGTAAGGCTCAAATCCAGACGGGCAGTCAGCTGAGAGAGGAACGGGAGGTTCTGAGAAGGCGCTCTATCCTTCAGTAATAGTAGTTAAGCCCCGCTGCGCCCTGTTTGAGCTGGCTACCTACATGGAAAATAAGATAGTGAAAGTACCAGCACCCCTGCCTGGAGAAATAGTGGCATCGGGAGAGAAAGGGATTCCGAGGGGCGGCCTGGGTCAGAGCCTCTGTAGTGTTGCTAGGCTCTGGAAGCCCTGTGTGGGGCATAGGTACCTACCTACCCCGGCTTTGTCCCAGAGTCCTGTCCGTGACTAGCTTTAACTATGGTTTCTTCCCCTAGAGGAAAACCAGAAATTGTGGGTAGCAACTTAGACACACTGGTGAGCATAGGGCTGGAAGAGAAGTTTCCACAGGACTACAGGCTGGCCCAGCAGGTGTGCCTTGCCATTGCCAACATCTCTGACAGGAGAAAGGTATGTAGGGTGGCTACATCCAAACTAAGGAGTCGGGGGGGGGGGGGGTCCTTTTATCCACCTCCACACACCCACACGCTGTCTTTCTGTTCCCAACAGCCTTCCCTGGGCAAACGTAACCCTCCCTTCCGGCTGCCGCAGGAACATAGGTTATTTGAGCGACTACAGGAGATGGTCACAAAAGGTGAGCTGTCATGAAGGGCCTTGGGCAGAACTGAGTCCTTTGTCTGTGGTGGGCAACTTCTCTCTTCTCCTGTGCAGGCTTTGTCCACCCAGACCCACTCTGGATCCCCTTCAAAGAGGTGGCTGTGACCCTCATTTACCAGCTGGCAGAGGGCCCCGAGGTGATCTGTGCCCAGATATTGCAGAGATGTGCGAAGCAGGCCCTGGAGAAGCTCGTGGAGAAGAGCAACCCCCAGGGTGACCCGAGTAAGTGGGCAGGAGGGTCAGTGGGCCCAGTGGCCAGAAGCCACTGCCACCACCACTTCCTACAACAACTCCTGACCCCTCAGCCCACACTTGCTTTTTTATCACTCAAGTTGGACCAGGCATCACCACGATTCCCCCGCCCCATCTCTTGCTTCACTAGCTTGGGAAGTACCTGAGCAAGGAGAAGATCGGTGGAAACAGGAGGCAGCGTCCTGAGAGACTTGATTATGTCTTTTTCTCCCTGCCTTTCCTCCCCCGCAGAGGAGACCCCCATGCTCCCCACTTTCCTGCTGATGAACCTGCTGTCCCTGGCTGGGGATGTGGCTCTGCAGCAGCTGGTACATTTGGAACAGGCCGTCAGTGGAGAGCTTTGTCGTCGCCGAGTTCTTCGGGAAGAACGGGAGAATAAAACTAAAGAGCCGAAGGAGAAGGTAAAGGAGCGCCTGGGCACTGGGGTTCATGTCCCAGGCATTCCCCAGACTTGTTTCAAGGCCTCAGGGCATTCCCACTTCCTTCCGGGAACTCTGTTTCTTCCTGCTAAGAAATGAAATGAGACGACGCTGCCTCCTTGTGGCTACTACTCTGAGATGAGTGAGAACAAAGATGGAACAATGTGCCCACGATCACCCGAGAAAGTTCTGTGTAAATACAGAGCACTTAGATCCTCAGCATAAAGTAGAGGCTCTGCTTGAGGCAGTGTTTGTCAGAACATGCACATACCCATCAGCTTTCGTGACTGGGCCTGCCACCTGACGGGACCTTGTATTCTCTCCACTAGAGGCAGCGATGTCTTGCAAACATATAAGACACAGCCTTGCAGCAGTGGGGTAAAGTCTGACCTTCTCTATGACCTTGAACCATTGTCTTGTGTGATCCATCTATTTGCCATTTACAGGAAATCAGTTACTTTATGAGGATGAGTTAAGAGATGTAGGAATATGCTTTGGCAATTTAAAAGCATATATAGGGAACCTAATTCTTTTCCTCTTAAATTCAGGACTTCTTCCTCTACAGATAATTCTATGAATGGTTTTGCAGAATTCACCTTTTCCCAGATATTTATGCAAAATGAAGGTTAGGCTGGAATAAAAACTAGTCTCTGATCACCCATAATCTCTGGCTTCTTTCCCATTAGAATACAAGCACTGAGACCACCATGGAGGAGGAGATGGGACTGGTTGGGGCCACTGCTGATGACACAGAGGCAGAACTAATCCGCAATATCTGTGAGATGGAACTGTTAGGTGGTAAGAAGAATTGCTGAGTGACCTTCTCCCCAACTGAGATAACCTATCCCAAACCTAGAATTCTTCTTCCAATAGGCGAACAGATGTTGGCTGCCTTTGTTCCACTTCTGCTTAAAGTCTGCAACAACCCTGGCCTCTATAGCAATCCAGAGCTCTGTGCAGCTGCGTCGCTTACCCTTGGCAAGTTCTGCATGATCAGGTAGACCCTGGTGTTGGTACGCCTTCTCAAGGAGGATGAAGATGGCATGAGCTCCCTAATGATCATCTCCTTGCCCCTAGTGCCACTTTCTGTGACTCCCAGCTTCGTCTTCTGTTCACCATGCTAGAAAAGTCCTCGCTCCCCATTCTCCGGTCTAACATCATGATAGCTACTGGGGACCTGGCCATCCGCTTCCCCAACCTGGTGGACCCCTGGACTCCTCATCTGTATGCTCGGTAAGAGACCCTTCACAAGTGTGAGCAGTCCTGCCCGCTCTGGGAGGGTCTAGTTAAGTCAGTATGAGAATCACTGAAGCTGTATTTCCCTAGCCTTTAGGGTCACCCTGGAACATCTGCTTTGTACTTGACCTGTACAGGCCCTGGCTACGTATGACCTGAAAGGGATTGACAAACTAACTGTTAAAGCCTTGGCTAAAGCTTGACCTCTTTCCTCAATTCCACCTTTCAGCTCTAGACAACTTTCTAGCTTCTTCTAGAATCAGTAAGAAGGGGTACTAGTTCCTGCTGAGGGCTTTTCTACTAGTGTCGGGGTATAGCCCATGGTGTTGGTCCCAATGACGCGGTTTTATTCCTAGTCTCCGGGACCCAGCTCAGCAAGTGCGGAAAACAGCAGGGCTGGTGATGACCCACCTGATCCTCAAGGACATGGTGAAGGTGAAAGGACAGGTTAGCGAGATGGCTGTGCTGCTCATTGACCCTGTGCCTCAGATCGCTGCCCTGGCCAAGAACTTCTTCAATGAGCTTTCCCACAAGGTGAGAGGCGGGGAGGCAGGGAGGCTTGGGGTTTGCTGCCGAGGGAACATGTAGGTCACCTCATATCTTTAACATGATTCTCTGTTACAGGGCAATGCAATCTATAACTTGCTTCCAGATATTATCAGCCGCCTGTCAGACCCTGAGGGAGGGGTGAAGGAAGAGCCTTTTCACACCATCATGAAGTATGGTTCCCTGGGCCTTGGGGCATATTTTTTCACCTAGCACAGGCTTAGCAATCAAACAGACCTGCACGGTCATGTGCCACCTAACAGGAATACTGGCTGAGAAATGCATGGTTAGGCAATTTCATCATTGTGTGAAATGAACATCAGCGTGCACGAATAGAAACCTAGATGGTATAGTCTGCTGCACACCTAGGCTATATGATAGCCCATTGCTCCGAGGCTACAAGCCTGTACAGCGTGTTCCTGTGCAAACCACGTGAGGGTAAATCAAGCACAAGGGAAAATGGTGCAGCCAAGTACATAGTAAACACAAGAGGTATGAGGCTGCTGCCAGGTAACAGCATTGTGTTTTACAGCAAACTTTTCTTTAATAAATAGAGTATATGTTAAAGTAATGATTAGCTCTAGTTGGTTTGGCTCAGTGGATAGAGTGTTGGCCTGTGGACTGAAGGGTCCCAGGTTCGATTCCGGTCAAGGGCACATGCCCAGGTTGTTGGCTTGATCCCCAGTGGGGCGCATACAGAAGGCAACCGATTGATTATTCTCATCCTTACTGTTTCTCTCCCTCCCTCCTTCTCTGAAATCAACTAATTATACTTAAATAAATAAAATGATTAAAAGTATAATACATTAAATACATAAGCCAATAACAGATTATTATCATCATGTATTATGTACTGTACGTAATTGTATGTATATGGTATACTCCTGGCAGAGTAGTGAGTTTACACCAGCATCCACACAGGCACAGAGAGCTGCGTTGTGCTTCGATGTTACGACAGCTATAATAGGTGGTAGGGATTTTTTAGCTCCATTATAATCTTAAGGAACCACCACCGTACATGCGCTGGTTCTCGAGAAGATTCGGTAAGATAAGTTCCTGGCATGGTGGTAGGCCCATAGTATTAACTAGATGGCAGCTGTTTTTGTTACAAATTTACATTCACAGTGAAAATTCCTCAGGGGAGTGGGATGGACCCTTCTCTGGGAGAAGGCAGAAGGAATGAGTAGTGCGGTAGGCGTGGGCCACGCCAGAGAAGATTCTACTAAGGCAAGAGATTGACAGGGGCTAGTGCTAGGGGAAGGGTGGGGCTGGTGGTGGTGGTGGGTATAAAGCTGCCCTGCGATAGCTCATGAGCATCCCACCTCCTGCAGGCAGCTGCTCTCCTACATCACCAAGGACAAGCAGACCGAGAGCCTGGTGGAGAAGCTGTGTCAGCGGTTCCGCACGGCCCGGTATGCTGCCTTCCAGAGGCTTCTTGGTGCTGAGGAGGGGCCCTGCAGTAGAAAGAGCATCCTGGGCTGAGGGAGGGCGAGGGTGGGCCTTTACTGCCTCTGTCTCGATGCTCCTCACAAGGCCTTTCCCGTCTGCAGAACCGAGCGGCAGTACCGCGACCTGGCCTACTGTGTGTCACAGCTGCCCCTCACAGAGCGAGGCCTCCGCAAGATGCTGGACAATTTTGAATGCTTTGGAGATAAACTGTCAGATGAGTCTGTCTTCAGTGCTTTTTTGTCAGTTGTGGGCAAGCTGCGCCGAGGAGCCAAGCCCGAGAGCAAGGTGGGCCGCTTCCTGCGTTCCGGGCTAGTTCGTGCAGCCGGGCCTTCTGAGGCTCTTCCCCCACAGTGCTGCCCTCCTCATCCCCGGCGTGACTGCACCCCAGTAACCAGGGTGACCTGAGACCAGATCTTTCTGTCTCCAATTCCTGTTTCTTTTTCTCTTTGTCTTAATAGACTTTATTTTTTAGAGCAGTTTTAAGTTCATAGCAAACATGAGTGGAAAGTATAGAGTTCTCCCATATGCCCTCTGCCCCCACATATGCCCTCTGCCGCCTCCATTATCAATATCCCTCCAGAGTGACACATTTGTTACAATTGATGAACTTCCATGGACTGTCATCCAAAATCCATAGTTTACTTTAGGTTCACTATTGTTGCTTGTACATCTGTAGTTCTGGACAAATGTATGAGTCTACCATTACAATATCATACAGAATAGTTTCACTGCCCTAAAAACCCTCTGTGCTCCCCATGCACCCCTTTCTCCCTCCCCCAACCCCCAGCAGCAACCACTGATCTTTTTACATTTCCAGTTTTAAGGTTTCACCATGTCTTCATGGCCTTGTTTCTTTTTAATTATAGACATAACTATTTCCAAGCCTGATCTCAATCTCTTCCTCTCCAGGCTGTAGTAGATGAATTTGAGCAGAAGCTTCGGGCCTGTCACACAAGAGGGTTGGATGCGATAGAGGAACTTGAGATTGGCCAAGGGGATAGCCAGAAAACCCCAGCAGCCAAGAAACAGTCCTCCGGTATGTGAGGCCGCCCCATGGGTGGAGAAACCAGCCCAGCCCTCCTCTCAGGTAGAGGTTCTTTTTTTTTTCTTTTACACTCATGCTTCTGCCTTTTCTAGTCTCTAGGCACCAGCATCTGGCTTCTGCAGCCTCAGACAACGACTTTGTCACACCTGAGCCCCGCCGCACTGCCCGTCGGCAGCCAAACACCCAGCAGCAAGTTAGGAAGAAGAAACCCAAAATTGTCTTCTCGAGTGATGAGTCCAGCGAGGAAGGTATGGCAGGCCTAGGAGGGGCACAGCTTGGGGGATGGGGACTGGTTTCCATGGGGTCCTGCTGTGTAGATCCTCCACCCACTGTCTCCCCCCTCCCCCCAGTCGTCTTCCTCCCTGTAGTTTGGACTTTATTCTGTAGTGTGGCTGGGCCTGTCCCATTTGTTCTCTGAGATCTATTGCTCACCACCTTTGTGACTCAGCTTTTTCTCGTTCCTCCAATTATTGGAATAGAGCTTTCAGCAGAGATGACGGAAGATGAGACTCCGAAGAAAACTACCCCCATCCGCCGAGCATCTTCTCGCAAGCACCGATCCTAGAGATTGGCTTGCCTGCTCCCATCCCTGCTGTGTAGGGTATCTTGTGGGGTGACCTTGAATTCCATTCCTCTTGTCAAATACTTGTTTGCCTGTCTCTTCAGACTTTTAATACGTAAATCATTTTTATATGTAAGGCATTTCTCTTAAGCCAGCCTAACTAAAGTGAGTTGAGCTGCTTTCACTAGAATATGTTTGCCAGTCTCCTTGTTTTGTAATGAATAAATGTTTTTATACTTTTAGACATTTTTCCTAAGCGTGTCTTTGTTTCATCTTTCACATTAGCCCAGGTGCAGGCAGCACGTAGTGTTATTGATCCAGAAAGAGAGATGAGCCCAGGGGTACGGGGCCCACCTCAAGGTCTGATAACTCATGTTCCTCAGTGCCTCCTCTTTCCCTTCTCAACCTCCCTACCTGCACAAGTGACGACATTGCTCCACTGTGCGGAATGTGTAGTGTCCAGTCTCCAGCTCTGTGCTTATTAACCTGGGGGCAACTTTTTGCCCTCTAGCAGGCATCTGGCAATGTGTGGAGACCTTTTTTGTTATCACCACCTAGAGGGGAGGGGTGCCATCAGCACCTAGTGGGCAGAGGCCAGGAGTGATGCTAAATACCCTACAATGTACAGGACAGACCTCACAAAGAATTGTTTGCTCCCAAATGTCAATCAATAGTGCTGAGCTTGAAAAACCCTACTCTAGGCCAAAGGTGGCTTCCTCTGTGTCCTGGCCCCACCCCCACTTGTGCTCCCTAGTCCTATCTAAAGACAGGTGCCTGGCCTGGCTGATGGAAGGTCAGGTCACAATCCCCTCCAGCTTAGACAATCTTGAAACAGTGTCTGTGCACCTGGAACTCCTCCCCATGGTACGGGGTCTGCAGGAAGTCAGCCCCTAGGGTGCAGGTGCTGCTAATGTGCAGCCACCTGAAGCCTGTCACCCCTTCTACCTCCCCAATTATCTGCTGAGTCACCTGGAAATGGAGGCTGAGCTTGCTGTCATGACAACAGACTGCGTCAGTGGGCACTGAGGCACTGAGCTCTATTGGTGTGTTTTTTAACAGGAGACAGTAATAAAAAATGGAGGCAGAGGGGAAGCCAGTACCTCGGACACATGCTTTGGGCAGTGCAGGAGCATGGAGGGCCTCCTAAAGCCCCTGTCAGGAAGGGTTGATAGTCCTGGCAGAGCGGTAGCAGCTGCATCTCCACCGCCCACCTCCTCTCAGCATTAGGTGCCCTCTGGCCCTGATCTGGTCATGAAAAGCCTGGGCACCACCCATGCTGATGGCTGCCTGGACACAGCCTGGAGGGCGGGCAATCCCAGAAAGGGAAGGACTGGGGCTGGAGTCGGGGTGCAGGACAGCGTGCTCTCTGCCTTTTAAGCAAAGGTTATCACCAGCTAAACTTAGCTCCAGGCTTTTAGTTAGAAAAGGGGGCTGGTGTCAGGTTATGCTGGGCCAGCAGAGGCCCCAGATCCCGGCCCCCCCACACCTGTTGATGGGCAATGTCCATTTACCCCACGCCCTTCTAAACCCTCCTTCCTCTCAAGTGCTCAGAACCAGCCCTCCATCTTCAGCCCAAACCCGGCACAGCCTGGGCTACTGACCCACTGGGCTCCCTTCCCCTACCTGTTGCCACCAGGTGCCCAGGACCTCCCCATCTTTCCCCTCTTCCAGACTCCTCACCCTGCCCCCACCATGGCCCGGGCACCGCCAGGGAAGGAGAGCCCCTGGCTCCGGGCTGGTCAGCACGTCCCAGGACGGGGAGGGACTTCCGCCCGCACGTCCCGCTCTCTGCCCCGGGCTGGAGTGGGTGAAAGGGGCATTGTCTCCCGGCGGCACAGCCCTCCGGTTCCCAGGAGCGACTTTCTGGGTGGCCCCTAAGCAGTGGTCCCTCCGCCCTCGGCCGGGCCAGGCCGGGGGGAGCCGCTGGTGCATACGGGGCCGGCGTGTCTGCCCCAGCGATCAGGTCTCCCGGCTGCCCGAGCTGCAGGGCAGCGTGACCTTCAGCGCAGATGCCTCCCCCTCAACCTACCCTTCCGGCCCCGCAGCTCAGCGCCCGGCCCAGGCCCCCGGCCCAGACAGGCCCGGAGCCAGGGGACGGGGCGGGGAAGGGGGGCTGGGAGAGGGCCCGCGGCGGGCGCAGGGGCCCCTCCCGCCCTCTCTCGGCTGTTCCTGTGTCACTACCGAGGAGCCTCGAGAAGTTCCTCAGCCTTCGCGCTCTCGCCTTTGAGAGAAAGGGGACGGGTGGCCGCGTGCAGCCAGCAGCCGCCCCGGCTCCAGCTCCAAGTCCCCATCCCACCTGCTCCCAGCCCTGCGGTTCCATCCGCGCTGCAACCTGGACGCCCTCGCCCCGGGGTGGACTCGGGCCTCACCAGGGCTCCCGTCCCCGAGACCACCGTCTCCGCGCGCCCACAGGCACGTCCTCGGTTCCATCACCATCTCCTCCTCCCCGGGGCCGCGCTCGGTCCCCTCCCCCTCCGTCCCCAGCCCACACGCGCGAGGCGTGCACATGCGAAGAACCCGGCGGGTCCAAAAGAAAAAGAGGGGCCCGGCTACTCGAGATTTTACGGGCGCACGTAGCTCAGGCCTCTGCGCCCTTGGGCTGGGACTGGGCGAGCGGCGGGAGGGGAGGCGGCTCGCGTCACCCCCGCCCCCGCCACGCCTGGTTCCTATAAATTGCGGCTGCAGCCTCCCCCGAGCGCTCTCTGCTCCCCTGTGCGTCAGACAGCCTCTCCTCCTCGCTGGGCCAGGTAAAGACAAGCCGGCGGGCGCCGCCAGGGCCGGGGACATTCCAAAGGGGCTGCGCGCGGGCCGGGGCGCAGCGGCGGGGTGAGGGCGCCCCGGGGTGCGGGGGGTGCGCCTCGGTGCGATGGCCGAGGGGGACGTGCTGAGGCGCAGGGAGAGGATGGTGGCTAGGGGAGGGGGAGGGGGAGACGGGAGGAGGGACCCGCTCGCGCCCGCGCCCTGATGCTCATCCTCCTTCCAGCAGCCACAACCCTGAGACACGATGGTGAAGGTCGGAGTGAACGGGTGAGTGAGGGCGCAGCAGGTCCTGCCCTGCCTCAGCCTCTGCAAGCGCTGGGGGACGTGGGGGATGGTCGGGCCCCCCCACCCCCAAGGAGAGCTCAAGGTCAGAGCTCGACCTCAGAGGACCTCTGTCCCCCACTTCCCATTGGTTGCACCACCTCCGCCCCAGATGAGCAGGAGAGGCCTCCAGTCTGGGCCTTGGACCATTCCCTTAGCCCCCTCGCGGGGGTTTCTTTCTCTCCTTTCGCGCCCAGTGGGGTCACGTGCTGGGAGGAAGCCCCCTCCCCCCTCCTTGGCCCCACCTGGCCGCGCAGCGGGGATGCAGCAGGCGCAGCTCGCCGCCGAGCGGGCTCCTCTGCGGTCACCTCGCCGCCATGTTGCAATTGGGAAGGAAATGAATGAATCGCCGTTAGGAAACCTCCCTTACCTCCAGTCCTCCTCCCTCCCTGGCGATGACTAACCCTCCTGCCTCGGTCGGGTGGAGCCGCCTTTATTCGGTAAACCTGATGAGGCAAGGCTTTCCCGAGCTGCTCTCCAAAGAGCCGGACCTCAGCACTCGGTCCACATTCGCCCTGGCCTAAACCATCCTTGACCTGCCCGCAGAGGTGCCCTTGGAGAGGGTGCTTGGCCCAGCTGATTCTCTGGCGAATCAGAAACGTGGTTTGGGGGGCTTTTTGTGTCCCTTTTTCTCTTTTTCGGGGGAGGTGTGGTAGCTGTGGCTTAGAGCCATGCGAGGGCAGCTGAGTCATGGTAGCTAGAAATTTTCCGCCATAAAATGGCTCCTTGTAGCGCCAGCCCCTCTCCACACCAGCTCCCCTCCAAACTCCTCTCGCCCACGGCTGGAGCGCACACAACCCTAAGGGCCAGGCGGTAAAGGTCACTGGGAGGATTGGGTGTCTGAGAGCCTTGGGAACCCTGCCCTTCTCCCCATTCCATCTTCCGGAAACCAGATCCGGACTACCCCAATCTGGGGTTAAATATAGCACCTGACCTTTCTGCGCTGGGGGCCTGGCTGCTGCTATCTCACCTCCTTCCCGGCATATACACATCTGTGGCTCCTACTGCCTGATTTCTGCAGGAGCTAGGAAGGACAGGTAGCTTAGCAACTAGAACCCGGTTCTTAGGGGTTGAAACCGCTCCTCCCTTTTGTAGGCGGGGCTTAGGGAAGAGGTGGGCTTCCCCCCCATCCAGTTAACTTCCGACCTTTACTCTTGCCCTTTGAGCTTGGTGATGCTGAGTATACAGGTCTTTGCTCCGTAGGGGTGTGGCCTGAAGCTGGGCAGATAGGAGCAAGCATTGCCAGGGCGCAGAGGGGGTGATGAGTGCATGTTCCAGACTGTGGGTGGCAGCAGGAGGGCCCTGCACTGTTGCTCGCAAGATTTCATTGCCTGGCGGGGAGGGGGGCTGTCCATGGGGCGAGGACATTTTTAAGACTTTAAACCAGGGGTCCTCAAACTTTTTAAACAGGGGGCCAGTTCACTGTCCCTCAGACCATTGGAGGGCCGGACTATAGTTTAAAAAAAAACTATGAACAAATTCCTATGCACACTGCACATATCTTATTTTGAAGTAAAAAAACAAAACGGGAACAAATACAACATTTGTATTTGCATGTGGCCCGCGGGCCATAGTTTGAGGGCCCCTGCTTTAAACAATGAAGAGAAGTAGAAATTAAAGATAACTCTGAACATTCGAAAACATTTATTTCAGAGGACTAGGGGTTGAGCACGTTTTGGGGCCTAATCACCTCTTGGACAAGATAGGAAAGCCTTTACTTTGTGGCCATGCTGTGGAGTCAGGGTGGCTGGCAGGATTGCTGGAGGAAGATAATAAATTAGACCTTCTGGGGCTTTCTGGTGGCAGGAAAGCACTATCTTCCTTTTGAAAGAGGACGAGTGGGCCACGGGCGACTTACACACAGGAGAATTCTCCACTCCCTCCTCCTCATGCCTTCTCACCTCTTCATCCCTCAGATTTGGCCGCATTGGGCGCCTGGTCACCAGGGCTGCTTTTAACTCTGGCAAAGTGGATATTGTCGCCATCAATGACCCCTTCATTGACCTCAACTACATGGTGAGTGCTGCCTGTACGGCTGGGGTGGGAAGCGGAGGCTGGTGGATGTGCAGCCCCTTGAAGCCCGCGCGTGCCCCTCCAGGTCTACATGTTCCAGTATGACTCTACTCACGGCAAGTTCAAGGGCACAGTCAAGGCTGAGAACGGGAAGCTGGTCATCAACGGGAAGTCCATCTCCATCTTCCAGGAGTGAGTGTGGAAGAACAGGAATAAGTTTGCTCTGGGGGAGGTGGTAGGATGGGGTGACCACCTTGGGTACATGGTACTCCTGTCCCTGAGCTTTGTCCCGTCTGCCCTTGTAGGCGAGATCCCGCCAACATCAAATGGGGTGATGCTGGTGCCGAGTATGTTGTGGAGTCCACCGGTGTCTTCACTACCATGGAGAAGGCTGGGGTGAGTGGCAGGGAGGCTACAGATGGAGTTGGCATCATAAGAAGGTGGGGGGGGGGGGGGGCGGGACTGTCTTAGACCGAGAAAGGTACAGTGAGAAGCAGAGGCTGCTGGATATGCAGCCCCTTGTAACACCTCCTCTGCTGCAGGCTCACTTGAAGGGCGGGGCCAAGAGGGTCATCATCTCTGCCCCTTCTGCGGACGCCCCCATGTTTGTGATGGGTGTGAACCATGACAAGTATGACAACTCCCTCAAGATTGTCAGGTGAGCGTGGCAGAAGGGCGTGGAGATGTGGTTGGGTAGTGAACGCTGCGGTTAGAGGAGGGTCACCTTTGCCCCTGACTGGCCTGCCTCTTTTCAGCAATGCCTCCTGCACCACCAACTGCTTGGCCCCCCTGGCCAAGGTCATCCATGACAACTTTGGCATCGTGGAGGGACTCATGGTAAGTGATGGGGAAAGTGACCTCATTGTTCATTTCTCACCCAGTATGGGGGGGGGGGGCTGTGGAGAATTTGGGTTCCTGTGCATTAGCTCAGGTCACTGTATCCCTTTATTTCTCCTAAAGTTGAGGAGGGAGGTTGCAGGGTGGGTGGTGAGCACTGTGCAGGGCCCTCACTCTGTCCTCCATGTTTCCAGACCACAGTCCACGCCATCACCGCCACCCAGAAGACTGTGGATGGCCCCTCTGGGAAGCTGTGGCGTGATGGCCGAGGGGCTGCCCAGAACATCATCCCTGCTTCTACTGGCGCTGCCAAGGCTGTGGGCAAGGTCATCCCTGAGCTGAATGGGTGAGACATTTTGCTGCTTTTCTGGACTGGAGCCTGGGGGAACCAGGAGCTGGTACTGACCCCACTTCCCTGTGCCTACAGGAAGCTCACTGGCATGGCCTTCCGCGTCCCCACCCCCAATGTGTCGGTGGTGGATCTGACCTGCCGTCTGGAGAAAGCTGTGAGTGGGGGCTGGAGCAGCTGGGGCTGGGGGCTGGTCTCGGTAGACTGGTGGCACTACTGGAACCTGAATAACCATATCGGTTTTTTACCTTGTTAGGCCAAATACGATGATATCAAGAAGGTAGTGAAGCAGGCATCAGAGGGCCCCCTCAAGGGCATCCTGGGCTATACTGAGGACCAGGTACTGACAGGGCAGGGAGCTTGGGGTCCACAGCCCTGCTGACCAAGACGGGGTTCCCATACTTGGCCTTCTTCCCTCAGGTGGTCTCCTGCGACTTTAACAGTGACACCCACTCCTCCACCTTTGATGCTGGGGCTGGCATTGCCCTCAATGACCACTTTGTCAAGCTTGTTTCCTGGTATGTGGCTGGGGGTGGGACAATGCTCGAAGAACTGATTATGGGTCTGGCGCCCTCTAGTGCCTGGCTCAGAAAAATAACACCTCACCCTCCTCCCCTTCCAGGTATGACAATGAATTCGGCTACAGCAACAGGGTGGTGGACCTTATGGTCCACATGGCCTCCAAGGAGTAAGAGTCCCCCGGACCACCAGCCCCAGCGAGAGGAAGAGAGGCCCTCCGCTGCTGGGGAGTCCCCGCCCCAGATCGAACCCCTGACACACTGAGAATCTCCTGACCACCGTTTCCATCCCAGACCCCCTGGAGAAGGGGAGGGGCCTAGGGAGCCCTGCTTTGTCGTGCACCATCAATAAAGTTCACTGCACCCAGCCAACTCTGCGTATTTATCTTATTTCAGGGTCTAGGGTGAAGGGGAAGGTACCGGGGCTGGGACTAAGGTGAAACAGCTCTTGTTCAGAGTAGCAAAGGGTCTTGCTCACCCCAACCAGGCACAGCCTCGGTGGTGGATTGAGAGCTGGTGTGACCGAAGCATCCCTCACCCCCTTACCAAGTGTGTGCCCGGGCGTCACTGGGGAGGGACATGTATTCTCTCTGGCCGTTTCCCCTCCAAGGCCTCTGGGTGCACCCCCACTTCGAGGACCAGACCTTTTCCTCGCCATACCCCAACCCGATCTGTTAGAACCTCACCTGGTACACAGTAAGGACCCTTGACTAAATTGGGAAGGGCGGGTGAGGCACGTGGACACAGTGCCTGCACCTGGGAGACCCTGGTTTTGCCACCTGAGGCTTACTTAGGGCAAGTTACTTAGAACTTAATAACCGTCAGGTGCCTCTGCGCCTGCTGTTGAAATGGCGATGAAACCAGCACGTACTTCGCAGGATTGTGCAGCTACCACCAGAAAGGGACTCAATCAGTGACGCCAGGCATTCAATAAATACTCCAGTTTCATTCTTAATAAAGATTCCATTCACATGTCAGCTCGGCACAGCTCCCCGGCCGTTAGCTAAGGCCTCAATCCCGTCTCCCCAGTTGACACCTTCCTCGGCCTGTCGGTCTCTGTGTGACAGACACGGAGGGGGCACGTCCGCTGAGCCTGACACCGAGACCCTGAGCACACACACACATCTGTGGCTTCCCCTTTCTGTCACTCAGCAGTGGCTGGGAGACCAGAGCTTCTGTCCTCCATGAGACTGCACCCAGTCAGACCCAGGAGCCACTACACAAGGGGCACAGAGACCCCTTCAAAATGGCATTTCCATGAGGGAGGGGTCATGCCACGTCCTTACTGTCCACGGGCAGGTGACCGGAGCACTTGGACAACGGAGGGAGGACTTCGCGCCCTGTCCTGCCACACGGAGGGACCCCTCTCCCACTGCCGGTGTCGCACACGCCCGGGACGTCCAGCCTGACCCACTGGTACCAGTGCCTGGGCCCGTTAGCACCAGGACAGAATCCGACGTGAGCTGGCGCGAGGCCACGGGGTGGGGGGGATCTGACTATCACACTCCTTATTCGCTGGAGAAGTTGTGGGGCCACCACAGTCGCACTGGCAGCATTTTAAAGATGGGGAGGAGCAGACGACCACGCGTGAGGCCAGGAGAGCCCCAGCTGTGGCAGGAGTCGCCTGGGAAGGGCAGGCCAAGCCTTGCTCCAGACCCTAGAACCTGGAGAGGCCACGGACGGAGGGAGGAAGCCCAAGGGAGGAGCGGCCCTGTCCCGGGGCCAGGCTTGGTGCAGCCGGGACAAAGGAAGTTCCCTTCTGCGAACCCCGACTCTGCGAGGAGATGCGAGGAGGTGCGTTCCCATGGGGGGACCAGAGGCAGGTCCCTATCTCAGGGAGCTATCAGATGAGACGTCTCGATCGGAGTCCTCAGTCTCGCTAGGCGGCGGCGGCGGGTCGCTAAGCGGGACCGCAGGGAAAGCAGGAGACTTTCTAGAAAAGAACACCAGTTGTCACCTTGGGGCAGGCAGGACCCTGGTGAGGCTGGCACTCCCCCCCTCGGCCTCGTTCTCTGGCGAATGGCATCTCGGCCAGGGCAGGAGGACCACGGAGAGGGTGGGTGCCGGGCGAGGGCGTGGGGAGGGGACGGATGGGGGAGCCGGCCCTTCTTTATCTTGAGGACTTGGGGAGGCTCAGGGTTCAGAGATACTTGAAGTAAAAGATGCGACCCGGGCGGAGTGCACTGACCGGCTGGCCTCCGCTTTCTGTCTGTCTGTCTGTCTGTAGAACTTTTGTGACGTTTTTCCCTTTTGTGTTGCGGTGTTACTAACATGGTCAAATGCACAAAATGGCCTTGACTCTCGGTAAAAATCTACCTCGCACCCCTTCTGTTCCTGGTCAGTTTTTAGCTGCCTCTCGCCAGGGAACCATCAGAGTGGGTGGCACTGGGAGGTTTCAGCTGCCCAGCCACGAATGGACCTCCACTGAGAGCCCACGGCCAGATGTGAGTCACTGTGAGGGTCTTCAGGGCTTGCCCGCCAAGGGGCTCCGTCCACGCACCCTTGGAGGAAGCGTGAGGAAGGTGGGGGCGCCCTACGCTCTGGGGGAGGCCCTCACCGGTCCCCAGACTGGGTGATGAGCCGGCGGCAGGTCTCCATCTGCACGTCCAGGCCCCGCTTCATGCTGCACATCTCCATGTACTCGTGCAGGTGCCGGTTCATGTCGTTCTTGGCCGTGGCGAGCTCCAGCTGTGGCAGGGACAGGCAGGGCCGTCAGGGCAGCAGGGACCCTGCTCCCAACCCCCAGGAAGCAAGCGCGCCAAGAGCACCACGGGGCAGGGCGTCCAGGCAGCTTAGCTGAGGGCTCAGATTTAAAAACCAATCAGCCCTGGACAGTTTGGCTCAGTGGATAGAGCGTCAGCCTGCGAACTGAAAGGTCCCAGGGTCGACTCCGGTTAAGGATACATGCCCGGGTTGTGGCTCGATCCCCCGTGGGGGACTTGCGGGAGGCAGCCAATCAATGATGCTCTCTCATCATGGACGTTTCTATCTCTCTCTCCCTCTTCCTTCCTCTCTGAAATCAATAAAAATATTAAAAAATATAAATAAATCAGACCCAGCCAACATGGCTCAGTGGTTGAGCATCGACCTATGAATCAGGAGGTCACGGTTCCATTCCCAGGTTGTGGGCTCAATCCCTTGTGGGGGGCATGCAAGAGGCAGCCGATCAATGATTCTCTCTCATCACTGATGATTCTATCTCTCCCTCTCCCTTCTCTGAAATCAATAAAAATATATTTTAAAATAAAAATAAATTTGATCAAGGCGGAAGGCACTCAATATACTGTCATTCCTTCTAGTTTTTCAGACAGTCTTTGCCTACCGAGGAATGCGAAGGCATCTGCCCCAGGCTGCACGCTTTCCCCAGGCTGGCCGGAGCCTCGAGGAAAGAATGTTCCCCGGCAGGAGGGGGGGGAGGGAAGTTCCTGAGAGGGGGGAGGGAGGGACTGTCTGTAGTGGCCTTGCTCTCCGCCTGGGGTTCCTGCATGGCCTGGCTCACCCCTCCCTCCCCACAACGCTGTCTGTGTCCCTCGCTAAATCGGGAACTCCTGCGAGGGCCGGGCCACAGCCTGACTCATCTCCTCAGGTGCATGGCAGGTACCTGGATGGGAATGAATTATCTGTGAAGTATCTACAAGACTCCTGCATAGAGGACACCTGTCCGCACTGGTGAAAAGGGTTCAATTCTCTTACCATCCATTTTCTCATTATTTTCTATTTATTTATTTACTTTTATCCTCCCCTGAGATTTTTATTTTATTTTACTTATTTTTTTTTATTTTTTTAAATGTATTTTATTGCCCTAACCGGTTTGGCTCAGTGGATAGAGCGTTGGCCTGCGGACTGGAAGGTTCCAGGTTCGATTCCGGGCAAGGGCATGTACCTTGGTTGCAGGCACATCCCCAGTAGGAGGTGTGCAGGAAGCAGCTGATGGATATTTCTCTCTCATCGATGTTTCTAACTCTCTATCCCTCTCCCTTCCTCTCTGTAAAAAATCAATAAAATATATTTTTTAAAAAAATGTATTTTATTGATTTTTTACAGAGAGGAAGGGAGAGGGATAGAGAGCCAGAAACATCAATGAGAGAGAAACATCGATCAGCTGCCTCCTGCACGCCCCCCACTGGGGACGTGCCCGCAACCAAGGTACATGCCCTTGAACAGAATCGAACCCGGGACCCTTGAGTCCTCAGGCCGACGCTCTATCCACTGAGCCAAACCGGTTCTGGCTATTTTACTTATTGATTAGAGAGAGAGAGATCCAGTTGTTGTTCTTACTTATGCACTCATTGGTTGATTTCTGTATGTGCCCTGACCAGGGATCAAACCTGCAACCTTAGGGTATTGGGACATGGCTCTAACCAACTGAGCCACCAGCCAGGGCCACTTTTACTTTATTTTCTCACTTGTAAGCCATGTCGGGGACTAACAGAAAGACCTGCTGCCAATACTGAACGTCCTTCTGGTGTAAAATGTATCCCAACGGAAGAAATGTTACATGTGAAAAAGCGTGGGGCTCCGAGTCCAGGAAATACGGCCTCCCTCCCCAGCCGGACGCTGTGCCACAGGCAGGGCTGAGAGGTGGTGCAGAGGCGTAAGATCTGGGCCAGAGACAATCAGCTGCCTCTCTTTGTTTGGGGTACAGAGGGCAGGGCCTGAAGCAAGACAGAAAGAAACTGCCTGGAGGTCATTTGCTTGACTGCCTGAGAGCAAAGAGAAAGGGCAGGAACCAGCCCTCACGTCACACCGTGAATAATGTGACCGTGAATAATGTGGCCGGGCAGAGGAAACCACCCATAACTAATCTGAGCTGGACGGAGGGCGGGAACTCGAAGAAGCAGTAAGTGGGTCACAGGCCGACGCAAGAGATGGTCAGGACGGTGACCTGGATGAGAGGGTGGCCTGGTGGGAGTGGCTGGAGCCGCCTTGGTTCCAGAGCTGGGGTTCCAGCTGGGGTCCCGCGAGCCAGAGGAGCAGGACGTGCCGACTGCTCCAGCCGGGGAGGGGTAGGATCGCCTGCTCTCTTCAGGGTGTGGGCAAAAGCAGGTTTACAGTCATTCTATGGAAGGTAATACAGTAACAACACAAGGATAAACCGTTTCTCGTACTCACAACTGTAAACCCACTTTTGCCCACCTGTACATTGTATCACCAATATACATTCTATCACAATACAAGGCTAGGACTGCCACCTGTTTGTACGTCCCCCGAAATTCACATAATTCAAGCAGAGATGAGCCCAGTTTGGGAGAAATCCACCACAACCCACGCTGAGACTCCGACTCCTGGGAAAGCGAGGGGTGGGCTAAGGCTGGGGACACGTGGAGAGAAGAAAGGAGGTGAGGGAGAAGAACTCTTTCCCACCCTCCACCCTGGGCCCCGGCTTGACCATCCAATAATGGGACATGCCTCCATCTCACGGCCCCTGAGCGATCAGAGGTCACAAAGATAACGGGACCTGGGGTGGCCCAGATGGTTCACCAGGAGCCACACTGCAAACAAAGCCCCCATTCCCTGACTCCCTGACTCCCTGACTCCCTGACATCCCCTGATGGCATCCCACTGGGACAGCGGAGGAATCGGTGACTCAACAACATCTTCAAAAGCATGTTTCCATTTAGGGTTTTCGTTTGCTTCTTTTCACATCAGGTTGTAAACTAAGCCCCTCTGGTCCAGGGGAAGAAGCAGGCAGGGTGCAGCCTGGCCCACTGCTCCGAGGCCCCTGCTGGTGAAGGTGCAGTGAGAACATCACACCTTAAACCCACACTCACAAGGGGGCGGGAGAGCAGGGGGGGGACTCAGGCAGAGAAGGAGGAGGCGACAGTGAGAGTGTAAAGGGGAATGTGAGGGCCAGTTCTCCTCCCATCCCCTCGGCTGGCAGCATACACCCAGCTGTGCCTGTGAACCTTAGCAGGCCCGGCCGGGGCTCAGGTGGTTGTGGTGTCGTCCTGTGCACCAAAGGCTGCGGGTTTCATCCCCGTCAGAGCACAGACCTAGGTCGTGAGTTTGAACGCTGGTCAGGGTGCATACGGTGCATACAAGAGGCAACCAATCGACGTTTCTCTCTCACATCAATGTCTCTCTCTCTCTCCCCCTTCTCTCTCTCAAATCATCACGTGAGGCTTAAAAAGAAACTAAAAACACTTAGTAGCCCTAGCCGGTTTGGCTCAGTGTATAGAGCATCAGCCTGCGGACTCAAGGCTCCCAGGTTCGATTCTGGTCAAGGGCACATGCCCGGGTTGTGGGCTCCATCCCCAGTAGGGGGCGTGCAGGAGGCAGCCAATCAATGGTTCCCTTTCATCATTGATGTTTCTATCTCTTTCTTCCCTCCCTCCCTCTCTGAAATCAATAAAAATATATTTAAAAACAAAAACTAAAAACACTTAGCTTTTGTCTGCCTGGGCAAAAAACAAAAGCAGGTTTCGCTTAGAGGAGCAGGACCATTTGGCGTGAGGTGGTAAGAGCGTCAACATGCCACATGGGCTTGAAGAGGTGGAGAATTACGGAAGTCCGCCGGCCTCATCCCCACGTCAGAGTCCGCCCGCCTCATCCCCACGTCAGAGTCCGCCGGCCTCATCCCCACGTCAGAGTCCGCCCGCCTCATCCCCACGTCAGAGACCGCCGGCCTCATCCCCACGTCAGAGTCCGCCCGCCTCATCCCCACGTCAGAGTCCGCCGGCCTCATCCCCACGTCAGAGACTGCCCGCCTCATCCCCGGCCTCATCCCCACGTCGGGCGCTCAGGAAAGGACCCCTCACCCTGGCAGGAGGCTCACAGGCATCACCTCAGCCTCCGCTCCCCGCAACCCCCTCCCTCCCAGGTGCCCCAAGTCCTTCCTGGAGCCCCTCCCGGCCTAGAGTTTAAGTGAAAGCACCAGCTCCCCTGCCACCTCTAGAAGGTTCCTCAGGCCGGGGAGTACGAATAGAGATCCCTCCATTAGCTCAAAGGCTGAGCTGAAGAAGTGGCCAAGTCAAGCCCAGCTGAGTGGGTTCCCCTGACTAATACTAACTACCACAGGGCACGCTTCCTAGCAGAGCGACACTGCCTGCACTCCAAGCTGTGTTATTTCATTTCGTCTTCAAGCAACCCTATGAGGGGGGTATTATTAAGATTCCTATCCTATCTAATAAAGAGGGGATATGCTAATTGACCCTCACGCTGTCCCAAAGATGGCGGCACCCACAGCCAATAAGGAGGGAATATGCTAATTGACTGTCACGGCCTCAAAGATGGCAGTGCCCAGTCCCCTCAGTCCCGCCAGGGTGGCAGGCACGTGCCTGCCTCCAGAGTCCCCCAGTCCCCTCAGCTCCCCAGCCGCCCAGGGCCAGCCAAGGCTTGCACTGCTGGCAGTGGCAGCAGCAGAGGTGTGATGAGGAGTCACCTTCCCCTGATTGCTGGGTCGCCTCCTGCCCCTGAGGGCTCCCAGACTCTGAGAGGGGGCAGGCTGGGCTGAGAGACCCCCCCTCCCGTGCATGAATTTTCATGCACCGGGACTCTAGTTTTACAAATACAGAAACAGGCTTAGAGAGACTAAGAAGGCTGTTGAAAGTTGGAGTAGTAACAAGTGAGAGAGCTGAGACTTGAACCCATTTGTCTGCCTCCCTCCTGAGGTCTTAAGAACCCACCAAAGGTTCAACAGCTGGGCGCTCACACCTCCCCCCAAAGGAAAGGGAGGCCTGGTGTCTGGGTTCGCAGGATGGGACCACGCTACCTGCAGCCCCGCCCACACCCACAAGGAGCCTGCGCTGCTTGGCCTCCACTCGCGTCCTTACCTCTATCTGGTCAATGGTTTCCTGATACTCTTTCTCCCGGGTTTTGAACAGGGACTCGGTATCTTTAATCACCTTCTCCAAACTGTCTTCCTGTTGCTGGAGAAGAAAGGGAAGCAAGGGTGGGGGAGGGGCAAAGGGAAGGGATGGGACGGGGGGGGGGGGGGGTTCATTTCACGGGGCCAAGGATGGAGAGAGAGAAAGTCAGGTGAAAGGAAACCGACAGTCGTGAAAAAAGGAAAAGGGTCAAGAAGAAGGGGAGAAGCAGGTGAAGGATGGTGGCCACAGAGGGGAAGCAGAGCGAGGAGAGGCGGAAGGCGGGGGGGGGGGGGGGGAGATGGCAGTGAGCTGGAGGGGCAGGACTGGGGGGCCCTGAGGCCAGGAGGGGAGGTTACCTCTCCCTGGGCCTCTGCCGCTGCCATGGCATAGCCTGAGAAATCCTCCCACAGCAGCAGGGTCTCCTCAGTCTCCTCCCAAGTCAGGCTGTCACAGTCGTCCTCAAAATCATACTCCCTCCTAGAGACAGGGAGCCTGCGTGTCAGGGGGGCTCCGGCCTCGGGCTGCGGGGCTGCGGGGCTGGGGGGCTGGGGGGCCTGCGGGACTCACAGCTGGTTGAGCATGCGCTGCATCTCCTCGTTGATGCTGAGGGCTGTGCTCTCCTCCTCATCCCCCTGGGGCTGGCGGGGCCCGTCACTCTCCGACAGGGAGGGGTCCTCCTCGGTGGCAGCCTTGCGCTCCCGCTTCCGCCCCCCCATGGATGGGACCTTAATGGGAGACAAGTGCAGAGACTACAGAGCCGAGGCCGGGTGCATGAGGGGAAAGGGCGGCAGGAGGAGAAGCAGGGACCAGCGGGGGGAGGAGGGGAGCGGACACAGAGAGAGAAGACACAGTTACAATGACAGGAACAGGACGCCAGTCACCAAGGGACAGGCACACAGACACGACGGGCACAGGGCTGCGACCGAGGGAGAAACAGAGGAAACACGGAAAACAGCGGTGAGGGGAGGGGGACAGGGCTTGTCGTGACCACGTGAGGATGTGCACAATGGCTAATGAGGATTTTTTTCCTAAAAAAGGGGTCTTTCTAATGAAATGACTGAACAAAAAAGCAAGTTTTAGGTTGCAAGGAGCAGGATACAGTGTTCACAAAGGAGAACCTAAGCCGAATATCCAGATCTGGAAGCCGGAAGAAGGGAGAGAGAGAAAGAGAGGAGGCAGAGAGAAAAAGAGAAAAGGGGGGGAGGGCAGGGACACTGAAAGGGGAGGAGTCTGCGCGGAGAAGCCCAGCAGGTCAGGACCGATGGCCAAGGCCTGGGTAGTTTAGAAACAGGGACTGGGACGTTAATAAGCTGCGTGAGAGCAAAACTAACCAGTTTCTTCTGTGGAGAAAGCCAGAGAAGATGAGAGGAAGAGAGAGGAGAGGAGGCAGACAGAGGAGAGAGGGGAGAGACGGGTTAGAGACAGCTTCCAAAAGCTGCTCCTGACCCCCCAGCCAGTCCCCCGGGGGCCCCTGGGTGCCAGGATGCGTCCCCCGAGGAGGAGGATGGGCGGCAATGAGGGAAGGCTCTTCGCCTGCCCAGCCCTCCCCTGAGGCCCTCGGGTGGGCGCGGAGGTGTGGGCGGGGCCCTCACCTGGAACATCTGGATCATGTCCTCACAGTTGCGCTGCTGAGCCACATCGCAGAGCTTGGCGGTGATGTCGATGCGGCGGCAGATGTCCATGTCCACCTTCATGGCCTTCTCCTGGATCTTCGTGTCCAGCTCAGTCAGGTTCTGTCCGGGGAACACGGGGAAAGGTGAGGAGGCAACCCGCACGCCACACCAGGGCCAGTGGGCCCTGGCAAGATCCTCCTCATCCGTCTGGTCACACGTCACCACCGCCGCCCGCACGAAGCCATCGCCAACTCCTCCAGCAGCATGCGTCCCTCTGGGGGCCCTCCACACAGCCCAGGCACTGACTTCTCCTGCAACTGGCCCCCTGCCGCACGGGGAGCCCCTGGAGGGCGTGGCCCAGAGCCTGGGACATGTGGGGGGTCCCTCTTGGCACGTATGTTCCCAGAGAGAAAGAGAGACTACTGGGCGTTAGGAGAGTGGAGAGCCAGTGTGCTAGCCCTGTCCTCAGCGTCATGTCATCCTCGTTCTGCAAAGCACACGCCTTTATTTCCCCTCCAGCGAGGAGGGAGGCAGGGTGGCTGAGGAATTCGCCCGCGGCCACACGGCGGCTGGCGAGGGGCAGGGCTGGGGCCCCTGCTCTTAGCTTCCTGCAGAACAAGCTCGGTGACGATGGAGGCGCGCTGCCTCTCCAACACGGGCTGCGTTCCTTCTTTTTCTCCCTTTTTCTCCCGAAGCAGCACCGGATGGCAAAGGGAAAAACGGAAGCAGAGCAAAGTGGGGGGAGGGGTGGTGGAGCGGAACCCAACAGGCCACACCTAGCAGGGCTGCTGGCCTGGCTTCGGCAGCCTGGTTGGACCGCCTGGTGGTAAGCCCGCCGGGGAAGAGGGTGAGGGGTGTGCTGGCTGCACTCACGTTGCTCATAAGCCCTTTGAAGACCACTAGCTCAGCTTTCAACTGCTGCACCTTCAGCGCCAGCTCCTCCTGGCAGGCGTCAGCCTCCTGGGCTTCCTACGGCCAACAGAAACCCTGGCGTCAGTGGGACTGCCAGTGTGGGAGGAAGGTCAAGACGGGGAAGGAGGGGCCGGGAGCCGGCTCCAGGACCGAGGGGCACGGGGGTGGGGGGGGGGGGGGCTGAGGGAGGCCCAGGCGGCGGCGCCCTCACCTCCTGGAGCTCATGCACTCGCTGTTGCAGCTGCATCCGCACCGTGTACTCCTCTTCCCACCTGGCAGACAGGGAAGGAGGCACGAGCATGGGGCGGGGTCCCTCCCTGCCCCTAGCTCCCGGCTCCCCGCGCGTCTGGCTCAGGCCTCAGCCCCTGGGTCTGGTTCCCTAGATGAGGAGGAGCTGTGGGCAGGAATGCCTGGCGGGCCGGGCGGTGGCCGGCTGCAGCTGTTGGGCCGGCTCCACGCTTCCCGGCCAAAGCCGAGTACACCAGCTGCCTTCCCGGCACCTCCAGGCCACACACCAGTGATTATACCTAAGAGCAACTGCAGTTGCTCTGGTCCTTCACATGCCCGTCCCATTCAGGCCCCGGCCCAACCAGCTGCCCGCTGGCCTCATCCCCCACGTCCTGCCCACACCAGACCACAGGCCCACCCGGCCCAGTCTCCCACCTTCAGCGGCACAGATCCGGTCTCCCGCCTCCTGCCTGCACCAGAACAGAGCTCCTCTAGCCTGCTGCCCTGCCTCGCACGGGACCATTTAACCCTGTAAAAGCAGCTGCAGGACACACACCGCGTCAACAGAGGAGACACTCAGTCCATCCCCGCACGCCCGAAAAACTGCCCACCCAGTCCCCGCTAAGTGAGCTGGAGGGGGGTGACAGTGGAAGGAGACTGGGGCTACTGAGCACCCAAACCCAGCGGGAAGGGAACCTGGAGTACGAACGAGTGTCTCGAGTTAGTGGGTGAGAACCACGGGTGGCAGCCCCTGGGGGGCAGGATTCGGAGACTGAGCCCACCAGAGGCGACCAGCACTCGCCACAGGCAGGGTCTCCGCCCAGGACCAGGCGTCTCACACAGGGTGGTGCCCGGGAAGCCAGCGCCTGGTCCGCTACATCACTGAGACGGAAGGCTGCCGTGGGGGCAACACCGCGCCCTGCGAGGCTGGCTGGAATAGCGGGGCTTCTCGGACCCCACTCACATAGCCTATCGCTTCTTGCCGCGTTCTTTCATATATTTTTATTGATTTCAAAGAGGAAGGGATAGAGAGAGAGAGATAGAAAATCAATGATGAGAGGGAATCATTGATTGGCTGCCTCCTGCACCCCCCCCCCACCACCACCAGGGACTGAGCCCGCAATCCCCGCATGTGCCCTTGACCGGAATCGAACCCAGGACCCTTCAGTCCTCAGGCCGATACTCTGTCCACTGAGCCAAACCGGCTAGGGCAGGGGTGGGCAAACTTTTTGACTCGAGGGCCACAATGGGTTTTTAAACTGGACCGGAGGGCCGGAACAAAAGCATGGATGGAGTGTTTGTGTGAACTAATATAAATTCAAAGTAAACATCATTACATAAAAGGGTACGGTCTTTTTTTTTTTTTAGTTTTATTCATTTCAAACGGGCCAGATCTGGCCCGCGGGCCGTAGTTTGCCCACGGCTGGGCTAGGGCCTTGCCACATTCTGGGAAGACTTCTTCCGGTCTGAGAAAGGAGGGGAACTGCACCGAGAGAAACTTCAGTATAAGAAAGGTGGTTCGGGAGTAGCAAAGGGGACAGTAAGAAAACGAAAACCCGAGAGAACGTATTCTGTAGCCATGGGATTCAATCCTTCCTCCACCTTTTTCCCATCTCCCCCTCGCACTGTTCCCTGGCTCCCCCTCCAGTCGCGCCTGGCTCTCATGTTCCGCACTCACATCCGCACTGCAGTATTCCTAAGAATAACTTCTACATCACCAAGGCTGCCCCTCCCAGCTGGGCAGGGAGAAGGCAGCCAGCCCGGCCGCCACCCTGCCAGCTACCACCCTGCCAGCCACCACCCTGCTGGCTCAGCGTGCAGCCCAGACAGAGCACAGCCTTTTTGGTTCCCTGCTGCCCGAGACCTTCCCCTTATATACTGTCTTATACAAGATCCTTATCTTTCCTGGCCTTGTTTTCTTCATCTATAACATAAAGGCTTGGGAAGTGAGTCCCTGGAGTCTGTGAGTCCCTGGAGGAAGAAGGCAAGACTGACAAAGGGACATTAACCCTGGACACCATGCATCAGGAAGGGGGGGAAGCATTGTTTGATAGTGAATTCAACAAATTCAGGTAGAAACTTAAGTAAGGAAGTTATGTAAGGATTATGGTTAATAAAATCGTACAGGGTAAAAAAGAAAAAAAAAAAAGAAAAAAAAAGAAATCGTGGAAGCTCACTAGAATTCTATTTACACTCCAGTCAGACTTTTCCACAAATAGGTTCATTTTGACCTCCGTTCAAATCTGTCCTAAGGACGTTCTCTTAATATGTAGGATTTGAGCAATTTCTGTGTATTCTGTTTACCAACCACCTCTTTGCCAGATAAACGGTATCCCTGAGTCAAGCGAGGAAGCGGGGCCATTCCTGTCCGGGGAAAACTGAGGCCAGGAAAGAGAACCGCCCCCCCCCCCCCAAGGTCACACAAGGAAGGGGAACTGAAAGCAGAACCCAGGAGGCTCCAGCTCCCTCCCAGTTCAGTGTTCAAGCTCTGGCCAGGCCTTGCGGGCTACAGACAGGAGCTACAGTGTTGCTATAAAGAGAACAGAATGAGGGCAGGGGATCTGCGGGGGAAGGATGAGTAACTGCCAGTGTCAGTACCATACAGCTCTAGCTGCAGGGCCCTCTGCACAGCAGCCTGCTGCAGAGTGATGAGCTCATCAGTCCCCAATGAATAACTCTTTGCTGCCTGGACAGCTGGACCAAGGACAGACACTCTTTCAGTTAAAAAAAAAACAGGGCCCTAAGAACAGCAGTTGTTCCTGTGGTTGTAGATGGATTCCAAAACTGTCCGTGTTGCACTGCTCACTGTGTTAATGAACTCCGGCTGGGGCTGCAGCAAGGGCAGGCTGGGTCTGGGTGGCATCTGAATGATGACTTTAGGATAACCGGGATTCCTAAAGACACTCATAACATGGCTCACAACTAAGGAAGCCAGTATGAGGACAAAACTCAGCCTCAGAAAGCATGCTGATCTGTGACTGGCTAGACTCCCGGCAGATTACAGATGCCTGAAGGTCGTCCCTGGGTAACTTCCCAGAACATTCAGCCAATCCCCATCAGACAAATCTCTGCTACTCAGCTGCAAGGGTAATTCCCGGGCCTGCCCACTAGGGGTCAGAGTAGCTAATTAGGAGGTTCCACATGAAGGCCCCCAAACCAAAGTCAGTCACCTTCCTCCTTAACCATGGCATCAGGCTGGCTGCCCTAGTGCTCCTGTCCCAACAGCCTGCTTATCAACCCTCTAAGGCAGCCCCTTGGCACACAGCCAGCACTCTAGCATGGCATCCCTTCACCTGGCCTTTTGTGCTACCCTGCCAGATTCCCCGCAAAAAGCCAAATCTTCATCCTCAGAAGGTACCGAGCCTGGCCCCAGCTGCCGTATACTCACAGGGAAGTGTCCACGTTCCCAACTTTCTCCTCCCGGCTCCTCTGCTGACTGTTCTCCGTGCCTCCGCCCTGGCTCTGCACTTTCAGATTCCCCATCTCCCACTAGCCCTACCACTACCACTCCCTCCCCTTTCCCTAGGGAACTCCCATGACTCTTGCCCCATGTTTTTGACCTCCTCCAAGCAATGCTCTGCTGTCCCTGAGCCTTTAACCAGCGCAGGGACCCAGCCTCCATTCCGAGCACTGCTTGGGAAGCTCTGGGCAGTGGCAGGATCACCCACCGCACCCGGCAGCCCTCCCTGGCCCCTCCCTTCTAATTTCACATTAGACTTCCAAACTGAAGCTGCTGCCTCTTCTTCCCATCAGTATGTGGAGCTTATATCACAAAACCACCCGAGGGCTGAGACTGATGGGGATAAGCAGTACCCCAGATGTGCCTTCGCAGACCCCTGTCCCTTTCACACCTCACGAAAGCCCAGGTACACCCTCCTCCAAACACTGCAGCCTAGAGGAGACAGGCAGACAGACAAGTCAGAAGAAATCGATGAACTCCCCTCAGTATCCCACTCCCGGGCTCCTTCTTGTCACGGGTCTGACTTCTGCATTTTCTTGTGGATCATCTTCCGGGAGCCAATGCCACCCAGCCACTCCCGAGCTCCTCCTTACACAGCAGCAACTTAACTCTGGTGTTAGTCCTCCCTGGTTCTGGGGCCCCAGCTGCCCTCCTCCCCGCACCTCGCCCTGGCCGAGTGTGGCAGGACCCTAAGCCAGCCCCCGCCTGCCACCCCCGCCGGCCGGTCCCCATCCCTACCTCCGCTTGTACTCGTCCCGCTCGCGCTTCACCTTGGCCAGCACGTTGTAGAGGGCGCGGATCTCGGGGGTGATGGTGTCGATCTGGACGCCCACCCCGTCGGGGTGCACCCACGACAGGCCAGGCCCCTGCACCAGCATAGGCTCCAGTCCCGGGCCGAGCCGGCGGGCGTGGGAGAAGGACCAGATGGTGCCAGGCATGAAGCGGGCGGACGAGGAGAAGGCGGCGGAGGTGGAGGCGGAGGGCGCGGAGTGGCAGGCGGCGGCGGCGGCGGCGGGCGCGAGGGGGCCGGCGGGCGAGCGCGCGGGCGAGCCCAGCACCCGTGCCGACGGGGTGCAGACAGCGGCCGGCCGGGCGCCCAGGGGCAGCCCCAGGGGCCGGATGGGGCTGACGAAGCCGGTCTGCACGGCCTGGTCGCGGCGCGCCGGGCCCCGCCGGCCCTGCTTGCCCTCCTCCAGCGCCTGCTGCAGCTGCTTCTCCAGCAGCCGGTTGCGGCGCTCCAGCTCGTGCACCTTGGCCAGGAAGCAGCGGAAGCGGAGGTTCAGGGTCTTGAGCACGTTGATGTTGGAGCCCAGGTCGTTGCGGAGGGCCATGGCGGCGGGGGGCGCGGGGCCCGGCCCGGGCGGCGAGTAGGCAGCCGGGCCCGGAGGGGCGCGCGGCGATGGGGACGCGTCCCCACCCCCCGCGAAGCGGTCGCCTCCCAGAGGGTCCCCCGGCGGCCCGGCCAGGCCCTGCTGCTCCTGCTGTAGGAGGAAGAGGTTGGGCCCGAATAACGGATTCATGGCTGCGCCTTCTGCTGGGAGATGGAGCCCGGTGCAGGGGCAGGGATGCAGGGCGAGGGAGAAGGGCCAATGAGGCGCCCGGGGGATGCAGGACAGCCAATCAAACGGCTCGGCAGGAAGGGCAGAGGTCAGGGGGGCGGGGGAGGGTGCAGAGGAAGCCAATGAAAGGCTCAATCTGGGGTTGGCACCTCAACTTTTGCGGGTCTGAGGCAGAGCCCAGAGCTGAGCAGAGCACGAGCCAGGCTTCTCTGAGCGCCAGACCCGTCTGTGCCCAGATCCCAGCCAGGGTGGCCGAAACCCCAACCCTCCAGTCCGCCATGGGTCCTGGTGGCAGGAAGTCCATCTCCCCACACCCCTATCACCCTCCTCTCCCCAACACCCTATCTCCAACTCCTGCACTCTCCTTTCCGGGTCCCTGGAGTCCCAGAGGTCCCAGGAACCTAACACTGACCTGATTTCCGTGTACCACTGTCCACTCTTAGGAGGATAGGGATCCCCTGTCCCACCCTCCCATCTACCCTTAAAGGAGCAATGCCAGTACTCGGCCCCCTCAAAAAACACAGCGACCAGAGATTGCAAAATGTATATTAGACTTCATATGCACAGTGGGAAAGCCATCCTCACAGAGGCAAGAGTTCCAACCCAGGGACAACAGCAAGGAGCACCCCAGTCTCATTTCACCCAAGTATCTAAGACAGCAGTGGCCGGCTGCTGCCTCTGGACTGAGATTTTCTCCTCTTTGCTGGTGGGGGTCGGCTGGCACTAAGGGGGGACATGGTAGGAGTCTGGGGTCCCTCGGAGGTGCCATTCTGTTTCTGGAAGGCAGCTTTCTTGGAAGGCTTCTGTGGCACCTGCTGCTTTACCTTCTCAGCCCCTTGGGGCTGAACACAGTTCTCAGGCTTCCAAGTGGCCAGAGGCTTGGAGAGGGACAGCCCGGAGGGCATCTCTGTATCCATGCCCTTGAGAGGAGCATTCTGCCTCCGGAAGGCAACTTTCTTGGAAGACTGCAGTTTAGGTGACAGTTGCTTTAGTTTCCCAGTCACCTTGGGTTTCCTGATCACTACGGCCTTTTCAGCTGGCTGCCTGTTACCCTGGAGCTTGGAGGAGGCTTGGACCTTTGGGACAGAAGGTCCAGTGGACGATTCAGAGTCTGCCCCTTTGGGGATACCATTCTGCTTCTGGAAGGAGGTCTTCTTGGGACGTTGCCGTTTCTGCAAGTGCCACTCTGCTTTCACAGCCCCTTGGGCCTTCTTGGCAGGCTTGCTGCTGCTCTCGGGCTTGGGGGTCACCTGGCCTTTAAGGTCAGGCACATCTGGGTTTGTAGGGGTGGATGTTGCAGAATTTCCTGGGGCTAAAATTAAACAGATTGTGTGAGAAAAAGGACCTCATCACTGGGTCTTGATCATTAGTGGCATTAAAATAAGGCAACTGCCTGGGTACTATTTCTTGGCCAAGTGTTCCACATAACTGAAAGAGTGCCTTAGACTACCTGGCTTCACATTACTTAGTATCACCTGGCTTCACTCAAGTCCTATTTGAACCCTGAATTAAAGAGAAGGGTTCACTACCCATCCTTGGGCCAAGAAGTTTTAGAGGAAGCTGTGCCCCCCTGAGGACAGAAGATAGCAAGACATTCTAACACAACAACTAGAAACAAGCTATCCTATATAATAAAAAGGTAATATGCAAGTTGACCCTAACAGCGGAATGACTGGAAACGACCGGTCGCTATGACGTGCACTGACCACCAGGGGGCAGACACTCAATGCAGGAGCTGCCCCCTGGTGGTCAGTGCACTCCCACACAGAGAGCTCCATTCAGCCACAAGCCGAGCTGACAGTTGCAAGGGCTAAGGATGTCTGACTGCAGCTTAGGCCCACTCCCCTGGTCCCGGACTGCGAGAGAGTGCAGGCCAGGCTGAGGGACCCCCACGAGGACACGAATTTTTGTGTACTGCACCTCTAGTTAAAACATAAATGAGTACTGACATTTAAATACGTACTTTTAAAGTTACAACAAACTTCAACTATTTCTTAAGGTTTTTGTTAACATTCAGATGTGACTTTTATAAGGGTCGCTACTGATAAAGAAAAAACCCAACTCAATAAACCATGCAGTTTGTATCCAGAGACGCTCACTTCTCCCTCTTCCAACTAAACCCAGGTTATATCCCAGCATGCAGAGCCCAGCAAACCCCATGTTTCCCCTTGAGATCCAGGACAGATGCCTCAAGATGGCTGAGAAAACAATCTGTAATTAGTGTGATGGGCTCAGAGAACGGACAGTTCTGAGGAGTTTTATTGCCAAACCAGTGCTGACAATGCTGGACCAGCAGAGGTCCATTACCAGTAAGGTGACCCTGGGCCAAGAAGGAAGAGAAACCACAATCCGCATTGGGAACATACTTAGTGATGAGCAAGTGCAACCACTTGGTAGATAAAGGAACAGGCTGGCATCCACAGGAGCACTCTAACATGCTCCAATGGGGTCCCGGCTCAGGACCACGCCTGGCTGGATGAAAGGGGTCTCTTATCCAAGCAGGCTAAGGCTGTGGTACGGATGGCAGAAGTCCTCCCTTCCCCACACTCACACTATAATGAGTCTGGAAAGGCAGAAAGAGCAAAGGCAGTGATGATGGGTAGAGAGATCACTTACCTGTTTGGGACTGGGGAATAGAATTGGAGAATTTCTTGAACTTGGCAATAAAGAAACCATCCATATTGTGGGTGTGGGGGTAGAAGCGGCGGGTGGAACGCAGAGTGGGGTGGAAGCGCCTTTCTCGAAAGCGGGTGAAGCCCTCCTGGCCAAAGTCTAGACCTGTGGGCACCAGCCGCACATTCCTCTTCTTCAGGGCATAGTCTACCACCCACTCGTTCTCTTCCACCTGGATATGTGGGGGAGACAAAGATGGAAGGAAGAGCAGAGCTGAGCTGAAGGGAGCTAAGGGGCAAAGTCTTCCAGCCCTGCCCGCCTGCTCTGCCATGCAGAAGCCTCACCATGATGGAACAGGTGCAGTAGACGAGGTACCCTCCTGTCTTGGAAGTGGCGCTGACAGAGTCAATAGCGCTCAGGAGCAACTCCTTCTGAAGGTGAGCACAGCGCAGGATGTCCTTCTCATCCTGCCCCAGGGCGGAGACCCAAGAGTGTCAGAATTTCAAAAGGCAGCCTCAGGAAGAGAGGTGAGCTGCTGGGTGCCCCTCCACCTCCCACTCCTGCTCTACAAGGCCCAGCTGAGACCTCTCAGCTATTCCCACCCCCACCCCAGCTCCTCACCTTGTTCGTCTTCACAGCTGGGTCCTTGGAGATGACCCCAGTGCCACTGCAGGGAGCGTCCAGCAGTACTCGGTCAAAGCCCCCCACCACCTGGAGAAAAACGGTAGGTTAATCACCGCTTTTAGTCACCCATACTGCACCATTTACTTCCTAGAGGCAAGTCTAAGTATTCTGATGTCAGGAAGGGGGCAGGTGAGCTGGAAGACACCCCAGGAGAGATGCACAGAAGGGAGTCCCACCTTGGGGAACTGACGCCCATCATAGTGGCTGATAATGGTGTTGGTGACTCCCAACCGGTGCAGGTTACCCACAACACTCTTGAGCCGCTCAGCATTGGCATCATTGGCAAGGATCACACCTGTGTTCTTCATCAGCTGGGCTGGGGGGAGGGAGGGTAAGTGCTCAGCTGCCAGCTCCTCTGCCCCCACACTTGCTAGTACCTCCAGCCCAGGAATCCACAGGTGAAGTCTCAGCACCTCAAGAGAAACTTCACCCCAATCAGCCCTGCTCCCCACTGCCTACTGCATGGGTCTCCCCAGTCTGCACTGACCCCTGCTGATGAGCACACTCATCAACATGGGTTTTTCCATCGTTACTGAACATCTCTCTGGTCCCACAGACTAAGTTACTTCTTTTAAGCGTTAACAGCTTAATAAGAAATGGTTACGACTAATGACTATGCCAAGTATCTCTGTATGTATATCTCAACCCTTATCACCCAAGCATAATATAAAAGCCAACCCAAGCACAATTACCACCCCATTTTACTGGTGACAAAAGAAAGTCAAAGGCTTGCCCGAGGTGCTAAGTGTCATCCACAGGGCTGGAACTCAGGCTGGATCCAGAGTCTGTACTCCTCACCACCCTGCTATCTGTGCAGTTTCCTGAGAACTAGTGAGTCTCCAACCCCATCTACTTTCAAAGCGGAGAACCAGACAAATCCTACTCCTGCCTACATTTCTCGTACCTATGTAGCTGGTCTTTCCTCCAGGGGCACAACACATGTCCAGGATCCGCTCATGTTCCTGGGGTGCCAAGGCCATGACAGGTAACATGCTGGAGGCTCCCTGTAGCATATAGTGCCCAGCCAGGTACTCGGGAGTAGCACCTGCAGAGGAGGACCTGTTTGTGACATGCTGGGAGAAGGGCAGAGGCAGAAGGGCTACTGATCAGGGAACACTCACCAATGGGCACTGAGGAATCATATACCACCAGTCCGGTCTTTGACCACTTGCCCAGGGGATCCAGGTTAACCCCACGATTGATTAGCGCCTGAAGGTAAAAATGAAAAATTTTAATATATACACTTTTTATTGATTTTTTTTTTTTTTTTTTTTACAGAGAGGAAGGGAGAGGGATAGAGAGTTAGAAACATCGATGAGAGAGAAACATCAATCAGCTGCCTCCTGCACACCTCCTACTGGGGATGTGCCTGCAACCAGGGTACATGCCCTTGACTGGAATCGAACCTGGGACCCTTCAGTCTGCAGACCGATGCTCTATCCACTGAGCAAACTGGTTAGGGCAAGCATGAAAATTTTTAAAGCCTTATAGGTTACCATGTCCAGAAAACAGATGGAGATATGAAAACCTGGTCCTATCAGGAAGTCGGTGACAACTCCTAGACCTCTTAGAAAATAACCCCCACAGACTCACTGAAAGCAATTTCTCCTCTCACATCCCACCCCACCCATCCCCTGGTGTCCTTTTCCTTAGCCTGAGGCTCTAATTCAAGGTCTGAACTCCATCCCACTGAAGCAGACTGGCAGCTCCTGCTATTTCCTGGAAGGGGACTCCAATTTTCCAAGAGGCTTAGCCCTTTAACATACCAGAATTTAATCCCATTGGTTAGCGCACATTAAAGATAATTATCAGGTTATCTTCGTATCAGGGAATATAACACACACAGGTGAACTGAACTTTAGAACAGGGGTCTTTAACCGGGGGTCCTTGAGCCCTTGGGAACAATGAGCCTAAAACATGGTTTGTGCCCATGTGCTCTCTTTCTGGGGAATCAGTTTCACCAGCTTCTCAATGATCTAAAAGGCAGACAAGTCCCTCCCATTTCTGAGGTAGCACTTTCATCCTTACTTAGGTGTCTCACCTGTCACAGGGAGCAGAGGCTAAAGGGCGAGTTTTCCACTTCACAGAGGTCCTAGGCCCCCAGCCAGTCAGACAGACCAGCATGACACCAGGCCTATATAGGTTTGCCTCCTGGAATCATGTTTATACCAACAACCGATACCAGGCAGGGTGGGCTAGGGAGTCTCTGTGGTTAACAGAAGTCAGTACCTACCAGAGACAAACAAACCTCAAAACCCACCCTCACCTGAGCAAGGTCTCGGCGCCGGGTTTTCAAGGTGTTGGTCCTGAGGGTGATGGGCCGAGGCACCTCATTAGCTTCTAAGAACTCCACCAGCTGGTAAAGGAAGACGCAAGACCAGGTCAGGCTGGCCAAGCTCAGCCAGAACTGAACAAGGGAGCTGACCGCCTTCCTTACTCAGGGTAAGAAGAGAGGTGATAGCAGAAGGAGCATTAGATTGGCAATTCGGTACCTCAGACAGAGGGAAGAGGTCCATGAGCTTGCCAAGCAGAAAGTCTCCATAGGAGTAATAAGTGGCCAGATCCCGCTGAAGCCGGTGCAGATACTCAGCTCGAGACCGGCCTTCCTCCCGCTGAGTCCCAAAGTCACGCAGCACTCCCACTATGTCTTGGATGCGCTTGTGAATTCGCTGCAAGTCTGGAGCCTGGGCACGTGGGCCTGTTAAGAAACTGTTCCATAACGGCCCAGGGCCTGGAAATCCCCTCCAGCACCTCCCCCACCCCTCACCCTTCACTGGAAGGATATCCTGCTCCATCTCCCCAGCAGGGGGCAGCACAAAAGGCTCCTCTTCCTCCAGGTTGATCTGCAGGCCCCCATCTGTCTCGTATTCCTTTTGGGGGCCTGACTCAGGGGACACTTCCTCCTCTTCCTCAGTTTCCTCCTCACTCCACGGGCCCCTAGAAACAGGTCCAGGAAAAAAGGGATTCACAGATCAGAACAGACGCCTCTTCCTAACTCACCTTTTCCTCCATCCCAGCCGCTATTCTCCATCCTAAAGTTTCCAAAACTCACCCAGCTACAGCTCCCTGGGCCTTCTGCTTCCGAGCAGCCCTTTCAATGGGCAGCAGCTGGAAAAGAGGAGAGGCTGTGATGCAGAGCTTGCCCTCCCACCAACCCACTAGCACTTTGTATCTCTGTATTTTATTTTTTCCTAAATACAAATGTAACACTTGCTCTCAGGAGGAAACATAGACCCTAAAGACATGAATTTAACATTGGCACAAAGGGGTCCTTATACTTCCTATCTACTTTTGCATTTCCCTTTCCATTAAGAAGTTTAAGACATGACTACAGGCCATATGTGTATGGGGAGGACAAAAACTGCCCTTAGGCATCTTTTCTGCCATATTTTCTTCCAGGCTTCTTTTTTTTTTAAGAGAAGTTTTATAAGAGTTTATTTGAGCCAAAATTGACAACAATTGCTGAGAAGCAAGATTTCAAATGCTCCCTATTCTACGTTTCCTACAGTTAAAATCATGATACGTTTCCATATGTTTCCTGCTTTTCCTCATTCACAGAGAAAAGGCACATTCGGACACGATGGCCAAGTGTTACTTAGCAGATGTCTATTGGGTAGTTTGAAATTTTCAGAGCTTTTCACATTAGAGTGCATGTGGTGCCTCAAAACCTCGTATTAGGAGCTCTATAGAGAGATGTGGCTTGTGGGTGAGGGGTGCAAATTGGAACTTGCTTTTTCTTTTTCAATTGATTTTCGGGGGCTTTTTAAAAATTCTATATAACTCTATATTACTTAAAATTCTCTAATAACACACCCATATACTAATTGTGGAATACATAAATAACTTCTTACACCTCTGTAAATAATCTGTCCACATCTGGATCATTTCCTAAATGAAATTACTAGGTAAAGAACGTTTCTAGCCCTGGCTGGCATAGCTCAGTTGGTTGGGTATTGTCCCATGCACAGAGAGGTTGCCAGTTCGATTCCTAGTCAGAGCATGTGCCCGGGGTTGTGAGTTCGATCCCAGGTATAGGGGTGCATGAAGCAGCAAACTGATTTTTCGCTCTCACATCTCTCTCTCTCTTAAAACTAATAAAAAATATTTTTAAAAAGAAGAAAGAAAAAGTTTCTAAGGTTCTCAGCAAATGCTTTATAAGAAATGTGCCAGTCTATCCCTAGCCGGTTTGGCTCAGTGGATAGAGCGTCGGCCTGTGGACTGAAGGGTTCGTTTCCAGTCAAGGACAAATGCCTGGGTTGCAGGCTCAATCTCCAATAGGGTGTGCAAGAGGCAAACAATCAATGATTCTCATCATTGATGTTTCTAGCTCTCTCTCCCTCTCTGAAATCAATAAAATCAATATATTATTTCCATCAGGGGGGTACCAAGTGTCCACCCTACCACATCCTCTTCAGCACTGAGCATTCTCATGCTCTAGCAAATAGCTCACTTACACGTGCATGTGCCCTGGCATGATTTAAGGTGATAGGAAAACAGTGTTAAAACACTAAAATCCCTTTTTTCTACTCAGGGTTATCCCTGTCTCAAGGGTCTGGAAAAATTAAAATGCAAGGATCGCTTCCTGAACAACCAGAGAAATAAACTCACCTCCTCTTCATCTTCGTCCTCGGAGTTGGCGTCTATTCCATAGTCATCTATCATATCAGCATCACTGTCCTCAGAGCCCCAGAGGTCCCCCTGGTTGACCACACCATCCTCTTCAGAGTCTTCCTCCTCCTCCTCCTCCTCCTCCTCGTCACTGCTATGGGCTGGTGCTGGGCGCTTCTTGCCTCGAGCAGTGTTAAGTAAGGACTGGGCTCCCTTCTTACCAGGTGTCTGCAGAGCTCCTACAGAGATCCCTAAGGGTTGGAAGAAACCTAAACTAATGGCAGCCACACACGGCCTGTACTTCCCACCCCCAGGAATATCCTCTGACTGCTCCTTTCACTCCAGAAATGATCAGCAAGCCCTTCCCTTCCCAGGCCCACAGGACTCTTCAAGTAGCACCCAGCTCCTATTTTCACTCACCTTTTGGAAGCTTTCCAGGCAATGGTTTGACCCCAGGACGCTTACTCATCTCAGAGGCTTCAGCAGAGCCCAACCTCCTCTTGGCTGCCCTGAAAATATATGAAAACATATAGGGACTGAGGAAATGGAATACACCTCCAGGTTCGACATTTCCCATCACAAGGAAGTGCGACAGTCCCCACACAACCCTTTCATCAGCATGATCACATGGGGTCACGTGGCTGAAGGTGAACAGCATCAACTTAATCTACACAAGTCTGGACATCCACACTCACCTCTTTCGAGCACGACTGGACAGCCTTTTGGAATTTTCATCACCAGCTGTAAAAGAGAGAGAGAGAGAGAGAGAGAGAGAGAAAGAACAGGAAGTTACAGGGAAAATAAAAAACAGCAAGGACAGAGGGAAGAAGCGAGGAAAGAAAGTTAATGAAAGGGGTCAATTCTAATTCACTCCACGGTGCTTTACCAGGAGCTGGGTAAGAAATATAAAGGAGATGACCTCCATCTCATTGTTCAACAACCAAATCCAAACTGAGCCTCCCTCAGACCTCTGATTTCAGTAAGGAGCACCACCACCGTTCTGATAACAAAGATTTAAAAGCTAGAGCTTCTTCTGCTCTTTCCCTCATTCTCAATTTAACTGGTTATCAACCACTGCGGATTTTACCTTTACAACTGCTGTTTTTCATACATTCTCCAAGAAATAAAGGGTTTAAATCTCAACCCTTCATTTAGTAACTGTTTGCAAGTAGTTAACCGCTCAGCATCCACTTCCTTAACAGTGCCCTTCTCAGGGGGCCCCAAGAGAACGAAGCGTAGCAATGTGTCCAAAGGGCTCAGTATACTGCTCAGCCAATACACTGCATCTTGTCTCCAATGTGCAATCCAACCACCTGTCTCCTCTTCCAGTCTTCCCTGCAGCCGACTGCTCCCCTGTGGGGACCAGATTTCTGTGTTCCCACCTCCGTCCCCTCCACAGCGCAGTTCACAGGCACAGGCCTGTCCCCTTCCCAACTTCCACTTGCTAGACCGTCACCCAGCCCGGCCAGTGGCTCAGTGGTTGAGTGTTGACCCATAAGCCAGGAGGAGGCAGCTAATCAATGATTCTCTCTCATCAGTGATGCTTCTCTCTCCCTCTCCCTTCCCTCTGAAATCAATATATTTTTTAAAAAAATAGCCGAAACCGGTTTGGCTCAGTGGATAGAGCGTCGGCCTGCGGACTGAAGGGTCCCGGGTTCGATTCCGGTCAAGGGCATGTACCTGGGTTGCGGGCACATCCCCAGTGGGAGATGTGCAGGAGGCAGCTAATCGATGTTTCTCTCTCATCGATGTTTCTGACTCTCTCTCTCTCTCTCTCTTTCTCTCTCTCTCTCCCTTCCTCTCTGTAAAAAATCAATAAAATATATTTTTAAAAAAAAATAAATAAAATAGCTTCCATTCTTCAAAACCCAGGTTCTGAAAATCTAAGTTCTCTCACCGCGTGAGGACACCTCCTTCAGGGTTCAACCTCTCCCTGTTATGGGTACTCGTGTCCCCGTCGCTTCTTC
The DNA here is from genome assembly GCF_963259705.1 of Myotis daubentonii. Classification (NCBI taxonomy): domain Eukaryota; kingdom Metazoa; phylum Chordata; class Mammalia; order Chiroptera; family Vespertilionidae; genus Myotis; species Myotis daubentonii. Next base: position 21,803,063 of record NC_081841.1, read on the forward strand.
CCTAAGCTCTAGCGCTGACGGCGTGGTTCATTCATACTTATGCCTAGTAACTCGCACAGAAGAGATTCGGCTTCAACAGGAAGGGGAGGGAATGAAGGTTCTCAATGCACATGGAAAAGCGGCGCACAAGCTGGAGAATCGGGGGCAAGCTTGAGCCTCACCTGCAGGCAAGAACCTGGCGAGCTCGGTCTCGGCGCCCTTCTGTTTTCGGGCCTTTCGGCCGGGCCCGCGCTTCTCCTTCTTGGTCGGGTCCAACTTGCGCCCCATGATACTGGGGAAAAGGAAAATGGGAGTGAGTCGCCGTGTCGGAAAGGGAAAGGCAGCCCGCAGACTTGGCGTATCTGAGTGGAAAGGGGCATCATCTCCACCAGAACCTCGACTCAGCACCCCGACAGCCCCTCGAGGCCTGACCAAACTCCTCCCACGACGAGACCCGGACTCCACGCCATCAGTACCGCATCCCGTCCTCATGCCCCAGCCCAGGTCAGTGCTCCCTTCCCCGACTTCCTCCGGAGTCCTCCGAAGCCTCGGCTCACCTGAAAGCGGGTCCGGGCCCGAGACGCGCCCTCGGCACCAGGGGCAGCAATCCACGTGCAGTCTGAGGCGGCCGCTCTGACGCCTCTCCCAGGAAACGTTCTACGCCGACGCGGGGCGCGCTGGCCAGGTGGCCCCGCCTCTTCCGGTCGGCCGCGGAACCCGGAACGCACTGGCGCCCTGGGAACGCGCGCCTGGCGGTCCGCGCTGCGGCCGGGGGAAATTCAGGAGCGGACCGCCCTACTCAGACTCCCAGAGAGAAGGCAATGGCGGAGCCGTCCTCAGCTCCCCCGCCCTTCTCTTCTGGCCTGAGCGTGTGGCCTCACTGCAGGTTTCAGTTGGGAAAATGGTACCTGAAGGCCTCCGCCTCACCCCAAACCAAGGCGAAATAGCGGGGCCCTCCTCCTGGCACCCCCACTCTTCCTCGTCGAAGATCATGGCATCCCTGGCCCCTGCCTGCTCCCAACCCTGTGATTATGAACCCTCTTCCTGATCCCAGACGCCTGTTCAGCCCATCGGGTAGTTTCATGCTTAGGTTCACATCTGGGGACCGGAGGGGGGGGGGGACATCTCGCACCTTGACTTCCCTAAGTGAGCAAGGAAAAGCTATGTCAGCCTTCCTTCTCATAAATACTAAGCTAGTGCTGGCAGCTGTTAAACAGTCCCAAGCACATTCCTGGACTTATCGTCCCGACTTTCTGAAGATTACTTCACACATGGGAAACCTAAGCCCATGAAATGGCAGGTGAGCCCAGGTGGTTGGGAGCCTCCCACCTTCCAGGGGAGGAGGAGCCGCTGCCCTTGGTCTGCAGCGCAAGGGCACATGCACGCGGGCAGGAGCGCGTTTGCCAACTACCAGAACCTTTCGTTTCCATTACACATTCCCAGGGCTCCGGTCACACACGCATCCCTGCTCCTACAACCCACACTGAACCAGCGCACTAAAATACAAGGAAACTTTTATTTTCAATTTTCATCAAGAAATTTTGCTGTGGTTTTTATGCTTTTGGTTCTTTTCCTTTTTTTTTTTTTCCAAACTTTATTTCATTCTAGCCGTGGCTGGAGCCGCTGGGTTCCTGGTATTAAAAAGATGCCAACAGAGGTAGCTGTGTCTCACCCAGGGGCCCAGCCCACTCCGAATACCCCAAAAAAGGAGAAAAGAAAACACAAAATAAATCAACAAAATAAAACCAAAAGAACGAAGAAATTCAGATCGTTTTCTTCAAGCCTGGCAGGAACCCACAACAGTTTGTGTGTAACAGACGTTACAGTGGGGAAAGCCAGCGCCCAGAAGAAGGCCAGCCAGCCCGCCAGCTCCCTGCAGATGGCGCCGGCGCTACTGCTGCATTCTCTCCAGCAGGAAGGGCACCACCGCCCTCACTCCCTCCCCTCCCCCAGTGGACTGGGGGCTGTTCCTTTACAGCATGGAAGATGGGCAGAAGGAAGGAGAGGGTCTCTCAGGCCCCCAAGGAAGAAGCTGGGCAAGGGAAAGTGAGGAAGGTTCATTGCTCAGTGGTGAAGGTGGTTATCGTCAGTCTGGATCTTCACTGCTGCTGGGCAACCTATAGCAAGAGAGAGACAGGGAAGTCAGAATTCCAAACCAGTATTCACGAGATCCCCAGAGAACTCCCTGGTAGGAAGGCCCCACCTGCCCAGTTAGGGACAGAGAGTGAAAGTTACAAGTTCCAGAATGGCTCTGCTGGGACAGGGAACATGAGGAAAAGTCCTGCCCTGGCTGGTTTGGCTCAGTGGATAGAGCATCGGCCTGTGGACTGAAGGGTCCCAGGTCCGAATCCAATCAAGGGCACATGCACGGGTTGCGGGTTCGGTCCCCAGTGGGGGGCATGCAGGAGGCAGCCGATCAATGATTTTCATCATTGATGTCTCTCTCTCCCCCCTCTCCTTTCCTCTCTGAAATCAGTAAAAATCTATTTTTTTTAAAAAAGAAAAGAAAATGGTCCTACCTGCTGTGGAGTAGGTTCAGGCGCTCGGTTTGCCAGGCGGCTGAGAATGTTACGCTCTGACATCTGTAGCCTCACAGCAACTGGGGGAATCCGGGCAATAGTAGCTGGGAGTCGAGTCACATCAGCTTTCATGTCACTCAGCAGTTCTTCTAGCTGTTTGAGAACTGCAAGGGGGAAAAGGTGGTGAGCTGAGGTGAAGACCCAGCTCCTGCTTACCACAGTGGACCTGTGTCTGCCCATGACTTCTCAGTGACCACGCGACTGATGTGCTGGAGTGCTGTCCTTTATCAGTCTCCCGACCTGGCCTCCACAACGCTCAAATTCCTACTCCTCATATTCCAGTTCCAACTGTCCATGATGCTATGCCTTTTTTAAATGTTTATTTAATTACAGGTAACATTCAATATTATTTTACGTTAGTTTCAGGTGTACAGCACAGTGGCTTAATGATCATGTACTTTCAAAACTGATACCCCTGACAAGTCTGGTACCATCTGACACCATACCTGTCATGACAGCATTACTGACAATATTCCTTATGCTGTGCTTCACATCCCGTGGTTACTTTGTATCTGTGCCTTTTAAAGTCACCTAACCCTCTCTGCCCTTTGCTCCCTATTGTCTCTACTTCCTCTACTTCTTAAGAAGCTTATTCCTATTGTTTCCTTTTCTCACTGTCTTTCCTCTCCATCTTTTGGAGCTGTCTCCTCCTTTATTTATGCCTTCTTTCCTCATTTCACCCTCCACCTCCCTCACAATGTTTTAACTTTCATTAGAAAGGGGTCTAGATTTGTTGGGATCTTAAATCACCTTACGTTACCTCTTAAGTATCCCAGATGAAGTTATATTATTCTGCTTTGCTTCCCACCTCCAAGAACTTGAATATATTAAAAGAGGCAAAGAACTACTATCCTTAATTGCCTCTAAGACAGTGGTTCTCAACCTTCTGGGCCTTTAAATACAGTTCCTCATGTTGTGACCCAACCATAAAATTATTTTTGTTGCTACTTCATAACTGTAATGTTGCTACTGTTATGAATTGTAATGTAAATATCTGATATGCAGGATGGTCTTAGGCGACCCCTGTGAAAGGGTCGTTCAACCACCAAAGGGGTCGAGACTCACAGGTTGAGAACCGCTGCTCTATGATAATAGCTTCCCAAGGAGGAAGGCACAGATCCCAGTACATCTTAAGCTTCCAGACAAAAGGACCCTGAAAAAGGTTTTGGAAACAAGAAATGTGTATTGGGGAGGAGTGGAGGAGGAAGGACTCTGAGTCAGCAGGAGGCAGGAGAGTCACTGGCTACCTTTGTGCAGGACCGCATTGGCAGGCTTGTTTCCTGCCATTGACTCCTTGGACAAGTGTTGATGACTCTCTGCCAAACACTCCACCTCAGCAAAGCGGGTATTTAGGGCCATGGAAGGGTGAGAAGGGTCCTCTGACATGTTCAGGTAAGCTGCCCGCCGAAGCTGTTCCTCAATGACCAGGGCTTGTTCTAGAAGCTGGACAAGGGATAGAGAGGAGATGAGACAAGTGATACTCACTTTATTTCTTTTGTTTTGGTTAATCCTCACCTGAGAATATTTTTTTCCATTGATTTTTAGAGAAAGTAGAAGGAAGGGGGAGAGACAAAGAGGAAACATCAATGTGAGAGACACACATCAATTGGTTGCCTCCTGCAAGCACCCTGACCAGGACCGGGAATCGAGCCTGCAACAAAGGTATGTGCCCTTGACCGAATCAAACCCACAACCATTCAGTCCGTGGGCCAATGCTCTAACCACCGATCCAAACTGGCTAGGGCTACTGCTTATTTCTGATGGTCTCAGAATGCATAAAAAATCAGAATCACAAATAATCCTACCTCCTAGAGATACTGTTAACATTCTGAGAATTTTCTTTCCACAGATATTTTTTACATAATTGAAACTATATATACATATCTATATTATGTTTCATTAAAAGTTACATAGTAAGCATCTTCCTTTGTTCTTTGCTGCACTTCACAAAAGACGATTCTTAATGGTTTGCATGGTAGTCCATCCCATGGGTATATCTACATCGTATCATTTAAGTTGTTTTACTCTTTTAAATTATTTTTGGCCCTGGCCAGTGTAGCTCAATTGTTTGGGCGTTGTCCTGTGCACCAAAAGGTTGAGGGTTTGAAAACCAGTCAGGGCACATGTCCAGGTTGCAGGCTTGATCCCCCATAGGACCCCTGCAGGAGGCGGCTAATCAATATCTTGCTCTTGCATCGATGTTTCTCTCTCCCTCCCTTCCTCTTAAAAAAAATAAAATAAATTCTCGAAATTTTTTTGTTGCTTCCTTTGTCTATCTCACTTCCATTCCTTCCCCTCACCAATAGGTAACCCTTGTAATATACTTACTGTGTGTCTTTTGGTGGGTGTTCTTGAAGTTTGTGCACATTTCTAGTTTACAGAATGTTCTGTATATATAAAATGCTTTCCTTTCCCCACTACGTATCTTCTTAAAGTGTCCATTTATGTTGTTATATCATATGCATTTTGTTGCTTCTAGCTGTTGCTTAATGCTCCATGATGTGAATCCATATTTTATCTATCCACACTCCCCATTTCGAACAGCTAGGTTGCTTCCAGGCCCCAACACCAAAAATCATACTGCAACATACTCTTGTAGCTGTTGCCTGATGGAGCTGTGTAAAAGGGTCTTTGAAACATATTCCAAGAGACAGAATATTGATTCAGAAGTTATGAGACTTAATTTACTCACGCATCCACTGGTAGAGAGAATGCATTAGGGGACAGGAAAAAGGACAGTGTGAGGATAATGCGCTGCTCTTTCTTCCACAAGATCTGGCTCCAGCAGGGCCTACTAATTTACCTCCAAACAGACCAAGAATCCACTTTCAAGCCATATACCCTGTCTCCTTCACCAACTCCCTCTTCCTGCCCCAAACTGAGCTTTTTCTAGGATTAGCCCTTGACTTGCTGCTGTTCTTTCAAAGTATTCTCCCAACAGATCTCTTCCTCTCCTAGGTCAGCCAGAACCTATATGCAAATGATTTGATGCTTTTCAAACCTGCAGGTCGAGCACTGGTTGTTCTGATTCCACTCATGTATGATGATCACTCTTTGATCCCACTTGTTTATGGTGGCACAGGTAGTGGGAGGGTTATTTACTGGTGCGAAACACCAACTGACTTGCCTAAAACTGAACTTCCTCTTTTCTACAAACTGTTCCCTCTCCTCCTCACTTCCCTGATCTGCCAATGATAATTTAATTTTCTCAGTGACTCGGGCTCAAAGCTTCAGTTATTTCTGAAGGCTTATTCCTTTGTATCTCAAATCCAGTAAGTGAGGGGTCAGCAAAACCATGGCCTGGGGGCCAAATTGAGCCTGTTACCTATTTTTGTATGGCCCAAGAGCTAAGAATTTTTTTTTAACATTTCTTAAATGGCTGAAAAGTGAAAATAGTTTGTGAATTATATGAAGTTCAAATTTGAGTGTTGACAAAGTTTTATTGGAACACATTCATACTTATTTATCACCCGTGGCTGCTTTCATGCTACCACAGAGTTGAGTATTTGCAACAAAGATCATATGTTCACCAAAGCCCAAAATACTTACTTTCTGGCCTTTTAATAGAAAAGGTTTACTGACCCCTACAATAAATCAGTAAGTTCCATAAATTCTTTGGTGTTTTATTTCCTTTACTATATCCTTTTCATTTTCCACAACCAGCATCATAGCTCAGCCCTTACTACCTCACAATATGATAGTTCTATAATTTCATGAATGTTGTTTTCATTTCCCTTGGTCATATTAAAACTCTTCACAAACCTTTAATGGCTACCCATTAACTATAGGGTAAAGTCCATACTCTTATCCAGTGCCAAAAAACCTACCTACTGACCTCTAGCCCTTACCTACAACCTCCCACAAGTGTTTTCTATAACCCAACTGGGCCAACTTACTTCCAAACACCCTAAGCTCTGCTGCCTCTATGTTTTTGCTGGGTTTAATCCGTTTTAGGTTAGCCTTCTGTTTCTATCCATTTTAATCTCCATATTACATTCATCAAAACTTAATTCCCCATGCAGCCATTTGTGAATTCTCTCCTCACTCCCCAAATTCCATCTGGAGAACTTATGGATTCAGCAGTCTCCCTCCCAATACCCAGAATGGCATTCACTTAATCCCATATTTGCCTCTACTTTAAACTGTAGGCGCCTTGAGAACAGGCACTATGCCTTATTTGTCTTTGTATCCCTGTGCAACTCATTGCTTGGTACATAATGTTTGAAGCTTTATTAGTATACATTTCTATTTTTATACATATATATAGATATATTTTGTAGAGGAAGGGAAAGGGAGACAGAAAAATCAATGATGAGAGAGAATCATTCATCAGCTGCCTTCTGCATGCCCCCTACGGGGGACTGAGCCCGCAACTCAAGCATGTGCCCTTGACTGGATTAGGACCTGGGATCATTCATTCAGTCCGCAGGCTGAAGCTCTATCCACTGAGCCAAACCAGCTAGGGCTATTAGTGTACACTTCTTACTCCCCAAATTGTACCTGGGCTTAGAGCCACATGTCTTGTCTTCATGGTATCCCACTTTCCCATTTTGATGGTCTGCACACAAGTATTTTCAATACATGTTTGTTAATTTCCAAGTAAGGCTTCCTCCAGTCCTGGGCTTCTTAGCCCTAGTGATTCTGAAAATGGAGCTCTCTACTTTGCATCTTCTTTTAGTATCCACTCCTCCCCTTATACACAGGTACTCTCAGACCCAGAATAAAGTGCCACCAGCCCACTGACAGCCCTGCCTCCTCGGAGAGCCAACTCAATCCACCTCTGTATCTTTCCTGAACACTCCAACCTACAGTGTTCCCCAACACACCCACTATACTAGAGTCTGCGTCATTCATTAGACAATCTTCAGCCCTTGAACAGCTGGTTAATTTTCAAGTCTGTATGTCTTGATCTTTAACACTGAAGATACTTAGAAACAAAGCCTTTCACAGAATACAAAAGTTCAGCACACACTGCCCAACTGGTTTGGCGCAGTGGATACAGCGTCAGCCTGAGGACTGAAGGGTCTGGGTTCCATACCGGTTGGGCACATCCCCAGTGGGGGATGTGCAGGAGGCAGGTGATATGAGATGTTTCTCTCTTATCGATGTTTCTAACTCTCTATCCCTCTCCCTTCCTCTCTGTAAAAAAAATCAATAAAATATATTTTAAAAAAAGTTCAGCACCCAGAACACAATGAACAGTAAGGGTGAATGAACAGACTCCCTCCTTTGCAGTCCTTTCTGTACTTTAAGGACTGTGACTTCAACATGGTATTCCTCCCCATCCTGCTCACCTTAAACCTTCGTGCTAGAAATTTATTCTTGATCTCTAAGAAATTGCCACGGTTCATTTCACCCTTGAAAGGCTCATTGAGGATGGCATAACGTGGGTCATTCTGGATGTCCTGCCACCGGGCATAGCCATGACTATTGGAAAATTGTTCAGGAAAAACAAAACAAGGAAAGTAAGAACCTCAGTCTATGGAACCTTCAGAACCATCACTAAGAATCACAACCCTGACTCAGGAAAAGGATACTTTATGATGCCAGCCAGCAACCAGTAGTCATGCCGTCGATGCCAGATCTCGTAAGTCTTCTTGGTGACTGTGGCCGCACGCTCTTCATTCTGCCAAAGGGAGTGCAACTCTAAAGAGGAATTTAGGGAAGGTTGAGGAGAAAAAGAAAGGCACACAACTGTGAGAATTCAAAATACTATTTATTCCTGTCCCCCTGATACCATTTTAATACTATGCCTGTGACTTTCTAACATGGAATCCAGAGGAGAATGCAATCAGCCTAGCTTTCCTCATCTACTAGAGGTGAAATCACTGTACTCTGGTTTCTAACAACCGTAACTTCATATCAGATCCCTCTAACCTCAGTGGGTCCCTCATTTTCATACCAGTAAAACCACCATCTGCAATGTTGAACATGAATCGCTGTTTAATGTTTTTTTTTTGCTTCTCATCAGTCAGGTCCTTGGGAGTCTCTCCATTCTGAAGCATCACCTCTTTTTTCTCTTCTTCTTCTTTCTTCTCTTCTACAGGATATGCAGGAGAAAAATGTTAGCTCCAGACACTGTGGCCCTTATCCATAGCACTACTGTGCTACAAGATATCATCCACCTCCACCCTTTTTCCACATAGGTGTTTCTCAAACCCAGAAAAGGTGCTGCTGGCCCAATCACAACTAAATATGGGGCCAAACGGAGTAGTCACTTGGGATAATGGATATATGGGTGTGGAGAGGAAGGCTGGAGGTTGGAAGGGGGTGTCCCAGAGATAAAGTCCTTGCTTCTAGTTTTAGAGTCCTCCCAAACTACAATCAGCTTCTTCAAACACCAACCTTTGTCCTCCACCACAATGGGAGTCAGATCTATTGCAGACTTCTCCTCCACCTTCTCCGCATCAGCAACGCCTGGAAGGAACAGATGGCATTGAAATGTATCTAAGGAAGAAGGTTCTCCACTATTCCACACCATACCCAACTGGAACAATCCTAATCCGAAATCTTTGATTAAAATCTCAAAAGATGTCACAGTGGGGTATGGGATTCTTCAGTGTGTTACTTCCTCCTGACACCCTACAGCCTGGCTGCAAGTCCAGGAGCAACTTATTTACACAGGGATCTGCAGTGCTTGAAAATGTGGATACCTTTGGATTCTGTCTCCATGGGTTCCTCTGTCCTCTCCTTCACCTCTGCCTTTTCTACTTTCTCCTCTCCCTCAGGAGGTTCAACAAGGACCTTTTCATCCTCCAAGGCAGGGGCAGGTGGCTGTGGACACTGAAAGGAAAAAAGACAGAAGATGAAGCAGACAGGCCAGCAATGAAAAGGAGGAGTGGGTTTATCCATCTGCCTCCCGTATGGCATCCAGTTACAACCACCTCTTACCTCAACAGCGGCCTCGGGTGCTGCAGATTTAACCTCCTTTTCTCCTTCTGCACTCTCTTCTTCTTTGAGGCTGTTTTCCTCTATTTTTACCCCATCCTCTGCAACCAATAGAAGACAACTGATTAGGAAGAAGGTCCTAGATCAGAGAGAATTCCCTATCTTCTCAGTCTGGCTTATCTTAAATTGTCCTCTCGTGCCTTTAAGAGCCAGCCCTATACTCAGGACGGCCCTCCTAAAGTGAGAGGGAGGTTGCTGTGTGTCCTGCCAGACTCCCCTGTTAGACTGAGCACAGGTGAGCAAAGCATAGGCCAGGACAAGAACAGAGGAACAGAAATGACAGTACAGGCAGACTTACCAGCCGGTGGGGCAGGTGCCGGAGTATTGGGCTGTGTGTCCCCTGGAGTAGAGGGTGTAGGTGTCTTTGGGGAAGGTGACCCTGGCTGGGACATTTTCTTGTTTTCCTCTACTTCAGCGAGTTCAGGCATACTCCAGCGCCCATTAACATGCTCAAATTCCTGAACCTGCAGCAACAGGACAAGATGTTGAAGATCCAATTCCAGCTCTAGGTTCCTTTCCTATGGCCCTCCAGTTTCCCCTAGAAACCCTGAAAATGGAGAGAAGTTCAGGGCTCACCTTCTTGCGAATCAACGACATGACACCAATCCTAGTAAGAACATGCTGGCGAGACAGGCCTTCTCGGGGGACACCATCAGCAAAGGTCTCAGCCCCATCTGCTCCTGGCTCACATAAATGCCGCATAAAAAGAGAGACGTAAGCCCTGTAGTCAAGAAATAGAGAAATGAGTTAAACAGCGATTATTCCAGCTCCTAGACCAGGTTTTTCCCCACCACCAATTAGGTACTATCCCAGACGACTATGGCTTCATCCTGAGGTAAAGCCCATCATCACTATGAAGACTGGTCTCCAAACTCCATGCCATGTCCCAGATAGGAACACAACCTTATTACTAAGAGCTTCACCTGCCGACTTCATCAGAGAAAACAGCCCATTTCCCTGCACAGCTGGACTAGTGCCATAGAAGCCCTTGCACTATGTCAATCCTATTCCATCTCTCAACTTACTTGAACTCTTTCTCTGATTTGCCTCGCAGATCTCTCACAAGCCACTGAGTGGTAAAAGCATCCTGAGGTGGCATCCCATATCGCATAATTGCATTAAGAAAGGCTTTTCGCTGCCGAGCATTAAAACCAAGTACCTAGGGGGAGAAGGAACCTAGGTGAGAGGGAGCAAGTCTTACTCCACCCAAGACCCAATATCAGCACTAACCCACCCCTCCCTAGAATCATACAGCACTTACTTCAATATTCCCACCCACACGGGCCAACAGAGGAGGCAATGGCTTATCTTTATCATTCCGCAGGCCCTTGCGACTGGGCCTGCGGGGAGCTGCAAGAAGAAAAGAATGCATGAGTGATACTGGTAGGATATTAGACAAAGCAATATTTAAACAAGAAGAGAAGCATAGCCCTCACCTTCAGAACGTTCATCAAAGTCTTCATCACCTTCCTCTGAGGCCACTGAATAATCGGACTGGTTGTCGGACTGGTCGTCCTGCCAATCTGGAGGGAGAGAGGGCAGATGAGCGGGGCCCACTGCTCTAGTGGAACGGCCCATGGGTGGGGGGCGGGGCCGGCCACACACACCTCGGTCCTCCTGCGAGCCATCATTGTAGTTGACCTGTTTACGGATTCTTTTTCCTTTGCCCAGATTTCGGGCCAAATCTTCTTGCTGCTGCTCATAATGGTGCCGCAGCAATTTTTCCCAGTAGTCAGGATCCACACTTTCTTCCTGTTTTATGATTTCCCGTTCTACCTCCTCTTCCTCCTGGGACAGAGGGAGGGCCAGGACTCAGGGGTGCTGAAGTCAGCACCACCAGCTACCCCTGGTCCTCACAGTTCCCATTCTGCTAGCTCCTTTTCATGACTGGACTCTGAAATACTTGGTGTGCCTGCTTGAACCTAAGAACTTAAAAGAAATTGAAGTGACACAACATGGCTCCTCATAATTATGGTAGATCAGCAGTCAACATAACCAAAGAAAAACATGGAATGGAGCCATTATCACAAGAGACGGATAAAGAGAGTGTTTCTTCTACCCTTTTTATTGACACATACACAGTTGGGAGACAGCAAATGTAGAAAAGAGAGGTTAGAGCCTTAGCAAGACAGAATGGAGCCACTTCTGAAATCCTGCAAAAGATTTTCAAAACAGATAAAGTAGGACGGTTATGCTCTTCTAAACTTCATAAATGTTTACCAAATGTGTGCAGAAAACAGAATTACACATGTAGGGTACCCCCCAAAAAATTGTATGCACGCTTTAATAGTTGACTACTCACTTAATTATACTCCTTTTCAGGTTTAACTGGTTTGAAATAATGGATAAAGCCAGACTAAACTTTGAACAAAGATGACTTATCAAAAAGTGCCATTAGACTTTTTTTATGGGGATACATAATAAAGTTTATGGTACAAAACTGGCACCGGTCATCAGCAGTGCCTGGACCAGAATAGAACGGTCATCAGTTTGAAAACAGACATTGAAAAAAATTATTCATTTCTGTAGATTCTTTTAAATTCAAAAGTGAACTATATGTTAATAAATACTGACTTTGTAATCATTCAAAGTGTGTATACATTTTTGGGGGACAACCAGCATATATCATCTTATGTCCCTGTAATGGACATAAACATTTTTATGCTCCTCTGAAAGTCTTGTTATTTTTTCAGACATTTCAGGATCACTAACTGATTCCAAATTCCTTATGTTAGAATTAGAAGCCTGGTGCACAAATTCGTGCACGGGTGGGGGGGGGGTCCCTTGATCATTGGGGCCAATCGGGGCCGTCTCACCCAGTCCTGATGGGCCTATCAGGGCCAGTGGGGGGGGGGGGGGGGGGACGGAGGGGCGGAGGGACACACAGGAGGTTGACAGGCCGCGAGAGGTTGGCTATGGGAGCGCACTGACCACCAGGGGGCAACTCCTGCATTGAGCGTCTGCCTTCTGGTGGTCAGTGCACGTCATAGCAACTGGTTATTCGGTCGTTCGGTTACTTAGGCTTTTATATGTATAGATTAGCCCAGCTGGCATGGCTCAGTGGTTGAGCATTGACCCATGAACCAGGAAGTCACAGTTCAATTCCTAGTCAGGGCACATGCCCAGGTTGTGGGCTCGATCCCCAGTGGGGGGCATGCAGGAAGCAGCCAATCACCAATGTTTCTCTCTCCCTCTCCCTTCATCTTTGAAATCAATAAAAATTAGATAAAAAGTTTTAAAAAAGAATTAAACTGCTGCTACTACCATAATATTAAAAACAACCTAGCTGCCCTGTCCGGTTTGGCTCAGTGTATAGAGCGTCGGCCTGCGGACTGAAAGGTCCCAGGTTCGATTCCGGTCAAGGGCATGTACCTTGGTTGCAGGCACATCCACAGTAGGGGGTGTGCAAGAGGCAGCTGATCGATGTTTCCCTCTCATTGATGTTTCTAACTCTCTATCCCTCTCCCTTCCTCTCTGTAAAAAAATCAATAAAATATATTTTAAAATAAATAAATAAATAAATAAATAAATAAATAAATAAAAACAGCCGAAACTGGTTTGGCTCAGTGGATAGAGCGTCGGCCTGCGGACTGAAAGGTCCCAGGTTCAATTCCGGTCAAGGGCATGTACCTGGGTTGCGGGCACATCCCCAGTGGGAAATGTGCAGGAGGCAGCTGATCGATGTTTCTCTCTCATCGATGTTTCTAACTCTCTATCTCTCTTCCTTCCTCTCTGTAAAAATTCAATAAAATATATATTAAATAAATAAATAAATAAAAACAACCTAGCCCTAACCTGTTTGGCTCAGCGGATAGAGCGTTGGCCTGCAGACTCAAGGGTCCCAGGTTCGATTCTGGTCAAGGGTATATACCTTGGTTGCGGGCACATCCCCAGTGGGGAGTGTGCAAGAGGCAGCTGATCAATGTTTCTCTCTCATCAATGTTTCTAACTCTCTATCCCTCTCCCTTCCTCTCTGTAAAAAATCAATAAAATATATTTAAAAAATAAAACAACCTAAATGTCCATTATTATTAAATTAATAAATGTTGGGGTTTGGGGTGGATTAAGGGGGTCAAAGGTACAAACTTGCAATTATAAAATAAGTAAGTCAATGTACAGCACGGTGACTATAGTTAATGATACTACATTACATATTCAAAAATTGCTGAGAAAGTCAACCTTAAAAGTTCTAAGAAAAAACATTTTGTAATTATATCGAAATAGATATTAACCAGATTTATTGTGATCATTTCACAATATATATGCAAATTATCAAATTATGAGGCTGCACACCTGAAACTAACATTATATGTCAATTATAGCTCAATTTTTTAAAATAAATAAATTATGGTACTTTCAAACAAGAATATACTATGCAGGTGGAAAAAAGTTGGAGAGTTTTTTATGTGCTGATTTAGACTATATCTTCAAGATTTAGTAAGTAGATAAAAGCAACGTAGAGAACATTATGTATAAGAAACTACTTTCACCATAGCCGATTTGGCTCAGTGGATAGAGCGTTGGCCTGACAAGTTCTGGGTTCAATTCTGGTCAATGGCACGTACCTCAGTTGCAGGCTCAATCCCCAGCCCTGGTCAGGGAGCACATGCGCACATGCGGAGGAGGTAACCAATCAATGTGTCTCTCTCACATCAATGTTTCTCTCTCTGTCTCTCCCTCTCCATTCTACTCTCTCTAAAAATCAATTGGGGAAAAAACAAACCACGAATAAACAAACAATAAACAAACAAATAAATAAAATTCAATAGAAAGCCCAGCAGGCGTGGCTCAGTGGTTCAGTGTCCACTTATAAACCAGGAGGTCACAGTTCAATTCCTGGTCAGGGTACATGCCCAGGTTGCAGGCTTGATCCCCAGTAAGGGGTGTGCAGGAGGCAGCTGATCAGTGATTCTCTCTCATCATTGATGTTTCTATCTCTCTCGTCCTCTCTGAAATCAATAAAAATATTTAAAAAAATAAAAATCAATGGAAACATATTCTCAGGTGAGAATTAACAACAACAACAAAAAAACCAAACAGCTACTTTTGTGTTTAAGAGAAAATGTGCCTGTGTGCATGTTTATGTGTGTGCATGGATGAATACATATGTAACTTCTATGTACATATAACACTTTAAAAAAAAAAAGAAAGAAAGAAACTGGATACATAAGTTATCCCTAAGGAGGGAAGGAGCTAGGTAACCAGACAGGGATGAAAGAGATACTTTGTATCTTTTAATCCTGAACCATGTGAATTACAATCTATAATAAAAAAAGGGTAAATTGCTAATTAGACTGGACGTCATTCCAGATGTCCTTCCTCATGAAGCCAGCCCGGAGGGAAGCAGCCCAGATCCCAGGTGCTGGAAGGAAGCCGGTGCCAGCAGCTGGGGGAAGGAAGGCTGACTCTTGCACGAATTTTTGTGCATCAGGCCTTTAGTCAAAAAATAAAATTTTAAAATATTATAAAGTAAACAGCAGCTACAGCCACTAATAAGAAGGCCATTTGTATACCTGTGTAATCCTTAGCAGAGGTTATCAACGGGAGGGAGAGTACCACCCCTCCCTTCCCAACCACGTGCTGTCCCAGTCAATCACTTCTATATGTAGTCCCTGCCCTGGCAGGAATGTGGAGCACCTTCAGGAGGGCCGTTTTGATTGAATATAGTTTCGAGACCTATGTCAGACTTTTCAAATAGTTACACATAACTAAGGTTAGTAGCATCACCTTCAAGGACAAAGATAATAGATACATATCAGAAAAACACAGCAAGAGGAATAGTTCTGAGTTGAAAGTTTGAGAAAAAATGGTAAAGACCACAGTAACCTATGTCAATTCAAAGAACCTTGAGCTGAGTGGTTTAAAGAGGACCAACGGAGAAGGCAATTTTTTTTCATGTTACACCCAACATTATCATTTGGAAGAATAAATTATTACAGATGCCACACATTTTATTACTGTTTTAGTATTTTTCTGTTTTTTGTTTTCTTTTTTACCTAAAAAGACAAAGAAAAGGAAGGGAAGTAGAAAAAAGGGAAAACAACAATTCTAATGTTTTAAAAGGCACAGAGAGACAGGCTGTCTAGGTATGTATCTATTTCCTGTCTTTTCTCCAAATAGGCTTAAAAATAGCAAACAAGCCATGGTCAGTTTTGCTCAATGGTTAGAGCATCTGCCAGCAGATGAAGGGTCCAAGGTTTGATTCCCAGTAAAGGGAACATACCTCCACATACTTTGAAGGTTCAACCTCACCCTTGCCCATGTGTGGAAGGCAACCAATCGATGTCTCTCACCTCTCTCTACCCCCTCCCCTCCCCCCCCTTCCTCTTTCTCTCCTCCCTCTCTTAAAAAAAAAAAAAAAAAAAAGTCAATGGGAAAAATATTCTTAGGTCAGTGATGGCGAACCTTTTGAGCTCGGCGTGTCAGCATTTTGAAAAACCCTAACTTAACTCTGGTGCCGTGTCACATATAGAAATTTTTTGATATTTGCAACCATAGTAAAACAAAGACTTATATTTTTGATATTTATTTTATATATTTAAATGCCATTTAACAAAGAAAAATCAACCAAAAAAATGAGTTCGCGTGTCACCTCTGACACGCGTGTCATAGGTTCACCATCACTGTCTTAGGTGAAGATAAAAAAAAAAAAGCAAACAAAAGTTTACTTGTAGGATTAACAAAATACCTAAGAGAAAATGAGATTCTGATAAAGAACTAATATAACTGTTTTGAGTGTGAAAATTGTGGGTTTCCTGACAGCCACAGCAAAAATAAAAATGTGATTAATCATGTTATAGTATTGATTTTCAAAAGAAGACATATATTCAACTCATCAATGTACTAATTTGCCTACAGATATTTTCTTCCTGTTTCAAATACCATGCTGGTCTCAGTTCCAATTTTGGATCAACCACCAAGCAAAGCAATGCCTTGGACTCATACTCACCCCCATTTCTTCTTCCCGCACTACATACTGGGCCACTTTGAATGAGCTCAAATATTCATTCATGCCCTGCAATTCTGTGTCTTCAGTCTCATCCTGGTTACGGTCCAGCAGTCGTTCAATGGCCTTATCATCATAGTGGATAACACTGCTATCCTCTCCCTCTTTGTTGTCTCCTCCTATAAAGAATCAAGGGTCCATATGCCCAAAGTCAGCTTCAGCAGCTGCAGTAGGAAAAGCAAGTTCCATAGGACCCTAGGTCCAAGTCCCAGGACCCTAAGTATCAAATATACCCTTTAGAGAGGCCAAGCCCCAAACCAAAACAAGTTCCTGACTAGCTCACCTCCATCTGTGGCTTCATCCTTGAATAATTCCTCAGTGCCAAACTTGAGGATGTCATCAAGCTCCTGTTTGGACATGGATCCAGTCTTGGAGCCCAGCCCAGGCCGAACCACTAGATGCGTCAGCATCATCTTCTTTTTAGCCACCTGCGTGATACGCTCCTCCACTGACGCACGGGTCACAAACCGATAGATCATCACCTTCTTATTTTGCCCAATACGGTGAGCTCTGCTAAAGGCCTGGAGTAGGGCACAGAATGAAGCCAGAAATTGAAGTAATCACACTTTCCTGCTTTCACTCTCGCCGAGAGTTCCACATAAGCAAAATCCAGCACTAGGCAGGAGCTGCAGCTTGCCTTCATACAGAACTTCCTTTTACGCCACTGCCCACAGACACCACCCTCCATCATGTTACCCAAAATAGAACACAGATAACCCAAAATTTCTGGCTTACAATTCAGTAAAAGACATAAAAAGAATCTATTGTTTTCCCCTGAAAACAACTAATTCCAGATGGTGGAGCCCTCACTTCTGGTAAATTACTGTATACCAACACTGCTGCCTCTGCTCACCTGAATGTCATTATGGGGGTTCCAGTCAGAGTCATAGATAATGACTGTGTCAGCAGTGGCCAAATTTATTCCAAGGCCCCCAGCTCGAGTAGAAAGCAAGAAGCAGAACTGTTGAGCACCCGGTGCTAGGAAAAAAACCAAAAACATCATTAGAAGTGTCTACTGAATTCCAATTAACAAATGTAGAAGGAATTTCAGAAATTTAAAACCTCATGAGCCAGCACCACAGAAATAATCACTGTAAGCAAGGTCTACCGATGGATACTAAAATCAGCATGAAAGTTTAAGGAGAAACAGGATATCACCATAGTCTCAAACACCTCTCAAGATATTTATCAACTACAATGAGGAGAAAATAACTTTACAGTGGAGAAACTCAGCAGACACCACCTGAACAAGTGGTCAGAGTTACCATCACCAACAATGAGACATTCACATCATGTCCTCCCCTTCAATATGATGCATTGAAAAGGACACAGCATCACTTCTTAGTATTCTTGCCCAACATGCCTCATCTCAATCTAATCATGAAAAAACTAACATTCCACAAATAGCTGACCAGTAATCATCAAAAGTATCAATGTCATGAAAGAAAAGGAAAGAATGAAGAACTGTCACATACAGGAAAAGAATCAACAATTTAATCAATGTCGGCTCTGGGCTTGGATCCTGAAATACTAAAAGGACATTAGGGGGGAAACTGGTGACATTTCAGTTAGAGTCTATAGTTTATTTAACAATATAATACCAGTGCTAATTTTCTGATTTTGAGAATTGTACTGTGGTTATATAACTTGTTATTAAGAGAAGCAGGGTGAAGAGTATACATGAACTCTCGGTACTATTTTTGAAACTTTTTGTTAAGTCTAACATTATTTTTTTTTTAAATATATATTTTTTTATTGATTTTTTACAGAGAGGAAAGGAGAGGGATAGAGAGTTAGAAACATCGATGGGAGAGAAACATCGATCAGCTGCCTCCTGCACACCCCCTACTGGGGATGTGCCCGCAACCAAGGTACATGCCCTTGACCGGAATCGAACCTGGGACCCTTCAGTCCGCAGGCCAACGCTCTATCCACTGAGCCAAACCAGTTAGGGCTAACATTATTTTTTTTTTAAAAGAAGAGGTAGTGCCCAGATAAAGTAGCTCAGTTGGTTGAGCACCATCCCACGCACCAAAAGGTTGCTGGTTCAAGTCCCGGTCAGGGCACATACCTGGGTTTCAGGTCTGAAGCCCAGTCAAAAAGTGTATGGAATGTTTCTCTCTCAGATCAATGTCTCCCCCCTGTCCCCCTCCTCTCTCTTTCTCTCCCTCTTTCCTCCAAGTATGTCCTCAGATGAGAATTTAAAAAACACAATAAAATAAAAAGAAGTGGTGGTTACTGAGACAGGTCTGCTACTAACTTGTGATAAGTGCTTGGATAAATCCTGGTCCCTCCTGGGCCTCAAGATACAATGAGGACGATTAAAGAAAATGTTCTTTCCAGAGGAAGAATGAAGACTTCAAAGAAAAAAACTTCCTAGGAATAGTCCAATACACTCTTCCAATCAAAACATTTTAAAAATTTTAATTTTTCATATGAATTGACAAAGACCCAGAAGAACTATACAGAAAAGCAGATGCACAAAAAGAGCAAGCGACTGGCCCAAAGACAGTGAATGAGGATGCCTAGAACTATGCCACTCCTTCCCACATACCGTTGAAGCGGTCAATGGCCTCTTGACGCATGTTCCCAGTGATTCCACCATCAATACGTTCATATTTATAACCTTCATGTTCCAAAAAATCCTCTAGCAGGTCCAGCATCTTGGTCATCTGGAAAAGGAGCGAGTTTAATAATGGGAAAGTCAGATGAAAATTCTTTCCCTCATGTCACTGAGGGTGTCTACTGCTATCCCTTAAAGGTCCCAGCTCAATCCACAAAATACCTGGGAGAAGATGAGTACACGGTGCCCACCCTCCTTAAGGTTCTTGAGCATCTTCTGTAGAAGCAATAATTTCCCAGATGCTCTGATTAGGGCACTGCCATCATACATGCCATTAGGCATCTTAGGGGCTTCCTGAGGAGAGAAGCAAAGAAGAAAAAAAGATTGAAAGAAAGCCCAACGGAGCAGTTCCAACCCAGGGAGGAACAAGAGTGGCACAACATACCATTGCAGCCACGGGAAAGAGATATGGGTGGTTGCAGCACTTCTTAAGATCCATCACCACATTCAGCAGAGAGACCTGGTTGCCACCACCTCGAGCATTGAGTGCTTCAAAATTTCGAGTGAGGATGTACTTGTAGTATTTCCTGCATGGGCAAGGGAGGAAGATAAGTCAGACTCAAGTCTTCACATGCCTCAAAATGCAGTCCTAAGATCTGAGATCTTCCTTCCAATACATCTCACTTTGGGTCTAAGGAAACCTAACAAGCACTACCACCACCATCAGTTTAAATAAGGTAAGGTATAACTAACTACATAAGAACCAAGAGAAAAAAACAATAAAAAGAACCAAGAACTCCAGCTGCCTGGCATTAAGATGTCTTTAGGCCTTGCTTGCACCTGTCACCAGATGCCTTGAAGCAGAGTGTGGTGAGGAATAAGAAAACACTCTGCAACCCAGCCAGTGTGGCTCAGTGGTTGAGCATCGACCTATGAACCAGGTCACGGTTTGATTCCCCTGTTCGATTCCCCGTCAAGGCACATGCTCAGGTTTCAGGTTTCAGGCTCGATCCCCACTTGGGGGTGTGCCTATCGGTGGTTCTCTCTCATCACTGATGTTTCACCTCTCCCTCCCCCTTCCTCTCTGAAATAAATAAAATATATATATATTTTTTAAAAAAAGAAAGAAACACTTTACAGCCAGGCTGATGTCTAACAGTATTTGCAAAATGGAGTCAATATTTCGTTCCTTCTGACTCACTTTTGCATAGGGCTCAGTTCCACACGCACAATCAGCTCTGTCTTAGATGGCATATTCTTGAACACATCAGCTTTGAGCCGCCGCAACATGTGAGGCCCCAGCATGTCATGCAGTTTTTTAATCTGATCCTCCTTGGCAATGTCAGCAAACTCCTCCAAGAAGCCTTCCAAATTGCTTCAGAAAGAGAAAGGAAAACATTGTTGGAGAGGGAGAAGGAAAGTGATATAAGAAATGGATGACAGGAAGAGCAGAAGCAGAATTGAGTCGATTATACATTAACACACACTTACTGGAACCTCTCAGGGGTGAGAAAGTTGAGCAGATGAAACAGCTCTTCCAGATTGTTTTGTAATGGAGTCCCAGTCAGCAGCAGCTTATGCTGGAGTGAGTAACCATTTAAAACCCGGAAGAACTGGTGAAGCAGATGGAGAGAGGTGAAACTCAATGAAATGAGAGCTCCAGTATATCTCTGCAGAACTCCCAAGCTGTTTCACTGACCAATACTTTGGTTTCCCACCCCCAACTCCATCTCTTTTAAGGCCTGGCCACCAAGGGGTATCAGTAAGCAAAGACCGTTTTTCCCTTTCCTCTCCTCCTAGGTCTCCCCTTATGAGTAGGTGGTATTAAAAACTAACACTGGGCCATAATCTCCCTCCCTTCCCCCTCACCTTAGACTGATTGTTCTTGAGCCGATGGGCTTCATCCACAATGAGGCAGGCCCAGTCAATAGAGCCCAAGATAGCCATGTCAATGGTGATCAACTCATAGGACGTCAGCAGCACATGGAACTTCACAGATGCCTCTTTCTGCACAAGACAGCAGCCTGGTTACTAATGTTCAACTTTTCCAGCATCAGCAAACCCAAGGGACTTATGGGGCTTTTCCCTCCTTCCAGCTGTAATCTTTTTCACCTCATCCCAGGAACCCGGTCACAAGGAGGCAAACAAAGCCCATAACAACTCCCCCTTGAGAGTGATCTCCCTTCCACTGAGATACCTTCATGCGAGAGGCCTTCTTGCCACCACGAATGGCGTTGTCTTCAAAAGAGAACTCATTTTCTCGGATGATGGCCCGGCTGTCTTTGTCGCCCACATAAGTCACCACATACATATCTGGAGCCCACATTTCAAACTCCCGCTCCCAGTTGATGATGGTAGAAAGAGGGGCACTCACTAGGAAGGGGCCTTTGGAATGACCCTTTGAGGGAAAAAAACGAAGAACAGAGTAAGGACAAAGGGCCCATTCCACTACAACCCCAGAGCCCACCTCTACCCCAAGCCCCAGAAACTATCCCAGTATTGGCATACACCTGCCATTCCTACCCTGTCCTTCTCTATGTATGAAAACGCTCTGCCCACTCCTTTCCACAAGGCCATACCCGCCATTATAGAGAACGCAAAACCTTACCTCTTCCATTAAGTCTTTCTATATTAATTCCACCCACAGTTCTGCTGATCTCAACACAAATCCATAGAGGCTCTATGTACCCACTACTAATCCTACCTATGGCTCCATGCCCCCAAATATTTCTCTGTGTACATGTGCCTTATCTTACTGCTATTCAAGGTTAGCAATCATTTTTTTCTTCTTCTCTCTCCTCAGAGTGTAAGAGAGACCATGAACACAAAATACCCCCACAAAGAAGTAATAGGCCCAGCTTTCCTACCTCCTTGTAGAGAGAATACAGGAAGACTGCTGTCTGGACAGTTTTCCCAAGGCCCATCTCATCAGCCAAGATGGTATCTGTGCCCTGAGCCCAGGAGAAGCGCAACCAATTCAAGCCCTCCATTTGATACGGGTGCAGGGTTCCACCTGTGGCATCCAGGTACTCTGGCTGTCGCTCATACTTCACTGTTGGCTGAAGGATGAAATAAAGAAGTCGAGAGCTAGCAAGGGATTCCCTTGCTTTCATAACAGAGCTACCTCCTGCTCACATATTTTCATTATATCCTTCTTGGGGGAGCCACCAAGAATTGTGGAGAAAAGGATCCTCATTAATTATTGTAACTTTGTGTTTGACAACAACCTATCAGGCAGATGAAGGTCTTGGGGTCCCACAGATCTTTGAGAAAAGACATATCATAGCCTCCCCAGCAATACATTAATTCTGCAGTCAGGATCCACCAGATAATCCTATGTCCCCAGTCCCCACTGCTGCCCTCAAGATTCATCTTTTTAACCTTAATCGTCCCCACATCTCACACAGACACACACCAGAGGAAATAAGCCATGAATTAAGGATCAAAAGACTCAGGTTCCAATGTTTCATAAAAGCTTGGTTGCATGATCACCCCACCCCCATAACACTTCCTCAGTCACTTAAAACACCACCTCCTGGCCCTAGCCAGGTAGCTGAGTTGATTAGAGCATTGTCCCAAATACGCAAAGGTTGTAGGTTCCATTTCCAGTCAGGGTACAAGAAATAACCAATGAATGCATTAATAAGTAGGAAAAAAATTGTGTTTTTTTCTCTCTCTAAAAATCAATTAAAATAAAACTAAACAAAAACACCACTACCTCCCATGCTTTTATTTTTCTGACAACGAAAAGATTCGCAAACAGACTTCATGAAGCATTCTCAGCTATAAACTTATTTCTTGCACCATCACTAGATGGGAGCACACAAGATTCATTGTCCTACCGATAACTTGTGTCCTCCCGCCTCTGCCCCAACTCACATCAACTGTTGGAGTTTCAGGAGGCCTCTCCAACTTCCTCAGCTTCACCTTCTTGAGCTTCTTGCCTGGTCGCCCTTCTTCTCCCCTCATTAACTCCCTGAAAAAGACAGACATCACACCACTGTCTAGGGTCCTCAATAAGAAGCAACTCCACTCCACACCAAAGTGACTCACCTGTGATTCCAATAGCTCTGCTTGAACAAGTCATAGTCCTGTATCTCCACATCCTCACTCTCCCAGGATGCCTGGTCATAAGGCAAGTCCCGCCACTTGATCAAGTAGTGGACATGGCCCTTCTTGTCCACACTGCAAGGTTAAGGAGAGAAATCCTCAGAGCCAGAAGGCTACCTCCTCTCCTCTTACGTCAGCCTTCCTCTCAAAAACTGCCAATAACATATGTTCCAACCAGACCTGGAGGTGGGCCAGATATATATTCAGAGCCTCTACTATACCAGTCTTTGGACCAAAAATTATCTCTAATATATAGTCTCCTATGGCTCAAATACCAGGATTCAGTCAGTCAGTAACAATAGAATGGGCATCTCTTCCAAGTGTAAGTTACTTGTGATGTCCGTTTTCATATTCCCTTTGGCAGCAATCTCCCAGTGGATATGCTGCCTATCCTTCCATATGCCCGACAACCACAGTCTGGCCCAGCTCCACTGGTACCTGTGGTTGAGAATTCGGTGGATCATCATCCACTCAGGTTTTATCCCATAGCGATAGAAGCGTTCCTCCATCTCTGCAAATTTAGGGTCCTTGTTCTTTCGCTTTCGGCTCTTCTCTTCGTCACCACCAAAATCCCCAGAAGGTGGCTCATCCATATCATTCTTCCGCTGATAGTTTCGGAACATCACTTGACAGTGCAGCTCCAACTGCAAGCAGAAAGAGGTCACCAAGGAGCTGTAGTCACTCCTACCCACAAGACTGTTCTCGCGACCCTTTTTGTTGTAACCCCCACATCTCTGGCCTATCCGGGTTTACCTGCAGTTCAGACACCCAGGAGCAGTGCCAATAAGACATGCCTTGCCATTTCACAAAGAACTGTCGCTCTGGGCGCCCCTCCAAGGGCTTAGGGGAGGGAGTATTGGGATCCGCATCTGGAGGCCGAGGCACTGGTGTGGGAGATGGTGGCTGACCCCACTTCCAGATTAGGATCTTCTGGACTTTGCCCTTAAGAGCTGGACACTGAGAGAAAAAGAGATGATCCAACAGCAAATCATTACCATGAGGAGGAGACAGTATAGCCCACAGCCTCAACCTTATCCAAGAATTATTAAAATCTCATTGCAAATAAGATCTAATCCAAGGAGAGAATAAGAGAAATCCCTCTTCACTTCTGGACTTTGCCCAGGACTTGTGTGACATGATCACTACTACCTGCTTAACAGAGCTAATAGCTAGACTTCAACAATAACCTGGCCGGGTAGTTTAGTTGGCTAGAGCATCGTCCCAATTTGCCAAGGTTGTGGGTTTGATCCCCAGCCATGGCACATAAGGATCAACCAAATGAGTGCATAAGTAAGTGAAACAACAAATCAATGCGTGTGGTTTTTTTTTCCTCTCTCTCTCTCTCTCTCTCTCTCTAAAATAAAAAGAAAAAAAAAAGCAATAACCCAGAACGAGGAAACAGAAAATCCACAGAACCTACAGCCCAGAATTCCTCTTAAGCAATCCAAAGCAATAAGTGACCCTTTTAAACCATTCTAAACTACCATGACCCCAATGCTGAGTAAGTTGCAAAACCAGGATGGTCTAGACTAGAACACTGCACCATCCCCTTCAAGACAGCTGACAAACCATCAATTCCTTTGTTCAAAGTTAGTCAGTCATACCTTTTCCCAAAACTACATGAGGAAGGAAAACGCCTGTCTCAGGGCTAAAAGGTTTACAGTTCTCCAACAACCTCTACTGCACCTCAGCCTCATGATGCCTACACACAGAAGGGTTTGTAAAACCCTCCCCACATCCCTCACCTTGGCTGGGGTCAGTCACTCACCGTGCAACGGGGACAGAGCCACTCGCCATTGGGGATCTCTGGAAGGGGGGGGTTGAGGCAATGGATATGGTAAGAAGAAGGACAGGTGTCACAGCAGAGCAATTCCCCACCATCCTTGCAGACCCGGCAGAATTCCATATGGTGGTCATCCTCCTCTTCAGGGTCTCCCCCAACTTCTTCCAGGATCTCTTCACCCTCCGAATTATCCTCTTTAGCCTCCCACTGGATGCCTTCCTTCTCCTGAAGTAAAGAAAAACAGAGTCAGATTATTGCCACCCCCCCACCCAAGGCTGAACCCATACCCAATGCTTCCCAAAGCCCACACCAGCAACGCCACCATTACTCCCACCAAGGCCCAAAAAAGCTCTATCCATCCCACCCTTCCCCTTGAGGGTCCCAAAGGGGCACAGTGGCCAGGTACTCACACAGTGTGGGCAGCTCCACTTGCCCTCCGGAGCCTTCTCCATATCCGGATCCAGGCACACCATGTGGTAAGCTCGGGGACAGGTATCACACAGGATGATCTCGCCGCCTTGCTGGCACACCTCGCAATAGTCCTGGTGGTCTGTCTCATAACCATCCATAGCAGTCACCTCCTCCTCGCCTGGGCAAGGAAGAGGGAAAGCCCAATTATTAGAAAAAAACTACCTCCCCCCTCCCACCACTCCCTACCCTAAAACTAACCCACCCCTATCTCCTTAGGGAGAGTCTTCCCCAGTCATTCCCTCCCCATCAAATCACATAGATTCAGAAAAGAAACACACCTTTCTTTTTCTTTTTAGTAGTTCGAAGTTTCTTGCGGCTGCGGCTACTACGGCTGGTGGAACCATCAGAAACAGAATAGCTGTTGATACTGGCATCATCGAAGTCAGATTCTACATCTAAGTCGTCATCCTCACTCTGGAAGAATAAAAGGGAATAAGGTTAGAGGTTCAACCCAAGGGGAAAGAGAGGTAGAAAAGGACACCCTCTCTTACTAGGGGTACTAGAATCCCAGCAAGGACTGTACATGGAACCTAGTCACCTGTTCTGTGGCCAACTCCCTACATCCTATGCGCCTACTGTATAGGCTATATCCTGACCTAAGGTAACATCCTCCCTATTAGATATGGCACCCTCAGCCAAAAGGATGGGCTGGGCTCTCACCGAGGATCTCTTACGCTTAGAACCAAAACCTCCCAGCTTGATTTTCAGGGGAGCCACTTTTTTGGGTTTAGGCTTCTTGGCATCAGGTATCCGAGGACTGCCTTTGGGCTTCCTCCGAGCATTGGGACCTAAAATCAGGAGAGCAAAGTAAGATGATACAATCCAAATGCACATCACAGGGCAGAAGATGAGGAAAATAAAATGTTCCCCATGTTCAGCTTCCCAAATTTCCCTCCTAAATCCAAAAGTAATTCCTCCCTCTTATCGTCTATCTTTGGGCTGACAGAATAGCATTTCCATACTTTGTCTGTCTTCGCCATCCTAAGCCCACACTAGTCGCCCACCACTTTACCTTTGCCCTCCTTGGTCTTGGCCTTGCGGATAGGCACCTCCACCGGGGGAGGAGGCGGTACAACTTCAGTAGCGGTCACCATGCTCTCCACCACAGCCACTGCTGCAGCTGCTGCTGCTGCCACTGAAGCTCCAGAACTGCCTTTGAAGGGGTTGTTGGTGCTGAATTCCCGCCATTTCGCACCCAAAACCATCATCATCTTGGAGACAGCAATCTTGGGGTTTTTGGCAGCAATGAGGGGTCTGGTGGAGAAATGAATGAGAACAGAAAACAGGGAAAAGTTTAGGAGTAAGAGAGGGAAAAAGAAGTGAGAAGAGATTATAGGCACCCTCTCCTTCCCTGACCCTCCTGTTTACCGGACAAACTGGCTGAAGGCCTTATAGTTGGTGAGGGTGCGATAATCCTCCTCGGAGAACACATGGTCAATGTCTTCCATGCCCCAGTCTTCCAGAAGCTGAGCAGATGATTTAGGCTCCTGCAGAGAGAGCAAAGTCAAAGACCTGACTCCTAATGCCTACACCTGCTAAGGGAATTGGGTTGAAACTAAGGTTTGCAAGACCAGAGTAAGAGAGCTAAGAGGAAATCATTAGAAATAGGCGGGGAGAAATGTTCTAATGGGCAGAAGAGTGTCTGGGAAACAAAGGACAAACGTTAACAAACAGTACTGAGGATGGAGGTCCAGGTACCTTGGAATCATCATCATCGTCATCCTCCTCCTCTTCCTCCTTCCGCTTGGATTTGCTTTTTTTTTCTTTCTTGGGTCCAAGCTTCTTTTTCTTCTTCTTGCCAGGCGTATAGTCGCTGCCCTCACTGTCTGAGCGCAGAGCCACCTCTTCCTCCTCCTCCACAAACTCTGGCCCCTCCCCAGAGCTGTCCCCCAGCTGCCGGCATAAGAGCATACGCTGGAGCAGGGAAGGGAGGAGAGGGAGACAGACACACACACGCTACACACATGCTGACCTCAGGATTGCCCTAAGGCTTGTCCCCAGGACCTGTGGCCTGCACTCCAGAGGAAGTAACAGATGCCCTGCCCTTCAACCCTCTTCAGAGCTCCTCCCTTCTTCCTCTTATTACCCCATCGCATCCAGTCACCCACTCACCTCCTTTTTTTGGCGCTTGCTCTTAGGGATTTTAGGGTCCCGAGGTTTCTTAGGTTTCTTCTTCTTCTTGAGCTTTGGAGTCTCTGCTTCTGACAAATCCTCTTCTGGGTCCTCTTCGTTTTCTACATGTATTTGGCAAAGAGAGGAAGGTAAGGAAAAGATCAATAGCAAAGGTTCGCACCTAATCCAGAGGCTTTAGACATTATTCCCCCACCTCTTGTCCCAGATTCCACTGAAGAGACTGCTATACACCCCACAGAAGGAAGCTGAGACTCAGGACAAAAAAAAGACAAAGAGAGAGCTGGATAGACCCGAAATAGGCCTGCCAGGCCAGACCAGACCCACCTCGGGCAGCTGTCCAGACCCCTGCCTCCTCTCCCTATTCCTAACAGGAGTCTTCTATATGCTTATCTTCAATGCAGCTAAATCAATCTGCTTAGAGTTAACCAAATAATACAAATAGGTCTAGCCCTCCTATAACTGCCTACCAAGTACGTACTCTATAAATCAGGGAATGAGAATGAAAGATCCTACCCAGATGGCAAAAACTAATGCATATATCTCACCACATTCCCAGAACAGTATCAATTCAGGGGTCCCAGAAACCACACCTTTCAACCACCCTTTTGGGTCATCCCAGATCAAAACAACCAGAGCCTCCAAATCCCAGGTTCTGTTGCCAGCCCAATCCCAAACATAATTTCCTTTTCCCATCTCTAGCTCTACTGTTCCCAGCTTCTCCTGGGTCAGTAGTCCCTTCTCCCCAGGGGCCCAAATCAGCCCAGCTGTCACCATCTCCTCCCCCCGCCCGCCCCCATCCTCCTCCCATCTGGCTCCACCTCCTCCCCTGGCTGGGAGCACACACAAAGCCTTGGGTAATACAGAGAGCTCCTGGGCAGGGATAGGTGGGAAGGGGCACAGAGGGGGAGGAGAAGGCCAGGAGGCAGCTTCCTTTGTAACAGACATTCAAACCAGCACACCAGCTCCCTCTCCCCTCCTCCCTCCTCTTTCTCCTTCTTCCCAAGCCACCCCCGCCCAAGGAGGGGGGTAGTGGAGAAGGGAGTGGAGAGAAGGAGGGAGTGCCTCACCCACTGAGGAGAGGGAAAATGGCTCCTGACCGCAGAAGCCAGCCAGGGCACCCAGCTGCCAACATAGGACAGACAGGAAGTGGCAGGGGAGGGGAGGGGGATGGGTTGAGAGAGGTAGCTGGGGAAAGACTACCCTGACGGAAGACTTCCCAAATTATTACCTGGTCAAAATGCCACCTCTCCTACCACCTCCTCTGGGATGACACAGTTCTCAAGCGGCTACCCTAACATCCAAGTCACGGAAACCCAAGACAAGCATGAAGGTAATACTGTGAGAGGGACTGGGTTACTCCCTCAATCCTAACTATTTTTTCAATCATCAGAGCAAAGATTTCATAAAGGTTCAGTTGAACTGTGGTCAGAGCATACAACCTTCTCCTCAAGTTTGATACCCAAATGATTTACCATGCGGCATGGGAGCCACAAGAAGTCTCTGAAACTCAGTTTCCTCATCACCCCCACCCGGAGTCCAGAGCACAGATCCTAAGCCACCTCTTGCCACCTACCCAATATTTGGGAGTCATGTCCTCACCAAGAAAAAAGGACAGTCCCTAGATGGTGGTGGACAACAATATGCTCCCTTCAATCCTACACATGCTCTTAGCAACTGACCCTCAGAACTAGCCCTAAAGTGCCTCTGGCTCCACCCTTCCTGAGAAGGCAGAGACTAGGGAACATGAGACATTAGGCTGGACAAAGCACCATCAGCCTCCCCCCACTCAGCCCAGGATCAGGCCAGGCACAAGAAAGCCCCTCCCATTCCCTTGGGAAGGGAACACCAGTCAGGATCTCACCAGAAAGAATCATTTTCTTCTTCAAGGGCTTCTTCTCAGCAATCCCTATGTCCCCACCCCCCATTCAACCAGCTACACCCCTGGGGTTTTCCTCTTCACTACCTCCATAATGCTGCAAGTGGAGACAAGGACAACCCATGCAGGCAGGAGACACCTTCCAAGCCACGTAAGACCCCCAAACTACTCAGGCAGATAAGGGACTGACACTGGCGTGGCCAGCAGCAAACTGGCTCAGATATAGAGGAGGATTTGGGAAAGGGGCAGGAATGGGTGTGGCAAGTGGGAAAACTGGGTCATGCTACAGCTTGGGGCACAATTCACCTGGGCAGCCCGCACATCTCCCAATAAACATGGGGGCAACCCCAGACCAAGGGGCCAGTGGGGAGCTAAGATGTGCAACCAGCTCTACTCTGGCAGGATGTCACTACTTCTCAGGCCCCCCACAGAAAAGATGGAATCATGACTGCCACTCCACTACCACCCTGGGAATAGCAGAGAAACCTGCCACCCTGCCCTGCAGTGAGGAGACTCAAGCCTAAGTTTTTTATCCCAACAGCTGAAGACTCAGTAACAAGACTGACCACTCTCCTAAGTGGCCTCAGGTGGAAGTGAAGACTTCCCACTCAGAAAATACCAGATGTAGAAACAGCTCTCTCCCAGACCACCTCAACTTGCCACTAGAGCTGAGGAGAGAGGAGGCAGAAGTGAAAGATGGTCCATGGGAAACAGAAACAGGACCAGCAGGCTCCAGAATGAAAAATAAATAAATAAATGTAAGTGGAGAGTATGAAGAAATGGCATGTAGAAAAAAAAATTAAATTAGAAAAAACGATCAAGGAAACAAGCAGGTGACTTAGCTGGGGGTTCTGAAAGAGAAACAGACCAGAGAAACATCCGCTTAGAAGCATGACATCAATCATCATTTGGGGATAGACAAGGGCTACTCCAATAAGGCAAGGTGGTTATAACCATACAGGTTTGGCCAGTTCAAGGAGCCACCCCAAAACACAGACAGCACAACCCCCAACACACCTACACAAACACTTCACACCATCAGCCCAAATCCCAGGCTACCTGCAGAGACAGAAATCTCTAGGGGGGGTAGCCTGGATTATGTCCATTGCCTGGAGGTCGGTGGCCAGAGTGTCACCTCCCTTCTCTTACACTTCCTAGTATGTGGGTCAGGCTAGTACATGCTGCCCCTCGCCCCATCACCCCCACCCAGCTCCAAAAGTTCCCGCAGTCTGCCTGGCTCAGAGCTCTCCATCTCGGCTAAGGAGCGCACTTCAAACTTCGCACAGTTGAAACAGCACAGAAAACTGGTAACTGATCAGAAGCTAAAAATAATCAGATAGAGAGTAACCAGCTCTCCCTCTTTCCTTTCCACGGCAGCAGCAACCACAGGACCCCAGCTAGCAGAGATGCCCAGCCGGTCTCATCAAAAGGCCATCCTCAACGCCCTCCCCGCCACCACGCCGCCTCCAGGGGCCCCAGCTACCTGCATTCCTCCAAGAACCCACACACCGTCATGCCTGCCGGCCCAGAGAGCTCCCTCAACTGGGAACTGCAGAGCATTCCTGAAGACAGACAGTGCAGCAAGCTGGCAGCTCCGTCCTCGGGGCCCAGGAGGCACATGGCTCCCCCCACCCCCAAGAGCTCCGCAGAAGGGAGCCACTCCCTTCGGGTGCCCTCTACACCTCGGGCTGCACGGAGCGAGAGAGAAGCTCAGCCCGGTCTCACCGGAATCACTAGGGAGGGCCCACACGCCTCCTTCCTGCCTGGGGCCCTTGGGGAAGACTTACCTGGGTGGGGTGGGGGCAGGCTGTTGTTCAAAAGTGCATCCATATCCTCCTCTTCGCTGCCCGCGGAGCAGGGGGACGGAGAGCCCAGGCCCGACGCCATCCCCTTCCGCTCCCGGCCAGGGAACCGGCCCAGCTGCTCGTGCCTGCGGCCCGGGGCCCTCGACACTGGCCCGAGTCACTGTGCGGGGGAGGGGGGAAGAGAACAGTCGGTGACGCGCAGGCCCCCTCCCCCACGCCGCCCGCTCCTTCCGCCCACCAGCGGCACCGCCGGCCCCCCCACCTCGGCCACCCGAGCGGGGCACCGGATCGCTCAGGCTGAACTTAGTTCCACACGCCCCGGGGGCGGCCCGCAGGCCGGCACCCCCACTGCAGCCCCCCGGGGGAGAGGCAGCGACGCCCCCGAGGGCAGAGCGGTGCAGGCGTGGGGAGGGGGGAGCCGGGCTGGACCGAGCGGGGGCGACGGGGGAGGGGAAGGAGGGTCCGAGTGGCCGCGGCGCGGGCGGGAGAGGCGGCCGGCGGGGGAGCGCTCGGGGACACAAGGTCACTTGGGGGTGGGGGGCACCTCTCTGCGCCCGGGGAGGGGCCCGTCCCCAGGCAGGGCAGCTCTCCGAAGGCTATCTATCCTCTGGGACAACTCGGCTTCGCCCGGGCAGCGGCGGGACGAGGGGGCGTGGAGGCTCGGGCGCTCCGGGGGGCTGCCGGCAGGAACCTGGGGGCGCCGGGCTCCCATCCGGCGGGGGTCGGGCCACGTGTGCCGGGGGGCAAGTGAGCAGAGTACCAGGGGGCGGACGCCGGGCATTGTGGGAGAACCAGCCCGAGGTGGGAGTCGCGGGGAGCCAGACTCCGGTCCGGGTTGGAGCGGGGGGGGGGGGGGGGGGGGAGGTTGGCGCCCTGCAGCCGGGGCAGAGGAAGGGTCGGCTCCTCCGGGCAGGGGGCGGTGCGCGGGTCTGGGGAAGCCTGAGGAGCCGGCGATGACCCTCGGGGCTGGCCGGCTGAAAAGGGGCATCCCTTGGGGAACCTCGCGCTCTCCTCACCCCGGAGCCGCCGCAGGTCTCGCAGGGTCCGGCCTGGTGTCACTCCAGCTCCGGCTCCTCCTCACCGCGGCCGAAGGGGGGAAAATGGCTCCTGCTCCGGCGTCGCCTCTTAAAGGGCCCGAAACACCGGCCGGGAAATCCCACCGCACAGGCCCCGCCCCCCCACGGACAGCCCATAATAACCTCAACCAACTCCAACCCCCCCTCCACTACCGCCACCCTCCTCCCTAGGTCTCCCGGGCAACCCCCGCCCCCTCGTCGCTCAGGCAACCATTGGCCACGCCCCCTTCGAGCGCGCGCGCGTGTCACCGGGGCAACCACCCACCTCCTGGCCATCCCATAATACACTCGGACACCACCACCACCACCACCCCACACACACACATACTCCATACACATATATACCAAGGCTGTTAACACCTGATAATATTACAGACCTTTTGCAACTAACCCTTACCCCCCAGATATCCCATAATAGGCATTCTTTGCCAACTTCTTCACAGTTGGCTCTAATGCTAGCATCCCATAATAATTCGTCCGTCACCTTTCCCTCCCCATGGCCATCCCATAATAAGCACCCGCCCAGCACTTCAGCCTCACAACCCATAATATTCATCCCCAGCCCCCACAGACATCCCATAATAACCACTCTTCATCCACCCCAATTTGATATCCCATAATAGTCAGACACTCACCCCCCACACTACAACGGACACTTCGGCCTCCTCCCACACTCACCCCTTAATAATCAGTCTGCCACTTTCTATACTGACATCCCATAATAACCAACCCCCTGGAGCTGCCCTCAACCCCTGCAGGCTAGGGATCCTCGCAACCACCACCCTCAACCTTTACACACTCACTCCAGCTCCACAGCCCATAATAAACACTCCTCTCCTATCAAAGAGATAGCCCATATCATTACCCGTCCTACTGTCACCCTACAGATGACATCTAACCTCCTTTCCTTTAACACTGGAAAGATAGCTCATAATTTTTACTACCCCATCCATACCCTGACATCCCATAATAACTGCAGGGAGCCGGTGGTCAACCAAATATACCATAGTACTCCCAGCACAACCCATAATGCATCCCATCCCATCCCATATCCTTCATCTCCACTCTGCCACCTCTATATCTTCCCAGCCATGCATCCCATATTATTCATATTCATACCTCCCCCATCTCCAGATGCTGAAAGTGTCTTCGAACACCTAGAGCAGCCAGGGTGAAGTAGGCTGCCCACATTGCCTTGTCCCTGGCCCAGCTTGTACACACCTTCACCCCTTCTGGCCCAGAGTAGTAGTATCCTGGCATAAATAAAGCTTCTTGATGTCTAGGACAGACCCTAGCTTCCCTTATCCCCTCATTTCCAGACACTCAGGAACTGAGAACTCCACCCAAGCCCACCAAAATTCAGATATCTCCAGACACTTACGTACAGGACTTAAGTTTTGGGTAAGACCAACCAAATACCATACTGGCCAGATGAGCTATTTACATAAAGTTTAATTCATCCCAAAGCATCCCCAAAGAAGTCCAAACTCCCATCTAGACTATTTTTCAACATTCCAGCAGTGCTCTCCCCACCTAACTCCACCTCCCCAGGTCACTAACACCCCTAGGCCACTCCCATGGGTGAACATCCTATCATGATGTGAACTGAGGATCCTTCTATATACACACCAAAAGTCAAGGCCTACTCTGCTACTCAATCGCTACTCACACTCATTCAAGAGATGCTGACAGAGTACCTAGCAAGGCACGGAGCTGGGAAATGCAAGGACCACAGGTACCTCCTTCCAAGAAGCATAAACAACCAAATAAACTATGAGACCAGATAGAATAACTGGTGTCAAGGGAGAACAATTGAGTGCTAGTTCCAGGTATCTTGTTACAGAGAATAAAACAAATCCCAACTAGTCTCAGGGGAGGTCACATCCCAGTAGAGGTTCTTGGTGGTCCTTGTAGAGGCTAGAAGGTATTCCTAAATGGATGGATGGTCAAGATAATCTATCTGTTCCCTACACACTGAGGGATTTTGATTGGAAAGTGATGCTCATCCAGCCAGCATTTCTAATACTAAAATTCTATAATATCCTCATGTGCTTCCTTCTTGAGTGACTCGTCAACATGCCAGAACTGTTATCCTCATTCTTAAGTACCAAATTCTGCTTACCCTCAACATCTCATGTATTTTCCAGCCACTTTCTCATTTTGTATCCTGAAGTCTCATATTACTTTCAACTGCCCCCCATCCTCACTTCATTGAGGCCCAATTTTCCACCCCCCAAAAAACCCTTTGTTGTATAATATTCACCATCTTCCCCTCTGCGTGTACATGTCAACATTCCAGGATGCCTTCTTCATTCAATTATGCCACAAGGTAGTTCCCAATGTATCCACCCCCTTCACTAACTGTGCTGGAGAGCCCAATCATAAACCCTTTGGCCCTCAGAGAACCTGAGCCCATAAACATATCACGTTGCCTTCTCTCTGCTCTCTTGTGCCTTTTTCACACAAGTCCAAGACCTACGGCGGTGGGACAGGTTGAAGAGAAACCGGAAGTTCCTCCTAGGAGGAGCCCTTCCTGACCAGAAGTGAGTGGGAAGAGCTTCATACCATCTCTACATTGCCCTTCTGATCTCACTTCCCTAGAGAAAGGGCCTGGCCAGATGATTCCACTCCCCTCTGGGAGCCACAGGACTGGAGAACTGGCAAGGAGAAAAGAGTTCAGAAGAGGCAAAGCTTGCTTCTGGAAATCACTATCCCTTTGCTTCTAAGCAGAGTACCAGAGACACTGATAAGTCTTCCCACCAGTTCCTGCCTGACTTAATTCCCTGGTCCACCCTTTTGCTACATCCATGGTGACATGCAGGCCATTTCCCCCATTCCACAAGGTTACCAGAGTCTTCCTCATTCAGTTCTCTTAACTTCAAGATTGGGCCCCATTCATTTGTGCAAATCCCCTCCCATGCTTATTCTGAGCACTAAGAAGGAACCTTGTGCTCCTCATCTGGGGGAAAGGAGGAAGCTCTTTTAAGATACCTCCTTTCAAGAAGTTTCTCCTTCCTATATAGAGCTGCCAGACACCGATTGTGTCCTTCCCTCTCCCCGTTTCTCCAGGGGATCTAGCCTGCCTCTGGGCCTCAAATTCCCTTCTGTAAATCTCCATCTGCCCTTTTCTTCTTCTATGTTTACCACAACTACAGTGATTCCCCATATAAACTAGGAAGAGAGTCTTATAATGGTAGTCACAGCCTGTGATGACAAACGCTGGTGGTCCCCTTTGTGCACCACAGCCCTCTGCCCCATCCCTATAGGTCCTACCAACTTACCCTCTTGCTCCTCTTACTCCCCACCTCTCCCTCATACCACAAGGAAAGGGTTAAAGTCCCTTCCTCTCCTCTTGCTTTCCAGAGAGGGCTAGGACCTGTGTGATGGTGTGTTGCTTTTATGGTCTTTATGCATCTATGCTCCCCCACCACCACCCCATCCTGGCTCCAAGCTACCCTCCCAGATAAATTATAAATAAACCACTAGCATGATTGGCCCTCAGGGACTAAGGGTGGGATAATCTTGTGATTAATGTATCCAGGGGGACAGCCTCTCTAGCCAGTTACCTTAGAGTTCTGTTTCCAACCCATGGTACAGAAGAACCTAGAATAATATGCAGTCATTCATTGAGTTTTCATGCTCTGTATGTAGTTCCTCCTTTTATATCTCTGTTCTGTGTCAGCCCTAGAAACTCTGCTTATTAGAGATCGAAGGGACTAGTGTTCTCTTGCTCTGTCAGAAAAAATTGATTAGGGAAGAAAGGCCATAGTGACAGTGCATTCTGATGGCTAGACAGGATGCAGGTTGTGCAGGGTTTGAGGGGTGATGGGCCAGGCATTTGTCCTTCAGGACCCCACCCAGCCTCTCTCCCCTAGGTGTGACTGCAAGGTGGCAAAGATCCCCTGGTCCCCCCCCCCCCACCTTAGCGATGGTCCCAAGGGTGAAATCCAGGAAGGCAAAGAGGGAGAGCAGGACTTGGGTCCTGTGGCCCCCGGAAGCACTGCTCCCTTTGGTGTGCCACACAGCCGGAGCCCAGCGTGCTCACTGCCCGGCCAGTACGTGTGCAGCCCTGCACTCAGCAGCCCTGCATCTCACAAGCTGTGAGCCGCAAGGACCCAGGTGTCTGGGTTTCAGAGGTGGTAGCTCCCGCCTGCCCCAGGGGCCCCTTCAAACAGCTGTCACCCAAGAACCTCTCCAGCCAGTTACCCTTGCCAGGCCTCAGGTCTGGCTCCAGGGCTCACCCACCCTCCCAGCTCCTGCCCTCTTCCTTCCTTCCCTCCCTCTCCCCCCTCCCTAAAGCTTCACCTACCCTGTACAGCCCCACCCAGCTGTGCAGGGCACATCCCATAATAATCCTTCTCCTTGCTGGCCCCCACCCCCCCCAAAAAGGAGAGGCGGCCATCCCATAATAGCCACCCACAGGAGACATTCCGCGGTGACCGCCCCCTCCCTGCAGAGCTGCCGGGAGCAGCCATCCCATAATAGCCGGCCGCCTGTTTTACTGGTTAAGGCTGTGGAGGGAGCTGGAGAGGAAATAGAGGGGAGGGGGGAGGGGAGAGGGACCCGGGGGGCCCCCACTTTGGATACAGGAAAGGAGAGTGGTCCAAGGGAATAGGGAGGGGGGGGGCCGGGAGATGAGAGGTGTGGTCCACTGGCCACCACAGCCCTGCTTTGGGGCTTTCTCCCCATCCCTAGGGGCTGCCTTCCCCTCGGGGCGGAGGTGGCTGCTTGTTAGGGGAGATGCCTCGATGGGTTGAGGTGCCTGAAGTGTGTGTGTGTGTGTGTGTGTGTGTGTGTGTGTAGGGGCGTGTGCTGGATTTCAGGTGGTCCCCTTGGGCCGTTTGAGAGAGAAGCAGACCTTAGAGAAGATGGCAAGGGAGTGAGGGATGGCGGGGGGCGGGGGGGGGCGTTAGAGAAGAGCGGCTCAGGCCCTCCCCATTCTGCACCACCATCCCATAATAATCCCCCAGCCCCTCTCCCCCTCCCACCCACGACATCCCATAATATCATCTGGAGAAGCCGTCCCCGCAGTAGGTACAAAGAGCTATCCCATAATATGCTCCCCCACCCCCCCCCGTCACCCCCCCAACTTGGCCCCCCCTCAGTCACATGCAGCCGGTGCCATCCCCCGCTGCTCCCCCCTCTGGCCACCGAAGGCCTTGCCAGCCCATAATACTCTTGCCTCTGGTCGCAGGAGGCCTCCAGCCCATAATATTCCCTTCCACCACCACCCCCCCTTCCCGCCCCGCACCCCTTCCTCCCGCCTCCAGTTGGAGCCGGGCCTCACCAGCCCATAATATTCCCCAGTCTCCTAAGGCTGCTCCAGCCCATAATACTCTCCTGTCTCCTAAGGCCTCGCCATCCCATAATACTGCCAGACGCCTGACCTGTGGGCCAAACCCCAGCCCGTTGCACACATCGAGGCTGTGTCAGCGCCGCCAGCCTCGCTCCCGTCCCTCCCTCTCTCCGCCCTCGCGGGCGCTCAGCCTCCCGGGCTCCCGCCCGCCCTCCTGCCCTGGGCCCCTCTCCGGGCCCCACCCTGCGCCTGCCTGGGCGCTGACTTCCCCTCCAGCCTCGCCCTTTCTCCTTCGCCTGGTTCTTCATCCCAGGCCCCTTTCTTTCCCACTCAGGTACTTCCACCCACGCCCCGGCTGTAGGTGCTGAAGCCCAGTGGGGAGAGAGTGCCCCCAGAGGGCAGCCGGCCAGGCCCTGCCCCTGCAAACTGTCTGCTTGACCTCGCACCATGGAAACCACCAGCCTGGCCCCAGTCCGCATTGCTGGTGAGGATCCACCTGGGTCCTCACTGTCTTCCAGAAACCCTTCCCTTGGGCATCACAATGGCATGTTCTTGTGGGAAAGAGCTCCCTTTCGGGGTGCCTCTCAGGTGCCTTTCAAAGGAGAGCACATTGACCCTTACAGCAACCCAGTGAGCAGGTATTCCGATCCCCATTTCGCAGAGGAGAAAACAGAGGTTCAGAGGCTAAGTCACTGCTAAAGTCACATCGCCAAGAAGTATCAGAGCTGACACGAGTACCTAGGTGTTTCTGATTCCCAAGTTCAGAGAACCTCTGGGACTCTCCAAGACCCCTGTGCGGAACTTCACTTCTCAGTGCGCTCTCTGCTCCCCGGTAAAGGGCAGCGTCCGGAGGGCCAGCCTCTTGTCTCCAGGGTCTCCCCATTCTGCACCACCATCCCATAATAACCACCTCACCTCCTCCTTTCTCCCACAGGACCCCACGTAGCCACCCGTGAGGCTTGCCCTCAAGATGGTTCAGGGCCAATAGAAAGGCACCTATGCCCCTTTGGGTTCCCTTACTTCTCCCCTGGTTCTCCTGAATTTTTCATTTCAAGACCAACGATCACTACTCCCCTAACTCATCTCGCCATGCAGTGACAGCCTTTGGAGACAGACTTTGTGGAGAACCCAGAGGAGGTCTCTTTCGTTTAGTCCGTAGATCATCAAGAATGCTGCCTTGGAGATGTTGGGCACCTCCTCACTGGGGAAGGGACCTGCGGCCAACTGCACAGAGGCTGGGCCATCCTGCTTGAGCGTGCCCCCGCCACACTGTGTTCTGCGCAGGGGCCGGAGGCAAGCGCAGAGGGAGGGACAGGTGTGCTGTCGGCTGAGTGGGCTAGAGATGGTACAGTAGATCCAAGGTGAGACTTCAGTCAAAAGAGGTGAAGGAGAGGTGACTTACATGGGGGAGGAAAGGGGAGAAAGGAAAGTAGGGAAGGGTGAATGTCATAAAGGCAGGGATGAGATGGGAAGTGCCAGGAAGGGGAGATACAGTAGGATGTTGGGGAGCCAAAAAGATACTGTACCACTTCCTGGTTGTGTGACCTTAGGACCTTAACTTCTCCAGTGTGTCTCATCTGTAAAATGGGGTAATAATCATCCCTAACTCAGTGAGTTGTTGTAATAAATTAGATAATGCATTTTAAGCACTTAATTGAGATCCAGGCATTCAGAGAGCATTTTAAAAACTTGTTAAAGCTCTTCTCCCTCCATTTAAGGTTTCCTCTTTTTCCACCTTTGGATTTTCCTAAACTTCAACTGAGGTAACTCCAGGACATGGACTGTGGAGTCCCCACATGCTGTCTCCATCATACAGTCCACTCAGTAATTGGGGAGTCCTGTGAAAATGGTAATGGCTATGGGTTTTCTTAAACTTCCCCAGCCTGTTACTTGTCAGCTTTGATCATTTCTTCTCTGCCTGCCACTTTTCCTTAATCTATTCTTGCCTCTCTGTTCTTGTGATGAAAACCCTTGGGGTATACCGAATGTGGGGACACAGTCCACCAGAGCTGAGACACCAGAGATTTCACATTGGAGACAGCCTACTTCATCCACCGCACAGGCCACGGTCACACTTTTTTCTGGACGATTTTAATAGCTCCCTGACCAGTCTTCCTTTCTCCTTAGACTCTCTCCACCTGATTTCCTACGGTTTATCCCACACTATGTCAAGGTCAGCAGAACCTTCATGGGCTTCCGTTGCCCACTAAATGAGCTGCTAACCTTACTCTGCATCCTCCACCCCTTTTTTAATACTCACCCGAGGATATTTTTCCCATTGAGTTTTAGAGAGAATGGAAGAGGGGGAAGGAGAGAGAGAGACACATTGATTGGTTGCCTCCAGAACTTGCCCTAACCAGGGCTGGGAATTGAACCCACTACCCAGTTACATGCCCCTGACCCAGAATTGAACCTGAGCCCCTTTGATACTCAGGCCAGCACTTTAACCACTGAGCTACACTGGCCAGAGCTTACCCTGCATTCTTGCATCTTCTGTCTTGAATGGTAATTATAGTTGATTTGTTCTTTTGGTCCCACTGGATAGAAAACTACTTCACAGCAAGACCCAACTGTTCAACATTCCACAAATATTTATTTGTTCTTTTGTTCTAAGCTCCATTCTAGATGCTGGGGATACATCAGAGAACCATCAAACAAAAATTCCTGCCCTCAGGGAGCTTACATTCTACCTGGGCAGGGAGAGGAGACAGACAATAAATTATAAAAATTATAATAAATAAATAAGTAAATTATATAGTATGTAGAAGATACTTGCTATGTTAGTTTTAATTACTTTGGAATTTATTCATGTATCTGCATATAAAAATAATCAAGAATTTTTTAAAAATTGTGTTCAGTTCTGTTTGTTAATCCCAGAGTTGGAAGGGCACGGGTCCTGAACCCTAAGCATGAGGCAAGATGGAGCAGGTGCTAACCTTCAGGCCTCTTTTAGAACAGCAGGCGGTGAGGGCCTGTGCGGGTCTCTAAGCTCCCGCCAGATGGTGGAAGGCCCAGACTT
This sequence comes from Myotis daubentonii, assembly GCF_963259705.1. Taxonomy (NCBI): domain Eukaryota; kingdom Metazoa; phylum Chordata; class Mammalia; order Chiroptera; family Vespertilionidae; genus Myotis; species Myotis daubentonii. The sequence continues at coordinate 21,843,707 of NC_081841.1, forward strand.
CGAAGCTATGACGGAGGAATCTGGGTCAGTTCTCTGGTTTGGCCACCAGGGGTCATTTTACACCTGTAAATCACCATCTGGACGGATCACATAGAGACACACAAAAGGCCCAGAGATACACACAGGAAAACCCTGACACTGGCAGGAGCGCGCGCACACACACACACACACACACACAGAAACATACAGCATCCAGAGACAGGCATAGAAAGGCATGCAAGACCTAGGCATGCAACAACTCCCTCGCTAATGCCAGGGTCTCAAGATGTCCTAGTGCCAACTCTGCAACCCCTACCAGCTCCCGACTCCGACTCGGTAAAAAGGGAAGAAAGCAGTAGGTGGCCCATAAACCAGTCTTCCATTTCCCTTGCCTCCCGCTTGCTAAGAACAGCCAGCCCGTCCCGTCCCTGTCCTCCCATCACACTCTAACTTCCCTGTAAACTTCTTTCCTGGCTGTGGCACAGTTCCTGTTCCCTCCAGGGAAGCCCCACCCCCTCCTCCTGAGAGTGTGTGTGTGACCAGTTCCACCCCCCTCCCCCCCTTAGGGCTGCAGCTCCAGCAAGCCCAAGGCCATGTTCCATTTGGTGTGCAGCTCCTACTGTCCCACCCCCACCCCCAACCCCAAGCCTTAAGGGCTACAATTACTAATTGATTTGTTGAGCATTGCTCTCTTCCACAGCAATAAAAAGCACTCTGTATAATGCCCTGGGAAGAAGTTACACAAGAACTTTAATACTTTAGTATAGGTATAGTTCTCAAAGTGTGATCTGGACACTGACTCTTTGAGAAGTCCATGAGGTCAAAGCTATTTTCATAATACTATTGTCATTTGTTTTTTTCACTTTCATTCCATCACAAGTATACAGTGGGGTTTTCCAGAGGCTTCATGAAAGATATCATTGCTCTCACAGCTAATGGAATGTGTGCCTATGTATTTCTGTTTTTTCAAATATGTTTTTTATTTATTTTAGAGAGGGAGAGGGAGAAAGAGAAACATCGATGTGTGAGAGAAACATGGATTTGTATTGGCTGCTTCCTGCACACCCCCCTACTGGGAATCCAGACCAAAATCCTGGGGATGTACCCTGACCAGGAATCGAACCGAGGACCTTTACGGTGCAGTGGCCAGATCTGTATGCTTTGAAAACTTAATTGAATTTCTAATATGGTAAGTAACAAAAGAACAAAGTATATGCAAAAGCTCTTTGGAATTCTCAATTTTTAAGGGTGTAAAGGGTCTGAGACCAAAAAATTTGAGAACTGCTACTTTAGTACAAAGAATTGTTCCCTTATTCTAGATGAAGCTATGGGGACGGGGGGGGGGGGCGGGTGTGTGTGTGGCAGGAGTAGACTTAAGATCTAGAATGGAGGAGGTCTTGAAAGGGGGTTGGAACATAGGATAAGAAAAGACCTAGAAAGGGGAACAGGGACCAAGATTTTGGAGAAAAGAAAACCTTCTAACTCAGTTTTGCCCTGCCCCCAACCACCCCATGATGGAGGTCAGGTCTAAATTATTACAAGTCTCGAAACAAGAAGGAAACCAGTTCTGTCTTACCCAATAAACTCTTGTATTGTGCCGCAATGCGGGGAGGGCAAGCCCAGGTGGGAATGAAATGTGGGTGGCATCTCTGGCCCTAAGACTGCTGTGGTCCGTCTACAACCAGGACATCCATTTTTCTGCTACATCTACTAGCGCTGGGCAGTGTTTCAAGTCCCCCGCGAGGGCATTTCACCCATTCCTCTGCCTCTGCCTTGGCAGGCTCACAGCACCACCCCTTCCTACAGACTGGGGACGGGGCCTTTTCTGTGCTCATCATCACCACGAACTTAAAGAGGACATTCCCACCAGCACCCTCCCTTCCCCGTGCCCCTTGCTCCCACACTTTGCTCCTTCTGCATTTATGAGTTGGAGCTGCCACCCAGAAATCCAAGTGTCGGATCCACCGCCCTCCTGTGCACACCCTGCAAGTTTTCCAGTGCGAGAGGCGCGAGGGGATGGAGGTGGGTGTAACCGGGCTAGGGCCCCATGTTCCTTTAGAGGACAGAATCCTCGGGGATGGGCGTCCGGGGATTGGAATGCCTGATCAGTCCTTGGCTGGAGGCAGCAGGCCCGCTGGCGGGAGTGGTCTCCTGGGGCAGTTGGGCGAGCGTCCCTCCATCCCCGTTGGTGGCCGAGGTCCTGGTCCCGAGAGGAGAGCCCAGGCCGCGCAGGGTGTTGCGGAAGCCCTCGGCGCTGAAGTAGTACACCAGCGGGTCGAGCACGCAGTTGGCTCCCGCCAGCAGCACCATCACCATCAGCACCCCGCGCACCTGGTCGCGGGCCGCGGGGCTCGCCGCCACCAGGTCGCCCCGCAGCAGCCCGTACACGGCCAGCGTGGTGTTGTAGGGCACGAAGCACAGCAGGAAGATGACCAGGTTGACCAACAGGAGGCGCACCGTCTTCCGCCGCCGCCGGCTCTGCGTGGCGTCGGGCCGCGCCAGGGTCCAGAAGACCCGGCCCGACGAGTAGACCACGGCCACCAGCGGCAGCAGGAAGCCCAGCGCCTCGGCCAGCAGCACGAGCGGCAGCAGCCGGCTCTTCCACAGCTTGTCGCCGAAGCTCTCGAAGCACAGGCGCACCTGTTTGCCGCGGTAGCTGCAGGACGAGGGCTTGTGCACGAGCATCGTGGGCACGGCGAACACCAGGATGAGCGCCCACACGCCCAGGCAGAGCAGCCGCGCCACGCGGGGCCGCCGCAGGTGGCGCAGCCGCAGCGGGTGCACCACGGCGGCGTAGCGGTCCACGTTGATGAGGGTCAGGAAGATGCAGCTGCCGTACATGTTCATCTGGAAGATGGCGCCCGCCGTCTGGCACAGGAGGTCCGGGAAGGGCCAGTGGTGCAGCGCGTAGTAGGGCAGGCGCACGGGCAGCGACAGGGTGAAGAGCAGGTCGCTGGCCGCCAAGTTGCACATGTACACGCTCACCACGGAGTGCACGCGCAGCGCGCGCAGGAAGACCCAGAGGGCCAGCGCGTTGAGCGGGAGCGCCGCGAGGAGCACCAGGCTGTAGACCACCATGTGCAGGCGGTGGGTGGCCCGGTAGTCAGGGCACGGGAGATCGGAGCTGTTGGTAGAAGTGTTTGCTGAGGAGTTGGCCAACATCTTGCCAAAGTGTGCCGAGGAGCGAGGAGCGAGCCTCGGGGCATCACGGGGCACACCAAGGTCCTGACAGGGCGGTCATCTCCAGAACAGGGCCTGCAGGCTGCATCGAGACAGTCCCAAAGCCAGCAGAGGTAGGCCTTGAGAACGTGGGCTATGGCTGCAGGGCAGATGGCTGCCAGGGGGTGGGTGCTTTTGGTCAGGGCTTCATCATCCCGAGACCTGGAATGGGAAGGCAAACCAGAAGTCATCCTTATGCAAGGCCAGGGTGGAGGACACAGATGTTTATCTAGCTAAACTGTCTGGCCTCTTGAATCTTTTCTCAGCCTCAAGCCTTTGCCCCACCTTCTGTCCTGCCAGAGTAGCTTTCTGCAGCAGGGCTCTATAGCAGTTCAGACCGCCTGGGTTTCTTTCTTTAAAAAAAAAAAAAAAAATATATATATATATATATATATATATATATATATATATATATATATATATATATATATATATATATATTTCAGAGAGGAAGGGAGAGGAAGAGAGAGATAGAAACATCAATGATGGGAAGGAATCATTGAATCATTGCTTGGCTGCCTCCTGCACGCCCCCCACTGGGGACCGAGCCCACAGCCCGAACCTGGGACCCTTGAGTCTAAAGACCGACGCTCCATCCACTGAGCCAAACCGGCTAGGGCAAGACTGCCTGGGTTTCAATCCTGTCTTTGCCAGTTCACCTAACTTCAGTTGTCAGAAAAATGACTTAATCTCTCTGAAGTTCATTTTCTTTACCTGGGGGTGAAGTGGGGGTCGAGGAGTGGGGGTCATGAGGTTTTTAGATTAAATAAGACAATGTATATAAAGTGCTTAGGCTTCCACAGACATGGTCGCAGCAGTGAACAAAAAGGCCTTGCCCCCAATTTACTTTCATTCCACTGGAGAGAAGCAGGTAATAAAGTGCAAGTAAACAGGTGTCACGTCAGGTGGTGACAAGTGCTGTGGAGCACCTCCCCCGGAACAGGTGTTCTCCTGGTTCCCTTTTATCTAAAGAATAAAGTTCAAGCTCCCAAGTACAGGTCAAAATTCCAGCCTCACTCCTCACACCCACTGTTGCTCCTGTGTGGGCTGGGCTTGCGCCCAGAGTGCCCTTGAGTTTACCCCTGAGTTGACCTCTCTACGTTTCTTCATCTGTAAAGTGGGGATAATAATATAACAGGGTCCTCCTGGGCTGATCACACCCCCGCACAGCCCTGCAGGCAGGGCAAGGCTCTGTGGGTTGAGCTTTCCCCTGGAGGATCTGACTAGGCAGTGGTCCCCAACCGGAGGTCCGCAGACCACTGGTGGTCCGTGAGGTCTGAAAGGTTGGCAACTGCTGGACTAGGGACATCCCCAGATGGGGTTCTGTGATAGGGGGAGATGGTTGTTTGTTAGTAAGAGACCCAAGGGGACCCTAAGCCCAGAGAGCAGGGCAGTGAGGTGAGAAAGTACCATGGGTACTGATGAGACTGCCGGAGAGAGGCAACAGCTGGCTGACAAAGGATAGAGTTAAGAGGTGGAGTAGCCAGATGACAGGACATGGTCTCACTATCCCACCTTCCTTAATGCCACGAGGCCACAGAAGCTACCCAGATGCCATCTATTTTGTGTGTTTGTGGTGAAATATACATAATATTTACCCTTGTAACCATCTTGAAGTGTACACTTTAGTGGCATTAAGTACATTCACAGTGTTGTGTAACCATCACCAGAACCTTTTCACCATCCCAAACAACAACTTTATACCCATTAAACAGTAACTGCCCATTCCACCACCACCCCTGCCCTCCAGCCACTGGTAACCTCTATTCTACTTTCTGTCTCTATGAATTTGCTCATTCCAGATACCTCGCATGGGTGGAGTCATATAATATCTGTTCCTTTGTGCCTGGCTTATTTCACTTAGCAAAAGTTTTCAAGGTCTATCCATGCTGTAGTATGTATCAAATTGCATTATTTGTTATGGCTGAATAATATATTCATATATATGTATATCACACTTTGTTTATTCATTCATCTGTCGATGGTTTCTTGGGTTTTTCTACCTGTGGGCTATTGTGAATAATGCTATGAATATGGGTATCCACATGCCATCTTAGGGAGCAAAGTTGTGCGGAGACCCTGAGCAATTATCCTAAGATACTGGACTTACTCCTTTCAAAAGGAACTGCTTGAATTCTTACATGAAACTAAATTGTAAACCTGACTGTAACAAGTTTTCTTGTGGGTTTTTGTTCATTTGTTCTCCCTCCAACCACTACTAACCGCAGTTTAAGACTCGTGAGAGGCATAGGACAGTTAAAGGGAATAAAGAAACACTTCCTAGGATTAAAAAAAGGCGGCAGAGTAAGTGGATGCTGCATGGACATGCTCCCAGGAACAAACTGGTATTACAACTAAAATACAGAAAAACTTCCCGAGTAATCAACGAAGAACTCACAGGAGAGAACCCTGATACCGGAGGACCAAAATTGGAGACCGCATAGAGACCGATTTACTTTGTATATTGTAAGTAAATAAATAAAATAAATAGTTTTTTTTTTTTTAAAGAAACACTTCCTCTCCAAAATACCAGTTTCAACAGGGAGAACAACACTAACTGGAGCTGAAAAGCAAATAAAACCAGGCTCTGTTCCTGACACATGCCCCGCCTCCCATGCTCCTTTGCTCCAGCTACACCAAACTAATCATTTTGCACGTACCTTATGTTTTCATGCTGTTTCCTCAACTTGGAATGAGCCTCCTCCCATTCTCCAACTGACAAACTCAGTCATCTCTTAGGACTCTGTGCGGCCTTTCCTGACTCCCTTCCTACAAGGCAGATGTGGTCCCTCGCTGGCACTTCCCCTCTGTGGTCCCTCACTGGCACTTCCCCTCGGTGCGCAGGTCTGTAGTAGCTGTTCCCGCCCCGTACTGTAATGAGCTGTTCTTTTATCTGCACCTCCCACTCGACTGTGAGCTCCTTGAGGGAAGGGCTATGGACTGTGACTTACTCATCTTTGTATTGCCAGCACCTACGTCACTGTCAATAAATGTTGAGTGAAATAGCTGTCATTTACTGATTGTTCACCAAATCCTGGGGTGTTTTATATGCACAATATTTAATCCTTCCAACAGCCCTTGGAGGTCGGTGTTTACCCTCATTTTTACAGGCAAGGAAACAGCTCAAGAGCTCCGTGAGGAGTGAAGTCAGGATTCAAACCCAGGACTTCCTGGCTCCAAAGTCCAAGCTGTTTGGTGCTACTTCCAATAAGAGTGGCTGGTTAGAGACGAGGATGGACGCTGCATAGAGCTCCCGGTCTTTTACAGATGCCGATATGAAATCTGTGCCCACAGAGATATGGTTTTACTTCCTCATTTGTCTAATTGAAATATATACTTTTAAGTAACCTGCTTTCTTCTTCTCCCACTTCAAACACTGGTAACGTGGGCTCATCAGTCTTTCACACACACAAATAAGCCCCTCCTTACAGTTTCCGCTCACCTACTTAAGCACTTAGCTTGCTGCCTTGAACTCATCAGGCTGTACTGTGTCTATTTGTTCCATTTCCCCAACTAGATGGTAAGATCCTGGGATGGGACCACATCTTTCACTGCTTTTCTTCCCGTTCGCTCACACCTCAGTCTCTCTACTTAGCAGGCCCCTGTCCCCTCCCCCATTGTTTAACTATTTTGTAATTGTTATAACATATATCAAATCAGTTAGCTAACCACAACTAACCACTTCTTCTTTTCTTTTCTTTTTTGTTTTTGCAAGTAACCACTTATTATCACATTTCTGGCTATCTTGTCCACGTGTATAACTCACTTAGTAAAAGACCATGCCCCTTAAAAGGCCTGTTTGGAAACAGGTTGCATTAAAATTTCAGTAACAGTTCACACTATAACTACTGTAACACTTTATCATTCTTAACCATTACTTGGACAATCAATACTAATTATTTCCCCCAAATTGCAAGTCTTTCCGTTGACACTGTTTAACAGACCAAAATGTATTACGTGAGCTGCTATTTAAAGGTAAAGTTAGGAACCCCTTAGCAAAACTGATGCTAATGCTCTTGCTCCAAAAGAAGGGTGTCCTTGGGTTTCTTTATAGTGGAACCTATTTGTCAAAAAGTCACCCCTTCCTGACAGGCTTACACAGAATGGCCCAAGCTGAGCATTGAAAGCTGCCAGGCCCCTGCCCTGCTCCCCACCCCATCTGCCCACTTCCCTGAGGCTCCCGTCAGTGGAGCTGAATGGGCACAGTGCCAGGCCAGATGACAAGATGGAAAACACTGCCAAAAAGGAGGCAAGTAGGAAATGGAAGGAGGGTTTTAGATGTGGGGGAGGGGCAGCCTGGCCCTCTCCCCATCCCTGCCTTGCAGCAGAGGTTGGGTTGTAGGGGAGATGTTGGAAGTAAAGAAACAGCAGCCAACCCAGAAAAGAATGGACACGGGGGTTGCATTTCACAGGGGAGGAGGGATAGGACACGGAAGCCTGTATAGGCTCAGCCACCTAAACACACATGGATGTGGTAACATAAGATTCCTAGTAACCTGTCCCTCAGTGTGGCTGCTCGCCCTGTAACTCACAAATGCATGGAGGCATGGACAGAGGGCCCCAGGAGGAAGGGCAGACACAGCCCCTGCCTCAGGGACCGTGTCCTTGCGCCAACAGACAGAGGCAGGCAGCTTCAGGAGCACATACCTACACGGATGTGCACAAACAGATCCCAGCACCAAGGCACTGAAGGGCAAATAAAGCACCAAACACACAGAGGCACCAGGTGCTGTGCCATCCACATCACCTGCCCACCACACACTCACACCAGAGCGTGTGGCCACTTTCCTCCTCCCTGTGTCCCTGTCCTTCAGCCTCCCCTGTGCACCTCCAGACCCAGGCTCCTTCCTCGTGTCCTTAGGGCTTCTGAGACCTGTCCCATTGTCCTCTGGGCTGGGCACTGCTCTTTGCTGAGATAAGCAGGAGGGACAGGGCTATTTTCTGCCACAGGCAGGAAGTAAGACTGAGAGAGTAAAAGTGGGCAGGAGGCTAGATCATGATCATTCCCTCTCCCTGCTACACAGAACCCGCCAGCAGTACCCATCCTTCTGGCATCTGACCAACAGCACAGACAAGAGCTGAAGACAAATACGTGACTTGGGACAATGATGGAGGCAGGGACGGGAAAGAAATACTTCCCCTTGGTCCAGCTTTCTTTTCTGCTACCCTCTCCAGGCACTTCTCTCCTTTTCCCTCCCACACATTCATCAAATGCCTTGCTCTCTCTTCACCTCCTCTTTTTAGTAATTAATTCACATCTTTCAGAAGTTTGAAAAGAAGGAATCTCAGATATCCTCGTCCTCCTTGCCCCAGGAGATCCGCTCTAGAATAACCCCAACCGCATTTTAGATTCTGAAGTCCCGGCCTGTCAGTGTGTCCCACCCGCTACACCAAGCATGTCAAACTCAAAGGCTAACACGGGCCAAATAAACAAGGTTTAAGTTTATGTGGGCCACGAAAAAACAAAAGCTTCAATTTTCATAGAAACTTAGGTTTATTTCGATAGAGACATGCTGAATACAAAGGGCTGAAATAAATGAGTAATTGTTAACATAAAATAATAGAACATTTTAATAAAAATTAATACTTTTTCTTGAACATTAACTTATCAGACACTGCATAATAGCGTAATGCAAATAAACCTATTCTTCTTGTTCTCCGAAAGCAAAATATTTCCTATTGCGCACACCAAACAAGTCAGTCCAAGACTAATGACGTGGCCATCGGCTGCTAAAATATTCCCTGATAGTATTAGTGGGGAGAAATGGTGCGCCTGCGTGTAAAGGTGCGAAAGGGAAATGAATGCAACATGATTATAGTACTCAGTCATTAGCGAACGTTGTAGTTTGTTATTAATAACTATGCATAATAGGATATAGTAAAAATTAAGTTACAAAATTTTTATTAAAACGTTTCTTACATACTGTTATATTGGCTGGGCCACAAAAATATTCGTTGCGGGCTGCATGCGGCCAGTAGGCTGCGAGTTTGACATGCTTGCGCTACACAGAGTGTGCGGTAACCTGCCTTTGTCAGCTCAGCCCACTTCCTCTGGTGCTGGGCTCAGGCAGCATTGGGAGGATGCACCCTGGCACGCAGCCGGCTTCATTATAAAGGCCTCTCCGTATCTGTATATTCAGACTCCCCACATGGATCCAAACTGCCGAGCCTCTGGGAGAAGCTTAACCCAGTCCAAAGGCTTCCTGAAAAGATCTGTCCCAGAGCTGCTTTAGGGACACGGATGAATCCTGCTCATCAGCTTGTCCTGGGTCTGAGGGCTCTGTGGTGTGGAGTAGTTCGAGGTTGCCAGGGTGAGTAGATGGCCTCATCCTAACTCAGGGACCACGTCCTCCCCAAGGACAGGCACCTCTCTGGCACAGACCCCAAGGGATTGTCCTGTCCCATCTCCATCCCCTCTCCTCCTCGGTCCAGGCCTGCTCTGCTTGCTCCAGCCAAAATGCCTGCCCCCACACGGAGCCTGTCTCCTGCTGCCTTCCCAACATCATCCCCAGTCATGTCTTCTCCTGTCCCAGGCATTCTGACCTCATCTCGCCCATTTCTTTCTGGGAAAAGGCAGAAAGTAAAGGCGGCCGACAGCTCAATAATGAGTTTCCCCAATGTGGGGTGTCACCTCCCCACCTGCACATCTCCCTCCCCGCTGCTTTCAAGAGCTGGAAAAACAGGAAGTAAAGTCCCAATCAAGAGAAATCACTCAGAGGAGCTGTCTCGGCCCTGTGCTCTGCGTGTCTGCATGCAGCTAACCTTGCTTGGCTCAGAGAGTCTCCTGCAGCCTTCCAGCCTTGTTGACCTCACCCAGAACTCCAGGCAGCACCATTGGCTTCTGCCCTCACCTTTCTACTGTCTCCTTCCTCTGGGCCTGTGTTGGGGTGTACACTGGGGGCAGCAGGGTGGGGAGAGCTGACAGCATCAGACACACGCAGGCAGAGCTGGGCTCTAGTGCTCTGAGTGGCCAGGAGGTGAGGCTTACAGGGGTAAGATTCCGTTTCCACCTCAATCCTTGCCTCCATCTCCCCTTAGGGCTACAATTTCAGCTCACCCTAAAAGGAGCTGGAGATGCAATCAGGTGGGAGGTCCCCTTCTCTCAGGGAGGCCCCCATAAACACAGGTAACAGGGAGGCAGCTGCCCTCATTGACGTGAGACAGGTATCATAAGGCCTTGCCCACCCTCAAATATTTCCCCCACCTGTGCTCAATATCTGAAATTTCATCTCCTTCATGTCGCCCGTGAGCCACATTCTAGCATCGCTACAGGGACATGAGAAATAATTTTGTCTAACCCTTTTATATAGATCAGTGGTTCTCAACCTTCCTAATGCTGCGACCCTTTAATACAGTTCCTCATGTTGTGGTGACCCCCAACCATAAAATTATTTTTATTGCTACTTCATAACTATAATTTTGCTACTGTTATGAATCATAATGTAAATATCTGATATGCAGGATGTATTTTCATTGTTACAAATTGAACATAATTAAAGCATAGTGATTAATTACAAAAACAATATGTAATTATATATGTGTTTTCTGATGGTCTTAGGTGACCCCTGTGAAAGGGTCGTTCTACCCCCAAAGGGGTTCCAACCCACAGGTTGAGAACCACTGATATAGATGAACGCATTGTGTTAAGGCCGTGTTTTCCAAAAACCCCATTATAATACCCCTTGGAGGCCTTTGCTGGGTAGGTCAGCTGGTTAGAGCATTGTCCTGATACACCAAGCTTACAGGTTCAATCTCCAGCCAGGATACATACAAGAATGCACCAATAAATGTGTAAGTAAGTGGAACAACAAATCAATGTGTTTTTTTCTCTCTCTCCCCCTTCCTCTCTCTAAAATCAATATAGATAGATAGATAGATAGATAGATAGATAGATAGATAGATAGAAATACTCCTTGGTTAATACCCCTTGGTTAGCTAGGAAGAATAACCATAAGAACACCTTTGTGCCGTGAACCCATTCATGGAGTTTAATCAGATAAGTTTATTGTCACCTAGGAGAGGGCCTGGCCCTGGGCGGTGAGTGGGTATTAGGGGTTAAGTACTAGCTGAGGATGGGAAAAGGTTGGAAATCAACCCCAGAGGACCCTCCTCATTGGTCTTGGGAAGCCTGGGCTCAGCATGACAGTGGGCCTAACGGGTGAAGGGGAGAACACAGCCTTCCAAGATGCCCCCGTGTGGGGCTTCGAGCCTCAGAGGGGGCACCCCAGGGTGTGTTCTGTGTGAGGTCTCTCTGCCTGAGGCAGCCCCTTTAGCTTTTTACTCTATTCAAAAGGTTTTCTGGGGCCTGTGGCCCACCCTCACCTCTGCCCCTACCCGCATCCCCCATTTCGAAAAGTGGGGTGCCGCCCCTAATGCCCCCATGAGGTTCAAGCCCACCTGTGACACCCCCGTACCTGCGCTCCGTCGAGCTCTGCCGCTGCCCCAAGCTGGCTTCCGCTGACTGCTCTGCACTGGGCTGGGCTGGAAGGACCTGCTCCTGGGGCGGGTGGGGACACACCCACCTGGGCAGATCTCAACAGATTCCAGCTCTGTGCACTCACCCAACCCCGCACTCGCACTCCACTCACGGGGAGAGGGAGGAGGAAGCAGTGCCTTCATCGGTCTTCACAGACTGGCCAGAGAAGAAACCCCAGCAGATAATGGCACTTAGTCTAGCCCCAACTCTGGGCCAACTAATGACTCCCCCCGCCCATCGCTCACAGACTCCCCACAGTTTCCGGGAAGCCTAACGGGCACACCCACCTCTGACTCGATGACTAATCACCAGCCTCTCGATTTTCTCTCCAGTTCCCTCTGGGTGTCTCTCTTTTGGATCCCCGCAGGTGGTTTTGCTCTTGCCACCTGTGGCTTTATCTCTCCCCTTGCCTCGGGCCCCTCTGCGTGCCAGGGCTGCTGCTGGGCCCACTCTCACTGCAGAGTGTGCACAGCCTCTCCACCACAGCAGATACCAGGCTGGGCTGTTCCTCCTGGCTTCTGTCTCTTTCCTAGGCTGGGGGTTGGGGGGCCGGAGGGCTGGGGAGAACTTAGACGACAGCCCCTCTTTTCTGTACCCTGGCCAAGACCCTTGTCTTCTGTATCAGCAGGGTTGGACATGTTGTCCATACTCAATACGCAAAAATAAGTTCAAGTTTTTGAGTGGTGAGTGAAAAAGGATATTGTGGTCAAGTGAGGTTGGAAAATGCTGGCTTAAACAGGTTTCTCTATTACAGGGCTTCTCAGAGCTTTGAACATGCCACTGAAAGATTGACCATCCTATCTAATAAGAGGGAATATGCTAATTGACCCTCATGCCATTGCAAAGATAGCAGCACCCACAGCCAATAAGGAGGTAATATGCTAATTGACTGCCATGCCCTCAAAGATGGCGGCGCCCACAGCCACAAGATGGCCGGCAGGGGAGGGCAGCTGTGGGCAAGCAGGCCAACAAGAGAGGGCAGTTAGGGGCGACCAGGCTAGCAGGGGAGGGCAGTTGGGGGGCGATCGGGCTGCAGGGGAGCAGTTAGGCATTGCTCAGGCTGGCAGGGAAGTGGTTAGGGACAATCAGGCGGGCAGGCAGGCGAGCAGTTGGGAGCCAATAGTCCTGGATTGAGAGAGGGATGTTCAACTAAACCGGCAGTCAGACATCTCCTGAGGGGTCCCAGATTGGAGAAGGTGCAGGCTGGGCTGAGGGACATGCACCCCCCTGCAAGAATTTCATGCACCGGGCCTCTAGTGTGTTAATTGAAGCTGGATGAAGCATAGAGGTGCATTATATTATTCCATTTGTGTGTATTTGTGTGTGAGAGAGAGAGAAACATCGATATGAGACACATATCTATGGGTTGCCTCCCACACGTGCCTGACTGGGGCTGGAGATTGAGTCTGCAACCCAGCTACATGTCCTGACTGGGAATCAAGCCCAAGGCCCTTCAGTACTCTGGCCAACGCTTCAATCACTGAACAACACTGGCTAGGGGCATAGTTTTTTGTTTGTTTGTTTGTTTGTTTTTAATGCTTTAATCACTATAAACCTATAGAAGAGACTGTACAGTTTCCCAAACATGTGTGTCCCCAGAACATACTCTGGGATATCCCAAGTTATTAAAGGCCAATGCTGAAGTCACATCTCAAAGTATGTTGTCTAGACACAACCACTTCAACATTGAGACCATTTGGCACGTTACTAGATGTCAAATCAAAGGTTTTCTGAGCTCCAGGCCCCAGATGTTTCCACCCTTAAAAAAATATTTTATGCCATAGCTGGTTTTGCTCAATGGATAGCGCATCGACCTGCGGACTGAAGGGTCCCAGGTTCAATTCCAGCCAAGGGCACATGCCTGGGTTGCAGGCTCGATCCCCAGTAAGGAGCGTGCAGGAGGCAGCCAATCAATGATTCTCTCTCATCATTGATGTTTCTTTCTCTCTCTCCCTCTCCCTTCTTCTCTAAAATCAATAAAATATATATTTAAAAAATATTTTATATTTCAGAGAGGAAGAGAGAGGGGGCAATAGGAACATCATTCAAAGATGAAGAGAGATGAAGACACATGCCCTCCTGGCCCACAGGATCCCTCAGCCCCAGCCATGCTCTTCTTTAATCCAACTCCCTGATTTTCAGGGCCTCTTCTCCCAGCAGATGGCTGCTTCGCTGAGCATCATTCCCATGAGATTATCTCTCCTATAGATGGGTCCATAAGCCCCTGGGCAAGGGGGGGGGGCGAGTTGATCCCCATGGGGCACTGTGGCAGTGCTGAGGATGGGATTATAACCAGAATGGGCCACATAGGTTGAAAATAAACACTTTATGCAAAGACATCCTTTAAGGCGGGTGGAGTTCCATCACTTTCAGGGACTCCTGCCCCGACCCAAGGAAAACGTGGGTAGGGACCAGGTAAGAGACACAAAAGGGGCAGCCTGGGCACAAACTGATGGCCAATGGAGTAAGAAAGCAATGGAGAATGTGGACAGTCTGGGTTGAGGTGGAGACAGGAAGAATCCCAGCTCATCCGGCTTGGCCTAGAGCCAAGGTGCTAAACTCCTGGCTCCATCGAAGCACAAGGTCCTCGCTTCTGGCGGGGGTCAAGATATTGTAACTCTCGTTCTTCAGGCATCTCATACGGGATATCTACACGGGGATCAAGTACACACACAATGTGAGTTATAGAGCAAGGAGCCAGCAGTGTGGAGGTGTCAGAAGTCCCACGAGAACCAGAGGCAGGCGGGCATGGGCACAGGGCAGTAGAGGGAAGGAAGCAACTCAGCTGTGGGTTTTTCCCGCTGCAAGAGATACCAAGGGGCCCCTCCCCCTTTCAGAAATCAGGAGGCTGAGGCTGGGGGAGGAAGTGACTTATCCCAGACTTCTTGGTGAGTAAGAGCAGAAGGCAAGACTGCAACCTCAACATCTAGTTCCCAACCCAGCGGAGGTTCTTCCTGTGGTGCCCTCAGGGCCTTCACCTCTCTGCAGCATTCCTGCAGACACCTCTGGCTGGGGCACCTTGCTTACTCCAAGGCTGGGGGCGTGGAGGAGAGCAAGTGCTCTGGTGGAGGCCTCTGCCCTGAGAGGCAAGTAGGAAACTGCTCTCCACATCCCAGCTGTGTGGAGCAGGGGAAAGGAGGTGGCCCAGAAAAGACACCCCACCAAGGTGACCGATTTAGAGGGGCTGATGGGAGGAGGCGGGGTGTGGTGACGAGCTCACCTTCTGATCCCGGTTTCTCATCAGACACTGTTGGCTTTTGAAGGCACAGTAGTTTGGGTACTGCACATAGTCTGTGTCACAAATCTAAGCCAGGAGCCAGGGATGGGGAGGCGGGGAGATATCAGAAGCCTTATGAGACATCAGCCCTCCAGAGAGTGCCCGCAGTGAAGGAACCAAGGGCAGGGGTGTGACCTTTCAGAACCAGACCTTCCACACTGGGGGTGTCCCTCTCTGAGGAAGAGGCCTTTGTCCCCTCTGCCTTTCCCATCCCACCCTCACTCATAGTTCAGTTAGTGGGAAGAAGCCAGGAGCCGGAGAGTGGGAAATGGCTTCCCCGCTGTTCAGTTGCTGATAAAACGGCTGAGGAATGGGGAGTGAGGAAGGGGCACTAAGGGTGCAGAACATTGGAAGGGGGCCAATGACTGAACCAGCCTCAGGGAGCCTTCTAGTGATGGGCAAGTGAGGGAGAGGGTAGAACAATCTCATGTGGGACCGCGGCTGAATCACTTTCCTCTGTGGACCTCGCCTCCCCACCTATAAACCCAGGGGTGCAGCAGAGATGATCTCTGAGGCCTCTTCCAGATCTAGCAGCCCAGGGAGAAGGTCTGGGCAGGGCCCCTCAGCTCAGTGACCAGCCCTTTCTTAAGCTGCCCCTACTTTTCATTGTCTTGATTTCCCCTGTGAAACCACAGAAAGGAGGGGCCTGGCTCTCAGGTACAACAGGTAGTTCCACAGAGCAGGTAACTCTGGGGAGAGGGGGAACAATAATGCCACTGGGCAGGAAAAGCACTGCAAGAGTTAGGGAAGGAGGCTGTCAGGGAAGGACTGGATCAGGGGAGGGGTGGCCCTTCACCCATCACCTAGCCATTTGTTGTAGGGATGAGTATAACTTTGGCCTAGAGTGGGAAGTAACCTGACCAAAGCCCCTTGGCAGGTAACTGGCAGAGCTGGGACCAGAAGCTCTGTCTCCTGCCTCAGGGTCCTGTGCTCGCTCTCCCACCCCTCCCCAATCCTACCTTCTTTGCCAAACACAATCCTGCTCTATTGTGTGTGTGTGTGGTCTACTAAAAAGAGGCAGCTGGTTTAATGAGGACTGGTTCTCAGAAGCCAGGGGCCCAAGTCCCCTTCCACATCCTAGGACTGCCTGGAGCAAATAACCAGCAGGAATTGGGGTGAGTGAGGCGGGGTTCAGCTTTGGGGAAAGGCTCTGACCTTAGTGGGGAAATCCCCATCCTGGAAGCTAAGGAACTCAGCCTGGAGCCAGCCAGCTACTCTAGTATCTTCACAGCCCTTCGTGGCTAGCAGGGCACACCAGAAATCCATGCGGAGCCCGCCATAAATATCCAGCCCGTAATAGCGGCTCGATTTTACATTCCCCATCTGTAGCAGAGGGGACAGGGGAGAGGTGTGAACCCCTGCGCCCCCTGCAGGTCTCCCTTCCGGATAGAGGTCCAGAGCCTGAGGCCTCCCCCACTGAGGCTGCCCAGCTGGCTAGGTACCTGGATGCCGATGGCCATGCTCTGGGATGAGAGAAAGGGGCTCATGAAGGGTGTTTTGTGGGAACCGTCACACTGCTGCCGCTGCAGGTTGGCCTCCGAGTGGCACTGCTCCAGCTTCAGGGAGCAGAAGGCACAGAGGGGACAGATAGCTAGGTGGTGCCGCCCAAGGCTGTCACAGACCTAAGGCAGGGATGTAGTTAAGAGGCTGAGGCCGAGACCTCAGCCCTCCAGAGCAGTTCCCACAATGTCTTTGCAGCCAGGTTCTTCCAAAAGCTTTTCTCCCTGCCCCCCTCCCCAAGGGTTCCTCAAGGACCTCGCCTCAGCACTCTATTTCTTCACTGGATGATTTCTCTACTCCCAGGTAATCTTCATCTCTCTGCTAGTGACACCCAGCTCTTCATCATCCATTCTGATCTCTTTCCCAAGCTCCACATCCTCACTTGCCAGGTGCCTGACAGCTGCCCACCCTCGGGTGACCTACAACCGCCTCTCACCTAGACTATCTGAATACATCTCCTAACTTTCCCCCTTTCTCTCTCTTTCCTAATGATAGTGCTAGTAGTTGACACAGGGCTAAGCACCGTGGATGTAAGTGCTATCATCTCATTTAGTCCTCTCAGGAGCCCTGCACATTAGCCCTCATCATATCTCCATTTGACTGATAAGGAAACAAGCTCAGTGAGGCTAACTTGCTCAAAAGCATATGCCTTATAAATGGTAGAGTTGAGACATAGATCTAGTCCTTCTAACTTCAAAACCTATACTCTACTTAGGTTTAAACCTCCAAGTTCCTGGAAGACATTCTTTAGAGTGGAGCTCCCCATCTCCTAGCTAGGTGCTTTGCCCTGAGTCCCTCGGTCTCCTCAGGAAATCTGCAGTCAATCCCAGCCTCCTCCTTCTCCACCCATGGGTCCAGCACACCACAGGTGCAAAAAATCTCCTTGTTCACTCCGCACAACAGCTCATAAGGGAGGCATAGTCATGTCTCTCACCAAAAATGGTTAGTTACTAAGTTCCTTTTTCCTACCCAATTAAATACAAATGCTCCATACTGCCACCTGGGATTTTTCACATTGTGACCCTTACTATTTCTCTGACTCTATCCCTTACTGCTTTGCTCCAGGCAAAATGGGCTCCTTACTGTTCCCTTACCCAAGCCCTAACATCCAGTGGGCTCTCCATGACTCCTGAACTTCCTACACTTAAAAACCGCTCTCCAGCACCTACCATACTCCTTCTGTAATGCTGCCGAGTCCCCGGGGGCCCCAGGTACTTTAAGGGCAGGAGCAATATGTTCATTCTTGGTCTGTCCCTCATGAAATCTCTTTCTTGCCTCACAGATTTTGCACATGCTATTCCCTCTAGCAGGAAGCGTCTACCAAGTCCCTTCTTTGGCAGGTTAACTTCCTTTCTCTTCAGGTTTCAATGTAAACGTCAGTTCCTCTAAGAAGCATTTTCTGATCTTCCCAAACACAGACAGTTGTCCCCTTCCGCTCTCTCTACACTTTGTATTTATCCATCACAGCGTTTCTCCTGTCACACTGTTCTGCCTGTTTCCTCATCTGCCTCTCCCACTAGGACTTCAAGAGCCCCCACGGTAATTAGATCTATTGTGCTCATCGTTAATATCTCAAATACCTGTTCAGAGTTGGTGACCAATCAATATTTGTTGAACTAATGGATGAATAAATGGCATACCAACTCCCAACAGATGTTTGCTAGCTTGTGTTATTTAAAAACCTAAAGGAGCCCTAACCAGTTTGGCTCAGTGGATAGAGAGTCAGCCTTCGGACTCAAGGGTCCCAGGTTCGATTCCAGTCAGGGGCATGTGCCTTGGTTGCAGGCACACACCCAGTGGGGAGTGTGCAGGAGGCAGCTGATCGATGTTTCTCTCTCATCGATGTTTCTAACTCTCTGTCCCTCTCTCTTCCTCTCTGTAAAAAATCAATAAAATATATTTAAAAAAAATAAAAACCTAAATGATATTTTCCTGGGAATAGGACTTGCTGGGTGGTGAGGACACATCGAGACGAATTTCTCTACAGATCCCTGGAATGGGTTCTATGCCCGCCTTGGAAAGGAGAGCTGCATCTAAGGTAAAGCCAAGTTTTGAAGATGGTGAACTAGATCAGGAGATGACTCAAGCCTAACAACTCAGAGAGCTGAAGAATGAATTCTGGCTCTAGCAGGTTTGGCTCAGTGGACAGAGCGTTGGCCTGCAGACTGAAGGGTCCCTGGTTCGATTCTGGTCAAGGGCACATTCCTGGGTTGTGGGCTCGGTCCCCAGTAGGGGGCCTGCAGGAGGCAGCTGATCAATGATTCTCTCATCATTGATGTTTCAATCTCTCTCTCCCTCTCCCTTCTTCTCTGAAATCAATAAAAATATATTTTAAAAAAAGAATGAATTCTGAATTGGAATGCATTCCAGACTAGTCTTGAGCCTTCCTCCTTTAAGGTGAGCTGGAGATGGCCTTCCAAAGAAGGGATTCCCACTTGAAGAGGACCTCTCCAGTGATGCCTCATGCTGTCTGTATCCCTGCCCATCCCCCCACTCCCAAGGCCTAATAGTGCCAGGCCCAGAGGATGCCCAGTGAGCAAGTATCCATTAAACAGCATGCTGGGCCTACCGACTTCCCGAAACCAAGGATCTCATCCTCCAAGTGCCGCCAGGCCTTGGCTGTGGGGGTCATGATGCAGGTGTTCTCCACAATGGAATAGCACATCACCAGTAAGGCCTCCTCATGGGGCAGCTGCAAGAGGCTGCAAGGAGACAGACCTGGTTGGTGGGGAAGAAAGCTACATCCATTCTCTTTCCTTTCCCTCAGACTCTGTTCTTGGTCACACACATTCAGCATGCTGGATGGGGTCTTAGAGGCCTCTGGACCAACTGCCTCCTTTTAAAAATGAGGAACTGAGGTCCAGAAAGGGGAAGTAACTTCCTCAAAATTGCAGTGTTTATCAAGGCCATAAACAAGACCGGAACTCAAGCCTGGTAGCTCCAGGTTTAAGGAAACAGGCATCTAAGGCAGGACTTAAACCAATGATGGCCACAGAACAGGTGAGGCATGCAGTTACTAGGTGCGCCTGAAGCCCAAGCAGGTCTGATTAGGTCTGGAGGTCAAAGTTGGAAAGTGGGCTTCTCATTCCCAAAGAAGGCAGCCGGAAAGGCAGCAGGAAAGGCAGCAGGAAAGGTAGGAGGAAAGGTAGGAGGAAAGGCAACAGGAAAGGCAGCAGGAAAGGCAGCAGGAAAGGCAGCAGGAAAGGTAGGAGAAAAGGCAGCAGGAAAGGCAGCAGGAAAGGCAGGAGAAAAGGCAGCAGGAAAGGCAGCAGGAAAGGCAGGAGGAAAGGCAGCAGGAAAGGTAGGAGGAAAGGCAGCAGGAAAGGCAGCAGGAAAGGCAGGAGGAAAGGTAGGAGGAAAGGCAGGAGGAAAGGTAGGAGGAAAGGTAGGAGGAAAGGCAGTAGGAAAGGTAGGAGGAAAGGTAGGAGGAAAGACAGCAGGAAAGGCAGCAGGAAAGGCAGTAGGAAAGGTAGCAGGAAAGGCAGCAGGAAAGGTAGGAGGAAAGGTAGGAGGAAAGGTAGGAGGAAAGGCAGCAGGAAAGGCAGGAGGAAAGGTAGGAGGAAAGGCAGCAGGAAAGGCATGAGGAAAGGTAGGAGGAAAGGTAGGAGGAAAGGCAGCAGGAAAGGCAGGAGGAAAAGTAGGAGGAAAGGCAGCAGGAAAGGCAGGAGGAAAGGCAGCAGGAAAGGTAGGAGGAAAGGCAGCAGGAAAGGCAGCAGGAAAGGTAGGAGGAAAGGCATCAGGAAAGGCTGCAGGAAAGGCAGCAGGAAAGGTAGAGGAGTCAGAATTTCCTGTACCTGCCAGAGTTTTGGCTTCTCCAAGCAGAGTCTTCAGCAAACACCTCACTCATTTCATCCATTTCCTGGGCAGGTTGACTGAGCTCCTGGATCTTCTCCGTCATCAAAGGCGTAGACTTCACTTCCCGCACCCGGGCAGCGAAGGACAAAGGGTTGGAAGATAAACTAGCCTGGTGCTTGGGCTCTGAGTCTGTCTGCAGCCCATACATGGTATGCAGTCTCTCCCTTGTTCCCTGTCCTTCCTCCTGCTTCCCCTTCCCCTCCTCTTCCTCCTCCTCCTCCTCCTCTTCCTCCTCCTCCTCTTCCTCCTCCTCCTCTTCCTCCTCCTCCTCCTCCTCCTCCTCTGGTTTCTCCTGCTCCTGCTCTCCCTCCTGTTTATGTTTTTGTCCTTGCTCCTGTTGTTGCTCCTGCCTTTGACCCTGCTTGTGGCCTGACACCCGCTCTGGGCCTCCCAGGGACATGGAGGCTTGCAGCAGCTCCTCCACATTGTTCTTGAGCAGTTCGGGCCAGGGCTGGAAGGCCTGCCGTTCTGTGGCTGCAGCAGGGTTTGGGAGGGACCAAGAAAGAGAAGGAAAGGAACAGTCAGCTTTCTGGCCTCTGAATGTTTTTGTTCAGCGAGACACACACATAAACACCAAGGCAGAAGAAAGCAGCCTCAATCCAAATTATTCACACGGTCAGGTATAGATGACACAGAAAAGAATACAAATATCAAAATAACATTACCATGGCGATTGTGGCGTTGGTGGTATGCCACCTTTCCACCTCCCTACCAGTGCCCCTCGTAACTGCCACCTCAAATTCCACCTGTTGTTTCTCTCACTTAGGAACTAGCACATATTCTGAATAGTTGGCAGCTAATCCTTTCTAGACTGAAGATGTTAGCTTACAAAAGTCCTGGGGATGTTTTGGGGAGCTAGGAAAAATGGAGTCGGGGCAGCTTTGGAAGTAATGCCAGAAGATATTCTGGGACAGGACAGCTCTAACTTGTATTCCTAAAAAGCAGATTCCCCATTATGTAAAGAGATGCCTGTGTCCATCACCCACCCTTGCTCAACATTCTTTCCGTATCCCTACCACCGAGTCTCCTTGGTTGGGAGGGTCTCACCTGTGTTGTGGGATGGCATGGGGGAGGTCATGGTGGAGGGCTGTGCTTCAGTAGAAGAGTCTGTCTCCTGGTCAGCGTTAGGTGAGAGAATGGGGACTGGCTGGGAGCATCGGACCCTCTGCAAGAAGAGAAGGGATGTGGGAAAGCCTTTCCCAAAGGGATGCCTCACCCCAGCTTCCTCCTCAGTCCCTCTCCCAGCTGCTTCCCTCACAGCTCCTGGGCAGAGACGAAGGCACAGGGTCCCTGGTGGAACCCTCTAGACCTGAGGAAGGGTTTCCCTGCAAGATAAAACTCCATGTCTTAGACACAACCCTGCCTTTGGTCTTTAATGTTTGATTTGAGTGACTCACTGACTGTTAGAAGAAATGGAAGGGCTTATCTTTTTGCCTCTCCCCTCCTTTTCTTACAGTTAACAGGAGTGTTCTGACCGTCTGAATGGCCAAAGGGAGTCTGCATTCATACATAATCTGGGTAAATGATTGGCCAAGTGGCAGGGAAGAAAGCCCTAGGGATGGCCCTCCTCAGCTCCTTACTGCCACTGCCCCTCCCTTTGTCCTGCGCCACCAGGTCCATCTTTGTCCTGGGACTCACCTTGGCGTAGTAGACATGGTTGGAGCAACGGTACTGAGTGAACTGGCAGAAGGACTCGAACCAGGAGGCATAAGGGAGGTCGGAGCACACAGCACCTGGGCAGGGGCAGGGGTGCAGACGGTGAACACACAAGGGGGACCTCCCTCCTGAGGGCGGTGGGCGCCTTGGGTCTGGAGAGTGGAGACTACTGGCCCAGGGCCAGAGGCCGGCCAGACCCGCCCGTCTCCAGCGAGCACAGATCTGCCCCAGGAGGCGGGCCCTCACCGTCGGGCACCAAGCCGTGGTTCTCATACTGGTCCAGCCGGACAAGGGTGGGGTTCCAGCAGCCGTGGGTGGCTCTCAGACGGCAGGTAGTCTCTGCCTTCCAGGTGGGGGTCAGCAGTGCG
The DNA here is from genome assembly GCF_963259705.1 of Myotis daubentonii. Taxonomy (NCBI): domain Eukaryota; kingdom Metazoa; phylum Chordata; class Mammalia; order Chiroptera; family Vespertilionidae; genus Myotis; species Myotis daubentonii. The sequence continues at coordinate 21,866,037 of NC_081841.1, forward strand.
AAGAAGCGCTCATATTCGGCGGGAGAGAGGGGGCTCCCGGGCGTGGAGGTCGGAACTGAATCCTCGCCGCCGCCGCCGGGGGCAGCTGAAGGCAAGAGCAGCACTGCGGGCGGGGAACAGGCGGGTGGGCGGACGGACCCAACTCCAGAACCCGCTCCGGGCCCGGGATGGACCCACGCTGGCCAGCGGAGCCCCGTGTGGATTAGCATCGGGGTGTCTGGTCGGTGGGGATGCCAGGGACAGAGGCAAAGGAGAGCCCTGGGGAGACGGGAGGAGATGGGGCAGAAGCGAGGGGCGTGGGAAACGTTTCCGAATCAGTGAAGGAGGATCCCCGGGAGGCGGACCCGGCCGGGGGGGGGGGGGGGGGGGCGGGGAGGCGGGAGCGGGAACCTCTCACCCTTCAGGAGCGAGAGGAGGAAGCCAGCACCGAGCTTCCTCATGGCCCAGACGGTCCGCCCGCGTTCCCCGGACCAAAGCGGCCTCTAACGGGCCAAGCCAGAGAGCGCAGCGGCTGCGGCCAGCAGAGGGGAGCAGGGGGGCTGCTCTGACGTCACAGAGGCCCGGGGGCGGGGCCTCCGAAACTGACGTGGGAGTCCTCGTGGGTCCATTCCAGTTCGGGAGGATAATGATTAAGGTACCACTGACGCTGTATCTTTTTTTTTTTTTTTTAAGCACAAAAACCAAACATTTATTAGGCATCTACTCATTATAGGTGCTAGGCACTTTTTTTTAGGTGCCTGAGATACATCAGTGATAAAATGGTCCCTGTCCACAGGAGTGAATATAAATGTCTCCAGGAACAGCACTGAAGGAGATTATTCCCCTTTATGCGCCTGTAGGTTTTATTTTCAGTTATTACAGTGCGTACCTCCAACACAGATTGCAATTGTTTACATGTCTGGGTTCCCTTCCTGGACTGCGGGCTTTGGGATGGCAGGGGTGTCATACCTTATTCTTCTGACACATGGCCGGCATTCAGTAAATGGCAGTAAATTAACCAAGGAAACTGGACTGCCCAACAGGCTGTCGACGTCAAATGTCTGAGGGAGATTGTGCTTATCTTGGTCTCAGAGGAAAATCGGTGTTTTTTTTTCCCAAATATCTTTTTAAAAAAATTTAATGAATTTATTGGGGTGACATTGGTTAATAAAATTAGATAGGTCCCAAGTATACAATTCTATAATATATCACCTGTATATTGTATTGTGTGTTCACTACCCCAAGTTAAGTCTCTTTTGTCACCATTTACCCACCCTTTACCTTCTGCGCCCCTTTTCCCTCTTGTATCACCATACTGTTGTCTGCTTTTCCCCCCTTAATCCCCTTGCCTGCCTTTTTCACTCAGCCCCCAACCCGCTTCCTTCTGACAGCTGTCAGTCTGAACTCTGTATCTATAAGTCTGTTTCAATTTTTTTGTTTATTAGATTCTACATATAAGTGAGATTATATGGTATTTGTCTTTCTCTGACTGGCTTATTTCACTTAGCATAATACTCTCCAGGCCCATCCATGCTATCGAAAAAGGTAAGATTTCCTTTCTTTTTTTTTGTTAATCTTTACCAGAGGGTATTTTTTCCATTGCTTTTCAGAGAGAGTGAAAGGAGGGGGGAAGGGAAAGGGAGGGAGGGAGGAAAATATTGATGTGAGATACATCAATTGGTTGCCTCCCAAATGTGTAGAGACCAGGGGAGTGGGGAGTGAACTAGCAACCCAGGTACATGCCCTTGACCAAGAATTGAACCCAAGACCCTTGTGCGTGACCGATGCTCTAACCACTGAACACACCAGCCAGGGAAAGATTTCCTTCTTTTTTTTACAGCCGAGTAGTATTCCATTGTGTAAATGTGCCACAGCTATTTTTCCACTCATCCATGGATGGTCACTTGGGTTGCTTCCGAATCTTAGCTATTGTAAATATTGCTGCAATGAACACAGGGTGCATATATTCTTTTGAATTAGTGTTTCAGGTTCCTTCAGATATGTTCTCAGAAGTGGAATCACTGGGTCATAAGACAGTTCCATTTTATTTTTTGAGGAAACTCCCTACTGTATCTACAGTGGCAGCACCAATTGGCATTCCCACCAACACTGCACAAGGGTTCCATTTTCTCCACATCCTTGCCAACACTTCTTTGTTGATTTATTTTATTTTATATTTTATTGATTTTTTTACAGAGAGGAAGGGGGGGAGATAGTTAGAAATGTCGATGAGAGAGAAAAATCAATCAGCTGCCTCCTGCCCACCTACTGGGATGTGCCCACAACCAAGGTACATGCCCTTGACCAGAATTGAACCTGGGACCCTTCAGTCTGCAGGCCGACACTCTATCCATTGAGCCAAACCGGTTAGGGTGTTTGTTGATTTATTAATGACAGCCATTTGACAGGTGTGGGGTGTTACCTCCACTGTTTTTTATTTGTGTTTCTTGATGATTAGTGACATTGGACATCTTTTCATATGTCCATTGGCCATCTTATACCCCCTTATTGGTGAATATGTTCTCCATTCAGTGGGTTGTCTTTTTATTTTGTTGATGGCTTCCTTTGCTGTGCAAAACCTTTTTAGTTTGATGTGGTCCCATTTGTTTTTTTCTTTTGTTTCCTTTGCCCAAGGAGATACATCAGAAACAATATTGCTATGTGAAATGTCTGAAATTTTACTGTATCCCCTAGTTGGGACTGAGCCCACAACCTGGGCATGTACCCTGAGCTGGAATTGAACCAGTGACCACCTGGTATATGGGACCACACTCAACGGAGCCACACTGGCCAGGCTCAACTGTTACTATTTCATTTTTTTTTTTTTTTGCTTTTAGAGGAAGGGAGAGGGAGAGATAGAAACATCAATGATGAGAGAGAATTATTGATTGGCTGCCTCCTGCACATCCCCTACTGGGGATTGAGCCTGCAATCCAGGTATGTGCCCTTGACCGGAATCAAACCTAGGACCCTTCAGTCCACAGGCTGACGCTCTATCCACTGAGCCAAACTGGCTAGGGCACTGTTACTATTTTTTAAAGTGACATGCTGTTTTGATTACTATGGCTTTGTAGTATACTTTGATATCAGGTAGTGTGATTCCTCCAACTTTGTTCTTCTTTCTCAAGATTGCTGTTGCTATTTGGGTTCTTTTGTGGTTTCCTATTAAGTTTGTTTTAGTTCTGAAATATACACCATTGGTATCTTTTTTTTTTTTTAATATATTTTATTGATGTTTTACAGAGAGGAAGGGAGAGCCATAGAGAGTTAGAAACATCGATGAGAGAGAAACATCGACCAGCCGCCTCCTGCACACCCCCCACTGGGGATGTGCCCGCAGCCAAGGTACATGCCCTTGACTGGAATCGAACCTGGGACCCTTCAGTCCGCAGGCCAACGCTCTATCCACTGAGCCAAACCAGTCAGGGCGTACACCATTGGTATCTTAATAGAAATTGTGTTGACCTATAGATTGCTTTGGGTAGCCTAGATGTTTTAGTGATGTTCTAGTCATGAACATGGTATATGCTTCCACTTATCTTTATCTTCTTCAATTTTCCAAGTATAGGTCTTTTACATCCTTGGTTAAGTTTATTCCTAGGTATTTCGGTGTTATTTTTTAATGTAATTATTAATGGGATTATTTTCTTACTGATAGTTCATTATTGGGGTATAAAAATGCAACCAATTTCTGGATAGTTATTTTGTATTCTGCTACTTTACTGAATTCATTTATCAGTTCTAGTAGTGTTTTGATGGAATCTTTATGGTTCTCTATACACAGTATCATGTCATCTGTAAATAATAAGTTTTACTTCTACCTTTCCAATTTGGATGCCTTTCCCCCCTTCTTTTGTGATTTTGTTCCCTCTCCCCTTTTAATCTTTATTGTTGAAAGTCTCACATAGGTCCTCCTTTTCTCCCCATTAACCTCTTCCAGCCGCTCCTGCCTTCTCTTGTCTGATCACTGTAGCCAGGACTTCCAATATTATGTTGAATGAGATTGGTGAAAGACAACATCCCTGTCTTGCTCCTGATCTTAGTTTTTGCCCATTGAGTATGATGTTGGCTCTGGGTTTGTCATATATGGCCTTATTATGTTGAGGTGTGTTTCCTCTATTCCTACTTTGTCAAGAGTTTATATCATAAATGGGTGCAGCCATTATGGAAAACAGTATGGAGTTTCCCCCCAAAATTAAATATGAAGCTGCCATTTGACCCAATGATCCCACTTCTAGGAATATATCCTAAGGGACCCGAAACACTAATCAGAAAGAATGTATGCACCTCTATGTTCATAGCAGTGCAATTTACAATAGCTAAGATCTGGAAACAGCCCAAGTGCCCATCAGTAGGTGAGTGGATAAAAAAACTGTGGTACATTTACAAAATGGAATACTATGCAGCAGTAAAAAAGGAGCACTTACCCTTTGAGACAGCATGGAGAGACCTGGAGAGTATTATGTTAAGCAAAGTAAGCCAGTCAGAGAAAGACAAGTATCACATGATCTCACTTACATGTGGAATCTAATGAACAAAATAGATCCAGAGACATAGAAGCAGGGAACAGACTGGAATCTCAGAGAGAAGGTGGGTGGGAAGAGATCAACCAAAGAACTTGTAGGCACATATCCATAACTGATGGACACCGACAATAGGGTGGTGAAGGCCTGGGGAAGGGGTGGAGGCAGGTTAGAAGAGGTTATTGGGGGGGGAAAGGGGACATATGTGATACTTTCAACAATGATTTTTAAAAAAATGTGTGCTGGATTTTATCAAATGCTTTTTCTGCATCTAATATGATCATGTAATTATTATCCTTCATTTTGTTTATGTGGTATATCATGTTTATTGACTTACAGGTAATTGTATGAGCCTGTATCCCTGGACTAAATTCTACTTGATCACGGTGTATGATCTTTTTTAATGTATTGCTGGATCTGGTTTGCTAATATTTTGTTGAGAATTTTAGCATCTATGTTAATCAGGGATATTGGCCTATAATTTTTTCTTTGTAGTGTCTTTATCTGGTTTTGTAATTAGGATAATGTTGGCCTCATAAAATGAGCTTGGGAGTCTTCCATCCTCTTGAATTTTTTGAATTAGTTTGAGAATTATAGGTCTTAGTTCTCCTTTGAATTTTGATAAAATTCACCTGTGAAGCCATCCGGTCCAGGACTTTCATTTGTTGGGAGTTTTTTTTACCTTTGATGGAATAGGCCCTGTGTTGTCTTTTTAAAAATGTATTTTTATTGACTTCAGAGAAGGGAGAGGGAGAGACAGAAACATCAATAATGAGACAGAATCATTAATTGGCTGCCTCCTACATGTGCCCCACTGGGGATCCAGCTCATAACTTGGGCATGTGCCCTGACTGGGAATTGAACTGTGACTCCTAGTTCATAGGTCAATGCTCAACCACTGAGCCATGTCACCCAGGCTACCTAGGATAGGAAAAAGGGGACATATGTGATACTTAAGTGCATCACCTTATTTCTTTTTCAAGGTAATCCCATACTGGATACTATTATTATCCCTATTTTACAGATGCAGAAACCTGCTTTGAGAAACAAATTGACCAACTAGGTAGTGAGGTCTAAATGTGAGTCTAGGCAGGGTTCTGAGGTGGCAGACATGGAATATACAAAACAGTCAGGGCCTACTGGGATAGGAACCAGAGAGGAATTCTCCAGGTAAGAAATGAGCCAACAGGAGAAACAAAGAGTAAGGTTCAGGTGTGGGGGAGCTCAGTACAGGGAAGTGGTTTCCCTGTCTGAGGCAGACCCCCCCGCCAGTCAGCTTTGTCCTTTCCAAACTGGGAAGTTGTGGATTCTGGTTCCCTGTTTTGTCTTGATTTTGGCATGTCATTCTCCCACCTCTTATCCAACCCAGAAATGCAAAAGTAAAAAAAAAAAAATGCTTGGCCTATATACTAAAATGGTATCTTTATAAAAAACACAGCATGCCAATGGGTATAGCTTTTATTCACCTACCCAAGTTCCTTTACATGTGGCTTATTTGCATTCCACCTTGCCCCCTCTCCCATTCACAAGGCTAGGACAAAGCCTCTTGGCACAGAGGAAGGGGTGGCCCTTCAACTAGGGCTACAGCCCAGATAAGCTGGGGGAGCCCCCAGCATGGAAAAAGGAAGATAACAATGAAAGTTTATTATACCATAGCCCCTCACAGGGTGGAGGGAATCAGGAGGGTTGCGGGAGTGCCCCCATGCTATTGCCCCAGTCCTTAAATACAAAGCCAGGGGAGTAAAGAGGACCATCCCTTGGAAATACAGCACCTACCTCAGCATGGAGGCAAAGGAGAGTGGGCAAGACCACTTCCTTCTGAAGGGGGTGGGGCTGAATGAGAGCATATACCCTTAGTGGCTACCAAATTCCTCTCTACCAGGATTTGAATGCAGCCTCAGCACCAGTAGCGGGGACAGGGGAGAAGAGAGGATGACAACACTGCACCATTCACTTCTCCCTGAACCCTCTGGCCCAGCACAGGCATTCCTCTCCCCACTAGCCCAGGTCAGGGGATGTGGAAGAAACTATGTCAGAATTCAAAGCCCTTATCTATTTCTTCTTCCGTTCTTGGGAACAGCGTGGGCAAAACCTAAAGAAATAAATAGAACATGACAGAGAAGGGGAAGGAGAAAGTGAGTGAAAGAGAGAATGCCCTCCGCTGTTCAGCATAGGGGCAGTCCAGCTCCTACCACAACTCTCTCACTCACCATTTCCCCCGAGGCTTGGTTGTCAGACCCACACAGGCAAAGTGGAACCACTCGATGGAACACTAGAAAAGATGGAAGAAGCAGAAGTCAAGGCAGGGTGGGACAGAGGAAAAAAGAAGCCCCCCTTCATAAATTCCTTAGGAGTATTCCCCTATCCCATTCCTTTGGAGAATTCTTAGAGGTCCCAAGGCCAAAAACTCCAACCACCTTCTTCCTATCCTGATGTCCCACTATTCAACCTCTTGTTTCTACCTCATGTCCCCAGAACCCGCCATCCTGAGGCAAAATGGTTCTCACATCAGGATTGTCACAGCCAATCATCTCTCCATAGGAGACCTGGTGACAAAGGCAATAGGTGGGTTCGTTGGGATCCACAGGCATATCCAGCACATCAGAGGGGTGGACACTGCCAAAGGTCACTGAGGGCATCCCATACTCAGGACTTCTGTACACCAAGAGGAAAAGAAAGTGTCATCTGCAGGAAGGGAAGCTACTACTTGAGACTCAGAGGTGGTGAAGGAGATCCTGGTGGGGCAAGTGATTTGGTGCTGCTTCTCTCTGTCCAGCAGATAACAAAATCGTAAGGAGAAGAAAGGAGGAGTCTAGGACCCTGAGGAATAGATGGGAGGTCTATAGGGTGGCCATGAAGAGGACAGAGAAAGTGGCAAGGGGCAGTGCAGGGTGGGAGTAGGGTCATGGGAGAGAAGAGGATGTCATCTGGCTCCCTGATACACTCACGTGCGTACAAGTTTTAACTTCTTCTGGGCAGCCTTGGGGGCTTCTTCATCTGAGTTTTTCCCTTTAGAACGAGCACGGGCAGCTTTCTTCTCCTTTTGAGTTCGGCCTTCTAGGGAAGAGGAGAAAGGCAAAAGGCAGGGAGACAGAAAGACAGGTTAAGTCCCCCTTCTTCCTCCTCTTTCCAACCTAGTGCCCCTCCCTCATAGCTGAAGAGCTGGCTTCTTCTCCCTCTGAATCCTCGACCCGCTTCTGAGAGCCCACCCCCCTCCTCACTCTTTTTGCCTTTGCTGGAAGAGCTGTCATAGTCACTTGACTCAATCTGCTTCTCCTTCAGATCAGCCTCAAAACGAGCCAGGTCTGTGTCCAGTCGCCGAATGTGTTTGTCCACCTGGGAGGAAAGGAAGAAGATAGAGGTACAAGGCTGGTGCCAGTGAAAGATAACAGGCTAAGGCAGATTTTATGAATCTCCCAGACCCGACACAGATCCCAACACAGATGAAGGAGGGGTCTAGGACCCTGAGGAATAGATGGGAGATATGTGGGGAGTCATGAACAGGGCCATACCATCTCATAGGTCTGCATGGCAAGCTGCACCTTGTCGTCACCAAATTCCTTGCACTTGCCATAGGCTTCCTGGATCTGTTTGAGAAGGGCCAATTTTTCTTCGGAGCTCAGGTTGCGGGCGCTACTCATATATTCAGTGGCCAACTTGTCAATTTCAGCCTTCAGGTCTACAACAGAGAGAGGCCTGGTCACAGTGGCCCCTGAGTAGCTAGGTGATACACACTTCTTCCTCTTCTTCCTTGGACCTTTTCCATTGACCATAACCTTTGAAGTAAAACGTACTGAGTGTTCATAGATACTGTGCCATGTACTCAAGTAATACAAATCGACAACATTTGTTTCAAAGGTGCCTTCAGGTGCTGCAAACATTGCTATCAGAGTTGGAACTTAAATTATTGAAACATAATGAGGGACCCTTTGCATACTGCACTAATACAAATTATGTTTTTGTTGCTGTCTGAAGATGTTTCTTTGCAAGTCTTGTTGCTGCTTCTTGAATGAATTTTTGTCTTAAAAGCCAAAATGTTAAGGTTTTTCGTCGCAAAAATATGCCACAACAGCTCTGAGTGCTATAAACAAGGTTGGGTCATCTGTTGCTGCTGGCTTCCAGGTCTGTACATTTATAGCTCATCATTTAAAATGAGACATAACAATTCTTCTACTTACTGTCCACCCTTTTTTTCTCAGCATTTGCAACTTGCTAATAGTTCTCATCACTTTTTTTCTGTTTGTTATCTTACATATATTGCTCCAAACATTTACATTTTAGTATTGGAAGGCTGGTGATGTCCCAAGACACAGCCTATAGGTATCTACTGCCTAATATTTGGTAGGGCTCATAAAAAAAATGTCGACAAAAAAAGAGACAGAAGCATGACTGTAACAGCGCAGCAACAGAGAACAGGAAGGACTGCGCACGCACTATGCTTATGCCCCACTTCTTCGGGGCCCTTGGAGGAAGCTGAAAAAGCATGTAGTCTGATAATCTCCAAGTGGCCTTTCTGTGCCAGAGAAAGAGTTGGAACTGTATTACAAAGAGAGCAAGCTGGTTCTCAGAATTCAGCAGGCAGTTCTTAAGGACCTATATCCAGATTTCAGATGATGTTCACCTTTTCGTGAGTAAACTTACCCAGAGTAACTTAAGTTACCTAAAACTGTATCATCAGCTTGTTACATTCTTGAGCATGGTTTCATAAGAATGGAAGATAAGACCTATATATCCTTCAGCAGGTGTGGGGGATAGATCCAACAGACACCTTTGACTTTGAAGAGACCAACCTGACCACTGCAGTGTAGCCTCAGGCTCCCAGTGAATGCCTCAATGCAGCCAAACTTGTTCAACTTCCAAGGAAGGCCACAGATGGTATCTAGTGCTTCTGTAAGGTTGAAGAATACAGTGTAGAGATCCTGACGTTAATTGCTGCTTTTCCTTCTTTTTTCCCTTCTCTCTCTTTAAGAGCTTCTGACGCAGCAAAGCTCCTGTCTACCAACGTGAGTTGCTGTCTAAAGCCACGCTGCATTTTGTGACAGTAACGTTAACAATGGAGTAGAAAGAGTCTCGCCTTCCTATAAATATATTAAACATGGAGAACAGACATGATTCTAGAGTGGGCTTTTAGTTTGCTGAATTCTTCTTGAGGAAGCTATAAAGAACATAGCATCTCTGAATTCTTGAGGCATTGTTGCAATATTCCATTTGTTATGGAAAGGCTGATATAGAAATGCAGATCATCGTTACTCTCATTTTAAGAAATGCAAGAGAGTACAAAAGAGAGAAGCCAGAGTTCTTCAGATAAGACCAGATGATAGGGTAACACAGAACAGAAAGAGAAATGACCACATACACTCAATATTCACATGGACTCCTTACTCTGTACGTACCCTCTGTTCTTTGGTCCAGGTCTCTCATGAGCTGAAAGTTTCTCTGGAGCTCAAAGGGGAGGTTTTCAATACCTAGGAAGAAGAGGAGTAACTGAGACTCGCTGGACTTCATAGGCCTTATAGCTGTTTTTAAAGTATACAACAGGACTCAAATTTCCCTCCTTTGAACCACTGGATGTATCTGGGACAGCATTCATCACTCCTTCCTCAGAAGGGGCTGTGTCTGCCTCTCTCTACAACTAACCTCTCCCTCTCACACAGCCGTCCAACCCTTTCCCCCGCTTTAGTGACGTACTCTACAAATTAGCTCTTCCCTTTCTCTTATTTCCAATTTCTGCCTCCAAGCTCCTTGCTCTCAACTTACAAATACCCTCCTGGTATCCTCCACTACTCATCACATACTCCCAATCTGTTCTCCATATAATAGCCAGACTGTTCTTTTAAAAAAATGCAAATCTGATCAAGTCACTTACCCTACAGTAACTTCCTATGGCACTATTCCTAGTCCTGTTCTGCACTTTCTGGCCCTTGCTTACCTCACACCAGCCTTAATTCATGTCAGTCCTCCTCTGTGCTCCCTGCTCTGATCATACTGGCCTTCTCGGACTGCCTGGAACTTGCCAGCAAGCTTCTTGCCACTTGGCTTCCTACATGCTGCTCTCCGTGCCTGGAATGTACCACCTGGTCTTTTTCATTCCACCTCCACCATGCCTCTCGGCCTGCTAAATTCCTGTTTATTCTTCAACATTCAGCTCAACTCTGACTCTCCCATACTCAAATAAGTGCCTGAATTTTGCTGTCAAGTTATTCTATCTCCACTATTCCTTGCACTTATCCAACTATCATTAAATAATTGCGTAATTAGTTACAGTGTTTTTTTTATATCTGTCTCCTCAGCCTTCCAGAAGGGCTGGACATGCCTGCCTTCTCCTTATTCTCTAGTGTTTAGAACTATGGTTTGCATATGAGGGTCCTCAATAAATACTTGTAGAAATGCATGAATTCTTAAGTTTCTCCCATAAAAGAAAAATCTCTTTGCATGACTATACTTCAAATTTTAAAATGCCTCCACTGCTTTAACCTATAACCTCAGATCAGCTACCACCAGTTTACTGAGATTACTTTATGTCACCAATGACTTATGAAAGCAAACGATGTTATCAGTCCTCTCCTAAAATATGTGTCTGCAGCAGTTGGTACCATCTTCTCTGCTTTGAGTAACTTTCTTCCTCTTAGGATTCTGAATCTCTTAACATATACTTACTGGTAATTCCCACACTGGTGTTTCCATAGCCTGTCCCTTACATGTTAATGTTTTCTTGAGATTACTCTCAAGCCCTCTCATTTTCTCACTTTTTTTTTTCTGCACGATCTTGAGCTCATTCATTCTCATGGATACAATGATCATTCCTATACTTAAGTCTAAATGGAATTAACCATATTGCTGTTACTCCTGAATTTCACATCTTGTTGATGACATACTACCTACTTCATTTCCCAAACAGGGAATTAAGAAGTCACCTTAGATCCTTCCTTCTCCCTTAATCATTTACTCATTCAGTCAGTCCTGTCATATTTAACTCCTAAATATTTCTGTCACTCCCTGAGATGAGGTCCTCAGCTCTGAGCTGGACTGTTATTACTAATTGAGCTCCCTATTACAAAGGCTATCATGCTCCAGTTGATCATATATCAGTTGTTTTCCTTTATAAAAATCACTCCATTTAAAAAAATCTGTTGGTTCCTCACTAAAGTGCAAACTTCTTAGCTTGGTTTTAAAAGACCTTGATAGCCCCGCCTCTTTCTTGGGTCTCACTTCCCATTCTTTCACCTTAGAGCAGCGGTTCTCAACCTGGGGGTCAAACGACCCTTTCACGGGGGTCACCTAAGACCATCGGAAAACACATATATAATTATATATTTTTTTTGTGATTAATCACTATGCTTTAATTATGTTCAATTTGTAACAGTGAAATTGGGGGTCACCTCATTAATACAGTAATGAGGAACTGTATTAAAGGGTCGCGGCATTAAGAAGATTGAGAACCACTGCCTCAGAGTCTTACATATCAAACTCTTGACCCCACAAACCCATATAATACCTTTGCTGATGCTCTTCCCAACCTGCAATTCCCTCTTTCCACACTGCAAAATACTCGACCTTCAAGACTCTACATCATTAGCCTCTCTTTCTCCAGTGTTACAAGTGTCCTTTTCATGTATTTTTAGTATGTCACTTGCCACACTATTTATTAGCGGAATCAGTTTCCTAGACGATGAGCACTTGAGGGTAAGGGCTGTCTTATTCATTTTTTTATATCCCCAGTACCTGCTACTCTGTCTGAACCATAGCAGACCCTCAATAAGTGAATGAATGAATGAATGGTTGAATGACTCCCAACACTAAGACAAATGTAAGCGCACAGGGTGACAGGCTTTGTGAAGGGGTGGGCCACATAAACGGTACAAACATAACCCAGATTTCCATTTGATGGGAACTGGATCTTTACTCCCAGAAGAGGAGCCTTCCAGTTCGTCTGACAGTGTCACCCATAACCCCCACCCCCACCAGATGCCACTCCTGAGAAAGAACTAAGTGGAGGAGCCGCGAGATCTTTGTCGCTGCTCCAAATGGCAGTGAGTGAAATGCTAAAACGACCAGATTTATAGTCTGCACAAAGGAAGAAAGATTCGGAATGATTTTGAGGAAAATATATACCCAGAGGTTGGAGACCCTGAAGACGGGGCCAGCAAATATTTCCTCTTCAAGCCACATCCCTCAGCCCCACCGCGCACCCCCTCCCTCACCTGACACCCAAAAGCCCGGGTTCGACCCTGCTGCCCCGCCCCCTCCTTCTTCACACCCTTCAATGTTTCTCTCCGGAAGCCCCTGCACAATGGTGACCTTCTGACCACCGGGACCTCGGGGCCTTAGATCTCCTCAGCCCGCCCCCGCCCCACCACGCTGTGACCCCTGACCCCCTCCTCCAGACTGCTCTTACTGTCCAGATAATGTTCCAAATACATCCCCGCAGCCATCTTGAAGCAAAACAAAGCAACTTCCGATCCACCCCGGAAGTGACTGAACCGCGACAGGCGCCGCAGCTATTATTCTTGGGTTTGGGCCCTTCCGCCCTTAAGAGGAGAGCTTCCGCCCTTAGTGAATTATCCGCCGGGACACAGCGGCCCGATGTCGACACTCGTCCTTCTGCGTAAGTATCCAGGGCCGCCCGCAGAAGCGCCCTGAAGCGGCTGGAGCCCGCTTCCGCCCTCACTGAGCCCCGATACGCGACCGACCGTGGTGGTCATGACGTCACCGGAGGTCGCCATTTTGCATCCTCCATCGAACTTTTTTCTCCCTCCACAACGGGAGTGTGCGGTCATGAGGTAAAACAAACAAAAACCACCCACAAAAACCTGTCTCTTGGATGATTTCTCATAAATATCCCTTTTCAGCACCCGGGGGATCATTCATCCCTTTTGCAAAATAGAAATCTGGTGACTAGAGCTGATCCCAGCTGAGTGGGAACTTTCTCTAAGGTTGCTAGTTTCTGAAGGAAGTTGGGGAGGCAAATCGAGTGTTATGAGATTAAAACATCGGCATTTGTGTTCACTCACACGAATACCAACTCCCCAGGATTTTTTTTTAACATGGAAAAAGTAGATTGTGTATCCACTTTGCTTATACATTCAAATAAATCTATAATCCTGACAATAAATCTGTAATTACCGACACTTTTTGTCAGGATTCTTGTCTATTTTACATTCAAATACGTTCTCACATAAAATGACCTTCCCCTCTTGCTTTTGTCTCCCTTTTTATTCGAGTTTATTGATGATGTAAACTAGCACCAGGATTCTGAAAAGATTGGAACATGGAGCTGTGGCAACCGGTCCGATGAGACGCCAGCCATCACCCTATTCAGCTGCAGTACAATTAAAACTGTGCTTTTCGTCAGCATGGAAAGCGATCGAGTGCAGACGGGCTGGACCACACCAGTGAAACAGAACTCAAAACGCGTAACCTAACAGCGATGTCAGCAAGACAGTGTTTTGGACATCATTGTCACCCCTAACTCACACATGCTTGATGATCATCCATGTTACACAGTAGGTTTTTAATGAAACAGATTTCCAACCACATAATTTAGACCAAATATGTGAAGATTAGGTGAAACCCCATTCTCCACTGAGCACGTGGTAAGACATGGCAATGGAACCCAGACTTCACGCTGAACTGTCAGGCCCCTTGGCGAGTAATTTCAGCTCTGTGCCTGTTTCCTTATAAAATGAGAATAACAGTACCCACTTCATAAAGTTGTTGCTGAGTTGAGCATATCCTTTTTTAAAAAGTAGATTCTGGTTCTAATACCTGTGATGAAGGCAGGGCTATAGAGGTCTTTTCAACTGTTGGTGAGTTTTTTTTTGGGGGGGGGGGGGGAGTTAGTACTCAGGAAGCTAACCAATATTGGCATATTTGGTCATGTGATATCCGTTATGTCACACCACAGGTGGAGACTACCTTGGATACCCACACGAGACTGAACCATAAATTAAGTGGGTAACATTTCGAGTATCTCACGCCATTGGGTAATGAGCACCGTTGCCAAGCAGTCCCATAGGATAGCCATGTTATCAGGTGTGGGAAGTTTGTCACTTTCAGTGCTTAAATGTTTTGGGGGGGTTTTAAAATCTGCACTCAAGGATATTTTTCCATTGATTTTTTTAGAGAGTGGAAGGGATGGGGAGAGCCAGGAACAATGTGAGAGAGACACATCAATTGGTTGCCTACCACACTGCCCTGACTGGGGATGGAGCCTGCAACTGAGGTATGTGCCCTTTTTTGGAATTGAACCCGCGACCCTTCAGTCCGCAGGCCAACTTTATCTACTGAGCCAAACTGGCTAGGGCTTAAAGGTTTTTTGTTTAATTCTCAGAAAGAAATCTTGGAGATAGTCTAGTCCAATCCCTTCATTTAACAGCTGAAGATGCATCATGGCCAACACTGGTTGATAGAAGAGCCAGGGCTGATGTCCAGGTTTTCTGACCATCAGAAAACTGTCCTGCAATGTTATTCAATCCTGGTTATGGTTCCCACCACTGGAAACCTATGGTTTTAGGTGCCACAGTATAATGAAGATACATGTATATAGACGCATGCCAAACGGAATTAGCACTGAGCCCACTGATGCTCAGGCAGGAGTACAGGTCCTTTCAAGAGGCCATGCTTGCTGTTCTTTGATAAGAAGCTTAAGTGGTCTTAACACAACTGAAACCTTGCTGTCACATATTTAGGCAATGCAGTCCCCATAAGATTTGTATGTAGAAAATCTCATCAACCAAGATTTCACTTCAGATATATCAAAGCTGTTCCCTTCTGTGGCTGGGGATACAGTCTCATCACGCAGCATTCGTTTTTCACATATAGAAACTCTAGTGTAAACCCTCAGTACTGGCCTCTAACATCTCTCCAAATAGCTTTTCCCATGCTCGCTCACATCAGTAGCTCCACTGCCTCTGATCCTTTTACATGAATTTATTTCTATACAAGGTTCTAAAAACACCCCTTGGTTTGTACATAAGTTTTTTCTTCATTTTAAATTGCTTTATAACAACTGGTTTCCTGTCTTTTTTTTTTTTTTCATTTTCTCTTTTCTCTGAAATCTGCCATGATTGGAAAAAGAAAAAGACAAAGGAAAATAAAAATGTCATTGGTCAGAAGACAGGGTGGGGGAAAAAGGGACAAAAATAAACAAAAGATCAAATATGAAAATTCTCAGCGATAATGCATTTATAAACACAGAAATGGTTACAACAAAAATGGCCGTGATGAGTGGGTATATATATACTTATATATATATATATATATATTTATATATAAATCCGTGTCCAGCAACTGACCGTGGCACCTAGGAAGCTAAGTCCAGTCCTTGTGTTTGCCCTGAACTTTCCCTTCTGTGCAACACTCCTTTGTTTCGGATTTCATAAAGCTCCCACAGCTCCTTAAGTTTGGGGATGGGGAGGCTGAGTATAGGGCATTGGTTGGCAGAGAAGGGGAGAGGCTCCAAGGAAGACCATATCCCACGTTTCTAAGCCACCCTCGACCATCTGGGGATCACCGGCCCCGTGGGGACCACATCTCGGCTCATGCCCTTTACAAGTAAAGGGAGTCTGACCCCCCACCCAGATCTCCTTCCTCCAGCATCAGGTAGGAACTGAAGTGAGACCATGAGGGGAAATGGCTCCCAGGGTCAGGGCACATGAGAAACCTCTGTTCTTACACAGGCAAGATTGGAACAGGAGGCTGGTTGCATTTAGGGCTTTCTTCTTTCTGGTATCTGGGAGGGCCAGCCTCTAGTCTTCTATCAGCCTAAACTTTGAAGATTATGAGGGTAAGGAGAGAGTAAGTGCCCACAATGGAAACGTTTCTATGAGGTCATAGCAAATCCCCCCCTTGAGCACCAACTCCCAATTTTTAAAAGCTATGCTTAGGAGGGAGGCTGCTGGATTACACTACCAGCTCAGTATTCCTTTGCCAATCAGGAGGGCTGATAATCCTTTTGAAGAGGAGTTGAAAATAAGGATGGTATCCTGTGAAGGAAGGCTGTGCCTGAGGCCCAAGGAGATGGAGCCAAGGCCTGTCAAGGAAGAAGACGTTTCCCACCAAGAGGAGTTAGAGAAAGAAGAGGCCAGAACTTCTTCTCCCTTTTCCCAGTGGGGTGGCAGCATAGGTCTCTATGAGCTGGCCAGGTGCTCCACCTGGATGGTGCTGGTGGTGACAGTGAGGCAGATGTCCTTATGATGCTCCGCCGTCTTATAGGGGGTCAGGTCAAAAGAACACTGGGGTGGAGGGTTGGGGTTGCTGTCCCCACCACCCCCACCCTGGGGGGCTGCCCCCGGGGACTGGAAGTGTGGTGGCTGTGGTTGTTGCTGCTGCTGCTGCTGTTGCGATGCCTGGGAAGCCTGGGCCTGAGCTTGGGCTTGGGCTTGAGCTTGGGCTTGGGCTTGGGCTTGAGCCTGGGCTTGGGCTTGGGCTTGAGCCTGGGCTTGGGCTTGGGCCTGGGCTTGGGCCTGAGCTTGAGCCTGGGCCTGGGCCTGGGCCACTGCTGCCGCTGCTGCCGCTGCCTGCACTTGTTGCTGGAGATCAGGAGGGTTGTGTTTGCGCATATGTTTCATAAGGTACGTTTCCTGGGAGAGATGGTAAAAAAGAGTTGGGGAGGGGCGGGGAGAAGGAAAGAGGTTACTTATAACTAGCATCCTGGGCTCTTACTTTA
This sequence comes from Myotis daubentonii, assembly GCF_963259705.1. Lineage (NCBI taxonomy): Eukaryota > Metazoa > Chordata > Mammalia > Chiroptera > Vespertilionidae > Myotis > Myotis daubentonii. The sequence continues at coordinate 21,883,206 of NC_081841.1, forward strand.
CTTAAAATAGAGCAGGACTTACACTCAGATATATTCTGAAGCCATGGGCAAGTTCACCCCACGAGCCACTTTCAGGGCTCACTACTGGCTAAAAAGGCGGGGGGTGGGGGGGAGTCCTTTAGACCAGCAGTTGCCAACTGGTGGTCCCTGGACCACTGGTGGTCCGTGAGGTCCGAAAGGTTGGCAACTGATGCTTTAGAGTCACCATGGACATTCAATTGGCACAGGAAAAGGCTGTCATTTTCTCAAAGATCTTTGAATGGAATAACTTTAAAACCCTTTTCTGGAGTCTAATGGAAACATCTAACTGAAATCTTTCTCTTCCCAAATTCTCAAGTTGCTTTACTTTGCCTTATGTTCAAGTAAAATGAAGAATCATTGCTTAATGATCTCTATAGGCTTAAGAAATCAGGCATCCCCTAAATTCTTCAGCTATGGGTCTGTTTAATTTTTGTTCTGTCTGATTCTGTAAGTTGGAGCTAGGGAAGCTGCAGATTCACTGCAACAGGTCTTTACCCAGAAAGATGAGGTGAAGTGGATTATAGTCTACAGGCCTATGAGAAAGGAAAGAGAAGACACTGAGCACTCACCGACGTATATGCCCGACTACAGATAGTACAGGTGTACACCTTGGCATGCTTCACTGTATGCGTAGATAGGTGCACCTCTAGTGAGGCTGCGTCTGTGTACGCCCGATGACAGTTGTGGCACTTGAAGGGTTTATCTTTGTTGTGCTGCCGTCTGTGGGACTGAGAAAATTGGTAGAAATGATGAGTGTATTGGACTTTTCCCTCTTGCCTCCCAGGTTCTCTTTCCCTCTGAAGGCAGTAGGAATTGCTTCAAATGAAACTTCAGGAGCCACAGGCTAAGGGAAGCAGCATACCTCAGGCAGCACAGACCAGGATCCTGAAAGTCAGAATGATGACTATGCCTGGTCCCACTAGTCCAGTGGTTCTCAAAGTGAGGTATGGGGATTGTTAGGGAATACCAAGACCTTTTTAGGGGGTCTATCTATAAGGTCCAAATTATTTTCAAAATAACAATAATAATGTTGGCCTTTTCATTCTCTCATGACTGTATGAGATTAAATGATGCATAATATTGCAATAGATTGAATACAGCAGACACGAGAATCTAGCCATCTTCTGGTAAGCCATACATTAAAGAAATGTGAAAAAAAATGTATAACAATATCATTCTTCTCACTAAATTTTTTTGGGGGTGTGTTTGGAAATGTTATTTGTGTTTTGCAATGGGTTTGCTATTTTTTAAATGAATTACTAAATATCTTCTCCAGTTTTTCAGTTTCACAATATCTACATAGATAGATATTACCCACATCAATAAAAGCTCTTTGGGTTCCCCCGTAATTACTACAAGTGTGAAGGGGCCCTGAAAACATTTGAGGACTGCTATATTAGTCAAATGGCACTTTCACCCCACGTCTTAAAGTCAAGGCCTCATGTGGAAGGAGGAAAGTTTACCTGCAGATTGGAGAGCTGTGTGAAGGCTTTCTCACAGCCTGGGTGGACACATTTGTATGGTCTATCCCCGGTGTGGATTCTGCACGGGATGAGAAAACAAGAAAGGGGAAGGATGTCAGCAAGGCCACTTGGGGACTGGCTCCTTAACAAGCCTCCTCAAGGCCACGCCTGCCCTCCCACAGGAGTGGGAGTAGTATGAGATGGATCTCCAGGATGCCTCAGCTGCTCTCTGACACGCTGTAGTGCCTGATTTCTGCTCACTGCCTGCATCACTCAGCTCAAGATGGGCTCCTCTCTGCTGGGGGAGGAGGGATGGGTGACACGGCAGCCTAGGGACAGGCAGCTCACAATCTGGTATACAAGAAAGCTCCTACAGTAACTCTCTGATGAATGCTTAGAAACGTAAGATCAACACAATGGTAGGGAAAAAGAAACACGTAACACTTTTTCCTTGGCCCCCACTATCCAACTAGAAACTATCTCTTCAAACTCAAGCACCACTCCCAGAGAAAGTTCTAGTGTCAAAGAAAAATAGAGAGTTATGATAATTGTGGAAAGTATCAGTGATATGAATACTTGTACAAACTCCTTCAGGCTTTTCCCAGTACAGCCCCCTAATGGCAAGAAATGTCTAGTTTAGTATCAATTTGACCTCTTTCCCAATCTCTACAGGGTCCTCCACTGAAATGAGCCAAGGACTTGAAGGTGCATGAACATCTGCTCCTCATTAGGGACTTCAGAACCATCTTTGTGACCAGGTGCTTTTCTGGACCTCTGGTATAAACTCTTGAAAATATCACAGGATGTCTCTTGTGAGGAAAGCCCGACTCCTCTTCACAAAGCACGAAGTCTGACCACTCTAAGATCACCACATCCAGAAGCAGCCAGGTGTCTAGTAAGAGTCTCGATTCCACTTCAACGTGAGATACATTAAAGAACACCAATTCTAGTTGGCAGGGTCACTTCCTCCTAGTCACTCCAGATTCATGGGACAAACAGTAGGCATCCTTATGAAGTATGAGCTTTTTCATTATTTGCTGGCTCTTTAAGATTTAAGACATGTTTGGTTTTGTTCTCTACTCCGGGCATCCCTTGGAGCTTGCTTGTTGCTTTGTCACCAGGCTGGTACCCAGCTAAAGTCTGTATCTCCCATTCATAAGCAGTGCTCTAAGGACTAGAGGTAACATCTTCAAATGCCCCAGCTTTGGCATCAAGGAGAAAACCTTGCAAGATGCGTGCATGGGTATTTTCAAGGAAGGAAATGAGGAAAATAAAGTTGTCTCTGCTCCAGATCAATCTCTTCCTCCCATGCATCCGGGAATAACAGTCACTGCATCTCCCCAATGTAGCTTTTGCCTCAGAAAGGCTCTCTCTGAGCATCCACTTGTTTCTCCATGTTGCTGCTTGTTCTTTTTCCCAGATGCCAGTCATGTTCTCCTCCAGCCAGGTCTCTCCTCCAGCCAGGTTTCTCCCCCGCCCCCCGCATGCGGGTTGTTGTGTGTGTCCGGGGCGGGGGTGGGGAGGGCATGCCAGCAGGGCGGGGGCAGTAGCCCGCCACTCTCCCTTACCGTGTGTGCTGCTGGAGGTGGGAGAGCTGGCGGAAGGCCTTCTGGCAGTAGGAACAGTTGTAGGGCTTGGCCCCCGAGTGGATACGGAGGTGCTGAGCCAGGTAGGAGGTGTTGGCGAAGCTCTTGGAGCAGTGCGGGCACTTGTGGGGCTTGATGGTCTCCGTGTGCATCTTAGAGTGGATCCTGCCGGAGAGGAGAGGAAGGAAGGGGGGAGGAGGAAGCAGTTCGACACCACGGGCTCAGCTCTCTGCTGGGTGAAATGATGTTGCTTGAGGGATGAGAACGCCCCCTCCTCCCTCCTCCCAAACACATTCCGGCCTGTAGAGGCTAATGACGAGGACACCAAGATCTAGGTTGTTGCTGATCTTACGTCGGTAGCTAGAATGGCAGTGAGATGATGAAGAGCTGCAACCCCTGGCTCCTGTTAACCTTAAAGATTTCAGTTTCGTCAACCCTCCGTTTGGTTCTAAGGTTACACACTCACCACAGATACCCTGCTTCCAAACTGTAATTTGAACAAAGACCAATACCGCCTGTTCCCCATGGACCTGAAGTTGAATGCACACCTTGGCTCTGAACTGAAGCATATAGTAAATGCAGGGCCTGCTCTGCAGAAGATTTCCAAACACAGACACAGAGAGAAACCACAAAAATTGATCCAGACTTTGGGATTGAAGACCACAATTTTCCAGGCCCCCCACGCCAAACTCCTAAGACACAGTTTAATTTTCACAAACAGTAATGGGAGAGAATTGAGGCTCCCAAAGGGCAAAGTTGAAAAGGAAAAAAGGAAACCTATAGATAGAATAATAGGCGCAGGCAACATCGTCTCAGGGTGGGGGGGTTCAAGGCCAGGTAGTGGGGTAAAATCAAGAGCAGCCTTACCGGGTGTGCTGCTGGAGGTGAGATAGCTGGCGGAAGGATTTCTCACAGAAGTTACAACTGTAGGGCTTAGCCCCTGAGTGGATACGGATGTGCTGGGCCAGGTAGGAGCTGTTGGCGAAGGTCTTGGAACAATGTGGGCACTTGTGGGGCTTGGTCTCGGTGTGTGACTTGGAGTGGATCTGCATCTCCGACTTTGAGTAGAATGTCAGTGAGCACATCCGGCACCTGGGCCAAGTGAGGGCAGCCATTAGAACCTTTCCCACCAAGAGGGCATTGCTGAACCCTCCCCTCCACTTCCAAAGAAGCCAACCTTTCTGATCTCTCTCTTATTCCAACTACCTTGTAAGGTCCATGCGAGGAGGAGCTCTGTTTTATTTATTTTTATAGTTGAAGCTTCTAACACAGCCCAGTACAATTTGCTCAATGCATATTTGCTGAGTAACTGGATTCCCAAGTGTGCACAAAAGCAAGAATTCAACCAAGGAAGACAGGAAAACCTTATTATGGGCTTTGGCTGATGTGAATTTCACTGGGCTGGGATCAGCAGCTAACTTCTGTTTTCCTTCTGCCTATAATTTTAATTTCAAAATTTTAAAAGAACTCTTTTCTTTAATTTCCCATGTAAAAAGTACACCCATCAGGTATTCCTCAAGCTTCTGAAATGATGAGGACAAACTGACTAGATTACCCAGGTCTCCTTTCCCATCTTCTTCAGATAATTGCCTTCTCTCAGATTTTCTCCTATTTCCTTTTTGCCATGATTTTTGAAGGGATGGGGCTGGGGGAAGTATCAGAATTTCAGTACTTGGAGGGGCTTTTCCAACCCATGTTTATCTGGCCTCCATCCTGTATCTGATGTTCTACCAGCCAATCACCCCCACCCTCTAGACAGTCAAGTGAAAACCACTTTTGCAGTGAGCCAAGGTATCTGTTAGGAGTGGGTTGTGTCCCTCAAATATGTAGGAGAAAAAGATTTGCAAAACACCAAGCTTCCATACTAAACCTTTCCTCTTTCCTCACACATGGAGCCAACATTAGCACTTTGGGTTGACATTTATAGAATCTGAATACACTTTTATTCATCCCCTGAGCTGGTAATCTTCCTGCTCTGACACTGTCCAACAATACCAAGTAAGAAGGCCTCTGAGGACAAACCACAACTATTCAGACTTTATTGGGTAAAAGCTATTTATATGTGAGCTAGAACCCTAACATTCCTAAACAAGTCACCAGTGTACAATGTGGACTGGTAGAAAGGGCAATAGCCTAGAAGCCAGGTAACTGGGACAAATCCCTCTTCTTTGGGTCCTCCCAATTTATCACGGTAAGAGGGGCTTAGGATGGTGTGAGGTATGATTTCTACTTTTTCCTGATTCTAGGAGAATCTCTGGAGAATAAGTGAGATCAAGGCTACAAAGAACTCTGAGCTCCTCAGAGAAAAAGATATCACTGTTAGCAGGGATATGGTCTCTATTAACGCTTCTATTAAAATTCTAATCATTAAGGCCAATTTCGTTTTCTCTAGTTACTTGATAACTCTGAAGGAAGCCAAATTACCAGTTTACCAATCCCTGACTATTGTCTGGGATGCCCAACCATTGGAGAGATGGGGAGGCTCTGCTTATAGGTAGCACAGTCTAATGGACACAGCCAATGGAAGACAGCCAACAGGAAATCTGGACACCTAGGCTCTCTACTCAGGGTTCAGTTATAGGATTGCTCATCAATCCAGACCTTACTTTTCTGGTCTGTAAATAGAGAGATAAATTAAATATCTGCCCCTACAAGGGCCAGCAAATAGGACAGTCAAAAGTAAGCCAGTGTTCTCTAAAAATAAAACTGCATTGCGCTGTCTGGTATGGATCAGTTAGTTGGGTGTCATCCAGTGCACCAAAAGGTTGCCAGTTGGATTCCCAGTCAGGGCACAAGCCCGGGTTCGGGCTCCATCCCCAGTAGGGGGCGTGCAGAAGGTAGCCGATCGATGTTTCACTCTTATATCATCAATGTTTCTCTCCTCCTCCCTTCCTTGTTAAAAATCAATAAAAATATCTTTTAAAATAATAAAACTGCATTAATGTTAACAGCACCAGTGTGATGGCTGCATTCATGCTACTGTAGTTTCACTAAGGCTGAGGTTAGAAACTGGTCACATTGCCACTTGGGAGGGGAACTGTATTAAAGTTATAAAATAATTTCCCTTGGTTGCTAAAACTTCTTATAAATGGAACAACACATTCATTTTAACTCATTTAGATAGTATATATGAGTGCTGTTTACTTCCTTAATATGAAACTAATTATAAAAGAAGAAATAACCTTCATCAAAGTTTTCAACTAGACAAAAATCCACAAAACTTAAATTAATCGATAATGGACTGGCAACAAAACCAGCAGTCTCAAAAGGTACTAGGTGTAATAATGGTGATAATAATAATAGTTTGCCATTTGTTGTTGTGCCTGATATTGCCAGGGAACTTTGTTTCCACCCCTCACAATAAGCTAGCAAGTATTATCTCTATTTTATAGAAAAGAACACAAAGGTTCAGAAAGGTTAAGTAATGTGCCAAAGGACAGTTATTTACTATAAAGCTATGATTTCAGCCTAATTTAAAGATTTCTCACACTAGAGGTATTTAAGGAAAGGTTGGACAGTCATCTTCCAGGAATGTTTAGAGAACTAAATCTTAGGGGAGAGACAGTTTAGGTGACCATTAAAGTATTTCCAACTCTGAAATCTTATGAAACCAAGTAAGAGTACAAGTCCTTTAAAGTGTCAGGTAGTCGAAAAGAAATCTGATTTAGGAGAGTTGTGGCAGTGGGCACCATTCATATTCAACAAGAGAAAGGTGCCGCTTTGAAGGCATGAAATGCAATGGCCTTGCTTACAATAACTATTCTGAATTATCATTCCATTTTTTCCCCTAATATGCTCAAAAACAGTTTCATATACTCTGATTTTCCCTTAAAACAGTTCCACAAGACAGATGAGGGCCATGATTGACCTTCCATTTTACAGATAGGAACTCTTTAGTCAGAAATAAGTTTACTTGTCCAGAGCAACAGAACCCAATTCCCCCAATACAGTCAAATGCCACTTGCCACGGGAATGGATGTGATTGACCCATATATGCATTGAAAGAGGGATTCTTTGTGATTAAAAAGATTCTGCCATTGGAACTTCAGAGTTCTGAGTTTCTGAAGAAATCCTGTCCACCTAGAATATAATTAGTCACCCTAAAATTTCAGAGTTCTCTTTCATCACCTAGGCATAGGGCCAGCAAGAATTCCAAAAACATGGAGGGTGCAGAAAATCCCACCAGGGCTTCCTTCCAATTGTGTATTCACATTTCTTTCCATATAAACAATTTGGGAAGTCCAGAGATAGCTTTAATGTGGGTCCAAAAAACTAGCAAACAAGAAAACCTTAGCAGAATCAGAGGACCCTGATCCATGTGAAGGGTTCCATAGGATGCCAGAGAACACGCCCTCCCCCCACTACTTCTAACACAGCGAATTTTGTATAGGTGAACCTCCATGTCACAATGACCTCACTTTAAGCAAATACATAAAAATCCAGATTTCTACAAAATATCTTTAAGAGGGATTTTCATTTTATGAAATGATATATAAAATAATGCCTTTAAATTAATCAAACTTATCAGGTACCTTTATAATATGATATGATGTAAACATTTTCCAGGAACACTTTTATTGTATAAAGTGGGATATACCTGTAATAATAAAGCTGCAATGAACTTTCAGATTATAAACTGACTTCTGTAGTGCTCTACACTTTCTGCATAGCAACACTCCCCTCATTTTCACTTACAAAGAGGGATTTAAATTCTCTGTAGTCGTAGCTGCTCTCTACAAAAGTGTACAACACAATAATAAATGCTAACTACTTTTATCTCTTTTGAAGTTCCCAACATTTCAAATCTTATCTGATATATACTCCCAACAAATGGGAGGCAAAAACAGAATTCTCCCCATTTTATAGATGAGGAAACTGAGGCCCAGAGAGGGGAAAAGGACTTGCCCAGGGTCACACAGCAAGTTCGTGGTGGAGCCGGGAACTGAATCCATTAGCCCAAGGCTCTGTCCATTTCCTGTGCCGCAGTTCCCTTCGCTCCTAAAATGGGAACAACATTGCCCATCTCGGTACACTAAGGACAGACCCAGTCTCCCAGCCATGCATCTCTGCCCCTGTCTGCGTCAAAGCTGTGGCAGTGGTTATCCTACTCTATACACTGGGACCAAACTCCCCAAACCCACTAGGGCCCTTGATAGGTCTGAAGGGAATTAAAAGATTTCCAATGTTCAAAGGGCAGGGAAGTTTACTTATGTAATTATTTTTGTACGGCATCACATGCAAATATAATGCTTTTTGGCCATGGACAACTTAAAGGCAGTAAATAATCAAAATGACTTCCATGAATCAGAGAGTAAGCAGTCATTTTATAAGCATAAGTAGGGGAAGGGAGGCATCTTATTCCTCCCACCATTTTATATAGACCCTCCCACTATCCCAACCATGCAGGGTCAGGCTGGCTCAATGCCCAAATATGACTCAAGAACCAGTGGATGGCATACTGGTGAGGGGGCTTACCAGAAAGGTTTCTTGGAAAAATGGGAATGGAAAATGGAGAAAGCAAAAAGGAGCTGGAGATAGAATCTCAAACCCAGTCTAAAGCCTCAATACAAGAAAAACCTCTATTATGGCACTCAAAAATAACTCAATGCTGATGACCCCAAAGGGTCTCCATCCTGGGGGAAAAGGCACAAGAGGAGTGCTAGAAGCTCTACCTTCCTGCCCCGTGGCAAAATGCCTGACATGCATGTGGATCTCAGGTGAAAAGCTGGCAGAGCATACAGCCTGATTAGGGGCAAGACACAGATAGGGTAGGGAAGCTGAGACAGGGATCCTCACACCCCATCCTGCCCCAGGATGACTCATACCTATAGGTCTTGCCGTCTTTCTGATGGTCATCATCATCCTCAGGGGAGAGGACATAGGGGTCATTCATCTCGGGCAACCCTGATTCCAACATCCGCTTCTTCTTTCGGCCCCGGTGGGGCTTTGGAGCCACACTGCCACCTCCACCACCACCTCCGCCTCCTTCCTCTGTTAGGGTTGCTGATACCTTCTTGGAGAGGTCAGGGACCACCTGCAGGGCTTGTGAGCCAGGGGGAAGAGCTGAGACAATCATGGGAGCCGAAATGGGGAAGGTCTGAGCTGATGAGGCTGTGGTCACAAGGGAGCCTGAGGGGGACGTGATTACCAAACCAGGACCTAGGATTGGGAGAAAAAGGAGATGGTGTCATGTTGTCCAGTTCTGGTCCTAATCCTATTTCATTTCCCCAGATCATTGTCTAACTAAACCCTTACCACCTCCCCAGCCCAGAGTATATAGGAAACCCCAAACCCTGTAGAAAAATAATGGTCTCCTAACCCCTGTCCCCACCCCAACCCCAGTAACAGTGAGATTTACCCCTTGATTGACTCCCTTCTCTTCTCCACCTCTGAGAACAGGAGACTCCTTGATTCAGAGAAGGAAAGAATGTCACCTCCTCAAAGGCAGGGACCGCATCTTCTACTTCTTTGTATCCCCCACAATGCCTAGAGCATTGCTAGGCACACAGTAGGCTCTTAATAAAAATTTGATTGAGTAATCAAACACATTTCCCACTCCCCATGTTGTTGGAGCCCTCCAGCCTGGGGTACTGATCATGGAAGATCAACACCTCAGATTGGAGAAGAGCAGAGTTGCTCACCAGCAGTCATTAATCCTGTAGACGGCACAGGGACCACCGTGATATTCTGGGTAACGGATGCCTGGCTATGTGGGGTCAGCTGGTCTGACTTGGACTCTGTGTCCATACTGATGCCTGAGGGCAGGGACACTGAGGCAGGCACTGTCAACAAGGTAGGGTAGTGGGGTGGAGCCAGCCCACAGCCCTTCTCTGGCAACAGCTGATCCTTCATCTTGTTGATGAACATCGTGTTCTCAATCTGAAAGAAATGGAAGGGGAAGGGCACAAACTGATGGTCACTAGATGGGAAGGGGTAGGGAAATGAGCAAAAAAAGGTGAAGAGCACTAGGAAGTACAAACTGCCAGTAATAAAAATAGCTACAGGAATATAAAGTACAGCAGAAGGAATATAGTCAATAATAGGATAAAATAATTTATGAATGGTGCCAGATGAGTACTAGACTTATGGGGAGTAGGGGGTCACTTTGTAAATTATATACATGTCCAATCACTATGATGTACATACATACATACATACATACATACATACATACATACATAAATAAATAAATAAATAAATAGGAGGGGAGGGGAGGGGAGGGGAGGGAAGGGAAGGGAAGTGGCCTCTTAAGAAAGAGTCTGATTATGTCTGCTCCCCAAGCACTTAGCATTGTCTGACCTCCTTGGATATCAAGGAATGATAGTTAATATCTTTGTGTTTCCAGAGAGAAGCCAAACAGAAACACTATACAATTTTCAGTGATGGGGACCTGATGAAAAAGCAGGTGGTTTGTCTTGCTTCAGTCTCCACCTGCTTCAGTCTCTGAGGAGCAAGTAGAACTTACTACTCAGAGTTGAAAAAAGGACACCATGGGGGAGGAGCAAAAAAGCGAACTCCACCTACCTGTCCTGAGACTGTGGGGATAGAAGGCCAGAAGTATGGGTTAGAATTGAAGTGAGATTCTTCCATTCTACCTGAAGAAAGAGAGACCACATCACACTCAGGAATAAATCTGAAGCTTAGCAATGGAGAAGTGGAGATGAGGAGTTCTTGATTTCTCCTCTGACAGCATGGCTGGGAATTAGTGGTAAAGACCTTAGGATCTAGCATATTATATTAGTCCCATTAGTCAGAACCACTCAGCACTATACTCCTATCCAACAGAGGCTATCCTAGATAAGATGCTGGTGAAAGAACTTACACACATTCAGTTACCCACAGAATGTTTCCCATATCCCAAGAAGTAGAATTGGTATTACTTTCCTTTGCTGACCAAAATGGAAAGGAAAGAAGGAAAGAAGGAAAGAAGGAAGGAAGGAAGGAAGGAAGGAAGGAAGGAAGGAAGGAAGGAAGGGAGGGAGGGAGGGAGGGAGGGAGGGAGGGAGGGAGGGAGGGAGGGAGGGAAGAAGGGAAACTGAAGTCATGAGAGGGGAAGGGATGTGCCCAAAGTCCCACAAAGCAAACTACTGACTAGCTTCAAACAGCAGGATACCTATCACTGTTCCTCTTTTCCTTTATTCCTTAAATTGTCCTTCCTTGAAATAAAGAATTTCAGAGTTTCAAGCAACACACCTATAGTTCCATGCAGCTTGAAAAGGTTCTAGGCCAGAACACAAAATGCCCAAGGGAATTAAAGAATGAAATTGGCAGGAATCAAAATTAAGGTATTTTTTGTGTACCATATGATACCTGGGCACCACACCGCACTGATCCCAAGGTCTAATTAGAACATCCATGGTGCTACACTGGACACCACACATGTTGGGCTGAGGAGTGAGAACCCCAGGAGTTACCAGTTTGAAAAGGGTTCTAGCACCAGCAGTAGCAGCAGTACCCCAGATTTCCACCTAAAGGGATTCAGAATAGGGACAACAGTTGGCCAGAACACATATACAAAGCTTCTGCTCTGTAGTTCTCAAACTCGAGGTTTCTAAGAGTTTGAACTTCAGAACTTGAGTTCTTCTCTGTAAAGAGATGATAATTAAGCTTAAAACTCTGGGAGTGAAGAATAATCAAGAAAATGAATCCCTCAGAATCACTTTGCAAGTCACCGATGAGTACAGAACCGAGGCATCGCACCACTCACTCATTTTTACATTCTTATCACTTCTAGAAAGGCTAATTGACAGTATGTTGGTCAAGAGTAGCTTCCCAAAATTCTGGACCAGGAAAGATCCAGCCCAGGAGAAAGCAGGTGAAGAGGGAGAGTGAGACTGGTAGAATGTGGAAACAAGTAACAGCAAGAAATAAACATGATCACTCTGAGCCAAGAGCAGCCAAGCTTCAGGTGGGAAAGGACCTGTGACCTACAACTACAGGTCCTGCAGAGGAAATGCTGGCAGCAGATACCAGAGATACTAAAACCTGGAGGGTAGACTGCACACAGAAACTTGGTTTCAAGTAGTGACTAAGGAAACTAGGGAAGATTTTCAACAAAAGAAGTTAGGCATAAAGGATCTCCCTCTAAAAGTAACCCTGTTCCTTATCTTTCTCCAGAAGTCTCATGACATTTTTTGCTCTACTAAACAGCACCCTCAATTTTCTAAGTCCTATAAAGGGAAGAAGAATTGAATTTCAGCCTACTTTTTCCTAAATAGTAGCAAGGGAGAGGCAATGAACCAAATCTGTGATGACAGCTTCACACAAATGAAGCTCAATATTAAATGACCGAGGACTGATTGCAGGTAAATCACGCTCCCTGAGTTATAAAATACAATAAAGTCAGACAGTCTCCGAAACAGGTGCTGAGCCTTTCCTCCCAGTATTAGGGGCCTCAGGTCCTCCTCAGGCAAGATAAATCAAGAAACAATCAAATTACAGTTTAGGGCAGTGATGGCAAACCTATGATACGCGTGTCAGAGGTGACACGCGAACTCATTTTTTTGGTTGATTTTTCTTTGTTAAATGGCATTTAAATATATAAAATAAATATCAAAAATATAAGTCTTTGTTTTACTATGGTTGCAAATATCAAAAAATTTCTATACGTGACACGGCACCAGAGTTAAGTTAGGGTTTTCAAAACGCTGACATGCAGAGCTCAAAAGGCTCGCCATCACTAGTTCAGGGGGATCCAGTCTTGCCAACCTTCTCAGGAGGCAGGGATCACATCTTGGACCTCTCCAGAGTCTCTAACACAGGACTCATCACCCAGGAAGAAACTCCATATTTAATCAACTGAATGACAGTGGACTCCAGACATTCAGATTTTGAAAACATTGCAAGGGGTTCAAATCTTAACTCACAACCCCACTTTGTCTAATATTCCAGCTAAGAGAAATGAAACAGCAAGAGTGGTAATGTATAAAAGAGAATTAGGCTGGAGAGTAAAAGAAAGGAGGGTCTAATATATAATATCCCTCTAAAGACTCAAGGAAGTAAACACATTACGGACGTGAAAATTTAGGAAGGAGGAACTGAGAGCCTGAAAATATGAATGTCCTCAGATAGGATTCCTGTGACAAGGCCCCTCCTTCCCACAAAAGATTGTATCTATTCATATTGTCTTACAAGTGACTCAGGTGAAGCAGTTTCTTAGGGAACTAGGGGGCATACAAAGTGATATGGTGGACAATATTACCACCACCATCACCATTGACATCTATTAAGTGTTTAGTGTGTTCAAGATACTGTTCTAAGCACTTCACAACTTCACATCATTTAACAATTCTATAAATAGGGTACTGTAATCCCATTTTTCAAACAAGGAAACTGGAGGCTAACAGTAAATAACAGAGCAAGTTAGGGAAAGGAGTTCAAAACCATACAACTTAAGTACATACTCTGACATTGTGATTTGATTCATGAAATAAAATTTAGAATACTGGCAGGAATGGACTATGCATTTTTCAGGTAGTTCTCATTAATGTTTTAAAAAATGAAGTTCGGATGACAGCAATTAAAGATGATAGTCTCTGTCCACATCCTGTGAAAACTTACTTAGCCCCAATAACTGATTTTAGAATCATGGAGTCTGAGTAAAAAGGCCAGGCTGTCCAGAGGGGCCCCTCCACTTCCATGGATACCCAATCTATCACTCTGCTTTGGTTCCTAAGAGAACAAAGCTGAAGATCAGAACCACAGCTGGTCCTAGAACAAAATGATAAATGTGCTCTGTGGATTTCTGATAAAAATGTCAGCCCAAAATGTGGGTTCATGAAGAGTACTGCTAGGCCAACTAGAAGCAATATTTGTCTGCATAATGAGACCTGATAAATGCTATAATGCTTTTCTGAAAAGGCTAACTTAAAACTCTGTATCCTTGAAATAAGATCAAATGGAGAATCAAGAAGGCTCATGAAAGAAATACATAAAAATGGTGCCCCCAGAGTTGTGTAACAGGGTACCCCTGGGACAAGATCACTCCAATACTTGTTTACTTTACCACTTATCCTCTTAACTCTTTCTGGCATAAAACTCTTAGCAAACTATCCTGACATCCAAGCAGGCATGCATTAACAGTCTGGAACCTTAAGAAAGCCAATGATATTATGAGGAAATCTCATCTCTACAGAGCACCAGTTTTGATGACTGTGCCATTATACTAAAACAGCACTGGTTTACCCTAGACCAGTGGTCGGCAAACTCATTAGTCAACAGAGCCAAATATCAACAGTACTTCTTCAAAATAGACTCACCCAGGCCGAAAACCGACTTCTGCGCATGGGCCACGAAGTTTCAATCGCACTGTACGCGCGCCCGCACGTGGTATTTTGTGGAAGAGCCACACTCAAGGGGCCAAAGAGCCGCATGTGGCTCGCGAGCCGTAGTTTGCCGACCACGGCCCTAGACTGAGAAAACTTCTAGTATAGTCCCAAAAAGCAGGAAAGAAGGAAAAACACAGTAAGTGGGGAGAAGTATATTGGCAGATTGAAAATCTGGGTTCTGCCCCGGCCAGCTTGGCTCAGTGGATAGAGCCTCAGCCTGCGGACTGAGGGGTCCCAGGTTCGATTCCGGCCAAGGGCACATGCCTGGGTTGCAGGCTCAATCCTCAGTGGGGGTTGTACAGGAGGCAGCCGATCAATGATTCTCTCTCATTACTGATGTTTCTATCTCTCTCTCTCCTCCCTTCCTCTCTGAAATCAATAAAGAAATATATTTAAAAAAAGAAAAAAGAAAATCTGAGTTCTAATTTCAACGTTACCACTGCACTGTTATTAAGAAGGGTGGTTTACTATAATTAAGTTGGACAGGACTTTTCTTTCAAAAGGTTCAAGGAACTACATATTTATTTCTTTTTCAATCTCAAAAAGAAATCTTGAGGAGATGAAGAAAAAGACAGTATTACATAGCATCCATGAAACACATAGTAGGACTTGAAACTCTTACACCAGAGCTCTATCCATCTGTCCATCCTTCCACAGTGCTACCAGCCATCCAGGAATAAAGATGTCACTGCCCGCAACACGTGGTTTTTGTATACATGATGAAGACCACCACCTCTTTCCCGGTACACACTATTTTTTGCTGTTTTTCAAATACAGCATGATTTTCTTTTCTCAGATAAATAATATTCTCTTAACACAACCAACCTTTAGAAAAATCATGAAACACCCCAACCACCTAGGAATCAAGACTTCTGGAATCTAATTTTACGATTATCTGTGGGTGATTGAATAACTTATAACTCTACTAAGGTTTTATTTGGGTTAAGGATGGAACAGAATAAACCCCTTTAAAAAATTCACAAGGCATATAATTATGGAATGAAGGCAGAACAGAAAAAAAAAATGCTCAAAGTACTCCTGAAAGGAACAAAGAAAAATATTTCCGGGTGATGAGAACTATTAGGAACAATTAGTGAAAATTATATAAAGACCACATAATTACAAAGGAACTACCCCAAAGTATCAGTTCTATAGCCTCCAGCTCAGTAATCACCAACTAGAAGCACTTACAAGAAATAGAGATGCAAAGAACAATCAACTCAAATTCAACTACAGAAAGAACTTGACTCACAGATCTCAAACATTCTATTGAGCAAAACTGTTCCAAAATGCACAACTGCAGAAAGGATGCAATATTAGTTAAGGGCCTGAAGTGAAGAAACAGAGAACCATTTTTAACTCAGTAAGCAGACAAAGTCTTTTTCTCAGGTCCTAAGGACATTCAAGGACTGTCCCGAAAGAATTTGAGGCCTTCCTACTACCTGTAAACTCTCCCAAGTACAAAATAACTCTGAACAGGCTTATCCCAATTCTATTGGAAAAGACCATCACACCACATCTATTTGGGACCAACAGGAATATGGGCCATCACCATCTACCCCAGCACTGCTGGACCATCATTCCCACAGGACCAGGATACCTATGGGAAGAACAATTCAGTGGTTCCCCTTGCCCTGCCCATTCCGCTATAAATAATGGATGTAGGCAATGTGAGGCAGGGGAAATAAGGCTGGGGTTCAAGGAATATGCACCTAATATTTAATCATGAACCTGGCTCAGAAACCTATGGGGAACACATTTTATAAACCAGCCTGGAACTGATTTTTAGGAGACACATCCCTAGGATTATAAGCTCTGAACTCAAAACTCTTTCGAATCAATATTGTCATTTTCAAGCTACCTAAAACTCAATCACCATCAAATCTTGTATTTTGAATTCTTCATAGTTTTATCCACTTCAAGCTACCTATGAACCAATTTTGTCATGAAAACTTCAACCTGTCATATCAAATTCAAATAACTGCCATAGATTCAATCACTCAACAGATCCACTCCAAACACTAAGCTGTAATATTAAGGATATGACCCCACTCTAAACTCAACTCTGCTGGTTCCAAGTGTCGGAAAGCAATTCCATAAGTTATGCCACAAGGACTATACTAGCAACGAGGGCCCATTTGTCCCCAAAGTGGAAATAAGTTTCTCCTTTGCACACAATGCAGCGCTACTCCACCATTTCACGTGCACATCTCATAATTCATTCCTGATGAGTATTGGTGGGAAGAGAAGGTGATGGGGACGGAGACAACTTTTTACACAAAAACTTCCTGAGTACCCCCAAGAGATAGTAGAAAAAGGCTGATTTTTCTCCCACAGCAAACACCAGTATTACAATTGCTATTACTTAAAGAATGCTGTCCTACTGTCTCCCAAAGAAACTTATTTTATTATGAACCCTTCTCCACCCCAAACCAGAAAAACCATTAACCCAAAATTGTCTTACCCTCTCTCTCTCTTCCTCCTGTTGTTTTATTCTTTCTCCTTTCCAGGGCTCCTGAACTTTCTGTAAACAAATTGTCTGGGTTACACGGGCCAGTTAAGGGTGCAGACACCAGAGAACTGTGGAGGAATTCTTTGACTGTCAGCAGTCAGTCAGAAAGGCAGGTGGACCCCCAGCCAACCATCCGAAGGTGCAAGGATATAATAACAGGAGTGCAGTGCCACCCCTTTGTAGAGACAAGGGAAATAAATCTAACTCCCAGAAACTAAGATGATCTCTATCAACCAGTGTTTGGGTTCCACTCCTGAAGAAGACACGGATTCTTCTTCGATCCTCAGGGCCACAGGGAACCAGGGGCCAGAGAACAGAAGAGTTGGAAGAGAAAGGTCCCTGCCCCTAAGGACTGGCTCGGAGGGGAAACTGGGGACTAGGGGGTGCACAAGCCCTTGTGTCAGGCACGGTGCCAGTTCAGGCCCAGACACTTCCTCTGGTCTCCCCCCTCCACTTCTCCGAGGACTTCGCCCCTGCCTACCAAAGGCCTTGCGCCAAGAAGTACCTCCCTCGGGCTGCACAGGGGTCTATCTATTGGAGACC
Organism: Myotis daubentonii; assembly: GCF_963259705.1. NCBI lineage: Eukaryota > Metazoa > Chordata > Mammalia > Chiroptera > Vespertilionidae > Myotis > Myotis daubentonii. Next base: position 21,900,658 of record NC_081841.1, read on the forward strand.
CCAGCTGTGCCCCCAAAACCTTTGCTCCCTTGAAACAGCCCCTGGCAGCTTTCTCCTGAGGTCGCCGCCCACCCCTTCATCAAAGACCCTTCTCTGGGACGTCCCTCCTTCTCCTCCAGGGAGCTGAACTCTGCCACCCACCAGCCAGACACCCGCCCCCTAAGCCCCCCCATGCCTCCCCATCGCCCGCTCCTCCAGCACCACTTCCGGTTCCGGGACGGACACACGTACAGTCACACCGTGAAGCCCCCCCTTCCACGCCCGCCCCCCCCCCCCCAGCGAGAAGGGGAGGGGGAGGAGCAGAGAGCTTGGCGCGCGCCGGCTGCAGCGGCGCGAGACTCACCCAGTGGCGACGGCAGCGGCGGCGCCAGAGCGCGGGAGGGGCGGCGTCGGCTGGGAGAGGAGGGAGCCGATTGGGGTGGGAGGACCGGAGGGGGCGAGGGGAGGGGGAGCGCGCGGCGGAGCGCGCGGGCACGCACTTTAGGCGCGAGACAGACCCACACACTCCCACACACGGAATGCGCGCGAGACACCCGCAGGGCGGGGGCTCCAGGCAGTGGGTGGCCCCCTTTCTACCGTCCTCCCTCCCCCTAACACTCACCCGGAAGTGGTGCTGCCGCTAGTGCTCCTGAGAACCCCAATTCCTCCACGCCCCCTCCCTCCCTCCCTCCCTCCCCCCCACACGGTCCGAGTTGAGCCGCCACGGAGAGAAGGCGGGAGCGCCGGAAACGAAAAAGGGGGGAGGGAGGGAAATAGCAATGTAGGGGGGGCGGCAATTGGGAAGGGTGGGGGAATGCAAAGGTCGAGTCACTTCCGGAAGCGGTAGAGCACATCCGGCGCCGCTCGCGCCAGGAGTCCTGAGGCCCGGAGTGACGCCGCGGAGGGGCGGAAGTGGCTTCGGCTCCGGGACCCGGTGGAACCTCCGTGGATGTGACGCCACAACGGAAGTGAAGGAGCGTTCTGCTGAGGGCAGAAGCCGAACCTTCCCTTCCGAACGCCCGGCGGGCCCCCGGCTTCCGGAAGGGGCTTCTGGGGAAGTGGGAGGGCGGAACCGTGACAGGTTCATGAATTATGCATCAAGGTACGGGCGGACCTGCGGGTTCTTAAAGACGAGGGTCGCGTCTGCCTTACCTCGGTGGGGGAGGAGGCGACGTAGAAAGTGACCGTTTTTGTTTTTTTATATGGTACTCGCAAGGATGTTTCAATGCTTTGAATACGCGGGTGAGGACTGGATGTGTCCGTTTTCTGAGGTTCCTACTTAGGCCCAGAGAGTAACTAATAACCTCTCCCCAGCCATCCAAATCCCACCCCGCCCCAGCCGGGTTGCGCAGTGGCTAGAGCGTCAGCCTGCGGACCGAAGGCTCCCGGTTCGAATCCGATCAAGGGCACCTACCTTGGTTGCAGGCTCCTCCCCCGCCCGGGCCCTGCTCAGGGCTCTTGCCGGAGGCAACCAATCCATGACTTTTTCTCACATCATGTTTCTGTCTTTCCCCCTGTCTTCCACTCTCCCTAAAAACCAATGGGAAAATATCCTCGGGCGAGGATTAATTACAAAAATCCGATCCCTCCCTGACCACACCCCTTACTCTCTGCTTTGGTCTCTAGGTTCTTTTCAACCACCTCCACGTCTCTGTCTCCCCACTCCGCTTAGCTTTTACACAGGGCACTCATCACTACCTGACATTGTATTGTTTCCATCTCTTCCCACTAGAATATCGGCCTCGTGAGGGCAAGCTCTTTGAATTGTTTGCTGCTGTATCCTCAGAGCCTGGCATTTAGTTAGTGGTCGGTAAACGTTTGTTGCATAAATGAACACTTAATGTGAACTCTTTCAGGAAGCCTTCCCTGATTGCTCCAACCCATAACGGTGCCTTTCTCTGAATTCCTACAGCATTTAGTCTGTACCTTTCGTTGCTGTTTTATCTCTTTCATATACGTGACTCTTCAGCGAGGTTGTCAGCTCTCAGGGAAGAGGAGCTGCTTCGCTGAGCACATAGTAAATGCTGAATAGTTATACACTGGTCACCCACAGTTTCGCTTTCCGCTGTTTCTGTTACACTTGGTCAACTGTGGTCCAAAAATATTAAGTGGAAAATTCCAGAAATAAACAATTCATAACTTTTAAATGACATGCCTTTCTCAGTAGCGTGATGAAATCTCCAGCCATCCAGCTGAGTCTGGGACATGACTCATCCCTTTGTCCAGGCTCTCCAAGATGTACATTCTCCTCGCTCTCATTAGTTCCTTAGTAGCCATCTTGGTTGTCATATTGACTCTGGAGGTATTGCAGTGCTTGTGTTCAAGTAACCCTTATTTTATTTAATAATGGCCCCAAAGCACCAGAGTGGTGGTGCTGGCAACTCAGATATGGCAGTTCAAAAGCCAGGAAATGATTGCTGTAAGTGAAAAGGTATATATGGCCCAGCCTGCATGGCTCAGTGGTTGAGCGTTGACCTATGAACCAGGAGGTCATGGTTCGATTCCGGTCAGGCCACATGCCCGGGTTGCAGGCTTGATCCCCATTCAGGGGCATGCAGGAGGCAGCTGATCAATGATTTTCTCTCATCATTGATGTTTCTCTCTTCCTCTCTGAAATCAACAAAAAATTATTTAAAAGAAAAAGATATATATGTATAGGAAAAACACTATATATATATATATATATATATTTCTGTACCATACCCTGGGGGTCTTAGAACTTATCCCCTGTAGATAAGGAAGGACTACTGTATGTTATTTAAGTAAATGAATGCTGCCACTAGCCTGCACCCTGATTCAGCTCTGGATTCAGCTCTATTTTGGCTGAAACAGAATTGAAGTCCCTCTTATTAACAGAAACAGCCCCTTGGTCAGAGAGCAAAATAACTCCAAAATAACTATAATGCCCACTTTACAAATAATGAAAATAAGAAAGATTTAGGTGATTTTCCCCCCAAGATCACAGCAATGAACTAGAAAAGAACACCTAAAAATAAACACTTAAATTAAATGTTTAAAAAGACATGTATCTTTGGCCTGTAATTATTTGTATCTTTTAAAAAAAATAAATCTTTATTGTTGAAAGTATTACATATGTTCCCTTTTTCCCCCCCGTTGACCCCCCCCCCACACACACACACCGGGCCTTCACCACCCTGTTATCTGTGTGCATGGGTTATGCATATATGCATACAAGGTCTTTGGTTGATTACCTCCCACCCACCCCCACCTTCCCTCCCAGATTCTGCACTCTGTTGCTGTTCATATCTTTTTTAAAGTATCTAATATTCTTATCACCTTTTGGGGGTCTGCACTGTCTGTGTTAACCTGGTAGCAACAGCTAGGGCTAGCAACAGTCGTAAGGGCTCAGATGTGACCAGACCCAGTTGCTGAATGAGTTAGAGATCAATGATTTGAGAAATGTTGAATTTGGGGGCTGAGAGAAAAGTGGGAGCAAAATAGTGGTCATCACTATAAGTCTTTTCTAGTTCTTTTCCTCTTTACATTAACCGATACTCCCTGGGCCTCAGTGTCTGCAACTGTCAGTCCTGCTCTCGCTCTAAGAAGCAAGTCTTTAAGTTCCTTGAACTCCTCAGAGAGAAGCTTTAGATAGAGAACTGTGGGGTGCAGAGGGAGGAAGGCTGTTAATTTTAGCTTGGGGTTTTCCAGCTGGCACACTGTTACCATCTTGAATCACTTCCACACCCTGAGCTCTGCCTGGGAGATCCCTCCTCCCGGGGGCTTCCCCATTCCTGGTTTGGTCTGAGCCACAATGGTAAGCATTCCAGAAAAATGCTTAAGAGAAGCCTGGCTGAGTCATTTGATGCACAGCTCAGGAGGCAAAGAAAGTACAGTGATGAGAGACCCTGGTCCCAGTAGTGCCTGCGATCCAAGAACCAAAAGGGTAGTATAGTCATTGTTTATGTTCTTCGTCTGTCATTATGCAGTGACTCTCTGCCCTACCACTTACTGGCAGCCTTCTGAGGGCCTCCCAGGTCCCACCGTTCCATTTTCAACTCCATGAGAGAGAAAGGCTAGGGTCTGTTCCCTGTGGGCTCGGGACTTCCTGGTCAGCATGGCAGTGTGACTTAGTTTGGGGTAATTCCTTTAGGACAACTCAGAAGACTAGGACGTCTCCTTTCTCCTCTGTCTCTCCACCTGACTTTCCATAGGGAAGAGCATTTAGGGAGAGGGAGCAGGTGAGGATTTCCAGTGTTTTTCTGGTGTATTTTAATATATTTAAATTTAGAGAAACAGCAGTCTAATCAGGCAATAATTAATTCCCTCTTCATCAGGGGCCTTCATGTGTGCCCTCTGCATATGGATGAGCCACAGGGTCACACTGTCCCTCTGGAGAGACAGCTGCTGAAGGTGACAGAGCTGAGTGTGCTCTCCAAGCACTTGAGCTCCTTCCCCCTTCCGTCCTGTGCTTCCCCCTCCCTGCACCTGACAAGGACTAGATTCCTGTGGGGAAAGAAGAGAAAGGTTAATGAGGCTTCCTCTCCCATCCTCCAGGATTCCTCTCTCGCTGCCCCCAACCCCTCCCATCAGCGCCTCTTCCTGGGCCCTCAGTCCCATCCAGCCATCCCGTCCACCAGCTACCCACTGGGATCTCTTCAGGCCCCACTGGGCTGCCTCGGAGCCCTCAGCAGCAGCTTATTTGCTGTGTACCCCTGCTTTTAGTTGGTTTATCGCTCCTTGGCCCCACTCTGCTTCTTCCCTCTGTCACAGTCTGTCTTTCTCTTAGGGAGTCTGACATCCTGAATGCACGCACTGCTCCGGTCCTGAGAAATATGCTGCCTCCTCCCCACTAACCTTTGTGCGCCGGATGGACTCAGTCTTACTTCCCTGAGTACACAGTCAAGCTCTCCAACACCTAACGCACACACCGACCAACCCATGTCCATTCCTAATTTGAGCTACAAATATAAACACATGTATGCATACACAGCCCGGGGCAGCCCAGATGCCTTTTGGCACATTACAGTCTCCTCTCCTCCCTGGAGCTCCCCATTTCCAGGGAGCAAGGGGGGAACAGATGGGGGTGGGGAGAGAAATGGGACCTGGGTGGTTACCATGGCAACGGAGCCTAGCAACAGCTGAGAGGCTGATGTGTGTGTGGGCTTTTGCAGGGTTGTTATAAGAGCCAAACCTAGAATTGGGGGCTCAGAGGTGACTGATCCCAGCTGGGCAGCTTGGATCCCCTCCCCCAAACACACCCCTTGATTCCACCTCCACACCCTATCAGAGAAAGCAGAGTGGGGAAAGCTAATGCGTTAACTACAGGGCTTCTAATGCTACACAGCTTTTGGGGGGCAGGTTAGGGAGCATGGCTGAAAATAAACCAAGCAGGGCAGCCCCTTTCCCATTTCTCATTTTTCTCTTCTTTCACCTTTCACCCTCCCTCTGTATTATCAGCTCTCTCTTCTTCATTTTCTTGCTTCTCCATTGCCTGTCCTTCTATGTAATTTGCCCTTACTTTGTCTCCTTTCACATGGTCTCTCTTGACCTGCACTGGCAAGTGACAGGCAAGCCATTCTTCCAGTTTCTCTTGCTCTGTCTGCTCCCTTAGTTTCTCTTCCTTCCAGCTAGTCCTAAGTTAAAGCCCTTGAATCCCAACTCCAGGTCAGAGTAGGCCAGTCACATTGGGCTGGAGGGGTTCCCGGGTTCATCCTCTTTCTCTCTCTTGGCCGCCCATCACCTCTCCTCCCGTCCACTCTACAGGGCTCATAAGACAGAATCAGGGAACTCAGGTATCTTGCAAAGGCTTTATTTGAAAATTTTGAAACTTACATCCCACAAGAATTCAAGATTATCACCACAAGAAGAAAGAGATAATACAAAAATATATATCACAGCATAGGAGCCAGGTAAGAGAGGAAGAAGGAAGGTGGGAAAAATTATGAGAAGTAGGGAGAAACCTGGGGGCAGGGGGACAAAAGGAGGGAGAGTGGAAGAACAAAGGAGGGAAGGAAGGAGTGATGTTAGGGAGCCCAAGAAGGGGAGGGATAAATTGGGAGGTAGAGCTCCCAATGGCCTTGAACCAGCTGGCTCCATTCCCTGGCAGCCTCAGTGGAATTAGGGAGGCCCTTAGAGAGGCTGGGAAGCAGAGGACTGGCTCAGGGGGCTCTGAATTCCAGAGAGTGACACACACACAGACAGCCAGGACAGATAAGACAAAAGGGACTGAGGAGGAAGGGCAGGGCAAATGGGAGCCCCTTCGTGGGTAGTGCAGCAGGTGACTCCCCAAAACCCGTCTCCCAGACAACAGAACTTAGCAGTGGGGTGGGGGAGAAGTGTGGGGCCTCACTACCCTCATCCTTATGGGAGCCCTCAGGGTATGAGATCACCCATGGAGTGGAATGAGGGAGACAGTGAAACACATGACAGGGAACAGGATGGGCCATGACAGATGGGGGGCACAAGGAGCCCCCAGCTCACCTCCCACCCACCTCTGGGGCAGCATGCAGGAGCCACAGAAAATAGATTAGTGGGTGTTCATGAGGGAGAATGTAAGCACAACACACAACATGGGGCCAGGAAATGCATGTGAGAGGAATGGTAAAGTCAGCCACTGACCACTGAGTGACTGAGACGAGCATGAAATGTGGGAAGAGAAAATGAAAAATGAGAAACAAAAGAGAGAATGTGGGGGGGTCAGCAGAGGGGAGAGAGGTGGATGGGGAGAGGGTGCAGAAGGCTGGCTGCACAAGAGCATGAGTGTGTGCAGTGGCCCGTGAGGGTGGAGGTGAGTGTGCAAGGCTTTCATGTGAGTGTGCAAGGGTGGGGATGGGGCACCAGAAACCAGAGGCCCCACTTAAAGGAGGGTGAGCAGATAGGATTGCCTATAGGGCCAGTGAGTGTTCCAGGGTGGTGTGCCAGGGCAGAAGCCAGGAGCACCTGCAGCCCCAGCTCCCACAGCTGCCCTACCCTCAGTGGGATGGTGGCTATGCCGGCCCCTTGGCCTCCTGCTTGGTGGCACCCCAACATTGATGGGCATCACAGATTCACCAGGGGAATCCTGAGAGGAAGAGGGAAAGGGTGCAGTCAGGAAACAAGGGGTAAGCCGGAATTGAAAGGGGAGTCCAAGACAAAGGGAGTCACGGCTAAGCGGGCGGAGTTGGAGTTAAATGGCAGCATGAGAATAGGACAGAGATCCACAGAGCAGGAGAAGGAAGGGTCCCCTCAGAGAACAGGGGTCCAGGCTCCTTGGGAGGGCCAGGGACCAGGCTGGGAAGGAGAGCCAGGGGCTCTGGGAGGGCCAGGCCCTTCCTCCTTCCCACCCACCCAGGAGGGAGCACCCCCAACCACAGCTCCAGAGACCTAAACGTCCTCCCCTCCCCACCCTCCATCTTTTTGCCCTGGCCCTCACCGGTTCAACTGGAAGGCTGGAGCCCCTTTGGGCTGGGGCATCCCAGGCCCAAGCCGGGGTCCCCCTCGGGGCTCCTCGTGGTCAGGGGTGGGGGTTGGCGAATCCCCGAAGGCCCCCAGCACAGTGACCCCGGCTGGGGACAGGTCTGTCAGCGGCTGCTGGCTCTCCTCCTGCCTCAGGGCACCTTGCTGTCCTGAGGGCCTGCGCCGCTTCTGGCTGCGGTCCCAGCTGGTGCACCGGAAGGGAAGAGGTTCTCTCGCACACTTAAGAAGCCCCCATCCTGAGCCGGCAGGGTTGGTCACCCCCAGCCTCCCTTAGGCACCCCTAAGATCCTACAGCTGAGAAACCGGCCTCTAACAGTTCCCTACACCAAATCTGAAACCAAGTGTCCATAAAACCACTTCTCCTACCCTGCCCGCCCTGGGACGCTGGGATCTAAACCATCCCCCCAACCTGGTCCAGATCCACAGAGTTAGTACTTCCTCCCCACCAACAGGTGGGATCCTCCGGAATCGCAGCCTGGGGAGGCGTACCCAGAAAAACCATTTCTCTCCTCAGCAAGCACCTTGGCAGGTTTAGTTCTAATTCAAAGCCAGCTAATGACCTGGACACTTCAATGATTCTCTCAGTAACGTGTGAAGGACTGGGTGACCCATTATTAAATACAGGCCAAGAAAGCTCTAGATTTACTCCCTCCTCCCCAGGTGCCCTAAGAAGGGGCTCTGCAGCCTGGGTCGTTGTTCTCAGTCTTGGAGGGACAAGGAATGACCAGCAAAGCCCCTAGTGCACATAATAACCCCCCACCGCTCCCATTATCCTTGTATGTCCCTGGGAGAAGGAATGTGCCCTGGTTTCTCACCCAAATCCTTAACTACCTTTCCCCAAGGTCTTGCCTTAATCTACCACTCCCTATCCCACCCCCAGCAAAATCCTGCCCTTGCGCCTTCCCTCCTCCCAGCAAACATCCAGTTCCCAACGGCCAGCACCCTCATCCCCGCAGCTTACCAGAACTTGAAGATGATGCCGGTGGCCACGAGAACAATGATGATGGAGATGGTAATTGTGACATAGAGCTGGGGGTCCACACCTGATTGGGGTGGGAAGAAAGTTTTAGGGGGGCTCAGTGTGGTAGGAGCCACGAGGGAGTGGGGACGGGGCTAGGCTGCAGGTTCAGTAAGCTTGAGGAGGGCTGCCAATGTGAATCCACGTTGCCCAACTCTTTCTAGAGCCCCTCCCCCTTTATTCCATTCATCAGCTTTACCCAGAGTTTTCAGCTCTTTTCCTCCCAAATCCCCCCCTTTCCCAATCCTGTATATACGTGATGAGGAGGGGGCTCCAAGGTCAGAGAGAACCCTGTTCTCTGTACAGAAACCAGGGGGTGGAACCGTCCATCTGTGCTCTGGCCTCACCCCCAAACCACTGGCCCTGGCTCTGCATTCTCTGAGCTGAGCTGTCACCCTGGGGTTCCTTTCATGGTGTTCCTCCGCATGAAATGCACCCACTCAAGGTTCAGTTCAAATGTCAATTCTTGGAAGGTGTTCTGATGCCCAGGCAGAGGCCGTCTCTCCTCTTTTCTTTTTCTTTCTTTTTTTTTTGGTTAATCCTCACCCTAGGATATTTTTCCATTGATTTTTAGAGAGAGTGGAAGGGAAGGGAAAAGACACACAGAGAGAAACATCAATGTGAGAGAGACACATCAATTGGTTGCCTCCGCATGCCTCGACCAGAGCCAGGAATCCGAGGACCAGAATCAAGCCCAGGGCCCTTCCGTCTGAGGGTCGATGCTCTAGCCACTGAGCCAAATCGGCTAGGGCTCTCCTCTTTTCTTAAGCAACATGCTGAGCATGCCTCTAGTAGAGCACTTATTACACTGACATCCCCAAGTGTTTACACATCTGTCTTCTCCAATGGCCCCGAGCTCCTCCAGGGCTCAGACGCGTCTTCATCTCTGCCGCCTGTGCCGGCGTGGTGCCTGACACATTTGTGGAAGGAGCTATCAGACAAGGCCTCGCTTGCTGCCCTGAGCTTCAACCAGCCTCCCCACCCTCATATCCCTACCGCCCTCTCACACTTCCACTCACCTTCCCCACGACCCCCGAACAAGAATGGCCGCAGGGTGGCAGGTGCTTCTCTAAGGATGATCCCATCTCCATCACCCCGCATGGAGTCTGAGTTGGGGTGTGGGGTAGCCAGCCCATGGGGGGCTGCAAAACCATAGTCCAGGGGCAGAAATCCAGGATTGGCAGAGTTGGGATCCCCCCCATCCTCTCGAGACACTGTAGGGCCCCATACAATAGCCCAGGGATACTGGGATGAGGGTGGCCCCTCTTCAAAGCCTGATGGGGTGGCAGGGGGCGCAGTGCCTGGCAGGATTTGCCGCCTGGATCTTGGAACCCGAGGGGATCGGCTTGGTGGGGGTGCCCGCTCCCACACACAGACATGGCGTGGGGCTGAGGGACCTCCCCGGGCGCATGGGGGACGTGCTGGGGCTGGTGGGGTTCGAGGGGAGGAGGAGGAGCCTTGAGCAGGTGGTGGGAAGGGCAGCAACAGCAGTGGCCAGAGAGGGAGGAGGTGGGACAGCAGCAGCGCAGGCCTACAAAAAGGGAGAAAGAGAGGGTGAGACAGAAGCCCATCTTGGGCCTGTGTGTGGGGAAGACAGGCTCATACCTGTGATCCCCAGCTGCCTCTCTCCAGGTCTCTCTGCAAAAGCAGGCGGGCTTTGGGAAGGTTCAGCCTCATTTCCTATCTTCCCAGGGTCTAGAGCCCTTAGGATGGAGGGCCCTTGATGGGTCTAGGGAGGAAAGGGCCAAGACCTCAGGGAACGCTCCCTCCGCTGTGCCGAACTTACCACATCCTGGACTCCATGCTCGAGATCTTCCTCAGCTGTGACCCAGATTTTCGGCTTTTACTGGGGAAGAGAAGGGATTGTCACATCCCCACCCTGCCCTACGTTCTCCCCCAGCTCATTCATCCACCAATTCTACCCACATCTCCCCTCGCATGCTGCTGGCTGCCAGCAAAGCTGCTCCCCCCAGGATTCACTGCTGCTGAGCATCCTTTGGGGGGAAAAACTCCCCAAGTGGCTCCCTGTCTAGCTCCCAGCCCCTCTCTACAACTACCCAGGTCGCTGTTATCGCCCCATCCCAGGGCCTACTCTCACTTCTCAGGCTTCCTTCTCACTTCCTTGCCCACAGCTCCAAGCTTTTCTTGGGTCTTAATTTAGAGTCAAGAACCTTGTGATTCCTTGAGCACCTACCGCTAGGGAGAGAGTCAGGGTGGGGGAGGGTAGAGGAAGTCAGTCTGAGTGTGTGAGTGTGTGTGTGTGTGTGTGTGTGTGTGTGTGTGTGTGGCACGTGCCCGGCCTGCCCGCCCCACCTGTAGTCCCAGGCAATTCTCTTAGGACTGGCCCCAGGAATCTGCATCTTTAGGAGAAGGGGAAGAGGAGATGGAGGGAGGGAAGGAAAGAGGCAGAGAGAGGAGTGGGAGAAAAACTACAGAATATACTTTTTGCTCAGTGTTTAATCATACAAATGCATAGATGCCCTCTGACGGGAGGAGCCACCCTTACATGGAGCTCTCCTGGGTGAAGAATCCTGGAAGAGTCAGGGTGGTTGCTTTTGAAAGAGGAAGGACATGTGTTCAGGGTTGAGGGTGCTGGACCCAGGGTGGGCCAGGCTCCGGCTCCCCTAAGTAAATGGGACTATGATACCCTGTGGATTATGGGTCTAAATCTGAACTCTCAGTACTCTCAGAGAATAATGGGAATAAGATAAGAAGGTCTGGGGAAGGGAATGGGAAAATGGGCAGTGGGGAGGGATGTGAAGGGGTGAAGGGCCCAGAAGGGAACGGTGGGTTAGGAGCCAGAAGGAAGGAGAAGAGTGAAGAGGAAGCCAGCATAGAGCACAGAGCGGGGGACAGGAGTCCGTCCTGAAAGAGAAGAGAAGGGGGGGAGGGCACAGAGGCTGGACGCTTGGAGGATGCTGAGGGAGAACAGGATGAGTTAAAGGTCAGGGAGGGAAACAGAGGGTGAAGGGGTCACAGGAGCAGGGGAAGCAGGGGAAAGGGCAGGAGGGGAGAAGGAAAGGTGCAGGCAGGAAGGGAAGGTGGGCACCGTGCAAGGGGAAGGGAGAGAGGGGTGGAGAAGAGCAGGGTTGGGGAGAAGGGAAATGGGAAAGGAGGGAGCATAATACCGATGACAAAATAAGAGGAAGGGCTGGGGACCGAAGACAAACAGCAAAGATGGAGGAGTTGGAAATTGCTTCTTCCGATGTAAAGGGATGTGGGGCTATGGGAGGAGACGCGGATAGGGGCATGGTGGGAAGAAGGGAGAGAGGGATGACAGAGAAGCAGCAGGAGGGAGGAGGTAAGGAGTGTGGGAGCGAACCAGTGAAGCGGAGAGGGCTCTCAGGGGTCTCTGCGGCCGGCTGACTCCGGGACTCACTCACCTCTCCGCCGTGTGCATCACCCCCTCCCCACGCCGTCAACTCGGGTCCCAGGACCCTACGCCCCTCCAGCCACCCCTTCCAGGAAGCCCGCAGTCCCCAGGCTGGCGCGCCACCCCCACCCTTTCCTCGCGCCTCGCGGACCTGTTGTGCGCAGGAGACCAGCTGGGGGTGGGGCGGGAGCCTGGAGGTGGGGGATCCGGCCCCGTTTCCAGCGTGGCCCCAGCCCACCCCTCTCACAGGCCCGCGCACCCCGCTGGAAAGCAGCGAGAGTTGGGGAGAAAACGCGGACCCGGGGGTCGGCGAAGGGACTCCCAGGGAGGGAGCCGACAGGGACCCGACGCAAGAGGATGCGGGGAGCCTGAGCCGAAGGCAGGATAGAGGCGGCCACGGGGACGGCAACCGCTGCGCCAGGAGGGTAGGATGGAGCCGGGACCGGAGCAGGGATGGAGAGCGCCGCAGGGAAGGGGCGCTTCGGGACTGGAGGCTGGGACCCGGGAAGGGACCGCGCCGGGAGGGGCGGGGGCGAAAGGCTCGGAGTTCGAAGGGACCAGGCCGGGCTCCCTCGGGTGGGGGCGTGGGGGACCCTTTCACTCACCTGCGTGCCTGGCGCGGCGGCGCGACAACTGCTGGCGCTCGGGGCTGCGCCGGGCTGGGGGGACGCGGGAGCGGGTGGGGCGCGGGGCATGGTCAGGGGGGTGGCCGGCAGCGGGGTGCTGGAGAGGGTGGGGGGCGGGCGCCCGGGGCGCGGGGCGGCGGCAGCGGAGGCGGCGGCGGGGAGATGCTCCGCTCGGCTCGGCTCGGCTGGACTCGGCTCGGCGGGGCTCGGCGCGGCGGCTCGGAGCGCTCGGTCTCCTCCTCCCCCCTCCCGCCCCCCGCCCCGGGCCGCGCACGGTTTAACCCTCCCGCTGCCGCACCGCGGGAGTCGCGCTCAGCTGTGTCCCAGGTGTGAGGCTGGAGAGGGCGGCGGAGGCTGCGCGACGGTCTGATTCCCCGCGTTTTGATGGCGGCCTCCCCGCCCTTTCACCCAACACCGTGGAAACCCGTGGTCACCTTAGTGCATTTCTGCGATTCGGCATCTCCAACTGTTTCACCCCTGGCCAAGAGTGCGGAGTGGGGGCCCGGGCAGCGGGGGCAGCGAAGACCTCGCGCCAGCCTTGGATTCTCCCAATGACTGGATCCCCGATTCCACTCTGGCCCTGCTACAATGCATTGCCTCACAGCAACCCGATTACCTTTAAAATAAGGAGATCAAGTCGCATTACTCGGCTTATCTGGCAATCGGAATAGCCAAACTCCTTACTGCGGCTTACCAGTCTGGATGACCTCGCCCCTAGCTCTCTGATGTCTTTCCCCAACACGTCTTTATGCCCCAGCGACACTGGACCTGATCTGTATTTCTAAAACTAGAGCTTAACTGACCAGGGGGTCTTTGCACTGACTGTTCCCTGTGTCTGGAACGTTCCCCCCTGGCTTTTAATAATGACTCACTCTTTTCATTAATATTTCACTTAGATCCAGTGCCACCTCTTCTGGGAGGCCTGTGCTAACCACTCTGTCCAAAGCAGTTTCCCTGCCCTAGCTGGTTTGGCTCAGTGGATAGAGCCTCGGACTGAAGGGTCCTTGGTTCGATTCTGGTCAGGGCACATGCCTGGATTGCAGGCTCAGCCCGCAGTGTGGGACGTGTAGGAGGCAGCCTATCAGTGATTCTCTCTCATCATTGATGTTTCTATCTCTCTCTCCCTCCCTGAATCAATAAAATATATACATATATAGCCGAAACCGGTTTGGCTCAGTGGATAGAGCGTCGGCCTGCAGACTGAGGGGTCCCAGGTTCGATTCCGGTCAGGGGCAGTTACCTGGGTTGCGGGCATATCCCCAGTGGGAGATGTGCAGGAGGCAGCTGATCGATGTTTCTCTCTCATAGATGTTTCTAACTCTCTATCTCTCTCCCTTTCTCTCTGTAAAAAATCAATAAAATATATTTTAAATAAAAATATATATATATATACATATATCTATACTAATAAAAGAGAAAAATGGTAATTGGCGTACGAGGATACCCTTTTCATTGGCTAATCAGGGCTATATGCAAATTAACTGCCAACTAAGATGGGCAGTTAACTGCCAACAAGATGGCAGTTAATTTGCATATGTAGGCACAATGCAGGGAGGCGAAAGGGAAAGCAGGAAGAAGCCCCCTGCCACTGACAGTGATCAGAAACCCAGGGGGGAGCTAAGAGCTGGGGGGCAGGGCAAAGACGGCCCTGGGGCCGCCTTTGCCCTGCTCCCCAGCCATGATCGGAGAATCAGGTGCCTTTTCCGCCCTGGCCAGTGATAGCAGGAAGTAGGGGTGGAGCCAGCGATGGGAGCTGGGCATGGTCGAAGCTGGCAGTCCCAGGAGCTAGGGGTCCCTTGCCTGGGCCTAAAGCGAAGCCCACGATCGCGGGGCCGCTGCAGCTGTGGGTCCCCACTGCCCGGGCCGGACGCCTAGGCCAGAGGCGTCAGGCCTGGGCAAAAGGCCGATCCTGCGATTGGAGGGTGATGGGGGGTCAACACCTGAGGGCTTCCCAGTATGTGAGAGGGGGCCGGCTAGGCTGAGGGACACTCCCCCCCCCCCCCCCACACACACCCAGTGCACGAATTTCGTGCACCGGGCCCCTAGTGTATATATATATATATTAAAAGTAGCTTCCCCTGCCCCATCCCAGCTCATGCATTCATTTCTATCAAAATCAGGTTTTTGTTTTAATTTATTTTAGGGAAGGAGGAAAAAAGAGAGAGAGAGAGAGAGACATCGTTGCCTCAAATCGAACCCAAAACCTAGGTATGTGCCCCCATCAGGAATCGAACCCACAACCTTCTGGTGCACCAGGAGGATGCTCCAACCAACTGATTCACACCAGCCAGGGCCACAACCAGGTCTTATTCAGATTGCACTTCTAGGACAGCACACTCTTGTTTCCCTCCAACCTTGCTGGCTTTTCTTTCTCAGTCTTTTTCTGCTCGACCTCTAAACATTAGAGCTTCTGAGGGCTTAGTCCTTGGCCCTCTTGTCTTTCCACATCCTCTGTCCAATGATGTCATCCAGTCCCAGGGCTTAAACACTATGTAAATGTCAGCGAGCCCTAAATTTATATCCAGAGCTCTAGACTCATTTATCCAACAGCTTACTTGACATCTCCACTTGGGTGTCTGATAGCCATGTAAAGCTAATGCGGCTAAAATGCATCTTGAATGATCTCCTGGCCAATCCATTCCGTGCCCCCCCACCCCACCCCCACCCCCTACCCCGGTGTTTCCCATCCACTTCTTTAGGCTAAAAACCTAGGAAACGTCCTTCTTCCCTTTCCCCTTTCTTACTAATTCCCGCCCTGTATCTAATTCACCAGCAAGTCCTATGAGTTCTGCATCCAAAATATATCCTGAATCCATCCACTTCTCTCCATCTTTGTTGCTCTCACCCTGGTCCAAGCCATCGTCTCTCATCTTGAATAGTGCAATAGCTGCCTAGCTAGTTCCCTTGCTCCTCCCTTACCCTTTACAAACTTGTCTTCACAATATCTGGGATATTTTAAAAATCAGAATCTTATCATGCTCTTCCGTGCTTACGATATTTGAGTGGCTTTTCATTGTGCTCGTGATAGATCTGAACTCGTTAGGAGAGGCCCTTCACCTTGTACTCCTCCTCAGTGTTCCAACAATGTTCCTGCCAGATCGGGCGTCTTGGTTTTTGTTTTTGTTTTTGTTTTTAATATATTTTATTGACTTTTTACAGAGAGGAAGGGAGAAGGATAGAGAGTTAGAAACATCGATGAGAGAGAGAAACATCGATCAGCTGCCTCCTGTACACCCCCCACTGGTGAGGTGTCCGCAACCAAGATACATTACCCTTGACCGGAATCGAACCTGGGACCCTTCACTCCACAGGCCAACGCTCTATCCACTGAGCCAAACCAGTCAGGGCCAGATCGGGCGTCTTGATGTTCTAGATCTAGAACATCCAAAATCATTCTCTTAGAACCCCTGCACTTTTGATTCCCTCCTTCTGGAATCCTTTGTCTCCCTCTCCCTCTCCTTTTTACCTGGCTGCCTCCCTTTTGTCACTCAGCCACCCACTCTATTTCATCAGTATGTTTCATTGTCTTTCCAACTCATCTCACTCACTGAATGATCTTATAGCTGTTTATTGTTTATTGTCTGCCCCGCCCCACATACACTAGGGCTTGGCATATACGTAGATGCTCAATATGTATTGCTTAGTGAACTTGACCTGGGACTCCTGCCCACTGGAACTCTTCATTCTCTCTTTTACCCTCCACCTGCCTTTCCTCTCTTTCTTCCTGCCCTTCCTGATCTCTGCCCTGTGATCTGTGCACAATGCTTCCGGCTGAGTCTCTGCTCACACCCACGCCCCTCCAGACAATCATCCTTCATCCCCTGCACTATTACTATCATTAGCCTGGCACTCCCGCCCCCTGGAAGGAAGCCTGCTGTTCTGACCAGCATCTGCAGCGCTGCCCTCCTGCTTGTCTGTCCCTGGCAGTCCTTCATTCCAAGGTCAAAACAGCAGCGAGTGAGCCGTCCTCCTCGTGTCTCCCAGTGGGAAGAGTGCACATTGGATGTGAACCTCGCCATGCGAAGCAGGTCCACAAGTCATACCATAACCTGGGCCTCCCTGGGCCCCAGTGCACCCTGAGGATGTGCAATAAGAGGACTCATTATGCGATGGGTGTGGGCCAGATTTATTCACTACCAGTTACACTGAGGACTTTGGGTCATTAGCAATTATTTCTAGTATTTTTGATTCACTCATTCATTCAGGGACTCCTTTTTTGTTTGTTTATCCTCACCCAAGTGTATATATATATATATGTATATATATATATATTTTAGAGAGAGAAGAATAGAGAGAGAGAAACATTGATGTGAGAGAGAAACAGCTATCAGCTGCTTCTTATAAGCACCCCAACCAGGGACTGAACCTGGAACTTAGGTATGTGCCCTGACTGGGAATTGAACCCATGACCTTTTGGTGTATGAGATAACGCTCCAACAAACTGAGCCACCTGGCCAGGGCTCAAACACTCTTTTTTGAACACCGACCACATGCTGGGTACTATACTGGGTACTGTACTGGGATACAGTGGAGAGCAAGAACAAAGCCATTACTGTCTTCCTGGAACTTAGAGTCTAGTGAGGGAGACAATGAAATACAGTGACAAGTGTGTTTTCAGGTAATTTTAAGACCTTCCCACACTCCAGTCTATAAATTCTCTCCCTGTGTCTGGCTCTTTATCATGATCTCTGGGCTCACTGGGAGGTGCTGGTCTTTGTCAAGGTAAATTTCTGTCTGTTTCCTGTCCTCCAATGCCCAACTCCTTCTGAACTCTTCTCACTCTCAGCTGATGATCTTGCTTTCTGCTTTTCAGAGTAAATAGATGCAGACAGAAGAGAACTTCCCACTTCTGCCACCACATCCCATCCCACCTCTCCTTCTGGGGGGATCCCAGGCCTTTCTATCACCAAAGTCTTCACTCCAGGGATTGTCCCTACCTTTCCTCCAGCATCACTCCTCCTCTCCACTTGGTTACTCCCAGCAGCTTGTAAGCATGCTGTTATTTCTCACAGCTGAAAACAAACCCTTCGTAGCTCCCTGTTCCCTCCAGTATCAGCCCTTCTCTGTTTCCTTGTACAGCAAAGCATCTCAGAAGATGGTCTCCATTCACCATCTTTTCCACGTCTCCCATTTTCCTTCTCTTTCTCTTTTATTAACTTAAAATTAAAAAATTAAAAAAATTATTGATCTTATAAGGAATGGAGAGAAGGAGGGAAAAAGTAGGAGGAAGGGAGAGGGGTGGGGAGAGAGAAACATCGACATGAGAGAGAAACATTGATCAGTTGCTTCCAGTATGCACCCTGACCAGGAATCAAACCTACCACTTTTAAAAATATATATATTTTTATTGATTTCAAAGAGGAAGGGAGAGGGAGAAAGAGATAGAAACATCAATGATGAGAGAGAATCACTGATTGGCTGCCTCCTGCATGCCCCCTTTTGGGAACCAAGCCCACAACCCAGGCATATGCCCTGACCAGGAATCGAATCAGTCACTGCTTGGTTCCTGGGTCGAAGCTTAACCGCTGAGCCACACCCGGCTGGACCCTCAAGTCATCTTTTTATTTTTAATGTCTACAGCCTGCTAGTATTTTTTTAAAATTTAACTTTGTTATCTTTAAATATACATTATGTATAATATGTATTTATTTTATATGCAAATATAATTTTATATATGTAAAATTTGATGCACAAGATACTATTATATATGTTACTTATAAAGTAGAAAATTTAAATAAATGTCTGTGAATCTACCACCCAACCCAAGGACTAGAAAGTTACCAATAAGTTGCATCTATGTGGTTCCCCCATCCTCCCATCCCCCTGCCTCCTCTTCCTATAATTACTACCTCCCCGATTTAAAAAAGTATTCCATTTTTTAAAAATATGGTTTTCTCACAAATGGATATAAGCTTAAACAATAAATATGTTGTTTAGTCTTGCTTACTTTTAATATAATAACATTGTATAGCTGAAACCGGTTTGGCTCAGTGGATAGAGCATCGGCCTGCGGACTGAAAGGTCCCAGGTTCGATTCCGGTCAAGGGCATGTACCTGGGTTGCAGGCACATCCCCAATACGAGGTGTGCAGCTGATCGATGTTTCTAACTCTCTATCTCTCTCCCTTCCTCTCTGTAAAAAATCAATAAAATATATTTAAAAATAAATAAATAACATTGTATATTATAAAGTAGTATTTATATTATATTACATGTAACCCTCTGGTATATGTTTGTTTTTTCTTTTTTTCTTTTTATATTTTTTTAATATATTTTTTATTGATTTTTTAAAGAGAGGAAGGGAGAGAGATAGAGAGTTAGAAACATCGATGAGAGAGAAACATCGATCAGCTGCCTCCTGCACATCTCCCACTGGGGATGTGCCCGCAACCCAGGTATATGCCCTTGACCGGAATCGAACCTGGGACCTTTCAGTCCGCAAGCCGACGCTCTATCCACTGAGCCAAACCGGTTTCGGCTGTTTTTTCTTTTTTTAAAAAAAATATGATTTTACTGATTTTAGAAAGAGAGGGAGAGGTAGAGAGAAACATCAATCAGCTGCCTCCTGCACACCCCCTACTGGGGATCAAGCATACACTACATAGGCCAGGGCTGTTTGTTTTTCACTTAATAGGACATTGCCAAGATTTATCCATCTTGTTGCAGGTAACTGGAATTCATACACTTTCACTGGAAGATAATGTGCCACTGTGTGAATACACCAAATAGGTCATAATTTATCTATTCTTTTGGTGGATTTGTGATATTTTTGCTATTATAAATATTGTTGCTATGAACATTATTTCATTTGTCTCCTGTATATGTGTGAGTTCTTCTTGAGCATATATCTATCGGTGAGACTGCTAGGCTGTGAGATATAAGAATAATCATGTTTTGCAATGTACATGATTATCTAACAACTATGCTGTACACCTGAAACTAATACAAAATAATATTGAATGGAAAAACAAAGAATAATCATCTTTGAGAAAGAATGCCACGTTGTTGTTTTTTTTCAGTATACACTCCTACCAGCAATGCTTGAGTTATCTACATTCTCTCCAGCACTTGTATTTTTAGACTACTTAATTTTTGCCAACCCAGAAGTATCTCATTTTGTTTTATTTGGCACATATCTAATTATTAATGCAGTTGAGCATCTTTTCATATGCTTATTAGCCTTTTGAATTTTCTCTTCTGGGAAATGCCTGATCATTTGGGTTGTTTGTATTTTTTTAATTGATTTGTAGGCATTCTTTATACATTCTGGATACCAATCTTCTGTCAGTTCCGTATGTTGCAAATATTTTCTTTTTTGTGAGGATATTTTGTGACCTGTTCTTTGACTTTTTTCATTATGTACAGATGCTTCAACGGCTTGCAGTGGGATTATATCCCCCATAAACACATTGTAAGTTGAAAATATTGATAACCCAAACGGTGAGCTGAGGTGTTTTTCCCGAGGTCGTGTCTCGCAACGCTGAAGAATGAGCTACGCGGACCAGAAGATTTAAGCAAAAGTGTGGAAAATTCATTACAAGCAGATTCAGACTCCCCGCAAGGGGTCGGGGGCCCAATAGTGGGCTGCCCGTTAAAGCCCTGTGGTCCAGGGGTATATATTTGCTACAAGCCTGCTCTATGTCTACCTGTGTCGTCACCTGATTGATTCCCTCAATTGTTCTTGCCCAGCAACGGACCTAAACTTTCCCCGTTTCTCTGTGTTGTTTTTCTGTTTCTATGCTGAACTTTCTCTGTTTCTATGTGTTTGTACATCTTGTTTACTGCAGGCCCTCCCTTGGTTTCCCATGCCTCCTGCTTAGGGTCGAAACATTTTATTATTTCTGCTTGGTTGCTTCCTGTGGTTAGGCTGCTCAAACTGCCATGTCTGCCCCTGCCTGTTTCCCCTGCCTTTGTTTTCCACTGGACCCCTGCCCCATCTGCCTGCATTTCAAGTTAACCCTCTCAATATCTGCAAGTCGAAAATGCATGCCCAGCTGCTGTGGCTCAGTGGTTGAGCATCGACCTATGAACCAGGAGGTCATGGTTCAATTCCCAGTTGGGGCACATGCCTAGGTTGCAGGCTCCATGATCCCCAGTATGGGGCATGCAGGAGGCAGCTGATCAATGATTCTCTTTCATTATTGATGTTTCTATCTCTCTCCCTCTCCCTTCTTTTCTGAAATCGATAAAAATATTTTTTTAAAAAGTGAAAGGCATTTACTACACCTACCCAGTGGAACATCATAACTTAACCTAGCCTACCTTTAAATGTGTTCAGAACACTTTCATTAGCCTACAGTTGGACAAATATCTTGAGTTTCATCTCAAGTAATTGCCTTCCTCTTTTCACCAGAAGCAGGAGACACAGATGAGAGTCTATACACATGATGGGATGTGAGAACACAAAACACAATATCCAAAAACATGGGCAACACAGTACACTGAAAAGTGTTGGCTGTTTACCCTTGTGATTGTGTGGCTGCCTGGGAGCTGCGGCTTGCTGCTGCTGCCTGGCATAATGAGAAAATATCATACTGCATATGGCTAGCCATGGGAAAGATCAAAAATCAAAGTACAAAGAAGACATGTGTAAAACTTCAGACAATAAATAAAAAAAAATCAAAGTACAATTTCTACTGAATGGATATCACTTTCACATCATCATGAAGTTGAAAAATTGTAAGTCGAACTATTGTAAGTTGGGGACTGTCTGTATTTTGAAGATCATAAGTTCTTAATTTTAACATAGGCATATTTATCAAACTTTCAGTTTATGATTGTGCTTTTCTTCCTTGTGTAAAGGAATCACTTTCTACCCTCCTGATCAGAAAGATATTTTCTTATATATTCACCAAAAGATTTTAAACTTTTGCTCTTTATGCTTAAGTCTACCTTGAACTGATTTTTGTGTACGTTGTGTTATAAGGATCTATTTTTCTTTCTTTTTAAAATATTTATTTGTATTTTTTAATGATTTCAGAGAGGAAGGGAGAGAGAGATAGAAACATCAGTGAGGAGAGAGAATCATCGATTGGCTACCTCCTGCACATCCCACACTGGGGATTGAGCCTGCAAACCAGGCATATGCCCTGACCCGAAATTGAACTGAACCATGACCTCTTGGTTCATAGGTCAGTGCTCAACTACTGAACCACAACAGCTGGGCTCTTTTTTTTTTTTTTTTTTTAATTGAAGAGAGAGAGCGAGAGAGAGAGAGAGCGAGAGAGAGAAATCAAGTTGTTGTTCCACTTATTTATGCATTCATTGGTTGCTTCTTGTATGTGCCCTGACCAGAAATCGAACTTGCAACCTTGGCATATCCGGACTACTCTCTAACCAACTGAGCTACCTGGCCAGGGCTAGGATCTGTTTGTAATATGGAAAACTGGTTTTCCTAATCTCATTTATTAAGCAGTCCCCCCTTTCTGCCTGATCTGCTTTGCTAATTCTATTATATATCAAAGTTCCATATATACATGGATCTGTTTCTGTCAACTTTTAAAAACCTGCACCAATAACACACTTTCTTAAATCCTACAAATTTAAAGTAAATCTAGTTATCTCCTGGAGCAAACACTACCTTTCCAATATAGTCTTCTTCAGGAGTATTTTGCCACTTTTTGGTCATTGCTCTATTTCCGAATCAATTTGTCAAGTTCAATAGGATTTTGGTTGGAGCTGCATTGAATCCAAAGTCCAATTCAAGACAAATTGACATCTTTTTTACATTGACACTCCCTATCATGGATTTGGGATATCCATTTACTAGTATTTAGGTCTTTAATGTCTTTCAATGAAATTGTATAATTTTCTGCATACAGATAATGTACATCTCTTGTTTTATTTCTTCCTAAAGTACATACTTTATTGCTTTTCTGTTATGGTAAGTGATATTTTTTAAGATTACATTTTGAATTGTTTTTGCTGGTGTACAGAAATGCAGTTGATTTGAAATAATGATTTTAGAGCCAGCTACCTTGATAAGCTCCCTCTTCTGTATAATAATTTTTCTATAAACTTTTTGAATTTTCTACAATCATATCATCTGCAAATATAGCAGTTTGCTTTTTCCTTTCCAATATCATGGCTTTAATTTCCTTTTCTTGTGCCGGCTATCGCTTTTAATACAATGTGAATACAAGTAGTGATAGCTGGCATCTTTCTTTTGTTCCTGACTTTAAAGGAAACACTTCCAGTGTTTTCCCAGTAAGAATGATGTTTGCTGTAGTTTTTTAAAAAAATAACTTTTAGCCTGGCTGGTGTTGCTCAGTGGTTGAGTGTTGAACTATGAACCAGGAGGTCACAGTTTGATTCCCGGTCAGGGCACATGCCCAGGTTGTGGGCTTAATCCCAGTAGGGAGTGTGCAGGAGGCAGCTGATCAATGATTCTCTCTCATCGTTGGTATTTCTATCTCTCCCTTTCCTTGCCTCTCGGAAATCAATAAAAAAAATATTAAAAATATAATAATAAAATAACTTTTATCAAGTTAAGGAAGTCTCCTTTTATTTCTAATCTGTTGAGTTTTGTCATGTCTGGGTGTTGAACTAAATGCTTTGTAAAGCCCACTTTTATTGTGAAGTATAACACATAAAGATAATGCAGAAAGACATAAATATAAAATACAGAATACTTATAGAGGGGACACTTGTGTAACCACCATCCAGGCTAACTAAGAGAACCTGGCCAGTATTCAAAAAAGGATTTGTATGTGCTCACTTCTGCAGCACATATACTAAAATTGGAATGATACAGAGAAGATTAGCATGGCCCCTGCGCAAGGATGACACGCAAATTCGTGAAGCGTTCCATATTAAAAAAAAAAAAAGGAGTTGTATGTTTCTACTCTGTCATACACCATTTCCTCTTCTCAGAGATAAGCAGTATTCTGACTTTCATGGAAATCACTTCCTTGCTTTTCTAAACAGTTTACCCATATTTGTGTACATTATTTAACAATATAGTTTCTTTTGTCTGCTTTTGAAGATATATATTGTATATGTAATAATACTAGTGTATATATATGTTATATACATAGAAGTGGAATTACTGTATTATAGGGTATATTCCTTTTTATTAGATAATGCAGCTAAACTCTTTTCCAAAGTGATTTAACCACTTATACTCCGTTAATTGTATATCAGGGTTTCTATTGTCCCATATTCTTGTCGACACTTAATATTTTCAGACTTTAGACTATTCTGGGGCATCCAGTGGTATTTTATTATGGATTTAATTTGCAATTCTCTGATCACTAATGAAGTTGAGCACCTTTTCATATTTTGTTGACCTCGTGGATTTCCTCTTGTAAAGTGCTATTTCAGATCTTTAGTTCACGTTTATAATTGTTATTGTTAGGATATTTTTTTCCTATTCATTTGAAAAAGTTCTTTATACATCCTGGACACGTCCTTTGTCAGTTATATATGTTGTAAGTGCTTTCTTCTATTCTGTGGCTTGTCTTTTAATGAACAAATGTTCTTGATTTTAATGTAGTCAAATGTATCAATCTTTTCCTTTATGGTTAGTGTATTTGAGTATTTATTATGAAATATTTCCTTCCCCTGAATTCATGTATATATTTTTCTATATTATCTTCTAAAAGGCTTTTAATTTGCCTTTTACATTTATTTGTTTTGTTTTTATTGATTTCAGAGAGGAAGAGAGAGAGAGAGAAACATCAATGATGAGAGAGAATTATTGACTGGCTGCCTCCTGCATGCCCCCAGCTGGGAATGGAGCCCGCAACCCATGCATGTGCCCTGACTGGGAATTAAACCGTGACCTCCTGGTTCTTAGGTCGATGCTCAACCACGGAGCCACGCTGGCTGGGCTGCCTTTTATATTTAATATAACATATAGTGGGGGATGATTTTTGTATATGGTTTAAGGTAGGGGTTTGTTTTATGATTTCATATAGATAATTGTCACAGCACATTGAAATCTGCTTACTTTCTCTCCTGCTCAAAAGTGCAAACTCTCATAAATCAACTGTCTATATATTTGTGAATCTGTTTCTGCCTATGTATTTTGTTCCCGTGGTCAATTTATCTATCTATCTTGTGCCACTACTATACTACCTTGATTGTTATGGCTTTGTGATTATGTCCTGGTATCTGGTAAAGCAAGTCTTTTCACCTTGTTCATCTTCGAGAGGCTATTATTGGCTTTTTACATTTCCATGTAAATTTTAGAATCAGTTTGTCAGTTCCACACAGTCACAACAAAGCCTGCTGGTATTTTGATTAGGATTGTACTGAATCTATAATCACCTTAGGGAGAATTGACTTCCTCGTGATATTGAGACTTTTACTCTATGAACATGATAATGTCTCTCCATTTATGTTAGGTCTGCAGTGTCTCATCCTAAATTATAATTTGCTGCATACAGGTCTTACACATATTTTGTTACATTTATATTTTTGTATTTGGTATTTTTCATATTAGTGAAAGTAGTAACTTTAAAAATTATTCATCATCTAATTGTTTGTTGTTCATATACAGTGGGGCCTTGACTTACGAGTTTAATTCATTCCATGACGGAGCTCGTAACTCAAATTACTTGTATGTCAAATCATAAAGTGAACGAGTGAGACACGTGATGCTGGGCTGATGTTGTGGTGTTCACTGTGATGTTCGCTGCGCCAACTAGCGGTGGGGTATCTGAAGTTGGCTCGTAACCCTAATTTTAGCTCGCAACTCAAAGCAAAAAATCAGCCGAGAGATGGCTCGTATCTCGAAAAACTCGTTAGTTGGGACACTCGTAAGTCAAGGCCCCACTGTATAGATATGTAATTTATTTTGGGAGAGTTAATCCTCACCCAAGGATATTTTTTACATTGCTTTTCAGGGAGAGGAAGGTGGGGACAGAGAGAGAGAAAAACGTAGATGTGAGAGAAACCTGTAACCCAAGTACATTCACTTGACCAGGAATTGAGCCTGTGACCCTTCAATCCTAGGGCAGATGATAACCACTGAGAAACACACCAGCCAGGGCGAGTTTGTGTGTATGTGTATATATATATATATATATATATATATATATATATATATATATATATAGCCTTGTTAAACTTATTCTAATTATTTATAGATTCTTTGAAATGTTTTGCATTTGCTATCACATTTTCATATATTTTGTAGATGGTAATGGCTTTGTTTATCTTTTTATGTAATCCTTTAACTTTTTCCCTCTTTATCTGACTGACTGCACTGGCTAAGACCTCCATTACAAGACTGAACAGAATTGGTGATACCAGGCATTCAATTATCAGATTAACAACTTCCCTTCTAGTTTTCTAAAAGATTTTTTAAAATCACAAGTGGAGGTTGATTTCATCATGTGCTTTCCCTGTATTTATTGAGATGAGTATATGATTTATTTATTTAATCTATTAATATGATTAATAAAGTGAATGTATTTTCTATTATCGAGCTCCCTTTAAATTTCTGACATAAATTCAAGTTAATCTTGGATATTTTATTTATTTATTTATTTTTGCACATTGATTAAGTTTGCTAGTGTTTTATTGAAGATTTTTGTATCTTTGTTAAGTGAGATTGGCCTGTAATTTTCCTTTCTAGTATTTCCCTTTTCTTGTGGGGTTATCAAAGTAATTCTGGCCCATGAGTTGAGGGGTGTCCTTTCTTTTCCTATTTTCTGGAAAAGTTCATACAGCACTAAAATGATGTGCACTTTGAAAATTTGGTGCAACTTGCCTGTATGATGTCATTCTTAACGCTTTCTCTTCATCTCACACCACACATCTAAACCATTTGCAAATTCTGTTCACTCTAGCTTTAAATTAAAATCAGAACTCAAAACTACTTCTCACCTCCACAGCCATTATGCCACCACCATCTCTCGCCTGGATGATTGCGGTAGCCTCTCTCTCTCTCTCTCTCTCTCTCTCTCTCTCTCTCTCTCTCTGTATTTTTTAAAAAAAATTGATTTCAGAGAGAAAGAGAGATAGAAACATCAATGATGAGAGAGTCATCAATTGGCTGCCTTCTGCATGCCTTACACTGGGGGATTGATCCTGCAACCAGGGCATGTGCCCTGACCAGGAATCCATGACCTCCCATGACCATGACCTCTGGGTTCATAGGTTAAAGCTCAACTACTGAGCCACGCTGGCCAGGCTTCAGTAGCCTCTTAATTGAACTTGTTGCTTCTGTTCATGCATCCATCACGACATTTGAACATTTTTAAAAATTAATTTGAGAGAGAGAGGAAGAGAGAGAAACACATCGATTTGTTCCACTTTTTTTGTTTTTAATCCTTACTGGAGGATATTTTTTTCCATTGGTTTTTAAAGAGAGTGAAGGGAGTCCTAACTGGTTTGGCTCAGTGGATAGAGCGTCAGCCTGCAGACTCAAGGGTCCCAGGTTCCATTCCGGTCAAGGGCATGTACCTTGGTTGCGGGCACATCCCCAGTAGGGAGTGCTCCCCCCCCCCATGTGCCCGCAACCAACGTACATGCCCCTGACGGGAATTGAACCCGGGATCCTTGAGTCCGCAGGCTGACGCTCTATCCACTAAGCAAACCGGTCAGGGCTGATGTTTCTAACTCTCTATCCCTCTCCCTTCCTCTCTGTAAAAAAATCAATAAAATATATTAAAATCCTATCTAATAAAAGAGAAACATGGTAATTGGCGTACGACCGATACCCTTTTCATTGGCTAATCAGCGAGATATGCAAATTAACTGTCAGCCAAGATGGCGACCGGCAGCCAGGCAGCTTGAAACTAACATGAGGCTTGGTTGCCTCAGTGACGGAGGAAACCAACGTTCCCCGCCTGCCGCTGCCTCTGAGCCGGCAGTTTAAGAAACATTGTAACAAATACGCCCAACTTCAGCCAGCAGATTGGCAACATTGTAAGCAAAGGCCAGAAACCTACTTTCAGCCGGAGGCCTAAGAGCTGGAGCCAAGCCTCAAGCTAAAGCTGGCCCAGAATTAAAAAAAAAAAAAAAAAAAAAAAAGGAAAAAAGGAGCGTTTGGGAGTTCAGTCACCCCCAGCCTGAAAACAGCCCTCAGCCCCTCACCCAGACTGGCCAGGCACCCCAGTGGGGACCCCAACCCTGATCCAGGACACCCTTCAGGGCAAACCAGCCAGCACCCACCCATGCACCAGGCCTCAATCCTATATAGTAAAAGGGTAATATGCCTCCCGGCACCGGGATCAGCGTGACGGGGGCAGCACCCAAACCCCCTGATCGCCCTGCGGCTCTGTGTGTGACAGGGGGCGGGGCCCCAACCTCCCTATCCACCCTGCTCTGTGCCTGATAGGGGGGAGCTCCCCCCCCCCACGGGCCCTGCTCTGTGTGTGACGGGGTAGAGCCATAACCTCCCCATCAGCCCTGCCCTGAGTGTGAGAGTGGCGGCGCCCCAACCCCCTGATCCGCCCTGCTCTGTGGGTGATAGAGGGCAGCACCCCAACCCCCTGATGGGCCCTGCTCTGTGCGTGACAGGGTACAGAGCCCCAACCCCCCGATGGGCCCTGCTCTGTGTGTGACAGGGGGTTGCTCCACAACCTCCCCATCGACCCTGCCTTGAGTGTGACAGGGGGCGGCGCCCCAACTCCCCAATCAGCCCTGCTCTGAGCCCGACCAGGGGCTGCACCTAGGGATTGGGCCTGCCCTCTGCCACCCGGGAGCAGGCCTAAGCCAGCAGGTCGTTATCTCCTGAGGGGTCCCAGACTGCTAGAGGGCACAGGCCGGGCTGAGGGACCCCCCCTCCCCCCCCGAGTGCACAAATTTTTGTGCACCGGGCCTCTAGTAAAAATATATTAAAGAGAGTGGAAGGGAGAGAGGGAGTGTGTTGGGGTGATGGGGGGGACGGGAACAAACATCTGATGTGAGAGAGACACATGGATTGGTTGCCTCCTGCACCGTGGGGGAGTGGTTCCAACCTGTAACCCAGGTAGTGCCCTTGAACCAGGGAATCAAACCAGCGACCTTTTGGTTTCCAGGCCGATTTATAACCTTTGAGCACCACCGGCCAGGGGTGTTCCACTTATTATTAAAAATATATATATTTCTTTATTGATTTCAGAGAGGAAGGGAGGAGAGAGAGATAAAAACATCAATGATGAGAGAGAATCATTGATCAGCTGCCTCCTGCACACACCCCACTGGGGATTGAACCTGCAACCCAGGCATGTGCCCTTGTCGGGAATCGAACCTGGGACCCTTCAGTCCGAAGGCTGATGCTCTATCCACTGAGCAAGCTGGCTAGGGCATGTTCCACTTATTTATGCATTTATTGGTTGCCTCCCATAGGTGCCCCCACCAGTTCTCAAACCCGAAAGGTTTGGGTGTATGGGAGGACACTGAGCCCCCGCGCCAGGGCTGACCAAGAAACGTTAAACACAACCTCTGGATACCTGCCTGAGACCAGAAGCTCCCTCTGCATTTAGCGTCTAGCCATGGCCCACAATAAAGTTTTATTGAAACAAAGCAGGGGGGGAAAAAAAGGTGCTCGTCAGTCTTTCCTCACCAACCAATCAGAGAGTAGAATGTTTATGTCGCTCACAGGCGCTCCAGCAGTCGGAAGGCGGGAGCGGGGACACGTCCCGCCCCCAGGCCCGCCTTCTAAGAGCGGAAGTACGGCCGGAAGTCAGCCATAGAGTTGAGCCGCCAGAGCGACCCTGAAGGGAGGTGGCAGGAAAGACTCGGAACGGCTGCCGGAGGTGACGGAGCGGCGGCCCCGCCCGGCGATCGGGAAGACGAAGCTTCAGGTAGCGGCCCGCAGAGTCTAACCGAGGGTACGACGCGGCAAGCTGCGGGAGCCCACAGTCTCTGGGCGGCCTCTTTAAGGGAGGGGGCGGAGCCACGCGGCAGGACCGGAGGGTGAGGTCACGTGGCGGGGGGCACTTGCGGGGCACAGTGGAGATTAGAAGGAGCGTTGTCGTTGGGGTAGAGACCATGTGACACCCCTTCCCCCACTGCATCCTGTGCCTGGGGGTTCAGCGGGCTGTACGCGGTAGGGCTTGGGGTTAGGCCCAGGGGTGGGGGGCGGGCAGACTGGGCGTGGCGACCCTGTCCCAGCCTGGCATCCTTCAAGGTGTGGCGGATTGGACGATTCCTGTATCCAAGGTCTAGACGGCTCCCTCTCTGACTCCCGTTGCAGAAGGGATTCTGTGCCTCTGCAGTCAGCCCTCGCCCTGTGCTTCTTATCCTCCCAATGTCCGGGGACCTCCAGCTTCACATCCTCTCTCCTTGCAGCTCCAGACATCCTGAGCCCAGGTCCCCCCAGCTCAGTGCAGCCATGAGTGCCGAGGTGAAGGTGACAGGGCAGAACCAGGAGCAATTTCTGCTCCTGGCCAAGTCGGCCAAGGGGGCAGCGCTGGCCACACTCATCCACCAGGTGCTGGAGGCCCCTGGTGTCTACGTGTTTGGGGAACTGCTGGATATGCCTAATGTTAGAGAGGTGGGTTCCTGGCCTGGATAGCCCACCGGGAAGCTTGGGGTTCACGTTTGAATTTGAGGTGGGTGGGCAGGACTCACTTTGCAACCCCATAACCATTCACTTGAACAATATCAGGATGATGATTAACTGGCATCTTGCAGTACGTACACAAGTAAACTCTTAGTTTCCCTTTGAGGATGAATGATCTGTGAAACCCAGTATTTTTTATTTTTATTTTTTTAAATATATATTTATTGATTTTAAAGAGGAAGGGAGAGAGAGAGAGAAATATCAATGATGAGAGAGTCATTGATGGGCTGCCTCCTGCATGCCACCCGCAACCTGGGCATGTGCACTTGACTGAAACTGAACCTGGGACCCTTCAGTCCACAGACCAACGCTCTATCCACTGGGCCAAACTGGCTAGGGCTTATTTTTTATTTCTAAGCAAAAGAGCATGTGATTCAGAATAGGAGACCAGATTCCATCTTGTCTCCACCAATGTAATAGCTCTTAATAATCATGTCTCAGTGTTCTCTTTTTAAAATGGAGCTGTGCCCTGGCTGGATAGCTCAGTTGGTTAGAGCTTGTCCCGATATGCCATGGTTGTGGGTTTGATCCCTGGTCATGGCAAATACAAGACTCAACCAATGAATGCATAAATAAATGGAACAACAAATAGAAAAAAGAAATAAATAAAAAATGGAGCTGATACTGCTCTTCACCATTGCTGTAGAAATCAGGTGAGATTATTGGAAAGTGTAAAGTCTGGTACAGATGGAAGGAATGAATGTGAAATTGGCATACCCTGTCCCCCCCCCCCGCCCCACCACCCCGCACCATCACTTAAGTTAGATCATATAGAAGGTATCTTTTCCCCAAAGACATGTGGCAAGGTGCTAGAAACACAGTAGAGGGAACTATTCACACAGAAGTGGTAGAGTTAGGAGTTTACAATCCACAGGGGGTAGATTGCCAAGATGTATGACACCAGCCCAAGTCCTGAGCTGCTGTGACAGTGGTATGTGGGCAAACTGTGAATTAAGTTGTCAATGGCCAGTGACTGAGTCAGTGGATTTAGTCTTTTGGGATTACTCTGTGCTATAGAGAAAACTGGCTGCCTTCTTTCCCTGCTTTCCTCTGCAATGGAGCTAAACAGTCAGTCAAAGTGAAGAAAAGTATTTATTGGATGCCTGTTGTCTGGGAATGCCAGGAAAGTAGTCAAAGACAACAGTACTTCTGAAGCTTTCATTTCAGTTAGAGATCAGATGAATGGATATACATATACAAATCATTTATTCAGCAAGTTATTTATTGAGAGCGACAACTACATGCTTAACTCTGCTTGACCTAAGAGGGATACCAAAGACTGGGCCTGTCATCTTGTTGAAGAGAAAGATATTCTAAGGTAACAACCTTAGGCAGGTTTTGATTAAGTGTCAGAATGAGTGATCAGGGATAGGAGGAGAGGAGATCTGGGTGGGCTGGCCTGGGTGATGAAAGCCTGGTGAAGCAGGGCTGAAGCAGAGGCCACAAATTCCAGTGGCTGCCTAGGCCATGCAGCTGGCAGAGATGAGTGAGGCTGAGGCAGGAGTCTGGTGAATTGGGGAGTATAGCAGACTGCCTAAAGATAATCAGATTTACAAATATACACACTAAATTTACAAATAAAAAACACCATTTGCAATGTCTGGTACATGCGTGTGTGTGTGTGTGTGTGTGTGTGTGTGTGTGTGTGTGTGAAATATTGAACACTGAATGTTCTCAACTCTGAATTTAGGGTAGGAATTGGAGGTTATGAAGGCAGAGGGCATCGTGATTGGGGGAGGGGAGTGAGTAGTATAAACGAAGGCCTGGAGGTGGAAATGAGGCCTTCCTATGCGGACAGTGATCAGAGAGGCAGAGTTCCTTTCAGTGAGCCTGGAGAGCCAATGGAAGGGAATGGTGGGGCCAGGAAGTGGGATTCAAAGCAGGTTAAGGCAGGGAGAAGGGTGAATAGAGGCCCTTCCTGTCATCTCTTCCCTCATATTCTTGCAGCTGGCTGAGAGCGACTTCGCTTCCACGTTCCGCCTGCTCACGGTGTTTGCTTACGGGACGTATGCTGACTACTTAGGTAACCAGAGGGGCTGGAGCTCGGGAGTAGTGGGGGTGGGAGAAGGGCAATTTCTGGAGGGACTTCAGAGAAACTCCCGAGATATCCTACTTAGATCCCTTAGGTACACAGGGTCAAGGTCAAGACCTGAATCGGCATGGAAAACTTGAAAAAAAAAGCAAGGGACAGAGTCTTGGCCTTCCCACAAAAAGGAAATCAGGATGTCCTACTTTGTCCTTTTTTTCCAGCTGAAGCCCGGAATCTTCCCCCTCTCACAGAGGCTCAGAAGAATAAGCTTCGACACCTGTCAGTCGTCACCCTAGCTGCCAAAGTCAAGGTGAGTGACAGTCCCCCAGTCGTGAGCCACAGAGCATCCTTTTGTATGTCCCTTCACAAGGGCCATCTGAAGGGAATTTGTACTGGGACAGCCTTTCATACACTGTTGCTTTTTCCTGCCTTCCCCTCCACATTCCTCCTAGATCTGTATCTAAACATCATCTGCAGCCTTTTTATTTTTATTTTTTTTAAATATATATTTTATTGATTTTTTACAGAGAGGAAGGGAGAGAGATAGAGAGTTAGAAACATCGATGGGAGAGAAACATCGATCAGCCGCCTCCTGCACATCTCCCACTGGGGATGTGCCCGCAACCCAGGTACATGCCCTTGACCGGAACCGAACCCGGGACCTTTCAGTCCGCAGGCCGACGCTCCATCCACTGAGCCAAACCGGTTTCAGCTGCAGCCTTTTTAGGCTGAGTATTTTTCTCTTAGCTGTCTGTTTCGTTTTTATTTTTCAATCAACTTTAAGTTCTAACTAAAACATCTTTTGTGTGTGGGGTCAAAATAGCAACTGGGATGCCACTCGCTATTTTACAAGGATCAAGGGATCACCCTCCTTCCCACCATAGAACGGCCCATGCAAACAGCCTAGGCTCTCTCTTCTGGTGAAGTGCTAGACTTCTATTCTAGAATAAGGAATATATAACCAGAAGTGTTTGTGTGTGTTTTTTTGTTGTTGTTGTTAAATATCCCCCTCCTGTCCATTTGCACTCTCCCAATCATTACTAGACTCTCCCATCATTCTAATGATTTTACTTAAGTCGGGCTGCCTCTTGTGAGAAGTCTTTTTGGAAGTATGCTGAGTATAAATGGTAACAGTAACTCTAGAC
Organism: Myotis daubentonii; assembly: GCF_963259705.1. Lineage (NCBI taxonomy): Eukaryota > Metazoa > Chordata > Mammalia > Chiroptera > Vespertilionidae > Myotis > Myotis daubentonii. Next base: position 21,933,743 of record NC_081841.1, read on the forward strand.
CTCTCCCACACCACATACTTCCATTATGTCAAGCTTCAAGCTGATCTTGAGCAAGGTCTGTACACTACCCTGAGCTATGGCCAGAGGATTGACACCCAGGCAGATAATCACTTTCTTCCTCTGGTGTGAGAGGTAAGGGTGATAGGAGAGCACAAGTCGTATATGTTATTTAAGATAGCCCTTCTCATGCTGTTATTTTTCAGGCAGTAATACTTCTATTTATTTTGTGGTAGAACCAACCTTTTAGCAGAAATGATTTAGGAATAGGAGTGGAGGGTAGGCAGGTGAGCCTAGGCGGGGGAAAGGAGTGAAGAATCTTTGGCAGAGCCTCACAAATCCCAGCCCGCCCTCCCCGGCTCCAGTGTATCCCATATGCAGTGCTGCTGGAGGCCCTTGCCCTGCGGAATGTGCGGCAGCTGGAAGACCTTGTCATAGAGGCCGTGTATGCCGACGTGTTACGTGGCTCCCTGGACCAGCGCAATCAGCGGTTGGAGGTTGACTACAGCATTGGACGGGACATCCAGCGCCAGGACCTCAGTGCCATTGCCCGAACCCTACAGGAGTGGTGAGACCTGTGTCCTGGCACTGTCCCTTCTCTTTCACCCCACGCAGGGGAGAGGTGCTTTGGAGGGGGAGGGCTGGGCGGCAGAGGTGGAATTCAAGAGGATGAAGGGAAATGGGCTCGTTCCTTCTGAGAGAAGACAGGAGTGGAGGGGCATGGGAGGCAAGAGACAGGAGATGGTGTCCTTAGTATCACAATTGGGGGAGGGAAAGGCGAGTTGTACTCTTGAGAGGATCCTCACTGGGAAGTTGGTTACCTTAGGCTGGATTCAACCCATTAGTCTGTAACCAGCACTGTCCACAGGCCCTGGCCTGGGCCTCTTCCACTTCTGCTTTCTCTAACTTTAATTAGTACACCTTCAATTTCTCTTTAGCAGCCCCTATCCCACTTTGGTTTTGAGTTCCTACTCCCATTTTGCACATCACTCCATTCACTTCCTTATACCTCTCTAATCCTACCTGAGTGTCCTGGCTCCTGGGAATATTGTTGCAGGTGGTTTCCAGATGCCCTGGTGAGGGTTCCTAACTCAGACAAGGATTTGCATATCAGGATCTAGGGTTCTTTCTGGGTCTATTTTTAGTGAGTCTGTGATCACAGCTCTCTTCTGCTGACACTTCTCTCCTCATTCCCGCAGGTGTGTGGGCTGCGAGGTAGTGCTGTCAGGCATTGAGGAGCAGGTGAGCCGTGCCAACCAGCACAAGGAGCAGCAGCTGGGCCTGAAGCAGCAGATTGAGAGTGAGGTGAGCTGTCAGGGGAGTGAGACAGACCCAAGCTCCTTCAGCCGGGGCCAGTTGTCGAATGCAGAGGGGTTTGGACAGTGGCTGTAGCTGACAAACAAGGTGGGCAGGACTGTCAGGTTCTGGAACCTTCCTTGTTATCCCCCACTCCTTTCATCCTGGTAGGTCGCCAACCTTAAAAAAACCATTAAAGTTACAACAGCAGCAGCAGCCGCAGCCACATCTCAGGACCCTGAGCAACACCTGACTGAACTGAGAGAACCAGCTGCTGGCACCAACCAGCGCCAGCCCAGCAAGAAAGCCTCAAAGGGCAAGGGGTGAGCCAGTGTGGCAGGAATTGCTCGCTTCGCTTCCGGGGTGCCCTGCTTTTTCTTCAGAGACCTGGCTGCCTTCACTCCCTTTAGTCATTTGCAGGGGGTAGGGAATGGGGGGAACCTTCAGGGATTAGGGGATTCCTTGCAGCTTCTCTCTCTTTCTTCTCCTTGCCAGGCTCCGAGGGAGCGCCAAGATTTGGTCCAAGTCGAACTGAAGGGACTGTCGCTTTTTTCCTCTGGGGATACGGGGTCCCAGCTGCCTGGCTACCCCTTAGGAGTCCTCAGAGAGCCTTCCTGTGCCCCTGGCCAGCTGATAATTCTAGGTTCATGACCTTTCATCTCTCTTCTGTCCCCCACCCCCAAGCATAGATCACACCTTCTCTAGGGAGGAGGCAAGTACAAGTCATGTTTTGTTGGTACTTTTTGTTTTATGTGACTTTCTTATGTGTCCCATTGTCCCCCTCCCCTTCCCTACCATGCTCTCTCTCCTATATTTTTAAGAGACAGCACTGCCCTTGTTTATTATATGTCATTGAGTAGGTGGGGCTGCTGGTCTCCAATAAACCCACATGTGATCCTTGTCCTACCACCCCACCCCTGCATGACTAATTCCCGATTCCTGCTCCCTGCCCCCAGCCTATTTGGGCAGCATCTACAGAGCTGTAGGGCTCCCATCTCTGTTCCCACCCTGAAAGTTCTGGGAGCTAGTCTGCCATTCTAGGAGTCACTGGACACTTTCATCCTCAAATTTTGTCGTTTCTTTTCACCTCCCCTTGGATCCTAGGAATGCTGCTCTTCAATGACCCCAGAGCCTAAGAAGGGCAGCTGTTTCTCGAGATGTTGAGAGATAGTTCTTTCTTGGCCCTGGCTACCTTAGAAAGCCTGATGGCAAACCTGGAAGAATTTATACTTCCTTTTTGTGAGTTTTATGGAGAAGGAAAGGGGATATAGATTGTATTAAAAAAGAAAAGTATACATATATATACTATATCTATATATGACAACACAGAAATAAATCTATGAGAAGTCTATCTGTAAGCATGCCCTGAACTGGGTATCTTCTGTCTTTGTTATTTGTGGATGGGAAGAATGTTCGTTCCCAGTCCACTCTACAGCATGGTGCTGGAAAATGAAGAGAACCAGATACTTTGTGCTGAGTCTTGGCCTACGTGACTTTGGACAGATTGCTCAGTATCTCAGCATTCGTTCCGAAGCAGTGGATACTTCGTGAGCACCAACATGTGACAGGCACTGGAGATGCAAAGTGATGATCACTGTCCCAGTCCTCAAGGAGCTGGAGTTCAGCCTGTTTCCTTCCACCTTAAAGAATTATAAGGGGAAGATTGACAGTACACTTCAGTTGTTTTTGCATCAGAACCACAGAGCTCAGAGCTTCCCTAGCATTGTACTGAGAGGACTGGTCTTGGCCTAATGCACTGTTGTGCATTCCCTGGAATTGGGAAGCACTAGTGTAAGGGATGATTGCCCACCCCCCACACACAATTGCATGTGAAGCAGTTGCCTCCTGAGGGTCCCAGATCTTGTGCTATTCTCTAGATGGAGATTTAGGACAGACCATTCTATTGGTCCTAAAGGTGTCAGTCACAGACCTAGAAAGTGGGGTGGAATTCTGAGTTTTTTATTAAAGTGGGCTGGGTAAGCATATTGTCTTGAGGGGGCTATGGAGACTTAATGGGACCAATCCAAAGAGCCCTACTTCAGGAGTTGACACTCCTGGCTTCTCATTTTAGCTTTTCCCTAGACAAGCATATTAAGCCTATTGCATCTTGATTCTCAGTCTCTGCCTCTGAAATAAACCCTTTCTTCCTCCCACACCTTCTAATGTATAGAAGTTGCTCATTCCTAGTGCTTTAAACCTGTCTCCCCTTCCTCTGCCCATGCCCGTTTTTCTCTTGAACTTACACATTTTCCTGCAAGCTGGTTGCAGCTAATGGCTCCATAACTTCCTGACCTCCCTAGCTCCATCCTTTAGTGCAGCGGTTCTCAACCTGTGGGTCGCGACCCCTTTGGTGGTCGAACGACCCTTTCACAGGGGTCGCCTAAGACCATCCTGCATATCATTTTATGGTTGGGTCACAACATGAGGAACTGTATTTAAAGGGCCAGGGGACCCTTTCCCCCTACCTAGGTGGGAGTCTGTACTTGTTTTTCAATAAATCTCCATCTAAAAAAATAAATAAATCAGGAGCCAGAAGGCTTGAGAACCACTGCTCTAGAGCCAGCCACTAAAGCAGTGGTTCTCAACCTTCCTAATGCCGCAATCCTTTAATACAGTTCCTCATGTTGTGGTGACCCCCAATTTCATTGTTACAAATTGAACATAATTAAAGCATAGTGATTAATCACCAAAACAATATGTAATTATATATGTGTTTTCCGATGGTCTTAGGCGACCTCTGTGAAAGGGTTGTTCGACCCTCAAAGGGGTGGCGACCCACAGGTTGAGAACTGCTACTCTACAGGTGTGTGTTGGGCTGGGACTGCCTGGCTAAATATCCAAAGAAGGAGGGGGACCCTTCACAGCCCCAGGGACATGCAAATGCAGTTTGTCTTTGATTTGCAAAGATGGGCTCTTGGCTACCAAGGCATGGAGAAGAGGGAGCGGAGTATTTGTGGACTCAGTTTTTGAGCATGAAATTTGGTTCAGGATTTAGAGATTCCATGTATAAATAAGCCCAGGGCACCAGGAAAATCTTCCTAACCAAGAATCTTATCACCACTTGCACACACTCACACACTCATCCCTAACGTACAGCAATCTTAAATGGCCTCAGGGCTGGACCACTATGGTAAGAGGAGGAGGAAGAGAACTTGCTTCCATGAGAATTCAGAGTTCATGCACATGAGACAGATGACACTTAAAAGATTAAACCAAAGTCTCTGAAGCTAAAAACAGCGGTTGGACTGGTGCCTGTCCTCATGCATAAGAAAAACAGACAATGTCTACAGTCAGTGTTTTGTGAAATCCTGCTAGAGAAGAAATTCTCCCCTTCGGTGCATCTTCCAACATGAGTGGAAAGAAAGGCATGTGGAGAGACAAATCTAGGCAGTGTATTATATATTACTGTGTACAAATTATCCCAAAACTTAGTGGCTTAAAACCACACATTTATTAACTCAGTTTCTGTTTTGGGATTTGGCACGACTGAGCTGAGTTTTCTGCTTTAGGGTTGTTCACAGGCTACAAACAGTGCTCATTAGGGCTATATTATTTCAAGGTTCCAATGGGAAGGACTTGATTCCCAGCATGCTCAGTGATTGTCAGCAGGATTCACTGCTTCCGAGGTGGATGGACTGAGGACCTCATTTCCTGCTGACTTGGTTAGAGGCCATCCAGGTCGCCTCCATCAGAGCAGGAGACCACATCAGCAAGGTGAAATAACAATTATCTTTCTATGATAATTGCTAATAATACAAGCTAGTATTTATAAGTGTTTACTATAATCAAGCAGTATCCTAAGTGCTTTATGTATATAAACACTTAATTTACACAAGGACCTTCTGAGATTGTATGATTACCCACTGCTCAAGATGACAAAAGAGGTATGAAGATTATGTAATTTGCCCAGGGTCACACAAATGATAAGTGGAGAAGGCACACCTCACCCTGTCTCCCATGCTCCTAAATGCATGGAGCAGCTATCTGAGATCTCAGAAGTAAATGGTAGCAGGGAGAAAAAACAAAATTCAACGTTCCACTAAAAAATGGTGAGTTCACCATTTTTCCTCCTCCAGTATCATCCAAAATGGACTCAAAGGCAGCCAAAACCAGAAATGAACATCAGATGTGAACTGAAAGAACTCTTCTTGGAACCCTGTATTGCAGGTGTGAGGAGCAGAAAGGGACTCCTAAGAGGTAGATTGGGGGAAACCCCATTTTCTTTTTTTATATATTTTATTGATTTTTAAAAAAATATTTTATTGTTTTTTTACAGAGAGGAAGGGAGAGGGATAGAGAGTTAGAAACATCGATCAGCTGCCTCCTGCACACCCCCCACTGGGGATGTGCCCGCAACCAAGGTACATGCCCTTGACCAGAATCGAACCTGGGACCCTTCAGTCCGCAAGTCAATGCTCTATCCACTGAGCCAAACCGGTTAGGGCTTTATTGATTTTTTTAGAGAGGAAGGGAGAGGGATAGAGAGAAACATTGATGAGAGAGAAACATCGATCAGCTGCCTCCTGCACACCTCCTACTGGGGATGTGCCCACAACCAAAGTATATGCCCTTGACCCGAATTGAACCTGGGACCTTTCAGTCTGCAGGCCGATGCTCTATCCACTTAACCAAATCAGTTAGGGCGGAAATCCAATTTTCTTTTTTCCCTTTCTTCTACCTCCAGCCCCAAGCACACCATGGTGGTGATAGCTGCAAGAGTGGCTGAGCAGGCACTTGAAATTCTGAGAGGAGAATCCCTATCTCTGACCAGAAGAGTTGTGGTCCCACAAGTGTGAGTCAGATCCCCTGTGCTTTTTTCTTTCTCTGTTCTCTTGAGGCTTAGCCCAGACATAGTGGGAAATGCCTAGCAGACTAGAGAAAATAAAATTCCAACTTTTGGTCAGAGGATTGGGACGGGAAGCCCCCAGAGAACCAGAAAGGTCATAGAGGAAATTCAAGAGAACAGTCCTACAGAATTATGTGTTAACTCCTATGCTCATCTCTGAGTAGCACAAGCATGGATCTGACCCTAAATAGCTTGCCAAAGCTTTGTGAACTGAGCAAGAGGATGGACCACTGTCCAAGTCTGACTAGCCACTGGGTGGAACACATGTAGAGCTGATCCAAATACCACCACAAAATTAAATTGATAATGGAACCACAATGCAAAGAAGGCAAGTTGCTGCCTGAGCCCAACCTGTTTAATTGCCTGTAAAAACAAACGACATTCTCCTTAGGATCTTAACAAGATCTACAGTCAATATTCGAAATATCCAGGATACAATATAAATTACGCAGCATACAAAGAAATCTCCAGGGAAAAGACAACCAACCCAAGATGACAGGGGTGTTAGAATTGAAAGCAAAGACTTCAAAGCAGTTAATAAAACCACATTGGAAGAAGGGAGAATTTCTTAAAACAAATGGCAAGATAGGAAGTTTCAGCCAAGAAATAGAAGATATAAAGAAGAACCAATAGACATTTTGAACTGAAAAATAGAAATAACCAAAATAAAATAGTCACTGGATAGGTTTATTAGCAGAAAGGAGAAGACAGAGGAACAAGTGAGTTTGAAGGTAGATCATTATAAATTGTGTATTCTAAAACAACAGACAAAAGTATGTTTAAACAAACCACACCAGAGCCTCGGGAACCTGTGGGACAATACTAAAAGGTCTAATATTCATGTCAACAGTGTCCCAGAAGTTGAGAAAATGTGAAATAGAAAAGTTATTAGAAGAAATAACTAAAAAATCCCAAATTTGGCCCAGCCATTGTGGTTCAGTGGTTGAGCCTTGACTTATGAACCGGGAGGTCACGATTTGATTCCTGGTCAGGGCACATGCCCAGGTTTCAGGATCCCCAGTGCGGGGTGTGCAGGAGGCAGCTGATCGATGATTCTGTCTCCCTCTCCCTTCTTCTCTGAAATCAATTAATATATATATATATTTTTAAGTAGAGATAGTGGAACTATGAGCAATGTACCAAACAGAAACAAATAATAAAATTATAGAAATAAATGCAAACATTAATAATGATATTATATGTAAATAGCCTAAATGCAACACTTAAAAGATAAATTATCAAAATGAATTTTAAAAATCAACTATATGCTGCCCTTAAAAATCCATTTTTAAGTATGACACAGGTGGGTTAAAAGTAAAAGGATTGGTGTCCCTGTTGTCTAAGAGTACATAATTTATAGGGTAGGTAAGTTGGTTAGAGCGTTGTCCTGACACACCAATATCGCAGGTTTGATCTCCAGTCAGGGCACATACAAGAAGCGACCAATAAATGCATAAATAAGTGGAACAACAGATCAATGTTTCGCTCTCCCTCTCAATTCAATAAAAATTAAAGTTCAGCCTAGCTGGTGTGGCTCAGTGGTTGAGCATCGACCCATGCACCAAGAGGTCACAGGTTTGGTTCCTGATAAGGGCACATGCATGGGTTGCAGGCTCAATCCTCAGTAGGGTTCATACAGGAGGCAGCCAATCAATGATTCTCTTTCATCATTAATGTTTCTTCTCTTTCCCTCTTCCTTCCTCTCTGAAATCAATAAAAATATGTTTTTTAAATAAATAGAGCAAAAACTGATAGATGTCAAAAGAAAAATGGGCAGATTACAATTGTAATTGAAAATTTCAAAACTCTTTTCTCAGTAATCAACAGAATAAACAGAAAATGACCAAATATATAGAAGTATATAAAACCGAATGATACCATCAGCCAAGAAAATCTAATAGAAATTTATAGAACACTCCCCCAACACAGAAGAATACACTTTTTACTTTCAAGTGTGCATTGAACATTTACTGAGATATACTGTCCTGTGTCATAAAATTCAACAAATTTAAAGAATCAAAGTCATACAAACTGTTTTCTGACCATAATGGAATTATAAGTAGAAATCAATAACAGAAAGCTGGCAGGGAACTCTCCAAACATTTGGAAACTAAACACATTTCTAATTAACTGATGGATCAAAGAGAAATTAGAAAATATTGTGAACTTAAGAAATATATCTGCTGAACCGGTTTGGCTCAGTGGATAGAGCGTCGGCCTGCAGACTCAAGGGTCCCAGGTTCAATTCAGGTCAAGGGCATGTACCTTGGTTGCGGGCACATCCCCACTGGGGGGCGTGCAGGAGGCAGCTAATCGATCTCTCTCATCGATGTTTCTAACTCTCTATCCCTCTCCCTTCTTCTCTGTAAAAAATCAATAAAATATATTTTAAAAAAAGAAAAAGAAATATATAAAACTAGAGGCCCAGTGCATGAAATTAGGGTAGGGTAGGGTCCCTATGCCTGACCTGATACCAGGGCCCATCAGGTTCCCCACCTCCCCGCCTCCTCCTTCCCTTGCTCCCTCAGCGCCCCACCACCACTGCAGCTGGTCTCCCGCCATGTTCCGCACCGCCTCCTGGTGGTCAGTGCACACCAGAGCGAGCGAGCAAACTCCCAGTCTGGTCGAACGCCTGAGAGGACAATTTGGATATTAGCCTTTTATTATATAGGATACCAAAATATATTGGATGCAGCTAAAACAGTGACTAAGGGAAAAATCATAGTATCAAATGCTTATATTAGAAAAGAAGAAAAGTCTGAAGTCAACAATCTACATTTGTACCTTGAAAAGGTATATAAAGAATTGGAGAAATAAACACAAAGCAAGCAGAAGAAAAACAAGAGCAGTAATTAGTGAAATTGAAAACAGAAAAATAGAAAAAGTCAATGAAACCAAAAGTTGATTATTTAAAATGATCAATAAAATTAATAAACCTCTAGCTATACTGATAAAAGAGAATAGAGAAGATATAAATTTCTAATATCAGGAATAAAAGAGGAGATACCACTACAAACCCCACAGATATTAAAAAGTTAATAAGCCCTAGCTGGTTTGACTCAGTGGATAGAGCCCACGGGACTGAAGGGTCTTGGGTTCGATTCTGGTCAAGGGCATATGCCCAGTAGAGTGTGCAGGAGGCAGCTAATCAATGATTCTCTCCCTCTCCCTTACGCTCTTAAACCAATAAAAATATATTTTAAAAATTAAAAAGTTAAGGGAATATGACACATAAATTCAACGACTTAGGTGAGATGGATCAACTCCTTGAAAGCTACAAGCTACCAAAACTCACCCAAGGAGAGAAAGATGTAAAAATATACAATTATAAACCTTTTAGAAGATAATATAGGAGAAAATCTTAGTTTCTGGAATTAGCAAAGTGTTCTTAGATGCCACACCAAAAATGTTAATTCATAAGAGAAAAAAAGTGGTAAGTTGGACTTCATTAAAATTCAGAACTTTTGCTTGGGGAGAAAAAAAGTCAAGAAAAGGAAGAGACAAGCTACAGAATAGGGGAAAAAAATACATGTAAATCCCTATCTAACAAAGAGCTAACCAGAATATATAAAGAGCCCTAAAAACTCAACAGTAAGAAAATAAACAAGCCAATTGAAAAATAGCTGACTTACACACTTTATTAATGAGACTGTAATGATGGCAAATAAGCATATGAAAAGATGCTCAGCATCATTAGTCACCAGGGAAATACAAATTAAAATCATGATGCGATATCTATTAGAATAAATAGAGTACTTACACACCCAATAGAATGGGTGAAATAAAGTAATTGACAATACCAACTGCTTGCAAGGAGGCAAAGCAAATGGAACTCTTGCTTTGCTGGTAGGAATACAAAATGGCGCAGCTACTCAGGAAAACAGTTTATCATTTTCTTATAAAGTTAAATATACACTACCATATGACCTAGCAATCCCACTCCATTTCATGCTAAAGAAACAAACATGTTCACACAAAAACGTGTATAGGAATGTTTATAGCAACTCTTTTCATAATTGCCAAAAACTGGTGAATGGATAAACAGACAATAACCAGTAGAATACAACTCAGCAATAAAAAGGATCGAACCATTAATACATACAACATCAAGAGTGAATCTCAAGGGCTAAATAAAGCCGAATGAAAGAGCCACTTTCAAAAGGTTACACACTATATGACTTCATCATACAACGTTCTGGAAAGGCAAAACTCTAGCAATGGAGAACAAATCAGTGGTTGCCAAGGGTTAGGATTGGAGGAAGGGTGTGACTACAAAGAGCAGCAGGAGAGGGTTTGGGGTAATGGACTGTTTTTATCCTGATTGTGTTGGTTCACCCAAATCTATTATGTGTTAAAACTCATAGAAACTGTACACACAGCAGCTTTACTGTGTGTAAAAACACAAGATTGAAAAAACATGTACTGGGCTACTGGCAATCCATCGTTTTAAAACTATGCTGTTGGGTAAATTTTAATATAAATTTTTTTAAAACTTTAAATCACTGAGGAACTTTTCATTTAAAGGAGGCCCCATTGTGAGTCATTCTGTGCAGCATGTTAGTATCATTTGTGTCTATCTGGATTTTGAGTCCTGGCTCTTGCAGTGCTACTAGGTAGCTATATGATGTTCAACGAGTCGCCTCTGTTCCACAGTAAAATAGGAGCTGGGGTTTGGATATCTGTAATTGTTGCTAAGCTACCTTGGAATCCTCTCCAACCTCAAGATTCTGCTTTAGTAGGCTGGGGTGGTAATTCTGACCTGCTGGCACATTTGGGAACATACAGAGGTGATCTCTAAGGTCTCTTTCAACTCTAAAATTATATCATATACTTAATTTGCTTAAATCAAGGGCTATCTGTATTGGGAATCGGTTTCTGTCCTTCCCTGCCACATTCTCTGTGAATTGGGAACCCACCCCCCACCCAGATCCCACCAGTAGTTTTCTAAGAGCCTAGCTTTGCTAAATTTCCTCAAACCATTTTCCACCTGTGTCACTATGACTTTTCCAGGGTATTTCTGCTCCCTCTTTTAGAGACTCAGTCCAAATCTCTAGCCCTTTCCCATGCCCCCGTCTCTCCCCTCCTCCAGCGTCATGTATCCCAATGTCCTTTGCCTCAGACCCCACAGACATATGGCTGACATCCTGGATGGAGAACACTGACATCTTGGGGATAATTGTCCAGAACCTGTAAGTTCTCCAGTTGGCAGGTGACAGGCTAGATGAAGAGGATGGGATGGATGCTGGGGCAGCACCCCATTCTCCAAAAGATAAGGTCCTCAAGGATGAGAAGAATCATAAAGGGCAGAGAAAGGGCAAGGAATTCTGACCTCACCTCAGGGACAGTCTAGAGGACAAGGACCTGGGCCCAGAGCAGGAAGCACCACTGCTCCTCCTTGACCCTGGAAATCCACTTAAGGTAGATATTGAGGCTGGGAAGGCTCAGAGCTACAGCACTCCACAGGGGACTTTAGGCTCACCTTCTCTAGCAGCTCTGCCAGCCTTCCGCATCCCAGCCCCTTTAGTGATCTTCCCTCCGGCCATTCCAGCTCCATGCCCCCCACTGGTTCTCCCCAGGGATGGAGGCAAGTGGGGAGGCTCCTTACAGGAACCAGCTACACAAAGTCTACTTCTCTTATCTTTCAGCAACTCCTCTGCCCAACTGTCCCTATCGTCATCTCTCCTCCTCTAGTGTGGCTTCACCTGGCTCCCACCTCTCCTATCGGAAGCCCCCCAGTGATGTCTAAGGGAGAGAAAGGGAAAGGCGACTTTTTTCTTGTTCCTAGCCCAACTGGAATGGCCCAAGAGAAGGAATCCTTGACTCTTGCTGCTCCTTCAGCCTCATTCCCAGGACTGGGAGCTTAAGGGCAGGATAGGTATATAAAGTTAAATGAAAAAAAAAAAATAGTTAAATGGCCTGGAATATGTAGGCTAGGAGACCAGCCCTCGTTCTCTGGGTAGCCTGTTTATATAACTTGGACACTGAGTAGGCGTCATTGAGTAAAAGGTGTTACTAGAACCGGAAGCCCTTTGTTAGCACAGGAGGAGGGAAAATCTCAAACTGCAAGGGGGACGGGATCAGAATGGCCCAAAACATTTCTTTCTACTTGTTGGTCTGTGAACTGAGCGATGACAGGGTGAAAGATGATAGTTGGTAGCTGGAAGAACGGAGAGCTTGAGGCTGATTCAAGGCCAGTAAGATGGAAGTTTGGTTGTGTCTGGAAGTATTTGAGGAGTCCTGTGGATGGAATCAAGGATGAGGACCACAGAGAGCACTGAAGGAACCAGACTGAGACAGAGTAACTGGGGAGAAATCAGTCATTCATATTCCATGCACTGTGTCAAAAGCGTTCTCTGTACTATCCACGTCACCACTGCCACCAGTGCCAAGAGAGGCCCATTTTACAAAACAGGAAACTGACGTTGAGAGATGAAGAATCTTCCCCAGAGTTGTAGATAACTGTTGGAACAACACATCACTGCTGAGAACTAGAGTCACAGGCCTGCGGAGTAAGTGTTGCGTTGAAGGGTGGACCTCACCCAAGAGCAGGGAGCAGGGGTGAAAATTAGTTCATGTGTCTGAAAGCCAGAACCCAGTGGGAGAGCTTGTGAAACACTGGAGTGACTCACCTAGATGGCAATAAGGGCAGCCCTTGCCCTGCTACAGCCCCTACTCAGAACTACACCCATGTGTGGGTGCTGGCACAGAAATTCAAGTTGAGATTGGGCACTGCTGTAGCCTAAGATTTTGTAGCTAGAAGGAACCTGCATAGCTGAGGTCCAGGGAAGTGAATGACCTGCCCAAGACCACATGGCTGGGTTGGTGGCAGAGCTGAGTTGAAGACCCAGCCTCTGGGCTCCTTCTGTAACTCCAGTGCTTTTTTATGTGCTGCCTCCTCAGGAGACTAAGGCTACTCCCCCTGCTAGAGGAAGTAAATGTGTGTCTATCTGGACAGAGCAGATTATACTTGAAGCTGAGGGCTGTAGACACTTTGAGTTCCATCAACCATAACTCAGCACCCAGATGGAGGTTGTATTAGCTATACCTGTTTAACCTCTGGAATTCTTGGGTTATGGTGTGGGTTTTTTTGTTTTTATGTTTTTATTAATTTCTAGAGAGAAAGGGAGAGGGAGAGAAACATCAAAAAGAGGGAGAGAGACAGAAATAGACAGAGAGAGAGAGAGAAACAGAAACATCGATGTGAGAAACAGATCAGTTGCTCTAAGTACCCCAACTGGGACCAAACCCACACCTTGGGCATGTGCCCTGACTGGGAATCAAACCAGTGACCTTTCAGTGCACAGGATGACACTCACCAACTGAGCATTCTTGGATTCTTCTAGCCATTGAACTGGTTCCCTTGACCCTGGTCATGCCTCTTCACCAACCCTATTTAATAAGATTTAACACCTGCCTTGGACTACAAAGCCAGTGTTTGGTTGTGGAGCTCAACATCATCTCTCTGCTCATTGAGCAACTAGACAAATCCTCTTGAACCTATTTATCCATTAAAACATCCCTTTGCTGAGAGGACTCAGAGCCTTGAATTTTGGGTGGTTGCTGATGGATGTTTTGCCTTTGTTTACCAACTGAAAAGAACTGAAGATTTTTTTAATTAGTGGAAACCATCATTAAACTCATACAAGCATTTGTCATCATTAATAGGTTCCCAAGAGAAACAGTGACCCATTTGCCTGAGCCAGGTCAAGCAAGAGTGAACGTCTTGAGAAATTTGAGCACTTCATGCCCTTCCAGTACCGCTCAGGTTCCAGGTTAGTTTTCACCTCTGGTCTCCTTCACTGGGCTCAAATTCTCAACAACTGGCAGTGGAGGGTTTGAAGAATGTTTGGTGGAATGTTGCTGACCCCAGAGTTCCTCCCACTTGAAGGCCTGCCTACGGTTATTTGGACTCCTTCCTGCTCTGGACCACACGTGTTCCCACCCACAGTCCATGGGAGAGACTGTGCCTGAGGGACAAGGGGCAGCAAATTCCTCAGGCACCTATGAGATATGCCCTACATTCCCCCTGACAAATGAAGTTACAGCAAAAGCAAGGGAAGACAGCTGCTTACATTTCATCCAGCCCAGCTGAGTTCCTTTGCTGCTTCCCATCTGCCAGTCCCAATGTCATTACCATTGAGGCACTGGGATTGAACTTGAGTTATGAAGGCCACACATGAAGACAGAAGAAAGGAAATGACGAGGAGGAGACAAGAGGGTTGAAATTGAACAGGAAAAGATTAAAAGCAAAGCCAGAATGCCACTTGGTTTTTTTCCCCATTCTCCTTTATTCCTTAAACACCTAGTTACAAGTTGCACAAACAAAAAATAAAGGTAGAGGACACAGGGAAGATTTTTGTGATGTGTAGGAGATGGGAAGGGAGAAGGGGGTGAGAACCAGTCCTCTCTCTCCACATAGCCCCCTGAATGAGGGCTACGACCCCTGTAGCAGGGGATCTGAGAAGGAGGTGGGCAAAGGTCCAAGGTAGCTGAGGGAGGGAGGAAGCCCCTAAACCCAGAGCTCCCCACAAAAGCCTTCAATGTATGGCAGGGGTAGAATGGGGAAGGTGAGGAGGTTCAAAGATGGAGCAGCAAAATGAAAAATCAAGTTAGTGGATACAGGAGATGTGGAGTCACTGTGGGAAGGGAATTAAAGAAGGAAAATGTAGATAAAGGGGCAGTGAAGGTTCTCCCTGAGACTCCAGGGAGAGTGGGGGGCCAGCTTGCCTGTTAATTTAATATTCAAGTGGGAGTGGGAGTGGGAGAGGAAAAAGTTATACCGGGGGATGATTTGTCAGCCTCTCAGCCTGTACCTAGAGGGGGAGAGAGATGAGTACAAGTCAAAGGGAAGACAAATGATAAAAGCCAGGAGTTGGGGTTTAATCCCTATTCTGGTGAGAGGTCTTTCCGTAGCAACTAAAACTTCTATCAAAGGCAGTATTTGCTAGGCACCTGGACTGTTTCTGCCTCAGCAGAGTAATGGGCACAGGTACTCTGCCCAACCTCCCTCCTGTGCTTGGCATCTTACAATTCCTCCCCCTCAAATACTTACAAGAGAGGCTGAGGGCCCAGGGCCCTCACCAGTCATAGCGGCGGGACTGTCGGGAGGGGGAGTCCTCAGGTGCCTGTATGGCCAGGCGGGGAGGCCCTTCGGTCCTTCGGCCTCCACCCCCTGAAGCCTCATGCCTTCGAAATTCCAGAGGGCGCTGCTGCCGGAATCGGGAGGTCTCTCTCCGCCATTCATCATCAAATGCTGCGGCCTCACCTGAAGAGGACATAGACCAGACACCACCTGTGGACAGCCTGGCTTCCAGAGGAAGATGCAAGGGTGAGCCACAGGCTTCTATGACTGAAACTGCTGAGAGTAGGGGTATGGGATGTGTGGGGGAGGGCAAGCTTATTTAGCAATTCCTGGTTCAATGTGGTTCCTAGAAGCCACTAACAGGCCTAAGGCATGACCACTAGAGAAGGAATTCAGGAATGGGATAATTATTTACTTAAGGAGCAGAGTCCCAAGCACACAATAAGTATTTGATAAATATTTGTTGATTTAAAAAAACAAGAAAAAAACAAACAAAACAAAAATGGATCCAGTTGGAGAGGGTAGATTACTATCAATCTCTCACTTAGGTGACAGACTTTGCCCCTCCCTGGTGACCTGACTCAGCCCCAAAGCTGACAAGCCTCCAAGAGAGGTAAGAATATGGGGCTCACCCTCACCCGGCAGGTGTGACTTAGTGGTTGAGCATCAACCTATGAACCAGGAGGTCACGGATCAATTCCCAGTTAGGGCACATGCCCGAGATGCAGGCTCGCTCCCCAATGGGAGGCATGTAGGAGGCAGCTGATGGATGATTCTTTCTCATCATTGATGTTTCTATCATTATCTCTCTCCTGTCCTCTCTGAGATCAATAAAAATGTTAAAAAATAAATAAATAAAAGAAATATGGGGCTCACCATATTTTGCCCGAAAAAATATCTATGGATGTAGGGAGAAAAAGCTGGTATCTCCTAGTTCACAGAAACTGGACTAGGGGCTATTGGAAGAGAAGCTGGAAGGGCGGTGAGCAGCAAGGAAGGCTCACTTTCATCCAGGTTGATGTAGTCCTGCCGCTCTTCCTGGTCCCCTGTGCGGTGGTTTCGGGAGCGCTGGAGGATGTGAGCCCGATCTCGGATGTGATGTCCAATGGACATCTGCTCTAGTCCACTGTCCGAGTCCCGCACAGTCCTCCGAGTCTCCCGGATCTGGGATGAGGCAGAACATGGCACATTCAGCTGCCCCTTCCAAAGCCCAGGCCACGCCAACCCGGGACAAACCACCCACAGCTCAATCTTGAAAAAAGAAGGCAGGGTTTCTGTGGCTGCCATTCAAATCCTGCCTTCTCTGAGAGGAAAAGCTCTCCAACTCACCCCGCCTGGTGCCGAGCGCATCTCTGACGTCTCCTGGTAGACCTTGGGGGCACCGTCACCCGTATTGGAGTAGGAGATGACTGTGGAGGATGAGAAGGTCTGGCAGTTGCCTCCAGCAGTCATGTGTTCCTGAGAAGGAAAGGGTCCAGTGGGCCTGAGGGGAGGGGCTCTGGAGACAGGATCCCACCCTTGAGCTGCCTGTTCTTGCTCATATCTTCCTCACAAAATGTGAAAACTAAGAAAACGTCAGGACTCATCATTACCCCCCAAATTCCTGAGTGCAACAATAAAAAAGGACCGCCTGGCCAGTGTGGCTCAGCGGTTGAGCGTCAACCTATGAACCAAGAGGTCGCCAGTTGGATTCCCAGGTTGCAGGCTTGATCCCCAGTTGGGGGATGTGCAGGAGGCAGCCAACTGATGTTTCTATCTTTCCCTCTCCTTTCCTCTCTCTCTAAAATCAATATAAACATATTTTAGCCGTAACCGGTTTGGCTCAGTGGATAGAGCGTCGACCTGCGGACTGAAAGGTCCCAGGTTCGATTCCGGTCAAGGGTATGTACCTTGGTTGCGGGCACATCCCCAGTAGGGGGTGTGCAGGAGGCAGCTGATCGATGTTTCTCTCTCTGATGTTTCTAACTCTCTATCCCTCTCCCTTTCTCTCTGTAAAAAAATCAATAAAAAAATATATTTAAAATATATATAAACATATTTTAAAAATAAAAAAGAAGGACTTTAAGAGTTTTAGCCTTAACTGCATATTTCATAAGAGTGCTACTGCTGCTTCACACTCAGGCGAGAGCAGACACCGAAACCCAGTGCTCTCGGATTCAGTTTCTTTACCCAGCTTGACCCCTTCTCTAGCACTCTCCCCCACTCCTCTGAGGACTCAAGGTGGTGCCAAGGGATGAAACAGGAGTCTCACCATGTTTCCGATCATGTCGTTCATCATCCCAAACATGTCCATGAAGCCACCCGACTGCAGCAGAGAGATGGAAAGCAGAATGAGTGCTCAGAGATAACCCACCATCCCGTTCTCTTCTTCCTTCACGCCTAGCAACTGCTCTTTGTCATTCTTCATGAACATGTTTCTCTTCCTGTATACTGCAGCCCTCCTCCTCAGTCTCTACTCACCTGTAATCTTATAAAAACCATGTCTAGTGAGCCCTTCACCTGCACCTCCCTCCTGAAAAGAACAAACTTCCCTAGACAAGTACATTTTCCTAATGAGTATGGCTCCTACAAGGACAGAAGTCAATATTAGCATCTTTACCTCATGGACTCATAGCACACAGCAGGCCCAGAGCTCTGAGAACACTATAAAAAGTTTCTAGGGTTACCCATAAGGCTATTCTAGAGAAGCACATTTGGAAGTAATATCTAAGTGTATAGAGTGTATCTGAGATGGAAGGACACAAGGAGGTAAGAACTCACCATTCCCAGCATCCCAAAGGGAGAGACGGCCCCAGCCTACAGGAACAGAGAAAGAACAGACATTAGCGACCGCAACTGATCGCTCTGCAATCCCCAACCTAGCCCATGGCCTCAGCTTGTTTTTCACCCTCCTCTCCAAGGGGTATCACTCAGCCCTTCTTCCAGACCCCTTCCCCCTCCTCCTAGATGATCCCACTTTGCTACACGGGCTGTAGTGCAAGAAAAATCAAGCGCTTTACTAACCACCCTCCAACCTTTCTTTGGGTCTCAGGTACACTGCAGCATCATTACCTGCATCCTGCGGCTGGCAGGCCTGGTCCCTGGCATGTTGCCATCCGTAATGCTGAGGAAGGGGCTGTATCCAAAGCCACCGGACAACATCCGGTTCATATGCTGACGGTGAATAGCAAAGGGGTCCCTGTGGAGTGAGTATACAGTATGGATGGCAGACGGGCCAAGGAGTCAACCGCCCCTCCCCCTAAAAGAAACCGGTCCTGGGGAACAGAGGCACAGATGTCTGCTTGCCCTCCAAGATGGGGCTGGAGCTCAGTATCCAGCCAGTACTGTAGACACCATGGGAACCCACATGTCTGTAGGCACTCAGACACCTCCAGTGGAGTGGGATGAGTACCAGAGCATGAGGGGGAGGCAGTACTCACATCAGGAACATGGGATCCTCAGGCTCCACATCCCTCATGAAGCGGAACATCCTGATTTTAGCTCCAGGGGGCTCCACACTGTAAAGATGAGATACTTGGCGGCAGCCAGGCTTTGCACACCCGCTCAGTGTCGGGGCGCTCACAGCACTCACCGTCCCTTCCACATCCTGCGGCTGACCTCCCACCCCGAACGCGGTGAGACCCCCTCCAGGGCTGCACCACCAGCCTCCAGGGAGAGAAGAGCTCTTCCAGCCTCTCGCAAGGCGGGCCACGGGGAACTCCCCCGCCTCTCCCACTCAGCCATCCTCTCCCCAAAGCCCTGGCCAGAGCATACCCCTCCCCTGCCGCCACTGTTCCGGATGCGAATCCCAAGTGCCGGCCCTGCGCCCAGTGATGACCCCAGCACCCCGCCCCCTCCTCCCCCAGCCGCTGCCAGGCCTCCCCGGGCGGGCCTCACGGTCCCCGCCGAACTGTCAGAAGACTCCGCCGGCCCGAGCTCTCCGCCGGGCGAAGCAGGAGGCGGGCCGGACGCTCCCCTCCCCGCACCCCAGGCTCGCAGCCCTGCAGCCCCGCTCCCACCGAGCCTCACCGGTCCCCGCCTCGGGCTCAGCGGCCCATCCGGCCGGTCTCGCCTCCCGAGCGCTGCAGGATCAGGGCTGGCGGCCCCGGACGCAAGATCGGTCCGGGCTCGAGCTGCTCGGCCTCCCGCGCCGCCGCCTTCCACAGCTGCCACCTCCGTACCTCCCGCGGCCCACGGAACCCGAATCCCGGCCAGGCCCGGACGGAAGTGACGTCACGGCGGGGACGCCCACCCCGGGGCGGCCCGCGGAGCCCCGCCCGCCGGCGGGCGTGGAGAGGAGGCCGGGGCCGCTCCCGGGGTGGCAGGGCGCTGGGGTAGGGCGCGGGGTCCTCCGGGGACAAAGGGTGATGGGAGCTGATTGGCAGCCTGGGTTTGGGCTCTGCTGACCGGAAGAGGCTCCCCGTCAGGGTTTGGGGGGAAGCAGAGGGAGTCATTACTCGCGAAGGATGGGGCTGGGGCGGGGCGGCACGTTCGCTCAGCGAAGGAAGAGGACCAGGAGCAGATTCCCATGGGAGGGGCACGCGCCCCGGGGAGGACCAGACGGGGCGGACCCCTGGGGGAGCCTGGAGCCGACTTTCTACCGGAGAAGCGCTCAGCCCAAGAGGCAGGAAGGGCGGCGATCCCGCAGGGGACGCTGGGGGCCAGCTCGGGAGGAGGCGCTACCGGACGGAGGCGGGGCCACTGAGTGACGCGGGGAGGCGGCGGCAGTCCCCCGGGCAGCCTGCTCGGGCTCGGAGCGAGCGGGCGGGGCGAGTCCAGGTGTGGGAGGGATCCGGCCGCCAGATGGCGCTCTTGGGTCAGACTGGACCGACCTCCCCCAGGGAACTGGGTTTGGCGAGGTTCCTAAACCCCTCACTTAACCCTACCGTGAGGGTCGGAGCTCATTTAGTAGCAACCTTCCCTGTCTTTTCCCTAATTCCTGTGTCCTCAAGAGCTCCCAGCCCTGCACTGATCTTGTCTCTAGTCAGGTAGCTAGGTCAAGGGTGTACTGTAAAGACTGGGAGAAGCTTCATTAACCAGAATCACCCTGGGGTGGAGCTGGAAACAGACTCTGGAGACCTGACTCCGAGGCCAAAGACTGATACTTTGACATAGTAAATGTCTTGCATAAAATCTGGCCCAACTGGAGAGAAAGGCCCATCCCCCTGGGTATCAGGGAATTTGGACTGTCTAGGGTGGACTTTAAACCAGATTTATCCAAATCTAGCTCTCCCTGGTTCTTTACTCTGGCTGCCAGCCATCTGAGTGCTATGTGGAGCCTGACAATCAGAAAGACTTGTTCCCAATATTTCCCTGGGGGAGAAAGAGGAAGGGGTCCATGGTGACTCAGGAAAAGGTATTGGGGGCAGGGCTTCTCAGGTTTCTTTGGACTTGATCATCATTAAAGGGGAAAAAACAATAGTGAAGACAGAGGGTACAGAGACAGATAATTTAGAAGCAGGCTGACTGGCAAAGCCAAAGAAAGACAAAGACACAATAAAAGAAAAATTGTTTTCATTGATATTTCTGGGGAAGAGACTTAGTAAAATATTTTACATTTATCTTCCAGATGCTCTATCTCTTGACATCCCACCATGCAAGTGCCCCTGGAGCAGATCCCAAGTGCTGTTTACAAATTACAGTTTAGCTTCTAACTATGAGACAAAGCTCCAAACCTGGGTTTTTGTCTCAGGTTAACAGAAATCCTTGAACAGATGGGGATGAAGGAGGCGATGCAAGAGCTCATTTTCGCGTTCCAGGAGACATACCATTTAGGCAGCCATCTACTCCCAAGAATTGAAGGAATGTAATTTTACAAGAACCTTTCTGTCCCCAATAACCAGAGTGTGTCTCCCTTCTCCATTGCCTTCACTTCTATAGAGTGTCCCAAAATTCACGCAAGAAGTAATTTTGATAGAAAACACAGGTTTATAATTAAAAATTGTAAATTTTTTTATTGCTTAAAGTATTACAAAGGGTATTACATATGTGTCCATTTTTTCCCCCCGCCCTAGACAGTCCCCTAGCCTCCCCTATCCCCCAGTGTCTTATGTCCATTGGTTATGCTTATATGCATGCATACAAGTCCTTTAGTTGATCTAAAAATTGTAAATTTTTTATTGATTCATAAAGTATACAGTATAGGATTATGTATGGAATAGCACATCAGGTAAATGGCCTCCACAGCTTTACAGGCACATACGCAAAGCTGTGGTCTTCATTGTCCCTGCTCCTGGGCCATAATTGGTACTTGGTAATGCTTATCAAATTGAAGGGATTGAAATCAAAGGGCTGCAGATATTAGAATCAGATTCAATAAGTCAAGTAAAATCAGGCTTTTATTTTTTGTTGTTGTTGTTAATGCTCACGCAAAATTCAAATCTTGCGTGAATTTTGGGACACCCTATATTTCCTCCCATGTTCCCTCCTTGCTTTTCTGCTACCCATTCCTTCCTTCCTTCCTTCCTTCCTTCCTTCCTTCCTTCCTTCCTTCCTTCCTTCCTTCCATCTCTGTCCAATGAACTGAGGAACAGAAATTCCTCTGTCACTGGAGTGTCTTGTAGATGGTAAGATGTAGGAGGGAAGTGGACCCTGCCAGGGGTGAGGGTTAACACCAGGAGGATAAAGATGGAAGAGAAATAAAGTAGTTCCTATATTCACTTCTCTATCTGATGGAAACAAAGTCAGGAAGTCCTTGTGAGAGCAGAGCTTGGCCAGAAAGGGGCCTTTTTAGGTGCAAGGTCATGCACCTGGAGCAATTGCAGGGCAGTTGGATTTGGAACAGAGTGAGGATGGGGAATGATGTGGGAGTAGGGGAAACTGGATTTCCTGCCTGGGCCAAAGTGAATGGGTGTAACTGAGTGTATGTGTGTATGTGTGTATGCATTTGCATTGGGGGAGGAAGGTGAACCCTGAAAATTAGCACTAAGGTGCCCCAGGTAGAGGGAGTTGTACAGCAGACACCAGGTTAGAGTGAGATTGAAAAGTGACTCAGGAGCATTTTTTAAAAATCAGCTTTTCCGTTTGTTTTTATATCCACATCCATTCAACAAATATTTACTGAGTACCTACTGTGTGTCAGGTACTGTTCCTGGCTCTGAGATATAGTAGTAATACAGAGAAAAATAAAGCAAGCTAAAAGGGGGACAGAGGAACAAACAACTGGGAGGTAGTGGTGGCTTTTTAGAGTGACTAGGGAAGGCATCACATAACCTATATGATAAAAGCCTAATATACTAAGTGTCTGATCGGCTGTTCAGCCAATCAAAGCATAATATGCTAATGATATGCTAAGGATGCTCAACCACTTGCTATGATGTGCACTGACCACCAGGGGGCAGACAGTCGACGGGGCGACCAGTCACTATGATGTGCACTGACCACCAGGGGGCAGATGCTCCGATTGGTAGGTTAGCTTGCTGCTGGGTCCAGCCAATCTGGACTGAGCTAGACAGGCCGGACATGCCCTCCCATGGTCCCTCCCCAGCTGGCCAACTTCCAGTGTCACTCCCCTGCCCTGATTGTGCCTGGCCTGAGGCCTTTCGCAATCCGGGACCCCTTGTGGGATATTGGAGATCCTGCAGCCCAGGCCGAGGGACCCCACTGGTGCACTGGGCCTCTAGTAAGATGATAATTAAGTTGAGACCTAAACAAGAGGAGGGCTAGCTGAGGTGAGAACTCTCTAGGCAGATGAAATAGTAAGTGCAAAGGCCCAGAGGCAGAAGTATGCTTAGTGTGTTCAACAAAGAAGCCAATGTGCCTAGACTGATGTGGAAAAGGGAAGAACAATAGTAAGAGACGAATAGGGAAGAGCAATAGTAAGAGACAAGGTCACAAAGAAAGAAGCCAGATCATGCGGAAGTTTGTAAGACCTACAAAAGGGATCACTGTGGCCATTATATGGAGGATAGACTGTTGGAGGACAGCAGCAGCAATAGAAAGACCTATTCACATGCTGCTGTCATCATCCAGATGACACATGATGGTGGCTTTGACTAGATTAGAAAAAATGGAGGTGATGGGAAGTGGTCATGTTCTAGATATATTTTGAAGATGGAACTAATGAAATTTGCTGATAGATGGATGCAGAGTGAGGGAGAGGAATCAATGACTCCCAAGGTTTTTTGATGTGGGTAACTGAATGAGAAATAAATGACTGGTCTGCTTGCTGCATTGTACTGAATATATACAGACAATGATTTGAAAATAGTATATTAAAATCGTGTCTGGTTGGAAGATCCTGACCATGTAGCTCCCTGGACAGTCTCACCTTTAAAAGCTAGCCACCTAAAGCAGGAGGAGATGTGGACAACAGGAATAAGTGAATTTCATACCTAGTTTGACCGTGAGTTAGCTATTAGACCATCAGGGATAGATACCTTGCTAATGTTAATGGTTGGTATTAGCATTGGAGTTTTGGGTTTTTAAAATAATTTTATTTACTTTTTTTTAATTTACTTATTTTTTTAGTTAATCCTCACTTGAGGATATTTTTCCATTGTTTTTTTAGAGGGAGTGGAAGGGAGGGAAAGAGACAGAAAGAAATATGATATGAGAGAGACATTGATTGCCTCCCTACTCACCCCTCCCCTCCACCGCCTGCAACCAAGGTATGTGCCCTTGACCTTGAGCTAGAAAGGAGTCGAACCCAGGACCACTCAGTCCATGGACCTACACTATCCACTGAGCCAAACCTAGGTTTGCATTGCATTGGAGTTTTAAGTCTTAAGAACTTCCTGTTGTTCTTTGATCATTTCAAGAAGACATCCTGAAGGAAGCAGGGCATCTTGTGATTAACAGTAAGGGCATTAAGGATTCATTTTTGTGTCACCTGTTTGGTAGTTCATGTCAAAAAAAATTTATTGAGCTCCTACTATGTGCCAGGCATAGTGCTAGGTGCTGGGGATAAAAAGACAAGACATAGTTCTAACCAGTTTGGTTCAGTGGATAGAGCATGGGCCTGTGGACTGAAAGGTCCCAGGTTCGATTCCAGTCAAGGGCACATGCCCGGGTTGCGGGCACATCCCCAGTAGGAGGTGTGCATGAGGTGGCTGATCGATGTTTCTCTCTCATGGATGTTTCTAACTCTCTATCCCTCTCTCTTCCTCTCTGTAAAAAGTCAATAAAATATATTAAAAAAAAAAAAGACGACATAATCTCTGCCCAAGATCTCAACCCTTCAGTGTTGACCCATGGACTGAAGGGTCTTTGGCCAACATGGAATTAATTATTATCCAGTGAGGAAGTATGCAATAGAAAGGTTTATTTTTTAAAATTGTATTTATTGAGGTGACATTAGTCAAGTGTACAATTCTACAATACATCATAATCTGTATATTGCATTGTTTATTCACCACCGAAAGTCAAATCTCCCTTTTGTCACCATATATTTGACTCCCTTTAGCCTTTGAAAGAGGTATATAAAAAGGCCAAAACTGGTTCAAAAGAAGGAGTGACTTTGGGAGTGGAGCCAAGAGAGCATTCCAGGCAGAAGATATGATCAATGTAAAGGCACAGAGGTATGCCTCATTTGGGAAGAACTATCAGGAGTAAAAAAAAAAAGGGGGGGGCAGGGGGTGCTGAAGCAAAACATTTGAGAAAACAGTGGTGAGAGATGAGGTTACAGAGGTTAAACCCTTAAAGGGACCAGATCTTTGGACTTTATCTGATAGTTTTTGTTTGTTTTGTTATTGTTGTTTGTTAACCCTCCCCTGAGGATATTTTCCCATTGATTTTTAGAGAGAGTGGAAGGGAAAGGGAGAGACAGAGAGAAACATTGATGTGAGACATCCATTGGTTGCCTCCCACAGGAGCCCAGACTAGGGCCAAAGCCTGCAACGAGGTACAGGAATCAAACCTGCAACCCTTCAGTCCGAAGCTCTATCCACTGAGCCAAACTGGCTAGGACTATCAAAGGGTTTTATATAGAGAAATTAAACAATCCGTATTTTAGGTAGAAAGACAGTTTATGCATTTTAGGAAACATTTTTGAGCTTCTACAATATCCCAGATAGGAAAGTAGATGCTGAAGATACAAAAATTCTTTCAGCCCTGATCGGTTTGGGTCAGTGGATAGAGCGTTGGCCTGCAGACTGAAGGGTCCCGGGTTCGATTCCGGTCAGGGGCATGTGCCTTGGTTGCGGGCACATACCCAGTGGGGGGTGTGCAGGAGGCGGCTGATGGATGTTTCTCTCCCATCGATGTTTCTGACTCTCTATCCCTCTCCCTTCCTCTCTGTGAAAAATCAATAAAATATATTTTAAAAAGAATTCTTTCAATTGATTGAAAATCCTAATTAAGCTAAAAGTCAGCAAGTGATGTTGAGCCCCAGGGCAGACGCAGGAGTTAGCTTGGTAAGAAGAAGAAGTACTCAAGATAGCTTTATAAAGTGAAATGTGAAATGGTCCCATTTTACCAATCCTTTTTAAAAATTTTATTGATTTTAGGGGGGGGGGGGCAGGGGAGGGAGAGGGCTAGAAAGATAGAAACATGGATGAGAAACATCGATCAGCGGCCTTCTGCACACTCCCTACTGGGGATCGAGTCTACAGCCCGAGCATGTGCCCTGACCAGGTTCTAGGTAGATGTTCAACCACTGAGCCATTGGCTGGGTGTGAAGATGATTTCTTAAGTAATGCTCCTGGGGGCAACATACTCAAAAACAAGATAAAAGTTAAGCCCTAACCGGTTTGGCTCAGTGGATAGCACACCGGCCTTCGGATTGAAGGGTCCCAGGTTCGATTCCTTCCCAGCACATACTCAGTAGGGGGTGTGCAGGAGGCAGCTGATTGATGTTTCTCTCTTATCGATGTTTCTAACTATTCCTCTCCCTTCTCTGTAAAAAAATCAATAAAATATATATATTTCTTAAAAAGTTAAGCTGGTTTAGGTCTCTCTCTAGTAGCTCATCTCAACTCTCCAGTGACTTGAGCTTTTTAAATATACATAGGTATAAAAAAAATCACACACACCAAAAAAAAGCAAAGGAATAGAAATGAGGTTATTGGGAGTGGAGATAAAAAGGTACAGTGAGGAGAGGGGAGGTCCAACTCTTCAAGTTTCTATCCAATGCCTTGAATAACTAGATCTTCCTTAGTACTCAACCAATCCGATAAATAGGCAAACGAAAACCAAATGCCAACAAGCAGGAAGCTGGGGAGGGGGAGGAATTCACTTCTGAGTGAGATGGACAGAACTGAACACGTACACACAGCGAGGGAAATGTCTGGGAAGTCAGGCCAGAGCTCACAGTGCCCCTTGCTTCCTGGGTTCATGCCTCCCCTGTTCTCATCTGGCCCCCCTTTTCCCACCCTCAGAAAATGTGTAAGAAGCACAGGTTCCCCCACTCAACTAGTGGGGAAAATTCTCAGCTGGACTGTGGAGTAACAACTCGGGACAGACGAGCCTGCACGAGGCCTGTTCTCGGGAGGGAGCAGACGGCGAGCATCGCCAAACACCGTCCGACCCGGAGACCAGATCCGGGTCCTCGTGCAGCCTCAGGGGCTGCGGGGTTGGCTCTCGGCAGCCCAGCCAGCCCCTATCCGCCCGTCTCACTTCTCGCTCCGTTATTTCGAAGCCAGGACGTCGGGAGGCTGGTCTGTCGTCCACGCAGGCGGGGAAGGCTAAGGGATGCTTTTCCAATCGGGAAGGGATTGAGAGCCAGGCCTCCAGCTACTGGGTCTCTTTCCTGTGGTCCCTCGTGTCCAAACTCTCCGATTCTCCCGGCGCTCCCTCGGGCCTCGGGGCAGGGCTCCCATTCTCCGCCTCTCCATCTCCCTGGAATTTTCCACTGCAGCTGCCTCCGCTCCCAGACACCCCTCCCTGGGCAGAATTCCCGCTCCCTCCGCCTCCCCTTCCTTCATCACACCTCATTCCCGCCCCCGGCCCTGAGGCCCCGCCCCCGGCCCGCTCGCTCCCCACACTAGCCCCGGGGGTCCCGGTTAGAGGAAGGGGAGGCCAGGCCCTCACGGGAGAGCGAGAACCAGGGTCCCCGGCCCTCTCCCGAGCGGGCAGAGAGGGCAGTGGAGGGGCTGCTCCCCCGCGGGGCTGCTGTGGGGGGAGTGGCCCTCCTCAAATCCCCATATAAGGCAGGGCAAGCAGTTGGGCTACTGGATTGGCTGATTCAAATGAGCATTCCACCTGGCAACAGGGTTTCTATTGGCTCTCGGGAAAAATAGGAGGAAGGTGGATGGAGGTTGTTGGTGGCGGGGATTGGAGGGGGGAGGGGAGTGGAGGTGACCGGAGTGGGGGCGGTTACCAGGGCAACAGGGTAAGAGCCCAGCAGGGTGTCCGAGACAGCAGGCGGGGCTGGGGGTGGCGGAGGGGGTAGAGGAAGGAGGAGGGCGGGAGGGAGAGGAAAGAGACGGACCCGGAGGGAGTGAGAGCGGGGAGGGGGGCGGGGGGGGGGCAAAGAGAAAAATGAAGCTGGAGAGTAGAGATGGAGAGGGTCAGAGATCGCTAAATACATCAGTAAATGAGTCAGAGAAACAGATTGAGAGACGGAAAGATCTTAGAGAAAGATGGGTTCGGCAAGGAAAAACCTGGGTGGGGCTCCAAGATTTTTGAGGAGAGGGAGACTGAGAAACAAGAGTCAGGAAGAGACATGGAGAGGTGTGCGCACCAACGGACCAGAAGATGGCTTATTCAAGCCCTCAAATAACAAATGATGATCAGTGTGTATTTCCTATTAAGAAAATAGAGTAATGGTAACGACAACCAAATAATGGGAGCGCGCACACACCCAAGATACCTTTTTCCAAACCCTAACCTCCCACTCCATTTACATTCCTGACCTTTAACCCCCTCCCCCCACCCCAGGCTCCGGTTCCCTCCTGAAACCCTAAGCGTCTTAAAATGCCCCCAAGACACCGAGACTCAGGGCCCGGGACTGAGGCCGTGGACCAGGGTGGGACCCCAGACCTGGAGCCCTGGCAAAGGAGGCGCACGGCATCCCGGAAAGCTGGGGAAGATGGCAGCGGAGGGGAGAGAAATGGAAGGAAAGGGAAAACAAGGGCATGAAGAGGAACCCAGGAGAATCCAAGGGGAGAGGGTCAGGGGGCAGACGAGACCAGGACAGTGGCGTCCGGGAAGGAGGGTGGAAGGGGCGCATGGGTGAGGTGCGAATGGAGAGGGGCTGGGCGCAGAGGAGTGAAGAGGAGCAGGAGGGCCCGGCGAAGTGAGACGGGAGAGGAAAGGAAGCGGCCTCCGACCCCGCGGTATGGGAAGAGCCGGGAGGGTGACCGAAGTCGGCCTCGGGCGGGACGGGGCGCGCTGCCCGGTCCCATCGCCTCCAGGCCACGCGGAGGCCCGAGGGCAGGGGAAGGCCGGCGCGGTGCGCAAGTGGCTCCCACCGCTTCCTCCTCTGGAGGCTTTTGGTTTCTCACATACCTGCCCAGCTCCCCCTCCGCTCCCCACACCACCCCCTGGCAACATCTCAGGGTGGTTGTTTTTTTGGGGGGGGAGGCCAGTAGGATCCTGGCCATCCCTCCAGCCCGCCCCCAACAGACAGACTCCACATCCACAGGCGGAGGCCCCGCCCCGCGGGAACCCCACCCCGGCCCACCTCCGCGCCCCGCGCCTCTCCGGCCCCTCCCGCACGGCCTCCCCCCGCCGCGCGCCCTCCCCTCGCTCTCATCCTCCTATCCCCACCTCTCCAACCTCCGCTTTCATCCTCCTCCCGGCTCCTCTCCTCCCCGCTCCCGCCGGCCCCACCCCTGGGAAGCCCCTCCCGTCGGGCAGCGCCGCCTTTATAAGCGGTTTCCCTGCCCGGGGGCGGCAGCGGCTGGTCGGTGGCAGCTCTGCGGGTGCGGGGGCGGCGAGGACCCAGCGACCGCGGCCGGAGCGCGCCAGCCACCGCCCGCACCGCCCTTCCGCCCGCTCTCCGGACGGCGCAGCCCTGCGGGTCTCCGCTCCGGACCCACCCCCGCCCCACCCCGCGCGCCTCTGCCGCCTCTTCCAGAGCCCCAGCCCGCCGAACGGCCGCCGCCGCCGCCGCTGCCGCTGTCGCCGCCGCCACCGCGCCAGGTTCCGGCCGCGGCCACCCTCCGCCGTCCAGGGCCCCTCCGTCCCGACCCCGGGACCCCGGCTCCCCGCCAGCCCCGGCCCCGGCACCATGTCGGAGAAGAGCGTGGAGGCAGCGGCCGAGTTGAGCGCCAAGGTACGGGCGGGGACGGCCGCCACCCGGACCCGCGCGACCCCCGGACTCGGCGCGGCCACGCGCCCCTGGCCGCCCCCGACGGCCCCACGCTGCCCGGGCGCCGGAGCCCGGCCGACCCTTCTCCGCCCTCCCCCCCGCTCCCGGCCTGGCGCTGCCTCCCCGGCGCGGCGTGCTGCCCGCCAGCGCCCTCTAGCTTCCCGGCCCGCTCGGGCCCAGGCGCCGTCTCCACCCCTCTCCGGCCCGGCCCGCACGCCCTGGCCCCGGCCCGTTCCGTTCCCGTCGGAGCCCTGCACGCGCGGCCCACTCCGCCCGCCCCCTCCCCGCGCCCCGGCCCCGGCCCCCCGGGGTGTAAATTGACTTCACCTCCTGGGCTGCGCGGCGTGAGACCCTCCGGTGTAAACAGGACTCTCCCCGGAGGCCGCCCCTCGGCCCCTCCCCTCGAGGCCGACTGCCGCCTGCTCCTCTCCTTGCACAGCCACTGCCTCTCTTTTCTCGTTTCCCTCCGATCTTGCCGGCTGCCTCCTTTCCTTTGCCCGTGGCCGTCAGCTGCCTTTTCTCTCCGTAGCACCTTTTCAGCCTCCCCCCGCCCCCCCCCCCCAAACACACACCTGATAAAGAACCCTGAGTCCCTAAAAACCACAAGCGGGATGGGAATAGCCTTCGGAAAAGCCTCTGCTCAGCATTGCACCGCCTTGCATGAAGCCACCCTTGCTCTGTCAGCTCCCTTCCCCGGCCCATCCGTTTGCCCTTGCCTCGCTTCCAGCCTTTCATTTCTCCAGGGAACTTGCTGAGGATTGCTTTGGGCAGTTAATTCGGCCAGGGCTTGGGGGCTGGGAGCCCGACCTTGGGAGTGGAGGGTGGCCGAGGAGGTCACGGGGGCCTCCTGATGGCCTGTGAAGCGAGAAGGAGGGACCCCGTGGGATTACAGGCCGTGGAAGAGGGGGGCTGTGTGCGAGATCTGGCAAGGTGTGGTGGCACGTGACTTCACTGAGTAGGTGTCTTTGTATGTCTGAAATGCAGCGAGTGTGTGGGACTGCTGTGTCAGTTACATGTGTGCGTGTGGAGGCCTGGAGCCGTGTTGCTGGTTCGTGCGTGCCCAGGACGCCACCGTGCTCTGGTGCTGTCTGTCTCAGGAGGGTGCCAGAAGACCCAGACACGGGCCATGTGTCCTGAGTTGCGGTGGGGCTCCTCTGAAGCTGTGTGTGTGAACTGGTGTCAGCCCGTGTCAGCGTGTGCCTGTGTTGAGTAAATGGGCCAGAGGGCTGCTTAGCACAGACCTGGGTCATACCCTCCTGGAAAGGGGATCATGGAAGGACAGTGACCAGAAGGACAGAGCAGGGAGGAGAGGGCCCGGCCCCTTGGACTTTGGTCTCGTAATGTCCCTCCCCCCTTAAGCCCAGATGGGAACCTCAGGCCAGGGGCACACAGACTTGGTGCGAGGGCCCAGAGAGAAGCTCATGAGCCCGGGGTCGCTCTCCAGGCCCAGGATGGAGGAGCAAGCCCGCCACATAGTAGAAACACCATACTGCCCTGGCCGGGCAGCCCAGTTGGTTAGAGCGTTGTGCCAAGGTTTGATCCCTGGTCGGGACACATCCAAGAATTAACCAATGACTGCATAAATAAGTGGAACAACAAATCAATGTCTTTCTCGCTCATCAAAAATAAATTTGAAAGAAAGAAATGCCATACCGACCATGTGGCAAAGAAATGAGGACAGCCAAGTGACATGAGGAAACCTAGCTGGAGTGAGAGGGTCAAGCATTCTCCCTTCCCTGAAAGGGAGAAGGGAATTGAGTGTCCCTCCAGGCCAACCACTGACACCAGCCCGTACCCCCTCCTATCCCAGTTCAGTTCCAGAAAGGACACACCCTCCCAGGGTGATCTACTCACACAGAAAACTTCCATCCACACGGAATCAGATACACAGAGTTGCACACCAATGCCAGATCTGATCATAAGGAGACACTGGTTCAGGGCCTGCCAAGGGTGGGGTGGGAAGAGGAGGAATCAAAATTGGAAGGGCAGGTGTGTCTAGAGAAGGGGGACTCTCAGGAGCATCTCCCTCTGCCACATCAGAAAAGGACATTAGGGTGTGCCTGCTAAGATCTTGGGGTGAAGAAGAGGGGCAGTGCAGGGGGGGGGGTGTCCTCTAGACCTGTACTTTCCCTGTCTGTATTTCTGTCCCACCCCAGACACAGAACTTGTCTCATTTCATCTCCATGTCCCACATTCTCCCATGTTTGTTTTATCCTACTTGACCTACATCCCCTGGAAGTAGTTATTTCTACCCTCCTACCACACCGTGCACACACCAGAGGGAGGTGGAAACTACTTGAACTTTTTTTTTCCCCCAGAGAGGGGAGTGGGAAAAAATGAGAGGGGGTGCCAGGAACTGGGCTAGAGTGCTCTCCCTATTCCTGTGGTGTTTGCCCAAGTAGGAGCCTGAGGATTCTGGGGACAGACACACAGACAGGGAAACAAAGGCTTTGGTAGCTGGGGGGAAGCTGGGAGGGATGCCCAGGAGAGTACTAGGAAAAGGCCCTAGGGGTAGACAAAAGGCAGAGCTGGGCAGGCAGTGGGAGGGGGTGGGGCGTCAGGGCTGTGAGCAGATGGAGGGGATTTGCTTTGCTGAGCTGAACTCTGCAGCCAGTGAGGTTTGGAAGAACTTGATGGGGATGGTGAGCAGTTACCTTGGCCACCTAGTTCTCTTTCCTCATCACTTTTCATCTCCTCTGAGACGTGAGGAAGAAAGTGTCTGATCTCAGCCCTGTTGTGGCCTTTAGGCCCCTGTGACCTCTGTTCTGACTCTAAACTGCTGTCACTACCTTCTCTATTTCACATTCTCCTCTAAGCTCACTGCAGAGGGAGAACCAGGGCTAGAGGACTTCAGGGCTGCAGATGCTTTCTGGTGAGAGAAGGTGACCTCTTTCTCTCTCGCAGGACCTGAAGGAGAAGAAAGAGAAGGTGGAGGAGAAGGCGAGCCGGAAAGAGCGGAAGAAAGAAGTGGTGGAGGTGCTGAGGGTCAGGGCTGGGGGTTGTGCCCACCTTGCCCCACCCTTCCGGCCCTCCCAGTGCCCCTGGCCGCTGGTGGTGATGGTGTGGGAGGCAAACAGCCAGCCTGACACTGCTCTCTCCTCTGGTCCCCAAAGGAGGAGGAGAATGGAGCTGAGGAGGAGGAAGAAGAAACCGCTGAGGATGGAGAGGAGGAGGATGAAGGAGAAGAAGAAGGTGGGGAGGGGCAAGAAATAGCCAGGGTGGGCTTGAAGACCTGATGTAGGGCTGAGGGGCGACCACTTGGGGCCTGCTGGGGCTCCCTGCCTCCCCAATGACCCATTTCTGGCTCCTCAGATGAGGAAGAAGAAGATGATGACGACGAGGGGCCCGCGCTGAAGAGAGCTGCTGAAGAGGAGGTTTGGGCTGGGTTGTGGGCCTGAGGGGCTGTCAGGGATGCAGCAGGGGCTGGGAGCCCTTTGGATTTTGGATCACAGAACCCTGTGGTGCATGGGCGGGTGCTGGAGTAGGGCAGGGACAGGGAAGTCCCTCTCCCATTTACCTGCTCTTTCCCTCTCCCACAGGATGAAGCTGATCCCAAGCGGCAGAAGACAGAAAATGGGGCGTCGGCATGAGCCCCCTGCCAATGGGCTGGGGAAGGAGGCCCCTCAAGGCCTGGAGATGGGGGCAGGAACAGTTCAGTGCAGCCACTCTTCAACCTGATTCCTTGCTCTGGGCCCTGCATCAGAGCTGCCACCCTCTTTCTCCCCAGCCTTCTCATGTCCACCTCTCCAGACTCTGCCCTGCCATCCTCACTCTGCCATTGTTCCACCTCCTGACCTGTTCCATCTGAGCTCCCCAGCTGGTCCCCAATTGCTCCCTTTCCCTCTTCTTTCTCTCTTCCTCACTCCCACCCCGCCTCCGATAGCTTCTCCTTCGGAACCTCTGCATCCTAGCCTTCTGTCCTGCCCATCCCTACCCTGCCTGATCCCTGGGTCTCCTTCAGATCCCCTTCTCTCAGACAGCGCCAGGCCGGGGTGGGGCCAGGGTTGGGACCAAGCCCCACAGCTGCCCCCCTCTCCTCCCCTTTTTGTATAATTTAATAATTAATAAAGAAATGGTCGCGCTTCTGTTTTTAACCTGTCTCCTGCTTTCCCAGGGCAGAGGGAGGAGGGTGGCTATGTCACATTTTGTTAGGACCGTTCCCTTCTATTAAAAAGTGCCCTCCTATTACCCACCATTAAAGAAGACAAGGTCAGCACTTTCAGGGTGGGCACGGAGGACGGCTTCTTTGAGAACTGACTGTTGTCCTGATTTTGGATTCTTGGGGAATTCCTCCCCAGCAATACACGCGCACTTCCCTGCTAGCCCACACCAGGTCTAGACACTGCTGAGCCCAGTGGAAAGCTACCAGCCTTATTGTGCTGAACCAGGCAGAGACAGCCTCAGAAACAGGAAGTCCCACCCCTGCAGTGGGAGAAGGCTGGAGGCCTGGGTCTCAACTTTCTGGGACCTGGAGTGAGTGAGTTGCCTCTGCCTGGCACTGAGGTGTGAGTACCTGGCTAAGTAGAGAACTCCAGGGCCTCTTGTACCCAGGCTGGTGGCAAGTTCTTGGCCCCCGCCCTCCATCACTCCCTGCTGGGCTCCTCAGGCTGGGACAGGTGGGAAGCAAGGGTTTCAACCTTCCCTAGTACTTCTGCCTCAGTTTTTCTCGAGTTTGGTCTCTGTTGCAGGATTTCTGCGTTTCGCCATATCTCCCTTGCCAATCTAGAACCTCTAGGTTGGGAGCAGGGGTCTGAGCTGGGGCAGGTGCGTGTGACTTATTAACACCACCAGCTTGTTAAAGACCCACACTTGACCCGCGGTCAGGACTACACACAGCTTTTGTCTTCATACTCCGTAACTGACCTTGCCACATTAGTTCGTCTCTGAACCCGCCTCAGTTTCCTCATCTGTACAATGGGGATGACAAGGTTTCATGAGTTGCTGTGTGTAGTGTCCAAAACTGCCTAGCTCATGCTGAAAGCTCATCGCTATTTGGGCTTGAGGCACCCTTTTCCAGGCCTATCTTTTAAGGTCCCATAAATCTTCCTGTCTACCTTATTCCCAAAAATGATTGGGTGGGTGGGGGAGGCAGGTCTAGAGCGGTAATGAAGTCCTGGGAGGTTAAAGGAGTGAGGGAGGGGATGAGTACCAAAGGAAGGGCTGGCCAGGAAGAAAGTGTGGCTGTTGGAGCTGGGGGGGGGGGGGGGGGGGGGGGAACGGTTGACAGCTTTTGGAGAAGGGCAGAAGGTCCTGGGAAAGGGAATAGTCAGGGGGGTCGGGGAGTGGGGAGGAGGTGGTGGGGACACCCAGGACTGAGGAAATAAACAAGGGGAGCGCCAGCCACACAGGGGTGGAGGGTAGTGCTGCTGGGAATCAACCCCCTCAGACTTTCCACTGCGAAGCGAAACCGTGAGCCCTGGGGCGTGTGGGGGGGCAACGCAGAGGGGAAGTGGGGAAGGTGAAGGGAAGGCAGAAGGACAGGGGCAAGGGCCCTGGGAACAGACGGGCCTCCCAGCTCAAGACATCCACCTTGCCTCTGCTCTGCTCTCTGCCACTGCCCTGCCCCATTACCTAGGACTCCCGCCCACCCCCACCCCCTACCTTTCTCCCTCCCCTCCCCAGCCCGTGGCTGCCTGACCTGGCCAGCTTTCCTCTGGATTCCAGCCTCTGGTCATTGGTTCCTCCCCTCTCCCTCCAGGCCTCTGTCCCTGTCCCTCTTCTCCTCCACCCTCCACCTTGCAGAACCGCTCTTTTGTCAGGCTGTCTCTCCCTCCTTCTTGACCTCTTCCCTTTGGAGGGCTCCTCCCGGCCCAGACCTAAGGGGAGATGGGGGAAGCCCAGTTCCTGTTCTTGGTGCTTCTGCCCTTGCTGTGGGTGGCTCCAGGTAAGATGGGGATGATGCTGTGAGAGGGCTGACCCAGACCCACAGGAGGGGGTCAGCAGGGATCTCCGGATGACTACACAGAAACCAGGGTTCGTAGTTTGGGTGGATTTTTCTCAAGCCTTGCTTGGGGGCAGTCCTTCAGCCCCAAAGCCTCTCATCAGGCTCCCCCTTGGCAGGAAAAGGGCAGAACCCTGGTCTTCCTCAGGCTCCTTCTCTACTCCTAAGTCTCTTGGCTCATGGTCCCTCCCTTTGGCCTCTCTTTTCCTCCCCAGTGGAGGCACCAGGGCCCCGGACAGAGGTCCGGGAGGTGTGGGCCCAGGAGGGGGCTCCTGCCCAGCTCCCTTGCAGTTCAACAATCCCCCTCGAGGATCTCAGCCTTCGAATAGGAGGGGTTACCTGGCAGCATCTACCAGACAGGTATGCACTCCAAACTTGGGCAACAGAACTCCCAAATCCAAGGTCCAAGCCGGCCCTCGGTCCCCTGCCGGGAGCTGTCAGTCCCTCTGAAGCCAGTGGCCTGCCTCCCCGGCCACCATGCACCCTCGGCCCTCCCTCATCCAGGCAGCCTTAGGTTGCCAGCAGGGGATGGTGCTGGCCCAGTGCGAGGGCGGACACGGGGGGCGTTAATGGTCAAGAGATCTGCCCTTTGGGTGGGTTTCCTTATCCTCAGAGTGTGGCGGGACTGCATCTCTCTCGAGACTTCTTTCCCTTTAACGTCTCCATGTCTCCCTCCCGCTCCCAGCCCGCCCCCAGCCCGGAGCAGCCCCTACACGGTGCTCAGGCTGGCGCCCGGGGGCCTGCGCAGCGGGCGGCCGCCCCTGCAGCCCCGCGTGCAGCTGGAAGAGCGGGGCCTCCGGCGCGGCGACTTCTCGCTTTGGCTGCGCCCGGCCCGACGCGCGGACGCGGGCCAGTACCGCGCCGCCGTGAACCTCCGGGACCGGGACCGCGCCCTCACCTGCCGCCTCCATCTGCGCGTGGGCCAGGCCTCCAGTAGGTGGGGGCGGGGCGAGGGGCGCCGGGCTGGGAGGAGGGCGCCCAGTTCCAGACGCCGCCGTCCGGAGGCAGGAAGGGCTGGGCCGAGGCTGCGCTTCTAAGGATGCGCCCTGGGCCCTGCCGGCAAGCCCCCAGAAGGGCAGCGGAAGAGGGTGGGGAACCAGATCGCGAAGTGGAAGGTGCCCCCAGAAAAGCACGTGTGGGGGAGGAGGGCTCTTTGGAGAGATTATATCACCCCTTGCGCTCCCCTTCCCCCACCCGCTGTGGGAGTGCCAGGGTGGAGGAGGGGAGGCACCCCTGGGGAGGGTGGGTGGAGGGAGGGTGCCGGCCTAGAGTGATTCATTTCAGACATCTGTGGCTCAGGAGGTGGGCTGAGTGGGGATCCTCGGGCAAGGAAGGCCTGGTGAAAGGGAAGACCAAGCCAAGTACACTTGGAGGCTGGAGACTCTGGGCATCCATTTTAAGCACTTCCAGGTGCCAGGCACTGAGCTGGGAGCCAGGAGCGCGAGGGGAGAAGACAAAGAAATTTACATGGTGGTGCCTGGAGCTCCCAGCCTAGTTGGCCTGCTGTGTTGGGAAAGTGTTTGCCGTGGGCTGATCCACTCTTCCAACCTTCTTTATCCCTGTGCAGTGACCGCCAGTCCCCAGGGGCCTCTCAGGACCTCGGATTGGGTCGTCCTGAACTGCTCTTTCAGCCGCCCTGACTTCCCGGCCTCTGTGCGGTGGTTCCGGGGCCCAGGCAGGGTCCCTGTTCAGAAGTCTCCCCATCACCACTTAGATGGGAGCTTCCTCTTCCTGCCCAAAGTCAGCCCCATAGACTCTGGGCTCTGGGGCTGCATCCTCACCTACAGAGATGGCTTCAGTGTCTCCAGCACCTACAACCTCACTGTTCTGGGTAACTCCTCCAGTCCGCCTTCACCCGTGACCACAATGCCTTGCTGCCCTCTTCTCATCTCCTCCTGACTTGCGGGTCCCCACAGTAGGTCCTCAGCAGCTTACACCACCTGTGATTATTCTGGGCCTCACTGTCCGGTTTCTTCCTTTCTCCTG
Source organism: Myotis daubentonii (assembly GCF_963259705.1). NCBI lineage: Eukaryota > Metazoa > Chordata > Mammalia > Chiroptera > Vespertilionidae > Myotis > Myotis daubentonii. The sequence continues at coordinate 21,971,061 of NC_081841.1, forward strand.
TTGCAGCCTTTCAGCTGCCTTCTCCCATTGTAGACTTTCCTTGGGCCACCCAGCCACAATGGCCAGCCTTTGGTTTCCTGCTGGCCCACTCCCAACCCGGGTTTCTGAGCCTCTTTGGTTCTTCCACCTTATTCTACTCCTCAGCCCTCTTCAGAGCCAGACTACTTCCTTCGCTCCTGCACTTTTCTGCCTCTCTTCCGTTCAGATCCAGTGTCCCAGCCCCTCTGCCACCTCCCCCTCTCTGCTTTAACGTTGGGTTTCCTTTTCTCTCCAGATCTGGAGCCTCCAGTCCCTCTGACAGTGTACGCAGGAGCAGGTTCCCGGGTGGAGCTGCCCTGCCCTCTGCCTCCTGGTGTAGGCACCGGGTCTTTTCTCACTGCCAAGTGGGCCCCTCCTGGGGGAGGCCCTGACCTGCTGGTGACTGGAGACAATGGCAACTTTACCCTTCAACTGGAGGCTGTGAGCCAGGCCCAGGCTGGGACCTATACCTGCCGCGTCCATCTGCAGGGGCAGCAGCTCATTTCCACCGTCACTTTGGCAGTCATCACAGGTCAGGCCTGCGTGGGAAAGGAGTAGCTCCCAACCCAGAGGAGCTGGACAGGGAGGGATGCCTGGCCAGGCAAATACTGGCAAAGCCACCTCATGATGCCACGCCATGGGCACAATTTCCAGAGGCTGCCCCTCGAGGCCTCTTCTTTTCTCGCCCCCACATATAAAAACTGAAACTAAAAATCTCCCCTGAGTCACTAGATGCATGTTCCACTCTTCTCTAAGGGGATCCCCTGCTCTGAATTGGGGGGTGGGGTCTGAGAAGTTAGAAGGAGAAGTGGCAAAAGTTTGAATGGTTCCAAAGGGGTGGACTATATTTCTAGAATCCTTGTCCCACTTTGGGGCCAGGGCTTGGGTTAAAGTTGCAGGAAGTGGCCTGGATTTGGGAGGAGTTAATACATCAGTTCCTTGGTCAGCAAATATTTACTGATCATGAGCTTTTCAAGACAGTGTAAAACAAACACATTAAAAAACAAAAAACAAAAAAAAAACCCACCTCAAAATGTGTTGATTGATTGGTTATTCAATCAATTACCAGTGGTGGTTACTTGACTGTGTCTGCAGTACTAACCTGTGGAAACTAAATAATAGCACCACATAGTAGGTGCTTAATGAATATAGTTGAATGAATAAGTGACTATGCTAGCAAATAATACATCCCCTGTCTGCCAGTGCTGAATTTCCATATACTTCCTGGAAATTTCTACCTAGATCTCAGCCTCTCTCTGAACCCCATCTTTTCCTCGTGCTAAGTCTTGTTGACTTAGCCTTTCAGTCAGTAACGCCATCTGCATCCCACTCACCCTGAAACCTGGCTTTCTCCTTCCCTCATGTCCAGTCAGTTGCCAAAGCCTACCAGTTCTTTCTGTCTAAGGTTTTCTTGAGGGCCCGTTGTTTTGTGTCAGTTTCCCATGCTATCTCATGACAATTCAATGGGAAATGCTTTCTAGAGGAGGAACATTCCCAAAGTCACACCCCGGGGAAGTGTCAGACTCAGGGTCTGTACTCAGGTGTCTGTGACACCAAATCTTCAGGTTCCTGTGCACTATTTGTCTCCTCCTACTCACCCTGTCTCTCACCGTTGAGCTTTGAGATGCTCTGTCTCTAGGTCAGTTGGTCAGTTCACCCTTCTCCAAACATCCAGGAAGTGGGCAAGTTCATTCAGGGGGCACCTCAAGGCAGGGGCACTGATGTGTGATTCAAATTATGAAAGCAGGAACAGTGCAAAGTATATTGGGGGCCAACTCACCCAACAGATATTGAGGGTTTGAGCATTTGAGTGGTAGTAATGTAAAAGAGTCTGAAATAATATTCGTTATGGGATCCTTCTGGCCCAGTTTGAGTTTGAACAGTCCCCTGAAGGCAACAGGGAGCCGGGGAAGTTTTTGAGCAGCGGAGTGATCTGACCAGAACTTTGTCTTCATAAGATTACTTTGGCCATGACCCTGGTCTCCTCCCCTCAGCCTCACCCAATCAGAGCCCAGGGGAGTGCAGTGTGCCTGAGACTTGGGAGTTGATCCTATGGTGTCAAGGGGGCCGGGGACTCAAAAGATCTCTTCCCTCTAATGTTTTCAGTGACTCCCAAATCCTCCGGGTTACCTGGCAACCTGAGAAAACTTCTTTGTGAGGTGACACCGGCATCTGGACAGGAGCGCTTTGTGTGGCGCCCCCGGGACAAGTCTTCGCGGAGTTCCCCAGGACCCGTGCTGGAGGTGCAGGAGGCCAGCCTCCTCTCCCAGCCCTGGCAGTGCCATCTGTACCAGGGGGAGAGGCTTCTCGGAACAGCGGTCTACTTCACGGAGCTGCCTGGCCCAGGTCTGAGACCCCGCAACACGGGGTTCCCCAACTTCAGACCAGTCATATTGATCCCACTTGCAGACCTCCTCCCCACCCCTCCCAGCTCTTTCTTTTCCAATCAGGGACCTGACTCCCAGCTCTTGTCTAGTCCTGACCCTCTCCTGCCAGGAATTAGTTGAATGATCCTGGATGAGTCCCTTAAACTCTTTGGGCCTCATGGTCTGCGTCTGTGAAATATGAGGGTGTGGCCAAACGTCCTTTCAGTCGTGACTCTATGCCCAATCCTGTACTTCTCCTTAGGTGCCCAGCGCTCCGAGAGAGCCCCAGGAGCCCTGAAGACAGGCCACCTCCCTCTCCTTATCGCCCTCGGTGTCCTCCTCCTGCTCCTTTTGGCGGCTGGAGCCTTTGGCTTTCACCTTTGGAGAAGACCGGTGAGCCAGGGACTCCCCTCCCTTGCCACTGGTTTCCCTTCTCCCCAGTCCTCCGTGCTGTCTGGCACCACCTCCTCAGCAAAGGTGACTAAGGTGGGGCCTGAAGTTGCCTTTACAACCCCTTCTTCATAGGCCTCTGCACTCCAGGGACCCCTTGTGCCTGAAGAATGCAGGGGAGGCCACATGGCGAGGGCAGGGGCGGAAAAAGAATAGATGGACCCAGTAGCCTCCTTACTCCCTTTCTCTTCGTCCTTTTCTTTCTTTCACCCTTCATGTCTTCCCACAGTGGCGGCCAAGAAGATTCTCTGCTTTAGAGCATGGGATTCACCCACCTCAGGCTCAGAGCAAGATAGGGGACCTGGAGCAAGAACCAGAGCCAGAGCTGGAGCCACAGCCACAGCCACAGCCACAGCCACAGCCACAGCCACAGCAGCCCTGACCTGGAGCTGAGGCAGCCAGTGGATCTCCATAGCTCAGTACAAATAAACTCCCATCAGCAGCAAGCCTGAGTCTGGCTCCTTCTTGTCCAGTGAAGAGTCTTGTCTCTCCCCAACCTCTGGGGGCTCCCTTCTCCCACTCCAGCCTTTCAACCAAATCCCCCCCCCCCCGCCCCGCCCCCCTCCCGCCAGTCTCTCTTATCTTCTCCTTTCTGTTCCTGGCTTCTCAGTGATTCTTTTCTCCTTAGTCTCTTTCTTGCTATCTCTTATGGGGAGTAATTTTTCTAAAGCTCCAAAAAGCCCTCACCCCTTACCTCGACAGCCCTTTCCTGTCCTTTGGCTATCGTGCTGGCTGCCCTGGTTTCCTTTATATTTTTATTCCTCTGGCCCACCCCACCCCATCCCACATTCAGCTCCACTTCAGCACTGTCCTTGTCCCTCTAGTTGTAGTGGGTGCGTGTATACACACACACACACACACACACACACACACACACACACACACACACACACGGAACAGCCCTGCCCTGTCGAATCCTCCTGGAGATCAAGTCTTGCAACCTTTCTGTGCGGGCTGCTGGGGTTCCTGTCTGCTTCTGCCCCACCCCCATGTTCCTCAGCTCCTGGGGCCGCATCTGTTCCTAGGTATGAGGACACACTGCCACCCAGTGGTCACTGTCTCACACCACTGGGGGTTACTGGGTAGGCTGGGCACGTGGGAGATTAACAGTGCAGTGGACAGGCAGCTGGTGTCCCCACATGTAGGCACCGCCTTTGTGGGGTGCCCTTGCTATGGTCTGCATATGAGGGTGCACCCAGCAGCTGTCACATGCTCTATGCACCCACCAGGAGAAGGACTGAACAATACATGCCTCAGGATACATAGCCCTGGACCTGCGAGGTTAAGATCCAAGTCTGACAAAGGAGAGTGTTGTGGACAAAGGCCCCACGTGGGGACAAGAGCAGCCAGCAAGGCAGCTGGCCGCTGCTGCAGCTTTGGGAGTCAGGAGCCCTGGCTTCTGACCCCAGCTGTGCTGACGTGACCGGAGTTAATCTCCCTGAGCCTCAGTTTCCTCGCCTATTAAATGGGATAGTAATAACCCACCAGAATGGGCTGTTGTGAGTATTGGATAGCAAAAGGGCTTCACTGTGCTGTGCTCCACGCATGCGATGTGCTTGTCTGATCATCCCTTTGTGAAGGAGGAAGCAGGTCTGCTCTGGTCATGCCAGGAGTGATAGAGACGACCCCCCCGCCTGCCTGCCCGGCCTGTCTGTCTGTCCCTCTCAGAGAGAACATTCATGAGTGCTGGTCGTGGTCTTAGAGCACACACACAGCCTCAGCCCACAGCACCCCCACAGCGACCTAGACCTCTGCCTGCAGTGTGGGCCACGCTCTGGACTTTGGCCGCAGACAGCTGTCAGGGAACTTTACCCTGGGCAGGAGGGAAAAAATATTGAAAGAGAGTGGGAGCAAGACTGCAGCAGCAGGACCCCTTGTTTTAGTGGGGCAGGGGTTTCCTGGAAATTTTTGTGGGTGGCATTTTTCCTTTTGACTAGGTAACATCCTATGCCCTTTGGGCTTCTGAAAGTAGTCATCGAGGATTCACCAGTGTGAATCTGGGGGGGACTTCCCCTTGTTCCTGCACAAAGGGAGCAGGGAGGGGACAGCGGCAGAGCGATGGGCCACCTTGTTCACCCACGAAGGAAGTGAAGAGCAAAGAAAGAACGGAAGGAAGAGAGGGCATGGGGCTTGTGCTTACCGTGATCCTTTTATTAAGTTTCACCCCCTTCCCTATGAGATCTCTCTTAGGGGGTGACACACCCTGCCCCTCCCCCTCTCCCCTCAAAGCTCTAGCAAGATAACCTCCAGCCCATTTTGTGTTGTCTTCGTCCTTCCAGGGAGCTGGGTTAATTCATCCTGCTCCTTCCGGCTTCTCTGTGAACCGAACCAGTATTCCTGGTTGGGGACCTAGAGGGGAAGGGGCACCAAGGAGGCAGGCACCTCAGCCCTAGCCAGGTAGCTCAGTTGGTTAGAGCATTGTCCTGATATGCCAAGGTTGCAGGTTTGATCCTGGGTCAGGGCACATACAAGGAGCAACCAATGAATGCATAAATGGATGAATAAGTGGAACAACAAATAATCTCTCGCTCTGTTTTCCCCTTCACTCCTCCTCTCTCTCTCAAATCAGTAAATAATTTTTTTTTTTTTAAAAGGAGGCAGGAAGCTCAGTGGGGCCTGTGGAGGGTGGGAGAGGGATCATTTCAGGTCCTTGTTTTTTTTGTGTGTGTTTTTTTAAATATATTTTTATTTCAGAGAGGAAGAGAGAGATAGAAATATCAATGATGAGAGAAAATCATTGATTGGCTGCCTCCTGCACACCCCCCACTGGGGATCAAGCCCACAACCCAGGTATGTGCCCTTGACTAGAATCAAACTCAGGACTCTACAGTCCGTAGGCCAATGATCTGTCCACTGTTCCAAACTGGCTAGGGCTTAGGTCCTTGTTAAAAAGGAAGGGATGAAAAAAAAAAAAAGGAAGGGATGCAGCCCTGGCCGGGTTTGGCTCAGTGGTTAGAGCAGGGGTGGGCAAACTTTTTGACTCGAGGGCCACAATGGGTTCTTAAACTGGACTGGAGGGCCGGAACAAAAGCATGGATGGAGTGTTTGTGTGAACTAATATAAATTCAAAGTAAACATCATTACATAAAAGGGAACGGTCTTTTTTTTTTTTTAGTTTTATTCATTTCAAACGGGCCGGATCTGGCCCGCGGGCCGTAGTTTGCCCACGGCTGGGTTAGAGTGTTGGCCCGCAGACCAAAGGGCTGGGGTTCGATTCCCAGTCAACAGCATGTACCTCGGTTTCAGGTTTGTACCTTGGTTCCCAGTTCAATCTCAGACCCTGGAATGCAGGAGGCAACCAGTCGATGTTTCTCTCGCCCCTCCCCGCCCCCTCCATCCCTTCCACTCTGTCTGAAAATCAATGGAAAAAAATATCCTTGGGTGAGAATTAAAAAAAGAAAAGGGGGTGGGGATGTATTAAGTACCTATTGCCACATAACAAATCACCCCAAAACTCAGTCATTTAAACAGTAAACACTATCTCACGTGGTCAGGAACCCAGGAGCAGCTGAACTGAGTAGTTCTGGGTGAGGCTCTCTTGTGAGGTTGCTGCCAAGATGTGGGTCAGAGCTGAGTCACCTGAAGGCCTGACTAAAGGGTCTGCTTCTAAGAAGGACCCTCAGGTGACTGCTGGCCAGAGGGGTTAGTTCTGCCCCACGTGGGCCGCCTCTTAGTGGTTTCCCCCAGAGGGAGGGAGTGGCCAAAACAAAAGCTACCATGTCTTTATAACCTAATCTGGAAAGTGGCATACCTTCCCTCCTGCCTTATTCTATTGGTCACACAGGCCAATGCTAGTGCAGTGTGGGAGGGGACAACACAGGGTGGGAACTGAAGGAGACAGGAATCACTGGGGGTCCATCTTGCATCACCTGGGCTATCATAGGGGGAACAGTGCCTGAAAGAGAGCTAGCCTATGAGAGGGGGAGCGGTATCTCTGAGTGCCTCCCCTCTCCCCACAGCCCTGCATGACCTGACAGCCTCCCCCATTGTCCACTGTCCAGAAATTCTGGAAGCCAAATGAGGCCCAGAGCCTTGCCAAGTCAAGTGTGTCAAGCAAGAGGCCATGCTGTGCTCATCCAGACCCGCGGTCACATTGGCCAGATGTCCCCCTCCCCTGACCTTGGTCTTCTTTTTAAGAATTCTGTATGGCCCTAGCCAGTTTGACTCAGTGGATAGAGTGTTGGCCTGCGGACTGTGGTCCCAGGTTCAGTTCTGGTCAGGGGCACATGCCTAGGTTGTGGGCTCAATCCCCAGTGAGGGGCATGCAGGAGGCAGTCAATCGATTGGTGATTCTGTCTCATCATTGATGTTTCTATCTCTCTCTCCCTCTCCTTTCCTCTCTGAAATCAATAAAAATATATTCAATAAAAAAGGACATATTTAGGTTAAAAGATAGTATGTTATAGAATTCTTTTTTAAAAATAAGAAAATGGGGGATTGAGCTAACAACCTGGGCATGTGCCCTGACCAGAATCAAACCATGACCTCCTGGTTCATAGTTCAATGCTCAACCACTGAGTTGCCACGCCAGTTGGGGTTCCTTAAAAAAATTAAAAATATATATTATATATATATATTGAGTGGCCAGGTTCTTATGACCACCTGACGTTTGTAGGCATATTAGCCGTACACTGCATCGTATGGGATATGGAAGCCGAAGGCCTGTTCGAACACCTTCGCTGTCTGCAGTTACCAAGATAAATCGTCTCCAATTTGCACAGGAACACAAGGATTGGACAGTCGAGCATTGGAAAAAAGTCATGTGGTCCAATGAATCACCTTTCCAGTTGCATCATGCAGATGGCAGAGTGAGAATTTGGCGGAAACAGAATGAAAGCATGCACCCCACATACATGAGTACAACCCTTCAAGCTGGTGGGGGCAGTGTTATGGTTTGGGGCATGTTTTCCTGGCATGATTTGGGCCCTTCAATTCGTGTGGAACAACACCTGAATAGCACAACATACCTAAGTATCGTTGCTGATCAAGTTCATCCTATCATGTTGATGGTATATCCCAATGGAGATGGCTTCTTCCAACAAGACAATGCACCATGCCACGGTGCTTGTATTGGGCAGGAGTGGTTTCAAGAACATGAGGGAGACTTTTCCTTGCTTAGGTGGCCCCCACAATCACCAGATCTCAATCCAATTGAGCATTTGTGGGACGAAGTTAAAAGAGCCATCAGGCAGCTGGTTCCGCAACCATCAAATCTCACAGAACTGGACAGTGCTATTCACCAGGCATGGTGTCAGATTCCTCGCATCACCTTTCAACATCTCGTGGTGGAGTCACTGCCAAGAAGAATCGCCGCAGTATTGAAGGCAAAGGGTGGCCCAACGAAGTACTGATGGGGTGGTCATAATAATCTGGCCACTCAGTGTATATATACACTACATATATATTTACATATTTATTTATATATATATTTATTTTATTGATTTCAGAGAAGAAGGGAGAGAGAGATAGAAACATCAATGATGATGATAGAGAATCATTGATTGGCTGCCTCCTGCACACCCCCAACTGGGGATGAGCCTGCAACCCATGCCCAGCAGGTCTTTTTTTTTTTTTTTTTTTAATATATTTTATTGATTTTTTTTACAGAGAGGAAGGGAGAGGGATAGAGAGTTAGGAACATTGATAAGAGAGAAACATTGATCAGCTGCCTCCCGCACACTCCCTATGGGGATGTGCCCGCAACCAAGGTACATGCCCTTGACCAGAATAGAACCTGGGACCCTTCAGTCCGCAGGCTGACGCTCTATCCACTGAGCCAAACCGGTTAGGGAAAGGTCTTCTTATCTTTAAGGTGCAGGGCAGGCCCAGAAAGTTCCCTGCTCCACCTCCCCCACCAGGCAGAGGTGCATCCCACAAAGGAGGTAAGCAAGGAGCTTAGGTTTCCTTGTTTGGGCCCACCCCAAGATGGAGGTCCCCCTTTGAAGGGAATGGGGTTGGGTGGGGATGGGTTCAGTCTGCTTTACTCTGCGGCTGACAGTTTATCCAAAGGGCTGCAGGTGCCAGCTGGCTGAGCCCAGGCTGGGCTCTGAAATTTGCCTGCTCATAGCTCCCATGGGGTGCGGGAGGCCCAGGAGCCACCCTCTGAGAGTTGCAGAAGGTGGCCAAGGAGCTAGGAAGAATGTGGCCAGGGTGGAGGTGGGTCAGCCCTGGGAGACTCTACTTCCCAGACCACCTCTGTGGCCCCTCCCCCACGCCCCCAACTCCAAGCCTGCCCCCAACCCCCTTTGCAGAGGGTGTCAGTGCAGCTGCAGATGTTTCTGGTAAGGAGGCCACCACAGGACTGCACCTGGGGCTTCCAACTTCCCTTCCTCAGCTTCCACAGGCAGCCCTACCCCTTCTCCAATAGCCCGGCCTCCGACACTGTCAGCCTAGCTTCTGTCTTCTCTCTGCTTCACCTCTCCTTCTCCCCACTTGACCTCTTCCCCTTCCTCCAGCCTGAAGACAGAATCCATGCAGCAAAAATAGCGCTCTACCAGGAACAGGAGACTTCTGGAAATCGCCATGCTCAGTGCTTACAGTCCTACCATGGGCTTAACTGCATTTCTTCTTCTATAAAATGAGGATGATAATACCTACCAAGAAGGTTTGGCAAGTGCTTATGTATGTGGAAGTGCTTTGAAATGGAAAATCACTGTATATATGTGAGGCACAGTGGCCGATGCTAAGCCTCAGGAGCCCCAGATGAGGTTGTCAGCCTCATATCCCTCACTGCACTGCCTTCCTTAATGCAGAGAAGAGGCAGTCGGGGGGCGGGGGGGACAATCCAAGCATTGGGTCCAGGCAGAAGTTCAAATCCCAGTTCCACCAGTTATGGTTACTAGCTCTGTGACCTTCAGCAATTTTCTTAAACTCTTTGAGCCTCAGTTTCCTCGTCTGTATGGTCCGGAAAATAATCCGTGTGTCCTCTCATTGTTGTGAGGATTAAATAAAATACACAGCCATATAGAGCACACAGCTGTTAATGTTCATGTAAACTTGCTCTCTCTTCCTCTTTTCTTTTCCTCTTTGGAAATCCCAGCGTGACAGCCAGTCATGTTCTTGGAGCCTGTTGACTCTTGGGAATCTATCTTCATAGACATTCACAGGTCACAGACCCCAGAGTCGAATGGTGTTACACAGTCCATCTGGTTCATCAGGTGCAATCCGTGGGCCCTAAGCTAGACCCAGCCTCTGGAATGCTTTGTTTGATTTATCCAGTGTTAGATCAAAACAATTAGTTGTCAACATTAAAATTAGGAGATATTACATACATGTCTGGTTTCCCATCTTCTCTCAAAATTTGGGCAGAGCTGGCAACTCTGAGTTCACATACTGGTACAACCTCTACTATCAACTCAGCTGGAGCGGTGTGATTAGTGGCTGCCCCCATTCAATGAGGCAGGCACTCTCTAGTCCCCACCTCAGTCCTCACCTCTCCCTACAGTTCACTGCGGGTGGCAAACTCATTAGTCAACAGAGCCAAATATCAACAGTACAACAATTGAAATTTCTTTTGACAGCCAAATTTTTTAAACTTAAACTATATAGAGAGGTACATTGTTATTAACTTAATTAGGGTGCTCCTAAGGCTTAGGAAGAGTCTCACTCAAGGGGCCAAAGAGCAGCATGTGGCTCATGAGCTGCAGTTTGCCGACCACGGACCTAGCAGGCTCCCTTAGGCATTGAAGTCTGTGATCTGACTTAGACCCTATCCATTCATCCATTCAAAAAGTATTCGACAGTCAGGGGCTGGGGGAATAGAAAGTTAGTATTTCACAGGTACAGAATTTCAGTTGGGGAAGATGAAAAAGTTGTGGAGATGGATGTTGGTGATGGTTGCACAACAATGTGAATGTACTTAATGCTGCCGCACTGTACACTTAAAAATGGGTAGAATGATAAATTTTACGGTGGTGCGTATATATTTTACCACAACTTAATATCAATAAAATTTAATATATAAAAAAAGATTTGACAAGTATTAAGGATCTACGAGGTCCGAGGCACTCTGCTGGGTGCTAAGTAGACAGGCGTGGTCACCACTCTAGTCTGGGAGACAGACAGACACTACACAATCGATAACTTCATCATCATTACACTTGGACAAGTGCTCCAGGGGAGAAGCAGCAGAGGGTACCCGGAGATCTTACTGTAAGCGACTCTGGCTTCCGCTGAGGAGCTTGAGTAGCCTTCTCAGGCTATGAGGAGGGGTCCTGGGCAGAGAGAGGACGGTGCAGCCCAAATTCAGCCCCTGGGGTAAGATGTGGAGCCCCTTCACCTCCCTTATCTCCGAACCACCTGCCACCAGACTTCTTTCAGCTGAGAAAGCAACCTCAGCCTCAAAAAAGCTTCTGTTGACTTTTCTTTCATTTGCGGCAGAGCCCAGTGCTTACCGATACACACTCCCCACAGAAGCCCTCCTCAGGCTCCCGGCTGAAACAAAGTTCCCGATGATAAGCTCTTCCAGCACTCTGTGCTTCCTCGCAGCACTTGTCTAATCGTAATGAAATGATTGAACGTGTAGTGTCTACCTCACAGGCTAGAGCAAGGACCATGCCTAGCTTAGCTGACATCCCCAGCACCTTGGGTCTGGTAGACACTTAACACTTGTTGAATACATGAATGAATGGAGGAACTGACTAGATCAGGGGTTATAAACTCAAGAGCCTATAGGCGCCTGCTAGGTCATGTACATGAGAAAGCAGGTGGGAGAGAGTTTGCATTCCAGCCTGCAGTAAGGGGATGAAGGCCTGAGGAAGGGTACACTTCATCCTCTGAAGGACATATGTCCTCCCTTGAAGGATGCTCCATAGAAGGTGCGGTGCACCTAACATTTTCTCTTACATCCATTAACTGAAATGGCCATTTAGCCACATTCAGCTGCAAAGGGAGCTGGGAAGTATAACTTAAATCTGGGCAGCCCTGAGCACTGCTAAAAATCGAGGGCATTACTAAGGAAGAAAAAACTCTGGGGACAATGAAGGTCTGTGCAGAGACATACTTAAGATCTGAAGAATGAATAAACATTTTCTAGATTAGTGGTTCTCAACGTGTGGCCCACAAGGTTCCCTGAGGCCTTGTCAGGGGGTTCTCGAGGTCCAGTTATTTTCGTAAAAATAAGACGAAGTTATCTGCATGTTGAGATTGCAATGATGTTGCAAAAGCTATCAGGGATAGACTGCCTGCTGCCTTAGCACAAATCAAGGCAGTGGAGCCAAAACATACTATGGTCATTGTATTCTTCACCGCCAGGCACTTGCAGAAGAAAAGAAAAGGAAAGGAAAAAAAGTGCCAGTTTCACTTAAGAATGTCCTTGATGAAGCAGTAAATATGAATTTTATTAAAGTCCAACCCTCGAGTACATTGTTATGGAATGAGATGTAGCACTTCTCATTAATTATGAAATGAGAGATGAGGGGAGCTCTTCTGCTGCAGACGCAGCACAATGATGGACCCCAGTGGAAACACTGCGTTCATTGTTGGAGTTGCAAGCTGAACTAGCCACTTTGTTTTTCTCATAGGAGGGGCATGGCATGACGATATGAGCATATTTAAATTCAGGCTGCTGAGCAGAGGATGACCTGGAGGAAGAAGAATGGCGAGACCAGGAGACCAGTGAAAAGGCAGGTGCGATCACCCAGGCGAGGGATGATGCTGGCATCTTGGATGGGAATGGTGGCAGCGGGCAGAGTGACTTGGACAGACTTCAGAGCTATTTAGAAGGCAGCATCCATGAGAACTGGTAACTGAACACATGGGCGGGGCTGGGTGGAGCCAAAGATGATACCCAGCTTATCTGGCGTGAGCAGCTCGGTGGATGGTGAAGCCCTCACTGAGTGGGAGGTTCAAAGAAGGAGGGTGGCAGGTTGGAAAAAAACAATAAATGAAGCCACTTTATTTAAACAATAAACACCTGTATTACATGGGCTACGATAGGAGGAAGGATTTATTTGCTGCTCCCGGCCTTGCTTTTCCTCAGCTGGAACCCCAGCTCCTGGCCCTCCAGCACAGAGCGTTCTGCGCGGCCTCGGCCACACAGGCCTGGTCTTGGAGCCCCGCGTGCAGGCGCTTGCCTGCTGGAACTAGACGACCGATGATTCTGGCATTCTTTTTCCTTTCCCCATATTTCCCCTGAATTTTCTCTGATCGTTTTTTGTTTAAATGGTCTTCCTCCTCAGGAACCCGCTTGGCCCCCTTGTTTCGGCCCAGGGGCGGCGCCTAGAGGGATTGTACCCCTGTCGTGTGGGGTGCTGTAATGAGCACCGTGCGGCTCTTTACTGGGGTCTTGGTGCGACCGGTTTGTTGCTGGGTGTGTGGTAGACAGCACCAGTAATCCTTGTTTTGGGGGCACAACACTCCCAGCCCCAGGAGAAGTTGGCCACGTCAGCCTCAAGGCGCGGCACTTCTTGCTGCCTCCCTGCACACAGACTGTGTGTATGCGAGGGGAGGGGTTGGAGGGGGAGGCATGTTAGTGTTGGCAGCAGGGCGGCCCAGCTCATATTTTCACTTCTTGTGGCAGGGCTTCCTCTTGCCCCCGGTCTTGTGTTGCTTGGGCCAGTTGTCCCAAGAGATGTCCATGGCTCAATGATGGCTGAGAACGAAATGGAGCCACTTTAAAACGGAGCCAGAGCTGCTGTGCCTGAGGAACGGTGGAACTGTGCCCGTCTTATGCCTCAAACCTTTGGAATGTTAAAACAGGGCAAGATAACCTTTAAATATATATATATATATATTTCAGAGAGGAAAGAAGAGGAAGAGAGAGACAGAAACACCACTGATGCAAGAGAATCACTGATTGGCTGCCTTCTGCAGGCCCCACGCCTGGACACACAGGCAACAAGTTCGTGACATGACTCGCTCTGGGCTCCCTCCTAGCTCTGCTTAACTTTTTCCCTTGACTTCTGCATTTTCACTTTGACATCTTCCCCTACAGGCAGAGGGTGGGGACCCCAGCCCCAGGCAGTGACGCTGGGGGCCGGCCCAGGTCTGGGGTGTGGAGTCTCTCTACCCAGCTGGCTTCCTGTCTCTTCACTTAAGTGCGTCTCTGCAGGAGTAACAAGCACTCTCCCCAGCGGGGTCGCGGTGGCAGAGCTCCCAGCCCTCACATAGGCACACCTGTAGGGGAGCGACTCAGAGGGGACTAAAGACACAGGCCCAGAGGTAAGATGGGCAGACAGCTTCATACCTTTCTGCGGCTCCGGGAAGGGGAGGAGAGCTCCGGGAAGGGGAGGAGAGCGCGGCGGCGGCAGATGCGTTGGGATGTGCTGGATTCCCAGCTCTCCCACCGCAGGTCGGGCCACCTTCTCTTGCGTTTCATGAGCAGCCATCTCCCACTGGATCTGTGAGCTTCAAGAGGGACTATGCCAAACCCTCTCGGCATCCCCACCAGCCCAGCCCAGGGCCCGGGCCAGGGGCCAGAAGGTGCTCTCAGAGGGGGGTGGGCTCAGCCTGCAAAGTCAGAGAAGACCTGGGGACTTGAGGCCAGCTCAGGCTGAGAAAAGCAGTGGAAGGCAACTAACTATGGAGAGAGGAGAAGATGAAGACGGGGAGAGAGCGAAAAGAGAAAAAAGAGGGAAGGGGGAGTGGGAAAGGGAGAGAAAGAATATATTAAGGAAGGAGGGGAGGAGGCCTATAACAAACAAATGAGAAGGGGAAACAAAGGGAAAAGCAATAAAAAAATAATAATAAGAGAAGTGGAATCTAGTCTAGAGGCAATTCTCCCAAAATCAATTTTCCCAGTGACACCATCACCAAGAAGTCACACCAGAAATCACACTGGCGGCATTTCGGACGTAAGCCGCACGATTGACGCAGCCTGTTAATCGTCTTTTCTGTTTATATGTATTTGATATGTTTGTCTACTTGTGTGCGTTTTTTAGGACATCTTGCACAATATGTCTAAAGACTTCCCCTTTAACTAGCTTTAAAATGATGAGTGAAATGGAAAGGTTAAAATTTTCAAAAAGGATTGACTTTGAGCTCTACGTGTGACATGCTAGAAAGAGGATAGATAGAGACACATTTTTAGGCAAATACATCATGGGAGATATTGGCTCTAAGAGAATCGGTTCTAGGTGTCTTAGCTGCTCCGACAAAGCAGGCTAGGGGGCTAAGGAGGGATGTGCAGCCCCCAGGCTTGGCCGAGTGTGGGGGGCCCTGGGGGGGTGAGACCCCTCAAGACAGGACGCCTTGTCCGACCCACAGCCTCAGACCTTCTCTCCCCCAAGACCTCCTCGGCTCCGCCCTGTGCCGGGGCGCCCTCCGCCTCCCCTTCTGCGACTGGACAGGGCCTCCTCGGGCAGTCAGGTTCCTGCCCATAGAAAAGCCCCTTCTCCCCAATTCAGAGGCTTCGCTCTGGGTGGACTACCTGCACCTGGATGCCCTGCTCCGCGGGGCACACGTTCAAGAGCTCGAGGCTGCGAGCAGGACCTGACGGGGACGATCGCCACCTTTTCGTGTTTTGACAAATAAATTTGGGGCCCTTTCCACAAAATGGCCGCCTCGGCCTCCCTCCGCTGAGAGGCTTCCGAGAGGACGGGCCAGAGATCACTCGCCGGCTGGTTTCCCTCCCTCGGGGTGAGGACACTTTTCCGGAAGAGGTCAGCCTCAGAATAAAAGCTGCCCCGCCACTGGTTCCAGGCAGGGCCTCTGGGCACCGGGGCCTCCCCTGGCCACGGTGGGGGGAGGTGGCCCCCCGCCAGGGAGCTGGGGAGACCCAGGGCCTCGCCCAGTGTGGACGCTGAGTAAAAGCCTGTTGCATGAAAGAACTCTGCTGAGGTGGGTGCTGGGAGGAGGCAGGTGGGGCCTGGGTCTGTAAGGCTCTAAGGTTGATCTCTGTTCTGCACCTTTCGGGGGACAGGGGAAGGAGGGGGGCGCGGCTCCCCCACCGTGGGCGTCTGAGGCAAAGGAGAGGATGGCGGAGGTTGCAGCCACCGAACCACAGGGTCCCTCAGGGGGGTCGTGGCATCGAGGAAGGTTACACGACGCCAGTAAGCCGAGGAGAGCGTGTGCGGTGGGGGGCACATCCGTGGCTGGGCCAGCGGGGCCGACTGGGGGCCGCGGGGAGGAGATAAAAGTGCCTGTGGGACCACAGACTGTCACTGTGGTGAGGCCGTGCCCTCTTCCTCTCCCCAGCCTCGCTCCGCATCCCATCTCGGGGGGCCAGGCTGAGGGCAGCAGGAACCCCAAGGGCGCTGCGTGTGCGGTGCGTGGTGTGCTGCCGTTTTGGTCTCATCGCCCCCTGTTCTCTGTCTCCCTTTTGGTCGACTGCGCTGTGCACAGGCCTCGCCTCTCAGAATTTCCTCATCTCTCTCCCTCTGCCTCCACCTTGCTTGCACTCCCCTGGGCTTCGTGTGTGATCGTGGATTGTGCAGAGCGCAGCTGTGGCTTTAATGAGCTGCTCGGGGTCGCTCCTTACCTGCGGCTTCCCCTCCCGTCCTCCCGCGTCAGCCCCTGGGGCGTCGGTGTGTTTGTCCCAATCTGTGTTTTTCCCTTTGTCCACCCTGCAGCCACCGCCCTTGCACCCGCCCCTCCGCTCCAGGCTGTGCTCGGCGGGCTCCCTTCAGATCAAAGCTTGTCGAAGCCTGCATTCCAGCCAAAGGCCTGGATGCCTGTTTACGGGCAAGAAATGGAACTGGAGCTCGGTGGCAGCTGGAATGGGGAGAGACGAAAAAGGAGAGGCAAGGGGCACTCCACGCAAAACCAGGAGAGTCAGAACTGCCTCCTGGGGTCTGAGGCGCAGAGGGAGAGAGACACTTAGGCAGGGAGCTGCAGATGGATGCATCCACGTGGGGAGGCACAGATACAGAAACGCAGGGGATGCGAGCAGAGAGACACTGCAGGGGGCTGGGGGAGGGGTGAGAAGTGGGGTGGGGGAGGAGAGAGAGGCACCAGGATCTTGGGGACCAGCGAACCCTCCCAGCCTCTGGGGGTGGGGTGGGGGGAGGTGTACAGGATGCTGCAGTACTGGGGCGGAGCGTGTCTGGGGAGGCTGAGGATGTGGGAATCAAAGGCCAGCTCTCTGGGGTGGCAGCGGAAGCCCAAGGCACAAAAGCAAGCAGCAGCTGGAAACCCCTAGCCTCCTGCCTCAGCTGAGCTCTGGGGGCCGGCTGGGGCAGCGCAGGGAGCTGGGGGCAAGAGTGGGCCTCTGCACAGACCTAGGATCCTGGCGTGGGGAAGAAAAAATGACCACCATTTGGGGGAAGGTCAGGAATATCCCAGCTTCCTCAAGCACCGAAGCTGAATTTGGGCCCTGGGAAGTGATATCCCCTAGGAGACCCCTTCAGTCTCTGCTCACCAAAGACACAGAGAGAGTCCTGTTTCCCCGGGATGAGAACCACTTCAGATGTGAGAGTGCCCCTGCCCCACGGTCTCACCCCAGCCTTCCCTTCAACACCTCCCTGCCCCAAGCTAACTTGTAAACAACTGCACCTGTGACCAGCCTCCTTCCTTTTCTAAACCCTCCTTCCTGACATCTTCCTAGTTCCCTGGTTAAAAAAAAAAAATTCTATCTGTTAGTTCGCCAAAGGAGGAACACAGGAGGCCAGAACGGTGAGGGATTATGAATTTATTCGATCATCCGCACACCAGGTGGCTGAGCCCCAGAAGGCTCCAGCACCCCGGTGATGGGAGTCAGCGGTTTTTAAAGGACTCTAGGCGGGCTTTCTCTGGGCGGAGAATTCTCCGTGCAGGTCCGGATTTTGGGAAGTCTGGAGGGGAGAGAAGATGGTCTTAGCAAGTGGATTGTGGTCTCGGCAAGTGGAATGTCCACTGTGGAGTGGCCTAAAGGTCAGTTGTTGGATCAAACCTAGCACTCCAGCCTTTTTGTTTTATGGAATAGGGACGAAGGTCATATATTCTGTAATTATTTCCTGCTGAGGCTGGACTTCGAGATCACAGGGTATTGGCCTTCGATTGTAGTCAGCTGGAATGTTGTGTGGATTCCTCCTGGCTGGAGCGAGGGGTTGCGTGAGAGCCTTGAGTGATTTCATTAAGTTTGTCATAATTGACCACAATACCCTCAGTTCCTGCTGCCTCGCTCAGGGGTAGAATGGGCGCGGGAATAGAAGAGGCTGTTGAGGAGGGTGGTCTTTGGGTGGCCCGAGAACAAGTGTCAGGTGGGAAAAGGCTGTTTTGGAGCTTGCATTCTTGGGACTTGGGCTCTCAGGGGCTGGGGAGAAGGTGGTTGCTGGTTAGGAGGGTCTGGGTTTTGGGAATCTACTGCAGGTGAGGGAGGGGATGTGTAAGAGGGTGGAGGTCGGTGGTCTGCTGGGTCAAAAGTAGATTCAGAATCAGAAGTGTTAGGGGTATGATGTTTTGTGTGAAGGAGAAAGCCCTGATGGGTAGCGCAGGACTGAGAGAGAGGAATGGGACTGAAGGTGGAAAAGGCCTGGACGTAGGGAATCTCTGATGATTTTCCATGGCAGTGACAGCAATTATGTTAAATTATGTCTGCAGGTCAGTTCCCAGGGAAGGGGGTATCGATTCCATTCTTTGATCAGACCTCACACTATCAGGCCCCTACCATGTGCTTGGCCCTGGGTAATGATTCTCTCAGGCAGGTCGAGTGCCTGGAGAGAGCTTTTTAAAAAATCTCCCCCTGCCCTGGCTGGTTGCTAAGTGGTTAGAGCATCGGCCCTCAGACCGAGGGGTCCCAGGTTCAATTCCTGGTCAGGGGCATGTTCCCCAGTCCCAGTGGGGGCACGTGGAGGAGGCAACCAGTCCATGTACCTCTCTCATGTTGATGTTCTCCCCCCCCACTCCCCCCCCCCGACTTCCACTCTCTCTGAAAATCAGTGGAAAAAATTGGGTGACGATTTAAAAAAAAAAGTCTCCTCCCAAACCGCATCAGAACCCCCAGCCCCCAGCCCCCCTCTTAACTCCCAAGTCTCCTTGAACAGCCCTGCCTCCTCTGCACACCTCGGGGTGGGAGGCCCTTCCCTTTTCTTTCATCTAATTCATGGTTTTCAGGTTTAAGTGTGCGTCAGTCACCTGGGGGTTTGTGAAAACAGACTGCTAGACCCAGCCCCAGCTTCTGATTCAGCACGTCTAGGTGGGGCCTGCGACTTCGCACTTCTAACCAGTGTCCACCTGCCGCTGCTGCCGCTGCGGATCTGGACTCACAGTGGAGAATCGCTGCTCTAACCTAATGCTACCCCTTCCTCAAGGTCTATTCAGAACTTTTCTGCAGGTTTCCCCTCCTTCCCCCCACCCCCCACCTCCCACCCCAACCAGCGACCACAGAACCGGCTGGGCTGCCGCTCTGTCACTGAACGCTGAAACCACCTCCTGCGGTGCCCCGGGGAGGCGTGAGAGGGTCGGTCCGCTGGTGCACAGGGCCTTACCTTCTGCTCTTTCTCTCCCTGGCGCCTCACACGGGATCAGGCCCAAGTCCTGGGAATCGCACCTTAAGTCAATCTCTTCTCCCACGTCTCACCGCCACTGCCTGAGTTCAGGCCTCCCCTTTCCCGGCAGGGCTGTTTCAACCCTGACTCCGTGCTGGCCCTCCTCCCACTCATCTTTCACACAGCACATCCACCCTGCTCAGGAGCCATGCTGGCCTGTCCAATGTTAGTATGCGCTGCTGAAGCCACCACGGTGGGCACTTGTGACAGCCTGTAGCTGCCGGTCCCTATCCTAGGGTGGGGCCTGCGCCAGCGCCAGTGGTCAAAACATTCACACCACTCACGAGCCATTTGCAAATCTAATCGTGTCCTTCTCTACATAAAATCCTCCACTGGCCTAGCCGGTTTGGCTCAGTGGACAGAATGTCCGCCTGTGGACTGAAGGGTCCAGGGTTCGATTCCAGTCAAGGGCAAATGCCTGGGTTTCAGGCTTGATCCCCAATGGGGGGCTTGCAGGAGGCAGCCAATCAATGATTCTCTCTCATCATTGATGTTTCTATCTCTCTCCCTCTCCCTTCCGCTCTGAAATCAATAAAAAAAATTTTAAAAAAATCCTCTGCTGGCTCCCAGGGCACAGGGTCGGGTCCCAGCATCCCAGCATCCCAGCATGGCATTCAAAGACCTTCGTGACCTGGCGTGGCTCCCTGGTCTCAGTCCCCACCAATTTGCTACTTTCTCGGTCCTTTTCTGTTGGCAGCTGGCAGAGACCCCACCCCTGGCCTGGGCACAGCACTGGGTGGCACATGCTGGTGGGGGTCTGCTTAGAGACACACACGTCCACGTCCCTGACTTGGTTGTAGGTTCCTGAAGGGAGCAATTGCCTAGCGTCCCTGTCTGCCCCAGGCCCAAGAAATGCCCACTACCTAATGATTAGTGTCTCTCCCTCAGGCTCTGCCCCTTCTTCGGGGGAAGACCCAGGTCCCTCCCTGCCTCAGCAAGGCCACCATGAACCAGGGAACTTCTTTTAGGCACCTGCTCCTGCTGCTGCAACTGGGTGAGTGCTCAGACTTGGGGTGTGGGTGCAGGTGGCCTGGGAGGAGGGGCTGACTGAGAAATGCAAAGGTGGGGGATGGGGTGGAGGTGGGGTAGTGATTGGCTCAAGGCCTGACTCCTTCTTTTCCACCTAGCACTGCTCCTAGGAGCCACTCAGGGGAGAGAAGTGGTGCTGGGTAAGGCAGGAGGCCAGGTGGAGCTGCCCTGCAAAGCTTCTGAGAAGAAGGACATGCCATTCATCTGGAAAGATTCTGGAGGAAACACGATTGTGAGCACTCTCTACCACACCGGTGCTTCAGGCTGGGTTATAGGTAAGGTGGCCCGCTCCCCATTCAGGAAGAAAGCATTGTGAATTGAGCATCCCTGGTGTCAGCGCTCTACTCCTAGGAACCTCTGGGGTCCCAGAGGGTTTAGGGTGACAGAGACCCAGGTACATGTGTTAGTTTTTTTTTTTTTTTAATATATTTTATTGATTTTTTACAGAGAGGAAGGGAGAGAAATAGAGAGCTAGAAACATTGATGAGAGAGAAACATTGATCAGCTGCCTCCTGCACATCCCCTACTGGGGATGTGCCCGCAACCCAGGTACATGCCCTTGACCGGAATCAAACCTGGGACCTTTCAGTCCGCAGGCTGACGCTCTATCCACTGAGCCAAACCGGTTTCGGCCATGTGTTAGTTTTAAGTGATAATTATAACATTGCTTTTAGGAGTTTTGGTTTTTTTCAGGGTTTTTTTATCCTCACCTGAGGATATGAGGATATGCTTATTGACTTTACAGAGAGACAGAGAGAGAGAGAGAGAGAGAGTGAGAAACATCAATGTTAGAGAAATATCAGTTGGTTGGCTCTCTGAGGCCCCCTGACTGGGGATCAAACCCCTAACCTAGATATGTGCCCTGACCAGGAATTGAACCCACAGCCTTTTGGTGTATGGGACGATACTCTAGCCAACTGAGACACCTGGGCTGGTGCTAGGTTTTTGGTGTGTGCGTGCGTTTTTTTACATGGCCTTCTGTTTATGTCAAGTGATACTGACTTCCTGTTTATTATAGTGATATAAAGTTTCCTTTTAAATGAATTTATTTAATTTTAAAAAGTGAATCCATTTTTAAATATATATATATTTCTATTGATTTCAGAGAGGAAGGGAGAGGGAGAGAGAGATAGAAACATCAATGATGAGAGAGAATCATTGATTGGCTGCTTCCTGCACGCCCCCACTGGGGATGGAGCCCGCAACCCAGGCACATGCCCTTGATCAGAATCGACCCTGGGACCCTTCAGTTCACAGGCTGATGCTCTATCCACTGAGCCAAACCACCTAGGGCACAAATGAAACCATTTTAAAATGTTACATAAATAGGAAAAGTAGATTTGGCCAAAATCATGTATAAGGTATGTGAATGGTTGAAGTCTGGGAAATATGGCTGCAGCCCAAGACTCTGATCTTTTTTTAAATTGTTTTATTGCTTAAAGTATTACAAAGGGTATTACATATGTGTCCTTTTCCCCCCCCCACCCTTGACAATCCCCTGGCCTCCCCTACCCCCCAGTGTCTTATGTCCATTGGTTATGCTTATATGCATGCATACAAGTCCTTCGATTGATCTCTTACCCCCCCCTCCTGCCCCCAACGCCCCCCCCCCCGGCCTTCCCACTGCAGTTTGACAATCTGTTTGAGGCAGCTCTGCCTCTGTATCTATTATTGTTCAAAAGTTTATAATGGTCTCTATTATCCATGAATGAGTGAGATCATGTGGTATTTTTCCTTCATTGACTGGCTTATTTCACTTAGCATAATGCTCTCCAGTTCCATCCATGCTGTTGCAAATGTTAAGAGTTCCTTCTTTTTTACAGCAGCATAGTATTCCATCCCAAGACTCTGATCTTACTAGAGAGGAAACTGTGGCCCTGAGAGGACGCGCCTGCCTGAGCTTATGTGCCCAGTGAGTGGCAGCGCTGGGTTGGAGCTTTGATTCTCCAACGTTCAGCCTAGGCTCCCCTGTGGAAAGCTCTCCTCAGTGCCGTCAGACCTGAATTGGCCACAGTGCACAGGAAACTGTGTTTGTTGCAAATGGACATCTCCCGCCCTGGCCGGTGTGCTCAGTGGTTAAGGTGTCCCTCAGTGCTCCAAGGGGTCTCTGGTTTGATTCCGGGTCAAGGGTACATTCATGTATTGCAGGTTCGATTCCCAGCCCCTGTCAGGGTGCACTGGGAGACAACCAATTGATGTGTCTCTCTCTCATCGATGTCTCTCTCTCTCTCTCTCTTTCTTCCTCCTCCTCCTCCCTTCCCCCTCCCTCCCACTCTCTCTAAAAATCAATGGGAAAATACCCTCCTGTGGGGATTTTAAAAAAAGAAAGAAATGAACATCTCCCCTTCCAGTGCGGATGTTCTTTCTGGGCTCTGAGAAACATGAATCAGACACCCATATCCACTCTTCAGGTCTGAACATGAAAAAGCCATTCCCTAAAAACTGACAAAACCCCCAACTCCTGATCTCTTTCTGATAAAAACACAAAGCAGAAATCAGCAGATTAACTGTCCCCTGCCTGCCATGTCCTCTCCTCCTTCAAACAGCTACTTCAAGAGGCCCTATGATCAAACTAACCTTCGTCCTCCCCTGGACCACGGGCCCATTACAGAACTTACACCCTTGGACAGAGCCCAGGACCACAACTCCCACAAACGCTGCAAGCGATTTTCCCGTCCTAGAATTTTATTCTGCTAAATCGCTTGAAATAAATTGACTTTCTGCTAGGACTTTATTTTTATTACTTTTTTTAAAAAAATTTATTTATTTTTTAAAATTTCTTTTATTTCTTTATTTATTTTTTAAATATATTTTTTATTGATTAAGATATTACATATGTGTCCTTGTCACGTTATCCTCTACCCCCGCCCCCCCCCCCCCCCCCCCCCGCTCATGCCCTCACCCCCCTGTTGTCCGTGTCCATTGGTTAGGCCTATATGCTTGCATGTAAGTCCTTTGGTTGATCTTTCCCCCTTACCCCCACCCTCCCCTCCAAGGCCCGACAGTCCAATCAATGCCTCTCCGTCTCTGGATCAGTCCTTGTTCAGCAGTTTATGTTGTTCATTATATTCCACAAATGAGTGAGATCCTGTGGTATTTATCCGCTCTCCAGTTCCATCCATGCTGTGGCAAATGGTAAGAGTTCCTTTTTCTTCTTCCTCTTCTTAAAGAATACCTTTCAGCATTTCATATAATGCTGGTTTGGTGGTGATGAACTCTTTTAGCTTTTTCTTATCCGTGAAGCTCTTTATCTGACCTTCTATTCTGAAAGATAGCTTTGCTGGATAAAGTAATCTTGGTTGCAGGTTCTTGCTATTCATCACTTTGAATATTTCTTTTTCTTTAAATATATTTTTTAATTGATTTTTTACAGAGAGGAAGGGAGAGAGATAGAGAGTTAGAAACATCCATGGGAGAGAAACATCGATCAGCCGCCTCCTGCACATCTCCTACTGGGGATGTGCCCGCAAGCCAGGTACATGCCCTTGACCAGAATCGAACCTGGGACCCTTCAGTCCGCAGGCCGACGCTCTATCCACTGAGCCAAACCGGTTTCGGCTGGTTTCGGCACTTTGAATATTTCTTGCCACTCTCTTCTGGCCTGCATGGTTTCTGTTGAGAAATCAGCTGACAGTCATATGGGTACTCCCTTGTAGGTAACTGACTGTCTTTCTCTTGCTGCTTTTAAGATTCTCTCTTTGTCTTTTGCTCTTGGCATTTTAATTATGATGTGTCTTGGTGTGGTCCTCTTTGGATTCCTTTTGTTTGGGGTTCTCTGCGCTTCCTGGACTTGTAAGTCTATTTCTTTCACCAGGTAGGGGAAGTTTTCTGTCATTATTTCTTCAAATAGGTTTTCAATATCTTGCCCTCTCTCTTCTTCTGGTACCCCTATAATTCTGATGTTGGTATGCTTGAAGTTGTCCCAGAGGCTCCTTACACTATCTTCATATTTTTGGAATCTCTTTTCTTTTTTCTTTTTTGGTTGGGTATTTTTTGTTTCTTTGTATTTCAAATCTTTGACTTGATTCTTGGGATCCTCTTGTCTGCTGTTGGATCTCTGTAAATTATTCTTTATTTCAGTCAGTGTATGCTTAATTTCTAGTTGGTCCTTTTTCATGTCCTCCATGGTCTCACTATACTTATTGAGGGACTCACTAAATTTATCGGCGGTTTCCATAAAATTCTTGAAAAACCTTATAAACGTGGCCTTGAACTCTATGTCCAGTCGTTTGCTTTCCTCCATTTCTGCCATTTGTGACCTGTTTCTTTGTCTCCGCATTTTGGCTGCTTCCCTGAGTTGATAGAGTGGCTTTGTGTGCTAGGTGTCCTGTAGGGCCCAGTGGCTCAGCCTCCCCAGTTACCTGAGGTGGACACTCTTGGTGTACCCCCTTGTGGGCTTTGTGCACGGTCTTGTTGTAGTTATGCCTTGGTTGTTGTAGGATCACTGGGAGGAATTGACCTCCAGGCCAATTGGCAGTGAGAATCAGCTGTGTCTGCAGTGGGAGAACTTCTGTGCTGGAGACACCCTTCTGGGGCAAGACTTGCTTCAGTGGGGCTTTGGTGCTCACTGAGACTGCACCCTGAGTGTGTCCCTTATGGATCTGAGGAGTTGTGAACTGGATGGTCCCCCTCTGACCACTGGGTACAGTGGCTCTTGGATCTAAGGAGGTGCTAATTTAGCCTCTGCCTGAGGTTACACAGCAGGAGCTATGAAGAGAACTGCAGATTCCCCTTCCTTTTTTGGAGTTTGGAGGTGCCCTGATGAGGCTCAGCTGTGAAGCAATGCAAGCCGCTGTGGGGCCTTGGGCCTTCTCTTGGAAGTTCTGGGTCTGTCTGGCCCAGCTGCAGTTA
Organism: Myotis daubentonii; assembly: GCF_963259705.1. Taxonomy (NCBI): domain Eukaryota; kingdom Metazoa; phylum Chordata; class Mammalia; order Chiroptera; family Vespertilionidae; genus Myotis; species Myotis daubentonii. The sequence continues at coordinate 21,996,178 of NC_081841.1, forward strand.
GGTAATTATCAGGTTGCAAAGGGCCGGGGCATTCACATGCAAAAGCCTCTGCCTCAGCCTGGGTGGGGCGGGGTCTCAAGGAATCAAAGGGCGGAGCAAGCAGCTGTGGCGAATCCTCAGCCCTGTCCTAAGGAGTCTCGCGTCTCAGTGTCCCGGTAATTGCTGCGAGCACCTCTGAGGGAAAGGAGCCCTCAAGTTCGCCTGCTGCCAGACAGTCCAGTTTCTCCCCGTATGAGTCCTGGGTCCCCAGAGACTTCCCGGACCCGGAGTTCAGAGCAGTCGGGAGCTTGTGACTCCCTCCGGATTCAAAAAGACAGCCGCGTCCTCAGGTGCCAGCCCCTTTCCGCGTGCGCGCGAGCCCCTGTACCTCTGCACTTTACTTCCACAGCTCCTCTGGCTCTCAGTGTGCTTTTCTTTCCTTCTAGTTGTAGAATTTACACTCAGCCAGCCTTCCTGTAGTTCTGGATGATGTCCGTTTTGTCTTTTTGATGTATTTTTCAATTGTTGTGGGAGGCAGCAATTTCCCGGTGTTTATCTATGCCGCCATCTTAGTTTCTCCTATTTTTATTACTTTTAAAGTTAAAATACGAACTTGAAAAAATGATACAGGTACAGGATAAAATTTTAAAACCATGCAAATGACATAGTGACAATAAATATTCCTCCTACTTATGATCCCCAGTTCCTTAGCTCTTTTCCCGAGAGTCAACTGTTTTAATCACTTTTTATGTTTTCTTCAAGAGATGAACTCTGCATGTAGAAGCCCATATGTATATAGCCCTCTCCTCCCCTCCCCCCACCAATATGTTTTTATTGATTTCAGAGAGGAAGGGAGCGGGAGAGAGACATAGAAACATCAATGATGACCAGCTGGCCTGGCTCAGTGGTTGAGCATCAACCTATGAACCAAGAGGTCATGGTTCGATTCCTGGGCAGGTAATCTGACCCAGGTTGTGGGCTCAGTCTCCCAGTGTGAGGTATGCAGGAGGCAGCTGATCAATGATTCTCTCTTGTCATTGATGTTTCTATCTCTCGCCCCCTCTCCCTTCCTCACTGAAATCAATAATAAAAATATATTTTAAAAAACACACGTAACTGTAGACTTAAAAGACATTTGGGGCATATTTGTTTATGAGACAGTTGAGTTGCTCTGTCCTCTGTGACCAGAGTTAATCCAAGTATTCTCATTTACATGTCTTAAAGGGGGAAGCTATTCAGCACAGTGTGTACATACAAAGTCCATTGTTTTTGTACAATAAAATGATATGATTTTTTTAAAAAATTAGGACTTTCAGAAAAATGAAGTAGATGTATGCATTAGTCTTCTTGGACTGCTATAACAAAATGCCATAGACTGGGTGAGTCAAAAAACAGAAACTTATTTTTTCACAGTTCTGGAGGCTGACTGTCTGAGATTAAGGTGCCAGCCAGCATGGTTAGTTCTGAAAGGACTCTCGTCTTGGCCTGCAGATGGCGCCTTCTTGCTGTGTCCTCACTTGGTAGAGGGAGAAAGCAAGCTTTCTGATGTCTTTTCTTATTAGGGCACTAATCACATCATGAGGACCCCAGCCTACAACCTCATCTCAATCTAATTATCTCCCAAAGGCCCCATCTCCAAATACCATCATATTGAGTGTTAGGGCTTCAACATATGAATTTTGGAGGGACAGTTCAGCACATACTTTTCACTATTGCTCCCAATAAGTGTAACAGAAAATCCTATGGGCTTTACTGGAAATTATATGTAAAACTAACATAAGAAGATTTTGAAAGTTGCAGAGAAGAGGGCAGACTGGTAGGGGCCTCGGGACCTGAGGAACGACATGTAGTGAGTTTTCTTATTGCCTTATATATTCCAGTCTTGGAGCTGAAGAAGCTGGTACGCTGAAAGCACCAATGGGCACAGACAAAAATAAGCCTCAACAAAAGCCTGTGTTTTCTAGACAAAGGACCAGGAAAGGAGCAACTTAGAAAGATAAAACACTTTTAGATAATAACTGCTCTACTTTAGTCAAACACCAGAGAAAAACACTGTGGCCCACAAAAAGAATGAAAAGTTCCACATGTATATGCTCAGAAAGATGTGAAGCATATTGTGTTAAGTGGAAAGAGTAAGCTATATGTGTAATATGTTCTCATTTTAATTTAAAAATACAATGTGTGTGAATATATGTTTGCATGAGCTAAGAAAAAAGCATGGAGGAATCCACACCAAACTGAATAATAGTATTAGGAGGCTGGGCCAAGGAAAAGGGAAGTGTTGAGTCTGTATAATTTTCCTAATTCAAATAACTAACTTAAAAAGTAAAGATTAACTTAATGCAACTCTAAAAATGTATATTATGAATAGTTTCCATTTCTCTTAAAAATATATTTCTTTTATTTATTTTGGAGAGAAAGGGAGAAGGAGAGAGAGATAGAAATATCAATGATGAGAGAGAATCATTGATTGGCTGACTCCTGCACGCCCCATACTGGGGATCAAGCCTGCAACCCGGGCATGTGCCCTTAGTCGGAATCGAACCTGGGACCCTTCAGTCTGCAGGCTGACACTCTATCCAGTAAGCCAAACCGGCTAGGGCTAGTTTCCATTTCATTAAAATTATTTATAGATATCATTTTTGGTAGCACCCTAATATTCTATCAAATTCACGTACTCTAATATGCAAGCCATTATCTTCTTGTCTAATGTTGGATCCTATTAACAAACACTATAGTTATTATTTTTGTACCCATATTTTGGTTTGAAATTTTAAATTATTGTTTAATTTTTTTATTTATTGATTTTAGAGAGAGGAAGGAAGGAGGGAGAGAGAAAGAAAGAAACATTGGTTTGTTGTTCCAATTATTTATGCATTCGTTGGTTGCTTCTTGTATGTGCCCTGACCAGAGATCAAATCTGCAACCTGGGCATATAGCGATGACACTCTAACCAACTGAGCCACCCAGCCAAGGCTTAAATTATTGTTTTGAGGACATAGTTCTAGAAATGAAATTAAGGATATGAATTTTTAAGAACAGTTGACATATACTGCATGATTGCTTCCAGGAAGGTTCTATTTATTTTCAGTAAGTCTGGATGTTACTTTGTGCCATTCTCACTAGCACCCTTGCCAACACTGAGCGGTATTAGTATTTAATTTTTTGTGTTTGTTTTGTTTTTTTTTTTACTAATTTGACAGTTGAAAATGTCATTGTTATTTTACTTTGCATTTCTTTGATCACCTGTGAGATTGAAACAATGTGCTTCTTTCTAAAAATTCTTAAGTCTCTGTGTCAATGCTTTTGTTCTCTTTCGGTGATTTGAGTTTTCTGCAGAGCAGCTCCCTTCCCCAACTTCCTGATCTCTGACAAAGGCAGTGTCATTCTCCTGAACTAAGAGTTAAAAAAATTTTTTTTCTTTTCTTTTTTTTTTTTGTGTGAAACCCAAATTTATTTTTATTTAAAAATGCTCAAGAGACTTTAAAAAGGCCCAAAGGCCCAAAAGCCCAAAGGCGTCCAGGTTTAATTTCAGATCATCCTGACTTGGCATACTTCCGTTTCTCCTTTTGTGAGGCATCAATTTGATCCTTGTTAATGAGACACCTCGGCAATTCTAGTCGGATTGTGGTGACATCTTGTGACTCCCAGTATCTGTCATAAATGGTCATCAGGTTATGAATGATGAGAAACATAAGACCAGAAATAAGCATGAGACGTCTGCAGATTTTACTTTAATATCCTTTCTGAATTATTCTTTGCAACCAAGCCCAGTGATCAATTTGAGTAGGGGAGATCATGATGAGTGTCACCTGCAAAGACTGGTATTAAATGCAGCTCTTTCAGAAAGAAACCAGCAAACACCCTTCAAGATGAAACAGCCCAATTTTTTCTGCTTCAATCCCTGGTTTCCTATCCATCACCAACTATGGCCATTCCTTCCTTTGGAGTGTTTTTCTGTTCCATCTTCTTTGTTCCCATGGGAATGCCACAGTCATTCACCAAGGCCACATGCCTCTCCGCTACTACAATTCTCTCTCTAATAACTAGTCTCTCTCATTTTGATTTCTCTTCCACCCGTTACAGCACTGACTTCCGAAGCAATGCCCTCCACATCTCACTCCCTAGGCCGTTAGACTAATCTAGAAGCTTCTGCCTGACATTCACCCCAGCATCACTTCCCAGCCAGAAACCTCCACACCCCAGTGGTTTCCTCAGTGCTTTGAGGTGGTTGCCCACTGGAGCTTTCCTCCTTCCTGGATGACCTCACTGCTCTCCTTCCCTCTAGTCCACTGCTTTTTACCTCTTTTAAGTCTTGGTTCAACACTGGTCTCCTCCATGAATTTATCCCAGACCCAACCACACTCTTGACTTTTCACACCATCCTGCAATCACTTTTGCAAAGTATAGGACAGCCTGGACATGTGGGCCATGATGGGCTCAGAAGAGGAAAAGGAAAGCAAGGAGGAAGAATTCTTTTAGGGAAAGGTGGATACATTTTTTTTTTTTTTTTTTTTTTTTTTTTATTGAAAATTTTTTTTATTAAGATATAACTGACAAGGCATAGAAAATTTTCATCACCCGCCCTAGCCAGTTTGGCTCAGTGGATAAGAAGACTCTGAGAAAAAAAAAAAAAAGAAGAAGAAGACTCTGAGAGTCGGGCTGTGGACTGAAGGATCCTGGGTTCGATTCCTGTCGAGGGCACATGCCTGGGTTGCAGGCTCGATTCCCACTGTGGGGTGTGCAGGTGGCAGCCAATCGATGGTTCTCTCTCATCATTGATGTTTCCACCTCTCTCTCCCCCCGCTTCCTCTCTGGGTGACGCCTCCGAGAGCTGGCCCTGCAGCAGGTTCAATTTTTGGACGTGACGTCTACAGTCAGCACCAGAGCCCTCACCATAAGCCCGTAAAAATGACTGCTTCTCTCCACAAGCTTTGCACGTCCATTTGAGACTCTTTTTCATCTGGTGCGCCTGGAACAGGCGGCAGCGGCAGCACCGCAGCACCCGAGCCTGCGGGGGCGGCGCCATGGCGGCCTCGGTCCCGGCCCGCGAGCGCGCGCGCCCCGCTCTCCAGTCCTCCGCGGGCCCCCAGGTGGATACATTTTGAATCAACTGAGTTTGGGTGATGTCAGGCTAATCTGATAAAATCCCCTTGGGCCACTGGAAATGTAGGCCCAGAATTGAGGAGAGGTTGGGAGTATCACCTGGGGAATCATCTGCAGAGCTGACGGGGGGTGCAGTGGAGTTTAGAGCATCTATAGAAACGGGGAAGAGGATCCAAGACAGAGCCTAGGGCAGTGATGGCGAACCTATGACACGCATGTCAGAGGTGACACGCGAACTCATTTTTTGGTTGATTTTTCTTTGTTAAATGGCATTTAAATATCAAATAAATATCAAAAATATAAGTCTTTGTTTTACTATGGTTGCAAATATCAAAAAATTTCTATATGTGACACGGCACCAGAGTTAAGTTAGGGTTTTTCAAAATGCTGACACGCCAAGCTCAAAAGGTTCGCCATCACTGCCCATTTACGTAACACCTAAATGTGATTTCAGAATAGGAAAGAAAGGGAAAGGTGCTTAGATATGGAGGAGAGAATCAAAAGAAGTGAAAAATGGGGCAGAACTAAAGAAGGCTACTCTTTCAAGAGTTCTGGTAAATTGTGGAGGAACATAGTAGGATTTCAGAAAAATTGGGGAACTAAACAATGTGTAGATCCAAGGGAAAGGGCAAGTAGGGTAGGAACAACTGAAGGGACAAATGAAAGGGGTGTTGGGTGAGTGATGGAGGAGGGTCCATGTCCTCAGGGTAGTGGACATGGACAGGGCTGCACTGTGCCCAGGGCTACAGGTTCCTAGAGAGGATGAGCCTGAGCAGTGGGGAAGGGGGGATGAGGTCTGGAAGAGGAGAGAAGGGTGAATGCATGGCCAACATGGCATCCAGTCTCCCGCACCAAGGCCAATATAGGAAGAGGGCCTATGACTGCTCAGGGAGGCAGAGATGGTGCAGAGAGGGTTGGGGATGGGGCTTTATCTCAGTCACCTTCTTCCCACCCCAGCAAATATGCATTCCAAGTAAAAAATGGTGTGTTTGCTATGTAAATGTGGCTTCTAAAGCCCTCCACAGGGATTCTGGAGCTACCACTGCACATGGGGAAATGGTTAGTGAACAAGGACTTCCTCTCGGTGATAGTTGTTAGATACTAAAAGAGGAGACTGCATGTCCATGCCTGAGGAACTAGTACTGCATAGCGTACTAGTGCTTCACAGTGTACCTAACCAGCCTGGATTTTAATTCCATTCCACCACTTACTGGAGTCAAAATTCAAAAGGTAGAAAAGGGGCCCAGCCGGAGTGGCTCAGTTGGTTGAGTCATCATGTGCACTAAAAGGTTGCCCATTCGATTTCCAATCAGGGCACATACCTGGGCTGTGGGTTTGATCCCCGGTTGGGGCCTATAAGGAAGGCAACTGATTGATGTTTCTCTCTCTCTCTCTCTCTCTCTCTCATCTCTAAGCATGTTCTCAGGTGAGAATTAAATTTTTAAAAAAGGCACAAAAGGGTATATAGTGAAAAGCCCCCCTCTCACACCTTTCTCAAGGGTATTTACTTCCTATCCCACAGGGGCAACCAAGGTTACCATTTTATTATGCTTACTTATAGAAATATTTGTTCATATACAAGGTAGATAGATGGATAAAGATAGATACATTTCCCACTCTTTTAAAAAATATTCTTTTTATTGATTTCAGAGAGGAAGGGAGAGGGAGAGATAGAAACATCAATAATGAGAATTATTGCTTGGCTGCCTCCTGCACGCCCCACATAGGGAATCAAGCCCACAACCCAGGCATGTACCCTGGACCGGAATCAAACCATGACCTCCTGGTTCATAGGTCAACACTCATCCACTGAGCCATGCAGCCAGGCTCCCACTCCTTTTTAAACAAATGGTAGCCTATTTAATATCTTGCTTTATTCTTATATATTATTCCATCTCAGTATATAAAGAGCTTCCTCATTCTTCTTTCATAGCAACCCACTGAATGGGTGAACTACCTACCTTTTCTTGGTAGTCATTTAGTTTTGTATGTGCACTTGCAATTCTGGTATCTACACTAATAAAAGCTTAGGTGGTCCTCGTGCCCTCACGCCCACATGCTGGGCCGGTGGCCACTCCATGCGTGCAGTGAGGCCTGGGGGTCCCGCAGCTCCATGCGGCACGGAGGAGGCTGGTCCCATGTGGCAGGGGAGGGCAGTGTGGGCAATCGGGCCAGCAGGGGAGGGCACTTGTGGGCAGTTGGGCCAGCAGGGGAGGGCAGTTGGTGGTGATCAGGCTGGCAGGGGAGCAGTTAGGCATCAATCAGGCCAGCAGGGGAGCAGTTAGGGGATGATCAGGCTGGCAGGCAGGCGAGCAGTTAGGAGCCAGTGGTCCCGGATTGTGAGAGGGATGTCCAACTGCCAGTTTAGGCCCGATCCCGCAGGGATCCCACATTGGAGAGGGTGCAGGCCGGGCTGAGGGATTACCCGCCCCCTGCATGAATTTTGTGCACTGGACCACTAGTATATTACAAATTACTTTCCAAAGAAATTACACTGGTTTATGTTCCTGCCATCATTGTGCAAAGAAGAGTTTGGGCAACTACTTAATCTCTCTGAGCTTCGGTTTCCTTATCTGCTAAATGAGCAAAACAGTGCTATTTGTTGGTTGTTGTGCAGATTAATTGGGATGGTACATGTAAAGTGTTTGGCATGTAAAAGCTGATGTTTTCTAAATATGATGTTACTTTATTTTGGATTAGTGAGATATTGTCCTGGCCAGGTAAATGCATGTGATGGGACCTCCTTGCCAGCCTGGGGTTCTCTGATTAGGACAAGGACAGATTCTGCAGGAAATTAGTAAATCAGATGAGAAGAGTTGTGAGCCGTGCCTTCACCAGGGGTACCATGTCTCCAGCATACCCCAATCTCCTCCCTATGACTTCTACTCCCAGGTTCCTCCAAGCTGAAAAGTCGTGTCCATTCAACAAAATCCCTATGGAATCAAGGATCCTTTCCTCTGATCATCAGTAATCTTGAGATAACAGACTCAGGGATTTATAGCTGTACAGTGGACAACAAGCAAACAGAAGTGGAACTTGTGGTGTTCAAATGTGAGTAGGGCAGACCTGGGGTACAGACACCTCCAGCCAATCACCCTCCCCTTCCCTCCTATCCCTTCACCCAAATCAGGGCCAAACTAGCTGTCAGTATTTCAATAGTCCAGAGCCAAATGAGACTGACCACCACATCTCCTCAAACCCTCCTCAAGCCTTGGGTCAGACATGGGGGAGAGGAAAAGAGCTAAAGGGAGGAAGGAGAAGGGCAAGGAGCCAGAGGAAAAAGGGGGGCGTAGGGGGGGGGGAGACAAGGAAAGAGAGGAGAAGGAGGAGGATGGAAGTGGGGAAGAAGAAGAGGGAGGCCCTGCCTAGGGCTGAGGGTGGGCAGCTGGGCATTGACTGAGAGAAAGATGTTGGGGCAGGGGTAATGGAGACACTCTTGGTTTCCTGGCTTCTTCCCTTCTCCTTGGCGATAGAGTGTGTGTGACACAGGTGACCTGCTCTCTCCACAGTGAATGCCAATTTGGATATCAAAAATCGCATCCAGCTCCTGCAGGGACAGAGCCTGACCTTGACCTTGGAGAGCCCCCCTGGTAGAAACCCTTCAGTAGAATGGAAAGGTCCCGGGAATAAAAAGCAGAATAGGGACAAGAGCCTCTCACTGTCCCAGCTGAAGTCGCAGGACAGTGGCACCTGGACATGCACCGTCTCCCAGGACACGAAGAAACTGGTGTTCGAAATAAACATCATGGTGCTGGGTAAGAGCTGCTCCTCTCTCCTGCAGAACCCCCTCTCCCCCCCACCCCCCACCCCACAGCCCCACCTCAAAGGCTGACAGACCCTCCCTCTGCTCTCATTGCTCTACTCCTGAGTCTGGTACTAGATGACAGAGGGAGGCCAGGGCCAGGCTCCCCTAAAGCTGAAGTCTAGCCCTAACCGGTTTGGCTCAGTGGATAGAGCGTCAGCCTGTGGACTCAGGGGTCCCAGGTTTGATTCCGGTCAAGGGCATGTGCCTTGGTTGTGGGCATATCCCTAGTAGGGAGTGTGCAGGAGGCAGCTGATCGATGTTTCTTTCTCATCGATGTTTCTAGCTCTCTATCCCTCTCCCTTCCTCTCTGTAAAAAATCAATGGAATATATTAAAAAAAAAAAAAAAAAGCTGAAGTCTATCCTAGGGATACACTGGGCCCTCTCTTCCTCAGGGTGGTGGACATGGAGGAAGGAAGGGAGATGGGGTGGCAGGATGTGAGGGGCCCCACAGGAGGAGTGTCAAGGACACCTATTTTCTTTGTTGCCTCCACTCTCCACTCACCCACCCATTTGCAAATCCACTTACTCACTGGGGGATACTAGCCAGCCCTGAGGAAATGCTACATTCACCTTTAGAATCCTGAGCTAGGCACGGGGGTGGGGGTGGGGGGCAGAATGCAGGTCTAGTCCTCCGCGGGTGCTTGTGTGACACAAGGTGGGGCAGTGTCTGCACTTGGATTCAAATCCTGGCTCTGACAACCTTGGACAAGTTACTGAACCTCTCTGTGCCTTGGATTCTGTAAAGTGGGGATGATGCTCACCATGATGTACCCACCTTGTGGTGTCATGGTAAGAATCGATGCAATGTAAGGCCCGTAGAACAGAGCCTGGCACATAGTCAGCCTATGTAAGTGTTTGCTCTTATCTTGTGAAGGGTGCTAACTTAAGCACCTAAGAAATGCAGGCCAGCCCAGCTCATGAGGCTCAGTGGTTGAGTGTCAACCCAGGAATCAAAAGGTGAAAGGTTCAATTCCTGGTCAGGGCACATGCCGGGTTTGTGGGCTTCATCTCCAGTAGAGGTGCATGCAGGAGGCAGCTGATTGATGATGTTTCTCTTTCATCGATGTTTCTGTCTCACTCTAACAATCAATAAAACCATATTAAAAATGAATAAATAAATGCAGGCCAAATACCTTCTGTGCTCCCAGATCCTAAGGAAGGAGAGGACGCCTCTGGCTGGGCTGTTCTACGAGGGCTTCCAGGGGGAAGAGGAACGTGCTGGGGTGGAGAGATGAGAGGGATTAGAGAGCTAGATGGGAATTTAAGGGCCTGAAATGACAACCTGGGTGTTTGAAGGCACCTGGTCCCCTTCCATCTTTTTGCTGCCCCCACCAAATGCCTACCCCACTTTGTACACCCTTATCATTCTACCTCCTTCTAACCCAGGTTCTCTCCCTTCCTACCTCCAGCTTTCCGGAACGTCTCTGACACAGTCTATACAAAAGTGGGGGAGCCCGTGGAGTTCTCCTTCCCACTTACCTTTGAGGATGAAAACCTGGTCGGGGAGCTGAGGTGGCAGGAGGAGGGGACCTCCTCCCCTCAGCCCTGGATCACCTTCTCCTTGGAGAACAGAAAGGTGACTGTGAAGAAGTTTCAAAAGAAGATCCAGCTGAAGGAGACACTGCCGCTCACCTTCAGCCTGCCCCAGGCCTCGCTTCAGGACGTTGGTTCTGGACACCTGACCCTGAATCTCAGCCAGGGGCAGTTGCATCAGAAAGTGAACCTCGCGGTGATGAGAAGTGAGGAGCCGGGCTGAGAAGGGGAAGACGGGGGGACAGGAGGTGGAGGGGCCTGACCAGGGCTCCTTCTAAGGCAGGACTGGCCCCCAAAGGGATGCCTAAGCCCTGGTTGTCTGATGGGGCTGATGGAGGGCCGACTGGTGTGAGGCTGGTTTTGAACTAAACCTGGAATCCATATGTCCTTCCCTGACATCTGTGAGCCAGCCTAGGGCACATTCCACTGAGAATCCCCAAAGGGCATATGCTGACAACCAGGGTTCTAGTTCTGTCTCTGTCTCCCCACCCCCACCATGATCCTGGCTAAGCCCCCTACCTGTGTGTGTCTGCTTTCTACTAATGAGGATGACCACATTTGCTCTGAGTGTACTAGTGATGATGACAATGTCAGGCTCCACACTGAGTTCTTCACTTCTCTGTTTCCTTAATCACCATAACAACCCCACAAGCAATAATGGCTAATACTTGATGCTTCCCACATGCCAGGCCCCATTTAAGAGCCTACAAGTACTTGTGCATTAATAATTATCTGGGGCTCAGGTTGCTAAGTAACTTGTTCAGAGACACAGATCGTAAGCTGTGGGGCTGGGATTTGAATCCAAGACTGTTCTGTTGGACCTCAAAAGCTGTGTTTTCTCTGTTAAAGCTGTATGACAATGTGCTTGAGATGCCGAAAGAGGAACTCCCATGTAAAGTGTCCTTTTGATTGTTCTACTGATTCCCCTTAGAGCATGGAGGTGCCAAGAACTCAGAGGTCCAGGCTCCTAACCTCAGGTTCTTGTCCCTCTACAGTGACTAAGTCCCAGAACCAATTGACCTGTGAGGTGTTGGGGACCAACACCTCCCAGCTGATGCTGAGCTTGAAGCTGGACAACCAGACTACAAAGGTCTCAGGTCATCAAAAGCTGGTGCAGGTGAAGGACCCTGAGGCGGGGAGGTGGCATTGTCTACTGACTGCCAACAACAAAGTCCTGCTGGAATCCAATGTCGAGGGTGAGTGAGGCCTAACCCCAAGCCCCTTCCTCCTCAGCTGTGGGACCTTCCCAGGGTTGGCAAAGAAAACGCAGAGTCCCAGTCTCCCAAGTCTCCTGAGAGAGGTGGGTTATGTGCATGGTGCCCGGACACAGGGGTGATAAGGTGAAGTAGGGTATGGTCCTGGACCCTAGGGACCCACATGTAGCCCTGAAAGTTCCCAACTGCCCAAGGTCTGCAGCCCATGAATGGGGCCCACCTGACCAAGAGTCCCCATCCTTGCTCCTTTCCTAACCCAGCCACAGCACTCGCCCATGTGTGTGTGTGGAAGGCACATAGGATGGACCACTGCTCCTAGCTCCCCAGAGTGCCCTGTAGTCTTCAAACCTTAAAAACCCTTCCCCAGTCTTTCCCCTCCAGCCTGGTGGCCTGGGAGAGCCCAGAGGGTCCTGCCCCAGTCTCCCAACCCCAGCATCAGGCCCAGGTGTGGCTGGGCAGCCAGGCCTTCCTCAGGCCTCCAGAGTGCGGTGCCCAGAGGGAAGGTAATGTGAGCTGAACCCACCTCTCTTCTCTCTTGCAGTTTTGTACTCAGAGTTAATCCAGGCCTCGCCAAAGCTCCTGGCCATTGTGCTGGGGGCAGTAGGTGGCTTTCTGATTTTCACTGGGTTCTGCATCTTCTGCTGTGTCAAATGCTGGCACCGAAGGGTGAGTGAACCTCCTTAGACCTCAATTCCCGCCCCCCCCCCCCCCGCCCGCCCATACACACACATAGCGACTAGGGTGTCCTGTCTATGTGACCTGCTTCTGCTCTGTTTCTCTCTACCCACCATCGAGTTCCCTTATTGCAGACTGGGCTCTGTCCCAGATCCCAGGGAGGGAGAGGCAGGAAGGAGCAGAGAGTGAACTCTGGGACAGATGGCCTCAGCCACAGTATCTGCTTCTCCTCTCCCAGCTTTCCCCACTCCCCCCTCCAAGGGGCACCTCCCTTCTGGAGGCCTGGGACCCTCACTACTCCTCTCCTTCTTCCTGGACAGCGCCAGGCAGTGCGGATGTCTCAGATCAAGAGACTCCTCAGTGAAAAGAAGACCTGCCAATGCCCCCAGTAAGGAACTGGGGGGGGGGGGGATGAAAGGGGGGTGAGAATGGGAGGGCTAGGGGGAGAGGAGGGGGAGGAGGGATGCAGATGAGGAGATGGGGGCTAAGGGAGGTGGTGGGGGGAGAGAAGGGTACAGCGGGATGGCTGAGGAGGTAGGAAGCAGGCAGAAGGTGGAGGGAGGATGTGGCCCAGAGGCCATTACCAAACTGGAAGAGAAGAGGGGCCATGGAGGTCCTAGAACTCCAAGGAGTTGGGGAGGAAGAGCCTTGCTCCTCTTCTGCTTTTTTCCTCCAGCCGGCTCCAGAAGACATGCAATCTCATTTGAGGCACTGGCCAGGGGGAGCTTCCCACTTGCAGCCTCCCCAGCTGTCTACCCTGCGTTTCCTGTTGGGCTCCGGGGCCTGGGGACCGGATGAATGTAGCAGATCCCAGCGCCTTTGCCATCTCCTGCTCTCCTTGTCCACAGCTGGCCATTGGGTCTCCTCCTCCGGAGGCTTACTCACACCACCGCTCCCCGATTCCCTCTTCTGTTGAACCCTCGCCCTTCTTTGATTATTTCTTCTCAACTCTGTCCCTCACGGCCCACTTGGATCCCGGGGGAGCACTCAGGACCAGCCCTGCCTGGCCTGGAGTGTGAGGCTGGGTGACTGAAGCACGAAGCACAGGATTGTCATCTTACAGGGAAGAACCTTGGCACCAGAGAAGGCAGGGAGTAGGCCAAGGTCACACAGCCCATCAAGGACAGGTCCAGCTCTAACCGCTCCACCGTTCCATTCTGACACACACCCTTGTCCACAGCTCACACTTGTGCACTGACACAATTCCTTATCACCCAAGCAGCACACTCAGTTTATAAACCAGTTCCACATCCTTTATCTATTTAAACTTTATGAAAGTCCCACAAGGCCCTAGCCGGTTTGGCTCAGTCGATAGAACGTTGGCCTGCAAACTGAAGGGTCCCAAGTTTGATTCCAGCCAAGGGCACATGCCCAGGTTGTGGGCTCGATCCCCAATGGGGGGCGTGCGGGGGGCAGCCGTTCATTGGTTCTCTCTCATCATTGTGTTTCTATCTCTCTCCCTCTCCCTTCTTCTCTGAAATCAATAAAGAAATATATTTTTTTAAAAAAGAAAAAGAAAATCCTACAAGGCTGGTAGTGACAGGACCAAGATTAGCATCTCCAGTTTATAGACCAGAAATGGAATTCACAGAGGTCATATTGATTGCCCAGACTGCTTGGCCCCTAGTTCTATGGCTGTTTCTTGAACACAGAACAGATACCACAGATATCTCTGCAGCCGGCTAGTCACGGGTGCTCAGTATGTACCGGAGGGTTCACAGGAGCACCTTGGGGAGGCCTGCCTCAGGAGGTCAGAGCATGGAGGAGGGCCTTCCTGCCTGAAATCCCTCACCGCCTGCTGGAGGCAGAATCCTGTTACCAGAGGACAAAGCCTTCAGCTCTCCTACTCAGGGCACAGGCTGGGAGCAGAGTTCCCAGGGACCTACCACGTACCCTGTACAGAACCTTCTGGAAGGTGAGCCTTGCCAGGGCGGGCAGGCACTGGGGAAGAGTGAACCCACTGAGAGGACTTCCTGGGAAGGGTGATGGTGCTGGGCTTCAGTCCCCCTGCCTTGCATGGCTCAGCTCCTTCACCCCCAGACCATTCAGGATAAGGAGACTTAAGGTTACATGTACTCTTCCTCTTAATTCAGTTCTCAGGATCCCTAGCCTGCTCTGCCTCTCCTTCCGGTCTTTCTCACAATCTCCCCCAGTCCCTCTGCCCTTTCCCTTCCCTTCCCTTCCAGCCTGCCTCTTCCAAGAAGCACACCCAGGTGCTGCCAGAGCTCCCATTGCTTGCTTTGTATTCCTGCCCCTTCCCCATCCCTACCTCCGAGCTGACAAAAATACAGTAAACTTACTATAAAGAAGATGCTCTTCATTTGTGTGTGTGTGTGTGTGTGTGTGTGTGTGTGTGTGTGTGTGTGTGAGAGAGAGAGAGAGAGAGAGAGAGAGAGAGAGAGAGGTGGACTCTTCTCTGGGGACCCAGAATCTTCTGATCTGTGGGGCCAGACCCAGAGCAGAGGTTGGCAGGCTTGGCCCTAGGAGATGAGGTTTCTCCCGACAGGAAAAAATTATCTGGAGACTGGTTACCCACCTACCCACCCCCAACGGGGCCTGCATGTGTGTGTGAGGCTAAGACTTTGTAGTCACACGTGTGTCATGGATGCACGAGGGGGAGAGTCTGCAGGGGGGTGTGCGTTCCTTCCACACAGTGCGTATGTGTGTGCTGGAGAGCCAGGACCATGAGAAACTGGGATGTGCAAATTGTGTGTATCCCTCAAGGCGCGTGAGCTTGTGTTCCCGGAGGGGTGTGTGTGTGTGTGTGTGTGTGTGTGTGTGTGTACTCTTTTAGACCTGTGCACCCCGCCCCACGAGCAGCCCAGTATCAGCAGCACCCCTCACTGCCCCCAGCCCCCAGCACATGCCCGCTGAGCTGCAGCCCTCACAACGACACACACAGTGACACACGGTGACACACGCTTCCTCCTCCCGGAACAGCCAGCTCCTCAGCCCCGAACACCGCCAGCTGCCTCTCGGAGCTGGGGTTCGTGTGGAAACCGGGATGGGGTGGGGGTAGGACACGAGCCGTTTCACCAATGAAGTCGGTTCCCCTCCATCCTCCTCGCCCCCTCCCTCCCGGCGCCTTCCTCGCCCCTCCTCCTGCAAGTCACCGCCGTCCAGTCCCCCGCCCGGCACTTGTTCCCCTTCCCCGAAAAGCTCTCCTCCGGCCCTCAGCGCGGGGCTCCCTGGCTGGAGGGCGCAGGGACGCAGGGGCGGGGGGAGCCCCCAGGGGCCGAGACCAGCGCGCGGCCGGCTGAGCAGAGGCCGGGGCCAGGGGAGGAGGGAGGCCGGGAGGGGGTGGGGAGGGAAGAGGAGGGCGGGCGGGCGGGCGGGCCGCGGGAGCCCGGCGAGCGGTGCCGGGAGTGCGGTCTCCATGGCAGTGCTGGGCGCAGCCGGAGGTAAGCCGACCCCTGCCCCGTCCCCCGCGGTCTCCTCCCCTCTCTCCCCCGCCCCCCAGCAGCTTCCTCTCCCCTCCGGCCCGCCCCTCCTCCCCAGCCACCTGCTGTTTCTGCCCTGGAGAACCTGGTGGGCGGCAGGAGGGAGGGGCCGCGTGACCTTACCCCTTCACCCCAAAAGGCATGGGGCCCGGTATCCCCCCCTGGAGTCCCCCAGGTCCCCCGTCCCACCTTCCTCTGATTTTTCTCTGCCCTTCACCTCCCTCTCTGTCCTTCAGATCCTTCCTGTCTCCGTCCCTCTCTGACTTCCCATCTCTTCCTTCCTGAGCCCCCCGGCTGGGCCTGGGCGGGCGTGGGTGGGAAGGGGTCCGGGGTCGTCGGGGAGGAAAATGGGGGAGGCGCTCCTGACCAATTCTCCCCACCTCCCTCTGGCTGGCCATTGCCATAGCAACTAGGGTGCACTGGGCTCCAGAGAGAAGACAAAGGTTGGGTGGGCCAGGACCTCTTGGGGAGGGCAAGGGTCTGAGGTTCTTCCAGAGGAATGGACCCTCCCACTGCGGTGCCCCCCTTTCCTCCCATTTACCCCAAAGCCATTGTGCCCATCCTTCCTGCCTCCACTCTGTTTGGGGTTGCACCTGCTTTCCTCTGAGCTCCCTCCCCGGGGCTTACTGAAGCTCAGCGTTCAGCGTCATGAAATTCAGAACTACCCTCCCTCCCATCAGAAGGGAACTGAGGCCGGGGCAGGGAGGAAAGACTCACTGTCTGCTGGTGGGAAGCAGCACCTTAGCACATTGAGCTTTTCTTCCCAGCCTCTCCATTCCCTGTTGCCTCTCTCCCTCCCTCCACCCCTCCCTCCTCCAGTCTCCTCTCCAGGGGTCTCTGGGCTTTTCCTTCTATTTTCAGATACTATCACTTTGCCCCCTCCTTCTTTCTCTCCTGCTGAAACTCTCCTCCTTCCCCCTAGTTCCCCCTCTTTCCATTTCTGGATGCTTCTGATGTCAGCGGTTTCCCCGCCTTCAGGTTCCCTAGGCCCCCCTTTGTCCCAGCCTCTTTTCTCCCAGCTTCCCAGACTCCTGGTGAGCAGGAGGGTGATCATGCAGACGTGGAGAAATGGGGCTGAGCACCAAGACCATGGGCCCGGGAGCCTGGAAGGTGGGGGGTGGGGGGCTGTAATACCATATCCCAGCTTACCGTGAACCCTCAGGAAGAAACAAGTCATGCATCTGCCATCAGCAGCTCTGAAGAGAGACTCTGGGCATGAAGATAGTGGTTGAGTGGTACTGAGCAGGGGATATGAGGAGGAGGAACCAGAGAGTGCCAGAGGGAGGAAAAGGGGCTGAAAAGGGGTGGGAGACAGGAGGTCCCAGCACCGTCTTTTCTGGAGGTCTGGAAACAGGGCTCTTATCTGTGTGGGGTGGTTGAACAGCTATCTGATTTAAGACAGGAGAGTGACCCTAGCAATCAGGCATTTCTATGGTTGCATGAGAAGGGGAGCACAAGAAGCCAGTGGGGGGCCAGCCTAGGCCTTATCTTCGCCCTCCCCCCTTCCACATCTCATCTCTCCCTTGCAGTTTGTGCAGGAGGCTGAGCCTCGCCCCCACACCCCTTGGGGCATCCAGAAGATCCCCGACTGGTCAAGAACCAGAGGAAGAAGAGATCTGCAAGTCTGGGCATGGGGGCCAGAGCTCCCCAGCCAACCGCATAGTTGGCAAAGCAGCCAGCTTGCCTCCCCGGTCAACTACAGGGAGGGTCCCGCTCAGTATGGAGGTTGAGGACCACCTCTGCTGAGCCCCAGTCTCTTCCCCTGCCCTCCAAGCCTGACCTTAGCTGGGTCAGTTATGCAATGCTGAGCATTAGGGTGGGCCGAGGGGCTGCCTGCCTCACTACAGGGCAAGGACTGTGGGCATCATGGCGGTGTGTGTGAGTGGGGCTCCTGGGTGAGACCTCGCCCCCACCCCCAGGAGTTCAAAGGGGGTGGGGGGCTGAGAACAGGATGGCTCGGGCCGGGGCCGGGGCAGAAGAAGCCTCCCTGCGCTCAAACGCGCTGTCCTGGCTGGCCTGTGGGCTCCTGGCTCTGCTGGCCAACGCCTGGATAATCCTCAGCATCTCTGCCAAGCAGCAGAAGCACAAGCCACTGGAGTTGCTGCTCTGCTTCCTGGCGGGCACACACATACTCATGGCGGCCGTGCCCCTCACCACCTTCGCTGTGGTGCAGCTTCGGCGCCAGGCTTCCTCTGACTATGACTGGAATGAGAGCATCTGCAAGGTCTTTGTGTCCACCTACTACACACTGGCCCTGGCCACCTGCTTCACAGTTGCCTCACTCTCCTACCATCGCATGTGGATGGTGCGTTGGCCTGTCAACTACCGCCTCAGCAATGCCAAGAAGCAGGCGCTGCATGCTGTCATGGGCATCTGGATGGTCAGCTTCATCCTCTCCACACTGCCCTCCATTGGCTGGCACAACAACGGTGAGCGCTACTACGCCCGAGGCTGCCAGTTCATAGTCTCCAAGATTGGCCTCGGCTTTGGCGTCTGCTTCAGCCTCTTGCTACTTGGGGGCATTGTCATGGGGTTGGTCTGTGTGGCCATTACCTTCTACCAGACGCTGTGGGCCAGGCCCCGGAGGGCAAGGCAGGCCCGGAGAGCAGGGGTTGTTGGTGGGGCCAAGGGGAGTGGGCCAGGGGGCTTGGGTACACGGCCAGCCTTTGAGGTGCCAGCCATTGTGGTGGAAGATGCCCAAGGGAAGCGGCGGTCCTCGCTGGATGGCTCCGAATCGGCCAAGACATCCCTGCAGGTCACCAACTTGGTCAGCGCCATCGTCTTTCTCTATGACTCACTCACAGGGGTGCCCATCCTGGTGAGATTGGGGTCCCCCCTCCTGTTCTCCCCAAACCAGCCCCAGCACGATCACCTGACCTCCAACTCCATCATCCATCTTCCTCTCCTCTGTCCATCCCCACTCCATCATCCATCTCTATCATCCATCTTCCAGTTCCCATTACCCCCAGCTCCATCATGTTTTCCAGTTCCCACCGCTGAACGCCATCATCCATTCATCCTTCAGCCCCACGACCTCTCCTCCTGCTCCATCATCTGTCCTGAGGCCCCACTGTTCAGCCCCCCAGACCTATTATCCAGCAGCTGAGCTCCATTTTCCATTCCCTGATTCCCTCTGGATATCACAAGGTCTCTGAGTACTTCTGGGTGGAAACCCCAGAGAGCTCACCCCACCACCCCAACTTTTTGCATCCCCAGCTGGCCCCTACTCCTACCTCCCCGTCTGGTCCCTACTCCTGAATGTTTCTCTGCCTTCAGGCTTCCTGTACCACCTCGCTCCTCTCCCCCTGGACCCAGGGCTTTGCTCTGGAACTCTCCCCTGACTTTCCTCCGAGTCAATCCCCTCCCCTCTATTCGTTGTCTCCACCTCCAGCTTGGCTCCTGTCACGATCCGGTGTGACCCCGGCCATCCCTTCCTGACTTCTTTCCCACCAGCTGCACTAGGATACCGGATCTGGGGTGAAGTGGGCCCCCTGGGCTCTGGGCCCTGACGCGGCGCCATTCCCCATCCTCCCACCAGGTGGTGAGCTTCTTCTCGCTGAAGTCGGACTCGGCTCCCCCGTGGATGGTGCTGGCCGTGCTGTGGTGCTCCATGGCACAGACGCTGCTGCTGCCCTCCTTCATCTGGTCCTGCGAGCGCTACCGCGCGGACGTGCGCACGGTGTGGGAGCAGTGCGTGGCTATCATGTCCGAGGAGGATGGCGAAGACGGTCAGAAGAGGGACAGGGCTTTTTTCTTGGGCGTCGGCTCCCTTTTCTGCCCCTTTCTACCAGTTCGTCCCGGTGCGGGGACGGGCTGCCTGGAGTGCCCCCTGCTGGACGGAATCTGCGCCGCCCCTGGGCTGACTCCACGCTCCCCTTTCCCCAGTCGTACGCCATGACCACAGCCACCGCTTCGTTTTGCCCTAAGAGCTCCCTCCAAGGGGCGCCGGTTCCCCTGTGGAAGTCCACACTGTCCAGCTGTGCCTCCGCGGGGCAGAGTGTCCGAGAAACAGTCCAGAGCCCTAACCACCGTAAAGGAAGGGTGTGGAACTAAAGGGAGGCTGAGCTTCCTAAAAGGGACCCCAGCTATAGGGACAGCTTTTGGGGTGGGGGTACGCTTGTTTCAATAAGCATGTGTATATGTTTGACGCACTAGGGATTCAGCATTGAACCAGTCTGAACCATTCAGCAACAACCCAATCTCACTTTCCTCTTGGAGCTTACAGAGTAGTGGGAACAGAAAGATTCTCCGGGAACTTACAAAGGGGGGTGGGAGATTTTAAAGGGGGGGGGAGCGGGGAGTGGTGGGCATTCCTCTCCTGTAACCACTCTGCCCCTTTTCTTTCCTAGATGGGGGCTGTGATGACTACGCAGATGGCCGAGTGTGCAAAGTTCGATTTGATGCTAATGGGGCCACAGGACCAGGGGACCCCACCCAGGTGAAGTTGCTGCCTGGGAGGCACATGCTCTTTCCCCCTCTTGAGAGGGTCCACTACTTACAGGTATGGGACTAGGGAATATACCTCCTGTTCTGGGTGTCCCCTAATTACTTTTCTCCAGTCTCTGTTATTCACCCCCAACCCCCCATTCCCTAGCCCTGGTCTGCAGGGCACATAAAGAGTAGGGGAAAGAAAGGTATGGCAAGAGAAGCTCCCCTTCAGACCTCTCAGAACCAGGTTTGCCCATCAGAGGATGTTTTCAGTTTAAGGGGGTGTGGGGGGTGGGGTAGAGCCATCTTGCAGAGTCCCCACTTTGGCCCCTTCAGCACCTCTGGGTCTACTTGCTCCTCTCTCCAGGTCCCTCTGTCCCGCCGTCTGTCCCACGACGAGACCAATATCTTCTCTACTCCTCGGGCACCAGGGTCCTTCCTGCACAAGTGGTCATCCTCTGATGACATCCGGATCCTCCCAGCGCACAGCCAGGCTCTGGGAGGCCCTCCTGCGTACCTGGGACACAGACAAAGGCTAGGGGATGAGGAGGAGGAGGAGGAGGCTGAAGGTGGAGGGCTAGCCAGCCTTCGACAATTCCTGGAGGGTGGCATTCTGGGGTCAGGCGGGGGACACCCACAGGGGCCTGGCTTCTTCCGGGAGGAGATCACCACCTTCATTGACGAGACACCTCTGCCTTCTCCAACTGCCTCTCCGCCCTGGCCTAGGCCACTGGGCCTCTCACCCCGCAGACTCTCCCTTGGGTCCCCTGATAATAGAGCCATTGGACTTCCCTTGGGGCTGAGTGCAGGGAGACGCTGCTCCCTGACAGGAGGTGAGGAGAGCGCAAGAGCTTGGGGAGGCTCCTGGGGTCCAGGTAACCCCATCTTCCCCCAGCTGACCCTGTGAGCCCCAGTGGGCCTGTTGGACTCAGAGGAGGGGGCCTGGGTAGGTAACACCTCCTTCTGGCCCTGAGCCTAAGGCAGCTGTCTCCAGACTCTAGGGAGATGGGCACTGGATCTGGGGTCCTGGGTCACCTGCTGTCTCCCATCCAAGTAACCAGATGCCCTACTCACCTTCTATCACCCCTAGTAAAATGTATTAAAGTCTGAAGTGTTACCATGGAAACCGCTGTGTGCAGTGTGCTGTGGTGGCAACGGGTATGGCCAGTGGCTTGGGGGTGGAGTGGTTACAGAGGACAAAACAGAACAGGGAGAGTGGACAGAGGCACAGAAATACCCACGGAGAAAGACAAACAAATTTAAACATGCAAACATACACAGAGAAGGGCTTAAAAGAGCCTTTCATGCTGGGAGGCATGGGGAGTCACTGGTTTGGGGTGTGAAGGATCTTTGTTCAGATCTGTGGAGGTGTTTGAGTGTGACCCTATCCTCCATGCCTCTTTCCCCGAAATCCATGCAGGGGCCCAGTTACTGGGCAGGAAAGGGTTTGGGCCTGACTTGTGCAAGAGGCCTGGAGTTTGCCCTCCTCCATGCTGCACTCTGAAGCTCTTTTTCCAGGAGTTGGGTGGGAAGGGCTTGTGACTCCCTTTCCTGGCCCAAGAGTGGAAGGGAACCCATGGGCCTCAGGTTCTGGCCCTTGCCTTCTTCTGTCCATGATTTGTTTCTTGGTCTGTTTCTCATCCCACACTACCCAACTCTTCTTTTTTAAAAAAATATTTTTATTAACTTCAGAGAGGAAGGGAGGAGAGCTGCCTCCTGCCACACAGTGGAGATTGAGCCCACAACCTGGGCATGTGCGGGTTGCGATCCGTGTCCTGAAGGGGAAACAAACCATGTCCTCCTGGTTCATAGGACACTGGGCTACCCAACTCTTCTTCTTCTTTTTTTTTTTTAAAAATATTTTTTTATTGATTTCAGAGAGGAAGAGAGAGAAACATCAATGAGAGAGAACTCTTTTTTTAAATATATTTTTATTGATTTCAGAGAGGAAGGGAGAGGGAGAGAGAAATAGGAACATCAATGGTGAGAATCACTGACTGGCTGCCTCCTGCATGCCCCCTACTGGGCATCCCAGGCATATGCCCTGGACCAGAATTGAACCGGGACCCTTCAGTCCGCAGGCCTCTGCTCTATCCACTGAGCCAAACCGGTTAGGGCTACCCGACTCTTCTTTTTTTTTTTTATAAATTTTTTTTTTTTAATCATGTTTTTTTTTTTTTTTTTAATATATTTTATTGGTTTTTTACAGAGAGGAAGGGAGAGGGATAGAGAGTTAGAAACACCGATCAGCTGCCTCCTGCACACTCCCTACTGGGGAGGTGCCCGCAACCAAGGTACATGCCCTTGACCGGAATCGAACCTGGGACCTTCAGTCCGCAGGCTGATGCTCTATCCACTGAGCCAAACCGGTTAGGGCCCGACTCTTCTTAAAGACTGCTTTCTCCATTTACCTTTTAAAAAAATTGATTGCTTTTACAGACAGAGAGGAAGGTTAGGGAGAGAGAAACATCGATCTGTTCCACCTATTCATGCACTCATTGGTGGTTTCTTGTATGTGCCCTGACCCGGGATGGAACCCCCAACCTCGGAGTATCAGGGACACTCCAACCCACTGAACTGCCAGGACGCTCTCCGCTTTCTGCCCGGCTCCCCCTGCCTTCTCTCTCTCACACTGGGCTCTCCCGGTCTCCTTGGCTCCGCTCATTCATTCCTTCTCCCTTCTCCCCTCCTATCTCTCCTTCCTTTCCCCTCCCTCTTCCTGCCCCCTTTCCTCTCTCTCTCCGCTCCCGCATTTTCCTTCGGCAGCCGCCGGAGGCTCGGGCACCATGCTCCGGCTCCTCCACTTGCTGCTGCTCCTGCTCCTGCTGCCTCCCCCGGGGTCCCCCGAGCCCCCGGGCCTGGCCACGCTGTCCCCCGGGGCGCCGCCCCAGGCTCCCGACTTGCTCTACGCAGACGGGCTGCGCGCCTACGCGGCGGGGGCCTGGGCGCCGGCCGTGGCGCTCCTGCGGGAGGCGCTGCGGAGCCTCGAGGAGCTGGGCCGCGCGCGGCGGGAATGCGGGGCGCGCTGTGCGGCCGAGGCGGCGCTCCCCGACGCCCCGGGCCCCGACTCCCCGCCCGGCCCGGCTGCCGGCGCCTGGGAGCGGCTGCTGCTCCGCGCCGCGCTGCGCCGCGCCGAGTGCCTGAGCCAGTGCGCGGCGCGGAGGCTGGGGCCGGGGGGCGCGGCGCGGCTCCGCGTGGGGGGCGCCCTTCGCGACGCCTTCCGCCGCCGGGAGCCCTACAACTACCTGCAGAGGGCCTACTACCAGGTGCGCCGCGGGCGGCGGGCGGCGGGGGGCGGGGGGCGGGGGGCGGGTCCGGCCCGACCCACCCCACGGCGCCGTCCTGCCCGCGCGCACCGGGAGGGGGCGCGCTGCGAGGGCCGGGGCTCGGGTGGGGCGGTGGGGGGCGGTCTAAGGGACCTCGACCTCCGGGTGGTCCTTCCCCATCACACGCTGCACCCGCTCAGAGGCAGCCTAAGGGGGAGGGGGAGCACAGGCGGCGCGGGACGGGGTCGCGGAGCGGGTGGGAGGAGATGGAAGACGGAGGGAGGGGCCTGGAATCCCAGTGGGTCTGTGACCTCCGTGGGGTGAGCGCTGCTCCTTCCCGGGAGGCGGCGGAGAGGCTGGGAGGAGGGGGAGGGTGAGCCTTCCCCGGAGGCAGGAGGGAGCTTGGAGCTGGAGGCAGCTTCGGGAAGGTCAGAGAAGAGGGGCCAGGCTGGGGCCGTGAGGACGGACGTCTGGGGGTGCGGAGAGGGGGGGGGGGTGTGAGGGGCGTGGACACTGCGCAGCTCCTGGGACCAAGTCTGTAGTCTACGTGGCTCGGGGGAGAGGGGGCTGGCCGCATACTCACCTCAGGGTCCTAGAGCCCTGCGGGTTCTGCTGGTCCGTCGGGTCTCCGCCCTCCCCACTGCAGTAGCCATCATTTCCACCTGGTCTCTCCACTGAGGCCCTCTGCCCATGGCTCACCGGCTCCGAAGTGTTCGGTGCCCTTTCCTTGGCCTCCGGGTCCTGAGAGGCCCAACATACTGGTGCCCCCGGGGTCTGGCGCCTGGGGGCGGGCAGTTCTCACTGACCATCTTCCAGAAGGCCTGGGGGGGGGGGGCAGCCCCAGGGGGTGTCTGGGATGGGGGGCTGGTGAGAGGCAGAGGTCTGACACCTGCTCCTCGGGGCCCTGACTCCCTCTTCCTCCCCCATTCAGCTGAAGAAGCTGGACCTGGCAGCCGCCGCAGCTCACACCTTCTTTGTAGCAAACCCCACGCACCTGCAGATGCGGGAGGACATGGCTAAGTACCGACGGATGTCTGGGGTTCGGCCGCAGAGCTTCCGGGACCTGGAGACGCCCCCACACTGGGTGAGACCCCCAGCAGGACCCCGGTCCCTCCCCCAGCCCTTGACTAACAGGACACACCCGTCTCCCTGGACGGTGTCCCTGCGTGTCTTGGGCATCAGGAGATCTGAGTGCCCTTCTCAGTGACCGGGATGGGCAGCCCTGATCTGGGGCTTGGTTTCTTCCCGAGGATCGCTAAGGTCCCACGTTCTGACGCTCCAGTCCTGAGGCCAAGGCGGAGTGGGACCTGGAGGCCATGCCCCTTCTTCCTACCTCCCAATCTCATTAGGCACCCCCTCCCCCAGGGTCTCAGGTGACTGACCACTCCCCTCTCCACAGGCAGCCTATGACTCAGGCCTGGAGCTCCTGGGGCGCCAGGAGGCAGGACTGGCACTGCCCAGGCTCGAGGAGGCCCTGCAGGAGAGCCTGGCTCAGGTGGAGAGCTGCCGCGCTGGCTGCGAGGGGCCTGAGGAGCACCAAAGAGAGGAAGAGGAGGAAGGACCTGGGAGCCAGGGGGGTCTCTATGAGGCTATCGCCGGTAAGGAGCTGGGAGGATGGCGGGTTCACGGTGCCCGGAGGAGAAGCATGACGAGCTGAATAGCGTGTGTGTGTCCTCCGCAGGGCACTGGATTCGGGTCCTGCAGTGCCGGCAGCGCTGTGTGGAGGAAACAGCCACGCGCCCTGGGCGAAGCTTCCCTGTCCCCGACTTCCTGCCGGGCCAGCTGAGGCGGCTGCATGAGGCCCATGCTCAGGGTCCGTTGGGGAGAGGACCCCCGGGGTGATGGGTTGGAAACAGGTCAAGGGAAGGCTTGTCTTCGATGGTATCCTGAGCCCTGTCTCTGCATCCCTCCCATCTGTCTCCGGCTCTGTAGTTGGGCAGGGCTCTGTGGGGACCGTCGCTTCTGGAGGACTCTAACTGGCTTTCCTTTGGAGCCACGGTGGAAAGCTCAGGAGATGGGTCCCAGGGCTCCTCCTGCCCTTGCTGCTTCTCACCTTCCTTTATTCTCTCCTCTCTTCCGCCCCTTGCATTCTGCCCCTTCAGCTCAGGTAGGTTTGAGTTAAGCTTTGACAAGAAGCAGTGGAGGAGCATGTCTGCGGGGATGGGGCGGGGGGGGGGGTGAGGGTGGGATGGGGGGCTCGCGTTGGCTGGCATTGGATCACCTTTCTGTCCACCTGTCGTCGCTGCCTCTGCCCAGGGTCAGGGCCGTCCTCGGTCTGTGTGCCCACCCCACCCTGTTGCTCTGTCTCCAGTGGGGAATCTGTCCCAGGCTATGGAAAATGCCCTGAGTGTCCTGCTCTTTTATCCGGAGGATGAGGCCGCCAAGGCCGCTCTGGACCAGTATCAGACCCAGCTGGGAGAGCCGAGACTCGGCCTGGGGCCAAGAGAGGTACCTCCCCGACCCCCACCCTGACCCTGTGAGGCCCTCAATCAAACATACCTGAGCAGTTACCTGGACTCTGCCCGCTTCTCCCATTCTGGCCCAAGCACTCTAGTCACCAGAGGCAACCCCAAATCCAGCCCTGACTTGTCTCCACGCCCTGCTCCCCACTCAGATTCCAAGTCCAAGTGCCAGCCCATCTCTCTTCCCTTAACCTCACCCCTGCCTGCCCCCACCCTATACGCAGACTTCTCCCCCAGTTTGAGTCCAGATGTCCTGAGGTGGCTGAGGGAGGAAAGCTGAGGGAGAGGCATGGTGAAGTGTTTATGGAGCAGGCAGGCTGTCCCCTGGAACCGGGGCTGCCCTGCCTTCACTTCCCTGCTCCACTTAACTTCTCCTTGTCCCCCCGCCCCTGCTCCCTGTGTCCACCTGCCTCAGGACATCCAGCGCTTTGTCCTTCGGTCCCTGGGCGAGAAGAGGCAGCTCTACTATGCCATGGAGCACCTGGGGACCAGCTTCAAGGATCCTGTGAGTAACTCCACTTCTCTCCATCCCACTTCCATGTGTAAAGCTCTTAGAATAGCACCTGACAGAGTGCTACGTAAGTTGTTATTGTAGAGTTTGGTCCAGCACCCAGGGGTTTCCTCATCCCCGCCCCGCCCTCTGGGAGCAGAGACTAATGTGGTAGATCAGAGTCTAGTAACAGGGATCGGGGCTGGGCTTGGTGGGTGATGGCGCTTTTCTTGACTGTTCCAGGATCCCTGGACTCCAGCAGCTTTCATCCCCGAGACACTGAGAGAAAAGCTCAGGTAGGAGATGCAGGTGGTGGGAGGGGCCTGCCCTGAGCTGGAAGGTGACAGGAGGGGTTCTGTGAGGCTGGGTCTGGGTAAAATGGATCTGGACTGGTCTGTGCATCCACTGAGCATGTCTCTCACCCCTGAGAGAGGATCAAGAGCAGCGACCTTGGGACCATGAGCCTCCACAGCCGAAGCCCTTGACTGACTGGAAGGGTAAGTTCCTGGGAGCAGGGGGCAGGGTCCTGGAGGGTCTGGGGGCTGCCAGCTGGGGCTACTGCTGGGCCGGCTTTCAGGGGACCCTCAATCCCCTCTTCCTTATCCCTTCGCCTGCAGATGTCCTCCTCCTGGAGGGGGTAACCCTGACCCAGGATGCAAGGCAGCTGAATGGGTCGGAGCGAGCGGTGCTGGACGGCCTGCTCACCCCAGCTGAGTGTGGGGTGCTGCTGCAGCTGGCCAAGGTAAGAAGACCTATGAAAGAAAACCAGGCCAGCGTGGCTCAGTGGTGGCTCAGGAGGTCACGGTTCAATTCCCGGTCAGGGCACATGCCCGGATTGTGGGCTCAGTCCCTAGTGTGGGGTATGCTGGAGGTAGCCATTCAATGATTCTCTCATTGATGTTTCTATCTCTCTCTCCTTCTCCAATCCTTTTTGAAATCAATAAAAATATATTTTAAAAAAAGAAGACCCAGGGGAGGATGGCTAGTGAGGGACCCCAGGCAGAGCTGCCTGCCCCCAGTTCTAACTTCTCTGGTTCTCCAGCGGGGACTGGGCTTGCCACTGCCTCACTGCTGTGGACAAGTTCCTTTTCCTCTCAACTTAGAGGGCTTGGCGTGGACATTCTTTTCTTTTTTCCCTTACATTCTTCACAAAGGGATTTTGCTAGAAGTTAATAGGAGAACAAAAGAAAATAAAGAATATAAAGGCATAGAAAATTGTGAATATATGGGTGAGGATTCCTCAGAGTTTCATTACTGGCTTGGCTGATGCTCAGTGGACACACCGGCTTATTCTCCCATCCATTGAATTCCCTCCTAGTCTGGGTTGAATGATCTGTATTCACCAGGTTGAGCCTGCCCTATTATGAAGCATCAGTCCTCATTCTAGGCTAGTGTTCCTTCAACACACACGCTTTGAGCACCTGCTGTGTACTCGAAGCTTCTAGGTTCCAGGGAGAGCTAGGTGGACACAGACTCTGCGTCCTGGAGCTCACTGTAGAGAGAAGGAATTCGATGTAGAGACACACCTAGAGTGGTGGTAAGTTTGATCAAAGAAGTATGTACTCCTTCAAATAGGAGCACCAAAATGCAAGGTCATGGAAAGCTTGGGGTGGAGGGCGGCATTTGAACTCAGTCTAAGGACGAGACCGAGAAAAGGAGGAGAGTCGGGCTTCGAGGGAGAAGGCCACGGTATTCTGGGAATTGCGGCGGAGTATAGGGGCTGAGCACATAGGGCAGGCCCCACAATGACTACCTGTATGATGTTGGGCAATGTAGTTCAGCATCTCTGAGCCTAGCTTCCTCATCTATAAAGTGGGGCTAAATACAGTGGTTTGTCACAGAGTTGTTGTGACCATTAAATGAGTTAGTACATGGTCAAGATCTCAGAAGACAGTGCTCAGTATTAGTAGCTGTCACTATTATCACCAGGCTGTATGTTATTCAGAGGTGTTCTGGGGGAGAGACCCAGAGCTGGAATTAGAGGAGAGCGGCGAAGGGCCTCCTGTACCCTACCAAGGATGGTAGGACAGCTTATTCAAGTATTTAAGGAGGGATGACTTTCTTGTTCCTGTAGAACCTCCCAGTGCAGGGTCCGGAGTCACCACCATCCCAGAGGACTGGTAGATCCCTCTAGGGCCGTGTGGAGAAATGCAACGGGAGAGGACAGTAAGGGGGAGGCCCTGGGTGATGCCAGGATCAGACCTTTCTGTTGCTCAATCACACTAAACTCACTCTGGCCTCAGGCCCTTCGCACTTGCTATTTCTGCTGCCTGGAACACTTTTCTCTCAGTTACTCAAGTGGCTCCTTCATAGCATTTGGTTTCAATTCAGATGTCACCTCATCAATTAGCTGTCTCCCAACCCGTGCCTGGCCACTCTCAGAGTTGTAGCTCTATTTTTATTTTCTTCATAACATTTATCTGAATCATCCTGGTTTGTTATCTGAAAATACAAGCCCCATGAGAGCAGGGGCCTTTCCACGTTCACAGTTGTGTCCCCAGTGCCTAGAACAGTGCCTGGCACATAGTAGATGCTCAGTACAAATTTGTGGAATGAGTAAGTGAATGAATGAATGAATGAATACAAGAATAGAAGGTTAGATGGCTTATTGGGTGATGAGGTGGTTTTTCGGAGTCGAGGTTTATATATGGAATAATTAGCTAGTGGTATTTTAACTGAGTTTCACAAAGCAGCCAGGAGACTAGGTGTCGGGAAAGGACAGCCAAACACCAGGAGACCCCCCCCCCCCCATGGTGTGGGAGTTCACATCAAGGGTTCGCACGTTCTCCAAGAGCGATACCTCGCCTGGGCCTGGCCGGACTATCGAGCTTCCTGCCGGAAGAAGTTCTATTTCCAGAGGGACTCCTCTATCTTGGCTCATCAGGGAATGATCAAGCCCTTCCTGCACCCCTTTCCCAGCTGTCCTTGCCCTCTCAGAGGCCCTTCTGTGCACAGGCCCTCAGCCAGTGGGATGCCAGATCTTTACCAGGGAGCAACGGCACTGCTGAGAAGATAGTCATTCTCTGGGGAAGGGCAGCAGCTCTGGAAAAGGAGCCACCAGAGATCTCTGGGAGCTTCCAGCCTCTTCCGGGGGGGTGGAGGGGGGCGGGCGTTGGAGAGAAGGTCTTGTAGTCTGTGGGCAGCGAGGTGGGCAAAAGTCCGGGGCTGGACAGGGACTCCACAGTCAACTCCCTATTTAGGATGCAGCTGAGGCTGGAGCCAGGTCTGGCTATCGGGGCCGCCGATCCCCTCACACTGCCCATGAACACTTCGAGGGGCTCACGGTGCTGAAGGCTGCACAGGTGAGCCGAGAGGTACCCATGCCCTCGTCCGATGCTCAGGTCTGGGAAAGGGCATACAGGAGGCTGGCGCCAGGGCTGGGCTTCCCCAGTGGAGGGGCTCTCAGGACCGAGAGACCCTGAGTTCTCTGCCCAGGATCGAGGAGGGGTTGGCGTGGAGCCACTGGAAGGAGCAGCTGGGGCTGATGGACAGAGCTGGCCGCTGAGAGACTCCACACTCACCCTTCCATTGCCTCCCTCCTTTCTCATCCGTCCTCCCGCTGCCCACAGCTGGCCCGCGCTGGGGCTGTGAGCACTCAGGGCGCTAAGCTGCTCCTGGAAGTGAGTGAGCGTGTGCGGACCTTAACTCAGGCCTACTTCTCCCCGGAACGGCCCCTGCATCTCTCCTTCACTCACCTGGTGTGCCGTACGGCCATCAAAGGTAACTGCCACACCCCACTGTTCCTCCCCGGCCTCCGGGCCCTGTGGGGGCTGCATAGCTTCAGCACCCCCTAACTGTGTGGGTTCATCTTCACTCCTAAAAGACGGACTCCCCTGCCCACGTCTGGGCCTGGCCTCTCTGCTCAGCTGTGACCCCCCCAAGCTTCAGGGTGGGAGTGGATCGAGGTGCATGGGCACAGGGCACAGAGGCACTCACCAGGCCCCTTTGCTTCCCAGGGGAGCAAGAGCAACGCATGGACCTGAGTCACCCGGTGCATGCCGACAACTGCGTTCTGGACCCTGACACGGGAGAGTGCTGGCGGGAGCCCCCAGCCTACACTTATCGAGACTACAGGTGGGCAGCCCCTCCTGGGGTCCGGCAGGTGCGCCTGGGGTGGGCTCTCACGGCCTCCTGTCTTCCTCCTCCAGTGGACTCCTCTACCTCAACGATGACTTCCAGGGCGGGGACCTGTTCTTCACAGAGCCCAACGCCCTCACTGTCAGGGTAAGGGGGAAGGGGGGAGGGCGGTGGTTTGGAACAGGGAGCACAGCTGTGGGCTCAGGATTCAAAACAGAAGGATCCCAGAAGCAAATGCAGGGAAATGGCTGGGGCCGCCCGAACCCTTCCTCTCCTGGCCCCCCAGCTCTTTCCACCACTGTCTGTTCAGGAGCTGTCCTACCAGAGCTCCTAGCAGAGGTTGGTTATTGCGCCCCCGTCCACCCCAAGAGGTCACAGTGACCCCTGCAGACTTGCTGTCCATGTTTGCCTCACCTCCTAAAGAAGGGTGGGTGAGCACAGGACCCCAAGTCCCTATTCCAGGTAGAAACTAGGGGCTAGAAGTAGGTAGAAGGAGAGGGACAGTGATTTCTCTCACCTGTTGCTTTGTCTTCCTTCCTTCCCTGGTTACCACCACCAGCACCTACAATCCACGCCCTCCGTGGGGTGGAAGGGTGTTCCCAAGATCCTTATGCCTGGTCCTCCTCATGTCGCAGATTTCTTCACACCCAGTTCAAAGGATTGGACAAGAGTGTCAGGGCCAGAGGGAGGGGACCAACAGGAGGCGCTGGATGGAGGCCCCTTCTCCCTTTGGCTCCAACTCCGTTAGCCTGTCTGGCCTTTGTGCTCCTTTGTCAAGGAGAAGCCAATTTCCCATTGGCCGCAGGACGGTCCCTGAATTAAAGAGTGGGCGATGGGCAAGAGAGCTGATCTTTCCATGCCCATGCCCTGTCCTAACCTAGGAGTCAGGGCCACGTGCTCTGAGGGCCTGTCCCTGGAGCTGAACCTGCCCTCATCCCCCAGGCGCAGGTCCGTCCTCGCTGCGGACGCCTTGTGGCCTTCAGCTCTGGTGGGGAGAACCCCCATGGTGTGTGGGCCGTGACGCGGGGCCGGCGCTGCGCCCTGGCCCTGTGGCACACGTGGGCACCTGAGCACAGGGAGCAGGTGTGTGAAGCGTGGGCTGGTTGCTGGGTGAGGGGCAGGGGCTGACAGGACCCGGGGAGGGTCCTTGGGGAGGGTGGATGCAGGGATTGGGCCCAACTCTCCTCCCACCTCTCAGGAGTGGACAGAAGCCAAGGAGCTGCTTCAGGAGCCGGAGCAGGAGGAGGAGGAGGAGGGTGACGAGGAGGAGGAAGAAATGCCCAGCAGAGACCCTTCTCCAGAACCCCCCGGCCGCAGGCCTCGGCGGGTCCAGGACAAGACTGGGAAGCCGCCTCGGGTCCGAGAGGAGCTGTGAGGGCTGAGGTAGCTCCTCGGGGATGCGGCCACCTGACTCTTGAAGGGCTGCCTCGGTGCCAGGACCCACACGAAGGCCCCTGTGACAGGAGCAGCACAGCGAGTTCTCTGACCCTGCACCCCCACTGTTTTGGGGATCACAAGGGCCATCCAGCCCTGGGCTCAGAGGACACTGCACACACCAGCCTAGAACTCGTCCGGTCTGAGGAGTCAGGCCTGGCCCCAGCTGACGGACCTGCAGCCCTAGGGCAGACCGAGGGCATGATGCCTCCCTGGGAAGAAGTGGCCGGGGCAGGGCCTGACTGCTTCAGATGAGGAGGATGAGAGGGGAGAGTAAGCCCCGCCCGCTCCCAGCCTGTCAATAAAGAACGTGAAGACCCTCAGCCAGGGCCCATGGTTCCTGTCAGTTTCTGTGGTGGCTGGAGGTGGGCGCGGCCATGGCTGGCCTGGGAGGAGACAGGTGTCTCCTGGAGGCGGGGCCCCTCAGGCCTGTGATTTGTCAGGGAAATCTCAGCCACCTGCTGCCCTCACGCAAATACACCCAAACCCTGGACAGCTGCTCCGTGGGCCTCCAACTCTTAAGACCTGTCTTCCCTCCGAGCTGGGCCGAGACTTAGGGCAGCTCGATCCCTGAGACTCCTGCATTCCCAGCCCAGCAGGACCTCGTGAGTCATGGGGGCAAGGAGTGGGCCCGACCCCGGACGGGAGCAGGGGATGGGGCTGCCCTCCACCTGCAATCCTTGATGCACCCAGAGCAGGGCCAGGCCTGTCCACCCCTCTCTCTGAATCCCCTGGACCCTCCCCCTGCCCCCACCCCCCAGAATCACATCCTGGGGCAGCTGGTTGGGGTTTGTCTGGAAGAAGGATTATCCAGATCAGTCCCTTCTAAGCTCAGCTCTGGCTTGCGCCCTCCCCACGTCACCAGAACCCTCTTCCCCACTACCTGAGCTAAGAAACACAGTTTTGGGTATTGACAAGGGGCCATCTCTGACCCTTGTATTCTGGCTCTGGGGCTGGGTGCCAGGTAGGTCCTGACAGCCAGGATCATCACCATTGGTGGGGCCAGGCCTGGGGTGGGGGTGGGGGCTGCTGGAGCTGTGGTGGCTGCTGTTCCTTTGCACCCTCCCAAACGTCAACCTTTAATCCTCACAGCTTTGCTCTAATCCCATGGGGCCTAATGCTCTTCTCTCTGCCTGCAGAGAGACCCATCGGGGAAGCATCTCCTCCCCATTCCTCCCGCCAGAGCTGGTTGTGGGGGGCTGCTGCTCTAAGCCCTCACTCCTGCTCCCCCCTTCCCCCAGGCTGGGCCCAAGTCTCTGGAAGCCACACACCTCCTCCTGTCCTCCTCCCACCCTGCCAGCTGACTTAATTTGCCTGACGTCTTGTTGGCCCTTCCCTGTCGGTGCCCACACCCCCCTCCCCAGAGTGGGGCCAGGCCAGGCCAGCTCTTCTGGCAGCAGAGCCGGGGCAGGTGACGGGCTGGCGCTGCAGTTGAGGGAGCGACGGGGCGCCTGGGAACCGGAGCTGGAAACCTGGGAGAGGTCCAGTCAGAGCCCAAGTAAGGGGGGGCCGGCCTGGCTCTGCCTCTGGGCCTGGGGCTGCGGGGAAGGCAGGCAGGGCTGGGCTGGCTGCACAGGACTCCAAACGCGGAGGGGCTCCGGGGGAGGTGGTGTGGGCCACCTGTCAGTTCCCTATTTCTTAGAGTGGGCTCCAGCCCTCCTGAGAAGTCTGGTGTGGGGCGCGAGGTAGAGGGATCCCCTATACTTACCGCCCATTCCTGGCAGGAGCCAGAGCTACCTCTCGACCTGTCAGCCATGGGGGAGATGGAGCAGCTGCGGCAGGAAGCGGAACAGCTCAAGAAGCAGATTGCAGTAACAACAGCACCTTCCCACTGGGGACCCCAGAAAACGTGGAAATGGGGACATGAGGGAGTGTGGCCGGGGGGAAGGAGGCTGGACTCACTCCTGAGTGACACCTTAGTGACCCCTGACCTGGAAGGCACCAGAGACTTTCTGGGTTTCATATTTGACATGTCCCCCAACTGTAGATCCCCAAGCCTACCTGCCTCAGAGGCCCATGCACCCCCCTCCCGCCTCCCCCTGCCTAATGTCTGCTTTCCCCCCAGGATGCCAGGAAGGCCTGTGCTGACACCACTCTGGCAGAGGTGAGACTCTTGTCCCTGTGAGCAGGGCCTGAGGGGAGGAGAGGGGATGGGAGCTCCCTGACCAGCCCAAGCTTTAGTACAACAAGTCCCTGGGTGAGGAATAACACTAATTAGTTCAGTCAACAAACATTTAGTGAGGCCTGCTTTGGGCCTGGGGTCGTATTGGAAGCTAAGATGCTGCCCTACTGTCATCCAGAAAACAGGTGCTTACACTGCAGGGTGGTGAGGATGAAGGGAGGAACAGCACTTTGCAAGTCACACGCCCTTATAGACCGCAGTTACTAGTGGTCTGATACTGTACTTCGTCAATTCTAAGACGCACAGTTTTCTATATTTTGACATTTTTGAAATCAAGATGCATCCAACACTAGATGATGCCTTACAATTAAAATTGGCAGCGTTTTTTCTTTCTTAATGATACATGAAAGGAAGGTGCTTCCTAGAGTTATTTGCATCTTAGAGAGGATTAGATATCTTTGTAAGTATTTACTGAACACTTACCCTGAGCCAGACACTGGGCTAAGCTGCTTCAATGCCTAATTTCATTTTCCTGACAAGCCCACAAGGCAGGTGCTATAAACAGTTTATAGATGAGGAAACAGGCTGGGAGAGGTCAAGTCACTTGATCAAGATAATAAAGCAGGTAAATGGCGAGTCAAGTCTATTGGCCCTAGAGCCTCAGACTAAGTCTAGATAGCTGGATAGACTTAAGGGGGGTAGGACGACACATTTCAGGAGCTGCAGTTCAAGGCCATGGTGATACCTGGATACCCAGGTAAAGAATTGGCTATGCTACCATGGTGTGTGCAGGCAGGCTCCTAGCGGTTTGGAAATGTGTACGTATCTTCCTAAGTACGTGTTCGGTGACTTCACATTTTGAAATTGGTCAAGGTGGGAGAATTACAGGATAGAAATCACCTTCCCTCCTCCCCTGGCCCTCCCCACCCCACACTGGAGAGGGATTTGTTAAACACTTAACGACATGCCACTGGTTGTCTCTCATCTACCTAAGCCACTCCAGAGCGGGGACTGATTTCTCCAAGGCTGGGGGCCTGACCCAGAGCCTGGCACAGAGCAGAAACCTGTACAGATCGGTGGCTGTGACACTGACATCTATCTGGTCACGTACCCTGCTCACCCTGATTTCTTAACGCCCCCTTTTCTGCAGCTTGCGTCTGGCCTAGAAGTCGTGGGACGAGTCCAGATGCGGACGAGACGGACGCTCAGGGGACACCTGGCCAAGATTTATGCCATGCACTGGGCCACGGACTCCAAGTGAGACTTGAGAGGTGCCAGAGGGGAGGGGAGGCAGGAAGGATAGGCTTGGGTGACACGGAGTGCCCTCTCCCCAGGTTGCTAGTAAGTGCCTCGCAAGATGGGAAGCTGATCGTGTGGGACACCTACACCACCAACAAGGTACCAGCCCTGCCTCCCGCCCTCCATCGCTCCGTCCTTTCTTGGGGACACATTGCCTGCCCTCCTTTGCTCTCTCCACCTGGGAGCTCAGCCCAGGTCCTGCCCCTGCTCCCCTTGCCCTCCTGCAGGTACACGCCATCCCTCTGCGCTCCTCCTGGGTCATGACCTGTGCCTACGCCCCCTCAGGGAACTTTGTGGCATGTGGGGGGCTGGACAACATGTGTTCCATCTACAGCCTCAAATCCCGTGAGGGCAATGTCAAGGTCAGCCGGGAGCTCTCTGGTCACACAGGTGAGAGGCCCTCTCTTCTGTCCCACCCTGAGGCATCCAGGGGAGTCGCTGGCTGGCTGGCGGGTCGTGGCTCTGCAGCCAGGGCACTGTCCTCACCTCCCCCAGGTTATCTCTCCTGCTGCCGCTTTCTGGACGACAACAACATTGTGACCAGCTCAGGGGACACCACGTGGTGAGGCCTGACACTGGGTGCTGGGCTGGGAGTCAGCCCCGGCCTGGCCTTTCTCGCTGACAGCCTCCCCTCCTCCCTGCAGCACTCTGTGGGATATTGAGACCGGGCAGCAGAAGACTGTGTTTGTGGGACACACAGGGGACTGCATGAGCCTGGCTGTGTCTCCCGACTTCAAACTCTTCATCTCGGGGGCCTGCGATGCCAGCGCCAAGCTCTGGGATGTGCGGGAGGGGACCTGCCGGCAGACGTTCACTGGCCATGAGTCGGACATCAACGCTATCTGTGTGAGCCCCCTCTGTGCCCCAACACCTGGGACCACCTCACCATCCCAACACGCATCCTTCACCCCCTGCCAGAGCTCCCCACCCCCGTGTTTTTAACTTTCCACTTTAACATAACCTCACCTTACAGAGAAGTTGTAACAAAAAGAGCTCCCACCTAGCCTCCACCCACATTCGCTGTTAACAGTTTACCGCATTTGTTTTGTCCTCCTCTGTAGAGGGCGGGATGGAGGAATGGATGGATAAATGATTGACAGCTAGCTAGACACACACATACATCCCAATGGAGATATACATTTTGTGTTTTTTTGTTGTTGTTGTTAAGGATATTTTTCCATTGATCTTTCTAGAGAGAGTGCGAGAGGGAAAGACAGAGAGAAATATCTATGTGAGAGAAACACATTGATTGGTTGCCTCCTGCACGAGCCCTGACCAGGGCCCGGTCCAGGGAGGAGCCTACAACTAAGGTACGTGCCCTTGACTGGAATCGAACTCGGGACCCTTGGTTTGCAGGCCGACGCTCTACCCACTGAGCCAAACCGGCTAGGGCTTTTCTTGGATTTTTTAGAGTAAGTTGCAGACATCATACCTCTTTACCCCTTAAATCAGGGGTCCTCAAACTTTTTAAACAGGGGGCCAGTTCACTGTCCCTCAGACCGTTGGAGGGCCGGACTATAGTTTAAAAAAAAAAAAAACTATTGCCGAAACCGGTTTGACTCAGTGGATAGAGCATCGGCCTGCGGACTGAAGGGTCCCGGGTTCGATTCCGGTCAAGGGCATGTACCTTGGTTGCGAGCATATCCCCAGTGGGAGATGTGCAGAAGGCGGCTGATCGATGTTTCTCTCTCATCGATGTTTCTAACTCTCTATCTCTCTCCCTTCCTCTCTGTAAAAAATCAATAAAAAAAACCAAAACAAACGAACAAACAAAAAAACAACCATGAACAAATTCCTATGCACACTGCACATATCTTATTTTGAAGTAAAAAAACAAAACGGGAACAAATACAATATTTGTATTTGCATGTGGCCCGCGGGCCGTAGTTTGAGGACCCCTGCCTTAAATACTTCAGTGTGTATTTCCTAAACACAAGGCCATTCTCTTAAAAAGCCACAGTATAGTTCTTAAAATCAGGAAATTTAACATTAATGTAGACACAATAATATAGTCTACAGTCTATATTCGCATCTCACCGAGTATCTCAACAATACCCTAACAGCAGTGGGGGTTTTTTCCTGCCAGGAACACATGTTGCATTTTCCTGCCACATCTTAGTTTCCTTTAAACTGGAACTGTTTTTCTACCTTTGTCTTGTGTGACATTGACATTTTAAAAGAGTACAGTACAAACCAGTTTTCTGTAGACTTCCCCTCTGTGTGGGCTGACCTGACATTTCCTCATGATGAGATTCGGGTTATGCATTTGTACTTGGCCCTGCGCCTACACTCTGATCCACTGAGTGTGGCGGGAAGGGGCAGAGACAACCTCCCGCTTCTAGCCCCGGGAGCCTGGGCAGGCTGCAGGCGCTCGCTCAGCCTCAGGGAATAATGCCGTCTGTCATGAGGAGCCAGGGCAGGGTGTGGGGGAGCCGCCAGCGCATGAAGAGCGATGCCGTGGCCTTTCTCACCGCAGGCCAGGGGAGGGGCAGCCAGGGCGGCTGAGGCAAGCAGCTTGCCCGGGAGCCACCGGGGCAGGAGCCAGGGAGAAGGCAGGAGAGGCAGCGGTGCCCAGGTCTGAGTCCTCACCCCTTGCCCCCTGTGTGCCCTCAGTTCTTCCCCAGTGGAGAGGCCATCTGCACAGGCTCAGACGACGCCTCCTGCCGCCTGTTTGACCTGCGGGCAGACCAGGAGCTGACGGTCTACTCCCACGAGAGCATCATCTGTGGCATCACATCCGTGGCCTTCTCCCTCAGTGGCCGCCTGCTCTTCGCAGGCTATGACGACTTCAACTGCAATGTCTGGGACTCCATGAAGGGCGAGCGTGTGGGTAAGGGTCCCCCTACTGCCACCTCAGCCAGCTCCCCTTGGGGGAACTTACTGCTGCTCCCTGGTCATTAGGTAACTCTGGGCTCTGCCCCTGCAACCGTGTCCCTTTGGTTCCCAATGTGGGGTCATCTTCTCTGGAAGAAGAGTTGCTCCCAGGGCCTTCCCTACCGCCCAGGGCCCGAGCCGCTCCCTCCAACGCAGCTCCTCCAGGCTGTGCCCAGGCCTGAGGACCTGAGTGTCCCGCCAGGTCTGGGATTCAGGGGCGGCTTCATTGCAGGGAAAGGGAGGCCTCGGGGAACCATGCAATGAGCGGATCAAGGTCCAGAGTGATCTGAGGGCCCTGACCCCCAGCGAGGGGCTCATGGACCAGCCTGGTCTGCAGTTGAGTCAGTGTGGCTTCTTCTCTCGGGAGAGGCCAGGTGCTCAATGAAAATAACACTGGCCAGAAAGTCAGGGTCCGAACCCTAATTCTGTGGCTTATTTTCCAAGTGCCCTTGGGCATGGCCCTTCTCTCTGGGCCTCAGTCTCTTGGTTTGGAAACAAAGAAACAGCACAAAAGGGTTCCTTCCCACGTTTTCCAGTGCCCATCAGGTGCCCCTTTCTTTTCTCATAGCACACGGACACTGCCTGCCGACCCTTCGCCATCCCTCTCCGCCCCTCCCCTGCCCTAAGTTCTTGGCAGAGATTGGCTTCAAGAGAAGCCGCACTGCTTAGGGCTAATCCTCTTTGGGTCTTCCCGTCTCCACCAGGGGGCTGGAGTCGGAGCCCAGCCTACCTAACCTGGGGTTCCTGTCTGTGCCTGCACACACACTCCCTGCCACATCAGCATGTGTAGACCCGCTAACTCCTCTCCCTTTTCCTCAGGCGTCCTCTCCGGCCACGACAACAGGGTCAGCTGCCTGGGGGTCACAGCTGATGGGATGGCAGTGGCCACTGGCTCCTGGGACAGCTTCCTCAAAATCTGGAACTGAGAAGGCTGGAGGAGGGGAGGGAAAAGGCCATGAAGACACTCAGCTGCCCCTTCCCCTGCCCAATTTCTTTAAGGTTCCTTAAAGTCTTTCTCTCCTACACCCCAGCTGCCACTCCCACAAGCTTTCTCCTTTGAGGCCCATGGGGAACACAGGGTGTGCCTCTGGGAGACAGCATCAGGGCTGGGCAGAGAACCACCCCATCTCCTCCCATGGCCTCCCCTCTCTGTGGTCCTGATAGTTTCTCCCCTAATGAGTAAGGACAACGGACCCCTCCCCAGCCCTTGGCAGCCCAGCAGGTTTCAGTATAGGCTCCAGGCCCTAGGATTCCTCCTCCAGAGCTACCACCTTTGTCCAGGGAAAAGACCGGGGTGGACAGGGTGCTCGGCCCTGTGACTATGGCTCTGGCACCACCAAGGTCCTGGCTCCCTTCTCCTTCATGCTTTCCCCTTTTTCTACCTTTTTCCCCCCCTCTCCAAAGTACCTGCAATAAAGTATAGCACCTGGTATATCTGTGATGTTTGGCTTTCACCTTACTTCTGTTCCAAAAAGATTCAGTTCCCACTTAAGTAATGAAGTGTTAGAGGTAAAAGTGAGAAAGATTGGGTACCAGACAGCTTGTGGGCAGAAAGCAGGGTAGAGGCAGAAGCCCCAAGTTCGTGGGGAAGGCCGGAGATGGATTAGGAGAGAAGGTATTCACCAGGTGGCTTGGGAGTGCGTGCACAGCAGTTCACCATAGCCTGCCTGTGGTGCGTACATGTGTGTTTGTTTAGGAGGAATCCTATATAATAAAACCCTAATATGCAAATCTCCCAAATGGCGGAATGCCCAGTCGCTATGATGCACACTGACCACCAGGAGGCTTGGGGGCAGCTCCTGCGTTGAGCGTCTGCCCTCCCCACCCCCCCCACAGAGGGAGGCAATTGGGGACCAGTGGACAGCGCTAGGCCACCAGCCAAGGTGGGTGCTAGTGGGGGGGCCCCCCAATCACCCTGCCCACCATTCACCCCAAAGATCGGCCCTGATCGCTGGCCAGGCCTAGGGATCCTACCCTATGTATTGGGAATAGTCTCTTAGATTTAAAAATTAAAACCTGGCAAGGCTACTCTAACACTGAAAAAAACAGGATGATGCAGCGATGACATGCATGGACTCTGGCTTGCACATTTTTTTAATTTATTTTTTTTTAAATACATTTTATTGATTTTTTACAGAGAGGAAGGGAGAGAGATAGAGAGTTAGAAACATCGATGAGAGAGAAACATTGATCAGCTGCCTCCTGCACATCTCCCACTGGGGATGTGCTTGCAAACAAGGTACATGCCCTTGACCAGAATCAAACCTGGGACCTTTCAGTCCGCAGGCCGATGCTCTATCCACTGAGCCAAACCAGTTTCGGCTGGCTTGCACATTTTGTGGTCAGCCCTGATTCTGACACTTATAACTGTGTGACAAAGCCAATTAACTTCTCTCTGCTTCAGTTTGTCCACCCATAAGATGGGGAAAATGGTACTACTGCCTCAGAAGGATCATGTTATGTACTACTTTTTATAATCAGGGCAAAAAAATGTAGTTGCCCATATAACAACAAGATGCCTTTCACCTGTATGAAAAGTATGGTCACTGGTGCATATAGCATCCTCAATTGTGACAGGGATGTCCAACTGCCGGTTTACATCCCCCCCTGAGGGCGCAGGCCAGGCTGAGGGACACAAATTTCGTGCACTGGGCCTCTAGTCAGGTTATAAAAGGCCTTGAATGTAAGGCTAGTCTAGACTTTATCCTAAGGCCAATGGAAAACCATTAAAGAGCTTTGAGCAGAATAATAATGTGATCAGCTATGCTTCTCAGAAAGATAAATCAAGCAGCCATGCAGGTTGATGAAATGGAAAAAGGAGAGACAGGAGGGAATAAAGGGAACAGTAGGAGCCAGGTGGCAAGAAATTGCAAGAGCAATAGGACAGAGGGCACAAGGAAAGGGATGGGAAAGTGATTCAAGATACAGAACCAGGATTTAGTGACCAAGTGCCTGGATATGAGATATTAAGAGGGAAGGATTCAAAATGATGGCCACGCCCTGGCTGGTGTGGCTCAGTTGGTTGGAGCATAGTCCCGTACACCAAAAGGTGGCGGGTATGAGGAGGCTGGAGGAGGGGAGGTAAAAGGCCATGAAGACACTCAGCTGTCCTTTCCCCTGCACATACCCAGGTTGCTGGTTTGATCCCTGGTCCTGATGGGGAACATGCTGTCAGGCATGTGCAAGAGGCAACTGATTGATGTTTTTTGCTCTTTCTCTCCCTTCCTCTCTAAAATCAATTAAAAAAATTTTTTTTAATGTTTTAAAAAGCCAGGCCATGTGGCTCAGTAGTTGGACATAGAGCTATGAACCAGGTCATGGTCTAATTCCCTGTTAGGGCATATGCGTGGATTGTATTCGATCCCCAGTTGGGGGCATGCAGGAGGCAGCCAATCAATGAATCTCTCATCATTGATGTTTTTATCTCTCTCTCCCTCTCCCTGCGTCTCTGAAATCAATAAAAATGTTTGTGCTTTTTTAAAAATATATTTTCATTGATTTTAGAAAGGAAGGGAGAGGGAGAGATAGAAACATCAATGATGAAAGAGAATCACTGATTGGCTGCCCCCGAATGCCCCATATTGGGGACGGAGCCTGCAACCGGGCATGTGCCCCTGGCCGGAATCGAACCCAGGACCCTTCAGTCCACAGGCTGATGCTCTATCCACTGAGAAAACTGGCCAGGGCAATAAAAATTCTATCTAATAGACAAACATGGTAATTGACCATACCTTCGTTACACCTCCCACAGGCTAATCAGCACGATATGCAAATTAACCACCAACAAAGATGGCGGCTAATTTGCATACTGCAGGCAGGGCGGGACAGTGCCATCCCGCCTGCCCTGCCACCATCTGGGCCTGCTATCTGCGACCCAGGGCAGCAGAGCAGTGCAGCAGCGATTGGCCAGCCCACCCAGCCTCCATCTGGGCATTCCCTGTGCGACCCGACCCGGGGCGGCGCCCCAACCCCTGGATCTGCCCTGCCGTGTGTGAGCGCCACCTGGGAAGGCGGGGCAGGCACCGAGGGATCGGGCCTGCCATCTGCCACCCGGGGAGCAGGCCTAAGCCAGCAGGTGGTTATCTCCCAAGGGGTCCCAGACTGTGAGAGGGCACAAGTGGGGCTAAGGGAAACCCCCCTAACCCCCCTCCCCCCACCAATGCACAAATTTTTGTGCACCAGGCCTCTAGTATGTTAATTAAAATAGAAAAAGAGGGGAAGAGAAATAGCTTTTTGAGGAAAGATCACAAATTCAATTTTAGACAAACTGACTTTGGACTGCCTATGGGGCAGATGGATATGGTCAGGGTTAGACAGAGAGACTTGGAAGTAACCGGAATACAGGTAAGTAGTAGCTAATCCCTAAAAATAAAGAGAGGAAAGAGCCAAGGACAGAGTTCTGGTGAACACCGGAATTTAAGGGAGGTGTGTTGAGGAGATTTGGAGGTACCCGTGCAGGGGCACTGAGGCCAGGGAACACAAGCTCCCCAGCCTGCCTTTCTACATGAAGACGACCCAGTGCAAGGTTTAAGAATAACAGTTAACAACATCACTTAAAATCACTTACTTTAATATACAAGAAACACATAATACACAAAGAAAGCCCAAGAAAGCTATCAGTTCCTGAGCTGGTAGTTTAGGGGGAGTCGAAGAAAATGCGTCTTTCCAGTCTCCCAGGGAAAGAAGGGATGGGAGGACTCAGAATGTCACTAGACCCTGGTGAATCCAGGGGGGCCACCCAGGGCCTAGTTCTCTGCCAAGGCAAAGTGCTGGTTTTCCTTGTCATGGTCCTGACCTTGCTCCCACGCTTGGCCTCCGGTTCTCAGAAGTCGTCCAGTTCCCAGAATGGCCCCTTCCTTTAGTTCCCTAACATTTTCACTCAGGGGAGAAGGCCGCTTACCCTACAAAAGGCAGGATGCAAGTTGGGGGAGGGAGGGAGGTTGTTCAGGAGAGGGAAGACAGGGGGAAAGGGCCTCCCACCTCCACGCTGGACTTCCTAGGAACAGCCTCCCCCTCCCCCTTTACCTGTCGTACTGTCCGAGTCCCAGGGGAGTTGTCATCCTGCAGGATGGTGAGGGGAGACCTCCCTAGTGCCTTGCCCCTTGGTTTCCGTCTATTTCGCTTAGAACCTAGGTGGGTAAAGAGTTAAAGAAAGGAGCCAAAATTAGGGGCTTACCGTTTATTCCTCCTAAACTATCTGTAGACATTATCCCAAGACATCATTCCAATTTCTCTCCCTTATAGCTTGCCCTTAGATTCTGTACCTGAAGGTCTAGGCGTCTCAGGGTCTCTCATGGCCTTGTTTGAGCCGTGCCTGGTCCTAAGGGTTTCTGAGGGCTGTCCTGTTTCTTCCTCGGAAAACACCTGCTTGGAGGGGAGCTCAGTCTGGCTCCCATGAGGCATCTGGTCCTCCAGGGAACACTGGGTGCCCAGAGGCAAGTCCAAGTCGGAAGATGAAGGTACCTCTAGGGGCAGAACAGGCTCCGGGGGCAGATTTGATTTGGGGGCTTCCGTCTCAAATTCTTCACTCAGCTCTTTCACCAGCGGGGTTGTGAGCTCTAGAGGAGAGACGTGAAGTGAGATAGTGACTCCCTGATACAAATTGTTCAGCAAAGAGGAAAAAAATACAGAAGCCTTAGGATTCATGCCCTGGTGGGTGAGGAATTGAGAATAGGGAAATCAAGGTGGAAGGGAGCAAAATGTTGAAGAAAGAGTGAGATGAGTTCACAGCAGGAGGATAGAGGCTCCTTTAAGAAGCCCTGAGAGGATGGCTTCATTGACCCCCCACCCAAGGATGCTAGCTGACAACCTCATCAGATTTCCCTGGGCCCACACTTACCTCCGCTGCTGGTCTTCATAGGTGTCCGTGCAATGCCAAGGGTCGGAGAGCGGGGATCCGAGTCCTGGGCCTGATTAGCGTCCTCCAGCTGCTCCCCCGCTGCTCGGTTTGGCTGTGGAGAGCTCTCCACCTGTCAAGACCAAAGGCCATTGAAGTATGGGCCCTGACTCTTCTTCCCTCCCAGCTCTCCAGCCTCAGGCCAATGTTTCAGGCAGGAATTGCCAAGCCAAGGCCTTCCGACATTCAGGGGAATGTAGAGGTGGGGAGTTGGGGGCTCTCTTAAAATCAGATTAGGCAGAGGCCCAAGAATTCGAAGAGTTTCTCTTGCTGCCCCTCCCGCGGCCCAGAGTACCTGGATGGGAGTGCGCAGGATGCCGGCACTAGGTGACCGCGGGTCCGCCACTCGAGCCAGAAGCTTGTTGTGCGGCGGAGGCCGCGCCGGAGTGACTAGAACGCTCTTGGCTGAGCCCATCTCAATCCGGAAGAGGAGGGTGGGGCAGGGCCCGGCCCGGGGCGAGGAGGGTATGCCTGTGAGAAGTGACTCCGGTCTCAGCCCCCACCGCGACCATGTTCGACCTCGGACTCCACACCACCCGATCTTCCCAGATCCCAGCTAAGGAATCTCCTGGCCGCTGGGCCAGAGGCCTCTGTGGGGACGGGGCAGCTGACAAGGCGGCGCATTCCGGGCCTGCGGGGCCCCCTTACTTACTCATATATTTAAATCACTTACCGGGCCCCAACTCCACTTCGGTGCACGGCAGCTGCAGCCTCAACTCCCGAAGCTGAGTTTCAAACCTCCCGCCACGCC
Organism: Myotis daubentonii; assembly: GCF_963259705.1. Taxonomy (NCBI): domain Eukaryota; kingdom Metazoa; phylum Chordata; class Mammalia; order Chiroptera; family Vespertilionidae; genus Myotis; species Myotis daubentonii. The sequence goes on from NC_081841.1 coordinate 22,041,030, forward strand.
CCCTGCCGTGACCCTATTGGCTGAGCGGACGCAGGCTCCGATAGGCCCGCTATGGGAGACCCGCCTACAAGGAGGGAAGCCATTGGGCTGAGAGGACGTCTATCATGGGAACCACGGGGTCGATGGGCAGCGGCTTGGTTCACCTCCTGGACAGAAGGGGAATTTTGTTCCTATTAGGCTCCAAGTTGTCCATCGTGAAACTTTACGGAGTGCCAGTCTTCGCTTTTGAGACCTTCAGCTTCAAAAACCAAATTATTTTATTTAAAAAAATAAAAAAAAGAATTATTATGCCATTATGTACGGATTCAGGCGGAGGCAGAGTTATGAAGGTTTTTTTGAGGCGAGAGAAATAGTGATCCGTAGAGGCTGACGGCGTCATCAATCACTGGCCTCTAGCCCTCTCACACTCCGCCTCCTTAGGTGGGCCCTTCCCAAATACCAAGTCTCCAGGAGAGTCTCAGGTTGATTTACACAACCGCCAGTTTCTGCTCTTCAGGAGGCACGCGAAGGGACTGTGGGGGGGTCCCGGAGTGCGAGCAGCGACAACTCTGGGGCCCCCCTCGCTGCTCGGCCCTGGAAGAGTGGGATTGGTTCTCTGGACCATCGATTGCATTGGAGGCGCTTTTCATTGGCTTCAGTCAAGAGTAGGGCAGAGGGCGGAGCACTGGAAGGCAGGCTCCGTCCAACTGCCATTCTCGCGCGTCTTCCCTGGAGCGCATGCACCTAACGAGTAGTGCTCATTGGACCGCCAGAGTACGGGGAGGGGGACTAGGAAAGGTGGGAGCTGCTCTGTGTGAAGGAGCTACTGCCGGTGTCATGGCGGAGCTGAGTGAGGAGGCGCTGCTGTCAGTATTACCGACGATCCGGGTCCCTAAGGCTGGAGACCGGGTCCACAAAGACGAGTGCGCCTTCTCCTTCGACACACCGGTAAGCCCCTTCCCCACGTCCGCAGCGAGCACGACTTCCTTCCATAGCCCTGGTCATTCTGCCGGGGCCTGCAAGGCTTGGGCTACCGCCTCCTTGCGATGCACCATGGGACGTGTAGTCTCCCATGCTACTCCCTGCCGTTGCTTTCAATTAGCTGGAGCTGCCGTGTGACTACCGCCCCCGGAAGCCACCGCGCCCACCTCATCCGCTCCCCGTCTCGTGGAGCACTGTGGGGATTGTAGTCGCTCTCTCCCCTCTGCCGTTCTAAGCTAGGGGCGCAACCCGATCATTGGACTACATCTCCCAAATGGATACCTGCCAAAGCCTGGGAGTTGGCCTTGCCTATCGCGCATGGTTCTCCGGGGTTTGTAGTCTCGTGTAGGAAGGATGGGGCGACCCTCCACTGTTCTGGGCCACGGCGGAGGTTGGAGGGTGGATACTGCGGTTCATAGGCAGCTAGTAGTCTGGAAGTGGCCGCGAGGAAGGCCGTTTCTGAGAAAGGCCGAGCTACAGAGCCTCCACCCATGATTAATATGGACAGGGGGCGGGGAGGTGGGTCATTGGTGGTAGGGAGGGGAGGAAAGCTCTAGGCGTTTCTCCTTTAAGGTGAACCATTCCCGCGGCCTCCTCTTTTCCCCCCCGCGCATCACAGAAAGCAGAGGGGGCCCTTTTCAAAGTATTTTCAGAGAGATGGTTTCCTTCTTACAGGACACTAAGGCCTCTTGCCCATCCCACTGGCACTCTTGACTAGTTAGACAAAGCCACCACCCACACCATGCTTCACGTTATGCAGGCTCCACCCGGCACCTCCCTTCCTGCTCTTCTCCCTTCTTGTGTCACTCGCAAGCAGAGGCAAGGCTCAGGCCAGGGCAGAGCCTGGAACTGAGAGGGCAGCAGCCTGGCTGGGATCCGCCCCCCTCATCAGCCCTCCCCTCCAGCCGCTGCTGGGCCCTGCCCTGGGTGTTCAGCCAGACCAGCTCATGGCCAGGAAAACTGCAAGTCAGAGTGGAAAGGATCATTATTGCAATGCTGAGTATAGGAGAGTGATCCAAAGCCAAGTGCAGGGTCACCACTGATTTGTGGTTTGCTTGGTTTGCTAGGCTTTGAGCCTGGCCTCACACAATGTGCTGGTCTCCGAAGTCTGGCTCTGGTAAAGCTAAAGCTGAAAGAGGACTGCTCAGAGCCGAGCTCCAGGGCTCCCAGTCTTTGGGGAACCCAGCGTTTTCCATTTCCCACAGAGGAGCTTAATCCCTGCGGTCTCCTCCTGCCCCCCGTTACCAGAGGCATGGCTGGGCGAACCACCGTCTTTCCCAGGAGGAAAAGGTTTTCCTTAATTACCAACTGATGGTAGAAGTCAGTGGATTCCTCTTTAAGCGCCTGTCTTTCTCCTAGTAACCGCTTTGAATAATCCCAAAGGCATTTTGGTCATCTTTTTACACTTCACTTCTCTCACCCCAGGTCGAGAGAGCTCCAGTGTGGCTGAGTTGCTTTGCTCACAAACTTCCAGCACATATGATTATCTTCAAATCGGGTTCATGGTAGAAAGAGAGCTTACGTGACCTGCCTGATGGGAAAGGTTCTATTTGTTTATGACTCTTATAATCCGCGCCGTTCTAGGGCGTGGAACACAATCTGTGGGATCAGGAACTGCCTTAGATGATGCCCTATTTTTACTATGGCAGCAGAGAATTTTCCAAGGCCGCTGGGGCTTTTATCCCAGGACGAAGATGCCTGCTGATGCTCAAAACCGTGGATCTGGGGGGTCTAAGGGAAGACTCTGCTGTTGTCCCAATTTCCTCCTCCACCTTCTCCATCACTTGAGTCACAGAGGCACTGGGAGGCTTGTTCAGTGTGGGGAAAGCCCATCCTCTCCCGTCAGCCGTGGTTTAGAGTGGACACCTGTCTCTCCTTGTTTTCTGCCTGGGTTATATGTGTCCCACCTATCTCAGCAAGTGTTGCTCGATTGTTCTAGAAAGGGGCTGGCTTTGAGGTTGGAGGTTGATGCGACTTCATTGGGGATTTAGTTATTGGTCAGAGGGGAGGTGACAGGGTGGCTGGAGAATGACATGATCCCTGCCAGGCTGAGTCCCCGTTCAGCTGTGAGCTGCACACAAGGCATTGTTCCCCTGGAGTCAGGCTTCAGCAGGAGAGGAGGGAGACGACTCAGTGAGGACCGGGTTCAGCTACCTAGCAGAGTATGGTAGAGGAAAGGTCTGGTCTTGCTGGCGAGCTCTGGGGTTAGATATACTAGAAGAATCTCTGCTTGTCCAGTCTGGTAGGTCTTTCTTTCTTTTTAAATCTTTATTGTTGAAAGTATTATATATGTCCCCCTTTTCCCCCTATTGACCCCCTCCAGCCCGTCCCCACCCCCCGCCCCAGGCCTTCACCACCCTGTTGTCTGTGTCCATGGGTTATGCATAGTGGTAGGTTTTCTTAATCCTGGAGATCAGGTGGGGTTTGTCATGTTGTCCTTGGTTTAGGTTCAGTGTCTGACATACAGGTCTTTCCAAGGAAGGACCCTGTTCCCCTCTGAATGTGGTTCCTGGTACTGGAAGTCTATGGTATTTGGTCCCCTGTTATTTTCTGGGTCTCTTGGCTCCAGAGAAGAGGTGGAGGGAGCTCTCTGCAGTTGATTGGAGGGCTCCAAAGAAGGAGCGAGGAGGAAGAGGAATGGTGACTGAAAGGTGTTCGGCTCCTGCTGTCCTTGATGGTTGTTATCAAAGGATGGGGAAACCTTAGCCACGTACTAAGTACCAAGCAGGGAAATGACTTACCAAGAGCCACACCTTGTTAGAGAACAGAAACTTCCTTTGGAAACCAGAGGTTTTCGAGCCCAGGCCTTCGTCTGCCCACCTGGCCAGGCTTAACCCCCAGTGTTTCCTCCCCTGCTTCTTGTCCTGCAGGAGTCGGAGGGCGGCCTCTACATTTGCATGAACACATTCCTGGGTTTCGGGAAGCAGTATGTGGAGAGACATTTCAACAAGACGGGCCAGCGCGTCTACCTGCACCTCCGGCGGACCCGGCGCCTGGTCGTGGTAGGGGCTGGGCCTGGGGACATCCTGGCATGTCCCCCTGGGCCCCCATTTTGAATCTGTTCCGTTCTGACTTCTGTAGGCCTCACTTCCCCTCTCACCTGTGTCTGTTGGTATCGTGAAAACCCAGCACACGTTTTTTAGCTCCACTCTCTTCTGAGATTAACTCACTGTATCCCGTCCATTCTCCCCCTTTGTCCCTGACCTGGTGCTGATTGCTGACCCTGCCTCCCTGCCTCGTTGCAGAAAGAGGAGGACACCACCACGGGCACTGGAGACCCCCCCCGGAAGAAGCCCACCCGGCTCGCTATCGGTGAGCACCCCTGCGTCCGTTCCTCTCCCGGAGCTGGTCTTCCCTGCTCTCAGAAGTACTAGGAAAGCCCCAAAGGAATGAGCCTCATCAGTGGGCCTCGAACTCCGGAGGAACATTTACCTGTGCTCGTTGTCCTGCTATTCTTCCCTGTCTCACCAGGTGTCGAAGGCGGGTTTGACATCAGCGAGGACAAGTTTGAGTACGATGAGGATGTGAAGATTGTCATTTTGCCGGATTACTTGGAGATTGCCCGGGATGGGTTGGGGGGACTGCCTGAGTTTGTCAGAGATCGGGTACGAACATTTTCCCGCCCTCCCAAAAATGTGAGGGCAAGCACTGAGAAAGCTAAAGACCAAGTGCTAGAGGGGCACATGGGGCTGGGGCTGGGCACTGTCTCTGACCCTCTGCTTTCCCCAGGTGACCAGCGCAGTGGAAGCTCTACTGTCGGCCGACTCAGCCTCCCGCAAGCAGGAGGTGCAGGCCTGGGATGGGGAAGTACGGCAGGTGTCCAAGCATGCCTTCAACCTCAAGCAGCTGGACAACCCTGCTCGAATCCCTCCCTGGTGAGACCTGGCCCCTCGACCTCGAGGCACAACCCCCAGAGCAGGACAAAGAGGCCGCCCTCCTGGGGGGCCTGGGGGGGAGCCGGGAGCAGGACAGTTAGGGAGACGGGGGGCGGGGAGCTAAGCGGGGACGTCCGAGCAGAGGAGGACAGAGAGCTCGTGGATCTGGTGGGGGAGCCGGGAGCAGGACAGTTAGGGAGACGGGGGGAGGGGAGCTAAGCGGGGACGTCCGAGCAGAGGAGGACAGAGAGCTCGTGGATCTGGGGGGGAGCCGGGAGCAGGACAGTTAGGGAGACGGGGGGAGGGGAGCTAAGCGGGGACGTCCGAGCAGAGGAGGACAGAGAGCTCGTGGATCTGGTGGGGGAGCCGGGAGCAGGACAGTTAGGGAGACGTGGGGGCGGGGAGCTAAACGGGGACGTCCGAGCAGAGGAGGACAGAGAGCTCGTGGATCTGGTCGGGGAGCCGGGAGCAGGACAGTTAGGGAGACGGGGGGCGGGGAGCTAAACGGGGACGTCCGAGCAGAGGAGGACAGAGAGCTCGTGGATCTGGTCGGGGAGCCGGGAGCAGGACAGTTAGGGAGACGGGGGGCGGGGAGCTAAACGGGGACGTCCGAGCAGAGGAGGACAGAGAGCTCGTGGATCTGGTCGGGGAGCCGGGAGCAGGACAGTTAGGGAGACGGGGGGCGGGGAGCTAAGCGGGGACGTCCGAGCAGAGGAGGACAGAGAGCTCGTGGATTGGCAGGGCCCAGAGAGTCCCCTTTCTCCTCCACTCTGCAATACCCCTGGTCCATATTTCAGCCCATTTTTTTCTCCTGGGTTAGTGGCTGGAAGTGCTCCAAGTGTGACATGAGAGAAAACCTATGGCTCAACCTGACGGATGGCTCCATCCTCTGTGGCCGACGCTACTTCGATGGCAGTGGGGGCAACAACCATGCCGCGGAGCACTACAGGGAGACAGGCTACCCGTTAGCCGTCAAGCTGGGCACCATCACACCTGACGGAGCTGGTACTCCTCCCTCCTCAGCCGCCTCCATGCCAAAATGTCTTTTAACTGTTACTTGTTTTATATGGAACAAATAATACATGAGTACGTTCTCTTGAGAAACAATGAAAATATTGCAGATAAGACTAAATCTCCCATTACCCTTCAAACCTCAGTCCTCTTTCTAGAAGTTGTTATTATTATCCGATAAGTAAGCAACCCTCCCAACCCATCTGACACTAGACCCTTATCCCTCGGGGTCACAATTAATTCCAACCCTCACCCTGTTTCACCCCATCTTTCCTGACAGCCATCCCCAGAAGGTTCAAGGGAGCCAAGAGGGTTATCCTACAGGCTCATCCTTCTATCCCTCCCACCAAGGCCCCTCAGGTCAGGCCAGTCCTGAGCCACCCCCGGTGACACTGCCTCTGCCTCCTGTCCTAGATGTGTACTCGTATGATGAGGACGACATGGTCCTGGACCCCAACCTGGCTGAGCACCTGTCCCACTTTGGCATCAACATGCTGAGAATGCAAAAGGTAAGACCTGTTCAGCTTCAGATTCTTCTTACTTCTGCTCATTAGGCCCTTCTTCCTCGCCTGAGGCAGAACACTGCATTTGCCACAGTTATTCCAGGCCCCATGATATGTGGGCTTTGAAGAACTTTCTAGAATCATTTGTTCATTCATTGAATACTCCTGAATACCTACTATGTGCCATTCACTAATAAGGCAGGTGTGGTCCTTCTTTTATCGACTTATAGTTTATATGGGAAGGCAGATGTTAATCATATGCTCACGCAAATAACTGAATAATTGCAAACTGTGCGGGGTACTGTGAAAGAGATGGGAGGGGGCGGCCATGGTTTACAGCAGGGTCCTGGCCTAGCCGGGGGCATCAGGGAAGTTTCTCTGAGGAAGCTGTTGCTTGAGTGGAGACCTGAGGGGTGAGGAGGGGTAACTTTGGAATGGGAAACACGCTTCAGGCAGAGGGAATTGCGTTCATTCATTCCCTCATTCAAGCCTGATGACTGTCCTCGGGGACAGTTGCTGTGGCCACCTAGACAGGCTGGATGATATCCGGCACACCTCCATAGTTCGGCAGATCCAGGCTCCAGCTGGGTTTCGTCCGAGATCTGTCACAGATCAATGTGAAAACCCAGGGCTGAGCCCACCCCTTGTCTGAAGTGCCCCTTCCCTGCAGACGGACAAGACGATGACCGAGTTGGAGATAGATATGAACCAGCGGATCGGCGAATGGGAGCTGATCCAGGAGTCGGGCGTGTCCCTGAAGCCCCTGTTCGGGCCTGGCTACACCGGCATCCGGAACTTGGGCAACAGCTGCTACCTCAACTCAGTGGTCCAGGTGCTCTTCAGCATCCCCGACTTCCAGAGGAAGTGAGTGGCGCCTTCCCCCCGGCCCCGGCTCTGCACCCCTCACACCCAGCTCCTCTCTGGGTCACCAGCCTCTGGGCACACAGCTCTTCCAGCTGCCCTCAGCACCTCTGTTCTAGTGCTAGTCCTCTTACACTGTGGCTGGTGTGCAATGCAGGGAGTGAGTTGTAGAACTGCACCATCGTCACCCAGTCACACACAAGCCCCCACTGAGAGCAGAACACCAAATCCCAGGGCTTTCTGAGGCCTCCTGACCGACTCAAGGGTGAGCAGATGGTCTTTATTTTAGGCCCATGACATCAGATAAGCATCTAAAGTGGACATGTAACCCTGGGGAAAGGGGAGGACTTGGGACACGAAGGTAGAAGGAAGGCAGATTCTTTCTCGAGGAGGCTGGGGCGGACTGCCTCAGTGCACTGCATACTGACGTAGTTGAGGAAGGAAGAAGGGCAGGCCGGTGGAAAGAAATGGACCTCGAGGTTTAACCACATAACTCCTCACTGTGGAGGGAGCCTGTTCACAGAGCGGGTAGATAATTTCTCCCTCGGCTTTTCGGCTGAGCCCAGACCAAAGCCCCTCCAACTCTCCTTCCCTTGACTCTTAGGTATGTGGATAAGCTGGAGAAGATCTTCCAGAACGCCCCGACGGACCCAACCCAGGACTTCAGCACCCAGGTGTAGGTAGCCAGGTCCTATGCACAGAGGCTGTGACCGCCTCGCAGCCTGTCTGCCCCTCTCCTCCGTGACCGCCTGGCGCGGCAGCAGTTTAGCCCTGGCCAGTTAAACGCTGTCAGATGATTGCCTTCTTGGCATGCTTACTGCCTTCAGATGGGAACCTGAGGTTTTCCACGTCTTACAGAGTTGTCTTAGGAGGGCTTTCAGCCAGGATTGGGTTGGGGAGGAAGAGGTATAGCAGATGTCAGATCATCATTGGTTGACTAGAGCCAAGTGGTTCTCTTGGATGTTAACGTAGGGCCAAGCTGGGCCATGGCCTTCTCTCTGGAGAGTATTCCAAGCTACCACCGGAGTCCGGCAATGGGGAGCAGGTGTCAGAACACAAGGTGAGTAAGGACTCCATCCCTTTCAGGCTCTGGCATGATGGGGAAACTGAGGTGGGAGATGTCTCACTTGTTGGCCTCTTGAGCCCCAGCTAATTGGCTGCCCTGGCTCTGCCTAGGAAGTTCAAGATGGCATTGCCCCTCGCATGTTCAAGGCCCTCGTTGGCAAGGGTCACCCCGAGTTCTCCACCAACCGACAGCAGGATGCCCAAGAGTTCTTCCTTCACCTTATCAACATGGTGGAGGTAAGGGCTGAGCAGATGACAAGGGAGGACCCTCTTCCAAGTCCTCCCATCCACCTGCAATCACTCCCTCTCCCTCCTGCCCCTTCCTGCCTGCCAGCCCCACCCCTGAACCTGGCAGTCTGCATGCACTGTGCCTGCCCTGTGGTGGCAGTGACACCCAAGGAGAATAGTAGAGCCAAGCATGGTCCTTACACTGGATGGGCTTGCTGCCTCATGAAGGATACACCCAAAGAAAATGCAACTGGGATACTTCCTGCCTATCAGGAGGACTACAAGCACATCCCAACACAGTCCCGCAGTGCTGTGACCCGGCCAGAATCTGGGAGGGGGTGGGTAACTAGGGAAGGCCTCCGCTCTGTTCCTGCATCCCTGCGCTCTCGGGTAGTCTCCCTTCCCTTTCCCTCTGCTGCCTCCTTAACCCCCAAAGACCCTTTTAGGCCCCCATTTCAGTCCCTGGCTACCCAGACCTCCCCACCTGCCTCTTTCCCATAGAGGAATTGCCGGAGTTCTGAAAATCCTAATGAAGTGTTCCGCTTCTTGGTGGAGGAAAAAATCAAGTGCCTGGCCACAGAAAAGGTGAAGTACACACAGAGAGTGGACTACATCATGCAGCTGCCTGTGCCCATGGACGCAGCCCTAAACAAAGGTAGGGGGCTCTCGGCCAGGCCTGGGTGCGGGTGCAGTCTGAGGGCTATGAAGAGCGTTGGGCATCTAATAGGAGCAGAGCCCATGGTACGCCTTGCTGCCCAGCCCGTGGTCCTAAGCGAGGCCATAGGGGGAAGTAGGATTAACCTCGCCCACAGCCTATCAGCAGAGCTGTGTTAAAAAGAAGCAAGATCACATACAGATGCTTGTCAGGTGGGATGCAGAGCCAGCAGGGCCAGGCTAGGAGGGAAAGAGCATCACCCTCTGAAGGAGCCACCCACCAATTCTGTCACCAGAGGAGCTTCTGGAGTATGAGGAGAAGAAGCGGCAAGCCGAGGAGGAGAAGCTGCCACTGCCAGAGCTGGTTCGGGCCCAGGTGCCCTTCAGCTCCTGCCTGGAGGCCTACGGGGCCCCTGAGCAGGTGGACGACTTCTGGAGCACGGCTCTGCAGGCCAAATCAGTAGCTGTCAAGTAAGTCCTGGTGGTCTGGGCTGAGGGTTTCGGGCCTGTGTCAGGGTGGTCCCTGAGATACTATCTGCCTCTGTCTCCTTCTGTCGTTCCTCTTTTGGGTGGAATCTCAGAATTGCATCAGTTGAGGCTGGTAATCTGGCCCTGGTGGGAGCCAAGAGGCCCTAGCAGGAGCAGACTCAGACGATTACTACATAGTCCCTTGTCCTGGCCAAACCACTCCCTCTTCTCTCATGGCACAGGGTCACTTTAGTGCTGCTTCTCTCCACTCCCTGCCTCGATCCTGGCAGGGCAGACACTGAGTATCACTGGTGAACAGAGTGTGGGTTTCCAGCAAATGCTTTCACTTTTTGCCTAACTCTGTTGGCATGAGCGTGAGATCTGTGAGTGCTGGTCTCCAGAGAAGCCAGCCGTCCACCCCTTTGCTGCTCCTGTCAACAAGCCAGCCCTTGCCCTGGCTCCCGCCACTCCTTGTTTGCAGATGCTCTGATGCCTGCCCAGGGCGAGATGAGAATATGGGGTATCTTCTGGGCTGTTAGGTCTTCTACCTATGAGAGGCTGAACCCCAGGGTGGGGCTTTCAGGGTAGGAGAGGCTTGGGATTGTCTGGGTTCCAGGACATTCTCTCTTCCCTAGGACCACACGATTTGCCTCATTCCCTGACTACCTGGTCATCCAGATCAAGAAATTCACCTTCGGCTTAGACTGGGTACCCAAGAAACTGGGTATGATGGCTGGGACACGTGAGGGAGGTTAAGCAGAAGAGGCCTTGATATATGTAAACTAACGTTTCTCTAACTTCCCTGTGAAAGAAGAAAGCATTACCTTAGACCAGTGGTTCTCGACCTGTGGGTCACGACTCCTTTGGGGGTCGAACGACCCTTTCACAGGGGTCGCCTAAGACCATCGGAAAACACATATATAATTACATATTGTTTTTGTGATTAATCACTATGCTTTAATTATGTTCAATTTGTAACAATGAAAATACATCCTGCATATCAGATATTTACATTACGATTCATAACAATAGCAAAATTACAGTTATGAAGTAGCAACGAAAATAATTTTATGGTTGGGGGCCACCACAACATGAGGACCTGTATTAAAGGGTCGCGGCATTAGGAAGGTTGAGAACCACTGCCTTAGACGTTTCAGAATATGTCTAGTTTGAAAAGCACTGACTAAACATATTAGAAGACTTCTTTGATTTTTTTTGAGAGAAACATTGGTTTGTTGTTCCACGTATTTATGCATTCATTGGTTGCTTCTTATATATGCCCTGATCAGGGATCAAACCCACAACCTTGGCATATGGGGACGACTCTCTAACCAACTGAGCTACCTGGCCAGCACCAAGACTGCTTTGATTTTAGAGTTATAATTTACAACCAAACATGATCTTCATAGTTTTACAATTTTTATTTTTTCAATTGTTAAGATGTTTTCATTTTAATAATCTGGAAATAATTAGTTCTCATGGGCCTTACAGGCCCCTGCTGACTGAGAACTCTGATTTAACCTCAATTCCTAGATAAGTTGAGACTCACACAAGTATAAAATCATCCTGTCCCACAAGTTGGAGGCCCCCCTTCCTTGCCCATAGCTCATTTGTGGTAGATCTAGGGCTGGAATCCAGGTCTCCTGACTCCCAGGCCACAATTAAGACTGGTATCCTCTGAACAGCTTCCGATCACAGGGCAGTGCTAAGATACGGTGCCTGGGCTTGAGATTCCCAGAGTGCTTTTTCAGGGAGGGCCTCGGGGAGCTCCCGAGTGACCCTTTCCTGCCATTCCCATGACAGATGTGTCCATCGAGATGCCAGATGAGCTAGACATCTCCCAGTTGAGGGGTACAGGGCTGCAGCCTGGAGAGGAGGAGCTGCCTGACATTGCCCCACCCCTGGTCACTCCGGATGAGCCCAAAGGTAGCCTTGGTTTCTATGGCAACGAAGACGAAGACTCCTTCTGCTCCCCTCACTTCTCCTCTCCGACATGTTAGTGATTCTTTTTCCTGCCTGTCTCTCTCCCTTGCTGATGGGGGTCTTCTCTGCCTGCCTCCCCACAACCCTGTCCTTTGTGTTTCTCCTGTCCTCCCTTTCCAATTTCCTCTGCCCTCTTGGGGTGGACTGAGGACCGACGGAAGCACTCCCAGCCACGTTCTCTGTGTGGATGGCAGTAGCATTGCCTCCCTACCCTTGTCACCTATTGGTTAGGTGTGGGGGCTGCGTATCATACTCCAGAGAAAGAGCCCATTCTGTGAGATTGGGCAAGGAAGGATCTTTAGCTTTGGTCTGTGCCTTTAGGATACTGGACCCACTTTGTGTTGTCTGTCGTTTCAGTTCTGGGATAAGGTGCCAGGCTGTAGAAGAAAAATGCATGGAATGGAACGGTTGGGAGAGGGCTGGGGGCTGGCCTGTGGGTTGGAGGAGAAGGTGGAGCAAATAGTGGCCCAAGGAATCGGTCACCGTGCCCAAACTTCTCCCACCACAGCCCCCATGTTGGATGAGTCGGTCATCATCCAGCTGGTGGAGATGGGCTTCCCTATGGATGCCTGCCGCAAAGCTGTCTACTACACCGGCAACAGCGGGGCCGAGGCTGCCATGAACTGGGTCATGTCTCACATGGATGATCCAGGTAGGTAGGGATGGGTGGCAGGGCCTGGCAGGGCCACCATCCTCCCCCAAACGCTTCAACCCCTTCGCATCCACAGATTTTGCAAACCCCCTCATCCTGCCTGGCTCCAGCGGGCCTGGCTCCACGAGTGCGGCTGCGGACCCCCCACCAGAGGACTGCGTGACCACCATTGTCTCCATGGGCTTCTCCCGGGACCAGGCCCTCAAAGCTCTGCGGGCCACGGTAGGGCTGCCCCCAGCTCAGGACTGGGGCCTCTGAGGTCAAAGGGGGGTGGGAATGAGGTTCCATTCTTCGTAAGCAAGACCGAGGACAGCCGCTGCGGACTGGCCAGGGCTGGGCTCCACCCTTTTGTGGCTGTGATGAGGAGCTGAGGCTTTCCCTGGCGGTCTTCTTGTGCCCAGACTTGTTGGAAATATAATGCTTTCCTCCTCTCCAAGAACAACAGTTTAGAACGGGCTGTGGACTGGATCTTCAGCCACATTGACGACCTAGACGCGGAAGCTGCCATGGACATCTCGGAGGGTCGCTCAGCTGCCGACTCCATCTCTGAGTCTGTGCCGGTGGGACCTAAAGTGCGGGATGGTTCTGGAAGTGAGTGTCCCCGGGAAAGGGGGCAGGCCAGTCTGCTCTACCGGAGCCTCATTCCAGGGCGGCTCTGCTTCCCTCGGGCAGAGGGCGCAGGAGCTCTTTTCCTGCGACATGACTCCTGACGGTGGGGTTCTAGGAGGCGGAGATAGACTTTTGACCCAATACATGCCTACACACCCTGAATTTGAGCTGTTAAGTACATCTTTGGACTGTCACTCAAGGATTCCTTTCTCATTGTCTTCTCTGCCCTCCCCTTCTCTCCATCCCTAGAGTACCAGCTCTTTGCCTTCATTAGTCACATGGGCACCTCCACCATGTGTGGTCACTACGTCTGCCACATCAAGAAGGAAGGCAGGTGAGGGGCCACGGTGTGCATTGGAATGGGGGAGTGGTGGTAGAAGTGAGCAGGGCCACCTGAAACCCTTAGAGTATGTGTGGAGAAGGTGAAGGGCTGCCTGGTGGGAGCCACAAATCCACCAGGGATGAGAGAATGCCCGACAGCAAACATCAGGCAAACGACAGGCCGTTGGGCTGGGTCGGCCTCTTGCTTCTGTAGGTATTTTAATGAGCATAACTACATTTACTCATTTATGTATTATCTGTGGCTGTTGTCACTCTGCAAGAGGAAAATGAGTAGTTATATCAGAGACCCAATGGCCTACCAAACCTTCTGGCCCTTCAGAGGAGAAGCTTGCCGACCCCTGCCTTAGAGGAATGGGCGGGGCCGGGGGAGGGGGTGTCTGGAGGATCTGCCGACACCGAGTAGGGGAAATGGTCTTTGTCAGACAGGTAGCAGCTGGACTGTAGGTTTGGGGGGCTTTCCCCACAATCTCCAGGATTGACTCCAGAGCCTGGGTCAGAGAAACCTAGCTGAAGCGCTGTGGACTGCTCAGTTTGTTCATCCTTTCCCACCTCTCCCCACCTTTCCCAGATGGGTGATCTACAACGACCAGAAAGTGTGTGCCTCTGAGAAGCCGCCCAAGGACCTGGGCTACATCTACTTCTACCAGAGAGTGGCCAGCTAAGAGCCTGTCCTGACCCTTACCGCGGAGGGCAGGGGCAGGGGCAGGCCACCTGGCATGAGGGAGAGGGGCTGGGAGTGGACTGCAGCCACTGGCTCCGCACCCTTTTCCTTTCTTGTCCCCTGCAGCAGGGAAGAAGCTAGAGGCGCTAGGAGAATGGCTGGGCAGATGGACACTCAAGAGACTTTGGGATAGAGCAGGAAGGGGACGGGAGGGTGGCTGCCTGTCTGTGAGGAGACTATGTTGCTTCCCCTCCCTCTGGGCCCTCATTCCTCTGCTTCTCTAGTCCTGCCAGCTCCTGGTGTGGAAGGGGCTTATTTGTGTGTGTGTGTATGTGTGTGTGTGTGTGTGTGTGTGTGTGTATGTGTGTGTCTCGCTTTGTGCAGCCTCTTCCACAGAAGGGGGTGTCCCTGCTCCCCCCTCCCCTTTGTGTTTGCTCCCTGTGTGGTCAGGTCAGAAGGGATATGAGGGAAATGGGGACCCCCTCGCCCTCCTGCCTCAGTCTTTCCTCTACCCTGTCTCTACCCTGTCCTCTGGAAAATGCCAAAATACATGATGTGAATAAAAGTACAGTGGGTGAAATTGTGTCCTGTTTGATACAGTGGGAGTTCTCTTCCCTGGGGCTAGCAGGAAGGCCCCGTCCAAAAACTCCCAGCTTTGCCCCTTCTGTAGGCAGTTCTCCACTTCTCCGTAGTTTTTGGAGCTCTTGGGAAACAGGGCGAGGTGGGTGCTAGAGGCTGTCAGATCTGGGGAACTGGAGTGGGGTGACAGAGCAAAACTGGGGGCCAAAGCCCTTCCTTCCAGCAGCCCCACACACTTGCACCAGGGGCAGGGGGTACTCCCCCGTGTCCCTAGTGGCCAAGGAGGCCTGGCCAACTAGAGCAGGGAGGGGGCTGCTCCCGGGGCCCTCGGGGTTCCGACCGCCTCTCTCAGCTGCACGGTCTCTGCCAATGGGCCGGCCCTCCCTCTGAACCCTGTCCCTGGTCCAACAGCTGGGCCGGGCGTCCCCTGCGGGGGTCAAAGGTACCCGCTCCGCGGTCAGGTCTGCAGGACTGGACGGGCCGAGTCCCTCTCTCCGAGCTGGGAGATGGCCCTGGGGACCCGCAGTGGGAGTGGCGGGACCTGCCCTGAGAACCATCCTGCCCCCTGCCCCGAGCTGTAGGCTTGAAGTGAGGGTCCCCCACCCCCCGAGCCCCCCCACCCCCCGAGCGCAGGGGTTCGTAGGCCTCGCCTCGTTCCGAGCCGGCGACTGAGCCCCGAGCCCTAGAACGTTGCGACAAGAAAGGGGGAGACGTCAGAACCGCGCACTCGGGCGGCGGCGGGCGGGGCGCGGGGCGGGCGCGGGCCGGGCTTGGGCAGGGCTTGGGCCGGGCGGGCGGCGCACCATGGCCGAGGAGGCGGAGTTCTGCTTCTCCGCGCTCTATATAAGCGGGCAGTGGCCGCGGCTGCGCCGTGAGGCTGACCTTCAGTGTGTCGGCTTCAGCGACGACATGGCGCCCTCCAGGAAGTTCTTCGTCGGGGGAAACTGGAAGATGAATGGGCGGAAGGCGAACCTGGGGGAGCTCATCACCTGCCTGAACTCCGCCAAGGTGCCGGCCGACACGGGTGAGCCTCGCGGGGAGGGGAGGGTGGGCGGGCGGGCAGCGCCTTCTCCGAGCCACGGGGAGTCCGAGCGAAGGGGGTGCAGGGCTGAGGGCGAGAGCTCCTGGGGGTCCGGACATTGACCCGCAGCCGCAGGATCGGGGTGTGCCGAGGGGGAGTCGGGGCCAGTCTCATGGTGCCCTCGGACAGTGGGTCCTCGGAGGAAGATGGCCCTTTGGGAGGACGGGCTGCACCGCCAGGAGCCGGGCATGGAGGGGAGCGGAGGCAGCCCCCGCGGGCGGGCGGGAGAGGGGCGCCCGCCGAGGCGGCGGGGGGGGGGGGGGCGGGGGAGGCGGGGGACGGGTGGCCGAGTGGGCGTGCGCGCCTCCCGCTACCTGCCCCCTCGGCTCGGCCCGGCCCGGCTCGTGCGCCGCCGCACGTCGCCCAGACTCCGCCCCGCGCTCGCCGAGCGGCCGAGCGCCCCCGATCCTTCCCCTCGGCCGCCTGCGCGGGGGCCCAGCAGCCCGGCCATTTGCGAATGAGGAGGGCTCCCACGCGCTCTCCAGCCTGGAACCGGGAAGCGCGGGGTCTCCCGGAGCCGCTCGCCTCCCCGCCCACCACCCGCAGTGCTGTCCTCAGCCCGTCCCATCCACCCACGTCGCAGAACCACCGGCCTGATCAGAGGGGGCAGCCCCGAGACCCCACAGCAGCCGGACTTGGCCCTTTCTGCTTTTGCTAAAAAGCCTTGCCTGGCCTGTGAGAGCTATTTTAGAAGGGAGGCCGGACTGGCCCCCGGAGAATGCTGAGTCTAGTCTAGTTGGTGCTCAGGCCCAGAATAGCCCCAGGAAATCAGAGCCACAGCTGTTAAAAGAGCAGAGGGCAGGGCCGTGGCCTCGGGGCACCTGGGAGGCTCTAGGAATTGGAAACAGGCCCAACCTGGGATGTGGACAAAGATCATCTTGTTGGGGGGAAAGGGAAGGGAAGCAGAACTCAGAAAGCTGGCGAAGGCGAGGGGTCAGAGCCCTGGATGGAGTCTAGAGCATGAAGGCTCCTCACCTTGTGATCTCGTCCTCAGAGGTGGTCTGTGCACCCCCCACCGCCTACATTGACTTCGCCAGGCAGAAGCTAGATCCCAAGATTGCCGTGGCTGCCCAGAACTGCTACAAAGTGATGAATGGGGCTTTCACTGGGGAGATCAGGTGAGATGCAGGTGGGAGAGGGGTGTGTGGGGACCCGTCCCTCATCTTCCTCCCTGTGGAACTGTGGCTTCATCTCTTCCCACAGCCCCGGCATGATCAAAGACTGTGGAGCCACATGGGTAGTCCTGGGGCACTCGGAGAGAAGACACGTCTTTGGGGAGTCAGATGAGGTTAGTAACTAGGAGAAGAGGTGAGAGATGCCTTGTTCCAAGAGTGGTGTTTCACCAAGTGTGTTCCTCAACAGCTGATTGGGCAGAAAGTGGCCCATGCCCTGGCCGAGGGACTTGGAGTCATCGCCTGCATTGGGGAGAAGCTAGATGAGAGGGAAGCTGGCATCACTGAGAAGGTCGTTTTTGAACAAACCAAGGTCATCGCAGGTATTTCTGAAGGGACCTATGAGCCTCGCCAAGTCCATGAAGGCACAGAGGGTGGGGTCGGATCCCTGCAGCCTGACTTGATCCCCATGCTGACACCGGAAAGGGAAGGGGAAGGTGGGAACCCTGCTTCCTCCCTCTCACTTCTACACCTGCCCCATGGTATTGATGCCTCTTGGAGTTTCTCAAGCAGCCACTAGGGGGCAGCAGGCCACCCTCTTTATTCCTTGGTACCAAGCTCCGTCGCTCCCTCCTAAACACCCTGCTTCTGTGATCTCTGTCCCACAGATAACGTGAAGGACTGGAGCAAGGTTGTTCTGGCCTATGAGCCTGTGTGGGCCATTGGTACAGGCAAGACTGCAACACCCCAGCAGGTAACCACGCCCAGGAGCCCCACCCTCATCCTACCCCTGCTTGGGTAGAACTGACAGCAGAGACCATCTGGGACAACCCTTCATTTTAAAGACAGGGTCCCCCAAGCCCAGAGAATGAGAATGACTTGCCCAAGGACATCCATTCCAGGGCCTGGTGTTCTAACTGGGATCTCAGGGTTTCTGGGATTCCCTGAAGCAACACTGCCTCATCACTGGTGCCCAGGGTGGTTCCCCCTTTGAGGGAAAGGCAGGAAGAGTCTTAACCTAGTCTGGCTTCTTGTTCTAGGCCCAGGAAGTACACGAAAAGCTCCGGGGATGGCTTAAGTCCAATGTCTCTGATGCAGTGGCTCAGTGCACCCGCATCATTTATGGAGGTGAGTGGGTTTGGCTCCAGCCTGAGGTGGGGTGGGCTGGGAATAGACTGAGCCTTCCTTAGACATTGAGGTGGGAATGGAGTATGCCCATCCCATCCCTGACCATTCGCCCTTGCTCCTCCCTTCCCAGGGTCTGTGACTGGGGCAAACTGCAAGGAGCTGGCATGCCAGCCTGACGTGGATGGCTTCCTCGTGGGTGGTGCATCCCTCAAGCCTGAATTCGTGGACATCATCAACGCCAAACAATAAGCCCCGAATCCATCTCCCTGCCCTTCCTGCTATGCCAAGGACTGTGAAGCTCAGAAGCCCAGTAACTGCTCCTCCCTCTCCCCACCCCCACACATGCTTCTGATGGTATCACCTGCCCCTTCTTGTGGCCTAATCCAAACTGTACCTCTCCTTTACCATGTACACCTGTAATGGTTGGGACAATCCCTTCTCCACTTACTCTGATAATTGGAACAAAAGATGTCACCAAGATGGCCTCTCCTTAGGAGGTAGAAGGGTGGGGTTTGCTCATAGGCCCCTCTGTCCCCACTGAAGGCAGGAAAGAGAAGCCGTCCTCCTCTCCCATCTCGTACTTGAGGCCACGGGCTGGGAAAGAGCCCTGTCCGCCCTGGTGCCAACGCCTGTGTGTTGTGTATGAGCAGTCCCACTTGGGGGTGGGAATAAACATCTGGCATTAAGCCTTGTGGTTTGTCCTTCATTGTACTTGTTTCCATATCATTTCTCTTTACTTTTTTGAGGCAGCCACAGGACCCTTGTGCAGACAAAAAAAAAAAAAAAAGCCACAAACAGGTTTTTACAACAGCAGATCTTATTATTTTTACTTGGGAAAAAAAAGTGTCTTGTGTACCAGGCGCCACAGCCTTGAATAACAGCTCCTTCTCTTCACCCCCTGGGTGGCTCGGGCTGTTCAGCTCCCCAGAGCTTGGGTTGGGACTAGGGGCCCAGCCTCACTGGCTTTAAGTAGCTGGTCAAGCCCGCAGTACCCCTGGGGAGGGGTAGCATCAAGGCCCCCAAATCTGTGGTATCACAGGGTCACTGGTAGAGCAGGTAGTGCTTCATGGCAGGGGGCAAGGGCAGAGCAGATACCTGGCCCAGCCGGCTAGCCCCCAGAGCTTGGCGCACACACAGGCGGCTCAGGTGCAGAAGGGAGTGTGGCTCCGCTGGGGGAGAGAAGGAGGGGAAGGTAAGTAGGGGTGCAGCCATCAGCTAGACATCCTCAAATTATAGGGTTCCCTTCCACTCTCCTGCTCTGAGTCTGCTCCTACCTTGCTCAAGGGATCCAAAGCACCCTGACATTCTGCATCTGTTCTCAGGGTCAGAGGCATCACACCCCCAGTCAGAGCTGGGGGTGAAGCTCTAGCTAAGGCCCTCTAAGCAACAGGCCAAGGTGGCTCTGACAGGGGTGGAGCTGGCCCAGGCTTGGATTCCAGAGAGGCCTGGGGGATGGGGCTGATGAGGTGGAAGGAAGGATAGCCCTCACAACAGCTCACCATGGGTGATGGGAGGAGAGGTACCCAGCTGCTGCTAAGCCTACAACTGCAGAGAACAGTTAAATCCCATCAGTCTAAAGCCGGGCCCCATTGCTTCCCCAAGGAGGTCCTTCCCCTGCAGACCCACCCCAAACCCTGCCCCTACTGCTCTCCTTCCAGGTGGGGCGAGGGAGGGCTCAATGGCTCCTTCCTGGGGTTTGACTGAGGAAGTAGGCATGTATGAGTCACAGGTCAGAGCCCAGGGAATCTAGCACACACCCTGGGTGCCTGGCGCTGCCTGTCCTCTTTTGAAATTGTACACGTAGCCCAGTACCCATTTAACCCTTTGCACCTGTGCTCCAGAGCTGCTAGCTCCTATAAAGCCCTAGTCTAGTGGTTCTCAACCTTTGGCCTTTAAATACAGTTCCTCATGTTGTGACCCAACCATAAAATTATTTTCGTTGCTACTTCATAACTGTAATGTTGCTACTGTTATGAATCGTAATGTAAATATCTGATATGCAGGATGGTCTTAGGCAACCCCTGTGAAAGGGTCGTTCGACCGCCAAAGGGGTCGCGACCCACAGGTTGAGAACCGCTGCTCCCTGGAGGGCCTCCCTCCATTCTGGGGGCTCACCACTTAATAGCAAGTTGCATGCCCAAGCCTCACCTTTACCTCTCTTGCTGTTGGGAGGATTAAACTAGGTAAGGGCTGTGAAGACCCTTAGCCATTCCTGGCACTGAGTAAGGGGTAGGGAAGCAGGTCAGATGAAGGCTCCTTCCCTCCACCCTTGTAAAGGCCTTGAGTTTCCAACCCAAACCACAGCCACCAGTGACAGAACACGCTCCCACACCTACCCCGGGCCTCACCTCTCCTTTTGCCCAGGTAGCTGATGCGGACCTGGCACTGGCCCCAGACAGCGCTTACTGCTGGGTAGAGGGTCCTGCCCTTCAGTCCGTGGAAGGCTGGCCCCAGGTAGGTACCCCCAATCGCGTAGCCCAGAGTTCCCTCTTCCATGTCCAGAACCACCAGCAGCCTCTCCGGCACCTCCAGCGGCTCACCCTGAGGTCCGGGTGGATATTGGGGGGCCCCGGGCCCCTTGTTCTGATGGTACAGCTTCCCCCGCCCAAGGTCCCAGCCCCACGACTCGCTGTTGCTGCCCAGCAGCGCCGCGTAGTGGTCAGCCTGCAGCGGGGCGAGGGCCGTGGCCACACCCACCACGGCGTGGGTGCCCCTCTGCGCGCGGGGCCAGCTGATTTCCCAGGCGTGCAGGCCGCTCGAGTAGCCCCTCTTACCCCGGGCCCCGTCCGTGCTCTGGGCGACGGGCCGCCGCTCAAAGCACAGGCCCCCCTCCCGGACCTCGATGTTCTCCGAGCAGTCCTTGGGGTTCCAGCCGTGGCGCCGCTGCGTTCCCAGGTCAGGAGGGGGAGCAGACAGCAGCTCCTCCAAGCCTTTGGGACAAGAGAGGTCGGGGTACAGGGCCTGCGGGGTGGGGGGGCTGCGGCTGCCCCCTGCCAGGGCCGTCTGGCCCATGGGGTGAGGCGCTGGCGGGTTCCCCGGTAGAGTCTTGCTGGGGCGTCTCTCTTCTGCAAGTTGCGCTCCGGCTCGGGGTTGCCCTGGAAAGGAGTTGGGAGAGAAGAGACGGTAACGTGAGGGGACCCGGCGGGGGCTCCTCCTCCATGCGCCCCGGCCTTTCACCCGTTGGCCCACCGTCCCGCTCCTCCCTCTTCGTTCCTCCCCAGCGCCCCAGCCCATTGCCCTACCCTCACCCATCAGTCGCGAGCTCCCGAGACGGGCGAGTCCGCCCCTCGGGCCTCCCAGGGGCCGTCCCCCTCGCCCGCCCCGTGCCCGCGTCACCCGTGGCCCCCGAACCTCGCTGGGCTCCCCCAGCCGGGAGGTCGCCGGGCCTGCGGAGGAACCCGGCGTTAAGTCACCGAGGGGCGCGGGCGCAGAACGCCGGCCGCTTCCGCCTCCAAGCGCCGCCTCCAGGCTTGGCCCCGCCCACGTCCCGCCTCGAGGCCCCGCCCACGTCCCGCCTCGAGGCCCCGCCCACGTCCCCGCCTCGAGGCCTCGCCTCCGCGGGAGGCCCTCCGGGGCCGTTAACCTCTCTCTTGCGTCGCTCTGGGGTCTCTGGGGGTCTGTTCTCCACCGTCAATACCTTTGAGCCACCTGGACACCAACTCCTGAGCCCTTCAGTACGAGGGGCACGGGATCAAGGGGGTTCCTCCATTGTGCCGGCCTCTTTCCACGGTCCCGGACTCGGGGTCACCGTTTCTGGGCAGGTCTCTTTCTGGTTCGGTTGTGAGTCAGCCTGTTCTATGCCTGAGGTTCTGAACCCTGTGTTTCGGGCTCTGAGCGGTAGGTGTCGCAGGTCTCCATGCTGCTCTAGTCCATCCATTCCTAGACTGCAGGTCTCATTGGGAGAGTGTAGTGGTTCCGATCTGGGTTTGAGCGAAGCTATGCCACTAATGAGCTGTGTGACGCGAGAAACATCCATCGGTGGCCTCCCCACGCGCCCTGACCCGGGATGGAACCCGCAGCCTAGGTATGTGCCCTGACTGGGAATCTAACGAGCAACTTTTTTGTGCACCAGACGAGGATCCAACCAATGGAGCCACCTGGCCAGGGCCAAATTTTGTAATATATTAATTAAAGAAAAAAATAAAGCATATTAATAAGAAAGATGTAAACCTGAACACTTGTCATCCACCCCACCTGGATATTCTCGCCAGTGTGACAACAAAAATAATGACTGTGGATCGAGGTCTACGATGAATATTAGTGTGATAGCCAAGCGGATGAAGCGAGCCTAAACCACAGCCAACTCCAGCTCAGCTTGAGCAGAAGCTGACTGCATGGTATTCGCCAATTGTTCCAAACATTTGCTGATAATAGCTCAAACATTCCATAATGCTACAAGCAATAATGACTTTTTTATTTTTCATTGATATGTAACACATGTAAAGTCCACTAATTGTAAATTGCTCAATGAATTTTTACATATTTATATGTTATGTGACCACCATTTCCAGCCTCAAGGTCAGGTGTATCTCCAGCGTCGCAGTAGGCGCCTTTCTTGCCCTTTCCCTAACACCATACCCCGAAAGGTCCCTACTATTTGACCTCTATCAGTATAGATTCACTTTGCCTCTTCTTCAATGAAACCATAATGTATGTATTCTTTTGCATCTGGCTTATTTTTCTCAATATTATGTCTGTGAGTCATCCATGTTACATGAAACAGTAGCCCCTTCTGTTCAGTGTTTTACAGCATGCCATTGTATGTATGTACTACAATGTATCTATTCTACTCTTGATGGGCATTTGAAATGTTTCCAGTTTTTAGCTATTACAGAGAAAGCTATGTACAGTATTGTACAAGTCCTCTGGTGGACCTAAGCACTCATTTTATTGGTTGTGGGTGAAGCTATGCCACTAATTAGCTGTGTATTGTGAAAAACATCGATCTCTCTTTATGAGCACACTCATGAATTCTGTATACTTATGTGCAGACTTGCCGGTTTATAAAAACTTACAATGTATAGATTTAGCCACATGTGATTTTTTAGGTTTCTCTCCATAGAGCACTTTTATTCAGAAATTAAATCATTCCGGTATTTGGCAGTATGGAACACTTCAACATATCCTTGAAGATTTGAACTGGTCTTTTCTTCCTGTTCATCATATCTTTGTCTTTTGGGGATTTTATCAGTTCCTGGAGCTTTTTTTTTCCCATTTTAAACAAGAAGTTTATTTAAACAACAAGACACTTGACTTGAAGGAAAAACTAGGATTCATTTTTTTTTTTTTTTTTGGTAACTCATCCCTATTTAAGGACAAATTACCCTACATGTAACAGCTACATACAAAAACAGTTATAAAATTGTCCTTGATTTTACAATGATAAATGAAAAACATTAAAATTCTCCAATCAAACAAGGTACACAAGGATTTTTATGTTGTTCTTTTTTGATTAAACAGTGAGAGCAAAATAACTTACTGGAATATAAAGATAAGAGCTGAATGAGCATGCCAGAATGTGTTTTCACAGAACCAGTGTTTACCCTCCACCCATCTCCATTTGATGTCAATCAAAACATAGCATTGACCATTTAGTTTTTTAAAAATGCAAATGCTTATGCACATTCATCAGTTACTGTATGTACAATAAAGGAACGGGGAAGAGGAAAATGAAAGAATAGTATGTAGTAGTCAGATGTGTTGAAACCAAATTGCAGTTTCCTAACTGAGAATGTCTTCTTGGTCTGGAGAACAGAGTCCTGGAGTAAAGTAGCAGGTTCCCTTTTTAGTAGACACTGCCTGTTTGCTGCTGGTATACACCAGTTGTATTTTTATCCTCCATTTCCCACTGTGCAGGTGTGCTCTTTCTTTTCTTTCTTTTTTTTTTGTTAGTCCTTATTCGAGGATATTTTTCCATTGATTTTTTTTTTTTTTTTAGAGAGAGTAGAGGGAGGGGGAGAGACAGAGAGAGAAAAATTGATGTGAGAGAGACACAGCGATTGGTTGCCCCCCACATGTGGCCCTGGCACATGCCCAACCAGGGCCAGGGATCGAGCCTGCAACAGAGGTACTCGCCCTTGACCAGAACTGATCCGGGACCCTTCAGTCGCTGGGCCAGTGCTCTATCCATTGAGCCATACCGGCTAGGGCAGGTGTGTCTGTTTCATTGAATCAAATCAAAATCTGATCTGCCTCATTGACAAACCCTGTCGTTCACAATAGGTTTTCATTAGTTTACTAAGTGGTATAAGACTCTTAATCTTAAAGTGTACCACAGAACCATCCTGCCCCACCACCTTCAAAATAATATGATCATTGTTCTCAGTCTTAACTCCTTCCTTTGGTTTTTCGTTGGTCTCGGCCAGTGCTGGAGTCTCCTCAGCTGCCACTTCACAAAAGAGGTATCAGGTCCACACCAAAGGCGGACACAGCAGCACCAGAAGCAGCACCGGTGGAGGAGGGAGAGGGCACTGCACCCTATGCCAGGTCCTCAAGGTGTTTTTTGTTGTTAATCCTCACCTGAGGATACTTTTCCGTTGATTTTTTTAGGGAGAGTGGACGAGAGAGGGAAAGACAGAGAGAAACATTGATGTGAGAGAAACTGCAAGGAGGCCGCCCATTGTCTTCACTATCAGAGAAGTGCAAACAAGGATCCCGGAACGCTGGTGAACCTTGAACCCATGTCAAGGGCCTGAGTTATGCACCGATTGTCTAGTCCAGACAATGGGGACTCAAGCTATTTCCTGATCAAATAGTCTCAGAGTATCCTTCTAATATTTACTGACCTTTAAGATAGTCTGTCTGTTACTGCAATTACCTGCCTAAGGGCTTTATGTGTAACCAAAGCTGAATAAAAGGCTGGCGAGGCCTGGGCACCGGTGGAAGTCCTTCCCCTTGAGTTGGACTTGCCCGCCTGGCCCCCCAATATTTCCAAATTATCTCTTGTCTCTTCTCTTTCATTTGTGTGTGGCTCCTCTTCCAGATCCTGAACCCTGAACCACGCAGGATGTGGGGGAACACATCCACAGAAATACATTGATTGGTTGCCTCTTGCATGTGCCCCGACCAGGGCCCAACCAGGGAGGAGCCTGCAACCGAGGTACGTGCCCTTGATCAGAATCGAACCCAGGACCCTTCAGTCCGTAGTCCGAAGTTCTATCCGCTGAGCCAAACCGGCTAGGGCCTCAAGGTATTTATTTATTTTAATATATTCTATTGATTTTTTTACAGAGAGGAAGGGAGAGGGATAGAGAGTTAGAAACATCGATGAGAGAGAAACATCGATCAGCTGCCTCTAGCACACCCCCTACTGGGGATGTGCCCGCAACCAAGGTACATGCCCTTGACTGGAATTGAACCTGGGACCCCTCAGTCCGCAGGCTGACGCTCTATCCGCTGAGCCAAACTAGTTAGGGCCCTCAAGGTTTTTATTAGTGTTTCTCTGTGGTTCTCAGTAAGCTCTTCAAGCCTGGCCAGTGTTTCTCAGTGGTTGAGCATCAACCTGTGAACCAGGAGGTCATAGTTTAATTCCTGGTCAGGGCACATGCCTGGATTGCATGCAGGAGGCAGTCAATCAATGATTCTCTCTCAGCGTTGATGTTTCTGTCTCTCTATCATTTTCCCTTCCTCTCTGAAATATATATATATATATATATATATATATATATATATATATATATATATATATATTCTTTTTTAAAGAAGAAGCTCTTCTATTTCTTCCATAAGCCACCACTATTCACTTGCTAGGCCACAATGAAACAGCGAGCTTCATTCCTTTATTAATGAAATATCCTTAACATCCTAAACACATTCTTCTCAACATGCACGGACTGTTTTAGGCTTGACTGTTCCCTGTCTGTGTAATATAAAGGATGCAACTGGCAATACTGAAGAACTTGCAAGTCTTCCAGCTTATTACCATATTAAGGTAAGCATTCGTGGCTCAGAGGAGGAATCCCAGCCTCCTGATGTGGCTTTGAAACAGCAAATCAAGCTGAGATCAGCAGAGTGAAGGATGGGGTGGTGTTGTACGGAGGAAGACTGTGATGTCTTTATGAACACACTCCTGAAGTACGTGGTACCTTAGCACGGGACTGCTGTCTGCTGTCTGCGGTCTGCAATAGCAACACTAAAGCCAAGGCCTTTCTCTGAGGTCCCAGTCTCCTAAAACCAAATCAGGAAAAGTGCTGCAGTCTCCCTGGACTTTACATTCGATGGCTACAGTACAAGCAAACATATTTTGTTTTCTTTTACGGTACTG
Source organism: Myotis daubentonii (assembly GCF_963259705.1). NCBI lineage: Eukaryota > Metazoa > Chordata > Mammalia > Chiroptera > Vespertilionidae > Myotis > Myotis daubentonii. The sequence goes on from NC_081841.1 coordinate 22,067,065, forward strand.
GGCTCTGAATCCCTGTAGAACATACTGGGCTTTATTAAATACAGAGCTACACTGCCACCATGAGCAAGGGGAGGGAGGGATGGTCATAAGGGTATTTGCTACCTTCAGACCAGGGCCTTGTATACCTAGTTTGGAAACAAAAGCAGTTGGGCATTTTCCTCCTAGAAGATACCAGGTTCATGATATTCTGGAAGACAGCCCTTCGGCCAGTGATTCTTTTCAATAGCTCTGGATGGATTTTGCTGCCTTTTCCTCCAGAGCAGCGGTTCTCAACCTGTGGGTCGCGACCCTTTGGGGGTCGAATGACCCTTTCACAGGGGTCGCCTAAGACCATCGGAAAACACATATATAATTACATATTGTTTTTGTGATTAATCACTATGCTTTATGTTCAATTTGTAACAATGAAAATACATCCTGCATATCAGATATTTACATTACGATTCATAACAGTAGCAAAATTACAGTTATGAAGTAGCAACGAAAATAATTTTATGGTTGGGGGTCACCACAACATGAGGAACTGTATTAAAGGGCCGCGGCATGAGGAAGGTGGAGAACTGCTGCTCCAGATACAGCCTCACCAACAGTTTGCACGTTTTTGAGGTTAAGGTAGTTTCTAAAATTCTTATGCCATCTGTGGCTGGTTGGGAAATCCTTCCACCCAAAGGCTATCTTCTCTGGCAGGAGGTTTGAACTGTGACTTGAGACCAAGAGCTTTTCTTTTCCCTCCTTTTAAAAAAATTATTATTTTTTTCGCCACATACTGCCATTGTTAGTGACAGATTTCTGGTTCATTTCTTCCAGGCATAAATTTAGTGCTCTTTCAGTCTTCATTAAAGAGTGATCAGGGGACCCTTTCCCCCTCCCCATGTGGGAGTCTGTACTTGTTCAATAAATTTCCACCTTTGCTTATACAAAAAAAAGGGGGTTATCACATGAACTTTGCTGTCACTGGAGTAGTTATAGGAGAACTTGATGACTTGCTTCACAAATGTGTTGAATTTTGATTACATGTGTGGATTTCCTGAGGTCGTATTTATGTGCCACATGGACGCCGGCATACCACCCTTCCACCCTCCGTAAGTCAGCTCGTTGTTTCCAGCATGGAAAGGGATTGCGGTAAATGTGGTTGGAATGCCGTCTGATGGTACTGTTATTCGGAGAGAAGGCATCTTAAAACACTAACAGCGGTTCTCAACCTGTGGGTCGCGACCCCTTTAGGGGTCGCCTAAGACCATCCTGCATATTAGATATTTACATGACGATTCATAACAGTAGCAACATTACAGTTATGAAGTAGCAACAAAAATAATTTTATGGTTGGGTCACAACATGAGGAACTGTATTTAAAGGGCCAGAAGGTTGAGAACCACTGCTAGAATCTTGTTTTAAAAACCAAACACTAGAATCACAGTCAGCTTCACAAGATACACACACTGAAAGGCCCAGAATGGTGCCAAGAGAGCAGAGTCCAGCCCACCAGCTCACCCCGCCACGAACGGTGGCGGCGACCTCTGCCCTGTTTAATGAGTACTGCTGAGTTCACATTAAATGTCTACGATCTCATTGAAACCTCACAACAAAGCTATCCCAATTTTTACAGATTCGGCAACGGAGACTCGGAAAGGTGAAACGACAAGCCATTCTGCAAAACCCAAGGGCGGTGACTAGCTGGCGACGCCAGAAAATGTCAGCCGCGCCCGGAGCTGCGGAAGCCGGTTACGTCACCGCGCGGGCGGGCGCTGACTCCAGACCCGCGGGCGGATCACGTGGGCGGGCGGATCACGTGGACGGGCGGGCTGCGGCCCGAGAGGCTCGCGCGCCCCCCAGCGGCCGCGGCCGATGCTGGGGCCTCCTCTCAACCCGCTTCTCCCGCGGGCCGCGCTGGAGCCGGGAGCCCCGGGGGCCCTGCCCTGGACCGCCGCTTCCGCCCGGCCAACCTCCTTCCGGCGCCAGCGTTCGCGTCTGGAAGGTTCTGTCCCGGAACAAAGGCCCCAGGGCGGGAGCGAGGCCTCTGAGCCGGCGGACGTGCAGCGGAAGTGGAGGGGAGTGGAAGGGACTAGTGCTGCCTTACACGTAGAGGGCTCCTCTCCTCCATCCGTTCTCTTTGCTCCCCCTCCCCCTCTCCTTTCAGCTCTGTCTGGGGACCCTCCGCGGGAGGGGACCTTTTTTTCACCCTGGAGGAGGGAGGCTGCAAGTGGGGACACGGTTAGGTTAGAAACTGCGGGAGAAAGAGCGCACCCACTGCAAACAGCGAGTGCCCCTGCCACTCCTCCCTAACCAGTCAGACATCTATCTGATTCCCTTTTGTTTGTCCTTGATAATTTTTTAAAATATATTTTTGTTATTGATTTTGGAGAGGAAGGGAGGGGGGGAGAGAGAGAAACCTCAATGATGAGAGAGAAGCATAGATGAGCTGCCTCCTGCACGCCCCACGTTGGGGACTGAGCCCTGACTGGCCATCTAGCCCTGACCTCCTGGTTCATAGGTCCACACTCAACCACTGAGCCAGTCTGCTGGACTATCCTTGCTGATTTTTAAAACACTGCCTCAACTTTTAGTTTTCCTTCCACCTTTATAGCCTTCAGGACCTCTACTACTGTCTAGTGAATCCTAACTGGGGATGTCTCCCTGGTTTGTCCTTTGTTCACTCCTCATCAGTGATTCTCAAAGTGGAGGGAGGAAGTAAGTGTATCTCATCTATAAGGGCAAATCCAAAATTGAGGGGAGGGTGCCTTTGATTACTTTTGTAATCCTCACTGAGGATATATTTTTACTGATTTTAGAGAGAAAGGGAGAAAGAATGAGAAACATCGATCGGTTGCCTCCCCTACGCCATCTGATCCGGATCAAACCAGAAACCTAGCCCTAGCCAGTTTGGCTCAGTGGATAGAGCATCCGCCTGTGGACTGAAGGTCCCAGGTTTGATTCTGGTCAAGGGCATATGCCCATGTTGTGGCTCAATCCCCAATGCCAATCAACGATTCTCTCTCATTATTGATGTTTCTATCGCCCTCTCCCTTCCTCTCTGAAATCAATAAAAATATCATCAACACTAATAAAAGAGAAAAATGGTAATTGGCGTACGGCGATACCCTTTTCATTGGCTAATCAGGGCTATATGCAAATTAACTGCCAACAAGATGGCGGTTAATTTGCATATGTAGGCACAATGCAGGGAGGCGAAAGGGAAAGCAGGAAGAAGCCCCCTGCCACTGACAGTGATCGGAAACCCAGTGGGGAGCTAAGAGCTGGGGGGCAGGGCAAAGGCAGCCCTGGGGCCGCCTTTGCCCTGCCCCCCAGCCATGATCGGAGAATCAGGTGCCTTTTCCGCCCTGGCCAGTGATAGCAGGAAGTAGGGGTGGAGCCAGCGATGGGAGCAAGCTGGCAGTCCCAGGAGTTAGGGGCCCCTTGCCTGGGCCTAAAGCGGAGCCCAGGATCGCGGGGCCGCTGCAGCTGTGGGTCCCCGCTGCCCAGGCCGACACCTCAGTCAGAGGCATCCTGCAGGAGCAGGGGTGGAGCCTGCGCGATCGCGGCGCAGCCCCCCCCCCCCCCCCCCCCGCTGCCACTGCAGGTTCCCACTGCTCAGGCCGGACGCCTAGGCCAGAGGCGTCAGGCCTGGGCAAGGGGCCGATCCTGTGATTGGAGGGTGATGGGGGTCAACGCCTGAGGGCTCCCAGTATGTGAGAGGGAGCAGGCTGGGCTGAGGGACACTCCCCCCCCCACACACACATCCAGTGCATGAATTTCGTGCACCGGGCCCCTAGTCTATATATATAAAAGCCCAAGCGACCATTATGACTGGTCAACTGGTCACTATGACGATGCACTGACCACTGGGGGCAGACGCTCAGTGCAGGAGCTGCCTGCCCTCTGGTGGTCAGTGCGCTCCCACAGCCAACCTCCTGTGGCCGGCCAACCTCCTGTGGCCGGCCAACCTCTTGCCGTCCCTCCCCCCAGCCGGCCCTGGTCAGCCCTGATCATCAGCCAGGCCGAGGGACCCCACCCCAGCACGAATTCGTGCACTGGGCCTCTAGTATACATATAAAGACAAATTGTGTTGACTGCTATCAAGGAAAAGCATGAAACTGTAAGAGGGGATTCTATTTGGACTGATATCAGGAGAGGCCTGAGGAGGTCCCGATTAACCTGAGGCCTGGAGGCTGAGCAGAAGTTAGTTGAGTCACACACAGAAGAGTGTAAGTGAAAGCCCTGAAAAGGGAGGGAGCTTGGTGGGAGGAGGAACTGAGCAGAGGGCTGTGTGGCCCAAGTGTGGCTTAAGCCCAATAGCAAAGGCCACTACAGACCTTGGCAGGCTTTGCATATAGGCCGTGGTGAGGAGTAGGTATTTTATCCTAAGAGCAATAGGGAAACCTGAGGGGTTAACATAGAGGGTTCTCTTTACAATTGAAAGAGCTCACTATGGCTGCTCATGGAAGACAATTGGATGAGAGAAAAAGTAGAGTCAGGAAGACGACGTAGGAGGCTACTGTAGTAGTTCCAGGGAGTGGTGATAGTAGTTTGGGCCAGAGAGGTGTGTCAGAAGAAGGAGAGAAGTAGATGGATTCAAGATACATTTGGAGGTGGAACAGATCACACTTGGTGGTAGATTCAATGGGGGCCAGTGGGCGAAGGTGTCACTGAGGAAGAAAAAATGACAAGGATGACCCAGGTTTCTGGAATGCTGAAAAAAAGCAGGTAGGGGAAAAGATACAGAATTTGTTTTTAGATATGATAAGTTTGAGATGTCTGTGAGTCTTAGAAGCAGAAAAGTAGGTTAGCTGTAGAAGCCTTGGACTGAGATGTTTTATTGATTTCAGAGAGGAAGGGAGAGCGAGAGAGAGGTAGAAACATCAATGATGAGATAGAATCATCAATTGATCCCGAAACCCGAGCATGTGCCCCGACCAAGAATTGAACAGTGACCTCCTGGTTCATTGGTTGATGCTCAAGCACTGAGCCACGCCGGCTGGCTGGCTGGCAGTTTAGTTTCTTCTGAGGCCTCTGTCCTTAGCTTGCAGACGGCTACCGTCTTGTGTCCTCAAAGTCTTTTTCTTCATGCATGTACACCCATGTCCAAATTTCCCCTTCTTATTCTGATACCAGTCAGATTGGATTTGGGCCCACTTGACCAGCCTAATTTTAACTTAATCGTCTTTCTGAGGTATTCCGGGTGGGGGTTGGAGCTTCAACATATGGATTTGGGGGGGGACACAATTCTGTCCACAATAATTTTACTATTTAAGCTCTTTAAGTTATTTACCTCTATTTTATCTGTATGGTCATGTATGAAAATACCATATTATGAATTGCTAGCTTGAAATCAGCCACCATAGTAATATTTACACCAGAGAAATAAGCAAATGCTAAAAATTAGGGCTTTTGTTCTCCCTGGAGGGAGCCTGTTGTTAAACATTTACTAGCACATCACAGCTATTGATGTTATTTAGTCTTCAGCGTATAATTTGAATGTAAAAAATGGGAAATGTGTACACACACACCTTTTGTTGAAGTGCTGCAAACTATGGCTGGTAGAGAAGCAAAGAAAGTAACAGGTGTTATCAGGATGTTTTCCATTGAGTCACAGAAATGCTAACCAAATGGTATTAAAACATTTATCATTTCACATAAAAATAAATCCCAGGGTAACTGAGGCTTCTGAAAAAGAAGGTTCCTTGATCCTATGATCTAGCAGCAAAAAGGAACTCTCCCTGTCTGAATGTGGCTGCTTTCAATTGGGTCCCTCATTGCTACCCGCAGCCATCACAGGACGTGAGAAGACAGCCATTGGAGAAGGAAGGACTGTGGCTTACAGTTCTGGAAGGCATGGTGGGGCAAAATGATCAGTCCTCTCGAGGCTCAGCGCTAGCCCCCGTCTCCAGTGGTATATTGGACACCTCCATATGGATGTTCCACTACCATCGCAGTCTCAGTAAGTTCCAAAGATAGGGATCATCTTCTGCAGCTCTAAGTTCAAACGTCTCCCTTCCTTTCACTGCCCAAACTACACCGAGTGGCCAGATTATTATGACCACCCCATCAGTACTTCATTGACACTTCCAAAAAATACTGAATATTAGAAACTTCCTAAGCAAATACTCTCAAGGTTTTATTATTATTATTATTATTATTTGCATAACTAATTCACTTCATTGTACTGATGATTGGGGCCAGCGCCAGGCACTGGCAGCGGATGCGAGTGGCGGCTCCAACGCTGACCATACAGATAAATAGAGGTGTGAGTGGGGCTGATGCTGGCAGCAGGTGCAAGCGCCCAGCGGGACTTCAGTGCACAGAGCAAAGAATTTTCAGTAACCACCAGAGGCTTGCCCTGATGACAGTTGACAGTGACTGGTGCCCCACCTTGGTCTGGTGCCCCTGCTCACCTGCTCCGCTCCACCATCCCGCTGCGGCCGATGCCTGCCATGTTCTGCATGTGACTCCTGGTGGTCAGCACATGTCATAGTGACTGGTTGTTCAGTTGTTCTGCTGTTTGGTCTATTTGCATATTAGGGTTTATATATATAGACTAGAGGCCTGGTGCATGAAATTTGTGCATGGGTAGGGTCCCTAGACCTGGCTGGCAATCAGGGCCAATGGGGGCCTTCTGGCTGCCGGCTGGGGCCTTCCTTTGTTCCATGCTGCCCCCTGGTGGTCAGTGCACTTCATAGCGAGCAATCAAACTCCCAGTCTCCCAGTTGAACTCCCAAGGGGACACTTTGCATATTAGCCTTTTATATATATAGATATACAGAAAAAATCAATAGCTAAGATAGTGTGGTACTAAAGCAGAAATAGCCAGACATATATAGATCAATGGAAAATAATAGTTCAGAAATTGTATATATAATGATATATAATGATAAAGATGGCATTTCAAATCAATAGGGAAGGATGGGATTGATCAATGAGTGGTGTTGGGAAAATTGGCTCCCTTTTTGGGAAAATGTTAGATCCCTACCTCACACTATACACAAAAATTATTTCAGATGAATTTAAAACTAAAAACCATACAATGAAATATTGTTCAGCAATTAAAAGAGATGAAATACTGCCCTAACTGGTTTAGCTCAGTGGATAGAGCGTCAGCCTGCGGACTAAAGGGTCCCAGGTTTGATTCCGGTCAGGGGCATGTGCCTTGGTTGCGGGCACGTGCCCAGTGGGGGGTGTGCAGGAGGCGGCTGATGGATGTTTCTCTCCATCGATGTTTCTGACTCTCTGTCCCTCTCCCTTCCTCTCTGTAAAAAATCAATAAAATATATTTTAAAAAAAAGAGATGAAATACTGATATGAACTACAACCTGGATGAATCTTGAGACATGCCAAGTGAAAGAAGCCAGTCATAAAGGACCACGTGTTGTACGATTTTATTTACATAAAGTATAAAAAATAGTCAAATCAATGGAGACAGAAAGGGGATCAGTGGTTGCCAGGAGCAGGAGTGGGAGGATTGGAATGTGATGGCTAAGGCGTAGAGGGCTTCTTTTTGGGGTAATGAAAACTTTCTAAATTTAATTGTGGTGATGGTTGCACAACACTGAACATATTAAAAGCCATTGAGTTGTACATTTTAAATGGGTGGATTTTATGGTATGTTAGTTATATATTAATAAAGCTTTTAAAAACAATTCTATGAGGGAGAAAAAAGGGAAGAATGAATATCAGATAGGCAAGAGGCAGTTTCTGCCACAGTTAATATCCAAATCAAAAAAGTAACAAATTGATTAAAAAAATTAATGGCATAGCAGGAACATGAAAAAGGATCTGAAAAGGCAATTTGTAAAATAAATATAAACAAATACAAATACATGTACACATAAAAAGAAACAACCTCAGCAATAATAAAAAATGCAAACTTGCCCTAGCCAGTTTGGTTCAGTGGATAGAGCCTCGGCCTGCGGACTGAAGGGTAGCAGGTTCAATTCTGGTCAAGGGCATGTACCTCAGTTGCAGGCTCAATCCCCAGTGGGAGTTGTGCAGGAGGCAGCTGATCAATGATTTTCTCTCATCATTGATGTTTCTATCTCCCTCTCCCTTCCTCTATGAAATCAATAAAAAGTATATATTAAAAATAAATAAAACAGTGACATATCTATTTTTCAACCTATTATGATTGGCAAAGTTAAGTACATACCCTCTGAACCAGAAATTTTACCCTCTAAGACTGTATCCCATGTTACTCAAAGTGTGTTCTGTGGACAAGCAGCACTGGCATCACTTTCAGGGTCAGAATCCACATTTTAATCTGATACTCAGGCAATTCCTGTGCACATTACAATTTAGGAAGTACTGTTACAGAGTACTTATGCAGAATAGTAAGGCTATATCTATGAGGATTTTTTGTTACAGCATTGTTTATAATATAGATAATTTTTAGAGTTAATATCCATCAATAGGGAACAGTTTAATAATTACTGTATATCCATAGAATGGAAGACTAGACAACTATAAAAAAGAAAGAGGTAGATATATGTTTAGTGACATGAAAGATGTCCAGAACATATTATTAAATGACAATAACCCAGTTGATGAATGGTATGTATGATTGATACAACTTTTGTTTTTAAAAAATCTTTAATACATTAACTTTATTTAAAAATGAGAGTGGTGCTGAGAGAGATCATGGACTTTTATATTCCTCTTATACACTTCTCTATTATTTGATTTTAATTTTAATTAATTATTACTTTTATAATTCAAGGAGATTCTATTTAAACCAGCTACTAGGGAAGGAGGATGGAGTGTCTAGCTCTCATTACACAGTGTAGATTCAGTCTTTGCCAATGAAACACAAAACAACACCCCAATGATTCCTCACAGCTTTCAGGATAAAGTCTTCATTCCTTAGCGTGCTCGGCTCTGTTTGCTGCTCCTACCTCACCCCTTAAGTGCACCTACCATTCCAGCCAGCAGAACTACCTGCTTTCCTTGCACAGCCTTTGAGCTCTTTCTTTTCCAGGCCTTACCAAAGGTGCTGCCTCTGTCTGGACTCTCTGCACTGAATATATGATACTAGTGGCCCGGTGCATGAAATTTGTGCGGGGGGGGGGGTGTCCCTCAGCCCGGCCTGCACCCTCTCTAATCTGGGACTCCTCAGGGAATGTCCGACTGCTGGCAGTTTCACATCCCTCTCGCAATCTGGGACCACTGGCTCCTAACCGCTCACCTGCCTGCCTGCCTGATTGCCCCTAACCACTCTACCTGCCGGCCTGATTGCCCCCAACTGCCCCCCCTTCTGGCATGATCACCCCTATCTGCTCCCCAACCCCGCTGGCCTGCTCGCCCCCAACTGCCCTCCCCCACCGGCCTGATTGCCCCTAACTGCCCCCCCTTGCCGGCTTGCTCACCCACAACTGGCCCCCCTGCTGGCCTCTGCCCTGGCCCTGCCACCATGGCTTTGTCCGGAAGGACGTCAGGAAGGTCTCCCGGTCTAATTAGCATATTACCCTTTTATTAGTATAGACTTACGAGTACACATGTACTATAAAATGATCCCCTGGCACTCAGTAAAAGCTCTGTATGTGTTGGGTATCATTATTATGACATCTGTTTCATTGAATTGAAATACCTGTTTACTTAATCTTGTCACTGGACTGGAACGGACCCTGTTTTCCTGTCCTTAAGGGACCCTGTTTTACTGTCCTTAAGTCCCCGGTAGGCACATCCTGGCACAGAGTGCTTAACAAACATATGTTAAAACAGACTTGTCTGTTAACTATATGACCCAAGCTGGACAGGGCAGGAGGTAACATTTCCTGATTCCCAGCCCACATCTTCCGTCAGACCACTTTACTGTCTGTAATGCACGACTGCACAGTTAATCACATAATAGCTTACTTTGTTCCCTGTTTTATTTATATTAGATTCCACAAGATTGGTAACACCCTCCCCCCTTTCCCTAGGCAGGAATTGTTTCATAAATATTAACCTCCCTGGGTCTTGGTTTCCTCTTCTTTCAAATATCTCTCTCACAGGACTGGTGTGGGGATTAAATATCACTTGAAAAGGCACCTCACACAATGTCTGGCACCAAATATTTGTTGCAACTCAACCTCTCTCTTTTCATCTCCTTCAACAAGTCACACAGGCCTGAGTGCCTGGGTTTGTCGGTATCAGTTCTCATTGATTATTTATGTAACAGCGTTGTGTGAGGAGTATTTTAGCGGGCACATGTTGGATTTTCTCCCCAAAAGGTTTGCATCAAGCTAGTCCAGGATATGAGGAGTAAAATGCTCCCACACTGGCTTTACAGTCTGAACAGCGCTTTAGGGGAGATTAGACTCGAACTCAGTCCCTGGCAGTTGGTATAGTTAAGCCGATTTTACAGACGAGAAAGTGGAGTCTTGGTAAATTGCTAGTAAACTGCAGATCTGTCAAGACTCCAACTCAGGTCTCTAGGATACTTTGGGCCTGGGCTTCTTCCACTCCAAAGGTCGGCCTGAACATAACGAATGGACGGGACCTATAGGGGTGGGGTTAGGTGGGGGGGGGGAACGAGACCACTTACCTTGGTATTTTTGTCTCTCTTTACCCGCCTTTTGTGTTTCTTTTGAATTCACAGTACTTTGCATTGAGGATGTCCGGTCCCTTTAAGGTCTCAGGTGACGTAATGGACAGCCCCGACCCTCCCCCTACCGGTGCACAGTTCTAAGCCCCGCCCCCTCCCCCCTCCCCCCAATTAACGCTCCTCATCCGGGTTCCTGGGTTTGAGAAAGTGGGTTTGTAACTTGTCAACTGATCCGGTTCAGTTAGTGGCGGCTCCTCTCTCAACGGTTGTCAACTGCGGACGTCCAGCGCCCCGCCCCTCCGTTGCCATAACAACAATAAACAACGCCTCCGTCCCCTTTTCCCATCTTCCGAAACAATCCTTCACTGGGGCCGAGACCCTCTCCAGCTTGTCATTGAGCGGAACCAGAGTCCGCTCCCTTCCGGGCAGGAGGATTGGGTGGGAGATTGGGGACTGTCAGCTGGTGTCCCCGAGGGCACAGGGAACGGGCTAAGCAGGCGGAGAGTTAGAAGACATGAGTGGAGCTGGGCTTAAGGATGAAAGGGAAGGGGAGGGTCGGTAAGGAAGATCGGAGGAGGACGCGGCTTACTTTAGAATGGAGATGGGAAGGACTGGGGGGAGGGGGTCCAGGAAGCGGGGGACAGAGCTGCTGGAGGAGAGCTGGAGCCACTGCGAAGGCAGAAAGGGTCTCAGGGGTCTGGAAAGGCATCCTGGAATGTGAAGATGGGGAATGTGAAGTGCAGGTTGGGAGTCAAAATGAGATGCTCATACGGATGAGGAAAGAGGCATATTTGGGGAAAGATCAGAGGTGATGGGAGGGGTAATACCCCATCCGTGGAGGTGAGAGAGCTGAGGGCTGGCAGGCGCTGAGGAGACCTTCTTTCTCAGGACGAGGACCCAGCTTGATCGGTCGCCAGCCTTCAGCAGGGAAGAAAGATGTCAGATGAAGACGATCTGGAAGATTTTGAGCCAGACCAGGATGATCTGGAAAGGGAGGAAGATGAGAAGGATGCAGAAGATTGGGAAGATGACAGGAAAGAGGAGGAAGACGTATCAGAGGAAGTGAGAGCATGGAAATGGAGAGGTCCTAGGGCTAAGGATAGGGTTGGGCTGGAAAGGGATGCCTGACTGCACTTCCTCCTGCAGTGGATGCCGACCCCCCTCACCGAGGACATGATGAAGGAAGGGCTTTCTTTGCTCTGTAAGACCGGCAATGGATTGGCCCATGCTTATGTCAAGCTGGAGGTTAAAGAGAGGTGCACTGGGGAGTGGGGGGCTGGGAGGGGAGAGAAATGAGGTTGTAGGGCCCAATCTCCTTTCTCACCCTCATTTCTGGGAGTTTCAGCTGAGCGCTTGGATCTCTCTGAGAGTCTGGATCTCTCTCATCCTAGACCAGTGGGAGGGAAGGGTCAACTTTACTTTTCAGGAGCCCTGAGGCTCCCTGCATCAGGGCTGGCCTGAGGATTGGGGGCTGTGAGAGGGAATGTGGGATTCCTGCTGGACTCCCTCACTTGTCCTTCTGAGTGTCAGGTCTCAGCTCTTCAAAGACACAAGGCCCTTGCCCACTATTAAGAATCCATCTACCTTCTCTTCTCCCCTTCACTCCTACTATCTGTCACCCCTTCTTCTCCCCATTATAAGCCATCTCCATATTGCCTTCTGCCTTAGCATCTCTGCCAGTCCTTGCTGGATTCTCACCCTTAACCATGGCCTCTTCCATCTCTTAGAGAACTGACGGACATCCAGTTGCTGCGCTCCTACATCCACCTGCGTTACGTGGATATTTCTGAGAACCATCTGACGGACGTGTCCGCACTCAATCACCTCACCCACCTGCTCTGGCTCAAGGCTGACGGCAACCGGCTGCGGAGTGCCCAGCTGAACGAACTGCCTTACCTGCAGATCGCCAGTTTTGCCTACAACCAGATCATGGACACGGAGGGCATCTGTCATCCTCGTCTGGGCATCCTGAATCTCAAAGGTGGGTCCATAGGACGGGCTACACAGATTCCCTCCTTCCTAGCCGGGGGCCAACAGAAGTGAGCAGTGTGGCCCTTGGCTGTGCCACACAGCAATCCGTATTCATTCATTCAGGCACATTCTGATTCATTACGGCAGTTCCATGCGGTGGAGGTATTCTCATGCAGCTTACAATCTAGATGGGGGAGACAGACCATGAACACAGTAAGCACAATGAGCAAATCCATTCAGCAAGTTAAAAGGAGATGTGTGCTATGGAGAAATAGATTCGGGTAAAAGGAATCGGGGGCACAAGTGGCAATTTCTAACAGATGGGTTAGGACACACATCATTGAAAAGCTAACATCTGAGCAAAGAGTTGGGGGAGGACAGGGAGGTAGTTGGCGATGTGGATTGCTGGGTGGACAAGTCCTTCAGGCCCTGGACCACCAGACCACTTGCCCAGGGCCCCTGAGGTGTTAAGTCTGGACTTGTCTCTCCTCGTATCCAACTGGCATTGGAGAGGAAGATGCAGAGGCTCCCCAGACTCAGGCTCTGCTGCTGAACGTTTCGGGGTGGCCCTTTGAGCTCTTGACACCCTCCTTTCCCTCAGGGAACCACATCCGCTCGGTGACAGGTATGGACCCCGAAAGGCTGATCAGCCTGCACACACTGGAGCTTCGAGGGAACCAACTGGAAAGCACAGTGGGGATCAACCTTCCTACGCTGAAGAACCTCTTCCTGGTAGCTCCCTGGGCCAGAGGGTGGCTGGTGCAGGGAAGACGGCACTGTGGTTGGGGGGCCAGGAGGCCTGGCTTCTAGTAGACTCGGCTTCTGACTTTATCGTCATGCTGATAATTGGCATCATTCACTGAGCCCTCACTTGATGCCGGATGCTGTGGCGATGCAAAGTTACAACAAACGAGGTGCTAACCACCTAGCATCGCTGATAATACCTAACGTGTGGGTAACACGGGAACAGTTTGCTTTGATACAGGTAGCAGCATAACGTGCCATAACTGAGGTTCAGACATCAGGCTAAGGAGGCCACTTGAACGTCCAGTCATTTAGACTCTTGAGCTTCCTTGTTCCGGGATGGGGCTGAAGTAATTTCTCCTCCGAAGAGCAGTGGGGCTCTGAGACCTGGGGGTGGCTTAAGGCATCGCCTCCTTAATCAGAGGTGGCTTTGGTGGGATGAGCAGTCAGTGGGAAGTTGCTGCTGACCTTTCTCTGGACTGGCAGCTTCTCCTGGATTTCTTTATTCTCATTACTGATCTCTACTCCCCTCCTGACCCCTCCTTATCTACCTTTTAGATTTCCTCTTTCGCTGCATCTCTTTCTGACTTCTCTTTCTTCCCTATTCCTCTCCCCTCTCCCAATATATCTACTGTATCCTGGAATCTAGGCCCAGAATATGTTGAAGAAGGTGGAAGGCTTGGAGCACCTAAAGAATCTCACTACCTTGCATCTTAGAGACAACCAGATTGACACTCTGAGTGGCTTCTCCGAGGGAATGAAATCACTGCAGTACCTCAACCTGAGGTATGCGCGCCCTCCAGGCCCCACTGTGTTCTTCCCGGTCCCAATCCCCCAATCCTAGCCCGTTCTCAGATTCTCACCTCATCCTCCATCCTGATCCTCATCCCTCCTTTCCTTACTTTTTTCTGCATTCAATCCTAATTATAATGCTGAGATCTTTATAGCCTGAGACCCCCAAATCCTTATGCATTCAACCCACATTTATTGAGAACGTGCTATATGCCAGCTCTTGTGTTGTGTTTCAGAAACATTTAAAGGCACCAGAGATGGCCCCTGTTCTCAAGGGACACAGTCTGGCTCCCGCCCTATGTTTTGTTTCTATCCCATATAAGTGTCTACTCTGCTTCTCCATCTTCTGGACCCCAATTCCCCTTCCCATTTCCTGCCTCTCTTATCCTGATCCCCACCTGTAAGGCTCCTTTACTTACATAAAACACAAGATGTGCTCAGATGTGAGCAGAGAATATTTGAAGGTAATCTCTAGATAGAAAAGCACTCAGGATCAGAGATTTTCTCTCAGCAATTCTTGTCTGATAGAGGATTTTATGTGTGTTTCATTAAGCAAAGATGTAAGAAAACTGCCTCCTTAGTCAACAAGGCCTCTTTAGTCAATACTGGCAATGGAGCCAGGCAGCATGGTTCAGTGGTTGAGCATCAACCGATGAACCAGGAAGTCACTATTTGATTCCTAGGTTCTTGGGGTTGATTCCTGGTCAGGGCACATGCCCAGGTTGTGGGCTTGATCCTTGATCCCCAATAGGGGGCATGCAGAAGGCAGCCAATCAATGATTCTCTCTCACCATTTATATTTATAATAATAATAATAATATTTAAATATATAAATATATATTTATAAAATATATATTTATATATATTTATATTTATTAAAAGGACACACACACACAAAGACTGGCAATGGAAACAGAATCTCCAAGTAGGAGAGATGGTTGAACCCCAACTCCAGCTTTAATTTATGGAGCAATCTCTTGCTAATTAGCTCTGCCACATTGGTCTGGAAGGGTGGAGGGGCTTCTGTCTTCCTGCTAATGGCCTGGGCAGGGAGAGTGGACCCTTTTCCGTGGCTGTTCACTGGGGAGGTTTGGAAGTAAGAGTAGTGGAGCTGCATTGTCTCAATGACTAGGAGGTGCCTCTGGGGCCAAAGATGCTCAACCTCCTGCAACGCACAGGGCAGTCCAGCACGAAGTGCATGCAGCGCTCCCAGTGAGACATATGGCGGTGTGAGGTTCAGCACCTCCACTGAGATAAAGTGGAAACATTTAAACCTGATTTCATACAGGCTTGAAGCAAACACATCAAAATAGCTGTATGAGGAGGCATATTAGGAGATGGAGCTTGTTCTTTAGGCTGGGAGGCCCCAGCCCAGTGGTCGGCAAACTCATTAGTCAACAGAGCCAAGTATCAACAGTACTTCTTCAAAATAGACTCGCCCAGGCCGAAAACCGACTTCTGCGCATGGGCCACGGAGTTTCAATCACACTGTACGTGCGTGCCCACACATGGTATTTTCTGGAAGAGCCACACTCAAGGGGCCAAAGAGCCGCATGTGGCTCGTGAGCCGCAGTTTGCCGACCAGGGCCCCAGCACATCCTTACCTCTAGGTTCCTTCCAGCGGGGAGCACGACGCAGCACTCACTACCTTGAGCGTCAATCCCAGGTCCTTTTTCTCTGTCCCAAGTCCTTCTAACCTCTGAGTGGGTGTAATTGACATAGAAGTCTGTTCCTCCAAGGGAGATGCCCCCCTCCTCCCCAGCTACCAGACCGGGTTGTGACCTAGCTTTGCTGCTCCAGAAGGATAAATAGGACACATTGCGGAATAGAATATGGCACTTAGGGATTCCTTGAAGGACAGAAGCAGGACAGGAGTAGAGCTGGACAGCAGCCCTGCAGCAAATCTGGCAATGCATGGCAGGCCAGTCTGCAAGAGGCAGTGTTTCTGGGGAAGCTGGAGCCCATGGGAGACTCGCCCAGAGGCTCCATTCCTGGCAGCTCGCCTCCAAAATCATTATTCCCACGAACCCCTCCTGACTGCACCCGCAGGGCCAACATGGTATCCAACCTGCAGGAGCTCGCCAAGCTTCAGAACCTGCCCAAGCTCCGAGCCTTGGTGCTGCTGGACAACCCGTGTACAGATGAGAGTGACTACCGCCAGGAGGCCCTGGTGCATATACCACAACTGGAACGCCTGGACAAGGAATTCTTTGAGGAGGAGGACCGAGCCGAGGCCAATGAGATTCGTCAGAGGATGAAGGAGGAGCAGGAGCAGGATGCTGAGACTGAGCAAGACACAGGGCCGGACCAGCCATAGACGTAGCAGCGGTTCTTCTCGTCTTCGTCTTCCCTGATAGTAAGAAAGCCAGCAGGGAGGCAGCAAGAGGAGGCCAGGGGGCCTGGCACTTAGGGAGAGAGCAAAGCTGCTGTGGGAGGAGGTGGGTGAGGAAGGGATTAGGCAGAGAGAACCCTTGGAGAGATGAGGGTTAGGGGTCAGGGGGTGTCTCGGGTGAGGAGGAAAGACCAGCAGGGCCTAGGAGGAGCTGAGGAAAGGCTTAGGAGATACAACAGGACGCCAGAAGAGTCAGTGAAAAGAATTGGGGGGGGGGGGTGGGCAGGCATAGCTGCTGGTGTGGGGTGGCAGCCATACCTGAGCTAGAATGAAGATCAGCTGTGAAGGCCAGGTCGGCAGCCAGGTGGTGGTGGGAGGGAGGTGGTTGGTGGTGTATGAGGGATGCAGCTGGGCCTAGGAGAGAAGGCGAGAGAGAAAGAGCCTGCACTAAAAATCAGAAACTAAACATAACGGGACACGGGGTAGGGGGAAGAAAGGAGGGCAGGGGAGGCAGCCGGGCTGAGGAGATGAGTCCAGGGAAGTGGGGCAGAGGCAGCAGTGGGAATGCAGTCGGGCCCAGGGGGTTTACTCTGTCCCTTCCTCCAGGGGATCAAAGACACTGGCTCCCAGACCTGAGGTTGGCAGGGTCCACCACAGGCACGCCCGCCCCATCCGGAGACAGAGGCTGACCTCTCGCCCCGACCTGTGGGTTCATCACAGCCTGCCGCCCAGGCTCTGTGTGGGCAGCTGGGCAGAGGGGTGGGTGGGCTCGAGCGCTGCCTGGAGCCTAGAAGTGGGCATCCTTCAGGCAGATCCGGTTGCCTGCGGAGACGGGCTGGGGTGTGTAGGAACAGCCCGGTTTCGAATAAAGAGATATTTTGATACTTTTGTGTCTGACCGGGTACAGGAGCGTCTATCGCGGGCTTTCCTGGCTGTGGCTGGCCTCGGAGATCAGGTTACTCTCTCCGAGGCTGTGCCGGTTACTTTCCAGGGGGCCGGGTCGTGGGCAGCAGCGAGCGTGGGCGCTGGAAAGGCAGGCTCTGGGTCGCCCCCGTCCCTCCCGCATCACTTTCCCCCTCCCACCCCCCCACTACACCCCCACCGGCCCCCCACCCGCACTCCTACAGGCGCCTCCGCCCACGGCGCCTGACTCCACGGGGGCTCTGGGTCACATGCGCCCGGCCGGCCCTATCGGCGCCTCCCCCCTCCCCGCCCCCCGCC
Source organism: Myotis daubentonii (assembly GCF_963259705.1). Taxonomy (NCBI): domain Eukaryota; kingdom Metazoa; phylum Chordata; class Mammalia; order Chiroptera; family Vespertilionidae; genus Myotis; species Myotis daubentonii. The sequence continues at coordinate 22,084,635 of NC_081841.1, forward strand.
CCGCCGCCCGCAGCCCGGGAGCCGCAGTCGCCGCCGCCACTCCCGCTCCCTCTGCGCCGCTGCGCCACCGCCACCGCCACCGCACCGCCACCGCCACCGGCTGAGTCTGCAGCCCCGAGGTGAAGCCCTGCCCGGCCCCGCGCCCCTCTGGCCTGTCCCCCGGCCCCTGCGCCCCCTGCCCAGCGCCCCCGGCCCGCGCGCATCTCTCCCCGGGCGCTGCGCACCTTGCTCCGTCCCCCGCGCCTCCCGGCATCCCCCTCCCCCGCCTTCCCGGACCGCTCCGCTCCGCTTCTGGCCGTCGCCCCTTCTCATTTGGGCGCCAGCCCTTCTCACCCTGGCCTGTCCCGCTTCACCTCCGTCCTGTGGGCATTAGGTCGGGCTCCCTTCCCCGCCCCGTGATTTTCATCCTGCCACGTCCCCTCGGCTTTGCATCTGAGGGGTGTCTGCTCTCACCCTTCCGCAGCAGCTCTAGAGCAGCGGTTCTCAACCTCCGAAGCCGCGGCCCTTGAATACGGTTCCTCATGTTGTGGGGACCCCCGACCATAAAATTAGTTTCGTTGCTACTTCATAACTGTAATGTTGCTACTGTTATGAATCGTAATGTAAAATATCTGATATGCAGGATATATTTTCATTGTTACAAATTGAACATATGAAAGCATAGTGATTAATCACAAGAACAATATGTAATTATATATGTTTTCCGATGGTCTTAGGCGACCCCTGTGAAAGGGTCGTTTGACCCCCAAAGGGGTCGCGACCCACAGGTTGAGAACCGCTGCTCTAGAGTCTAGGCTCCCTCGCCCCCCCCCCCCCACACACACACACACACACTGAGCCCCTTCGCCGCCCAGGGCTGGGAGGGGAGAATTTGTCTAGGGGCGGCTGGAGGAAGGGCCCAGCCCTGCTCACCCCTCGGGTCTCTCCTCCTCCTCCCTCCCCGCTGCGACCCCCCAGGACGGAGGGCTTCCCTAGGACCCTCTCTCCACTGCACATCTGTGGGAGAGGAGGGACGTACCTTCGGGGGAGTGTGGGACCTGGGCGTGGGGCTGGGGTGTTAGTTGGGGGGACAGGCTGTGAATGCAGGCTGCAGCTGTGCAGACTACCCATCCTTTTCTTGGCTCCAAGGAGAAAGGCAAGCCTGGCAGCCATTCCTCTCTGAGGAGGTCTGGGCGAACCCCACCAGCCGGCTGCCCAAGCTGCTGAGGGGACGAGGGAACCACTGCCCCCCCCCCCTCCCCACTTGCGTGTCCTCCGCCTCGGAGCTGGATCTCACCCCGCCCCGCACTGCAGTGACCTCCCCTTCCCCACTGCAGTGACCTTCTCCTGTCCCCTGGAAGGGGTGGGGGAATCCCTTCTACAGCCGGTGGTAGCGGCCTGCTCCTCCCCACCCCCACCCACTGGCAGTAACCTCTTTCCCATCCTCCTAGCCTCTGGCCCCTCCCACGATCTCAGGCTCCAGCCCCTCTAAGCCTCTTACCTTTCTCCTTACTTCCCTTCCACCCAAGGAAGATCCCAGCCATCATGTCGATAACGAAGATCTGGGCCCGGGAGA